>NC_090937.1:869135013-870345513 GCF_040938575.1 Ambystoma mexicanum
CAATCTTGACTCCCTTCTCTCCAGATTCTCCTTGATGTATCCTCTGCCTTTGACATGGTCAACCATGCCCTCCTGCTCAATCGTCTCCAGGACAACCTTGGTATTACTGATCAGACCCTGGCCTGGTTGACCTCCTTTCTCACTGACCGACCCTCTCAGGTCCAACTGGGGTCTTTCCTCTGTTCCATCTCTCTCTCTACTTGTGGTGTTCCCCAGGGGTGTAACCTCACTCCCTGGCTCTTCAACCACTATCTGGCACCTCTTGCCCACTGCATCGCTACTTTCTGCTCCAATTTTCAATGTTATGCGGATGACACTCAGCTCTCTTTCAGGCTCCCCACAGCCACCACTGCTTCTTCTCTCATACCAGACTGTCTGACCACAATTCAGGAATGGTGTGCCCCCAATGATCTGTGCCTTAATGCGAGTAAGACTGAGATCCTCCTAAATGGGGCACCCCCACCCTCCTTTCCTCTCTTTCCCTGGTTACCCACTCGGGGCCCTCTTCCTGCTCCTTCCTGTGAGGCTAAAAACCTTGGTGTCATCTTTGATTACCCCCCTCTTTTTCTTTCCTCACATCTGTGACATCTCTAAGAAGTTAAACTATAAGCTGCACCTTCTCAGAGGTATTCTTCCTTTTCTCACTTTGCCCCAGAAGTTCACTGTCTCCAGAGCTCTGGTCCTCTCGAGGCTGTACTATTGGAACAGCCTCTTTTTAAATTTTCCTGCCTCTACTCTTCGATCTTTATACCACTTTTCCAGAACAGGACTGCAAGACTTGTCCTTGGCCTCAAGCCCAGGGATTGTATCTCTCCAGCTCTGAAATCTCTTTACTGGATCCCTGTGGCTGCAAGGATCAACTTCAAAACCCTCTGCACTGTTCACCAGGTGTTTCTAGGGCCTGGGACCACTCCACTTGCGTGTTCTTAATGTCACTGGCTTAGTAAGATCATTGTTTTTGTTCTCCCTTGCTCCCTTCCCTTCGCTTGGGCGTGCTCTGAAACAGTTGTGTATGAGCGCAATATAAATAAAATATCATATTATATCACCTCCAACTTACTCTTCCAAAAAATCTTTCTTCTTGAGCTCTCTGCTGAACCACCTCCAACTCTCTGAGGGTCAGACGCTTCTCCAAGCAGAGAGTTGGGGGCAGAACGTTCTCCTCGGCTGGGGCCTCCCTCTGGAACAGCCTCCCTGCCTCTATCAAACTTGAGCAGGACCACCTTCAGTTCCAGAAGCAACTCAAGACCTTCCTTTTCACTTCCACTTTCTCTCTTCCTCTCCCCTGCTGATGCACCTGACTGCTTCGTGCACTGGTCACCCTCTGAACTCAGGTCCAGGCTCCTGCATGTCCAGTTGCCCTCGCACTAGCTCTGGGCTCCCCAGGCTCCCCAGCAGTCAACTCCACTTCCCGTTTCCCCACCCCCTGGCACTTCTCCCCTTCCGTCTTCCCCACACTTGCACAATCAAAATGACACAAGGCCTAGTAAGATTATTATTTTGCCATTCCTTGTTTCCCCCTCCTTGTCTTGTCGTGCCTAGAAACACTTCTGTACAGGTGCATTATAAATGTCAAACCATATCATATCAAATAGTGGCTCTTCCTGTGTGAATGCATTGATTGTATTTTCTGGAGATGTCGGTGAACTAAACTTTGTTCAAAGTGGTAGGGTCCTTCTGCCAAGAGGCTTCAGCTACCCTTTTATGTGTTTGTGTAAGGCACAGAGGTTGAATGCGAACCATGTTTTGTGGTGTCTGGCATTTTTGGCTTTGCAGATTTTGAGAGGAGCTAGTTAGTCAACTGTGTTACCCACAATTGTGTTGCAATGATCCACCAGGGCTGTGGCATCCTGTACTGTGGGCAATGGGTGGTTGAGAAACAGAAGGAGGTCAGCACTGGTGAGGTTGTTGGTGCTACATGCAAGAGTACAGGTTTTAGGGATGGCATTCTTTTGCTGGTTACAGGCAACTTGCTCAGGATAGGGATGCAGCATGCATTTATGATAATCTGACCATGGGCAGGGGACATTGGAATGGATAGCTGTATTCCAACCGTGATCCAACAACCAGTCAAGAATATGTCCTTGGGCATGCATAGGGTTGAGGATGCATTGGGTGCAACCTAAGGCAGCAGCAGATTTGGTCAGGGCTGAGGCTTCTGTGTTGGCCAGGTTGTTAAAGCTGAGGTTGAAGCCCCCCAGGGTGATGAGCTGGTTGGTGGACTTGAAGTGTGTGGTTATGAGTTGGCGGGGGGTTGTCGTCAAAGGTTAAGATTGGGCCAGGAGGGCGGTAGATAAGATGAAAGTTGATGGTTGTGTTGGGCGAGGAGTTAAGTTTAGCCGAGATAGATTTGCAGTTAGGGAGCTGGGTTGTGCTCACTTGGTGGAGTAAGAGACTGTCCTTGTAGATGGAAGCTACCTTTTCTACTAGTTCTGTCTCAGCGTAGGGTGGCGTAACCTGCATGGACCACAGTAGAGAGCGCAGGGCCTGCTGTTGGGGTCAGCCACGTTTCTGTAATGGCTGATGAGGTAGGGGATATTGGGAGCATGGGCCACTAGGGATCTAGCATTGAGTAAGATACACCTAAGGGGTGGTGTTGGTGTCCTGTTGGCTTTGGCAGTGGAAGGGTTATCTTGCATGGCTGGCCAAGTTTTACAAACTTTACAATCCTTGTCGAGTCTCAGGATGTGCCAATGTTTTGCAACTATTTTATACAATAGGGAAGAATCTGTCGTAAACGGGGTGGCCAGAGAAATATGTTGAGGGGAGTCTTTAGATTTAGGCACCTTGTTCAGTAGGTCAAGCTGAGTGACATTAGTAAATTTGGCGTATGCTTCATTTATGACTGAATTTTTTTAGCCTCTGTTCAAAAAGCGCTGATTAATGATGTTACATTTCATGTCATAATCTATAGGGCGAGTGCAGTTACGTCTTGCCCTATGAAATTCTCCTGATGGAATATTATTAATCATGGTGCGCTGGTGATTGCTTTGTGCTGCTAACATAGAATTAACCTCAGTGGGTTTTCTATAAGTGCTGGCCAAAAGCTGTTGACCTTCTGCAAAAATATGTAAATCCAAGAAATCAATTTGTTCGGAATCACATTTACTGGTAAAGCTGATCCCAAATAAGTTGGTGTTTGCAAAAGTAAGAAAGCCATTAAAGGCATCTTCAGTGCCTTTCCAAATTAAAAAAATGTCATCTATGAAGCGTCGCCAAGTAATGATGTTGGAAGCAAACTGGGTTTGGTTCAGGATATAGGTTTCTTCATAGTATGCCATAGAGAGATTGGCCAATGAGGGCGCAAATGTGGCCCCCATGGCCATCCCCTTCAATTGGAGATAAAATTGATCATTAAAGATGAAGACATTGTTAGATAGAACAAATTGCAGAAATTGCTTAAGCATAAGTACATGTTCCAGGAATGATGCCGAGCTATTTCTGAAAACATGGTCTAATGTGAGCAAAGCTAAATCGTGATTAATGTTAGTGTACAAAGCGACAACATGAATGGTGACTAGCAAATAATCTGATTGCCATGTGATGGCAAGGATGTATTGGCTGTTCTTCATCTTATTTTATTAAAATACTTTATCTTGATTGTTGTTTCTTACCTTAATGGTGTCTAGCGCAATTCCATCCCCTTCATCACATAATTGTACATATAGATGTATACTGAATTAAATACATGAACTAGCGCTTACCTTCTCTGCCATCATCACTACATAGTTAGTGACGAGGATGGGATTGTGTATTCGGGATGCATTTCTCTTATAAGGCCTTTCTTCTGTTCTACATTTCATTGCTGTTGCACTTTCTGTTTATCTTTCTAATGTGGCTACTGTTTCTATCATTGTTCTTTGTATGTTTTCCGGAACTTTGACTGTTGCTTATTTAATTCTGTTTCCAGTGTCTCAACACACTTTTATGTGTGTTCAAATTCTGTGGCTATTCAGAGAACTGTTTCTAGCAGGGAATCATCTTCTGACTATAATCGTTCTCTCACCTTGTTGCTCCTACATTCCAACATGAACGTATCTCTCAATCTTTCTTCTAGCTGATGCCCAACGTTGCACATCTAGCTAATTCTCTTAATCCCACAATGTATTGTTCTACTGTTAACCCTTCTTGCGTTTTTGTAACGTTCTGTTATTGTGCTTAACTTTTTTCATAGTATTTATTCTTTTTTTTTTACACACTTCTCTTATTCCTATTCTAGCATCTCTGGTAAATCCTCAAACTCCTCTTGCTCTGCACTGCATAGGCTATGTAATAATAATTCATTTTTCCTTTCTACACTGTAGTTGGTTCCACACACTACATAGTTGTTTTGTACTTAGTGCCAACAGTTAACTGCTACTATGAATAATTCTTATAATGTCTGATCTATTTCCTTATGTACACCCTGTGAGTGATCTTTTGTCACAGCCAGTCTTCCCGTAGAAGCCTAACGATCCAGGGCACATAAATGCAGCAAAACCTTCGTCAGTACAGCAGAAACATTCAAATTTCTTAATTGTCATTCAAAGCAAATCAAATTGAATGATATATTTCAAAAGAAAAACTACAACATGAATAAGGCCCTGGGATGAAAAATAAAGAATGTGCAAATCGAGCACTGGACAGCTACAAGGAGAAAACCATACGCTTCAGCATCCAGCTCCTGAGACTGCGGAGGGGGCGGGGTCTTAAGTGAATGCAAATTCAGACAAAAGGTTAATATTTTATAAGCTAGAAACAGAATCAACAATGACGGGTGAGCAATGGGAATAGAGGAATAAAGAATTATGACAGCATTTAAAGTTAATAAGTGACTGTGAAGCTTAATTGCTTCTGTTACAAATAATTTCATGGTTAGAATATGTCTTCGGCAAGCAGTCATAAATAATTACTGTCTTGGAGTATTTCCAGCCACACGTCTTTTTTTCCTCTCACTTCCACGCTTTGATTATGGACTGTCTTCAATGAGTGCTCGCATTAAAAGGCAAATGCTAATTAACTCCAGTGCTTCTGGAAATGCCAACAATCACTGCATATGAACTGAACTGAAATTTCTAATTACAGGTGCTAGCACCGCGACAGAGGGTGTTGCACACCTGCGAAACAGCTATCTATTCTGCCAAAGGCGCAAACTGAAAACTTTTATATTTTTATCGCGATTGTCACAATACTTCCATTCTTTCTCCTGGGCATGATTGGAGATCATTTCTATTCAAAAGATGGAGTAGACGAAGAAAAAATCTAATCAGAACATCCTAGCATCAGTTTTACAGTCACCTGAAGTAGCTACATGGCTGACACAGCAGACTTGATCATCTACCAAGGAGCTGCATGCTTGCACCTCGAGTGAAGAACATGCTTTGTTGATTTCTTTCTCATAAATGATTAAGGGAAATATTGATTCTCCGAATGAGTCAGAGCAGTTTCTATGCTGTCTCAGATGAAACGTGCTTGTGACCTGCACATTAAGAGCTATTTCTACTCTAAAAATACTTTGTCTGAGAGCGCGATAAGGCTCCTATTCACCTCTGAACTTGACAATGAGTTATCGCAAATGAAAAAGGTAAGTTTTCGCATGCCTACAATTTGGAAAAGGTGGAATCCACATTACACAGGCATTCCCGATTGTATAATTTACCTATTTTTAAGTACTAACCCCAATGTATTTATATATACAGGGAAAACCTTAACTCATGCTTTGTCTTGGATTGTTTCTTAATGTCTTAATGTGTGAACCCGTTATTGTGTTACTAATATTTTGTGGGTTTTTTGTATGCTGAGGATGTATTTGTTCTTGTTTGTACTTTTCATGTGAATGATAGTTGTTGTTTAGTGTATAATTGAGTAAGAAGATGCTAGTAAAATTGTATGCTTATGTGTGCTACTTATTTTAGCAAGAGTGGCTGCATGTTTTGAGGTCATTACATTTAAGCTGCATATTAACCATGGTCATTTGTGATTTTAGAATGTATTGTATGTCTGCTTGCTATCTATGTGGGCTTGTTTTTCATGTATGTTATAAAGATGTACATATGTCTTTATCTTTCTTTTTGGCTTGTTACTTGTCATGGTGAGAAAGTGCCAGTGGTGTTGGTTTAATGTAGTTTTAGTGTTTAATAATAGGATTTATAATGTTAATGCTACTATTCCAAATGTTTGTAGATTTCAACCTTGTGTAGGTAGTATCCTTTACTGTAATTTTCTCCTTACTCATACAATTATTTGTATAATATCTTTGTGCCTGCATATTTTATTTTTCATATTCTAATACATGACAAATAAAATTTTGATGCAATTTTCTTGTTCATTTTTCTATTGGATGTTAATGTTTTTAAAATCTCAAGTATGACTTCTTTTTCAATTGTTTTTCTGTTGTTTTTCCACATTGAATGATGTTTTACTATGTAGGTAGATTTTTATAAATACCTATTAAACTGCATTTCTGACAGTCTGGTGTGAAGAACAATGAAGTAATTATGTGTCCACCAAATATGTAGGGCAATTAGAGGTAACAAAGATGGATGCACAGCTAGCTTAACGACCACACTTCCATGTTCAATTCTGTCAGAATCAAGGCTTGTTGGTAAGATGCTTTTGAACCAAACAATATGTATTCATAGTTTGCTTATTATTTGCATTGTTGCATATATTTTTTATTAATTACAGGGTTTCAAATTGGTTTTCTTTTAATTAATATCTACCAATGCATCCAGTCCTTTATCCAGTTATGATGAATATTTCTTGATTGTGTAATCTGTTAAGAGTATATGATAATTAGTTGTGTTTTCAAGTATACACATTATGCACATCTGACTAGATGGCTGATTCTTTCGTTCTGGAGGTCTATTAAAGTGAAACAGTGCAGAAGTTAAGTGGTGCATGCATGCACATGTGTTTTCAGGTGTTTATGCAGATGGCATGTGTTTTCCGTTCTACTTGTATTATGTTCTGCAAATGAGATATGTTTTCTATTGTATGTTGTGATTGTGTACTGTTGTGTGAGTAGTCTATAGTGTGTAGTTATGTAGTGGCAATGTATTTTAAATCTGTGGTGTATGTATTATCCTTTCATGCTTGCATACTGTATTTGTGGCTGTTGTATGAGTATAGCTGTATTTGTGGACTGTTGTTTGAGTATAGCTATGTAGCTATATAGCTATATTTTGTAGGTATGATGGGCGATGCACAAGGCCTGACCCTGATATCTCTGCCGGCAACCTGCCGACATTAGAACAAGGATTGTGCAGCATCCCCTGCATTTCAACATCATCCAGCAACATCGGGTTTCCATACCCAAAACTAAATCTGAAAATGGCAGACTCACTACCGAGTCCACCACTAGCAACACAGGTTGCCCCTGGTCTGTTTGGCTCTGATTGGCCAGTTGTCTGCAATGGGCCTGCAGCCTGGACGAGCCGGGAGGCAAAGCCGGCCTCAGCATAATGTCGATGCACAAGGCCTGAGCCTGAGGTCTCTGCCTGCCTCCGCCGTGATCACCGCTAGCCGACACAAGCATGCTTGCCATGTATGCCTAGTAAAGGTAAACATGAGCATCTGTACCCTGTCTGTGCATCAGCATTGCCATGTACCTTGTTGCATGAGTGTGATCATTCTGTTCAACCTGTCTCTGCGCAAAACACTCCTTTACTCACTGCAGTAACTTTCTCCCCCGCTCCACCCAATGTTCACTCCATCTCCATGCACAAACAATGCCCTTGTGCAACCTTCTGCCGGCACCATCCCAAGACCAACTCTCCCCGTACCCTCCCCAAAACCTTGACATTTATCCTCTCAATGTGGACCACTAACAAAAACGGAGACGTGTGCTTGCACTAAATTATCGCCACCCAGCGCGGATGAACATAGTGCCACCCCACTTTGACAGCCTACCCAACATGTGGCCTATGCACCTACATGCTTGCCCCTCGCTACACTCTGAATTTGCAAAAGTATGTCTGTACTTGTGTGCACTGCATGTGTGCTTGTATTACCATGGCCCACACCAGTTCCACATCGCCGCTCTATTTACCTTACCTGTGTTCAATTCATACCCCTACCTAGCCAAGCCCTTCCCCCATTTCGTCATATGCACACCATCCAACCACCCCATGTGTGCCTACTGCCCAGAAAGTACCCCTTGCCTGCATATGTGCATCTGATGCCCAAGAAGTACCCCCTGCCTCCACACATAAGCCTACTGCTCAGGATTTACCCATTGCTTACTTGCGTGTGCCTGCACACCGACTGTGTGCCATAGTAGTAGCCTGGCTCCTGCCGATCCTGCCATTCCCCTTCACCAATGGTCGCACTAGACACCGCAGTCCACCTCTTCCGGCCACCAATTTCACCAGAAATCACTTGCAAACAATTCAAGACTGCCATTTAGCACATCCAACAGCTCACTGATCCCTTTGGAACCTGCCTCAGCCCTGAGTGCTCTTGAATCAAACAGGCTTGCTAGCACCACTGCCACCTTAACCTTTGCCCCGCACCCACTTCCAGACTGCCTTGGCAACCAGACAGCTTATACCTGCTCTCCGGCCGCACCACACTACCAAAAACTGATACACAGAACGCTAATCTCAGCCTTCACACCACCCACCATAACCAATGGTTATACGGGATTTCATCAACTGCAAGACAACCCACGTGGTGTACGCCATCATATGTGTTTGTGGCAAACTTTACGTGGGTAGTACTATACGTCAACTTAGAATTCGTATCAGAGAACACTTGACCAGTCTCCGGATGTGTGAACCCAAATCTCCTTTAGCAGTTCAGTGGCAATCAGAGCATCAATTGGATTTAACCTCTGATTTGCGCTTCATTGGATTGATGAGAGCGCATAAGGGGAAAAGGGGCGGGAACCTTCAATTGAAACTGCGGCAGATGGAAGCCAAACTCATCTGTCTACTGCGATGCACCACTCGTGGATCAAATTCTGACCACAAGATGCATGTTTTTCTGTGAATTTGGCCTGTATTTGAAAGCTAATCTGTATGTACTGCTGTTTAATTGTATTGATTTGTCTATCCATTAATCCTTAACAATCTGCAGTGATCAGGTGCTTATCACATACACTCAGCCACAAGTGTTGATGTGGCCAGCTATCGCCGTGGCAATCTCCCCCGTGCCTCTTCACTCACCAGCACTCGTTTAAAAAGCAATTAGTGCTAACCTAATTGGTTTAACTATTCGCCATCACTCTGTCGGCATTTGATCGTTTCTCCTATCTGTCTGGCACTTCTTGTGCCCTCAATCAATTCTTCCGGTGCGAA
This sequence comes from Ambystoma mexicanum, assembly GCF_040938575.1. NCBI lineage: Eukaryota > Metazoa > Chordata > Amphibia > Caudata > Ambystomatidae > Ambystoma > Ambystoma mexicanum. The sequence continues at coordinate 869,144,292 of NC_090937.1, forward strand.
TAATGAATAGCATTCCATTTTCATTCACCCATGACATGTACACGGCTATCGCGGTCATGCACTCAGTACCCCGGTCCCTTGTTGACATAATTCGGTATCCTTGCGACTTAATTGAATTTCCATCTGTTCTTTACTTATTGACTTTGATCTCCATTTAACCCCGTTGCCTTCTAAGACTTAACTTTTGTATTAGCTATTGAATATTTGTGTGAAAAATGAACAGTACCATATTTCAAGTCACTTATGACATGTACGCGGCGATTGCGGACATGCACAGAGTACCTCGGTTCCTTGTTGATATAACACGTCATTTTTGCTACTCGAATGAATTCTACTTTTGCCAACGTCACTGTGTTGACATTGTACATCACTCACGCGATGTAATTCATCAACGCCTCCGTCGTCGTCACTTCTGTGACGTACACGGCAGCCATTAGTATTTCAGAGCGACCCAGGTAAGCATTCGCTGGATTTGTCTCATTCTATTTGTTCCATACTCGATTTACCGAGTAAGTATTTTTTCCTTTTGCCCGTGGCCGTCAATTAATGATTCCATTTTCCAATCTTTCATTCATTGTGCTATTTTTTCAGGCGATATATTCGTCCTAGCCAATTGGCGTTTCTTATTGACTTCATCAGTCTTAATACGCCCTCCAACGGGAACGTATCTACCAATCTCTATTTTGGTGAGTTGTGATAACCATTGTTTTCTCTTTATTATTTCATTCCAGGTATTCCCTGGATTCCTTCATTAATTTACTTTTGGTCATGTTCCAACAGGATTCTTATACTTATTGGCCATTTCTAATTCCTTATGGTAAGCGTATCTTTAGTGGTTACACTATCTGTCACTGACCCACATGGTACTTTTTATACTTGGCTTTCCTGTATTGGGTTCTTTATTAGAATTGGTGATTCCTCGATGGACGCTGTGCTTGGATGTACCCATTTTCTTTAGCACCATATTTATTGATCTTGTACCTTCTGTTATGGGTGCCATCCATATATATTTTCTCTTGATGGCCACCGGCACCACTATCAATTTTATTATTTTCCTGCCTTGACACCACTACTCTTTACACTCTGCACTGTGCTGGTGCGTGATCTCCATGGGGGTTTTTGCAGCGGTGTTTGTGGCATCAACGATACTTGAAGATGACATTGTATTAATTATAACTATGCTTATGTATATCTTCCCTCCTCTTGTTCTTCATGCTGTGTGCCACTATTGATCCGTTACTGCTGTCCTACCCTTCTTACCTGATATGGTATGTCCTTTAATTATTTATCTCATTTTTCATTTTTTTATGCTGGATTATGCAATATTTTTTCTTTTTTCAACAACATTTTTATTTTTGCAACTGTCTCATATATATGTTATTTAATTTTGTACTTTACATTGTTATATATGCTGATGCACAATGTTATTATTTATTGTTATTCACTGAACATGCTGTTTATGGTACTTGAATGTGGTTTAACCATTCAGCCTTGAAGACGACCCGAGTGTCGAAACACGTGTCGGCTGTTCTTCATATTATTTCATTAAAATACTGTATCTTGATTGTTGTTTCTCACCTTAATGATGTCTAGCGCAATTCCATCCCCTTCATCACATAATTGTTAATATAATATCAACCTGTGTGGCTAGGTTGACCGGGATTGGACTGCTGCTTAAACCGTTGCAGGAATTTGTTTGCCCTTAAATTCAAACAGTGATAAATAGCGCACAGGTATCTTGTTGCGAGTCCACAATCCTTGTACTCTACATCTATATGTATATGGGGGTCCTCCTTTCATTTTCAACCGTCATCCTCTAGCCAACCTCCTCGATCTCCATGGACCCTCCATTCTACATGACATCACCACACACATGTAGCTGTTGCCAATAAATACCAGACATAATATATTATCTCAAATGTCAATGGACCTCATTACGAGGCTGGTGGCAGCCGTGCTTATACTACCGGTATTCATTTTTTTCCGGTGCACAGAAAATGACAATTATCGGGTCATTACGACCTTGCCAGACCCGGTAATTGCCCTTTTCTGGGTGTCGGAAAAAATTCTTCACCATTCCCATTTGAGCCTCATAGGGCTCAATAGGAATGGGGAAGGTGGTAGCACCGGTACTGTTAATAACGGTACCTGTGAGGGGGCGTGGCCAGCTGGCGACCGATGAAGACGTGAGCCCGTAGAGCTCCCGAAGCCGCCAGCCACATTCTGAAATATCCTGGGAATTTGGACAAATATATCCCTAAAAAGGTTCCTCAAAGGTGGCGGAAACCCAGTGGGAACACCATCTGCAACTGGAGGTGAATCCGAAGCGTCAGTCCCAAGATATTTACATCTGTAAAGTGAAGCAGTCGGCGCCAAAACGAAACCAAAATGGCCGACAGCGACACAAGCTAGAACTACAGGCTCTGCCTCTCACGGACGCCAAAGATAATCCGTATAAAACTGGGAGAGACCCAGCCCACAGATCCGACGGAAGCGACGCCGATCTCCCCCTGGGAAAGTCAGCCAGTTCGACTCTGACACTCGCTGCAGACTGAAAGAAACAAGCACCTCCCTTCCCCCCGTGGCCCTCGCTGGGCTAGCCATCCCGCGGGACGACCTCCCGGCTTCCCCAAGGCCCACAGCACCAGCGTACCACAGGAGACCTACCTCCATCCAGCGAGCATGCACGCCTAATATACGGCAGGCCGAGGACCGCGCGGGTGCTCCGGTCCCCCGTAGAGCGCCTGCTGCCAGCAGCAGCGACCGCTGCGGCGACGAGGAGAACCTGGAGAGCATCGCAGGGAAGGACGGGTAAGGAGAAGGGAGGGAGGGGAACGGCCATCACGATCTCCTGAACCACTGAGGCACAGCAGACTGCACCCCGGACTTATTGTCCGCCTGCCCGCCTCCGCCCCCCTGACTTCCAAAGCCCGACCTACTGCTAAGAATATCTGGGGGAAAACCACGCGCTGTGACCCCACGCGCGCCCGGAGCGAACAGGGGAGAACCACCCGGTTCGCCCAATAACCAAGGGGGAGAGGTGCAAGGGCACAGTGAGCAGACGTCCAAAGCTACAGGACCAATATTCTCCACAACGCAGGCAAGTGCCCAAGATCACAGTCCAGCTTGCAAATGGCAAGGTAATAGAGGCGAAACATGTCCCCTTGCAAGACAACATATCACTCATGCACAGAAAGGGCACCCCCGGAAAGACTGGAATGAAAGGTGGAGGCGCCTAGTAGCAGGCCCCACATATAGTGGGTCAACCCAACCATTACACTGCAATCTCTGGGCTCCAGGGCACGCAAAGATACACCACTCACGAGTGACACTCTGCCCACCAAACATATGGTATAAAGACACCAAAAAGACCCAATAGGACTCCCTGAGACGAGACCAAATGGAGAGGGATTGATACAAGAAATATATCGCACAAACAGCACTGGCAGTGGTTCACACTGAAACTGTACTAGAACGAGATTGCAACGCTGCGCCACTGAAGAGTGACACATCTGTTTCACTGAGCTGCCCCTATACCACCAGTACAGCAGGGCAACTAATCTGATAACCCCAGCTGCCTCGTAACAATCTACATACCAGAACCTCACAAGAGCCAAATATATCACGCCAGAAATGGGCAAAGAAAGGATCAAGAGAACTGGCACCCAGAACACAATGGAGCAATACACGACGTCTACGCCAGCACCGCCGACGTATCAGAATAAAACGGACAAATCACCAGAGCCTGGGGACGACTTATCCCTCAGAGACGTGATGAAAGCCATCTCCAATTCTCAGACTTCCATGGAAGTCAAAATGGACAGCATCTGTACAGAGGTCTCCTTGCTGCGTCATGATCTCCAGAAACTATTGTCTCAAACAGGGGAGACAGAAACGCGCATATCAGTGACGGAAGACGAGATAAGAAGCATGGGTCAACAAATGAATACTGCACTAGATCGCATCAGAGCACTGGAGGAGAGGGTGGAAGAAGGAGAAGGTCGATCGAGAAGGAATAATATTCGAATCCTCGGCCTGCCCGAAAAAACAGAGGGACCTAGCATGGAGCTGTTCCTCGAACAATGGCTCACTGTCCTATTCGCTCCCAAATCCCTCTCAAATTTCTTTTCAATTGAGCGGGCGCACCAGATACCAACTGGCAGACCAATCCCCGGAGCACCACCACGAACAGTGATAGCCAAGTTCCTAGATTTCAGGGATCGAGATGCGATACTCCATATGGCAAGGACGAAAGGGACCATGACATATAATGGCTCCAAGATAGCCTTCTTCCCTGACTTTACTAGAGAAGTACAAAGAGCAAGGCAATCCTTTGACCCTCTTAAGAAGCGGCTACAAGGGCTGAATGTGAAATACGGTTTGCTATTTCCGGCACAGATGAAAATATACCATAAGGGCACAACGGTGAACTTCACAGACCCTAAAGAGGTATGGAGCTGGGCGGAACACAACCTGGAAGGTGACTGGGGCCCATGGAGACGGCAAGAAAACCGGAGAAACAGACCCCGGCCAAACAGACCGCCAAATGAGCCACCACAGCAGCAAATGGAAGAAATACCACAGAACGGAGATGATTAAACACAATCAACAGGCATCTGCATAGAAACACATTCCGCAAGTGGATAAACGGAGGCACAAGCTGGAAACAAATACCGCACAGAACTGCTGGCGGCTACGATAAGCCACACCACACACCCCCCCCCCGATTGCAAACGGCAAAGAAAATAACTCGCAAACACCCACCGTGGCATCTCCAATCCACGGCGGCGAAAAGAAAACCCAGAGTCTCCATTGCGGCACCTCCAACGCCACAGTGATAAGAGACACCCCAAGTTCAACAGTTTGATTAAAGTGTGGTTGTGTGGGCGACAGATGCTTCAGTTGGGGAAGGGGTATGGGGAGGGGGGAGAGTTGAGACTTGATCATGTTATTTGTTGGCAGCAGGAAAAGCATGGCTTGGACATGCACTTTGAGTTGAAAGGACACCAGGGCAGCCCAAACAGTCACAGCGCAGGACTCCTCTCGTCTAAACTGCGACCACTGACACAGACAATAACACACGACAAGGAATGAGTGTGACTGGACCAAACACCAAAAAGCTTACTCTCATGACGTGGAATGTTAACGGCCTGGGAAACAGTATTAAGAGAAGACTGGTAACACAATACCAGAATCGTCATAATCCAGACATAGTACTACTTACCGAGACACACCTGGCTGGCACAAGATGCCAATTTTTCAAGAGAACCAAATACCGTACAGCAATACATGCAGGCTTTTCAATGGGCTCGAGAGGTGTGTTAATACTAATAAATAAGAGAATCCCTATCGAAATATCCAGTATAACCCAGGATACTGGAGGAAGATTTGTCCTCATACAAGGAACACTGTGGAACCAAACCATTGCCATACTGGCGGTCTATGCTCCCCCTATGCTTATAACAACTCTACTCGGCGACATCACACCGATCATAGCCAATAATACTGCAGATATACTAGTAATAGGTGGAGATTTCAACGAAGTAATGGATGTCAATAAGGACCGCACACATATAAGGGGGAGAAACCCAGAGATACCAACCAAAATAGCCACCTTCGCAACGGCAATGGGGCTGAACACTGTGAAACCAAACCATTGCCATACTGGCGGTCTATGCTCCCCCTATGCTTATAACAACTCTACTCGACGACATCACACCGATCATAGCCAATAATACTGCAGACATACTAGTAATAGGTGGAGATTTCAACGAAGTAATGGATGTCAATAAGGACCGCACACATATAAGGGGGAGAAACCCAGAGATACCAACCAAAATAGCCACCTTCGCAAACAGCAATGGGGCTGAAGGACGCATGGAGAGATTTGCATCCGACAGAAAGACAGCCCTATCCCAACTCCAAAATGGGAAAACCCCAGGACCTAACGGCTTCCCAGTAGAGACATGGAAAAAGATCGGCAGTGGACAAATAATACCACACATGCGTAAAATGTTCCTGTATGCCAAAGGAAGAGGAATCCTGCCCCCGGATTTAAGAAAGGCCACTATAGTGGTGATACACAAGGAAGGCAAACCGCCAGACGCATGCAGCTCCTACAGGCCGATTTCACTTATAAACATAGAAGCCAAAATACTAGCCAAGGTACTGGCTAACAGGCTCCAGACAGTAATAAACACTCTTATCCACCCAGACTAATGTGGCTTCATGCCGCAGAGATCCACATGGATGAACATTCATAGGCTGCATGCCGCTATTGAAAAGACACCAACATTGCAGGATTCACTAGCACTTCTCACAATTGACTTCGAGAAAGCCTTTGATTCAGTCCACTGGGAGGCCTTGTGGAACATCATGGGTAGAATGGGGCTGGGTGAACAATTCATAGGTTGGGTCAAGCTGCTATATAATGCACCGACAGCTGAGATAAGGGTGAATGGATAGACCTCACGTAGCATTAACTTGGGTAAAGGGACCAGGCAGGGTTGCCCCCTCTCTGCGATGCTATTCGCACTGGCAATTGAACCCCTTGCAATAATGCTGAGAGGATCACAGCTGCGGAAAGGGTTCCAATGGGCCCAGGACTGGGAAGATAGAGTCTCCCTCTATGCTGATGATCTACTGATCTACCTGAGTGATCCATCAGTGTCATATTCCATCGTCACCCACATACTAAATAGATATGGAGCATTTAGTGGACTACGGGTAAACTATAGTAAATCCATTCTATTCCCGATTAAAGGAATCGATGCGACAGCTCTAAATAACTGCCCATACAGAATAGAAACTGGTCAGTTCAAATATCTTGGGGTACAAATTACAACAGATCTCACGCAATACGTATCCCAAAACCTACACCCAATTAGAGATAGATTTGAAAACGATATGAAACACTGGATGACCCTCCCTCTTACCCTATTAGGAAGGGCGGCAATGTTTAAGATGCTGTCTCTACCACGATTTCTATACATCCTCCAGAACGCTCCACTGTATATACCCAAAATAGAATTCCATAAAATAGATGAGATTCTCAGGAAACTGCTGTGGGGAGGAGGGCACCCCCGAATTGCACTAAAAACCCTACAACGCTCCCTTTGGGAAGGAGGTATAGGACTTCCCCACCTGCAAACATACTACTGGGCAGCCCAGATGCCAATAATAAATTACATCCTTCACAACAAACCCTAAATTACCACACATTAGAGCGGATAGCCACATGAGAACAGGGCTCACCCCACTAGAGACCCTCTACCAAAGCAGGACACGCACGATCCCCAACACAACTACAGCACATAGAACGCAAATATGGATAGACGCACACAAGCATCTAGGTTGGGAAGGGAGGCTCACACTGGCACAGCCCCTATTCTGGAATAGGCACCTACCGGAGCTTGGTAAACTTCCAAAATGGGCAACCTGGGAGGTAGCTGGGATAACAAGGCTAGCAGATATAATGCAAGATGGCGTGATAATACCATTCCAGACCCTGAGAGACAAATTCAATCTATCTTCCATGGAACACTTCCATTACAGACAGATGCGACATGCACTTACCACATGTGCGATAGACCCACTGAACATTCCAGACTGCACACCAATTGAGAGGAACATTGTGGTAGAGCGTATCGATATTAAAATAACCTCCATAATGTACAATGCAATAGCCTCTTTCGCTACAATGGAACTTACAGACTTGAAAGCAAAATGGGAAAGAGAAGTGGGACCAATACAACCGGAAGAATGGACCAAAGCACTCATGTATCCAAGGGAAATCGCCATATCGGCTAGAATCAGACTGATTCAACTTAAAATCCTACATAGGGTATACTATCCAAGAGAGGCCTTACATCAGTGGGGGAGAGCAACGGATCCCAACTGTCTAAGATGCCAACAGGCGAGAGGGACCTTTTTTCACATCTTATGGGAGTGTCCACAAATCCAGATCTTTTGGCAGAAATGTTGTGACAGATTATCATCGGTCATGAGCCAACGAATACCTATGGACCCCAAACTGCTATTACTCGGGATGGATGAAGACTTAGATATATCCCGATTTGAGAAACTCATGCTGGCAACGACCACAGGGCTCGCAAAGAGGAACCTGGCCCAGCTGTGGGGCTCTCCCTCATCCCCACAATATGAACAATGGATAACGGACGTAGATATCTGTGTGCAAATGGAAACAAGAATATACATTACCAGAGGATGCCCAGGGAAAGCACGCAAGATCTGGCAAAAATGGGAGGACACATAAAATGTTGAGAACTCATGAATAGACGCGATAGACGTTTGGAGTTCCTCTGAGACCCACCTGCACTATGTATGAATTGAAAGCCCCAAAAACTATATGAAGAACCTTTTTTTTTTTTTTTTTGAGCCTTGCGTAGAGAATGCTTGTATGCCCGATTGGTGTGATCGTATTAATTGTCGTTAATTTGTATGTTTATAAAATCAATAAAATATGTTATCAAAAAAAAAAAATGATGGTACCGGTACTACACTCCTGTTCTGCTCACGGGTGCTGGTATGGCCACCAGGTCAGACCTGGTGGCTGCAAATGCACCCGTGAGCAGAACTTGTAGTATCACGATACGGTAGCAACCGTACCGGCAAGCTTACTGGCACCGTTGTTGCCTTAATGCCATACTTGTAATGAGGCCAAATGTGAAGGTGCAAACAAAATAATTACTGTGGCTCAAAAAAATAAATCAATAGTCCATTTTTTATGAATATAAATGTAAAATGGAAAGCGCTACATGAATACAAAGATCCTGCCTGCAAGCATTCAAAATATACTGCTCTACAGAGTTCCCCTCATCTCTGAACCATGATATTAGACAAACTTAATATGGACAAAGAGCTCCAGACTGACAGGATCTAAGTGCTTGAATGGTAAGTGATCACGTCTTGGTCTGTTAAATGCCAGGCCTGACTCTGCCTAATGTAATAGCCTGGGAAATACTTGCCCCTGGGTGCTCACCAGAGCACCTCTAAGTGAGCCACTGCTATGGATGGATGGCATTTGCTATTCACAGGAAATAATAAGCAGTATGACCCGAGCGGCGGGGGCATTACCGACAAAGCGTACCTTCGTCCCTGCCAGGGGACGATGGAAGCCTCCAGCTGTGTGGAGGCGCAGAGGTTGCCTCCAGCTGTGTGGAGGCGCAGAGGTTGCCATCGTCCCCCACCAGGGACGCAGGAGCAAGAAGGTAAGTTGGGTGGGGTAGGGAGGAGAGAGGGAAAAAAAAAAAAAAAGGCTTACCCGAGTCCCCAGCGGGGGGGCGGAGGCAGCCTCTCAGCCGTGGGGAGGCTCGGAGCGGGGATGGCCCCGCTTCAAGCCTCCTCATTGGCTGAGGGGCTGCCACGCCCCCCCCACCGAGGGCAAGGCAGCTGGAGTCCGGGCCGAAAATCGAAGGATTCTCGGCCGGGTAAGGACCCGGCGAGAGCCAATCAGAATGCGTGTTGCATTCTGCTTGACTCTCGCCGGGTACTAATAACAGATCAAACTAATTAATTTGTACAGCCAATGTCACAGGAACATTTGAACCACTTGTTAGGCAAATACACAGGAACATTTCTATTTCAGGGAGCTTTAAAAAACTTAGCAACAGCACATGCTCTTGTGATATAAGACAAATACCCAGGTTCTGTAGCCAGCAAGTCAGGAAAGCGGTTACATTAGTTTGTGACATGCATCTTTTAATTTCATTTGGTTTCCTTTGGCCCACCCTTCATTCAATTCAGAGTAATAATGGATTGTACCCCAGAGAGGATTGAGGGCAGAAAGTTCATCATGGCTGGTTTTCGGTATTTAAATAATGACTGTTAATCGCGGTCCAATACATCTTCTGGGGTGATAGTGCCTCTCAGTCAGAAAGGTGCTATTTGTAGCAAGGAAACCTCTACAGAAAACGTTCAGAGAGGATGTCTCACCTTTCTTACTGCTCACCATGAACGGTGTTACCATTAAGTATCACCCTTTGAAGCTGTTAGCCGGATCATTCTGGTGGAGAACAACTAAAAGCAAAGACCATGGGCCTCATTATGACCTTGGCGGTAAGGCAACAATGGCGCCGGTAGTGCTACCGGTGCTGTTGTTGCCTCAACGCCTCATTATGAGGTCTGTTTGCGGGGCCGCCCTGTACGCCTGGTCAGACCAGACATCCAGAGCGACATCCGCTATCAGAACAGGATGCTAACAACGGTCCCATCATTAACGGGACCATTGTTAGCATCCTCCCCATTCCCATTGAGCCCTATGGGGGCTCAAATGGCAATGGGGACGTGCCGGGTCCGGGTCCCGCAAATGGGAATTACCGGGCCCGCGAAGGTCAGAATGGTCCGGTAATTCCCATTTTTCGGGACCCGGACCCGAGTTTGAAGGTAGCCATGCTGCTAAAAATGGCATGGGTACCTCCAAACTCGTAATGAGGCCCCATATAGTTTTTTGTAGCTGTAATGATCCATCCCCTCTGGTAGAGAAGACGTTAAGATTATCTAGGCTAAGTTGAGAGCCATCCATGAAAATACCTCAGCAAAGCTCCAAGAAGCACTCGGACATTGCCTCAGAGCACTGTGCCAGAACCAAAGAGGTTGCATCAATCTATCACCAACTGTGTTTGCGTTAGGGCAGGTACTGCGAAGAGCTGTATCATCCTTTAGTGGTATCCTCCAAAGAAAAAATAATTAATCAAATGTGAGTAACGAAATCACTGAAAAAGGACAAGCAGATTTCAAGTCCTGTGTCTGACACACATAAAAAGAAAATGCACTGTGAAAAATGATTAATTCCAGTTACCTTCATTGAAAGAGCTTGTTTGAGTACATCAAATAATTATCTTTTCAGGAATAGTGCTTAGCCAGTCAGGTGGCTGAAACAGTAGGCGAAAGTACCCATTCTCTGCCCGCTGCTTCCAGAAACCCGAGGTCCTTTCCCTGGTGGTGTCATTTTTTTCATGATGGGAGGCAACAGGGAGAGGCACCCTGGTGCCTCCCCTCTGCCCCAAAACAATCCTTTCCCCTTCCCCACCCTATCCATCCCCACTTACCTGCTGGGCTCAAGCTTTGTGCTCCAGTCCCGGCACTCCTCCTGTCTCTCGACCGAAATAGAAATGGAAAAGGGCCTTAGTCCCTTTTCCCTATGGCATCTTTTTTCCCTTTTCTTCCAATAGGATATTGGCTGCACAAGTGACGCCAATCTACAGAGGGGAAAAAAATCCATTCTCATCCTGGATAAACCTAAGGTGCAAATGGCTTACACCCCCGCTGTGTGGGGCCGATATGTCCCTTAATGGCCCATAGCCCTCGCTGAGGCCCTTGCGAGGGCTTACCTGGGCTGGGGCTGGTGAGTCATTAAAGGCAATGTCTGCCTCCCACAGCGGGTTGAAAGCCATAATCCTGTCGGTTAAAAACTCCACCTGGACACTACTCCATTTTGAACAACTATACTATAAAATAAAGTTAAAAAAAAACATTGATGAGCATTATGCCATTATGCTACTCTCCTTGGTGTGATGTACACAAATATCCAGATATGTGCACAGAAAACCTTTGAGAATGAGATCCATAGTATACAGTAGTAGGTGTATTGTAAAAACTGGGGGAATAGCCGTTCACTTGGCGAGTTTGACATGTGCAAATACATGTGCAAAAGAGTGATCCCTTTTCAGGTCCTCAATCATGACCAAAAGGCATGGTATCCAGATATTTACCCTTCGTCTCAATATAAGCGTCTTCTTAACCAAGCAGAGATACACTTTGGTCTGTTCAAACAATCTCATTTGTTCTAATTCTGTACCAGATTTGCATTGCAACCTGTGTATTACCAACATTATAGAGGATTTGCATGAATGATTGCTCTCTGGTGTTCAAGAAAGTGTTCTTTACTTTTCCTGATGGTGCTCCTAATTCCTGGTGCAAACACACTCAATAATGTTCACGCATAACTTTTCCGCAGTTCAGGAAAGATGAGATTCTATAAATCTGAAGTGTGCTGTCCTTGAAATTACATTGTTTTTCATACATGCACAAGCTTCACATGTCCCACATTTAAAGAAAACCTTAGCATCCATGCTGTGTTGACTTTTTAGAGAGAATTTAGATGGTCTGGTATTTGTGATCGTAGTTTAGCAAGTCACAGGGTACAATACTAGCAAATGCCAGCGTCTTCACAGGATTTTGTAAATCCCCTAACTGCACTATCTCAGGTTATTAGAGACATTTTTTCACTTATTTTGAATCTAGGCTTGATATTCTTTTCTTTTTGTTGTAATAATTGTATCCTTGATTGTAGTCTTGCTTGACTAAGTGCTGTTTTTAGATAATTTAGCTTGTAGGTTGTGCCCAACAGTTAATGTTTGGTTTCCACAAGCAAAACATCAATTTGACAATGCTCAACTCCACAATGACTCAAGTTCTCTAATTCCCAGCCAAACAGATTATCTCTTAATCCCCCTTTCTTCTATTATCTCCTGACTACCTTCCTTACTCTGCTTCTGTTCATAACCATGGTGTAATCTGCGACCCAACTCACAACTTCTTGCTCTTCACCTGCAAATCTCCACTTCAGCCAGAATCAACCTCCTCAATATCAGACAAATGTGTCATTTTATTCGTTCAATACTGCTAAACAGATAATCTCCTCCATAGTCATTTCTAGATCTGACTACTGTTCCAGTCTCTTCTATGGACTTCCCAACTATATGTATTTTACTTCCGGAGAAAGTCCGTAATGGGTTGCATACTTTCTCGCTTTACCTCTACCTCCTCTGCTCATCGCCAGATTGGCTGCCTATCTATGAAACAAAGAGCTAAGTATAAACTTCTTCTCATCATCTTCAAAACTATCCATAGACTTTCCCCACCCTACCTATTGGCTCACCTAACACCCTACTCTCTCTCTCGCTCGTTAAGATCATCTGTGACTAATCTCCTTCCGCTACTCGAATTACCTGCATACCCTATCATTTCCGCTCTCTCCCTCCTCACTGCCCTACTCTGGAATGGTCTTCCTCTCCCTCTGCATACTGCTCCATCTCTAGCACTATTTAAATCCAACCTCAAAGCATTCCTCCTTTCTGAAGAACCTGTTAGCTAGTACTCTGCATTACTTGATCACCCACCCTACCCTCATGGACAACTCCTCAGCACTTTTCCATCACACATCTATCCTTAATTTGCCATTTCCTCCACCATCCCATTCCAATGTTATTCTGTCCTGTCCTCATCCCTGCTTTTTGTTTCCGTTTCTACCTTTCCCTGCCACATATGGGGCCTCATTACGAGTCCGCTTTGCTGGAATGCGGTGATTCCGTGTCGACGGTGACTCCGCTTCTGCGTCCACAAGGTTGCAGAAAGAAGGGCCGATTATGGCACATGGGTCGCGTGCAACACACAGAGGCAGAAACGGAGTCACTGCCGTCACGTAACCACCTGCGCGCGGACTTAACACCACAGAAAACGGCGCTAGAACCCTGTCCGCCCCCGCCGACATGGAAACACCTGAAGCGGAAATACCATGACGGCGGGGAAAAAAACAGAAACAGAGAGGCGGCTATTATATAAAGCACAGTCCACTGCCATCCTCAGACACCACAGGTCAGATCACCTCCCTGAGACTGATAAACCATCCAACACCATCATGGCATCGAGGATACCAGCACGCAGACAAAGAAAGCAGCGCTTCAGTGAGGCTGAGCTCACAGTACTGGTGGAGCACATTGTTGAGCATGCTGAAATGCTCTTTAGTGCAGATCAGCGGCGCGCTACTCAGCAACGCTGCAAGGAGGTGTGGGCAGAGGCAGCACGCAAGTGCACAGCGGTTGGCATGACCACACGCTCAGTGAAGGAGTGCCACAAGAGGTGGGATGACCTCAGGCTCCGGGTGCGCAACCTCATCACAGCACATCGCCAACACAGCACTGGTACTGGTGGAGGCCCTGCATCCCCTCTGAAGCTGCAATCGTGGGAGGAGTGCTGCAGCAGTGTCATGCACCTCAAAGGCATCCACGGCATAGGAGAGGCAGAGGCAGGAGTGAGCCCACCTGCAGATGCTGGTAAGTGCACAGAGTACAAAGCCATACGTGTGATTGGGAGTGACCCAATGGACCCACTCCCAATGCCCCCCCAAACAGGGCAGGAGTGACCCAATGGACCCACTCCCAATGCCCCCCCCCAAACAGGGCAGGAGTGAACCAATGGACCCACTCCCAATGCCCCCCCCCAAACAAGGCAGGAGTGACCCAATGGACCCACTCCCAATGCCCCCCCCCAAACAGGGCAGGAGTGACCCAATGGACCCACTCCCAATGCCCCCCAAACAGGGCAGGAGTGACCCAATGGACCCACTCCCAATGCCCCCCCCAAACAGGGCAGGAGTGACCTAATGGACCCACTGACTGGCCAAACGACGAGAATCACATCCCCAAAGCACGACCCCTCGAAATTCACACAGTGTGTGCCTGACTGGAAACAGGGACACACACCTGTGTGTATCAATAGTCAAAAGTGTTGAATTGCAAGTAGACATGGATTGTGATGTTTGATGCATGTGATGGACACATTACGTAACACCACACAACTAACCGCATGCCCTCTGTATCCCCACAGTCGTGACAAGTGAGAGCGACGATGGATAAGAGGATACACAGTGGCCAACTGCAGGCGCACAACGCAGCACTCATGTCCAGGAGGATGATGCAAGCTACTCTGGCACACAGGCACCGGCAGAACCAGGCACACTGGCAACATCAGGCACACTGGCTGCAGCAGGCACACCAGCAGACAACAACATCCCCATGCAGCCACCCACCCTGGCCCCGGATGATGATTCGCAACCCATCTGCACAGCTGAGGAGGCTGCATCAAGTGATGGGAGTGCCCCAGCCATGCAGGCCAAAGCAGTACAACAGGGTGAGGGGGACAACATGAATGGCCTCTCACCAATCCATGGCCTACAGTTCAGCCCCCCAGAACTGCACAGCCCCATGCGCTCCCCAACTCCATCCATGGCCGCGCTCTGTACACAATTGCAGCACATCGAGCAACAACAGGCCACCCTGACGCAGCTGGTGGAAAGACAGCTGGAGGAGGCCAGGCTGCAGTGTGAGGAGGCCAGGCTGCAGCGGGAGGAGGCCATTCTGCAGTGGGAGGAGGCCAGGCTGCAGCGGGAGAGCAATGCCACGTCGGTGCATCGGCTCACCAGGTCGATTGGACGATTTGCGGCCACAATTCTCACCCTGGCACGCCATGTCAGGGAAGGGAACAGTGTGCAGTCCAGCATTGCCGAGTCAATGTTGGTAGCCCAGCACACGTTTCAAGGATGCTTGCCCATAGTTACACCGACAGTCACCTCAGCCAGCACCACCCCATCCAGCTCTGCCACTGGCAGCCCACGGAAGGCGTTCAAGTCGGTTGACTAGATCCGCCAGCAAGGACACACCTCCGCACAAGCACCCCCGCAAATAGTGGCATGTGGGGATGCCAGTCAACATGACATTTGGGGACACCATGGGTGTTGGAGGGGTGAGAACGTTTGGGTGGTGGGGGTTGTGGGGGTTGCCCATTAGGGGGTTAGTTGTTAGGGGCCTGGTTGGGGGTGGGAACGTTTGGGTGGTTTGGGTGGTGGGTGGGCATGGGTGTACAGCTTCGCTACCCAATGCACTTTCTTCCCTGTTTAATTGATAATACAAAACCTTTGAAAACTACCATAATGAGTGGACATCTGTCATTTCATTAGCAGACAAAAATCATTTATTCACCGGCATCGTCATATCCATGCTTTGCTGTCAATGTGCAGTTTCTCAAAAGTAAGATTGCAGGCTGCCTGCGGGGTCGTGCCGGCTGTGCAATTGGGTTTGGCATGGGTGCAGGGTTTGCTAACTGACGCCTGCGCCTCCTCCGCCTCATCCTCCTCTGCACGATTGCTGCCACCATGTGCACTGCTGCCTGTAGGTTCAATAGTCCCAGTCCCAATGCTGCTGCTGCTGCCTGCATTGTTGTGTTTGGAGTTGGCCTGGGTGTGGGCCCTTTTGTAGCCTCCCAGTGACCTGCTGGGTCCGGCTGGCCTCATTTGGGGCACCTGTGGCCTGATTCACCTCACCTGGTACTGTTTAACATCATGTTCGCGGTGGCATCGATACCGCCTCCGTGCCCATGGTTTTTCCGCCATTTTTGTGGCAGTGTTTCCATGTCTGTGGTACTCGTGATGCCCATGGTGTTTCGTGTTGGCGGTAACTGGGTGGTTTCGCTGCCGCCGCATTCTACGGATCCCTTAACTCCGCGGCGGCGGTTTGTGGTGGTCGTTTTTCCAGATCCGTGGGTCGTGATTGCACGGTGACGGAAACGACACCGGTATGGTTTTACCGGTGGCGTTAAGTTCGGGTCGGCGGACTCGTAATGAGGCCCCATCATGGTCTTGAAGTCACATTCTCTGACCCCATTGTCCATGTCCACATTTCTGTTATATTTTGTAAGTGTTTTTGTGCCAAAAATGCATTGCTTTCCTTTGAGTTCAATACATAAATAAATGCATTAATATATACAGTGGAGATAATTTGAGGGCAAATTGAGAAGTGTGATGTGTTGATGTGATGGCTGGAGCAGGCAAAGAAAAGAGCAGCAAGAAGCTAGCTTGGTCTGTGGATTGGTGGATTAAGGCTTCCACTACAGTGATTTGTGTTTCACCTCATGGTCACAGGTTCAAATATTAGCCGTTCCACTCAGCCTGTCCTCCTTCCAAGGTCGATGAAATGGAACCAGTGTCTGGTATAAAAATAAATATCTGTTATCAACATAACTATCCCAACTGGGATGAATGCATCCTCTATAAACATAGCCGTTAGGTTAAATGTTATTCTCAAATATGGTGCATTAATATGCCAACTAATTGCCATCACATTTCTATTTTCTAATATTCTCATTCATGAGTGCCCGATGGTTTCTTTATTTCTGATGTTTTTTATACTTGTCTGGGTGACCCAGGAACAAGGTTTGCAATGCAAGCCAATCTGTTTTGTTATTATAATTAATATTAGGAGACCTAGCTTCAGCATACAATAGAGCAGTTTGCGAATCATAGAGAGAAGGACACGTTGAGGGAAGCAGAGCTACAAGGGAGCGGGGAGATAACAATGGAGTAGAAGGGCTGGGAAATTTAGCAGCAAGGGATCTACAAGCAACCAGGAGAGGATATAGGGGGGAGCAGGTCACCCAGTCTCAGGTTGGGCGGGGGTGGGGCGTATGTGGACCTATGTGTTAGGGATGAGCCATTACTTGAAAATACTAATTTTGAACTACTCCCTGAGGGTGGAATTGAGAGGCAGAGTCTGGTGTTGGTGAGGTGGAGGTTTCAGAGTGTGGGGGCACAGAGAGAGAGATGTCTTGTGTTCCAGTTCTTTTCTTCCTGCACTGTTGGATTTTAAGTCTGAACATGTGCTTACTTCTGGTAGATGAAGTCCTCCAGAGATATTTAATTTCTCAGTCATGTGACTTGAGGACTGTAGGGCAACATCCTTGTAGATGATGCAGCAGGATTTGAAGGTGAAACATGCTTGCAGCAAAAGTCAGTGCAGATTTATGAGCGTCAGGGTGATGTGGACAAATTTTGTGGAGTCATGCAGCACAAATCTCAAGGGTTCCCTGGGTTGTCAGCAGAAAGCCTTCCAAAAGGGCTCTGCCATCAGTTTGGAGAATAGATCTGAATATGTTTTCTGGGATGAAAGGCTTGATTTTCCACATGAAAGAATGCTGTTACCAAGCTGTTGTGTCGTTCATGTTATGTGCTGTTGAGGGAGCATTGTCTGTCATTGTTGAACACAAGAGACTTGGCATAGTTGGCCAGCTTAGTGTGAAACCCTCGGGGTTCATAGAGAGCTAGGTATGGATATCAGGTTTTTCATGTAAAGATTGAAGATCGCAGAGGAGAGGATGGAGCTTTGGGGCACTCCATATTTAATGGGTAGAGTTGGTGATCTGGAGGAATCCATTTGTAAGGTATAATTTGAACTACCTGGAGTGATTATCATCCCCATCCTGCAATGTAGAATGTCGGAGAGTGTCTGGTGGTCTACTGTGTTGAATGCTACTGCACGAACTAGAAGGCAAAGATGGCCATCAATGAGGATTTTAAGGGCCTTGTCAATCACATTGATGGTAGCCGTTTCTGTGCTGCATTTATTTATTTATTTATTTATTCAGATTTGTAGAGCGCACGTCAGCCCGGGGGCATCGTGGCGCTTGTTACAGACAATATCTTAGTTACATAGGATACAATATACAATATTTTCATACAAATAAAATATTTACAGAAGCCATGGACATTTGTGCAAGTTTGAAATGCAGTATATTTACATGGATTCCCGAGAGTTTCCTATTGTTTTGCCAGGAATGAGGTTTTCAGTTTCCTGCGAAAGATTGGGATTGAGTTTTCCGCTCTAATCTCTGCAGGAAGGGCTGCAATGTAGGGGAAACTTAGACCTCCGCTTTGGTTTTTTTGATGCATGGGTTGTAGAGAAGGTTGGAGTATTGCATCCTGGCGGGACGGGATGAGGATGGTTTGAGGATGGTCTCTGATAGATAAGACGGGGCAGAGAGAGAGAGGCATTTGTGTGTGAGGGTGAGGATTTTGAGAGTGATCCGCTCTTTGACCAGGAGCCACTGGGCTCAGTGCCTGGCAAGGGAGATATGCTCTCTTCTTGGGATGCTAAGAGCAGCCCGGAGAGCATTGTTCTGCGTGACTTGAAGTCTGTTTAGGTTTTTGGCTGATGTGCCTGCTAGGAGGGCATTGCAGTAGTCCAATTTGTCTCCAATGGTTGCTCCAGCTATAGAGAGGCAGTTGGGTTTAGAGAGGTAAGGCTTGAAGGCTTTTATGAGTTTGGTGGTATGCGCAGGTGAGGAGGTGATTGCGCTGACTTGTCTGGTCATAGATAGTGAAGAGTCTAGGTATACTCCGAGTGTCTTTACAGCTGTGGATACGGGGATGATGGACTTGTCAATGGAGAAGTTAGCGTACAGTTTGTCAAGTTTGTCTAAGGTGTTCTGTTGACCTAATATCATGATTTCAGTCTTGTCTCCATTGAGGGAGAGGCCATTAACTGCCATCCAGGCCTTGATGATGGAGTAGATTGTGTGGAGTGCCTTGGCGTCTTCGTTGTATGATGCTAAGAGGGGTAGAAGTACTTGTGTGTCATCTGCGTAGTTCGTGTATGTGATACCGTGTGAGTCTAGTTTGTCAAAGAGGGGCTTAGTGAACAAGTTGTAAAGTGTGGGGGCAGTGCATGATCCTTGAGGGACCCCGCAGAGGATTGTCATGGGAGTGGCGTTGGCGATGTCCGAGAAGACTTTCATGGCTCTTCCCTCAAGGAAGGAGGTGGCCCAAAGAGCTGATTCTTTAGAGAAGTTGGCTGAGTGTGTGAGGTGTGACGTGAGAGTCTTGTGGTCAACGAGATCGAAAGCGGCTGAGAGATCTAGAAGGAGCAGAAGAGCAGGCTTGCCTTTGTCCATGATTTGGGTGATCTGACTCTTCAGATCCACCAGGGCTGTTTCTGTGCCATGTCCTTTCCGGAATCCTGATTGACTAGTCCCAAGGATGGAGTGGGTTTCCAGAAAGTGTTTGATTTGGCAACGTGCGGCTTTGTCCAGTAATTTCAGGAGGAATGGCACCATGGTTATTGGTCTGTAGTTGTTAGGTTGTGAGGGGTCGAGAGTGGATTTTTTTAGGAGAGGCCGGACCCAGGCCTCTTTGATGTTAGCTGGGATAATGCCTGTTTTAAAGGAGTCATTGATGAATGCCGTAAAGAGTGGCGCAAAGCAGTCTGCGCAATCTTTGACGAGTTTTGGTGGGCAAATGTCACCTTTGCAGGGGGAGGGTTTGAGATTTTTTAGTAGGTTGAAAACTTCTGATTCAGTGACGCCCCTGAAGGAGAAGTCAGGTATGGCAGGCTTCACCGAGGTGGGTGGGGTGTTGGTAGGCTTGGTTTCTGTCTGTTGAGGAAGTGCTTTACAGTGGTCTTTGATTTTCTTTTGGAGAAGGTCAATTTTATGTAGTATGGCAGCTTGCATGCTGGTATACCAAGCTTAGCTTCATCTTTGATTATTTCATTCAGTGTATTGGGGGGGGGGAGATGAGCTCGTTAAAAATGGCAAAGATCTCTTTAGAGTGTGATTTGGCATTAATGATTCGTGTGTTGAAAGCGTTGGATTTGGCATCGGTGATAGCTATCTTGTATTGGTGGCAGAATAAATTGAATTTGTTTTTGGTACCGATGCAGGGGTTAGATTGCTAGTTTTTTTGTGCTAATCTTTTGTGGGATCGCATTGAGTGCAGTTCTTCAGTGAACCATGAGTTGGAGTGTAGGGATTTCTTCTCTTTTTTCCATTCGAGTGGTGCTATTTCATTGATAGCTTTTGTGATGACATCTTTGTAGATGTCGGCTAGGATATTGGGGTCATTAGCGAATGGGGGTGCTAACTCGGGGGTATTGAGGTATGAGCGCAGGTTATCCTCTGTGAGTTTTTTAGAGCTTCTGACTTGTGCAGCGATAGCAGCGGTCAGGGTTTTGTGGTTTTTGTTGATGGGAATAGAGAACTCGATGCAGTTGTGGTCAGTCCAAAGCAGTGGGGAGTTAGAGGTGATGGTGGAGAGGCAATTATGGTCTGCAATCCAATGAAGAATGCAGCCTTTGGCATGAGTAGGACTTTCTACTTTTTGGGTGAAGCCCAGGTCATTAAGGTCCTTAGAGAGGGTGACTGCAGATTTGTCTTTAGTATTGTTGTATCTGAGATTGAGGTCTCCTAGTAGAAGGGTTTTGGTGGAGCTTTTGATATTATTGCTGAGGATGTGAATGATGTTTTCCTGGGAGTCTGTGGTGATGCCTGGGGAGCGGTATAGTAGGTGAATGTTGATGGTGCTGTTGGGTGACAGTGTGAGTTTGGCCGATAGGAGGTCAGAGGTGTTCGTCGAGGGGTGACTGACAGTTCGGAGTTGGAGGTTCTCCTTGTAGATCAGGGCTACTCCGCCTCCTATTCGATCTGGCCTGTCTTGTCTGAGTATAGTGAAGCCAGGTGGTAGTGCAAGTGCAACGGCGGGGCCTGATGCTTCATATAACCATGTTTCTGTGATGGCTAATAGGTCAATGTTATTGTGGGTTATAAGGTCATGAATATCAGATGCATGAGCTGGGAGTGATCGGACATTGAGGGGGCACATTTGATATGAGGTGTGTGTGGTTTATTTGTGGCGGTGCGAGTGGTGGTCGTGTCAGATGTGTTATGTGAGGTAGTATTGTGGGCCGTGGTGTGGTTAGTGGGTGGTAGTCTGTGACAGAGTGGGTGACCCATGCTGGGGCTGTGTTTGGAAGTGGTGTGGGAACTCAGTCTATAGTTTCTGTATTCTGTGGGAGGAGGTTTTGTGCTGAGTTCTGTGGTCTGTGTGCGAGCTCTAAGTCTTTCTAGTCTATGCATAATTACAATGCAGGGTGTACAAGGTGGCTGAGTTTGTGGGGTATCCGGGGTAGCGAGATGCTTAGGGGTGGGGAGTGTGCTGAGTGGTGTGGGTGTGAGGGGATGGATAGGTGTTTAGGGTTGGAGACCAGTGAGTGTTGCGAGGAGGGTGAGCAGCGTGGTGTGGCAGCGGAGAGCTTGCAGGATGTTGTGTGCATGATTGTATGCTGGGATGGACGGTGTGTGGAGGAGGGCACAGTAGGTGGGGTGGGGTGGACCTAGCCTGAGGTGGGCGGGAGTGGATAGGTTCAGAGTGGGCTAAAAAGCATCCTAGGTACTAGGAGCAGATGAGCGACCATACGGCATAACACAATTCAAATGTGGTCTGTTAGCGACCATAAGGCACAACACAAATCAAATGTGGTCTGTTAGCGACCATAAGGCACAACACAATTCAAAAAGTGGTCATAGGGCAACCATAAGGCACAACACAATTCAAATGTGGTCTGTGGGTGACCATAGGGTACAACACAATTCAAATGTGGTCTGTTAGCGACCATAAGGCACAACACAATTCAAATGTGGTCTGTTAACGACCATAAGGCACAACACAATTCAAATGTGGTCTGTTAGCGACCATAAGGCACAACACAAATCATATGTGGTCTGTTAGCGACCATAAGGCACCACACAATTCAAATGTGGTCTGTTAGCGACCATAAGGCACAACACAAATCAAATGTGGTCTTAGGGCAACCATAAGGCACAACACAATTCAAATGTGGTCTGTTGGCGATCATAAGGCACAACACAAATCAAATGTGGTCTGTTAGCGACCATAAGGCACAACACAAATCAAATGTGGTCTGTTAGCGACCATAAGGCACAACACAATTCAAAAAGTGGTCTTAGGGCGACCATAAGGCACAACACAATTCAAAAAGTGGTTTTAGGGCGACCATAAGGCACAACACAATTCAAATGTGGTCTGTTAGCGACCATAAGGCACAATACAATTCAAATGTGATCTGGTAGTGACCATAAGGCACAACACAATTCAAATGTGGTCTGTTAGCAACCATAAGGCACAACAATGAGTAGTTTAGGCACTGTGCTGTGGGTCAGCCTTGACCAATTTCTGTAATCACTCTTTCGCCACTGGAATGTTCCACTCTCCCATTAAGCACTCCCTTATGAACCCACTCCTCAAGAAGACGTCTGCCGATCCTGCCTGCCCGGCAAACTAACGCCCAATCTCCATCACCCCTTTCCTGGGCAAACTGTTGGAAAAGCTGGCCATCTCCCAGCTTACTCTCCACACGGAATCTGTTGGTTGTCTCCATGACATCAGTCTGGCTTCATAGCTACCAGAGGCACGGAAACTGCTGTCCTGAACACCTGTGAAGATCTGCTATCTAAACTTAATTCCAGCATTCTTTCTGTCCTCATCCTCCTTGATCTTTCCTCTGCTTTCGACAAGGCCAACCATGCCATCCTGATCAATCCTGATCAATCGACTCCATGAGAACCTGGGCATCACGGATCACGCCCTTGAGTGGCTGACCTCCTTCCTCTTGGACTGCTTCTCCCAGGTCCAACTTGGTCCCTTTCTCTCTGCTCCATCCTCTCACTCTGGTTTTTCAACCTCTATGTGGCCCCTTTGGCAAACCTGATCTCTACATTCTCCTCTAACTTTCAGTGTTATGCAGATGACACTCAGCTTTCCTTCAGGCTCCACTCAGACTCCTCTCCTCTATCGCTCATTCCCGACTGTCTATCCACGATTCAGGATTGTTGTGCCTCCAACGATCTCTGCCTTAATGTCAGTAAGATGGAGATCCCTCTCATTTGGACTCCTGCCCCTTCTTTCCCTCTCTCACCCTGGCTGCCCGCCTTGGGCCCTCTTCCTTCGCCTTCCTGTGAGGCAAACAACCCTGGTGTCATCTTTGACTCCACTTTCTCTTTCTCTCCTCACATCTCGGATGTCGCCAAGAAGTCCCACTACCAGCTGCTCCTCCTCAAAGGGACTCTTCCCTTTCTCACTTTCCCCCAGAAAAACACTGTCTCCAGGATCCTGGTTCTCTCTAGGCTGGACTACTGCAACAGCCTCTTTCTCAATCTGCCTTCCCCTATGTTAGGGAGAAG
The DNA here is from genome assembly GCF_040938575.1 of Ambystoma mexicanum. Lineage (NCBI taxonomy): Eukaryota > Metazoa > Chordata > Amphibia > Caudata > Ambystomatidae > Ambystoma > Ambystoma mexicanum. The sequence continues at coordinate 869,167,896 of NC_090937.1, forward strand.
TTTCTGTTTAGGCTGAATTTCCTAACCTAGTGAGTCCCCCAGCAGCTTTGCTGGATTTCTGGAGTTCGTTTTTTCCATCCTGCCAAGAGTGAGACTCTTTTTCTCCCACTCTTGGACATGAATCTGCGTAATTCCTTTGAATGTCAATGTGTTCTATGGGCTATGGGGTCTTTTACTCCATAGGGTCTCATATGTTTTGCTATGTGGTTACACCGCACCCTCCGTGCCGTAGCACTGGGGCGTCCTAGCGGACCTCCATCATAGACTCCATACCCGGGACTGACTACTGTCTCCCCGGGCATGTAAAGTCACCATTGGCTTTACTAGACCTAAATTTACTAACAGAACTAGTACAAACCATCCTATTGTGGACGTACTAGTAGGGGTAATTTGATTACTCCTAGGTCTGTTATTCAAGGGGGCACTGTCCCGTCCCCCCTCGTCGAGTTTTGGCTGGTGGCAGTGGAAACTACTTGTTATATTCGACCCCGAAAATAACCCTATGGGATTCTTCCCATTGTTGGAGATTGATACTTTTTCTCGGTAATCTCTAACATACCACCGGTCTACTTATCTTAAATAAGTCTATCGGATGGTATTTTCTGCCAGAACTCGGCTTTTTAAAATGGCGTCTGTGTTCGTCTCTGTGACTCCTAAACCAAAGGTTGAGCCCTTTGTTCCACTTTTGGTGGGCTTCTGCACAGAGACCCTACAAAGTGGCGCCATTCTGTCTGGGTTACCACAGGGGTGTGGGAGGGGGTTTAGGCACCCTGGACCGAGTTGCCTTGCCAGCTCCGGTCGCACTTAGGTGTGATTGGCCCAAGTGGTGAGCCTCCCTGCTCACCACTTAGCGTGTTTTGATTGACAGCTATCCTGAATTGTACGCGATATTCAATCAACACTACAGCTAAGTCAATGCCTAGTCTGGGATGCTGAGGAAAACCCTTATTGATGTATTTTTATGTCCAGTCCAGTATTCTGGATGACAACCCTTGTATAACACCCCCCTCTTAGAATTCCCCTGACCCCACTGAGCCAAGAAGTAGGTTTGTTTTGCAAATTAAAAGGTTTATTTGAAAAATTAACCAATATATATATATCACACTTTATAATAAATTAATATCTGATAGTACACTTAGACATATGATGTTGATCAACAATGGGTAATCTGGCACTAGCACACTTCTTTACAATCAATGAGGAGTCAGTATAGGATGGATAAAGTAGCAAAAATACTTTTATGGTTTCAAGGGAAAAGCAATGAGGAACAAAATGCAGTACAGAAATACTTGATATGATTTTAGCAAAAGATAAGATAATCACTTTTTCTCTGGCAATTCACCCCCCTCCCCTGTGCAATGTAAGAAATGGAAGGAGATGGAAAGAGGAGCACACAGTTCTCAGGAATGCAATCAAATACAATACGAAATTCAGTTCCCCCCCAGCAAGCTTAGAGGAAACAGGTAGGAGTTTGAAACACAGGCCCAAAATGCTTTTTAAATGTGATGGCAATGGATGGGAAAATGTGCCAACTGATTTTAATTCCCTCTAGAGATTCAGGGTGAGTGGGAGATGCGTGTTGGTATTAGTTCAGGCTCACTTTAGCAATGCTCTATGAGTTATTACCAAGTTGCAACAGATTTTAACAAAAGAAAGAATGGAGATGCTATTTTGACAAGTGGAGAAATTGAGCCAAAATTGCAAATCGCGGTAAATTTTGCGAGTGCGTAAATTGTGATTGCGGAAAAAGTATAAGGAGTAGGACGTTCTAGGCTTGTTGGAAAGCTTGGATTCTAAGCTTTCAGAGGAAAGTTAAATCTCGTCCCTAGCCCAAACGGTTCCAGAGATACGGACGATTAAACAAAGGTAGTTTTTCGGATTTAAAGTAAACTCAAAATGACAGGTGACAGCTTGCAGCTTTAAAAATGACAGATGACACGATTTCTAGGAGGCAGTTCTACTTAGGTTAAAATAGTTTGGATTAGATTATTTTAACTAAGAGATTGGTTCTGCACAGTTCTGCTAGGTACTCACAATATAAATTTGCACTAGGCCTCGTCACGGATCTGGTCAACACGTCCGGCTGCGGTTCTGTCTGCTCGGCGGGTCAATCAGGCACCGGTTCGGCTCACAGCGATCTGGGGCAGCTCTGCTCTGCTGGTCTAGCCTCTCTGGATTCTGGATGTAACACTGCTTTCTGGGTACTGCTACAAGTTCTTGCAAAAATTCTCGGCAAAACTTCAAACAGCTCGCCCGGCTGTTGAATAGTTTGGTTAGTTTTGAGGCCTGCTGAAGAGGATTCAGCTGGTGGATTCAGGCCTCTCTGCTACAAATTCTGGAGTTAATTTCTGCTACAGGTTCTGGAGATTGATGGATTTGAAGTCTGGATCTCTGGATGTGAAGTCGTCGGTCAGCATGCTCCGCAGCAAATGGAATTGAATGTCTCTACGTGTCCCAGCAGTCTCTTTTTATGTGTTTTGGAAAGTGGGTGTGTACGTTGTTCATAACTAAACCTGCCCCTCTCACTTATCATTGGCCAATTCCTCCTCTCTCACTTGATTGGGGGAAGGAAATTTGAGTCTGAGTGATGTTGTAGGTTTTATGGTCAAAGGAACCTCCCCTTGTCAGATTGCACACAAATCTATTTCTTTACCCAATTACATATTTATCTATGTATCATTTTTCTAATATTATAGGTCCAGTTAACATATTTTCTGTAGCACCAAACCATCCGATCCCTGTCTTTGTACGATGTTGTGTCCACTGATGACAGAATTCTCCCCTTTTCATCCAGATAACGACCTCTAAACCTTTCCAGATTTTACACAAATGTACACCAGGGATATGGGTTACAGATGATAAAGTGTCAGATTTTTAACATGCATACATTTGGAGTGAGACCCTACTTTCCGCTAGCAACCCCCCAGAATACACCACAGGGTCCTAACGCCTCTCAAAATGTTCACAGAAAAATCACAAAAATAATGATATTACTTATATAATTCTGACAAGTCCGCACTATGAGTTATCTATCTTTTTAAAATTATGCCCTGGTCAAAAAGGGGTGTGGCTTCCCCATCACAGGGTGGAATAACTGGTTTATCCACTTCCCCCAAGCCAGCTTGTTTGCAGAGGCACAGCTGCCCCCCAGTTTCTCCCAAGAGGAAGCTATTTTACGACGCCCCCAATATAACATTTGCCTGAGTCCAGGACAGGCCTTTGTTCAACTCCCTGTAGTCCCCAGCTGCTCCACCCCTAATCTAATCAGAGAGGTGACAACTCCTTTTGGCAAGGGGAAGAGTGGCTGAGCAGGTTTCAACTCCTGTTGGGGGTAGTTGTCAGGCAGAATCCAGTTTCATTAAGCCAGGTTTCAGCTAAATGTCACTTTTGTTTCCAGTTTAAATCACTTACAATTTTTACATATACATTAAATAATTACTACCTTCAAGTCATTTCAGAATATAGTTTTACATTGTATCCACCTCTTAGCAAGTCTTTCCTTGGTCTGGTTTTGTTTCATTTGTTCAGTTTTACACAAAGGTCTGGTGGTTTTAAAACACTGGCTTTCTGATAGTGGTGAGTACTGGTAATGCAACCATTTTTGGGATTAAGAAAATGAATTCCCCACAGTTCTGAGTTGCTTTTTTTGGCAATCAGCATTGCCATTCCCAATGGTGTCAGGCTACTGTGTGTGTAGCCCAATGGTGGTTTTAGGCAGTGCCCTCCTGTGCTCACAACATAGGCAAAAATGGGTGGCAGCCTATTCTTCATGTTTTCCCTGTGCACTCTCTGGGGAGTTCTGGCCATCATGATGTTTTCCATGCCAGTACTGAACAGTTTTATGGTAGGGCTTGTATGCATGGGTAAAAACATCCCACAAGCCCCCCTCTTGCGATGGCCATTCTGTCCTTTCGCTGATGGAACTCGCAAGATCTGGGATGTTCACCTCCTCTTCTTCCAATTCCATGGATGGCACAGTTCAGCATCTTTTCCTCCCTCCAGTCGATCAATCAGTTCTCCTTGCTGGTCCTGATGGGAGGATTGGGTGGTACCCCAGGCCCCTCGGGTCTCTGCTACCGGTCCCCGGTCGTCCTCCTTGGTCAGTCTCCATGGTTTCATCTCTCCTAGGATGATAAAGCAAAGCGGCAATACCTATTCGTAGACATTTCTTCACCACTATTAATGGTGTGGCGAACATATACATTTTATGAATCAGAAGATATGAACATATACATTTTCTTTTTTAAATTAGGAGACAAGAACATATCACAGAATTTTATATGCTATATGTGGAATATTTTAGGGTTGGAACTGAATTACTCTGGAGCGTCCCCCTCTGGGATTCCAGTGGATTCCTCCAGTTGTTGCAGAGTGTGCCTGGGATGGCAACACCTTAGCTGATTTATATGTACCCACTTGTCTTCCCCTTCCGCCAGACTGCCTTTGGGGATGTAGATCTTACAGGCAACAGGGGAGATCGTGTCTATAATTTCAAACGGTCCCTTCCATGTAGGCAAGAATTTTCGCTGTTTGGCCTGGTTCCTTTGGAAATTGTATAGATAGACCCGATCACCCACCTTATATTCCTTTCGGGTAGTTTTCAAATCATAGTGGGTTTTCATACTCTCAGCTAATCTTTCTAGATTCCGCTGAGCATAGGCAAAAGCATGTTGAAGGTGTTTCCTTAAATTCTCCACTTATTCATGAGTTGTGGAGGCATTTATCAACGTTTGCTCTTGGGTTCTGTAGAGCAAATGCTGGGGAAGCACCATCTTGCGTCCAGTCATCAACTCAAATGGTGACATTTTGGTTGCAGATGAAGGGGTAGATCTGATGGCCATTAGGACCAGAGGTAATCGGATATCCCAACTTGGCCCAGAATCTACCACAATTTTTTTTAATATGCTCGCAATGGTTCAGTTGTATCTCTCCACTGCTCCAGAAGAAGCTGGCCTGTAAGCAATATGTAACTTCCTTTTGACCCCCAGTATCTCCCACATCTTTGCCATTACTTCACTGGTGAAGTGGCTACCTCTGTCGGACACAATCCTTCGAGGTAGACCAAAACGGGAAAAGATGTGGTTAATCATCAGGGCAGCTGCTGTTTCTGCCTTGCAATTTGGGGCCGGGAGACATTCCACCCACTTGGTAAACAAGCATGTAACGGTCAACATGTACTTGTTTCCTCTAGATGAGCGAATCACAGGGCCTACAATATCGATTTGCAAATCTGACCATGGCAGTGTCATCCCCCTCTTTTGGAGAGGTGCATGGTGTGTGAGGGATGATGGCTGAAATTGTGCACACACAAGACACCCCTTCAAGTATTGGTCGAGGTCCTGCCCCATGTGTGGCCAGTATGCAACCTCTCTTAAGATTTCCAGTGTTGTGTGAAACCCCCTATGACCGGCGGTGGCCGCATCATGGGCGTGACTTAACATCAGGCTTCAGAATGAGGTAGGAACCACCCACTGATCATGGCCAGCTTGGGATTTCCTTACCAACAAACCGTCTTGGATTCGGAACATTTTTGGACATTTCATCAACACTCTTAGGTCCTCTTTCCCAATGTAATCTGTGTCCGTCAGGGGAAAGTTCTCAGGGTCCTTAAGGTGTTGGTTAAACTTACCAATGATTGGATCCCCCCTCTGAGCTGTAATTAAATCAGCATCAGGAGTCTCCTTACTCCATTGTGCAATTGAAAGATCATTGTGAGCATTTGTCTGGGACCTAGTGATAGCAGTGACCTGGATTTCCCCCAACAGGGACTCAATCTCAATTAGATCCCCTTGGATGGCCCCGGTTTTGGCCAGCTGATCAGCTAAGTCATTTCCATTTTTGTCTGGTCCCTCTACTTTGTAATGACCCTTGATCTTTTTGCAATAGATGGTCATCCCATTCGAGGTGACCAGATCATCAATGTTTTGAATTAACCTCCCATGTTTCAAGGGTTTCTTATTAGCACATAACATGCCTCTGGTTTTCCAATTAACCATGTGCTCCATGAACCCGTTCCGTACATAATCCGAATCGGTGATTATGACCAGTTCGTGGCGTTGATGTTGGAGAGCAGTGAGGATGGCCTGATGCACAGCCATCAATTCTGCCACCTGACTACTTCGGGGACCAATTTTGTATCCAGCGGAGGATTCTGGAAACTCCTTCACCCATGCATTCCCTACGCCGGCCACCAGTTCTTTCTCCCCGTTGTTGTCAACATGGTAAGAGCATCCATCCACATAGACAGTGGGCATTCCCTCACACTTGTCTTCTTCAAAGACTTTGTGTGGGGAATTAAGGTATGCCTCCATGTTGTCCTTGGTTTTTAGACTTTCGTCCTCGAGACAGTTTTCTCTGGCACAATCATGCAAGTCAGCCAGAACTTGCGCGAGGGGACTCTTCTTGTTTTGGCCATATCTGACCTCCACAGGAAAGCCTTGCATTGACAGAATCCAGGAAGTAATTCGGGAATTACTCACATTTCCGGCCTGGATTCTGTCACTTTGGAGATATTGCAGAGGCTGGTGTGGAGTCTCCACTATGATGTGTTCCCCCTGGATAAACGGGCGGTAATTCTTCAATGCCCACACCGTTGCCAGGAGTGCCTTCTCACAATCGTTGAATTTTTCCTCCACAGAGGATAAAGTTTTGCTCGCATAGGAGATTACTTTATTGACCTTGTCATGCTTTTGGTATAATACTGCCGTCAAGCACGTATTAGAGAACCCCGTCTCCAGGAAGAACTCCTTGTTTCTGACAGGGTCAGCTAGGCAAGGCGCTTGTGAGAGGCTTCTTTTGAGTTGTCTTACCGCCTCGGATTGTTCTGGACCCCATTCCCACTTGACCCCCTCCTTCAAGAGGTGAATCAGGGGTCTAGTGATCTCTGCGTAGCATTCAATGAACTTTCTGCTGTAATTAGTCAGTCCAAGGAGGCTCCTTAGTTCCCGCAGAGTTGTGGGGTCTTTCAGTTTCTGGAGTGCTTCCACCTTCTTTTCTTGGGGACAGAGACCCTGAGGAGTAATCTCATGCCCCAAGAAATTAACACGGGTTCTACACCACTGTGCTTTCTGAAAGGAAATTTTTGCTCCGGCGGCCCTCAACTGTGTCAGAACATAACGGATCTCCGCTATGTGTTCCTCCACAGATGAACTTTTGATGAGGACATCATCTACATAAGCCAGGTTACCCCTCGCACCCAGGTCGGGCATGGCCTTATGTAGGAAAATGTTGAATTCATTGCCAGAGTTGAGGTATCCGAAGGGAGTCCGGGTCCATGTGTACTGCTGGCCCCCAAAGGTAAAAGCCAGTTTGTATTGGTCCTCCCTACTGACAGGCACGGTCCAGTATCCATTGGTCAGGTCTATTGCTGTGAATACCTGTGAATCCTGAATCGGGCCAGCCTTTGGTCAATGTAGGGCAGAGGCCATCGGGAAGTATGGACCCGTTTGTTGAGCTCCCTGAGGTCGGCGCAGAGTCTCCACCGGCCGTTTGGCTTCAATATTCCCAGCACCGGATTATTGAAAGTGCTGTGGACTGGACGGATTATTCCCCGGGACTCAAGGTTCTTAATTATTTCAGTAAGGGACTCCATGGATGCGAGAGGCAAGCGATATTGCTTCACAAACACTGGAGTCATTCCAGGGTCCGTGGTAATTGTTGTGGTGTGGATGTCGGTGCGACCACAGTCATATGAGTCTACCGCAAAGAGATCTTGGAAATCTAAGAAAACTTGTTTCAACTTTTGCTTCTGTTCTAGAGCCACACAGACATCAGCTAGGTTGACTCTCTCTTCCACCATCTGCCTGAAGCCTGGAAAGACTTCTGGTTTGGCTATCTCAGCTACCTCCTCCAGCTGGGTGGAGAAGTCCCTGGTCAGAGTGCTGATTTGGACTGGAGGCTTCAGGTGGGAAAGGCAGCCCTCATGGACCTGGAAAATCACCTCATCCCTCCTGAAGTCACAAGTTACATCTTCCTTACCATAAGGGCAAGAAGTGTTCACCAGGAAGTTCCCTCCATGCCGGGTGAAAATCCTGTCTGGTGTTGTATTGTCCTCACTGTCACTGTCAAAACAGTCCTTGGGGATTGGTCCTAACAGTTCATTTCCTAAATCAATGGAGAAATGTCGGGCATCAATCGCCATTCCAATAATGGTGCCTGCGGCTAGAGTAATACTCTTTAAGTCGCTGTTATCCACCTCTATTGGAATGGTGTCATGTTCTATGTTGACTAATGGAGTTGGGTTTACCCCCAACCCTTGCTTTTGGAGAGAAGCATTTAGATGTATATAAGCATCAGGGTTTTTGAAATGTTGTCCTCTTTTAACTTTCACTTCCAGGGAGAATTGTCGGGTCCTTTCTGGGATGGTGACTTCCTCTTTAATCTGAATTTCAACTGCATAAGGTAGCAATTGAGCTGACCTAAATGCTTTCTCTTGATTATCAAAGCCCATGGGATTATCCGCTAATCGGGACCAAGCTTTGAAGTTTATTAGGTCCAAACTAATGACAAAGCGATTGAGAATGTCACTGCCTAAGTAAAAGGCGACAGTGACGTCTCGCACAACCCAACAATTATGGACTATGCTCTTGTTGCCAATGGAGATTTTGAGCATGCACCTGCTTGGCAGGAGATGTTTGGAATTGGGTGCTTCCAGGTCCATTTCCCATTTGTCTATCAGTTTGAATGTGGGAATGGCTGGATCTTTTGGGAGTTGTCGGAATATGGCTTCGCTGATGAAGCTCTTACAGTTTTTCACATACACTCGGCGAGAACAGAGTCCTTCCCATCATTTAACTGAACAGGGAGGAACAACTGCTCTCCAATTTGCTGAATATCAGCCAGGCTCTGAGCTGATTTCACGTCTTTCTGGACTATAGGAGTGGGAGTTTCTGATTGTGGATTAGTAAAGAATTTCAGGGTGTTTCCTTCCAGTGTGGAATACCACCTTAAACTGGAAGGAAGGTTGATTTTCAGAAATAGTGAGGACCCCCCATCACCAGTCTGTTGTCCTACTGCTATTACTGTCACGTCTGGAATTTGGCTATTCTGGAAGTGAAATTCTACTTGGTCAGATTTCTGGTCAACCATGTGGCATGTGCTGTTTAAACTAACATGGTTGACACGCTGTTTTAATTTTATTGGTCGGCTAGTCTGGGTCCAGGGGACCTTGTTTACGCAATCTATTAGGGGTGACAACCTTCTCAGGAGGTCATTCCCTATTAAACAAGGGGTGCCCTCTGGAGTCACTACTATGACCGGGTGTTTCACCTTGTGTCACCCAATTTTGATGTCCAAATCTGCAGTCCCCTCGACAGGAATTTCCTTCCCGTCAAAGTTCTGCAGTTGTCCAGGAAGAGAGGTGAGAGGAATACGGTAATTCTCCCCCCTTCCTGCATTTAGTTCATCAAAGGCCCTTTTGGACAGAAGGGTAGCTTGGGATCCAGTGACCACCAGTGCCAAAATTGTACCCTGCCCCTGTACTTGTACCGGGACATAGTATCTTCCCTCCTTTCCCCTCAAGGGGGCACAGATAATGCACATTTTTGGACAACTGGTGGGCTAAGTTTCTGGTTTTGGACATTGCTAGCGAAGAGATTTGGGCAGAATTCTGTGGAGAGCCTGGGGAATCTGAAAGAAAAAGTTGGCAACTGGAAATGGTTTCGGGTTCTGGGCCACCCCTCCCTTTTTGGAGGCAGTCCTCAGGATGGGTTTGACCCACGGGATTTTGGTATTGTCGGTTCTGGGATGAGATGATGGGCGGTGGTGGCTCAGTCTCCACATCTCCCCAGTCTGAATTGGCATCCCTTGGGACCCATTTTTCCTTGGGAGGAGTTCCCCCATCTCTGAAGGAGAAGATCCTTTTCCCAGGATCTTCTGAGGATCCCTCTCCCTCAAATTGGAAGACCTGTACCTCCTCCACAAAGTGGGGCTGTTTGGGTCCTTTGTTTCTCCTACCTCCTCTCTGCTCCTTGGGTGGCAGACTTTCGGGGGTAGGAGATTTTGTTTCCGGTTCCTGGTTTTCCAGGGGCTGTTTACAAGTTGGGAAGGAAGCTTCCTCCAAGGCTTTACACCCAACTTCCCCTTGGGCCTCCTCCCTGGGAACCGGTGCGTTATCGGGGTACTGCCCCCGTCATTGTTCTGGAGCACCAGGTCCAGAGTTTGGGGCATTCTGCGGTGGCATGCTCATCTGAGGGTTCTGTTGAGCCCTCAGTATGTGACCCTGATCTCGTGCCATATTTTGGACCTGGCGCTCAAGTTGTGAAACCCGCTTAGGCTGATACGGGGCTCTATTTTCTCCCCTGGGCTGATCCCGGGAAGGGTAGCTATCCCTTCTCTGGTAGTACCCCTGGTTGGGAAGATTGTGTTACCCCTCCACCCTTGGCCTCCCCTCTCCTGGATTAGGTTGTCTGGGCTCAGGGAATTGGGGAAAGAAGGATGGATGATTTTGGGGCTGGAAATTGGGTGGATACCTGGGGAAAAAGTTCCGCCCAGGATATGGTGAATTTCTGCCCTCCTGGGGGAAGTTAGGAGGGAAGTCCCCGGGGTCAGGTGCTTGGCTGGATCCCACCCTTTGGGCTGGAGGAGTCCACACATAACCCAGGATTGGTCGGTTTCCCTTGTAGCGGGGACTTACATAGTCAGGGGGCGGGGGACCCCATTTGTGGGACTACCTCCTCGACTCCCTGTCTGTGACTGGCCCGAGGGCCTTCTGGGCTGTGAATTATTTGGTGCAGGCAGGTTTTTAAGCCCCCCATCTCCACATCTAAAACGGGGGCAACCTTTACCTCTGCCACCTTGGCAGCAGCAGGGGTGATGTTGGTTTTGGGGTTTTTCGGCGCGTTATTTTTATTTTCGATAGGCTTCTGCACCTCATAGATCCGGGTAGCCTGTTCAATGACCCAGTCTAAAGATCTTTTCTCATGAAAATCTCTCACGAGCTGGGTCATTATGTATTTGGGTAAGGCATGGAAAAACGTATTGCTAAATTCTCTGCTATCCGTGCGTACCCTTCTGGTGGTCTGCGCAAAAGCACGCTTTAATTCTTGCACAAACTCTTGTGGGCCTGATCCTCCCCACATTGCAAATTGTAGGCTGCCTTGCGAGCCTCTTGAGGATTTCTGTGCACAGAAAAATGTTTCAAGATGGCCGCCCTGTATGTGGACCACCTTGAATGGTTTTGATCCTCCAGCCCCGCAAAGAAACTGGAGTATTCTGGTGAGAAGGTCCACTTTACATATTGAATACAGCTTTGGCTGTCCTTCAAATGGAAAGTCTCCATCATTTGCTCATAGAGCTCCAAGTGTTCCCAAACAGAATACTTGGCGTTCTTATGATAAGGCGTGATGACACTCCTTATTGCCTTTATTTGTTTCAATGAGTCCCTAAGCAAGGCCTTTTTGCCTTATTGGCCTTTATGGTTCGGGTAACCCTGGTCTATTCATCCTCCGACTCAGAAGCGCTGCTCCCAGAGGTGCCCGTCTGATCTTCCAGGTTTTCCCGGATTCTGCTAGCCTGGGAATGGCTGGCAGAATGTGGGGACCTGGTCTCCTGTGTCCTGTAATGCTCAGAGGAGTCTTCAGATCCCTCCTTGCTGCCAGGATTTGATGGGTACCCCCCACTGACCTAAATGGGCAGGGGTTTTCAGGATGCCCTTAATGGGCCTACTCTCCTGGGGTTCCCCACTAAATTGCACTGTGCTTGGGTGCCCATTCCCGGATGCCCGCCCATCCATTCCTGGGAGGTACTGGCCTATGAGCCCCATACTTCTAGCTGGATAGTAATCTGCCATCTCCGTGGCCCTGGGCTCATGTGCGCGAGGGGACATGGGGGTGGCAGAGTCCAGGGACTGGGAGAGATGAAGGCCTCTGGTACCAGGGCTCCTGAGGTTATGCTCAGGCGTTTCCCTTTCCCAGCGCACCTCGTCTCTATCAGCCCCTGCTCCCTGTTGCAATGCAAGAGCCTGCGCTTTCAGTTCCTCAGTTAAGGCCTTACTAGACTCTATCAGTCTCTACTGCATCGCTACCTGTTGCTGGAGCCTATCATTGTGCTGACAGAGAGCCTCATTTTCTCTCTGTGCCTCCTGATTGGTCCTGGAGTACTGGGCCAGTCTCTTCTGCAGGAGGGTTACCTCCTGAGCTGTGTCCCTATTGGCCTGCTCCTTTCTTGCCAGAGCATCCTCCACCCTCCTGGTGTGCTCTAACAAGTGCTGGTGTCCTTTTTGGAGGTCACCCAGTCCCTGGAGGGCCAGGTGATTTTCTTCCATTTTCCTTTTTAAGTGGCAGACTTCCTGGCCTAAGGTATCCCTTTCCTGACTAAGAGCCTGCATCTGTGCCGCCAGGTCATCCCTTTGCCTTTGGAAGGCACAAGCTTTCTGGCGCTCCTGGTCAAACTCTGCCTGGGTATCCAGGTCTTTCTAAATCAGTTTATTGCTCTCTGCCTTCTCCCTATCTAGGTGGCTTTGCAGGGTGACTACCTGCTCGGCACATGCCCTATTGAAATCTAATTGTTGCTCCAGCTTTTTCTGGCTCTGCAGTAGGGAGTGCAAACCTTCTTGCTACTCCTTCTGCAAGGCCAGAAATCTGGTATCCTGGTCCGCCTTTTCCTGTTGCAGCACACACATATCCTCCTTTATTTTAGTGATGTACTATCTGCTGTCCTTTTGTGACTCCAGACCCCTGAGCAGCCTCTGCTCAGAAGAGTCCAGATCAGATTGGGCCTTCTCTAACGCCATATGTTGCCTATATGCCAGATCTTGGCCTTCAGCACATTTGTCCTGCATGGCTCCCATATATAGATACAAATATGCCGCTATCCTGGCAATCTTATTATGTTCATCTTTGGCTTTAGGGGCCATATATAGTTCACTCAGGGCCACATGTAGGGGACCCTGATCTCCCCAAATATCTGACCCTGTTTCAGTGACCTGTTGCGCGATTGCCTGCAACCAGACCGTTTGGTCCTGATGAGTCCACTCACCTCTCACAAATAGCTTATGTAAGAAGTGCTCTCTGGCTATTTTCATATCTACCAAGGTCGTCATTCTGGAATTTGAGTTCCTTCCTGACTTACAGAAGTTTGTATTTTATTTTGCAAAACCGACCGTTTCCTTAGAGCGTTCCTTTGAGGGATGCTTTCACAGTGTAAAACAGCGTGGTGATCTAACCGGATATGTGTATCTGGTCAGTTGGCACACTGTATTAATCTGCACAAGTGGTAAATCTAACCCAGAATATCCCGGCTCTGAGCCCCCACTTTTGTAAGCGATATTCAATCAACACTACAGCTAAATCAATGCCTAGTCTGGGATGCTGAGGAAAACCCTTATTGATGTATTTTTATGTCCAGTTCAGTATGCTGGATGACAACCCTTGTATAATAACCCCCTCTTAGAATCCCCCTGACCCTACTGAGCCAAGAAGTAGGTTTGTTTTGCAAATTAAAAGGTTTATTTGAAAAATTAACCAATATATATATATATATATATATATCACACTTTATAATAAATTAATATCTGATAGTACACTTAGACATATGATGTTGATCAACAATGGGTAATCTGGCACTAGCACACTTCTTTACAATCAATGAGGAATTAGTATAGGATGGATAAAGTAGCAAAAATACTTTTATGGTTTCAAGGGAAAAGCAATGAGGAATAAAATGCAGTACAGAAATACTTGATATGATTTTAGCAAAAGATAAGATAATCACTTTTTCTCTGGCAATTCACCCCCCTCCCCTGTGCAATGTAAGAAATGGAAGGAGATGGAAAGAGGAGCACACAGTTCTCAGGAATGCAATCAAATACAATACGAAATTCAGTTCCCCCCCAGCAAGCTTAGAGGAAACAGGTAGGAGTTTGAAACACAGGCCCAAAATGCTTTTTAAATGTGATGGCAATGGATGGGAAAATGTGCCAACTGATTTTAATTCCCTCTAGAGATTCAGGGTGAGTGGGAGATGCGTGTTGGTATTAGTTCAGGCTCACTTTAGCAATGCTCTATGAGTTATTACCAAGTTGCAACGGATTTTAACAAAAGAAAGAATGGAGCTGCTATTTTGACAAGTGGAGAAATTGAGCCAAAATTGCAAATCGCGGTAAATTTTGCGAGTGCGTAAATCGTGATTGCGGAAAAAGTATAAGGAGTAGGAAGTTCTAGGCTTGTTGGAAAGCTTAGATTCTAAGCTTTCAGAGGAAAGTTAAATCTCGTTCCTAGCCCAAACGGTTCCAGAGATACGGACGATTAAATAAAGGTAGTTTTTCGGATTTAAAGTAAACTGAAAATGACAGGTGACAGCTTGCAGATTTTAAAAATGACAGATGACACGATTTCTAGGAGGCAGTTCTACTTAGGTTAAAATAGTTTGGATTAGATTATTTTAACGAAGAGATTGGTTCTGCACAGTTCTGCTAGGTACTCACAATATAAATTTGAACTCGGCCTCGTCACGGATCTAGTCAACACGTCCGGCTGCGGTTCTGTCTGCTCGGCGGGTCAATCAGGCACCGGTTCGGCTCACAGCGATCTGGGGCAGCTCTGTTCTGCTGGTCTAGCCTCTCTGGATTCTGGATGTAACACTGCTTTCTGGGTACTGCTACAGGTTCTTGCAAAAATTCTCGCCAAAACTTCAAACAGCTCGCCCTGCTGTTGAATAGTTTGGTTAGTTTTGAGGCCTGCTGAAGAGGATTCAGCTGGTGGATTCAGGCCTCTCTGCTACAAATTCTGGAGTTAATTTCTGCTACAGGTTCTGGAGATTGATGGATTTGTAGTCTGGATCTCTGGATGTGAAGTCGTCGGTCAGCATGCTCCGCAGCAAATGGAATTGAATGTCTCTACCTGTCCCAGCAGTCTCTTTTTATGTGTTTTGGAAAGTGGGTGTGTGCGTTGGTCATAACTAAAACTGCCCCTCTCACTTATCATTGGCCAATTCCTCCTCTCTCCCTTGATTGGGGGAAGTAAATGTGAGTCAGAGTGATGCTGTAGGTTTTATGGTCAAAGGAACCTCCCCTTGTCAGATTGCACACAAATCTATTTCTGACCCAAATACATATTTATCTATGTACCATTTTTCTAATATTATAGGTCCAGTTAACATATTTTCTGTAGCACCAAACCATCCGATCCCTATCTTTGTACGATGTCGTGTCAACTAATGACAGAATTCTCCGCTTTTCATCCAGATAACGACCTGTAAACCTTTCCAGATTTTACACAAATGTGCACCCGGGATATGGGTTACAGATGATATAGTGTCCGATTTTTAACATGCATGCATTTGGAGTGAGACCCTATTTTCCGCTAGCAACCCCCCAGAATACACCACAGGGTCCTAACGCCTCTCAAAATGTTCACAGAAAAATCACAAAAATAATTATATTACTTATATAATTCTGACAAGTCGCACTATGAGTTATCCATCTTTTTAAAATTATGCTCTGGTCAAAAAGGGGTGTGGCTTCCCCTATCACAGGGTGGAATAACTGGTTTATCCACTTCCCCCAAGCCAGCTTGTTCACAGAGGCACAGCTGCCCCCCAGTTTCTCCCAAGAGGAAGCTATTTTACGACGCCCCCAATATAACATTTGCCTGAGTCCAGGACAGGCCTTTGTTCCACTCCCTGTAGTCCCCAGCTGCGCCACCCCTAATCTAATCAGAGAGGTGACAACTCCTTTTGGCAAGGGGAAGAGTGGCTGAGCAGGTTTCAACTCCTGTCGGGGGTAGTTGTCAGGCAGAATCCAGTTTCATTAAGCCAGGTTTCAGCTAAATTTCACTTTTTGTTCCCAGTTTAAATCACTTACAATTTTTACATATACATTAAATAATTACTACCTTCAAGTCATTTCAGAATATAGTTTTACATTGTATCCACCTCTTAGCAAGTCTTTCCTTGGTCTGGTTTTGTTTCATTTGTTCAGTTTTACACAAAAGTCTGGTGGTTTTAAAACGCCGGCTTTCTGCTAGTGGTGAGCACTGGTAATGCAACCATTTTTGGGATTAAGAAAATGAATTCCCCACAGTTCTGAGTTGCTTTTTTTGGCAATCAGCATTGCCATTCCCAATGGTTTCAGGCTACTGTGTGTGTAGCCCAATAGTGGTTTTAGGCAGTGCCCTCCTGTGCTCACAACATAGGCAAAAATGGGTGGCAGCCTATTCTTCATGTTTTCCTTGTGCACTCTCTGGGGAGTTCTGGCCATCATGATGTTTTCCATGCCAGTACTGCACAGTTTTATGGTAGGGCTTGTATGCATGGGTAAAAACATCCCACAGAATGAATGGGGGTTTTCTGCATAAAAGCAGGGCTTTTGGGACTGGATCTTCAGAAGTCGCCACAGGACCTAAGAATCCGACGAGGGTAAAGCTGAGCCGACCTGCAACGACGACACCTCCGGTGGAGCCCTGCTGAATCGACTCACCACTTCCCGACGACAGAGGAGATCTCCCTGCTGGAGAGTCTCTTCCCCTGACTGGTGGGAACAACCAGTCCCCTTTGCTTTTTCTTCGTCTCAGGACGCAGTGGTCGAATTGCCCGTGCAGAGCACCTCGGCAACTGGATAGCCACTACCCCTGTACCACGACCAAAAGGTGGTGCCTTGTGACGGAGCACTCCGCGGCTGGTCTCTTCCCTGGTGGTGCACCGATCTTCAGCTTTCCTTTGACGACGAGATCATCTCTTCTCTTGGCAAAGAACGGACGTGCATCCACCACCAGGAACAACTGCCCCCGCCGGAGCTGTCTCTCCACAATCAAGGTACGGTGTCCGCCTGGCTTCCCTTGTTGCCGGATAGAGTGAGGTGTCTTAATCCTCGCCTCTCCATAGGGTCGCCTCCAAGCTTTCTCTAGCGTGTTGTTCTGAACTGGTCCAATCTGCCGATAACAATTTGCTACAAATACTCGAACGCATTTCCACTAAGATACTTTTTGGGACTCTCTCCGAGTGGGCCTGGCCTCTGAACTTTATGATCTACAATGGTTCTTGTCTTCTTGCCTTGCATTTGTCCGTAAAGTATTGGGACCGTGTTGATTTCATAACCTGCCTTATTTTTCTCTCCCGTCCTAACGAATACTAGAGTGCCATCTAGGTTAAAGCATACACCTCTGTCTGCAAATAAGTGATGCTGGCAAACCTAGACTTGTCGAACTATTGTTAGGGGGATTGATCTTTTCTTTCTGCGTAGAGTAATTGCAATTGAAGTGTTTGACGTATTAGTGCCAGAGTGTTTTTTATAGATGTGTCGTTATAAATAAATACCTTTATATCTTTACACTGAAGCCTTGTTCCGTGTTTGCTTGTTCTACTGTGTAGATTGCCCTATTTGTATACTCCACATACTGCCTGACTCTTCTTGAGGGAAGTCTGACTGCTCAGCCACAGCTACCAAGTGAATCTGTGTGGTACAGACTGCTACCAAGTGGGTTTACTGCCAAACACCTGTAGTCCTAAATCTTTTGCAGTGGTCCCAGAGGGAACTGCACAGGTTTCCGCCTAACACCCTACTCCCCACCCTCTGCAACTAATCCAGAACAGAACTGCAAGGCTCATCCTTGGCCTCAAGCACAGGGATCGTATCTCTCCAGCCCTGAAATCTGTCAACTGGCTCCCAGTTGCTGCAAGTATCAAGTTCTAGAGCCTTTGCATTGTCCACAAGGCTTTCTGGGCCGGGGGCTCGCACTACATCCAACGCTCTCTTCCAAATGTTTTTCTTTCTTGAGCCCTTCGCTCAGCTACCTACAACTCTCTAAGGGTTAGACGCTTCTCCAGGCAGAGAGTGGGGGTAGATCTCTCTCCTCTGCAGGGGCCTCCCTCTGGAATAACCTCCCTGCCCCCCTCAAACTTGAGGCAGACCACCTGAAGTTCCGGAAGCAGCTCAAAATGTTCCTCTTCTCTTCTGCTTTCTCTCTCTCCCTCCCCTGCTGGCCTACCTGACCTACCTATCTGCTGTACTGACTGGTTGCTTGGCTACCCTCAGGGTCTCACTGAGATCAGACTCTTTCTTGATCAGTCACCCTTGCACTATCTCTGGGCCTACCATGCACTTAGAGGATGTAACTGTAACCCCACAGTGCCTTGTTCTCCTTGCACTACCCAGACCCGAGCTGCCCTGGCTGCACTTACTCAGAGGATTGCGGCCCTGTTTTTCCCTCCCCTCTCCCTTGCACTTCCCCCCTCCCTTTCCCCTTGCACTTCTCATTCTCACACTTGCACGATCTGAATGACACAAGCCTAATAAGATCGTTTTTCTTGTCCTCCCTATATCTTTCCTCCCTTGTCTTGTCGCGCCTAGAAACACGTGTGTGCAGGCGCGTTATAAATTACTTATAAATTAATTTGATCAAAGAAGCCCAGAAAAATATACAATGCCGCAGAAAGAAACGGCTAGACTGACAGCACCCAAAAGGCAGTCTAGCCAGGTAATTCACTTAGCAGGACTGCTTTATCAGAAATGCCCAGTTAAAAAAAAAGTCATACCAAACTGAGGAATGACTGGCTGCACCAAAATGCCGCTGTAGCCACTAATGCCACATATCATGCCTGCTTAGCCTGGACATGGACAGCCATTATGATTTGTCGTACAATCCTGCCCCCCCACCCATCCCCTCTCCCCTCTCCCTCCCACCCCAACCTCCAAAATCAGCTCCTTGGCCCAGAATTACCTCCACGTCCCTCTTCTTGCCCCAGAGCTTACGGTTGAGGCTCCTTGCCTCATAGGTAAGTACTGGGATGAGGAAGAGTGGAACTAGGAGTAATGAAGATTGCAGGTAGCTAAGTCAAGCATTACCTCCGTGTATCTCTACCTCATTCCAGTATTTGTGTATGAGGCCGAGTGCCTTATACACAAGTACTGTCTCATACACACGGGGACGAGGAAGAATAGGGCTAGGAGTAATGAAGATCACCAATAAGTAATCCAGGCATTAAACACAAGTATTGCTGCAACACCATTGAGTTGACTGTGATTCAGCACTCCCCCCCTCCACTCCTGAAATGTTGGGCTATGTTGATTCGAGCTGGCTAACCTTCAGAGCAGTTGCCAGACAGAACAGGACGCAGATGTTAAACAGCACCTGGGTTTCGCTGTTAACAAGAACTCGGGCGGACCCCCTCTACTCAAGTACCCAGAGTGATATTCTCTACAAATTCTGCATTTCCTGGGCTCTGTTAAAGGGGTGGGTTGTTTGCTTTTGTTTTCAAATTAGTTATTTGCATTTTTGATTGCGTAATTCAAGTACATATTTTATAAAACCTTGGTGAGACATTCTTTTTTTTAGTCTTTGCACTATTTCTGTTTGGTTTGCTTCTGTTATCACTTCACGCAACTTCTGAGAGCACAGCCTACCCATGGCACACATTATCACAAAAGGCAAAGGAGATATACCCGTTGGTCTGTGTCTATTTTATTTTTATGATTGGGATCTCTGTTTGTCTTGTAGTCCTGTGAAGCTGCGTAGGGGGTTTAGCACTACTCATTCCTATACTCCTGCAGAGGAAATGTAATTTCATCACAGAGGTCTAGTGGAGAGGGAGCATGGATTTGGAGTCATCACTGCTCCACTTTAAATATGAGTGGAGGTGTCAGGTGACTTTGACTATCCAAGAACTTCCAATGCCTTGATTTTGTTCACATCGTTAGGGTGGGGGAGAGATGAGCTGTGGCTAACTACACTTGAGTCAGTGCACAAAACAAGAAAACAACCCAAGAAAAAAATACTATATTGCGATGAGGAATTGGTATTTTCATCTTTTCAAGCCAATGGGCCTCATTACAACTCCGGCGGTAGCTGTGCCGGTAAAAACGGCAGGCTGTCGCCGGAGTTGTGTATTCTTTCCAGTGCCTGGCAATGGGGAATCACTGGGGCATTACAGCCCCGGTGTTCCCTGAAGCCAGGCACTGGAAAATGCAACTCCCCATTCCCATTGAGTCCGATAGGACTCAATGGGAATGGGGAGGACGGTAGCACTGGCACCATTCACAATGTTGCCGGTGCAACCGTCAAAGGCTGCAGGCGGGTGCTGTTCCGCCTGCCAGGTTAGACCTAGCGGGCAGAAGGGCATCCGGCCCACAAACTTGTACTCTGTCGGTACGGTAACAATGGTGCCAGTAAGCCTACCAACACCATTGTTATCGGACAGGCAGGGTCATAATGAGGCCCAATGTCTAAACAGATGCTAAATGATCCTGAGATGTGTGATAATAATAATAATAATAATAATAATAATAATAATAATAATAATAATAATAATAATAATAATAATACTACTACAATGGAATTAAGAAAAATAGGAGAGCGTTGGTGGGACGGATCAAACACACAACTAATGTGTCTGCTAGGCTTGTATGCGAGTACTCTAACACCTGGTAAACCAACTCTGTGGTTAGATTGTGGCCTGAGTTCAAATGAACCTACTTAGACAACAAAATGCTTTGTGCGTTGCTGCCAGAGCTTGCATACGTGGGCGCCAAGGGCGCGGATGATGATTGCAACCATGCGTCCTGCAGACTGTTCTCAGAGCAAGAGTGTTACAGAATCTTGCTTGAAAAGTTGCCTTTTTGTCAACAAAGAGTAGAGTGGCCAGAATAAAAAGTAACACAACATGGTTGTAAGATAATGTTAAAGAAAATATGGCAACAGATGAGAGAGCCCTAAAATATAGTCTATACACTGGCTACATGTAGACTGAAGAAGCAGTCAGTATTTAAAAAAAGTCCCATCATTTAATAAAACTAGAAAAAATACTATTTCACAATATAGACCGGTCTTGAAAAAATAATCAATATTGCTTGAAATGTATGACATTAATTATATCAATGCAATACAATTTACAAAATAGGAGACCATTGGGACAAAGGAATGAGCCCACTAGTCATGGGGCTGCTCAGACAAACACTCTATCCTTTGGTCTAACATCACGTTCTCTACAAGATGTTACTGGGCACATATGTTATGTTATGTTATGTTATTTTGCATTTATGTAGCGCCTTATATACCATTGGTATGGTCTGAAGGCGCTGGTAGGTTGAACGCCCTTGGGAACCGAAGTTCAGGTCAGTAGAGAGAGTAGAGAGAGTCAAAGGTGCATGTGAGCACCGGGTATGTGTGCAGCTGGTGCGGTATTCGTGTAATAGCTGCTTTTTAGCGGTCGGTGTGGTGGTTGAGAGATCAGGAGTATGTGTTAGTTCTGCCAGGATTTAACCAGACCGAATGTGGCTGCGTTAGGCCTGAGGAGAACGCCCGCCATATGAACATACTTTTACAACAGGACACCAATGAGCATTATGGGCAGGGAATGCATGTGCAGACAAGAATGGCTTTTTTGAATGACAGCAAAATACCTACTGGAGAAAGGACAGAAAGCACCTCATTCAAGTGTGTTGGCTGCATCTAGAATAGATTTCAGAGGCAAACCTGGCACTATTAGTCATTGATATGGACTTTGTAGACGAATAAAGGAACCATATTGTCAGCCCGAAGTGGACTGTCTGCTCCTTCTTGCTTTGGGATCTGCTTGTAAGGCTAGCACCACTAACAGACTTTGTTAGTGGTAAACTATGTAATTTAGTAGCCTTAGTGCATCTCAGTATACTTGAGGGCGAATTGGTTGATATTAAAAAATAGGCACACAGACATATATGGACTACCGGGCCATGAAGCCCTTAACTACCCTTTCATCCATTCCTCACCCCATGAAAGCAAATGTCGCTAAGTCATTTCCAGTAGGCTTAAAGGGGGGAGACATAATGACATATCCTCTCAAAATGGCTGCTTCTTATGGCTGAGATCATGAAAGCCATTACCAAATATATGGAAGTATATCAGACAAATATAAGATTCGACATTTCTGCTCCTGCATAATCCTTTAATTGGATTATCCACCCGTACTATTTCATTGCCGTATATGATGCACCTTTGAGGCCCATTGTATCCAATTGAAAGTAAACAAAACCATTAAAAGTGGAACTTTTTTTATAACCGATGGTAAATGCACATAGCCTTGTGCAGTACCCTGTTTTACATTTTAAATTACAGCTTCCGTAAATAAAACAGGGAACAGGACAAAAAAATTACCAGTTCATATTGCAAATGAAATAACGTGAACTACCAATTATCAGTTGTCATGACAATGGAGCTGGGAACTTCACATGTTTGCCCCATTTGGCATGCACACAGTATGCTTGCTAGGCGGGGGATCAGAAGAACAACTGTAAATGTCTACAAGCAAACAATGCTAGGTCATATCTTAACTGCGTGGTAGCACATTGGCAATTAAGAAGTTATATTTTAACATCCATAATTAGTGCTGACTACCTCGGCTGCTATTTTGTGCGGAAGAAATGCAATGAACATTTAGACGAAAATTTCCCACACAACCAGTAGGAGAAGAAATGTTCTTGCTCTCTTTTCTGTGCTATTTCCTTACATGTTGATCTGAAAACAAAACAGTAGTCCTGTAGAGAAGGTATTGCAAGCCATCATTAGCAGATGCAAAGTCAAACCCTGTCTCATTTATGAAATTGCAGTGGGTGACATCACATGATGTTGACATCACTATGCTAATCACAATGACTTCTTCAAGCCTATATAACTATGATGACATCTCATTGAAGTGGGAGCCAAAAATAAGGTACGGTTAGCTAATTAAATCTTGGTCATCAGTTCTTTGGTGGGTGCTGCTAGAGGTGCACACAAGCATCTCATCTTCCAATGGTGCGAGAGAGACAAGACTCGGCTCAGCTGAAAGTTAAATTTAACAACATAATTGGGATTCGGCCAGTTCGGTAAATTATACGGAAGTGATGCTCACCACTTAACTACATAAACTGTGCTTGAGGTGAAGGTGGTGACATTTAGGGGCGGATTCATGGAAAAGTACAAAGTCCCTGCAAAGTACTTAGCGCCTAAAACAACTTTACGCCTACTAGCGCGTACGAGTTTCTTTGCGCATTCCACATATTCATAAAATCGAAAGTGCAAAGTAACCCGAGGCGCATAGAAAATCAAGTTGTGCCTGCAACGCCCACAACACACCCCCACGCAAACAAAAATCAGCCACAAATAACCTTTAGGTCTACCTTTTCCCCGCTACCCAGCACCCCATCGAAACTGCATGCGGTCCCCATGCAACTCAAGGCAGCACTGCGACCAAATTGTGTGCAGTCCCCATGCAAATTAAGGCAGCACCATGGAGAAACTGCGTGCTGTCACCATGCAACTGAAGGCAGCACCCTGGCAAAACTGCGGGTCATCCCCCCATAACTCAACGCAGCACCCCAGTGAATCTGCGTACAGTCCCTACACAACCCAAGGCAGCAGCTTGGCAAAACTGTGTGCTGTCCCCATGCAACTCACGGCAGAAACCCGGCGAAACTGCCCACTGTCTCCTCATAACTCAAGGCAGCACCCCAGCGAAGCTGCGTGCCGTTCCCACGCAACTCAAGGCAGCACCCCGGCAAAACTGCATGTCGTGCCCCCATAACTCAAGGCAGCATCTTGGCAAGACTGCTGACTGTCCCCACGCAATTTAAGGCAGCTCCCTGGTCAACCTGCGTGCCGTCACCCCTGGTTTCAAGGCACCTAAACAGCCAGCCAACACCCCTAAGTCATAGCAGACATCTCACGTCCTGACACCACCCATCACCCCCCTGACCTCTGCCACAACCCTCAGGCAGCCCCTGTCAGTACACCCCACTCCCACACACCCTTGACCTCAGCCACAACCCACAGGCAGCCCCTTACTAGTACACCCCCCTCCCCACACACCCCTTACCTCTGCCACAACTTGCAGGCAGCCCCCTGACAGTACACCCCCTCCTCACACACCCCTGACCTCTTCCCCAACCCCCAGGCAGCCCCCTGACAGTACACCTCCCTCCTTCCAACACCTGCATGACCGCTGCCACAACGCCCAGGCAGCCCCCTGCCAGTACACCCTCCTCCCCACACCCCCTTTGACTTCTGTCACAACCCCAAGGCAGCCCCCCGCCAGTACACCCCCTTCCCACAGACCCCCTGACCGCTGCCAGAACACCCATGCAGCCTCCTCAAGTCATGTCACCTGCCACTACACCCACTCACCTCTGCCCTCTACCCCGGCCGCTCCCTCAAGTACTGCCACCCCCCACTACCCTCTCTCACCTCTGCCCACTACCCCAGGCTGCCCCATCATGTCCTGACACCCCCACCACCCCAATCACCTCCACCCACTACCACAAGGTGGCTAAATAGCCGGCCTACACCCCACTAGAATCCTGACACCACCCACCACCTCCCCTGACCTCTGCCACAGCCCCCAGACATCCCCAGACATCCCCTGCCAGCACACCCACCTCCCCACACCCCACTGACCTCTGCCACAACCCACAGGCCCCCCCTGCCAGTAAACCCCTCTTCCCACACACCCCTGACCTCCTCCACAACCCACCAGCAGCCCGCTTCCGCCAGTATACTTCCACCCCACACCTTATGACCTCTGCCACAACCCCCAAGCATACCTCTCAAGTCCTGCCAACCCCTATAACTCCCACTCACCTCTGCCCACTACCGAAGGCTGCCCCTAATGTCCTGCCATCCCCAACACCCACATGCACCTCTGCCCACTACCACAGGCTGTCCCCTCATGTCCAGACACCCCCACTACCCCAGTCTGTCCCCTCAAGTCCTGCCACCCCCCACCGCCCCCACTGACTTCCGCCCACTACCCATGCAGGCCCTGCTAGATGACACCCCTGCCAGCCCAATGTTGAACAATAACGTACCTCAACTCCACCGGCCTGCCTCCATATTGAAGTACACCAGCCACATATTCTCTTCCAACCTTTACACCTTGGAGCACTGCTGCAGAATCCATGTATATAGCCCATTACAGGAGTCCCCGGTACATCACATTCAGTTGCACTGCAACAGGACAGCATGATGTAGCACCAGCTACACTGTGACCACTTCATGTACATGTGACATCGTAATGCAATGTTATGTATCATTGTGCCCATGTGCCATTGCAATAGTCTCCAAGTGCCGTAGGTGAATGCTCTTGGAGTACCCAAGTCTGAGAGATCACAGATTGTACTGAGTCATATGTAATGAGTGTGTGCACAGTAGCCTGTAGAAAGGAAGGAAGGAAGTTAGGAAGGTAGGTAGGCAGGGGTGTCAAAGTCCCTGCAAGTGACAAAGGTATAATATGGCCGGGAGATGTGAAGGCTGTCAAAGAGTGTGTGCGAGTCAAGAAGACAGATAATGTGTAAAGGCAGACAGAATAATCAATCATGTCAATATGCAGCATTTGAGTGGCAGATGTGCTGCTTGATATGAAAGCAAGTTGTGGGTGATTGCAGACGTGTGCGATCGGGTGGCTATGCTTTGGGAGGTATACACCCACCGAAGAACAAGTCCATAAGTGATGAGTGTAACCCACACATCAACAGTGATGCCCCAAACCATGTGACAGTCATAGTAGAAATGAATTTTGAAAACATTGAAAAAGTGATTTTGTACATGGACAAAGAGACTGCAGAAAGTGTGTGATCAAGATTCAGAAACGTGTCTTGAAAATATTGACACTACAGTAATAAAATATAGGGAAGGGTAGAATGTCCAGGGATGAAAATAAAATAAAAGTCCAAAATGAAACCTAACACTATGAACTATATACACAGGAAGAGGGCTTAAATGTCTTGCAATGCTTCCACCATGGTAATGTCACACTCCTCATCTTCCACCTGGAGGTGGGCCTCTGTTCTTGCCTGGAGGGCTATCAGGCCACCTCTCCTCCACATCCCTGCAAGCATCCTCCAGGATGGCTGCCTGCCCCATTGTCCGCCTCTCGGCCAGCTCTGCCATGGTCCTGGCAATGGTTGCCTCCCTAGCCAACTCCCGCTCTGTCACCAACTGCATCTGAAAATTGGGTTCTGGCACACACCATCTGCCAGAGCCACCTCCTTTCTTCCTGCCTGATGTAACAGATTTCCTGTCTGATTCGCCTCCTTGGGGTGGATTGGCTCTGCATCGACTGCCTCCACACACTCCTCATTTGGTGCTGCCTGGGAGAGTGCAAGCTGCGTAGGTACCCCCTCTGACTGGATGACACTTGTTGGGGGAAAACAGCACCTGCACTTGCCTGCAGTGTCAGCTGTCCCTCCACTGCCTGTTCCTGTGTTGGTGGCTGGCCAAGCACAGTGACCACCACATGTGGTGTCCTTGGTACTTGCACCACAGACAGAGATGTAGGCACAACCAGACGGGGCAGTGTGGGTGAGACTGGTGCACAGGGGTTTGTGGTGGTATGTGGCATGTAAGGCTCAATGGAGGATTACTGAGGCACAGAGGAGGAAGTGGAGAAGGGGGCAATTGCATGCGCCAGCACACAGAGACCACCCGAGAGAAGAACTCTTGGCAGCTGGCACAGAAATTGGCTCATTGACCAGTGATATTGAGCCAGCTCTGCGCAAGTAGCACACACAGAATCACGAATCAATGAGGGCTGCCTCGTGATACCAGCCATCAGGATCTGTACTTCATCTAGGGTGGTCCCCTCGGTCTCAAGGAGGGACTCAGTCTGGGAGGCACCCACAAAGGTGGACACTACCACAGCAGATGGCTCAGGGGCAGGAGGTTGTGTTGAAATCTTCATGGTGGACTGCAATTCTTCATTTCCCTGGGCCAGGGGTGCAGCCTTAACACCCTCCTGTATTCCCCCATCAGCCCCTCTGGGCTGGACTGCAATTTTCCCCTCCTCCACCTCCACTCCCATTATCCCTGATGACTCTAGAGAGTCTTCCACGCTTGAGGGCCCCTGTGCCTCTGCACCCTGTCCCACAGCTGCTGAGGTGTCCCCCACTGCATTCACCTCCTGAGACTTACACCCAGCAGCTTCGCCTGACAGCACTGGCACTCCCCCTGCCAATTCACCCTCAGGAGAGGTGGTGTCAATGGGGGCTGGGTTGAGGTGTGTGCCTGAGTCTGGTGAACCAGTACCTGGCCTTCCGCTCCACAGCAACACCTTGGCCCTCAAGAAATGCAGAAACTGTGAAAAATGGGGAAAAAGAACATTGACATCAGTCCTCAGTGACAATGCTTGTGTGGCACATTAACATTAACAGCAACATTCAGTTAGCAACGGTCAACCAGCAACTGAAACACACACTCACACACATACAAACCGATGCAATCAGTATGACCACTGACACACAAGTTTAGGGACAATGATGCAATGATGACTCACAGTCCTGACACGCACACATGTCAACCGAGCCATTGTTGTGTGGCCACAAACGCATTACTAAAAACATGCAATGCCACAATACCAATGCCAAAGTTACACAAGTTTGACATGCAGCCAGGGCCATGGGAAGTGTACCTGGTCAACTGTCCCCCCAATAACAGTTAGAAAAATGCTTCCCTGACAGCTTGAACTGTAAGCATGCAACATGTACTGGCACACATTTCTGAGGAGCAAGCCATTATGCTGTTTTCCCCAGCACATACATATGGCATGATCGCACGTCAACTCGGGCCTCACATGCAGTGTGATGACACATCACATCCCCATCCCTGAGTGGTCAATGCACCAACATGGCATTCACAGACATCTATGCACGTGTCACTCTCAGCGGAGGAGTATGTATGGACTCACTGGAAGATGTGCAACTCATAAAGGTGCCCTGCATTCATGTCCCTCACATGGCAACAACATCATAATCCGGCATCCGTACTGTCTCAGCACTTGTTCTTATAATCTCACATTGCATCTGCATGAGTGCAACAAGTCACCAAGTACAAACTGCATTTACCAATGCATGTCCCTTAAACATATGTCGGCCACCACATATGCCCAGCATTGGCAGGAAGCTGCATGCCACTGGGGATCACTGCAACACACATGCTGTATACAGAAGGGGGCACCTGCAATCATGCATGTCCATGAATGACACTCACACACTGTAGAGCAGTGCACCACAAGGTCACTCACCAGCAGCTTACAGATGTTTCCACTCACAGATATGGGAGTGAAGTTCTGGGTAGAACCTCTCGATGACCCACAGCTGGTTTGGTGAAATCTGGTGCCAGCCTGCATGGTGCACCTCCACAATGGGGTCCGTCGCGAGGGCTGTTACCACCTTTGCATGGCTCTGGGTCTTGAGGCCCCCACATAGCTTCTTCACGGTCTTCAATGAACTGACTGTCACCCTCTCTGCGTTGATGCTAACTGTGATCTCTTCCCATATCTGTTAATGTCTGTCATGTCCCAGCTGCATTGCAAGGTGGAAGAGGTTGTCATAACTACCCAGCACCCAATCCACCAGGATGCCAACTTTGGTGGTGGTGAAGTTGACAGCCCTCTGCTTCGCTGACATGGGGGTGCCGCTCTCTCCAGATTAGGCAGATGTTGCTGACATGGCAACCCCTGAGGCAGCTGTGGCTTAGCTGGGTCCTGGATATGTGCTATGGAGCTGTGGTGGAGGTGGTAGGAAGAGGTGGAAATCCCAGAGTTCCAGATGAGGTGGTCACAGGGCCGACACAGGAGAACAGGAAATGGCTGAACAGCTGGCACTCCTAGGCAGTGCTGGTTCGCAGCAGGCACTTACACACAATCAGGCAGCAGAAGATGTGGAGTAGTGGAGGCAATTCAGGGCAGGAGGAGGCAAAATTATTGGCACAGAGACAGGAGGAATTTTGGTGCTTGTTTCACATCTCAAGCAGCAGAAAACAGAGGAAAGGCCTTTAAAGCATATGTTACTTGCTATGTGCTTCATGCAGCATGCCTAAGCGGCTTACGTGGGACATGGCAATGACAGAGACAATTAAGAGGTGTGATGCACTTCACTGGACTGAGAGTCACTGCCATGTATTTGGGAGTGCTACACAAGCCATTTCTTTCAAGTCACGCATAGCCCATTTTTCTTTTTGCGGGTTGCCTCTGCACATACATGCATGTATCTTTTTTCATTGTGAGGCTTACTGAGTATCGTTTACCGCATTTTTTGGTTTTTGGGTGACACATTTATTCTTGTTTAAAAGCTTTCTCATATGCATTTTGGGGGGTTGGGGTGCCTCTGTGCATCACATACCACATTTTTTCTTGTTTGGACGCTTTCCAAATATCGTGTATGCACTTTGGGGGTTTTGGGGTTCCTCTGCATATCGCGTACCGCTTTTTTTTTTAGGTTTGTGGTGACTTGGATCCTTGCTGGACCACTCATCTATTTAGTCCATCATGTAGATTGTTCCATTTCATATATTTTCATAAGACATTTGGGAAGGACAAAAAAGGGAAAGGGAGACGACAGGGATGTGGTGTGGACACATGTGCCACGGCCCTAGGAGGATGTGGTGAGCCTCAGCCCACTGATGATCTGGCACCTGACATGGACATGGTCGGAGGCTGACAGGTGGGCCAGCACCACAAAAGGCCACTAGATCCAAGAAGGGATGCTGTGCAGAGCAGGAAGAGACTTCACCCCAAGTTCAGGCACAGAAGGAGAAGGGTACACTGAGGAAGAAGCACTTTACAGATGAGGAGCTTGTGATCCTCACAACATATGTAACATATGTAATGGAAAGCTATGTTGAGAATTACCCCTCACTGGGGAGCACCCATACTCCCGCCCAGCGACTGGCACAGTAGCAGCATGTTATGCAACTCATCAACACCTGTGGTGTGGAGAGGTTGAAACATTAAAAGAATGTCAAGGCTCAATACCACATAATAGGACTATGCCAGTCATGAGTACTAAGGTAAGTACACTTTATTTTAGCAGAACAGCTGTCTGGCTCTCAACACCCTGCAATGTGTGATACTGTGAGATGAGAGAGTGCTGGACATTATGAAAATATGAGTATTTATATATTTTTCTCACAATCCCGGACACATTGTCCAGCCCCTCTTCATGTAACACATTTACCTAGTGTACGTAGCCTTTCCACATAACTGATACTTGTTAAAACATTCTTGAATAGCTGGTTGTTTTCTGTTAAACACTTCATATGTTTTTCAAACATTGGACACAAAGGTAACAGTCCTTATTTCATTTACTTATATTTGTCTACCATTTGTTCTTAAGTTTAAGGTCAGCTTAGTTTTAAGGAGCGAAAACAAAGATTTCTGCAAAAGCACATGTTCAGCTATTCATCATTCTGTTTTGCTATTTGAACGGTACAGATGGCATCTAAATTACTAATTAGCATGGCTCTTGTTTATCTCCAAGGTTCCTTAGAGCAGGACAAACAATCCACCTTAGCAGCTTCAGCATGTTTATCTAAGTTGACACAGTAAAAAGTTCCTTTTGCTCTGCTGGAGCAAAAAACACAAATTCTAACATGGGACAGAAAGCAGGAGTTAATCAAAATGGCGGATAACTTAAAATGGTGGCATAGTCAGCCTATTTCAGGTTAATTCAAATGTGACTTACAGTTCGATGCGAATGTGCTTAGGCCAATGTTTACTATCAGACGGTATTCATGCAAAATATACTTTTACAAACCCTCCTTTTGGCCTAAGCCAAGAGCATTACTCAAACATTAGCATCATCCAAAAACCATTGTCACGCTTACCTCTGGTGCCCTGTAGGAGTGCCTCATCCGGACTGTGCTGCAGAGTGGCACCTGTACTGGTCCCCTTCACTCAGTCATATGTCCAAACCATGCCCTCCCTCACCAGTCGCCTGGAGGAAAAACCTCCAGGGGGGGCGTGAGGGTGGGAGGGGCCTGGTTTATTCAGGACTTGCGTTACTGGTGTTCTAGGGGGATGTTGTGGGAACCTAAGGGGCGAACAAAGGGTAAGTCTGCTGTGGAAAAATAACTGCAGTGTTCACCCACTCCCCTCTCCTTTCCCCTAGTCCCCTTAAAATGTAAAGCTGGTTGGAGGGCATGGGTGCAGCTCATCTGTGGTTCTGTGTCTGCAAATGCGGTTCCAGAGATGGGTCCTGAAGAAGAGGCTGAAGCGGATAATAGTCTCTGTCCCAGGTTTGATGTCTCTGCTAATTGTCTTATGTTCTTTCTCTCCCTCCAGATGTTGGAACTTCAGCACCGAACCGGTGGCGGAACCCTGAAGATGGCTCGCTCGTTACTGGATACAGGTAAGTTTTCGAGTTCTTAGATGGAGAATTGGTTCTGATGGGAGGAGAACAGAAGGCGGATGCTAACCCTGTTGCTTGCTTTCGAACAGGGCATCTGACACCAGGAGCTGGGGGCCTGGAAGATCAAGGGCGGTAGGAAGTCCACACAGGTTGCGAGGTGGACAGAGCACGCCGCGGAGCAGCATTGAACAGGATGCTGAAGGTTGCAGACCATGACCGAAGACCAGGGTACTGAAGGTTGCTGAGGGATGCCGAAGCACCGAAGGATGCTGAAGGACAGAAGGACCGAAGGATGCTGAAGGAGTCCCATCTGGATGCAGAAGAATGTTTTTGACCAAGGAGCTCAATGCAGGAAGATGCTTGAGCACAGAAGTGGTAAGCGAAACAGTGCTCTTGTCAGGAGCAGAAGAAACGCTAAGCACAGGGTACGGTCAAGGACATGGCTTTATAATCCTGTGGCACATCCTGCCGGAGCTAGATGCATAAGGGCATTGGCTTTGTGCCTGTGGCAGTTAAATTGCTGCACGTACCGGGCTCGCACGTGCTCAGTGCTTCTTGGATTGTGAAGGGCGGTGCCCTTGCCTTCGGTTCTGTCCTGCAGGCTGCAACTAGGTCGTGCCCACCCTCATGCTGACGCCAGCCAGCCACCATCCCTGTCCACCTTTTCCCTATTGTATGAGAGGAGGGCTCTCTCCCCTTGTTAGCCCGCCACCCCTGGGCCCAAAACGGATCGTGACAACCATATACCATTAAGGCAATTTCTTAATTGCCTTAAATATGGTGGGAGAGGAATTGGGTACAAAAACACAACACGCAGATCCCACCATTTTGCACACCCCACCACGCTCAGCTAGAATGATGGTTTTCTCTAAAACCCTCGCCAATTTTCTAATATCTTGGGAGATTATTAGTTGTCCCCAAAATGGTACAACAGATTTAGCAACATCACCCAGAATCTGTGAGGGAGTGTCACCATCCTCATCCTGCCTGGGTGAGGTTCTAGAAACTTCAGCACTGGTGGCAAAATATACGCCTGGTAATAGTATACCTAAATAACAAGTACCCTCCCAATCTCTTGGCAACCAAGGATATGCCTCATTACCGCAAACAAAGTAAATGGGATCTCCTACATATAGAGATCTATCTTCACTAGTTAGCACAGCAACGTTCGTATATCCCTCACATGTACCCATTGGCTGGGAACCCTCTCCTCATATGCAAAATGGAACAGAGTTTGGACTATGGTTAACAGTATAAGAAGGAGGCATGGCATCCCTATTACCTATGGGAGCCATTTTAAAGGTAATCATTGATTGGAAAGGTCTGGAAAGTCTATCAGAAGGCCTAATGGAAGCAACATTTAGCTTGCTCCTATTCGCAAACAGAGAACATCCTAAAGGTGCCAAAACTCGTTTTTCAATCGCATTGAGATTAGTCCCATCAAAATTCCCAGTGACACTATCGTTCCATCGGCCAAAGAATAATGCCCTAAGCGAAGCATAACATGCAGTAGTTAGAGGGAGAGGATGAATATACCAACCCAATCCCTTGTCCCCATGTTTTGGCAGATGTGAACATTTCTAACCATTGGTCTTATTCAGAATGGCATGGGTTGCGTTGATGATCATCAAGAGGGTATTGTTATGATAACCCCCTCTATGTTGGAGGTCTCGAGGATGAAGATTGTGTGATTGCACATAAGGTGGAGCCACAGTGGAGACACTTGCAGTTGGCAATAAAACATCAAACGGATGTACAATCTCCAGATACCAAAACCTGAATGTCAATGTAATTACAATACAAGCTGTTATTGTGATCAGTATCCATTTGGACCTTGGGGACCATGACCCTCAATGGGCAAACACATTATCAGCAAAATGATCAAGATACTTTTCAGTACAAGTGGCCCCTAAAATAGGCATAGTTTCTCAGCGTCCGTTAAGAAGCCTCACTGTTAGGCTCTTTTAGTTCATCCGTGGGTGGCACTTGACCACTCTGCCTATCTTGATTGAAGGTAATTTTGCCGGTCCCTGCCTGTTATTGTATGCAGCAGAGGAATGACGAGGGACTAGCTCAACTGTGGTTTCTTGTGGGCACGGAATCTTAGCTGTACTTTCCTATTCTATTACATTAATGAAATGTCAGCAGGCCCTAAATCTAAATCCTGTTCCGTGATTGCAGATTGTACCTTACAACTCCAGGTTCTGAATGATCAGTGAACAAAGCTTTGTCATTTCCTGAAGAAGGTGAATAAGCAGAAACAAGATCAATCGATGGTAAAGAAGAACATGAAGAAGAATCAATCTCCCCAGGCTCCACAGGCTCAGGAAGGACTTTCGAAGAAGAAGTAACAATCTCCCAGGCCCTATGGGCTCAGGAAGGACTTTCGTGACACCCTTGGTGTCGATCAAAGCAGGCTCATTGTGAGCATCGGAATCATCAATTTCCTTCTCCTCCTCTTCGTCATAGGGCAGAGGAAAAGGAATCCTCTTCACATGTGTCGTCTGGATCCAGTGTTCCTTTCCGTTCATTCGTACTGCAGTTTGCGTAGCCAAAAGGATCTGGCAGGGTCCTTTCCAACGAGATGCAAGGCAGGTGTCCCTCTCGGAATTCTTCACCAGGATGCACTGACCAGGACAGAGTTGATGACATGGATCCTTGTAATTTACAGGGAGGGCTGCTTGTACCTGTTGGTGAATCAAACGCGAGTTTTGAGTCAATTGATCACAATAGTTAGACTAAAGCGGGTACTCAATTTCTTTCAACTGCTTGGGCCTCTGTGCATTCCATACATTGGCTGGTCTCCCCATTACAATCTCATAGGGGGAGAGCCCTGTCTTTGATTGTGTGGTCATCCACATTGATAGTAAGGTTATTGGCAAAGCATCAGGCCATTTCAGATTGCTGTGCGCACACACCTTGGCAATTTTGTTCTTTAGAATGCTGTTATGGCGTTCCACAGCATTCCGGTACTCTGAGCATGTCTGGCTTAGTGGAATTGTTTATCAATCTGTAATCCCGCACAAATTTGCAGGATGACAGTAGCGATAAAATGTCAACCATTGTCGGACAAATTACTCTCGGCAAGCCAAACCTATGAAAATATTCCTTAAGCATGTTTTTTGCCGTTGACATTGCTGTGGCATCTTTCAGTGGGAAAGCCTCAATCCATTTGCTAAAGGCACAAATCACAACTAGGACATATTCATAGTTTTGACAATGTTCCATCTCATTGAAATCAAAATGGATCACCTCAAAAGGCATGGAGGGGGACCAAAACAGCCCTTCCCAATGTTATGTTGCAAACATATTGTGCAACTCTGGACCAAACGTTCAACATTTTCTGGAATATTAGTGTTATCCCAGATGGGATCTAAATGTTGGCAAATCATTGTGGCACATATGTATGTTGGGCCATGAGCCATGGTGACCATAGCAGTGACATAGGCATTGGGTGGCATCCATCTTTGCTTCTCATTATCTACCCAACAACCCTCATCATCTAGACCCGCTGGACCCTCAGCCCACTGTTTAACTTCTTCTGGGGTAGCTTCAGCCTGCATTTCTTGTATACAGCTAAGCCCTTCTTCCATCATACAAGTATCAGTAACCCATCGAGCACGTACATCTTTGAGTACAAACCAATAGCAGTCGGTTTGGCTACTCTGTCGGCAAAAGCGTTTCCTTTTCCTAGATCGTCCGTCACTTTCTTGTGTGCGGCACACTTCATTGTAGCTAGTTGCGTAGGAAGCGCAAGTGCTGACAGCAACCAGACTATCAGAGTGCCATGTTGAATTGTTGTTCCATGTGAGGTCAGGAATCCCCTCTCAGCCCATGGTCGACCAAAATTATGAACCACCCCAAATGCGTACTGACTATCTGTATATATATTTACACTAAGCACTTCAGAAATTTCATAAGCTCTGGTTAATGCAATCATCTCTGCGGCCTGCGCAGAATTATGCAGAATTTGTTTAGTCTCCCCAATAGTGCTTAACGTGGTGATTGCATAAGCAGCGGTGGATGTACCATCCAAAAGTTTAAAACAGGATCCATCAAAGAATAGCTCCCCTTGCAGATTCTTTAAGGGTGTATCAATTAAATCAGTTATGCCTTTAGTTTCTTATTCTGTAATAACGAGGCAATCATGTGACATTTCGTCAATGCAGTCCTTCTCTTGTGGAGAAGGCAATAGTTCAGCCGGATTCAATGAACAACATCTCTCAATTTGGATATGCGGAGCAAATAGAATCAGCTTACATCTTGTTAATCGGGCTGATGTGAGATGTTGCATCTGCGTTCTGTTCAATAGAATGTCTACGGAGTGGGGTACCATCACGGATAAAGAATGACCTAAAACCATACCCTCACTTTGTTTTACGGAAACAGCAGCAGCACCTTCAGCTCTCAAACATCTTGGCAAAGCGCATGTAACAGGGTCTAACGTGGAGGAAAATTAGCCGCACGGCCTATTCTTACCCCATGTTCGTGTGTCAAAACAGCCAAAGCACATCCATCATGTTCATTCGCATACAAAACAAAGCCTTTCACGTAATTTGGTTTGCCCAAAATCTGGTGCTGAACACAACGCAGCCTTAAGCAGATCAAAAGTGTTCTGGCTGTTCTGGCAGTCCATGTTCCACAGTAAAGGCAAAGAAATGTCCTTCTTTGTCAGTGCTAAATTAGGTTATATCAACAAAGAAAATGTGTGATCCACTGTCTACAATATTAGGCCATGCCTATTAAAGCGCTGACCTCTTTCTGTGTATTTGGAACATACATATCAGAAATGCTTTGTATCCGTTCAAGTGTCAGTCTTCTTCCCTCCTTCGACAGGACATAGCCCAAATAGGCGACCTCCTGTCGACAATACTAAACTTCTTCAACAAAGCTTTAAGCCTGTGCTCTGTTAAATGAATAAGCAGCAACACGGTGCCCTCTTTGCATGCAACTTCAGAATCAGCAGCTTGAAGTAGATTATCAACATATTGCAAAAATGTGCAAGTGGAATGTAACTTAAGTGTGGAAAGCTGTTCTTTCAACGCTCTTTAGATGATTGGACTCTCAGTGTACCCTTGCGGCACACAAGTGAATGTGAACGAGCGTCCCCTTACGGTGAACGTGAACAAATATCTATGAACATGCACAGGGATACTAAAGAAAATGTTTTTCAAATCCACAACACTAAAATATGTAGCTGTGGCTGGAATCATAGTCAGAATTGTGGTAACATCAGGCACAATCGGAAACTGTGGAGAAACAACCTTATTAATTGTGGGCAAATCAATAATAAAACTAAAAGGAATCACATTATGCCCTCTCTTGTAAACTGGTAAAATCAGACTATTACACACACTTCCTGCAATTTCCTCAATTACACTGCGGTGTACGAAATCAGAAATAATACTCTTCAAAGCCTGCTCACCTTCAACCAAAATCTCATACTGCGGAATACGTGGCAATATAACTCCTGGTTTCAACACAATTTGAACGGGATCAATTTGTAAAATTCCAACGTCATTATCATGAACTGCCCAAAAACATGTCGGAACCTTATTCAATTCAATTGGTAAAGGCATAGACAAAAATTGTGGAACCGAAGGTTGTTGGGGCGAAATCGTTAAGTACACTCCATCTGTAAATCACAGCATTCAATTCCTTTAATAAATTCAATCCCAACAAATCTTCACCACAATTTGTAATCAATAGAAATTGACAAGAATCAGTGAATGGTCCCAGTGAAATTGTTACTGGCCGAGAGACCGGACTTACCACTGGCGTACCAGAGAACCCTACAGAAATGTTGTTCTGCCATGACAGTGGAAATCTGGAACCCGTGAATGATCAAAAGAGCACTTCTGTGCTCCTGTATCTATCAAGAGGAGATGCTCCCTATTCCCCACCTTCATTTCAACGTAGGGCCCATTCTGATTGATGGGAATAGGTATTGGTTCCAGACCCAGCTTTGCGCTGTCCTAACGGAACAGTATATTGTCAGATCCAAAATCCTCAGAAAAATAGACATTCAAAGGATTATCAAAAATATTCCCACTAGTAACACTCTGTTGCTGATTATCTTGTGATGGCTTCTCTTGATTCTCTGCAAACTGACTTCTACCAATACCCCCTATCCCGGGACGGTCTCTGGATCGTCTACCCATGGCGCCATATGTGCTATTCAATCTGCGCTGAAGGATTGGGCATTGTGCTCGCCAATGACCCTCCTGTCTAAAATGTGCACACTGGTTCATATGTACAGGACACAGTTGTGCGCCACGCTGTGGTGTAAATGGACCTCTCAACTGTGTATTCCGACCTCTGGCTCCTCTAGCTATTTGCTGCAATAACACTCTAGTTTTCAGATCTCCCTTCTTCTTTTCAACCTTCTCCTTCTCTGTATCAACCCTATTTTCATAGTACTGAGCCATGTGTAAAACTTCAGATTGTGATTTCGCTTGCCATGCACTCTCAGAAGTCAGGATCTGTGATTGGATTTCAGGCAATAATCCACGCACAAATGTATCAATGAAAAGCCTCTTTTCTGGCTCTATACTTACGTCTTGACTACTAAAATCCAAAAATATTTGCTCAAATATTTTAAAATACTCAGTTGCACCCTCTGACTTCAATTGCATGCAA
Organism: Ambystoma mexicanum; assembly: GCF_040938575.1. Lineage (NCBI taxonomy): Eukaryota > Metazoa > Chordata > Amphibia > Caudata > Ambystomatidae > Ambystoma > Ambystoma mexicanum. Next base: position 869,205,601 of record NC_090937.1, read on the forward strand.
GCCGTAAGCTTATCCCATATGATTCTTTTTTCAGGAACCAGAGGTTTCAATTTTGTCACTATGCTATCTGGTAACATCAATATCATTTGTGGCGGTTTCTCACCAGCATTCCTTACCCCATTTACTCATCCTAAGGCATCCCATGTATCACCCATCCCTGCCTGATCATTGTAACGCTCACCTGATTCCCGTAGAGGCGCCGGTCTTGACTGGGCGTATACCGTATCTTCAAAGGTGATGTGTAACACACGGCTGGCTCTTTGGGCTGGACCTCTGTGCACTGTATGTCTGACTCGAAGGGTAAGATGTCTGCAGATAGAAAATATGGGATTAAGGAACTGGGTTATTGAATGTCTCTCTCTTCTTCCCTTTCTCTTCTCCTGTAGAACCCCAAAGGTTAACGCTCTCACCTTAGGTAAGTGAACGCCGTGCTCTCCATCTGCTTCGGGGCAGGGTGCTGTAACCAGTTTCTTCACTGGATAAGGGGAGCAGGCCTCTTGACTTCAGAGGACTGCTGTCCGTCGTTTACTGCACGAACGGTAAGTTTCGAGTAATTCTAATGTCTTTAAAGTCTTTAGTAATGATGTTTCTTGTTTTGCAGGGTTCCGGCGATGGCGGATGACGGGCTGAAGTGAGTTGAAGATGGAGCCCGTGTGATGAATAGAAGCGCCTGGAAGCACGTAAGTAAGCGCTTGTTGCCTGCTTCACGATGCGCTCTAACTGTCTTTTTATTTTGCAGGTACAAGTTCGGAGCGGCTGCAGGGTGCCGGAATACCCACTGGGTTAGATGTGGAAAGGAGTAATGGCACGTGAGTATTAAAGTTCCCCAATGTCTTTAAACGCACCTTGTTTTGTCTTTCAGATGCGGGATGCAGCGCCGAAGGCCTCCGGAGCGTGCGAAGAGTTGGTAAGCTTTTGTCTTTCAGATGCCGGAATGCAGTGTGAAGACCTCCGGAGCGCACGAAGAGTAGGTAAGCCTTTGTCTTTCAGATGCCGGAATGCAGCGCAAGGCGTTGGTGACAGCCGATGGACCAGGTAAGTGAAGAGCTGTCACTGAAGACCGTAATGCTAACCTGTTCTTTCTTGTCTTTATAGGTGTTGCTGAAGACTGGATTCAGGATGGTAAGCCTTTTTCCTTAGGCCCAGGATCAGATGCAGAAGACACGATGAGCGTTCTGCTGCAGAGGATGCAGAATAACGCAAAGCAAGATTCATCCATCGGGTGTGGTTTAAATAGCCTCCTGTAGTGCTTAGGTGTCTCCTTCCACAGCCACGCCTAGGTAAGAAAAGAGTTCCTGCTTTCCAGAAGAGTTCCAGTGTTCTGAATCTAGGGAGTGGCTCCTGCCCCACCCAACAGGAAAAGTAGTTCCAAACAGAAGAGGATCAGAGGCTCAACTGGCAGGCAAGTAAGCAGCATGGTCTGCTGCAGGTAAGTCCACCCAAGCATTATGAGCCCGGCGCTTCCAGCGCTGGGACTGGGCATATTTATGAGCCTGGTGCCACTGGCGCCAGGACTGGGTCCAAAAGGTCCCAATTGGGACTGGTTGCACTCGGAACCTGGGTTATGGATCTGCTTCCAAGGGAGTTGGGAAAACCCTGACCTTTTGGAAGCAGAGATCATGACAGTACCCCCCCTCAAGACCCCTCCCAAACCGGGCTTCTCCGGGGTTTTGGCTTGTCAGGAAATGTTCGGTGAAATCTTTTGATTAGGCGAGGAGCGTGGACATATTCAGCAGGTTCCCAGGATCTCTCTTGGGGGCCGTAGCCTTTCCAGTCAATTAGGTAAAATAGTTTAGATTTGGAGATCTTGGAGTCCAGGATGCTTTTGACTTCAAACTCGAGTTCTCCATCAACTAGGATAGGTTTTGGAGATTTAGTTAGTCGGGTTTGAGGTTGCACAGGTTTTAATAGAGAGACGTGGAAGACCGGATGTATCTTCATGTCTGGGGGCAAGTCCAACTTGACCGCTACTGGGTTTACTATGGTAGTGATGGAATAGGGACCAAGGTATCTTGGGTTGAATGTGAGTGGCCCTTTTAGAGGTAGATATTTGGTGGATTACCAGACTTGATCCCCTACTTGATATTGAGGGGCTTCCTTCCGATGTTGATCTGCTCCTTTCTTGTATTGTTCTTTAGCCCTTTGAAGGTGAGAAACAGCTTCCTTAAAGACTTGGGTGATTGTAGAATGCAGGTAGTCTACTGCTGGTGTTTCAAGATCTTGGAGGGGATCCAACTCCGAGGTTCGAGGGTGACTGCCGTACAAAAGAAAAAACGGGGTTTTCCCAGTTCCCGAATGGACAGAGTTATTGTAGGCATATTCGGCTATCCAAAGGATGTCTTTCCAAGTTTTTTCAGTTTGTTGCAGCATGCAGCGTAAATACTGTTCCAGAGTTTGATTGGTCCTCTCGGTTTGTCCGTCGGTCTGAGGGTGGTGACTGGTCGATAGTCTCACATCAATTTGAGCCGACCGACAGCAACTTCGCCAAAAATGAAAAATAAATTGACTACCTCGATCCGAAATTAGAACCGAAGGAAAACCGTGCAGTCGGACGATGTTTTCGAGAAATTCTCGGGCCAGAGTTGCTGCTGTTGGCAAGCCTTTGAGCGGAATGAAATGCGCCATCTTGGAGAATAAGTCCACGATTACAAGAATCGTATTGTATCCGGAGCATGGAGGTAGATCGGTGATGAAGTCCATAGAAAGCGTATGCCAAGGGCGAGGTGGGATGTCAATAGGGCGTAAGAGGCCTGCTGGTCTTTCCTTTTGACTCTTGTTTTGGGCGCATACTCCACAGGACATTATAAAGTCTCTGATATCTTTTTTCCAAGACGGCCACCAGAAGTAGCGCTTGATCTTTTCTGAGGTCTTGGCCATACCGGGATGTCCTTCCATTAAAGAATCGTGATAACAAGAGATTACTTTTTTCTGTAAATCTGTGCTGGGTAGGTATAATCGTTCTTGGAAATACAATAAGTTGTCCTTTACTGCAAAGTCCTTTCCCTGCAGATGCCAATTCTGTATGTCTGCTGGAGTTACAAGTTGCCTGGCTTTATCCTTAACTTCCTCTCTGGATTCTGTGGCGATTACACCCAGAATTCTTTGTTCGGGAATGATTGGTACAGGTTTAGGGTTGATCAAGTGTTCTTCCACTCCCATCCGAGAAAGGGCATCAGCTTTACCGTTCTTTGTACCAGGTCGATAGGTAATTATGAAGTCAAACTCGGCAAAGAATAATGCCCAACGGAGTTGTCTTGAGGATTGGGCTTTTGCGGTTTTAAAATATTGCAGGTTTCGGTGATCCGTAATCACAGTAACGGTGTGTCGGGCCCCCAGCAGATAATGCCGCCAAGCCTTAAAGGCAGACTTGATAGCCAGATGTTCCTTGTCAGTAATCGTGTAATTGATTTCAGGAGGCGAGAATTTGCGGGACCAAAATGCCACGGGATGCAACTGATTGGTTACCGGGTCCTTTTGTGATAGAACTGCCCCCATGGCAAGGCTTGAAGCATCAGTTTCCACGATGTAGGGGAGTTCGGGGCGAGGGTGTTTTAAGATTGGTGCAGAGATAAATTTAGTCTTCAAATCCTGGAAAGCTTGTTCCGCCTCGGTAGACCATTCAAAACGTTTGTTTTTCTTTAACAAGGCAGTGATGGGCTGGACTATTCGAGAGAATTCGGGGATAAACCTGCGGTAAAAGTTAGCGAAGCCTAACATGCTTTGCACACCTTTTACGGAGGATGGTGATGGCCATTTGAGAACTGCATCGACCTTCTTTGAATCCATACTCACTCCGCCAGGTGATAATATGAATCCCAAGAATTCAACTTCAGTCACGTTGAAAACACATTTTTCCAACTTAGCGAAAAGTTTGTGTTGACGCAATCTTTCGAGGACCATTTTCACGTGTTTCCGATGTTCAGATTCCGATGAAGAATAAACGAGGATGTCGTCAATGTAAACAACAACACACACATCTATGAGCTCTCTGAGGACATCGTTCATAAAATATTGAAAGGCGGCCGGGGCATTGCAAAGTCCGAAGGGCATGACCTGATATTCAAATAGCCCATACTTGGTGCGGAAGGCCGTCTTCCATTCATCGCCCTCTTTTACTCGTACCAAGTGGTAAGCTCCTCTAAGATCCAGCTTTGTATATATGCATGCTTTTCTGACTTGGTCCAGGAGTTCAGGGATCAAAGGTAACGGATATCTATTCTTAACTGTGATCTGGTTCAGGGAGCGATAATCTATACAAGTTCTAAGGTCTCCTTCCTTTTTTGGAACAAAGAACAAAGCTGAAGAAGCAGGGGACTTGGAAGGACGAATAAACCCATTTGCCAGGTATTGATCCAGGTATTGTCGAAGGTGAAGGTACTCAGGCTCAGTGAGGGCATAAATTCTACTACAAGGAGGAGTAGATCCAGGTATCAGGTCTATCTGGCAGTCATAAGACCTATGAGGAGGTAGAGAGTTAGCCTGATCCTTCCGGAAAACATCTTGGTATTCTAGGTATTCTGGAGGTAACTGGGGAGTCTCTGAAGAAATTGCTGCCAGTGCAACACCAGGTGGAGGGTGACAAGTAGAGACACATTCTGGAAACTGGACCGTTCTTGCTCGCCAATCGATCAGAGGATTGTGTTTCTCTAACCAAGGTATTCCTAGAATAATCTGAAACTGAGGGGCCTTGATCACATCGAACACGATCTTCTCATGGTGTCCATCTTGACTTACTAGCGTCACCTCTTGAGTGGTATGCGTTACTGGCCCGGAGGCTATCTCCGTACCATCCACCGTAGTAATGACGTCCTTTACAGCCTTGTGACAAAGAGTTAGATTCATCCTCAAAACCATTTCATGATCCACATAATTGCCGATGGCACCGCTGTCGACGTAAGCTTCAATTGCATGTAATCGATCCGGATTATCAGGGCTAATGAGGACCATAGGTATCACGAAATGCGAGGTCACGGAACTGGTTTTCACGCTCGGCAAGAGGACCTCTATTCTTGTCGGGCGAGGTCGTTTCCCTGCTCAGAGTTTGTAACTTTGGTAACTGCAGCTCCTACTGCCTTCTTGGCAGGTTTCACCGGACAGTCTCGAAGAAAGTGCCCTGAGTTTCCGCAATAGAGGCATAATTGCAACTGTTTTCTCCTTTCCCGCTCCTTTTGTGTTAGAGGACCTTTCAGACCCCCTATTTGCATGGGTTCCCCAGAGTCTACTCCTTTGGAAGGAGTTGGCGGTTTGGAAAATACTCGAGCATCAAACTTGGAAGGATCGGCCTTCCTGTTCTGCAGTCTGTGATCTATTTGAACGACTAAGTCTATATAGTCCGAACAATCTTGTGGGGGATTCACTACTTGGGCTAACACATCTTTGAGCTCTCCACGTAGACCTCTATAAAACAGCGTAATCCTTTTGTCCTCAGGCCATTGAGTTTCCACTATCAGTCTGTTGAAAGACGCAATATAAGCCAAAAGGTCTTGATTACCTTGTCGCAACGAAAGAAGCTCATTGTCCAAGGCCTGCCCCTGTGAATGTCTTGCGAACAGTTTTTCCATACTGAGCTGAAAAGCTTGAAAATCATCGAGGACCGGATCATCTTGATTTACTAGAGGGATCGACCAGTCTGCCGCATTGCCACTAAGGTACGAAAGCACGAAAGCTACTTTAACTTGATCAGTTGGAAAGGCTGCTGGCCGGCATAAGAAATGCAACCGGCACTGATTGATAAATACTGCAAACCTCTTTGGGTCACCAGAAAATCGTTCGGGCGGAGCCAGAGGTACATTCCCAGGTAGGTTGATCTGCACTGGATTCATAGAGGATGTAGAAGGAAGATTTCCCCCAGATGCGGGTAACGGGGTCTGTCCGGCTTGTGACTGTAGCAATTGTCTAGCGAGATCATCTGTTCGCTCCTTGGAAATAATCAGTTCCCTTCTTAGAGCGTTCGTTTCCTGACGGGCTGCATGCACTTCTGCCCTTAGTTCCCCAAGTAACTGGGCTAGCTGGTCGGTATCCGAGGTTTCCATAGCGCCTGGACGGGAGTTTTGTGGTAGGCTTTGCGTTCTGTAACGCTCACCTGATTCCCGTAGAGGCGCCGGTCTTGACTGGGCGTATACCGTATCTTCAAAGGTGATGTGTAACACACGGCTGGCTCTTTGGGCTGGACCTCTCTGCACTGTATGTCTGACTCGAAGGGTAAGATGTCTGCAGATAGAAAATATGGGATTAAGGAACTGGGTTATTGAATGTCTCTCTCTTTTTCCCTTCCTCTTCTCCTGTAGAACCCCAAAGGTTAACGCTCTCACCTTAGGTAAGTGAACGCCGTGCTCTCCATCTGCCTCGGGGCAGGGTGCTGTAACCAGTTTCTTCACTGGATAAGGGGAGCAGGCCCCTTGACTTCAGAGGACTGCTGTCCGTCGTTTACTGCACGAACGGTAAGTTTCGAGTAATTCTAATGTCTTTAAAGTCTTTAGTAATGATGTTTCTTGTTTTGCAGGGTTCCGGCGATGGCGGATGACGGGCTGAAGTGAGTTGAAGATGGAGCCCGTGTGATGAATAGAAGCGCCTGGAAGCACGTAAGTAAGCGCTTGTTGCCTGCTTCACAATGCGCTCTAACTGTCTTTTTATTTTGCAGGTACAAGTTCGGAGCGGCTGCAGGGTGCCGGAATACCCACTGGGTTAGATGTAGAAAGGAGTAATGGCACGTGAGTATTAAAGTTCCCCAATGTCTTTAAACGCACCTTGTTTTGTCTTTCAGATGCGGGATGCAGCGCCGAAGGCCTCCGGAGCGTGCGAAGAGTTGGTAAGCTTTTGTCTTTCAGATGCCGGAATGCAGCGCGAGGCGTTGGTGACAGCCGATGGACCAGGTAAGTGAAGAGCTGTCACTGAAGACCGTAATGCTAACCTGTTCTTTCTTGTCTTTATAGGTGTTGCTGAAGACTGGATTCAGGATGGTAAGCCTTTTTCCTTAGGCCCAGGATCAGATGCAGAAGACACGATGAGCGTTCTGCTGCAGAGGATGCAGAATAACGCAAAGCAAGATTCATCCATCGGGTGTGGTTTAAATAGCCTCCTGTAGTGCTTAGGTGTCTCCTTCCACAGCCACGCCTAGGTAAGAAAAGAGTTCCTGCTTTCCAGAAGAGTTCCAGTGTTCTGAATCTAGGGAGTGGCTCCTGCCCCACCCAACAGGAAAAGTAGTTCCAAACAGAAGAGGATCAGAGGCTCAACTGGCAGGCAAGTAAGCAGCATGGTCTGCTGCAGGTAAGTCCACCCAAGCATTATGAGCCCGGCGCTTCGAGCGCTGGGACTGGGCATATTTATGAGCCTAGTGCCACTGGCGCCAGGACTGGGTCCAAAAGGTCCCAATTGGGACTGGTTGGCACTCAGAACCTGGGTTATGGATCTGCTTCCAAGGGAGTTGGGAAAACCCTGACCTTTTGGAAGCAGAGATCATGACAATCATCTACCGTTCTAATCTGCTTCCATAAATCAGCAGGAAGGGTCATGGGAAACAAAAAATCTATATCACTCAGCGTGAAAACTGACAAATGCAAAACAGATTCAATTTCTTTATAAAATCCTGTTGGATTCTTCCTAATATCTGGAATTGATTGCCTAATGGTATTTACTTCCTGTCTAGAAAATGGAACATGGACAAACTGTGAGATATAATGTGCCCCAATAGTAGTGGCAGGTGTTCCTGCTGCATCATTAGCTGGAATCTCCACTTTTGGAACAAATGTCGGAGGAACCTCCCTCATTGGCAATTGTAAAGTAGGCAAATCCGAACATCTATTAAGCAACAAGGCTAAATCAAGTGACAAAGTAGTCAAAGCAGTATCGGGCGAAAATGCTCCTTTATAAATAACCATCAAATCTGCGAGACAACATTCCTTTCTCTTCATAAATTCATCTTGCAGATTCTCTACCATCACCTGTAACACTTTCATTTGCATTGCCGGAGCATACTGGCTGAACATGTCATGCACTTCAATGAAATTGAAACATCCTAAATCCATCTAAGAGTGTCTCTTGTGAAAATGAGCATTTCTTCACTCATTGGTTTCAATGGAGGAAGAAATCGCTTTTGCACATATGAAGCTTGCTGTTCATTACCATCCATTTCATCTTCCTGTAATCGATCTAGCTCAAACTGAAATACCTTCTCTACATGCTTATATACTTTATCCGCAGTGTCCCTTGAGCGGGCAAAGACATTCAAATCCCTCAACCCCTGTGAGACATTCATGTGGCAATAAGACCCGAGGCGGTGGGTCAATACCGCCCCAGGTAATGCCCCCAGGGCCGTAGTTACCTTAACGAAGCCCCAGGGGCATTACCATGAGTGGTATTAGCCCGCCGCCAAGGGTCTTATTGCCATTAGTACCCCGGCCCATTAGACCAAGGTACTAATAGCATTTTGTTCTGTTTAAAAACGCTGCTGCGTATCGAAACAGAAAAAACAAATGAAAAAAATGCCCACCGGGAAAGGGAAAACGTAGTCTGTTTTCCCTTTCCATGGCAGCCATCAGGAGCGGACGTGCTGGGAACAGAAGTGTTTCCAGCGCGTTCGCTCCCAAGACAAGAAGAAAAAAGAAGGTAAGTGGGGTTGGGAGGGGGGAACGTACCGCGGTCTCCGGCGGGGGAGGTGGAAGCCTTCAGCCATGTGGAGGCTTCCATCGTCCCTCGCCAGAGACCAAAGGATAGAAGGTAAGTGGGGTGGGGAGGGCAGGGAGGTGGGAGGAGGGAGGAAAGGGCAAAAACAAAAAGCCTTACCTGAGTCCCCGGCGGGGGACGAAGGCAGCTTCCATCCATGGGGAGACTCAGAGCGGGGATTGCCCCATTTCGAGCCTCCTCATTGGCTGAGGGGCTGCCACGCCCCTTGCCGGGAACAGAGTACCCAGCACGCGTAGGACACGCCGGTGTACAAGGGAATACTGTGTGGTATGGCACGCAAAAGAGTCAATCCACACGTTGTATTCCCGGTGCGCTGCGCGTGCCGGGTACTAATGTCCGTTAAATCACTCCATATATCACCTAATACGTTACCATCCGTTCTATCAAAATATTCTGTTCAGGAATACCCCCTTGGTCAGGAATCACAACTAAAACAAAAGATTCATCACTCTCTTATATTTACTTTTTAGCCCACTTGTACAATTCTGTCTTTCTGCATTTAGATACTGTGTCACAAGTCACTATTCTTGGATCAGCTCCCACCCCTTCAACCACTACAGGTGGAGCAGAACCACCTGGCAAAGAGTCGATAGATAGCAGAGGCAATACCGCTGGTGGTGCAGACGGAGCTATGGGGACGGCAACTTTCAGCAAGGGTGGAGGTACAGGAGGGGGAACAACAACAGGAGGAAGAGGAACAAAAATGGTAAGAAGAGGAACAACAATGGGAGGAGGCACGTAAGGAGGTGGTGCAGTTGAAACAGTTCTACTTTCATTCAATAATTTGTTAAGTAACTCATCTGATGTATGAAAATCCTGAGAGGTATATATCGAAATTATATAGATCTGGGGCCTAGCAATATTTTCTTACCGCCAAAATGAAAATAATTCAGTAATAATCACTCTTTGCATTCAGATTAGATTTGGTATATAGTACTATAGTATGCTATAGTATGCATACATTATTTCAGCACACTGATATATTTAGTGGTATACATTATGTTGGTATGCATTATTGGTTTTTTAGTTTGTTCGTGTGATCACTAGAGAGACCTCAGGCTTGCATTTCAGAAACACCACATTTCCAATTGGAGTGCCACCATGGGCTGTTCTCACTGACTTATCTACGACAGCAAGCTATATGTGGTATTTATCACCAAATTATTTACGTTTGGTGAGCTATGTCCAGGGCCTCTCTTTCTGCCGACTCATAGATCTTCGGCAGCAGGCTATTTCATTTTGTTATTATTATGTTCCATTCAGAAAACACACACACTCATACACTGAATGGATTCATGCGCACAGCTACCGCCATGTCTTATCTTTTAGCAACTTTTAAAAATGACAATTGCACTGTGCAAAGATCTTCCCATATTACCAGTGTTATAATGATAGATGCACAAAGGACAAGGTAAAAATGAAACACACTTCCCGCCTGCTTTCAGATAATTTTTTTGTATTATAAAACTTGCACGAGCTTACTCTTTTTTTACAGAAATAAATGGAAAACTCACAGTAACAACATTATCTGTAACAAAATGAAAACCGAGTGGCGAGGAACAAGAATTCAATTTGCAACATTAAACATGTGGTTAAAACACAGGAATCTCCTCTCTTACTCTGACTGAATATTTTCGCACACATACACACAGCCCCCACACTTCAGCGAGATAAATACCAGGCTTGTTCAGCATGTAACCTCTTTGGCTGGTCACCTTCTGGAGGGGTTCACCCAGCAAGGACAAGCATTTGCTGTCACTCAAACTGGGACTTGTTGACTGGAAATCCCAGCCTCTGTAGCAGTATTGAATCTGCTTTAGGAATCAGGCATCCCCAGCTATCAACCCAGTCCTTTTCCGAGCTGTGTCAAGATGTCGTCTGCCTAGCTTCTTCCCCAAGATTATACAAGAAAACTCTGGTTACCTCCTACCAAAGGATCCTAACCAATAAAATTCTATCATGTCCTATCCTCCCTCTGCACACAATAGAAATCTTTTACAGTAAGCAACTGTAACAAAACTGATTTCCTGCTATTCAAATCCTTGCTTCCTGCAAATACTGTGGACAGAGCACATAGAGGCAAGAAGAAAAAAAAATCTGCACACAGTCTGAAATGAGTTTCAGCCTGCCTCATTTTGCAGTGGAGAACACATTATATTATTAAGAAGTTAGAATCATGTTAGTACGGTTAATTATATTAGTTCATTAATCTTCAAATGTGTCTCTTGCAACATAGGCATTTCAGATGAAAAGAAAAAAAAAATGGTGTGCATTTTGAATATGAAAAATAAAATGTGCTTTTAAATGAGAAAATGGTTTGTTTTTAACCTGTGTAGCCTGTCTTCATTTACATATCCATATGTTGCACTGGCAACACATACCTTGAAGCAATTGCATCAAACCCATGCAGTGGCACTGCATAAAAAAATGCTCAATAACACATGTCTTGCTGTACCGCATTGTAGCAATGCACCAAACCCATGCAGTGGTGCGCATGAAAAAAATGCTATACATTGATCCTGTGTAGTGGTGCTGTACTCCAAAAACACACGAAACAATCCTACAGAGCAGAACCACCTGGCAAAGAGTCGATAGATAGCAGAGGCAATACCGCTGGTGGTGCAGACGGAGCTATGGGGACGGCAACTTTCGGCAAGGGTGGAGGTGCAGGAGGGGGAACAACAGGAGGAAGAGGAACAACAATGGGAAGAGGAGGAACAACAATGGGAGGAGGCACATAAGGAGGTGGTGCAGTTGAAACAGTTCTACGTTCATTCAATAATTTAAAAGTAACTCATCTGATGTATGAAAATCCTGAGCGGTATATATCTTTTGCACATCTAGTCGAAAAGCCTTAGCCATACTTCTAATGGATTCTTACTGTACCCGCTGATCATGCAACAATACTTTCTCAGCATTCGTCATGTGTCTACATGCATGCTTTTTTCTACTTCTGAGTTGCTGCATAGTTTACTTCCTCCAATCTCTAACTGCATCAAATTCTGCAGGCCTAGCCTTTTTTCTCAACAATACAGATTCTAAATGCTCTAGGCAGGCAATTTCAAAACTACCGCAGACTGGCCACTGAAGTTCGGAAACATGTCTGGTCTGTCTGTACCAAATTTCATTAAATTCTATAGTTCCTAGGCCATAATTACAATACATAAAATAAGCCGACGACCCATCGGGTGGCGCCGGTTGGCCTTGTTTCAAAGATTGTCTCTCTCTGCAGAATAATACCCTGAAACAGGATGACAGTTTCCCAGGCATATCAAATCACTGTCTTTACCTGGCGTCATTTGTATATGTAAAAACAAAATTGCAACCAAAATCAGGACTTTTAAGAATCAGGAAACAACTCACCTGATTTCAAATTTCAAAGGGGTCAGATCGGATTACAAATCATCGTGGCTGGTGTATTCGCAAAACAGGCCTCAATATGGGGACCCTCGTTATGATGTCCTTCTAAGCGCTGCTCACTGTCCAGTGATCGGGCGTGCAGTACTGCGGAGGAATCGCATCTCACTTTGCAGGAGGCCCCGTCACTCTCTGATCCCGGTCCGGCAGCCTCATCTTCGTCTAACGATGTGACGTCAGTCCTGAGAGTCCCTATTTGGGTGCCATCTGAAAGATTAAAATAATATCGAGGCTTAATACAACATAATAGGAATGCACCAGTCATGAGTAATAAGGTACAAGTACACTTTATTTTAGCAGAACAGCTGTCTGGCTCTTAACACCCTGCAATGTGTGCAAGCAGGCACCGTGAGGTGAGAGAGTGCTGGAGATTTCAAAAACATGAGTATTTATACATTTTTCTCACAATCCCGGACACATCGTCCAGCCCTACTTCGTGTAACTCATTTACCTAGGCTGCATAGCCTTTCCACATAACTAATACATGTTAAAACATTCTTTAATAGCTGGTTGTTTTCTGTTAAACACTTCATATGTTTTTCAAACATTGGAAACAAAGGTAACAATCCTTAATTCATTTACTTATATTTGTCTACCATTTCTTCTTAAGTTGAAAGTCAGCTTACTTTCAAGGAACGAAAACAAAGATTTATGCAAAAGCACATGTTCAGCAATTCATCATTCTGTTTCGCTATTTGAACGGGGAAGACTCTGTTGGTACAAATGGCATCTAAATTACTGATTAACACGGCTCTTGTTTAACTCCAAGGTTTCTTTAGTGCAGGACAAACAATCCACCTTACCAGCTTCAGCATGTTTATTTATGTTGACACAGTACAAAGTTCATTTTACTCTGCTGAAGCTGAAAACACAAATTCTAACATGGGACGGAAAGCAGGAGTTAATCAAAATGTTCGGATAACTTAAAATGGCGGTGTAGTCAGCCTATTTCAGGTTCATTCAAATGCGATTTACAGTGTGATATGAATGTGCTTAGGCCAATGTTTTCTATCAGACGGTATTCATGCAAAATATACTTTTACAAGATGCACTGCTACAGAGCTTCAGAAGCAGATGAACGATGTCCTTTGAAGAACCAAGCAGAGCTGAGTGACAACGCGGCCTCTGCCCAGTCGACTGGAGGGGGTCACCAGAGGAGGAGCAGCTGACTCCATTCGAAGAGGCCACAAGTGGACTCATAAGCAGTATGTAGCTGCCTCATTCGGCAGGCTTTGTGAATCAGGTATAAGGTAGCAGGAGCAAATATGATGATTACGGGTATCCTCTTACTTGCACCAGGGCACATTTTTAGGAATAATGCCCATTCTCAAAGAATCATGCAATAAAATAAAACACAAACAAGGAAGATTCTCAAAAACATGCACATCTCAAGGACAGGCAAGATGCCATCGCACAGCTCATTGCAATGCATGAATGCACACAGAGAACATATGAAAATGTTCATGTGCAAATTGTAGAGCAAACAATGTGCACATGAGTGAGCATTTAATGCTGCATCTGATGCAATGCTCATGTTTCTTTCACATCTGTCATGTGTACCTGCAGTGAACTTTGCTTCTGGCATCAAATAGACTGTGATGGGAAGGGACACCATGACATCCGCTGCAGGTACCCTGGCATATTCTCTTCCTAGATACATGCACATGATGTTAAGGTCATAGCATAGACCCAGCATAAAACACAGGGCCACCACACCTTGATGGGAATATAGCCACTAAAATAGCCAGGGCATAGAAAGATGCCAGGTGGCCTGCTTTTTGCCAACACAAAATTGGAAGTGCTGGTGGGTACGGTATTGTCAGTGGAGGCTTACCTACTGGGTGCAGAGGCCCAAGCAAGCAATGGCAGTGAGAAACTAAAGAAACATGGGGACAACAGTATTAGATGATGCCAATGCTTTGTCCATTCTGTCACGCAAATAAGAGGATGTAGTAAGAGATGGAACAACTTCATTACACCATGAGCATGAAGTCATGAAAGGCCCTGGAGGTCAAAGGCAGCAAGGGTGAGTGAGGGCCGAGTGATGACAGCATGGACACAATAGCTGTAGAAGGTAACCTCTCTCATTGAATGTGAAAGTGTGATTGGGCTAGGGGTGGAACAATACACAACTGAATGAGACACCTTAACATGTGCACATGATACTGAGAAAAGACAATCGAAAAGTGCACACAAACACATTATACATGTGCCCACTTTAGGCAACCATGGCACAGGCAAAACATGCAACAATGTGTACCCTCAAACTGGACACCCAGTCACCCACAAATAAGTCCCCAAATTACTGTTGAACATCCCTATGCAGACCCATCACAAAGTCACACAATGTACTTGAGAAGGAATGTGCACAATGTAATAATATTAACACCGCTCTGGAAACCCCCAGGTCACTCCAAGACTTGTGTGATGATGAAGATGAGGCCTGGGCTATCCCAGAGGTAAGGGTGAATACTCTTGGGAGAACTTACCCAGATACCCTCAGGGTGGTAGGAGGGCTCCATAATGCAGGCTTGAGGTGTTGTAATGGTCATTTTTCAACTGATCAACCAGCAACTCACACTTATTATGGCCCAAAAGGTTCATCTAGAATAGATTACGCCCTGGTTTTAGGAAACGATTGACATAGGGTTGTGGGCTTTGAGGTCTTGGACCGATGGGAGAGCAACCACAAGCCAATTATGCTCTCCATTGTAAATTTTGCCACGAAACCATCAAGGGCTGTGGATTGAGCATCTGATATGGTAGCTTATGCCCTGCTCGACACCTGATTACATGGGCGAACATCAACCTGGACCTTTTGGGCCCAACATTGAATGATAAAATCCTGTGCCAAATCGAAGTAATTTGTAACCCTAATACATGTATGAAAGACATATGTTTGAATTATGTAGCATTGCAGGAGGCATTGTGGTTTATTTTATCTGCCTCAGTAAAACGAAATAGGGAAGGTGCTAAGGAGTAAGTGTCCTGGTTTGACAAGGAGTGCTCGGAAGCAAAAAGGGCCTTTATTGTATATACGAGAGGGGATGGTCAGGTGAATCGGGACCGCCTTGAGCTTATGAGAAGATCTTACAAGTCACTCATAGCTGTTAAAAAGATCGGATTCATGCAGGAAAGGTGGTCAATTATACAGTAGAGTGCAGAGGCTAAGGATGGTGTAGGCTTCTGGAGTCTGATCACCAACTCTGACTTAAAAGGCGATGTCACAGTTCCGGATTGTATAAATCTGACCAGGTGGTTTAACCACTTTGAGACCCTGTATAGCAACCCACTTAGTCCCGACCAACTGATCACTCAGAGAGCTTCCTGCACTACCTCACTGTTGGCTATAGAGCCTTCAATCCAGCTAAACTTCTCAATTGAAAAAGTGGCTAGAGTGACACAAGCCCAGAGATGGGGAAAAGCCCCAGGCCCGGATGGGTCCCAGTGGATTTGTATAAGAGTGAAATGGCAGTTTGGGCACCGTGGTCTCAAGTATTCAATGCAATTCTGTCCCAGGGTCAGGTCCTGGAGACTTGGACAATGGCAGTAATTGTCCCCATATTTAAGAGGGGGGACAGGGCTGACCCCAGTAATTACTGACCCATATCGCTGCTGGATATAATGGGAAAAGCCTTTGCAAAGTTAATCCATCAGCACCTAGCGGCGTGGGTTGAGGAAACTGACCAGCTAAGCCATCTTCAGGCAGGGTTTCAAGTAGGGAAGAGCACTGTTGATCAAAGCTTTAGGTTCCAGTTAGTAATCCAGAAACATCTAAGGATAATAAAGAGCGATTTTTGTATGGGGTCTTTGTGGACCTAAAGACAGCCTTTGACAATGTTCCCAGAGAAACCATCTGGGCGGTCCTGAACTACTATGCCCGATCCAACTCTTGTATGAAAACAACAGGGCACTTGTCAGATGGGTTTTGGGGGGCAAAGTAACAGACCAGTTTCGGGTGGTTAGAGGGGTCTGCCAGGCATGCATTTTAGCACCAATCTTATTCTGACTATATATAAACTCAATAATTTTGAAGCTCCAGGAGGAAAATTCAGACCCCCCGAGAATGGGATGCGAACGTATCCCGGACCTATTTTTTGTGGACGATGCTGTCTTCCCCGGTGGGCTTGTGGCGTGCCCTAAGCACGTTTGAAAGTGAGTGCACTAAACTACGTCTGGAAATAAATGCTTCTAAAACTAAGGCAATGGTTTTTTCAGCAAAGACCGGAAGGTCAAAGCCTTTAAACCTGTGGGCAAATGGCAGTATTTTAGAGCAGGTGGAGTGGTATGACTACCTGGGGATCGGTTTCTTAAGGGGGTGATGATGGGAGAACCAGATGATCAAGGCTAATACTGTGCTAGAGAAAGCAAGTGAGGCAGTTAAGGCTTATTATGCAAGACACGGCAGGGGTGGCGTTGGGACTGGCTTTGAGTCTATACCAGACGCAAGCCAAGACATCAGCTACTTATGGGCAGAGGTCTGGGGATATGCAGATGCATCAGCCATGCGAACAACAGAAAATACATTCTTGAAATCTATCCTGTTGCTCCCCCAAAGCATCCCAACTAGCACCTCTCGCATGGAATGTAATCTCCCGCCAATTGATGAGGAGCTAGTAATCAGACCAGTTTTCTATTGGGTCAGGAATTTGGGGTAGCCGGGAACTTGAGGAATATCGCCAGACCCTGGAATATGTGTTATCATTGAGGGGTTGGCAGAAGATCCCTTGAATGGTGCACCTCAAATATTGGCTGGCCCAGTTGGGTCTTTCTGTCTACTGACAAAATTCATGCCAGATGGAGTATAATGCCATAAATTGAGTGAAGGGTGCCTTTAAAAAATATAAGGAGTTAAGAGTTAGACCCTCACTCGTGCCCTGGACTTGGGCCTGGCGCATCTTGTCATAAAAGAGTCCCAAGGGTTTGAAAACTATTTGAATATTCTCAAACCAGCATTTGCACAGGCGCTGTACATGAGGATACACCTGGAATCCCTGCCACTACGCGACACAACTACATTTTGTGATACATTGAAAGATCTTAGAGTATTGTATTTCAGACCCTTGCTTAGACTGCATGGTGTTTGAACCGTTAGCGATCCGTTAGCGAATCTGTCCATTTATGTAATGATACCGCCGATCTGACCGTGGCTTATTTTGTGTCTAAATATATTCATAGAGCCTGGCTAAGGAGGATCAAGGTTTTGGCGTATATCATTTGAAGGTTTTGAATCGAATTAACCCCTATATGCAACATTCTAGCCCTGAATAGGGGGTCATTGACCTGGCTTTCTGAGATTACTTGTTGATAAACTGTTTACTGTATGTTGCATGTTTATCTATTTTTTGTAAATGTTTTTAGAGTTTATGAAGTAAGGATGATCTCACAAATATGTACTGTTGGGATGGTTTGTGAATTGTCTTTTGATGTGATGTTAACCAATATGGCTTATGCCGAATAAAGGTTATTTTGATTGACAATGCAATACATGACTGGACACCCATGTAACACATAGATGGAGCAACGCAATGTCCCACTTGTGATACTGTTCAGCTCTCTGCAATACCCAATAGATTTGAATGTGGTGTAGGGTGTAGGCATACAGTGCCACCAAATGATCACATGTTCAAATGTCGAAGTCAATCATGCTCCTTCCAGACAACATCTACAGCATCCCATCAGTTGCCAGCACCACCCATACTTGTGAGGGCTGTGGAAAGAATAACGGGAGCCATCTGCTGACCTCGAGGTTCAGGCAACTTATAGTATCTCATGGCAATGGGCATGTTGACAATGCCCAGTCCTACCTGTGACCCAACACGTTGCTGCCCATGCCAACCTTGCGACATAACCACCTCCACTGGATGATGGTGGCTTTCTGAATCACACAGCCATGCTGATGCAGGGTCAATATGAGATCATCAAAGACGTCTCAAGACAAGCTAATGCTGCTGAATACCAGTTTCAAACACAAAAATGTATCCCACTCCAGCTTGAACAGCACAATCAGCTTCTGACCGGCCACAATGATATCTAAATATCTAAGAGGGAAACCCTAGGCAAAACACAGCAGTTCTCATGAGCCAGCATGAGCTGTCAAGGGAGCACCACATTCATCCCATGAAAGGCAGACAGGGCATGCAGCAGGTAAATGCGGCCTTTGCTTCCTCCAAAAGAGGTTTCCCTCGTGCTATGTCTGTAGTTGCCATCCTGGGCTAGAGTGATGAACCTAAAGTAGGATGTAGGACCATCTCTGTCATGATCTCTGCTTCCAAAAGGCCAGGATTTACCCAACTCCCTTGGAAGCAGACCCATAACCCAGGTTCCGAGTGCCAGCCAGTCCCAATTGGGACCTTTTGGGCATTTTCGCCCGATACTGCTTTGACTACTTTGTCACTTGATTTAGCCTTGTTGCTTAATAGATGTTCGGATTTGCCTACTTTACAATTGCCAATGAGGGAGGTTCCTCCGACATTTGTTCCAAAAGTGGAGATTCCAGCTAATGATGCAGCAGGAACACCTGCCACTACTATTGAGGCACATTATATCTCACAGTTTGTCCATGTTCCATTTTCTAGACAGGAAGTAAATACCATTAGGCAATCAATTCCAGATATTAGGAAGAATCCAACAGGATTTTATAAAGAAATTGAATCTGTTTTGCATTTGTCAGTTTTCACGCTGAGTGATATAGATTTTTTGTTTCCCATGACCCTTCCTGCTGATTTATGGAAGCAGATTAGAACGGTAGATGATTGTCATGATCTCTGCTTCCAAAAGGTCAGGGTTTTCCCAACTCCCTTGGAAGCAGATCCATAACCCAGGTTCCGAGTGCCAACCAGTCCCAATTGGGACCTTTTGGACCCTGTCCTGGCGCCAGTGGCGCCAGGCTCATAAATATGCCCAGTCCCAGTGCTGCAAGCGCCGGGCTCATAATGCTTGGGTGGACTTACTTGCAGCAGACCATGCTGCTTACTTACCTGCCAGTTGAACCCCTGATCCTCTTCTGTTTGGGACTACTTTTCCTGTTGGGTGGGGCAGGAGCCACTCCCTAGGTTCAGAACACTGGAACTCTTCTGGAAAGCAGGAACTCTTTTCTTACCTAGGCGTGGCTGTGGAAGGAGACCCCTAAGCACTACAGGAGGCTATTTAAACCACACCCGATGGATGAATCTTGCTTTGCGTTATTCTGCATCCTCTGCAGCAGAACGCTCATCGTGTCTTCTGCATCTGATCCTGGGCCTAAAGGAAAAAGGCTTACCATCCTGAATCCAGTCTTCAGCAACATCTATAAAGACAAGAAAGAACAGGTTAGCACTACAGCCTTCAGTGACAGCGCATCTCTTACCTGGTCCATCGGCTGTCATCAACGCCTCGCGCAGCATTCCTGCATCTGAAAGACAAAGGCTTACCTACTCTTCACGCGCTCCGGAGGTCATCGCACTGCATTCCGGCATCTGAAAGACAAAAGCTTACCAACTCTTCGCACGCTCCGGAGGCCTTCGGCGCTGCATCCCGCATCTGTAAGACAAAAGAAGGTGCGTTTAAAGACATTGGGTAACGTTAAATACTCACGTGCCATTACTCCATCCACGCCGAATTAAGTGGGCATTCCGGCATCCTTCAGCAGCTCCGAACTGGTACCTGCAAAATAAAAGGACAGTTAGTGCGCATCGTGAAGCAAGCAACAAGCGCTTACTTACGCGCTTCCAGGCGCTTCTATTCCGCATACGGGTCCATCCTCAACTCACTTCAGCCAGTCAACCGCCATCGCCGGAACCCTGCAAAATAAGAGACAGCATTACAAAAGACTTTTAAAGACATTTGAAATATTCAGAACTCACCGTTCGTGAAGTAAACGACGGACAGCAGTCCTCTGAAGTCAAGAGGCCTGCGCTACCTATCCAGTGAAGAAACTGGTTACAGCACCCTGCCCCGAGGCAGATGGAGAGCTCGGCGTTCACTTACCTAAGGTGAGAGCGTTAACCTTTGGGGTTCTACAGGAAAGGAGAAAAGGAAAGAGATAGGGACACCCCAATAACCCCAGTTCATTAATCCCATATTTTCTATCTGCAGACATCTTACTCTTCGAGTCAGGCATACAGTGCACAGAGGTCCAGCCCAAAGAGCCAACCGGGTGCTACACATCACTTTTGAAGATACGGTAGTCGCCCAGTCAAGACCGGCGCCTCTGCGAGAATCAGGTGAGCGTTACAATCTCACATCAGTACTGAACCACTAGGAGCAATAGAGCAAACAGGCCCTACTGCACCCACAGCAAACACCTTCCTCCTTGTCACAAGTGTCCAGAATGAGCTCGCAGGAAAAGCCTCTACCACCCCTACCCCTCTACCAGAGTTGTTCCACTTCCAACACCACAGGAGATTACATGTAACGCCCTAGAACTAGCTGCAAGGAGAATATGAAAAAAGTGCCCTATAGAATGATACTGTTTCCAATGTTTGCAGCCAAGTCAATCCAGAATGCCTGTATGTGACTCAACGTGAATGGGATTGGCACCTGAGAAGCCTCTGTGAGACTAGTTGCGTGGATGGTGCTGAACATGTTGTGACATGCATCAGACTGTAGACTCAAAATCCCGTGCTTGGCTAGTGTTGTGGCCCAGATGGAGCCTGTCCACCAGCATACTATGGGACAGACATATGTAAGAAGCATCTATTGAGGTTAAAATCCAATGTATAGTGGTACCTTTTCGTTCTCGCTAAAATTGTCTTGAAATGGATTCCTGTACAATATGGCCTGACTAATGTCACATGAAATTTTTCACACATATGTACATGTTGACCGATAAAGTATGGAATGGACAACGCACCATAGGGTGGATCCTGTCTCCTGGGTGCCTGCATGATTGGGGTTGCACGCAACTCACCTCTAAAAGTAATTACATAACAATTCTGTCTCATGTTTGAGGAGCACTGTGAGTTTGTGGGTGATCCATCTGCTGCTGTGTCCTCTGCAGTGTATACTTCATCCTTGCTCTCTCTATCTTCTTTGCGGTAGCAAGGGCTCCCCGTACAATGGCTGATAGTGTTGATGATGCAGCATGTCAGAATAATACTACACACCTTACCTAGTGCATACATAAATGTGTCTCTTTCATGATGCAGATAGTGCCAGGCGTCCTTCTACTCCCAGAATGCACATGCAATCGCACTGCATGTTTTCATATGCGCGTGGTGGTTGTAATGGTTGTAGTGATGGTCTGCTTATGCTTTTCAACTGTGATTCACAAAGATTTGCTCAAGTGCATCTCACAGATGCTCCAGGTAGATATAGATGTGCAATTGTATTAATCTTTATTAATCAGGTATGAGGGCAGAGTCAAATCTGAGATGTACAGGAAATTTGATTCGCTCCAGTGCAAATCTTTGTGAATCGCCCCTTCTTGCACATTTGTTGTGCATCCCATATTGGCACACAAAATGCATTTTGAGAATCCGCCCCAATGTACTTGTTTACTTCTGTGATTTAAAGAGATGTGTAGGCCACCTTGTCTTCACTATTGGCTAATTTTATCATAAACCCCCATCTGCCTCCTAGTTCTACCATCCTCTTTTCCCTCCCCATCTTTTAAGGCATTGTTGCTTTATCTACTCGTGTTCTCCCTTTTTTAGGTCCTTTCCACAATTAATATGCATTTTGTCAATTGCCATTCTAATTTTAGTGTGAATATGCAACTTCTATTTAACACATTTCCCTTTCTGAAACTTCGCTGAATTTTGTATGTCACTCAGTGAGGGCATTTTCAGGGAAATGCAATTTCCTTGATTCTGTTTTCACTGAGATGAGTTTCACTGAAATACACGTCATTTAAATAAATGCAGGTAGATGGTAAATCACCCATTTATAATCACATAAACAGGGGGTGATCCATGGAATATTCTGTGGAGAAAGTAAGAGACTTGCACGCAAAAACGCCCGCAAATCCCTGTTCATCGATTCATGGAAAGCAATGTGCGGGCTCACATTGGACTTGCGAGGAATCCGCGGCAGTCCGCCATGTCACTGCGAGTCGATGAACGCCTTGTGTAAGACTCCAAGAAGAGGGTGGGCCGGGCCTACGCAGCCACCTTTAGGTGGCGGAACATGCGGAATGAGGAAGAACAAGCGAAGATTTGGTCATTACGAGGGACGTTGCACCGTCAAGCAATCGCACCGCCCATACGCAGGCAAAATAGTCGTATTAATGGAATTGAACTGGAAACGTTGGGTCGCGCAAAAGCATGTGCAAATCCTGCCAGACCTACACCACGCAAAAACAGGCATAAATGGCAATGTCCACCCTAACAAATGCCTATAAAGCACACAACACAAACCAAACAAATGGATACAGCCACGATGAATGCACCATTCATTGCAGCAATCATCCTGTGACACCCCAGGGCGAGGAGGATGGCCAGTGCCCGGATCTTCCACCCACAGACCAGCCTTTTTGTGATGCCTGATGACCAGTTCTATGGCAGTTATAGACCCCCCCACCCATATCATACTAGACCTGGTCATGGAGTGGGAAGATGACCTCATATCACCCAACATGTGCTCCCAAGCACTGAGCCCCTTGAAAAAGGGGCTCACTGCTCTGCATTTTTTGGCCTCTGGGTCATTCCAGCGGACCACCGCCATAGTAGGTGGTCTCTCCCAGGCCACGCAGTCTTGCTGCCTACACCAGGTGTTGGCATGCATAACTATATAATCTTCTGTTCACCGGCATATCTATATGCCCAGAACACCGGCAGAAAGGCAAGCAGGGGCCCAGGATTTGTATGGGGTGGTGCACTTTCCTGGAGTTCTGGGTGCAGTTGATTGCACCCATGTTGATCTACGTCCAACTAGAGCAACAGAGCACATCTACCACAACCGGAAACATTGGCACTCCATTAATGTTCATGTTGTGTAATGCCAAGGACATCATTACTGAAGTGTATGCCAACTATCCTAGTAGCACACGTGATAGTTACATCTTCAGGATGTCCCTGCTACACTGGGCCCTGGAAGCTGGGAAGCATGGCAACACATGGCTCATTTGTGAGTATGGATGGCCATATACATGCATGCACGTTGCACACAGACCAATAGACACTGGCAACAAATGCCAATGACAACCATTCTCACCTCTACAGGGGACAGTGCCTACCCTCTGAGCACATACATGATGATGCCCATACGCAACTCCACCACACCTGCTGAGGTAAGGTAAAACACTGGCCATATTGCGACTCGGGGCATAATGGAGCACACATTCAGAGTGGTGAAGGCATATTTCCGCTCCCTTGACCACTCTGGTGGTGTGTTGTTATATGCACCACCAGTAGTCTGCAGGATCATTGTGGCAACATGTGTCCTGCACAATGTCGCAACACAGCATTGCGTCCCAGTGGACATGGTGGTGACCCACCATCCACACCCACATGCACCCCCCTTGCTTATGGCTGTGCAAAGGGCACGTGGAGGGGCTGCATGTACCCAGCTTGTGCAATATTTTTTCACCTAAAATCCTTCCCCTGTCGAGTGCACACGATCCAGCCAAATGCCAGGTGCCATTCAATGACAAATGACCAATCCACTGGGCCCACATAACCCCCCTGCATTGGCAGTGCAAATGTTGGTGCATCCATTAGAACTAAACAGACATGCATTTGGTGTTTCCAAAAGAAACTCATTGAAGAGGGAGTTCACCACTACCACCATGGCAACAATTGAATGAAATCGCCTCACAGGCCCAAAAGACATCCCATATGATTAATTAACATACCCGTCAACAACCATCATATCTGATGTGAGAGCCATACATGGCCTCCAAAAGTAACATGTCCCCAATTCCCAGAAGCACAATGACATATTGCTACACACCTGTCTGAGAATGTGCATGATGTTCACAAATATGTCCCTATTGTGGTGTGTGGAAAAGCAGTGCATTAAGGATCCACATGTGACATGGATTCTTGCAACACGGCCACAATGCACCCCACCTCAAATAAACAACTGAACAAGAGGTAATTGGCAATTGTGACAAACAGGGCAACACACCAGAATGGCCACATCCACACAGGCAGCAACTAATGTAGCCATTCCGTATGGTTGAAGATAAATGCACATCTTACTTGTCCCTTTGGCATGCAGTCGACAGTCAAAATTCATCCCATCAAATAGCCATCATTCCCTGATGGAAGGATCTGCAGACAATTAAAACATTCAAACTGAGTGCAGTCAACACATCCATGCACCCAAAAGTACAAACACTGTCTCCTTTCTCTGTCGCCGTAATCCGAGCTCCAGATTCACAATTAAGAGCCACTGTCAGGCAGGGCAGAGTGAGCGCTTCTCTGGCATAATTATCCTCTGTGGCAGGAAATCTTTCACACACTCTCCACCCCCCGCCCCTTCTTCAAGGAGAAAGTGGCATGCACCTTTTCCAAGAACACTCCTGCTTTCTGGTCTGGGCGCGGGGAAGAGGCGGGTGGCGGCGGGAATCAGAACTGTGGGCTGTGCAGGCTATTCTGTGCCAGGAGAGCACCCCAGGGAGCTGCTGCCGCCGGTGTCTCCGAGTCATTAACTTGAGCATTGGTTCAGATGCACTAGACGGTACACGACAACTGCAGCTCTGGAGGGCTGGGCCACCTGAGGGGGACCCAGCCAAGGTGCAATAGCCCCCCCTACAAGGACTACCCTACTGGTACCAGGAGCAGGTTTAGATCTTTTCTCTCAGACGGAAGAGTTGGAACATCGGAGGCCATTGAACTGGGCCACAGAACTTGGATTTCGATACTTTGCAAAGGTTTGGCAGAGCGAAATTAAAACAATTCCACATTGTTTGCAATCCATGATTAAATATGTACACTATAGCTGGGAACATTACACTAAGATTCCACATTAGAAAGGTTCAGCAGAGGATGACATAATTGAGATTCGACATTAGCACCTTGCCATATAGAATTCATCATTAAAAGGGTTCAAGTGGTTTCGGAATTCAAGGTCAGAATTTGACGCTAGTCCCATCCAGTGGGCTTGGAATTTCCTATTAGGTGCTTGCGGCAGAGATGCCTGTGTTCAGAATTTGATGGTTATGCAACAAGACTCGCTGCCTCCAGAGTACTGCACATGGGACAGGTCAGGCTGGTGACTGTCTAGGTGAAATATTCTGGGATGGTAGAGCTTCTGTGCCCGAATTAATCTGGAAACTTCTCATGGGGAGCCATATGTGAATCCTCAGAGTCTTAAAAGCCTCTGTGCACCTGGAGTGGCCTGTTGGAGCAGAAGGGGCATTCAGACCCTCGGACTCCAGGAAGTGAGCATTTAGGACATACTTTGCATTTGGTGATTAAATAAACAGCACCCCCCCAAACAGGTGAAACTCGATCTCTTTCAGTATAAAGTCGGCTCTGCACAGTCGGGAAGTCAGGGTCAGCCCAGGGGAGGTCCTGTCAGGCTGCATCCCCGAGGGGCGCTGTGATCTGCAGCTCCTGCTAATGCTGGCAGCATGCAGAAGCCGGGCCTGGGGCTCCTGGACACCATGGGGGCTGGTGCTGAGTGGGGGCCTGCTGGTGGGTGAGAGAGGCTCTGAGGTGAAGGGCTGACCTGCACCTTGCACCCAACGGCCAGACCTGCCCCCGGATCCGAAGCCTCTGATTGGCTTTATGCCCGCATATCCGGAGATGGACACGACCATCAGACAGAAGCTGGCATCAGGAAGCTCCACACAGAAGGGCCCACAAAAGCCCCGTCTGCACCTGTCCGCGTATGGACGCACACAGCACCTGTGAGAAATTCTCGTAAGTGCTATAATATTGTTTACAGAACTTCCACACTCATCTGGGAATAGGTAATACAGGATCCCATATCAACCGTGTATCTAACATAGCATCACCGTACTGACATTGTGAAGAGCACGGCATATAATCTCCACCTGCTGTACTACCCTGACTATCTCTGATTGTCCCCTACGTTATCGTTAAGCATCCAGTGTGATCCCTTCAGCACAAAATATGTAAGTTCTCCCTGAGCAAATACATTTTTCTGAACGGCCTTGAACCATTTGCCGTAATAAGGCAACCATACAGACTTTCATGTATGCGCCCGCCATACTGACTCACAATGTTCCTCAATGTTACTATGCATCTATGCATATATCCAACTATACGCACTGTCTGCCATTACTGTGATTTACCCTTTTTCCTCATGTATAGTCACCACTTTTTCTCCTCAAATGTATTGCAAGTTTGCCTGTAACATTATCCAAGCTAACCATAGATAGTGATTTTATGCTCCCCACCTGCACAATGCTAAAAATCCGTAGCCAATAATATCATCCCTTCCGCCGTGCTGACAAATGTACGGACCATCATTCTGCTACTGCCATAGACCCCTAGCTCTGGCAAACTAGTTAGCATAGGGAGTGTTCAATGTTATGCCTGCCCAGCCACCTCCTCTCTAAGCTGTCGCCAGTAATCAACCCAAGGACATTTAATAACTAGCCCTCCAAATTTTACTAAACCATGCCAGGCTGGTTAATGTTCATGATGTTCCCCTTTTGCATTATACCGTGCGATTTGCCATGCACAGGCTCCCATTTCCTTATCCATAAAAATGGTCTCCTCAGAGCAGCATGCCCCCGTCACCACCCTATATCTAGCCCCACTCCTTTCCTACCACATACCAATCCATTCCCACAGCATCATCACCAGACGAACACCTAAACGGACACTAGCAGTGTCCAAAAGCCACAAACTGCTCCCAAACCCTACACAATCAATACCAATAATTCATCTAAAATGACTTACCTGGTGCTCGACACATCTAGATGCGCCAGACTCAGATCACGGACCTACATCACACCACTTTGTCCCAACTGGGATAACACCAAAGTCAAGCAATACAAATTGATCCCGTTACAGAATAGCAACAGAACCAAAAGTCTTAGGTCTCAACTCATAAACCGCCCTAGCATATTTGCCCCTGCCACACCTACCACCATAGGCAATGTACACTCACCAGCCTACCAGGCTAAAGCAGCCAAAATGACCACTATAACCAAACAACAAACCACCCCGTTGAGGATATTAACACATGCTTAACACCCTCAGTCCAGTCGCCACCCCTCATGTACCTCAAAGCAGCCCTCATTAATGCACGCTCCATAGCCGCCCATGCCACTGAAATACATGACCATATTATTGAGCAACAACTAGATTTACTCATAGTGACTGAAACTTGGCTCCATCAAGCTTCTGGACCAATACTCACCATTGCCATTCCTCCGGATTACACTATCATCAGAACTGACAGAACGAAGTCAGTAGGTGGGGGAGTAGCCATTATTGCTAAAACCCAACTTAAAATAAGAGCTTGCCCCATCGCGTACTCAGACGGGTACGAAATCCCATTAGCCAAACTAGCTACTAACCACAAAACCACCATCAATATAGTAACTATTTACAGAGCGCTCAACACTTATTCACAGCCTGAATTAGACATACCCTTGTTATTAACACCACTTATCAAACCTAACAGAAATGCATAGTCCTTGGTGGCCTGAATCTCGAATTCAACAATACCCAAGACTATAAAGCAGAAGCACTACATAGTGCACTGAAAGTCATGGCCTTCACACAACTCGTGAACGCACCCACACATGCGAAAAGGAGAACATTAGATTGGATACTACCGCTTAATACCTCAGTATCGATAGATTCCATTAACACATTACTCTGGTCAGACCACCATAATGTAAACTTCTCCATCACTTGTAATGAACCAGACTCACCTAAACCTACCACGTCGGAATCTTATGTAACCAGAAATATCTGCAAACTCTCAGCAGAAAACCTTAACCCAATGCTAATAAACACCCTCAGTGACAAAAGGATTAATAATGAGAACCCCTGTGCCCCGGCTGACATGCATCTCAAATGCCTTACTAATACAATAGATACCCTAGCACCTTGTGTCACTAAAACTAGACGCAAGGACAAAAAATCGTCCTTCTGGTTTAATGATGAATTAGTTTCACTCAAACGAAGCAAACGGTCGCTTGAACACTGTTTTAACAAAACCCACACTCCAGAAGCCGCTGAAGCATTCAACACTGCAAATAAAATTTACAAAGCAGCCATCATTGCACACAAAGCAGATGCGCTCAATACCAGGATCAGCAATGCATCCTCAGATTCAAAAGAGTTATTCTCCATCCTTAAAGAGTTGGAAAACCCTATCCCAATCATTAACACGGTTCAACCGAGTAAAGAATGGTGCAACACTAGTCAAGATGCCCTTGCCACCAAAGTCAAACTTCTACAAAATAAAATTATCTCTAAAAGAAATCTGCTATCCGCAAAATATATCACTTCTAACCCAATCACTAAGCCCATAGGAGACATCACTCCTATATTCAATTTTGCCCAAGAAGTAGTATAAAATAACATAGCCAAATTAAAAGTATCAAACTGCAAAGGAGACAACTTCCCAGCACATCTAGTCAAACTATGTGCCCCCACCTTCACCCCTATCATCGCCAAATTCATCAATTCCTCTTTAAATTCTAACCTGGACCCAGCTAGCATCAAAAAAGAGTGGGTCACACCACTATTAAAAAAGCCTACGCTAGACCCACTAGCTGCCACCAATTACCGGCCCATAACTACTGTCCCTTTCCTTCTTAAAATCATCGACAAACTAGCTTATAACCAAATACAAACCCACCTTAAACAAAACAACCTACTAGGGGCTAGACAATCCGTGTTTAGGCCCAACCATAGTACTGTGATGGCTCTCATGGACCTGAAAAGCCAAATAGAAGAGAAACAGGAAAAATGGCTACATTATTGCTGTTGGACTTATCTGCAGCGTTCGACCTTGTAGACCATGACAAACTTTGCGAAACTCTAAAAAAAGACTTTAATTTCTCCAATAATGCCACACTAGATCAAATCCTTCCTAGCTGAACAAACACCCTGAGTCACCATTGGAAATGATGCTGCTGATCTCATACTGGTCCCCATCGGAGCTCCCCAGGCATCATGCCTTTTCCCCCACCCTACAATGCCTATACTAAACTCCTATTCTCAGCACTAGACGATATTTTGCAGATGACACCCAGATCCTCATCCCTATCATCCCTATCACTGGGAACTACACCCAAGATACCCAGACCATCAATAAAGTCTATGCTATCATTCAAAACTGGATGGCATTGAACAGCCTTTGTCTCAATGATGAGAAAATAGAGGTCCTTATCATGGGCTCACAAAAAAGAATAAGCACCCTCCATCAAGACTACTGACACATCAACATAGACGACACCCTGACCCCAGTACTCAAGCAAGTCAAAACTCTTGGGGTTATATAGACGCCAACCTCACCATGAATAAACATATATCAGCCCTCTCTTCCTCCACAGCATACACAGCTAAACTCATCGCTCTCAGTCACCAATTCCTCAACCCTACAAACTGCATCACTCTGGCTAGAACACTGATTCTAACAAAACTTGATTACTGCAATGCCTTTCTACTAGGAACCTCCAAAACAAACATCAGCAAGGTACAACTTATGCAGAACAAAGCCCTTAGAGCGGCACTAGGTATAAAGAAATCTGATCACATATCCAACATTATGCGAGAAAATCACTGGCTTCCTATTGAAGCTAGAATCCTTTTCAAATCACTATGGGCCTCATTACGAGTTTGGAGGTAGCCATGCCCTCAATAAGGCATGGCTGCCTCCAAATTCGGGTCCGGGTCTGTGGTCCCTGAATGGGGAAATACCGGGCCATTCCGACTTTGGAGGGCCTGGTATTTCCCCATTCAGGGAACCTGGCCCCGGACCATCCCCATTCCCATTTGAGCCCCTATGTAGGGTTCAATGGGAATGGGGAGCATACTAACAACTGGCCCGTTAATGACGGGCCTGTTGTTAACATGCTGGTCCCCTTGCGGGACCTGGTAAGGACGTGTGGTCTTACCAGATGTCCAGAGCGGGTCCCGCGAGGGGACCACGTAATGAGGCGGTATGGGGTTAACGGCACTGGCACCTTTACCGGCGCCGTTAACCCTTTACCGCCTCACTTGTAATGAGGCCCTATGTGTTGTACATAAATGCATAATGAACAAATCCCCCAGCTACCTCAACAACATTATCAAGAAAAAAACCTCTTGCAGGACACTCAGATCCAATAACTTGGATCTTCTGGAAATAACGAAATACAAATATAATAGAGCAGGAGGAAGCAGCTTCAGAGTCCTAGCCCCAACTCATTGGAATGCATTAACACTTAGCATCAAAAATGAGGATACCCTACTAGGTTTCAAAAAAGCCCTGAAAGCCTGGTTGTTCAACAAATAATGATTCCTGCAGAACCCAATCAACCTGGGCATCAGAGTATTTTTGACTTATTTAACTGTAACTTTAAATGATGTTTCTATCTCCCACATGTATCTCTCAGTGGCCTACCATGTCTGTATCAAGAGTCATAAATTGAATTGCTTTCACTGTTTTTCATTGATACGCAACACTGTATAAGACATTTTATAAGCTGTCTGTAACCTCGCTGTGTAACCTGTGGATCTGGGCATGTAACAAATGTAACACTCTCCGTTATCCATTGAAGAAGTGGAAAATATTATCAAAAAGCTTAAACCATCAAAGTGTCAAGGTGATACCTGCCCTGCACCTATCATCAAAGAAGCTGCGCATGACCTTGCGCCTTTTATCACTACTTTTATAAATGCCTCCTTCAAATCGGGCATTGTCCCAGATAACCTTAAGGATGCTTGGGTTATCCCTTTAATAAAAAAACCCTCCCTTGACCCAAGCAACCCAGCCAATTATAGGCCTATCACTACGGTACCATACCTTCTAAAAATTCAGGACAGTGCTGCATACTTGTAAATTCAGGACTATCTTGAATCAAACCAATTACTTGGTCTCCGTCAATATGGCTTCCGTCCTAGACATGGCACAGAAACTGCCCTGATTGACTTAAAAACTCAAATTGACGACCTAAAAGATAAGGGCAAGCTGGCACTCATCCTTCTGTTCGATCTGTCAGCGGCATTCGACTTGGTCGATCATAACATTTTCTGCCACCATCTCAAAATTGCTGCTCACTTTTCGGACTCAGCATCGTCTTGGATTAGTTCCTTTTTGGCAAATAGAACTATGCGGGTCTTCTCTCCTCTCGCCTCTGCAGAACCTGCCCTGGTCCCTTGTGGAGTCCCTCAAGGCTCCTGCATCTCTCCCACATTATACAATGTGTTTGCCAAGCCACTCTTTGACATACTTGACTATCTGGGTGTCTCGCATACCAACTGCACTGACGACACCCAGATACTCATCCCCATCTCTGGTGACTTTGCTCTTGACTCTAAGGCACTTAACGATGTCTATTCAATCATTCACGCTTGGATGGCTCATCATGGGCTTTGCCTCAATGATGAGAAAACTGAGTTACTTATACTTGGATCACATTCCAAATTGACCAAACTTGACTCAGCTTCCAAATCATTCACTATATACGGCAACATCATTAAAGTGTCTAACGTAGCAAAAACTTTAGGCATTTATCTCAACGCAACTCTATCTCTAACAAGACAAACCAATGCTATAGCATCTGCCTCAGTTTATATTTGTGAGATCATCACAGCCTGCAGACCCATCCTGAACATGGAGAATTGTGTTATCCTAGCTAGAACACTAATCATGGCAAAGATAGACTATTGTAACGCTCTCTACCTAGGGACCAGTCAAAAAAACATTGACAAGTTACAAGTTACACAAAACAATGCCATCAGGGTGGCCCTCAACATCCCCAGAAGATCTCACATCTCAGATATCAGACGCAACCTTCACTGGCTGCCAGTCGTGCAGCGAATATCGCTCAAAACCTTAGCCTTAACCCACAAAGCTCAGAACAACCTTGCACCAGCTTATCTGACTAGCCGTTTCTCGCAGCACATCACTATCAGACTGCTGAGATCAGCCTATGCTAACACTCTCTCTATACCTAGATTTAAGCTGCAGTCTGCTGAAGGATCTAGCTTCCCAGTCCTCGCAGCTTAACGTTGGAACACCATCCCTTCCACACTCAGATGAGAACCCACGTTCCACTCCTTCAAAACTAAATCCAAACTCTGGCTTCACAAGCTTGATGAGCCGACTACACTGTCACCTTAGGTGCCTACCTTTAACTACAGTAGCGCGTTTTACCTCTTCTACTTCGCTATGTTCTCTCCACCTCTCTTTCTCATTTGCATCTCCTACATCAGCTTAGTTTTCTTGTATGTTTCTCGAGTAATTATTTGTAAACTACACTGCTATGTTCCTAAGTTCTGTTTCTAAGTTTTTTTGCATCATCACTGTTAAGACTGTTCCCCTGGGGAACATGTTATGCTTGTTTGTAACCTTATTTTAAACACCTTCTTGTAACCACGCACCCAGATGACTCAGGGTAAGGTTGCCCTCTATAAATAAATAAATACAAATAAATACAAAGTAATAAATAAATAAATAAATAAATGGACTGGCCAATGCATCCTGCCCCTAATGGCTGGGGGCCACCACTGTTTCTCTCAATTGGACCTACGCAGA
Source organism: Ambystoma mexicanum (assembly GCF_040938575.1). NCBI lineage: Eukaryota > Metazoa > Chordata > Amphibia > Caudata > Ambystomatidae > Ambystoma > Ambystoma mexicanum. The sequence goes on from NC_090937.1 coordinate 869,238,301, forward strand.
AGAAGACTCTCGCACTAAAGGCAAGCGGGTGGATTCTGGCTCTGAATTTTACTACTGTTGCTGTTTCTCTGTCGTGTGCATTTACCAGCGTGTGTGTTTGTCTTGAAACATTTCCACATAATATACCATAAAACACAGTGAACACTGTGGTCCTCAAACATAACTTCTGTAATACATTTAAATACTGAAAACATGTTGAAGCCCAGAGGACAAAAAAAGGCTGCAAGCCCTTGCCCCCACAATGAACAATGGGTAAAGCAAATGGCCCTCGGCGAAGGCCAGCCACCACGCAACCGGCCCCTTTAAACTCATTCTTACACAAGAACTTCCTCCTGGTCTTCCTCCTGTTCATGACTTTGCAAATGGACTTCAAGCGGGGGCTGTGGAAAAAGTGAAAGAGTCACTGTGCCTAGCCCCCATCACTCCACGCATACCTGAGCAATCTTGAAATGCTCCGTCTGCTGTATCGAAAGGCTGGAACTCCTAACTGTAAGCGGGGGCTGCAAAAGTACACATGGCTCGGGCTGGATAAAGAAAACCGACATTTCTTCAGAATTCCATCCTCGATCACAGCATGGCAAGAGTGATTGAAAGCAGAAATAAAATGGCAGCCCTCTGTACCGTAACACAGATTGCAGAACCAATGGCATCCTCCTAGCATCATTATCTGCACAGCCAATTAAGTCGTGTTTACATCACGAGACACTAGAAACACCACCCACAAATCAGTAAATGGAGAATTTGAAAGCCATTTTACAAAACAAATATCTTTAGCAAAACCTCTTTATTTTGAAAACCAAATACATCAAAATATGTAACATAACTTAAAAGATGCTGTAAATATTTTTTAAAGTATCAATCAAGTCAAATAACTTTTTGATAACATTAAAACATGGCAGCTGCCATTTTGGAAGTAAAAATGGCTGGCAAATTCCCCACAGAGATGAAATTCAGCCAAAGAGTGCAAAAAGAGGTGTGTCTTGGGTGGAGATGGGTGGGATTGGGTGGAAAAGCCCATTGATTTCACTTAGCGATCTGTGTTAAATGGGTGGAACACATAGTCAAACTACCATGTATCCATCCTCATATGCCAACCTGCTTTGAAAAGCATAAAAGCATTACAACAAACATGCATCCAAAGTCCCTGTTTCTTATTTTAATGACAATAGTTTCGGCTTTATAGGTAGCGCTTTCAGTGTCACCCAGCATTACAACAAACATGCATCGAAAGTCCCTGTTTCTTATTTTAATGACAATAGTTTCGGCTTTATAGGTAGCGCTTTCAGCGTCACCCATTAGCCAAAACTATAAACCATCCTGGCATGGTAGCATGAAAAGCACATATAAGGAAACTGCCACATGCAGCAAGCACAGGGAACAATGACACATGCTCAAAATGCATGAAAGTGCTCATGCTTACCTGCTGAATGAGCCAGCATGATGTGAAACCCTCATCACCTCCACCGGAACCTGGCCTTCAAATGAGTGAGAGGAGGGCTAGTGCATGGCAGAGTGCACAGGGAGCATGGACGTCAAAGGGTGCAGGGTGCCTCCCCTGGGACTGCAGTCACCGCCTCATTGCAGATTACTGAAACAACATAGAAAAAGCCATTACAACATGCATAGTACAGTACCATTCACACAGCACACATGTGTCAGGATACACTGAACCCATAGTTACCTGCACATGCCATCCTGATCACCACCATGGAAACATGCAAGTTGACCTCACTCTGCATGATTGCATGTCCACCACTGCATATGTCATGGCTTTGAAAGGGTAACTGCACAACTCAAGGTAAAAAAGGTCAATAGAAAAAAAAAGAAACCTGGAAAGGGCAAATCAAAAATAAAAGGGCAACATCCCGGCCTGTGTTCTACAAAAGGGACAAAAATGAAAAAATAAAAAATAAATGTCCATCATGGACTGGGGTGGATCCACCCAGGAGGGGTGAGGGGCAGGGGGCATGTCAACGTCCACATGGGTGGGCATCCAATAAAACAAATAACAAAACAAATCCCCTCGATGGGCTCAAGGTCATCACAGCAACCCGGGACCAGGAGGCATGTGTGTGCTGGCAGCCCCATCCTGCGTCAAATCTGCATTGCCCTGGCCCTCAGTGGCAGCCAGCAGGCGTGACACTGATGAATGCACCAGCAGTCTGAGGGCTGTGAGTTTCCTATGCACAACCTCACGGGTGGCACAGAGTTCCTCAGACATTGCCTGCCTTAATGCAAACACCTCATAATGGAACAGTCTTCTGGTGGCTGCATGTTCCTGACAGACTGCAGTTCTGTGGGAGAACATCTCACACCTTAGAGCATCCCTATGTGTCTGACCCTCAGCAAGCAAGGATGCCTGCAGACACTGCAGATCTGCCCGTTGGTCCTGATGTTAGCCTCCTTGTGCAGACTGTGGGAGCGGCATGTGGAGTGCATGAACTGCAGCTGTTGCGCCACCTGTGTTGCTTGGGGGGGTCATGGAAGTGGCCACTGTACCATGCCATCAGCCAACCTCTGAAAGGCATCACCCTGTTGGTGTGTAGAATGCAACATCTGCTGCTCCCACTCTGTCTGCCCAGCCTGCACACGTCCCCCATGTGTACTGAACCCATGCCTGTCTGATGCGCGGGTGCCTGGCCCTTGCTGTGATGCCCCTGTCTTTGGCTGCAGGTCTGCAACCTCCCTTGGAAATCTGTCCTAGGACCATAAATCAGTGCATAGGAGGCGGGCTTCGCCACCGTAACCACCACATATGGGGGGCCACCAGTGACTGACCTTGTGAAGGCACCTGACCCCTGCAGACTCACGGGCCCCAACTACTCCACCCATTGGTGCACTCGCCTCCGCCAGCATTGAGGACTGCACATCTGGTTCAGCATCAGAGCCAGCTGATTCCAAAGAGTCAGAAGAGTGTGCAGCATGACTGAGGATGGTCTGGAGAACCAGTGGGTTCTCACGGCCTGACACACCACGTCCTCCACTGGTGGTCTGATGCACCACAAACTCATTGTCATCCTCCTCCTCCTCCTCTGCGTCTGGTGCATTCTCACCTGCACATGGACAGAAAAAGACACGTGGAGTCATGTGCAACGTGTCTACAGTAAACATGTGTATCACATAGCTGGCATGCAACAAAAAACAGGGCATGTAGTCATAACAAATACAGCATCCACACAATATGACCAAAAAGCAATGGGAGTATGGCATATGCACACTGGCCACCAAATCCCCTGCTCAAGGCCATGCTGGCAGTGGACACATTGCCAACCAACAGGGTCATTAAGAAACAAATTCTGGGTTATGGTACCGCCCGCTGTTGACTAATACCAGTGAAATGGTGATCGACATGTGTCTCTGTGATGTGCGATTACATTGCATGGCACTAGGCAGCCACAGATATCCACATACAAGGCCACAGCCATCACATGCCACACCAGTGTTGTCTTGGTGCAGGGACTGGAAACAATGAGAACATACCGTAAATTTGGCAATCTGGAAATAGTCCCAGGTGATGTATGGCTGTAAGAGGACCTCATAGGCAAGGTCTGTGAAATGGAGAGAGTAGGTTAATGGAGTTGGAAATAGGAACAAGGTACAGTGAGACACAAGAGGGAGAGGGGTGTGGGCCCATGGAGTGTTGGCGGAGTGTGGGAGGGTAAAATGGAGCAGGCATCACAACGGTTTGCCTCTGGAGTCATTGCCATTGGGGCAGCAGAGATGTGTACAGTCTGTATATATATGCACCCTCACTCACGGCACGCCATAAGACGCATTATGTGTCAGCTTCAATGGTCTATGTGGCATGGCCGCTCATACATACATGTGTGAAAATAGATTCAATACCCTGCATGGCATGAAGTGTAACTAGAATTTAGGACACATGCACATGTCTAGCAGAGCAGAGACACTCACTTCAAGGATGCATTAAACAACTGTGCACATTGTGGTATCATGTTGCAGATGTTGGGGATGCTTGTGGGGGATGAGTAGTGTCACACGGACATGTTACATTGATATATACCACATGGTTTGTATCCTCTATTGTGTCCACTGGATAGGAGTCAGTCCACCACATGACATGGTTCTCTCAGTGCAGTCATTCGAATGCAGGCAGATGTGCATCACAATTATACATCTTGGTGATGCATTACTTAACATACCCAGGATGCCCAATGTTGATCACTCACCGGACGTGTCCTCGTAATTTTCCAGGCCTCCCACGCCTTGCACCTGCTCCAGTAGTATGAATTGGCTCATAGCCTCTTAATGCTGTGTCATCTCCTCCTCTGATGATGATCCCCCTCCAGTTGTCATAGCAGAGGCCAGGTTGACACTCAGCTTGTGCTTGGTGCCACGGGTGACATCATTCCAGCTTTTCAATACCTGTGCATCAGTGTGCTTCTCAAACCCTAAGGTGTTGATCTAGTCTGTGATATGCTTCCAATGGACCATATGCTGAGCAGTTGTATGGGTGCTCCCTGGATGTAGGCACATGTCACGGTGGTGCATGGTCATGCAGTCCATGAGGATCTGGAGTTCTTCATCATGGAATTTTATCTTCCTCAATCTCAATGTGCCAGTGTCCTTTGCCGTGTTGTGTGGTTGAGCCTGTTTCCGCTGTGGTAGGCTTTCCCTTCTTGCCACAAGTGGCACGAGGTGTTGGTGCCACACATGTTTGGCGTGGACCGCTTTGGGGTCCAAATGCAAACCACAAGGGGTCTGGGGCATGGCATGACCCCCTGGGGCTGGGGCAGCTGCTTCCAAAGCACATCCCTTACCCATTTGGGCTTGGGCAGCTGCTTCCACAGCATGTCCCTTACCCTTCTGGGCTGGTGTAGCTTCTTCTACAGCATGTCCCTTACCTTTTTGGGATGGGGAAGCTGCTTCCACAGCACATCCCAGACCACCTGGGGCTTGGGCAGCTGCTTCCACAGCACCTCCTTGACCACCTGGGGCTTGGGCAGCTGCTTCCACAGCACGTCCCTGACCCCCTGCAGCTTGGGCAGCTGCTTCCACTGCACGTCCCAGACCACCTTGGGCTTAGGTAGCTGCTTCCACAGCACGTCCCTGACCCCGGCTAATCCGCCCCCTTTCCCTCTTGGGGCCTTTCCACTCATGTCACAGGTGTAACTGAAATATGGAAGGCACACCAAGTTATTATCCTAGGCAATATGAGTGAGGGGCAGTCTTTGTGATGTGAGACTTATTTCTGTGGTCCAGCAAGGCTCAAATGTACCCCAGATGTGTATAGTATGGGACATGTAATGCATAGGCACCAAGAAAACCAAAATATTTGTACACGATACCAGGATAGCTACCAAAATAAGAAAAAAAGCATTATGTGATAGCCAGTGGCACCAACCATCACAAAAAATGCATACGCGAAGACCCGGAAAGCTACAAGAAATGTAAAAATAGTGATACGCGATACACAGGGGAACCCACAGATTAAACAAATGTGTATGTGACTCACCGTTAGCCTCCGAGAAATCAAAAGTAAATGTGTGTATGCGCGGAGGCAAAGCCCCCCCAACATAAAAAGTATGTACGATCCCTGAAGTGAATGGAATGCATGGCACTTTAAAAGACGCATGTACTACACTCATCTGTCTCCTCCCCTTCGCACGTGCATTCAGAATTGCTTTTCGACGTCCTTATGTATTCACAACTTTGGCGCGGTCAACGCCTGTGTGCAACGAGTGTCACGTAAGTTACGCACTGAGGGCCTTTCCTCTTCACGTGTCCACGCTTTTCTCAGTTCTTATGTTTTCATGTGCAATGTCCCTTCACTCTGTTTCCCGCTGCCTTTGTTGCGAGACATGGAAGATGCACGCTCCTGCCTCTGTGCCATTTTACCTGCCTCCTCCTGCCGTGTGCTGCCTCCAACATTGCCATCTGCTGCTGCCTGTACAGTGTCTGGGCCTAAAGCCCACCTGTACTGCGTTTGAAGTGCCTGCTGTCCAGCCATTGCCTATGCTCCTGTCTCCGGCCATGTGACCACCTCAGCTGCTTTGTTGGACTCTCACCATGCCCATCCACCAACACCGCTCCACAGCCCATCTCCAGGACCACCTTGCCCACACCTGCCTTGGGGGTTGCCATGTCAGCACCATCATCATCTTACCAGCGTGCCAACCCCATGGCAGCGAGGCAGAGGGCTGTCAACTTCAGAGCCAATGAAGTTGACATCCTGGTGGTGAAGGTCCTGGAGCATCATGACGCCCTCTTCAACCCAGTGATGCATCACGGCAAGGAAGGACGTCAACAGATCTGGGACGAGATCACAGATACCATCAACATGGAGGGGGTGGCAGTCCGCGCATTCAAGACCATCCTTAAGCGCTGGGAGGATCTGAAATCCAGCACCTGCAGCAAAGCCCTGTGCTACATCAAGGCCAGTGCTACCATTGAGGGGCACCACGCATGCAGGTGCAGGCTGTCGAGTAACAACATGCAGTCCCGGAGATCCTCTACCCGATGCTGCATTCCCAGGTCTGAGAATTACAACGTCTGGGGTCGTCTGGTGAGTAGGCATGTGGTGCACTGCTCTATGGTGCATGTGTGTTTTGCATGTGCCTGCTTGTTGGCAGTGACCCCCTTAGGTTTGCAGCAAGTAGGTTTCTGAGACGGATGTCTGCATGCATGCCCCAGACATTGCTCCCCATGTGTGCATTCAGACATCTATGGGTTTAAAATGAGCTCTTACTTGCATTGTGTGTTGTAGTGCTGTCTTGCAGACCATGCACATGTAATGTTACTTGTGTCTGAGACATACCAGGATGGCAAGTGTGCCAGTTCAGGTAGTGTTGCCCACATAATGTGCATGCATGCTGCTCATGTGTATGTGCTCACAATGTGTGACTGGGTGTTAGGAAAGATGTCTCATTGCTGCACCTTTCCTTCCATCTTTATGGAACCCTCAAACCTGTTCTTTTTGTTTTTGAATCTGACCTGTACTTTTTGCAGTGCAGTGAAGCCTTGCCCTTCACTACCCTGGCTTTTGCTCATATGTCATGGGGAAACTGGCATGTCTTTCAAGCTGTCAGTACTGGGAAACGTTGTTTCCCTTAGTCGTGTTACTGTGTTACTACTTCTGGTCACTTTTGTATCACTTGTGTAACTTTTTATCTTTGTGCACAGCAGCTTACACTGCAGTACAATCGGTTGCATGTTTGTTTTCCCCTAGACTAACACTCAGAGGATTTTTGGTTACTCTATTTATGCTAAAAGGATAAGCTGGTGGCAGCAGTGACTTTTTCCCACTTTTTTCTTATAGCCTTACCGCTTTTACCGCGGTTGGCTACCAACTGTGGCTACTGGTCAAACAAGGCCGTGCCACGAGATTTTTCGCTTGTCCTTTTGCCATTTTGCTCTTTAGTCTTCTTCCTGGCCTGAGAGGCCAGGAAAATCCTTGTAAGGACTTCCAGTTCCCAGGAAAGCAGAAGCTTTTGGCAGGCTACTGGAGGGTTGTTTGTTTTTGCTGCCAGGTTGTGGCCTGGGACTGTCTCGTCCCAATCCACAAACTGGTTTCAGTGTGTCTGAGTGGTATCCTTGAATGGTCGTGTCAGTGGTCCTGATTGGACCACTGCTGGTATATGTGTGTTGGCTAGTCCTGCTATTGGCTAGTTGGAGTTTCAGCTCTTACCTGGCTTTTTAGATAAGAAGAGGACTCCTGCACCCATTCTTCAGAGATCCTGGAGAAACCAAGTATCGTGTCCAGCTGTGAGACCCGCGAAGAAACCTGAGACCTGACTGAAGGATGCCTGGCAACCAACGTCTGCTGCTCTCCTGGAGAAGCCCTGTCCTGCTCATGATCTTTAGCCGTCCTGCGAAGGAGCTTTGACCCTTGAAGTGGAGGGACCATTCATTCCTGATGTCTGCTCTGTGCCCTGCCAAAGGAAGCCTTCAGAAGCACCATGGAACCCTCCTGCGGCTGACCAGATTTGATTTTGGGCTACCATGCTGCCAGCGCCACAATTCCGAGTTTAGGCCTGGCCCTTCGAGGCTAACCTCGGCAAAATGTTGGCGTCCTAGCATTGAGTTGACCTATGATAGGAGGCAAAGTCTGACTGTGGCTGCTAAGTCCCTTTGCATTGCTGTGCTGCAGTGATCACTGTCCGAAATCACTTACCTGACCCGATACCAGTCCTTAGAGGGGTCCTGCAATGTGTTTTGTTCCATTCTTCATTTGAGAGAACAGTGTCTTTGCAACACTAAAAGACACCAACCGGAGATCAGCTCGAACCTGCTACCCCTGGGAATCTACGACTGTGACTTTTGCCAGGAAAAGCAACATTGGACAATCTTCCTTTGTCCTGTCAGGTCTGGGGAAGAATCAGAGTACTGGGGGTAATTAAAGAGCTTGTAACCTACCCCTATACTCCCATTATAAGTTAATGGGCTTATAATAAACCTTAATTCTAACAATATTGTTTTTGCCATTGCTTGCCTGTGCAAGCCTTCTGAACATTGGGGCTACTTTTTTGGCATTGGTCTAACTTGAACCTTAACCCTAAGAACACTTCACTGCACCTACGGACCCTACCTGGTTTCTGATATGCATTATGCCCTATAACAAAGTGAATGTATATTACATGGCCAGAGTAGTGGCCCTGTAGTTGTGGTTAAGTTGCTAATCCCACAGGAAGAGCACTTTTTGGGTGGCTTATAACTTCACTCTCCCTGGACGAATCCTCACCAAACTTTGCAAAAGAAGTATATGGCCCACTCTGATTATTTTTGCAATGTTTGGTGAGGTTTGGTCCAGGGGGGGCAAAGTTATAGGGGGTGTCCCAAATATTTTTTTTTCCATAGACTGAATGGGGAAAAAACTTTGCGCATGCCTACAGCCCAAACCGCTGGACGGATTTTCACCAAATATGCGCAGGAGTAGCGGCTTGGTCCCAAAAGTGTGCTTTTGTAAATTTGGTGAGAATCTATCCAGTCGTTCTTTTTAAAACAATCGAAAAGCAGGTCTCAAAAAATTAGTGACATCTATGTCTGCTCCACAGACACACTTCCCTGTTCGCTCGCGGACAGGAAACCGATTGGCTGATCGGCTCACGTTATGTCCACGGACGTGTGATGTGTTTGCTGATTGGATGGTGAAGGGCGTGAAGTGCGTCAGATTGTTCCGATGTGCCCGCCATCTTGAATCGGAGGCAAAATGCAATTTTGGGGAGTGTTTTGGTGTGCAAAAGTGCTTGGGGAGGTTTGAGGAGTAAGAGATGGGTCAAATATTGTATTTGTTTAGGTGGCAGTTTCCCCTGATGTGTTTGCCATGCCCGCGCTGTCTGGGATGTCCGTAATAGTCTAAATGAGGGGTGTCCTAAGGACACTATTCCCTTCCGTGTCATCCGCAGGCAACTTGAAACTGTTGTAAGGACACGCATGGTGTCCGCGGACATAAAAATACCCACATGGCATAGTTAAAATATTTGATTCTATGGGTGTGATCTATGGGTGTGATATGCTGCGGTGGTTGTGGCCAGGCCATCTCTGGGTGTGATATGCTGCGGTGGTTGTGGCCAGGGCCTAGAGTCTTGGGTGCATGGCCGAAGGCCTTAGGCCGGAGGCCATGCACTCAAGACTCTAGGCCTGGCCACAACCACCGCAGCATATCACACCCATAGAATCGAATATCTATTAAATATTTGCAAATCTACAGTTTGTGTACTGTTTGATTTGTATAGTTTGTATGTGAAGTTTTGGCTATGTCATGTCATTAACATTTTAGAGTTTGGTAACAAGCACTGGAGTATAACATATCCATGGAAGTAAACATTTTGTATTGTGGTGTATGGTTAGATGTTTGCTTCAATGGTTCTGTTATGCAGCAGTATTTATGCGTTCTATTAGAATATACTTACTGTTTGATTTTTTGTGATTGGATATATTTTTTTCATGACTTGGGTAACTGGAGCAGATATTCTTTTTCAATTTCTGTGATAAAAGAAAAGATCATGTTAGTGTAGGTATTTTATAAAGACTTATTACATTGCAAAATAGACATTTCAGCTTTTTTTTTACCCTCATATTTAGTAGTGTACTGGGCAATTTGCTCAGTTTCTGTGTTTGTTTTTTAAATCATTGAGTGTGTGGGAAAATAAATCCATGTTGGATTAAAAAAAACCTTTTTTGTTATGCTACAGTATATTAGTTTGTTTGTTTTCAGTGTTCACTTGTTGTTTCTGGCTAATGTTCTATATGTTGGCTTGTTGCAGATTGTTAGATACCTGTTGTCGAATTCTAACTGGTTATAGTTTTTTATTTATATTCTCAAATTGCTAATCTATCTGTTGGGTTGTTGCAGATTCTTGGGGCAGTTAGATACATGTTGGCGTATTCTAACTGTTTATTTCTTTTTATAATTTAGTGGTATTGATTTATTTGTTTGGTTGTTGCAGAATTTTGAGGCAGTTGGACACCTGTTGGCGTATTGTAGCTGTTTATAGTTTTCTAATTGAAGTTTTATTAATGTTTATGCACAGATTAGTTATTGGTGGTATTGATTTATTTGTTTGGTTGTTGCAAAGTCTTGGGGCAGTTAGATATCTGTTGGTGTATTATATTTATTTCTTGTTATTTTTCAGTGGTATTGATTTATCTATTTGGTTGTTGCAAAATCTTGGGGCAGTTAGATACCTGTTGGCGTATTCTAACAGTTTATCTCTTGTTATAATTTAGTGGTATTGATTTATCTGTTTGGTTGTAATAGAATCTTGGGGCAGTTAGATACCTGTTGGCGTATTCTAACTGTTTATAGTTTTCTAATTGAAGTTTTGTTAATGTTTAAGTACACATTAGTTATTAAATTTTGGTTTTAAGAAGATTAAATAAGCGTTTGTAAGATTTGCTGGTAATCTCTACTTTAGAGGAATGGTACTATCATTACACTCGAACCATCCACATTTCTTTTTTTATATATGCAGTGTAGTGACCTGCATTGGTTGTGGCTCCTGCATGGTAGATTATACCTATTGTTGTGACGGTTTTCTTACCAAGTGATACTTGACCATGTGTGAATCCAATCAGCTTGCAGTTGTTTTTGGTATCATCTGCATTGTAACATATAAGCATTAGTATTACTTATTTACTATATGTTTGTATTATCAAGGTGGAGCGATTATCTGAATTGCAGGTAGTACATAATCTACCATGTTTTGCATTTTGTACAAGTTGCTGAAATGGAACGGATTCACAATTAGGTATGGATACATACATGAAGCGCTAATTGGGTTATAGTTTTTTATTTATATTCTCAAATTGCTAATCTATCTGTTGGGTTGTTGCAGATTCTTGGGGTAGTTAGATACATGTTGGCGTATTCTAACTGTTTATTTCTTTTTATAATTTAGTGGTATTGATTTATTTGTTTGGTTGTTGCAGAATTTTGAGGCAGTTGGACACCTGTTGGCGTATTGTAGCTGTTTATAGTTTTCTAATTGAAGTTTTATTAATGTTTATGCACAGATTAGTTATTGGTGGTATTGATTTATTTGTTTGGTTGTTGCAAAGTCTTGGGGCAGTTAGATATCTGTTGGTGTATTATGTTTATTTCTTGTTATTTTTCAGTGGTATTGATTTATCTATTTGGTTGTTGCAAAATCTTGGGGCAGTTAGATACCTGTTGGCGTATTCTAACAGTTTATTTCTTGTTATAATTTAGTGGTATTGATTTATCTGTTTGGTTGTAATAGAATCTTGGGGCAGTTAGATACCTGTTGGCGTATTCTAACTGTTTATAGTTTTCTAATTGAAGTTTTGTTAATGTTTAAGTACACATTAGTTATTAAATTTTGGTTTTAAGAAGATTAAATAAGCGTTTGTAAGATTTGCTGGTAATCTCTACTTTAGAGGAATGGTACTATCATTACACTCGAACCATCCACATTTCTTTTTTTATATATGCAGTGTAGTGACCTGCATTGGTTGTGGCTCCTGCATGGTAGATTATACCTATTGTTGTGAAGGTTTTCTTACCAAGTGATACTTGACCATGTGTGAATCCAATCAGCTTGCAGTTGTTTTTGGTATCATCTGCATTGTAACATATAAGCATTAGTATTACTTATTTACTATATGTTTGTATTATCAAGGTGGAGCGATTATCTGAATTGCAGGTAGTACATAATCTACCATGGTTTGCATTTTGTACAAGTTGCTGAAATGGAACGGATTCACAATTAGGTATGGATACATACATGAAGCGCTAATTAGGGATTTGTTCCTCTGCCACATTGTGTATGTTTCCACATGTATGAAATCTGGAAGATTTCATTTATAGGTATGTTCTTGTTTTCCAGTACTTGTAGTAAGTACATTAGAAATTCTTGTGGATCTTCTTGTGAGTTTATAGTGAATTTCACCATTCAAGCACAGTAGTCCAATTCTTGTCTTATTCCATGAAAACTATATGTGTTGTCAGGATTGTTGGTTGCGTTTCTATGAAGGACTAACATTTGCAAACACAATTCTGTACTGTGTAAGTAAATGTTGTCAACAATTGGTGGCAATTGAAATAGAATATTGATTGCTACATTTGTGTAACAATTTACACCAGTTATAGTTGAAACTTTGAATGGACCAGATAGTTCTGTGTCCAAGTCATTTCTTCGGAGTGTGTGTTGCTTCTTTGAAGAAGTACCTGAGTTACTTTGAGTAATAGATTCTTCTCTTCTTTGGTTGTGGTAATTGATCAAGTATTAGCTTCTTTTACTCTCTTTGGAGGATTTGCAGTGAGATCCTGTTTAATTTCTGTTTGAATTAGTTTTCTTTCACAACATTTTCCTTTTTGTGGAACAGGATATGTTTTGAGATGGGGATGTATAGTGAACGTAGTCTATTGTATTCTAAAATGCAAGGAATATCAGCGTTTACTTTACTTGCATCAAAGTTGATTAGAAATAGACCGTCAAGTGCACATAAGCATGATAGTGCTATGTAGCTCATGCCTTCTTTAAAGACTGTGTTCCCAATATCTATCAATGCTTTATCTAGGGTAAGACCTTGTGATTTGTGAATGGTGACTGCGTATGCTAAAGTTAGAGAAAATTGTTCTCTGCGTACATACATGTCTTTGAAAAGAAGGAATTGAGCTGTTGAGCGCCCTATCCTTTTTACTTCTGAAAGTTTGTCAAAGAGATTATTGACAAACTGAATGTTGCTGTCACGTGGGTATGTTTGAAAGACAACAACTGTACTCAGTGCTCCATTAACTAGTCCTTGCTCCACTTCAAGGTTATGTTTAAGCATTACTCTACAGTTTAAGGATAATTTTAATATTTTCTCCAAACCAGCTGTGTTGGAGATATAATTTTCTAAGGTATTTAGTCTTGTTGTGGCTTGTTGACACATGGGTAGTGTCATACCATGTACGTCCAGTTTGTCTGTGGAGCAAATTTCAATTATTGGTTGCATTTCTTTTTTCAACATTGTTTCATTGAATTTGCAACAGCTTGCAAGAGTTGGCATTAAGGGCAAACAAATGACATTTTTGTGTGCTAATTGTTCCATGACATCAGTAGAACATGAGTTATGGCCATAAAGTGAATGGATGTGCCGGGTTTTTAATATTGCTAGTGCTTCTTGAGATAGTACCCCAACTCTAATACTTTTTAAAATGTTGGCGTAAGTGAGGTCTGCAGATTGGCACATATTTTCTGTTAATTCTTTGTATTGGAAATGTTGCCAAAGGTTGACATTTCCTATGCTGCCAACACTTTTATGGCAGAGTTTTTGTCCTAAGGTTTTAAAGATAGGTTCACTTCTCACTGGTGTCAATTGAGAAGATCTCCGAAAACAATAATGTGTTTTCCTCCAAAGAGCTCTTCGTAGTTTGTTTTGAGTACTTCTTGTAATCTGAGGTGAATCAAAGGCAACATTAGGTTGGAGACCATGCTCACTTCATCTATTAGTAGCATTTTCATTTGTTTTAACACTCTGCGTAGTCCCATTGCAGCTTCTGTAGAAAGTTGTAATATTCTAATTTGTTTTGGTGTTTTACTGGAAGGAGTAGTAATCAGTGTAAAGTGACACTGCCTATGTTGTAGGCAGCTAAACCTGTGGGGCAGTTACAACAGCTGACAGTTTGTTGTTTTTCAATTGTTGAAGGAACTTGCTGATGATTTTGTTTAAGAATGTTTTGCCTGAACCAACTTCACCGCTAACGTATAGTAGTATAGGTTTGTAATTTTGGCAGGTACATTCTTTATTTTCATGTTGGACACCATGTGCAATTTGTTTTGGTACTTCTTGAAAAATGGTATGCTGCTCTTTGTTCAATTTTGATTGTAGTACAGTTAAGTCTTCTGTATCTTCTTCATAGTGTCACATGGTGTTCTCTACTTCTGTCATAGCTAATGCTCTCTCATTTGCTATTAGTGGCTGTCTCAGTGGTTCTTGGCTTCCTGTAACAGAAGGTTGACTACTGTCAGGAGTGTCCTTATCTAGTTGGGCCTGGAGTTCTTCTTTGTGTTGCTGTTCATTGTGCAACATTGTTTTGTACTTTGTAAAGTTTACATCGGTGATAGTGCTTTCATTTGCTTTGAAAGCGTCATCATAGGAGTCATAGTTTTCTAGTATCTCTTCTTCTTTTCTCCATGGTTTAAAAAGTTGTAGTAGGGACATGTAATATAGTTCTTTATGTTGAGGAATTTTTAATGACAATTTTATATGATTAATTAAGCTTCGTTTGGTAAGTTTCACTAAGCTGCCTTCACAATTTGTCACTCTATATCTATCTTTTTTTTCATCAGGTTTTATATTATTTTTGTATGTGAAGTTTTGGGCTATGTGGTATAGACATATGGTTTCCAAAGTGGTACTCCTGTTTGGGTATTATGTGTCTAGTAAATTGTTTTTCAAAATGTCTTGGCTGTTGGGATCATTTTTGGCTATTGTTTCTATGTTGTTGTATGATTTCAGAACTCTTTTTCTAGATTTAGCAAGACCAAGACTTAGCCATACTATATTTTCAGATTTTTCATACAAAGCAGTACCGGATAAATGATCCGCAGCTTCATAGGAGCCACATTCTCTTGAGAGAGCATTTTTATGCCTAAGCTGTACAATTTCTGAGATAGTGTTTTGTCCAATGATAGGTCATTCCAATGGTCTTGAAGCTCTGTTTTTTCTGCTTTTGTTAAGTAGGCTGTAACATATTGTGCAACTGCAGTGGAATTGTCTGCAATGTACTGCACATCTATGTTTGCATTCCATAAGAGGGCAATGATTGCATTGTAACCATTGATATATTTTACTTCTTCTGTTCTTTTTATGTAATATGTGTTCTTAGGTGATTTACCTTTAACACTATGTCTAACTGAAGACATGAAGTTGTTCACTTCACCTGTTTCTGTAACTGGTCTAGGGAAACCAAAGCAGCATTTGGTGTAGTATTTCCCTATGTTTTTGTATTTGCGACGACAATATTTGCCACATTTGTGTCTTTGAAATTGTACATTTTGTGCAAGAAGATCACTATTCGTTGCTTCTGATGGAATTTCACAAGTGACATATTTTTTGATAAACTGTAAAACAGTGGCATCACTGTCTTGACCAAATTTAGGAGCATCTTTAATCCATAAAAGCATGTGGATATGTGGTGCTCCTCTGGCTTGGTATTCTTTTCTCCAAAAGAAGTGTTGCACTTCTCCTAGCGGAGGAACAGTTTTATTACAATTAAAGTGTAGCATAGCAATGAAGCGATGATGGAAATATCTTGAAACATCAACAGGATCTAGAGAGCAAAGTTCTCCAGGTGTTAGTATATCTATGTTTGTTTTGTTTTTGTTTGATATGCGTAGGAAATCATGTAAATCTTCCCATGCATATTCTGCACAACTTCATGTAACAAACCAAGTGGGTGGGCCAAGGTTTCTTATCATACAATGTACATCTCTGTGACGTCAGAACCAGTACTCTTTCATACCACGCATGTTTGCTAACAGATTTGTAATGCTTGATTATAAAACCTCATCTTTTTCTTGCACTTTTTGTATTAATTGCGTAGCTGACATATTTTGAAAGTGGGTTCCTGATTTCAATGTGTGTGCAACTCCGTAACTTAGAGTTGCTAGTTCACTTTCAAAGAGTAGGTAGAATATGCATTCCACATTTTGTCTAAATCTGGGATCTTCAGAATACATTTGTAACGAGCGGTATTCTGATGCTGTTATCTGAATAGGTCTATCATCGTACATTCCTCCTTTACCAGTAGGAAAGAGTAGAGGAAAGCACATGCTTCTATACTTTTTTCCCATATGCTGATTGGTGATCCTTTGGTTTGTCGCATTTGGTACGTTCCTAGTGCATCATCTATGGTGTCATTAAAGTGTAATGGATGAATTGTATAATGGTCTAAAATATTGGATACTGTAGCAGGATCTAGAAGTTCAAATTACCAGTTTCTGGTGACTCTTGAATTATTTCAGTTGTTTCCCTTAAGTTTTCTTCAATATTTATTTCTTTGTAGTATTCATTATTGTCTTTTAGATATTGCAAGGCTTGTCTAACTTTATGTAAGTCTACAAGTTGTTGCCAATTTTTTTTGTCTTTTGTAGGTACACCTTTTACTAAGACAATTAAAGATTGCTCTATTGGACGTTGCACTCCCAGAGTGTGCACATTTTTTTTAGATCTAGTGATAAATAAACTACTTTGCCACGAATGTCTTACACCAATTCAGAGGGAGGTAATTTTGCTGTTTTTGGTTGAAGGCGTATTATTGCTTGAAATGGGTGCACTGTTTGAATTATGATGCTCTCATATAAATTGAGTGGTTGGAGGGGTTTTGGTAGTGGGAATAATTCCAAGTTATTTGTGATAGCACGTGAAGGAGTTTGGTTGTTGTCAAGTTTTGTAGTGCAGTAACTGCAAATTATTAAGGGGTCAGTTATTTCGTATTTGTTTTCTGCTATAAAGTAGAGAGCTAATTGAAACCATTTGGAATCTTAATTGTCTTCTATTTTGTATGTTATATCTATAGTTTTTGTGTTACTTCAATAAAAAGTTCTGCGGCAACACAAACATATGGTTTGGTACTTCAGCAGATGTACTTTTAAATTTTAGTATTTCTTTTTTGTATGTGTGTAGTAGAAGGTTGCCATGTGTAGAATTGTTGCTAGTCTGTAGTAAAGCTATTGCATTTTGTAAGTGGTGTTCACTTCCAAAATAGTTTTTCTGGATATGGTCGATTTCTTTGAGTAGGTCTTTGGCTGTAACATGTAGAAGATTGTTATTTAAATTGGCTAGTGCTAAAGCAGGACTTTTAGCGTAGTACACTTTATAGACTAGATTTCTTATAGTTGAATGACGTGTTAATATCATTTTGATTTGATGAAAGGTGCTTTTGCAAATAGGTCCTGAAATGCAGGCTAATGAATGTCCTTGTAGTCCTGTGTATTTGCGCACTGGACAGGTATCCATATTTTGCAGCAGTTTCATTTTGATTTTGTCTTTGCCTTTCACATACTGATTGAGGAACTGGCGTAAAGATTTGAACAATTTTTTGGGAATGTTACACATTGACGTGCATGGCCATTCTGGTTCAGTCGAAGGGAGAGGTAATTCTGAGTTTTCTGGGGATATTTTTGTAAGCAGTATTTCTTTTTGCTTTAAGGTATTATTAAGATTTCATAACCTCGTCCACTGCTATGCATGGCAATTGTGTTTGTTTGGTTTTGTTTGTATGCTTCCTCATTAAAATATGGTTCTGTTCTCGTGGTGTGACTCCATTCACCTCCATTCACCTCCACAGATATTTAAGAAGTTATTTTTGTTGACATTCCGTTTATTGAGAAGTCTTTTTTGTAATTTAGTAGTTCGTTTTGTTAGTGGTTTCATTCTGTTTAACACTAAAATAAATGACTTTCTTTTGAGAAGGATTGCACTGTTTATCAAAGCTTCTAAGATTAATTTTCTATGGTAGGTTTTAAGGGCTGTGCATGATTTGTCTCCTGTTTTTATAAGATTCTGAAGGACTCTGTGGCGGAACATTTTTGCTAAAATACTTTTTTTGGTCTGGTTACTTGCTAGTATATCAAGATTTATAGGAGCAGTTTTAGCAGTAGTGGTAGCTGACTTCTTGTTAATCATTTTCTGTTTCGTTTTACATTTTGATAGAGGAGGCAACGTTTCTGTTCTGGAAGGTTGATTGTTTTGCTAAATGACTGTATTAGCTGTTTTGTCTGAACTTTTTCTACAAACTCTGCTAGAGATGGATGCTTATTTTGGACACTTTTATTTTCATTTGCTCTATTTCTGCGTTGATTTCTACAGACTTGCTTTTTGGTAGTCATTCTTAGTGGTCTGTTGAAAAAAAAGAAGGTATGGGTTTGGCCGTTCTGCAATGTATGTGTGCTGTGTGCATGAGTGTCTGAGTATGATGGTAAAGATGTATGCGGTGGTGTGTGATTGTGCATTGGGCAGCTACAATTAGTTGGGAAGGCT
The DNA here is from genome assembly GCF_040938575.1 of Ambystoma mexicanum. Lineage (NCBI taxonomy): Eukaryota > Metazoa > Chordata > Amphibia > Caudata > Ambystomatidae > Ambystoma > Ambystoma mexicanum. The sequence goes on from NC_090937.1 coordinate 869,256,754, forward strand.
ATTCTTCTATTTGTGTGTTACTATACTGCTGTTCAGATGACAATAGAAACTGAGCTAGTGGTGAGGGGAAGCACTAATAGTAAATCTAATGGTATAAAATTAAAACAGTTCTTTGTTTTGTAATACTAACATTCTAGAGGTTGAGTTATGTTATTTGTGTTCCAAAAAACAGGGATTTTTGTGCCATTCTGCCTGCTAATCCCTGTTTAGTAAATGGGGATTTGTGGGCAGAATGGTTCAGAAATCTCAATGTTTTGGTGCGCAAATTACATGAATGAACTACACAGTGTGTATGAGTAACAGTAAGAATATTAAGGTAGTATTGTACTTTTTTGTGGAATGAGCAGGTTTCTTCAGATATGCTGTTTGTGGTTCAGATGCTGCTGATTTTCAGTAGTGTGGTCTTCACTGCAATTGTAAAAGAACAAAGTAAGTCATTTTGTGTGTTTATAGCACTGATGTTAAGTTAGACGTTGATTTTTATGTTTTTGTAGTAGTATTCTTGTTTGATATCTGAACATAGTGTATGCATGCATTTCATTTGACTATGTGCAGCCTTTATATTTTATTTACAATATGTTAGTTCAACATGGTTTGCAAATGAGTAGAATTTTAAGTGTATGAAATTCACCTGTTTTTTTTAAAGCTGTGTTGTAGATGTGTTGTAGATAGCAGACAGGTTTGGAAGTGGCAGTTGATTATAGTAGATGGGAAAAATTGTTATGCAGGTTTAGTGGCATTACTCTGTTTTTATGCATTCTTAAGAGTTGTACATGTACTGTGAATAAAATGTGCATACCTGTAGTTTGTATTCATGCATGTGTATATGCATGCATCTGTAAGCAGAAATCTTGGAGACTTGTAGTAGGTGCTTTCCAATGATATGAGACTTGTACTCAGAGTGATCAACAGTACATTTGAAGTGCAGAACTCTGATGATGGATTTAGATGTAGAGGTCTTAGATGTGATTGGTGGATGGTTGTGTGACTGCTCAGCTGTATCCAATGAGGCAATGGCACCAAGAGTGATGTGGAAAGGGTAGAAGGGCTGGGTAAGAGTTACGCACTCTGCGGAGACCGCAGTGGTCCGCGGGCAGAGCGTGCCACATTCGGGGTTTTCCAGCAAATCCAGCATGGAAAGGGGACTGAGGGGATCAGCCAATCAGCGGTTGAGGTTGTGGATTTGTGTTGAAAGAGACTGTGTGTAGTGAAGATGGCAGAGGTGGAGAAAGTCAGGGTGTTGGTGCTTGGAGATATGTTTGTGCATGTTTTACAGCAGTATACTCAATGCAGACATGTGGCAAACAATTTCGATGTTGAAGGAGTGGAGGTGGTGTGGATCACTGTGCCTGATTGCAATGTACAGGGAATTGTGAAGATATGGGCAGGATGAAAAGTCTGCATATGGTAGTTTTGCACTATGGTGCTTTCCATTTGGGCTACGTCAGTGCCCCTACTTTGTTGGTAGATTTGGAACACCTGGTTAAAGCAGTAATGAACATCCTTCCAAATGCTAAAGTAATTCTTTCTGGATTACTACCTAGGCAATTTGGCACAATAGTTCTGTTTTTGTCCTTAGCAAAACATTGGTAGGTGTGCAATCAACAGAGGCATGTGTGCTTTCATGCTTAGAACTGGTATGTTTTTCTGTAATAATGAGAATATTGATTCCAGTAATGCTGTTTATTTTAAAGAAGATGGCATTTCCTTATCTTTTTTGGGAAATGCTATGCTGTTTTGGAATATAAGGGTTGCCTTGGAGAAGGTTATGTGAAGATTTTAGTAGTAAAGTAAGAAGAAAAAAAACTCAAAGAAATACAAAATAACAGGTGTCTGTCAAGCATCTGCAAAAAAAAACCAGCTCTTTTCAGAGCCAACCTCAAAGGGGAAATGGGGCACACTAGTTAATTTCACATTCACCACGCTCAGGTTTTCGATATATGTCCCGGGACATGGCGGTAGTCTGCGGGCAGTGCGTATCACATACAAGGGTTTTGGGGTGGTGAAGCATGCAAATGAGAATGAGCAGAGCTAGGGATTGGTCAGTAATGTTTACTGGGTGTGTTGTGTAAGGAGAGAGTTTGTCAGAACGTCTTTTTCCTGAGAGAAGAACAGATAGCTATGGCTGTGTGTTTCCAAAAACAGATTATCTGGATTTTGGGAGACTCATGGATACATTGGTTGGAGGTGCATGCAGAACGCTGTGTAGTAGCTGCAGATCTTGGATTCCCTCATGTTGAAGTGCACTGGCATGGAGTGCGTGGAATGAAGTGGCTGGAGTTGATACCTCTCTGTGCTACTTTAGAGACAGAGCATCATCCAGACATAATTATAATTCATTTTGGAGGGAACAGTTTAGGACATGTGTCTGGAATTTCTTTGCAATTTGCAATGAAAGAAGGACTTGGGAAGGTCATGGACATGTTTCCAAATTCCCAAGTAATTTTTTCTCGTATTGCGCAAAGACAAATGTGGCTGCGTTGTTCTTCATATGGTCCACAAATGGAGAAAGCGAGGCGCAATGTCAATAAGGCTGTTTGTGCCTTTCTAAGAGATGTTGGCATGTCCTCTTTTCACAATGAAAATATTATGTTTCGTAGCACATACATTTTTCGCAGAGATGGAGTCCATCTTACTTATGCAGGCAAATAGATTTTTTTGAGAAATGTACAAAATGCATTGCAACCTTTTTTGGAATTGCAGTCATCTATTTTGCAGTAGATGTTGACGATTTCAAGTTTTTCAAACACACAAAAACACCACCAAAAGGCTCTTTTCAGAGCCACCACTTCCTCTCAGAGAAAAGTGCATTGGTTTTGCTGGGGCAGCACCCTAAAACTTTATATGTCCTAGAACTGTCCGCGGACTTCTAAAAAAGCACAGGACGCTGCACTGTTTATTTGCCACTTCAATTTTTAAACTGTGAAAGGCGTCTCTGAAAAGAGCCCTTTTTTATTTTTGTTTGTTTATATTTTTTTTGTTTTTTACACACAACACACTAGGGGAGGAGGTGAAAGGAGGGTAATGAAGGGACACCAACCACGGGATAAGAAAGGGCAGGTGGAGAGAGGAAGATGTAGGGTGGGCCTTACTTAGGTAGGTAGCAGGTCTTCTGGTGCTCCGTAACCGCAGTCTCGAAAGCATTTTGAAGACTCTCCCCCCTGCAGAGTACTGCGTCACAGTACTTACACAATATTGTGACCCTCGAAAGGTAAGGGTCAACAGCATCATGAATGGCCTGTGAGGCAGCTGGAGGGATGCGCTCTCCCACAGGAGTGTCTCTTGTGGTGAGAGGAGCAGACACAGAGCATGTGGTAGAGGAACTCAACCTACTACATTCATCACAAGGTACAACCTTGCGAACAGCCCGTCTGTGGAACGACTTCAGGTGTCGCTTCATGGATGTCGTACCAAAGCTGTACGAACCACGTCTCCCATGACTCAGCACCATTTTGCACTGGTTGCAGGTGTGATGCTGGAAATGCATCTGAGGGACAGGGCCTCTGAATCCTTGTCCTTTTACTGTTTTTACCGTGTATTCTGTTATGTTTTCTGCCCCGGAGTCCATGTGGGACTCCTGGCAGTGCAGCTCTCTCTTTTGGTTTGGTGAACAGACCCATGGGATACCCTTATGGCACCCATGGGTAGGGGTACAATCCTGTGCCCCTAGTGTATGTTTTTGGGCACCTGTGGGTGACCGCAGAGCAGGGTATGGGCTGGTGGCAGCTCCGTGCTGAATTTGACAAGTGCTCCGGGTGTCCACCATTTTGGGATACCCTGGCCCTGCCATTGGGATCTGTTGATTCCTGATAGGAAACAAGATGGCCCCTGTGGCCTCTTGCTTTCTATTGCCTGTTATCTTGTTTTCCCAAAGTCCTGGGGAGCCCTGTCTCTGTCCCTTCCCCCTGACTGGCTGTTGGGTGGAAGTTCCATGTATGGTATTGTTGTGAAGGCCCAGCTAGACTGACTGGAGCCTTCCCAGTGGCTGTATGTTGTGGGTACCTCCTGTGGGTGGGACCTGGGTGAATGGAGTGTGTGACCAATGTACACTTCTTGTTGTGGTTGTCTGGTTTCTGGCATGAGAGACAAAGACTGAGACAGCCCTGCCCGAAACTGGCCTGAATGCAGTGTGTAGTGTTGAATGGCTGGGTACTTGTCCCAATCCACATTTCTTGTTGTGAGTGTCTGGAAGGGAGGAGTGTGGCCTGAAGGCACTGTGTGCCTGATTGGCTGACTGACTGCATGAATGCCCTGCAGTATGATTGGCTGCTTAGTGTGTGCCAGCAGCGTGGATGAGAGAGAGGATAGTATATCTGGGGACCTCTCACCACTGGAAAGTGTTCAGAAGGGACCTTTGGTTGAGAAGCGACCATTGTGCTCCTAAAGCAGCCAGGGAGCTGAGTCTCCACTCTACGAGTAACTGGAACTGCTGATCCTCGACGTCCAGCTGGAAGAAGAAGACTTGCTGTGGCATTTGCTTCGACCGACCTGAAGGCTGACGAGATCGTCGAGGGCTGACCCGAGAGAGGACCTGGTAAGGCGCCCTCTTCCCGTGCTCCGAGGGACCATCGAGCATCGCTCCATCTTTGCCGAAGCGCCCTGGAAGACAGACCCTCGAAAGGCTGTCGACCCGAGACGGGACCGCTGAGGAGATCGAGGTGAAGCAACCGGACATCGACGCCGTCGAAGTCCATTGCCGTCGACCAGGGTTCGCAGGTTTGTTTAACCGCTGGAGGCCCGTCGAAGTTGTGTTTCCCAGCCGTGGGAACCCCTTGACGCCGTGCCGCCGACGAATGGAGCCGTCCGCTCCTTTGCTTAAGAATATTCAATCGAAGGACTCTCTCGAGCGCATCGTCGACCGCTTATCCTGCCGGAGAAAGTCGAGGACGACCAACGCGCCGAGGAGAAACCTGCCGGTGGGTTTCCCGCCACCCGACGACCTCAAAGACTCGGACGACTCGACGCCCTTGCTGGGCCTCCGTCTCTACAATCTTTGCGGTCCAGAACTATTGTCACCGAGGTGCCCCGCACACCTCCGCCTTGCAGGACGCCGACGTTCCGACGCCGACGAGCACCGCTTGGACGAAGCTGCCGCCTCATCGACATCGTTCTACCTCGTTTGTCGACGGACGTTCGACGCCCCGTGCCTCCCGCTTGAAAGGGAAGGCATTCAAGAAGGGCCGTCGATTCCCCGTCGCCGAACAGCGAGTTCCTCGACGTTTGTCGACGTCTCTTCAAGGAGCTCGACTCCACCAGGTACATTGGGGGTAAAAACATTATAGGAGAGAATAAGACTTGCCGAGCAGTATATGGACTGGGCGTGTGCTATATCTTGTTTTACAGGTTGCCCAGGTGGGGGGATCTCCACACAGAACTGTGCCTAGTGGTAGGGGCCAGTATTCTGCCTACTGCTCAACCATCTTGTTTTCTCTCCTCTCTCTATTGCCGGTTTCACTCTATTGGTCTGCGTGACATTGTACAGTATTGTTAATGCACTGTAATGAGATCTAGGGTGGTACCACTTTAGGATTGTAAATATTTGCCATTGTAGATTTTGCCGGAGTACAAAGTGAGTTACTATGATAAATGTACATAACCTTAACTATTGATTATATAAAGACTGTGTTCTAACCAATACAGAGTGTGGATATTCCTTTGTGGGGGCTTGGGGAATACACTGTACTTAAGAACCAGCCTGCATCACCTCCTGAGAAGCTAGGCCTTGATTGCTCGACCATTGCTACCGAATAGAGAATCTTGGCTGGGGTCTTCTGTGCCTTTCCTCCACCATATAGGGAGTGGAAATACAGACACCCCCCACCGGTCGTTGAGGCCCGTCTCTCACACTGGTGGCAAGCGGTGGGATGCTTATGGTTTTAAGAATCAGTGTATAACCGTGCCACTTACAAAGGATATTTGCCCTTTATTAAATTAAGGTTTAGTTGTGTACAAGGTAACTGCATTACAAACAATGGAGTCTATTGCGAATGGCAAATTAACTCGGATGAGCTTGGAGGCTCTCCAGAGTGCTTGTGAAGCCAGGGAGTTAGACTTTGTGGATAAGTCTAGGGCGGAGCTGATAGCTGCCCTGGTGGACTACCAGACTGATAGTGAAACTCTTGATGAGGGGGGGAATGCAACCAATGAGGACTCTGCTCCTGGGGTTTCTGCTGAATCTGTTTCTGGGAATGCCGCCATTCCTGCTGCCTCTGTTCCAAACTCCAGCAATTCCTTAGAGCTTGAGTTATTAAGGATGAAATTGGCCTTTGAATACCGCAAGTTGGAAATAGATGCTGAGCTTAAGAAAGAGGAGTTGGCTCAACAAGTGGAGCTCAAGAATAGGGATCTTGAGCTCAAAAATAAGGACCTTGAACTCATGAGCCAGGACACTGAATGTCAGAGGATCCAGCTAGAGAAAGCTAGAGTGGAGACTTCAGCTAGAACCAGTGAGAGTGTCAGGTCCCCAGTCACCAAATTTATGAAAGATTTGGTTGGTGTATTTGTGGAGGGTTCGGATATCCTCCAATGGATTCAAGCATTTGAAATGGCTTGTGAGATTCATGATGTGGATAAAAGAGATTGGGCGAAGTGTTTGTTAAGCAGAGTGCCTCAAACCGGGTATGACTGTATTCTGAAGCTGAGTGTGGAAGAAAGGGGTCAGTACGAGTGTATGAAGTCTGCTTTGATTGCCAAGTTCGGCAAGACACCTACCCAATACCTTAGAAGGTTCAGGGATTTTAAGAAAAAGGAGAATATGTCTTGGGTTGACTGGGTGAGTGCTGCGCACATGAACATGATGGGGTGGATCGATGGATACAAGGTTAAGACTTTTGTTGAATTGTCCCACCTCTTGTTTTTTTAGCATTTCTCTGAAGCCTGTTCACCAGAGCTGCGTCAGTATGTGGCTGACCAGAACATTTTGGACCCCTTTAAGCTGGCTAGGTTGGCTGACAAGTGGGTCTCCCACCAGGTGTCCCCTAAGGACTCCAGTGGGAAGGACAAGGACAAAGAGAAGGGGGCTTCTCAGAAAGCTGAGGAGTCCCCCAAGCAGTCACAGTCGGGTAAACCAAAACCTTCCTCTCCTAAGACCCAAAAATCTAGTGGGGATAAGTCATCTGGGGGTGGGAATAAGAGTAGTGGTCCACCTGCTGCAAAGCAGGCTCCCAGTGATTCCAGTACCGTACCCCGCACTCCTGGCGCTTGTTGGGACTGTGGGGCTCTGGATCACAAAAGGGGTGACACCAAGTGTAAAGGTAAGGCACTTGGAGTACAGGCTGTCAGCCTGACCTGCCCTTACCCCGTGTCTGAGGTGGAGGCCACGGTCCTCCCCTCCTCTGCCGGGATCACATTTGGTGCTCCGGTGGAGATTTCCTTAGTGTCCCTTGGGGCCTGGGACCAGTATGCGGAAGTACTGGCGACTATCCCACAGAACACCCGTAGGTTTTTGAGAAGTGTCCTCTTGAATGGCCAGCCTTCTACTGGTTTGAGAGACACTGGGGCAAGCATGACAGTGGTGGACAGGACCCTGCTCAGGCCAGAGGACTATGAAGGTGCTCCTCTGCAAACCACCAGGTTAGCTGGTGGGCCTCCCAAATTATCACCTGTAGCCTTAGTCACACTCATGATTGCAGACAAGAGAGCGAAGCTTCCTGTCCTGGTTCAGGACAATGTCCCTGCTAACATTTTGTTAGGGAATGATCTAGTAGAGTTGGGGTTGATCTCGGATGGTCTTCCCATGACTGCTGCTGCAGTCACTAGGTCGCAGGTGACACCGGGTCTGGCTGTGGGTCAGGTACCCGAGCCAAAGGCGAGGCCTAAGGCAAGAAGAAGGAAGACCAAGAAGGCCACCTCTGTGGAGGGAGCACCTTCTCTTCCTGCTGTGCCGACAGCACCCATTGGGATCCATGCTCCGGACGGGCTGGGTCCAGTGGAAAACCCAAACTCAACTGCTTTGGGAGAAGAGGCAGAAGACTCTGCTGTGGGAGAGGTTCTTAACCCGGAGGATCATCCCAACCTTCAATGCTTGTTAGCTGAAGGGGGACCCTCCCGGGCGGACTTCTGTAAGGGACAGAGAGAGTGCCACTCTCTCGAGGGACTGAGGAAACAGGCACTGGCCCAGGCACAAGGAGAGGTGCCTAGGAATTTCCGGATTTATTGGGAGGGTGAGCTCCTTGTTAGTGAGCCCACTAAGCCTGAACCTGGTGCCCGCAAGAGGTTGGTGGTACCCCAGGTTTACAGGCCCTTCCTACTGCAGTTGGCGCATGAGGTGCCCTTGGCTGGTCATCTTGGGACCAAGAAGACTAAGCAGAGGCTCTCTGCCCATTTCTACTGGCCACGGATGGGAGTAGAGGTGGAGTCCCACTGCAGGACCTGCCCAACTTGTCAGTTGTCTGGCAAGACTGGAGGCAGTGTCATTGCCCCACTGCAGCCGTTGCCAGTGGTTGGCACCCCATTTGAGAGGGTGGGCATCGACATCGTCGGTCCCCTTGACCCTCCCACTTCAGGTGGACATAGGTTCATCCTGGTCCTGGTAGATCATGCCACCAGGTACCCTGAGGCGATACCCCTTCGGACTGTTACTGCCAAGGTGGTTGCCAGGGCTCTCCTGGGCATTTTCGCCCGTGTTGGATTCCCCAAAGAGGTTGTCTCTGACAGAGGATCCAACTTCATGTCTAGTTACATGAAAACCATGTGGAAAGAGTGCGGGGTAACCTACAAGTTCTCCACCTCTTACCACCCCAGACCAATGGTCTGGTTGAGAGATTTAATAAAACTCTCAAGGGCATGCTAGGGGCTTTGGAAGAACCCCTAGGGAGGAAATGGGATCTCCTCCTGCCATGCCTGCTGTTTGCTTACAGGGAGGTACCTCAAGTGGGTGTTGGTTTCAGCCCCTTTGAGTTACTCTTTGGACATCCCGTGAGGGGGCCCCTCGCCTTGATCAAGGAAGGCTTGGAAGCCACCCCTCCGGGTCCCGCCAAGCAAGTGGGGGACTATGTGTTAGGCCTCAGACGGAGGATGACACAGATGATGGGTCAGGCAACAGCAAATCTCAAGGCCAGCCAGGAATTGAAAAAGTACTGGCATGACCTTAAAGCCTCCCAAGTGGATTGGACTCCGGGACAGGAAATCCTTGTGATGGAGCCTACCAAGCCTAGAGCTTTGGCAGACAAGTGGACTGGACCCTTCAGGATCATCTCCAAGATGGGCGAAGTCAATTATCTGGTTGACATGGGAGCCCCTGGGGTAGCCCCTCAGATATTCCATGTCAACAGGCTCAAGCCTTTCCACCGGCGAGCAGAAGTCTCATGTCTCTTGCTAGCTTCCGGGCAAGAAGAGAATGAGAGTGAGCCCCTTCCTGATTTGCTGCATAGCAACCCTCAGGATGGCTCAGTGGAGGGAGTACATCTCTCTCCAGATTTGACAACAGAGCAACAGAGGGCCTGTAGGGCTTTGCTCCAACAGTATGCCTCTCTGTTTTCACTGAAGCCAGGCCTTACACCGTGGTGTAAGCATGAAATTGACACTGGTGACAGTGTGCCTGTCAAAAGCAGGTGCTACCGTATGTCAGATACCGTCAAGAACCACATCCAGGCTGAGGTCGCCAAGATGTTGGATCTGGGTGTTATTGAACCCTCAACCAGTCCCTGGTCCAGTCCAGTGGTCCTTGTCCCCAAGGCAAGTTCCCAGGCGGGTACCAAGGATTGGAGGTTCTGTGTGGACTACCGAGGAGTCAATGCCGTCACCAAAACTGACGCGCACCCATTGCCCCGGGCTGATGAGCTCGTGGACACCATCGGTGCTGCCAAGTTTGTGAGCACCTTTGACCTTACTTCAGGCTATTGGCAAATAGCTCTGACAGACCATGCCAAGGAAAAGACGGCCTTCTCAACACCTGAGGGACTCTACCAGTTTAGGGTCATGCCTTTTGGGTTGAAGAATGCCCCTGCCACCTTCCAGAGATTGGTCAACCATGCGCTCAGTGGGCTGGAAGCCTTTTGTGTGGCTTACTTAGACGACATTGCCGTCTACAGTTCCACCTGGGAAGAGCATTTGACACATCTGGATAAGGTGTTGCAGGCCTTGAAAAGGGCTAACCTCACTATCAAGGCCACCAAGTGCCAGATAGCTCAGGGGAAAGTTACCTATCTTGGTCATGAGGTAGGAGGGGGTCAAATCCAACCTCTCTCCAGTAACGTACAGGATGTACAGAACTGGGAGACTCCCACTACTCAAACCCAGGTGAGAGCCTTTTTGGGCCTCACTGGGTACTATCGCAATTTCATGGCAGACTATGGGACCATAGCTGCCCCCCTGACAGCTCTAACGTCGCCCAAGCAGCCTAGGAAGGTTAATTGGACCGAAGACTGTCAGAGGGCCTTTGATGGCTTGAAAGAAAGTCTGTGTAGGGCACCTGTGTTGAGTGCACCTGACTACAGCCGACCCTTTATCGTCCAGACGGATGCCTGCGACACCGGAATTGGAGCTGTCTTGTCCCAGTTAGATGACAAAGGGAGAGAACACCCTATCATATTCATCAGTAGACAACTCAAGGGTAGAGAACTTAGGTGGGCTACTGTTGAAAAGGAGTGTTTTAGCATAGTTTGGAGCCTTAGGCGTTTTAGGCCCTACCTTACGGGGTCTACCTTCAAGGTCCAAACAGATCATAAGCCCCTGAAGTGGCTTATGCAGATGAAGGGTGAGAACCCGAAATTGCTCAGGTGGTCCATTAGCCTGCAAGGGCTAGACTTCACCATAGAGCACAGGCCAGGGAAGAGTCACGATAATGCAGATGGCCTTTCCAGAAGGTATGTTGACCGTCTGGATGAGGGTGTCTATCCCGTGGGAGATTAGACACCCTCCACCTCAGTCTGGGGGGGTGACTGTGATGCTGGAAATGCATCTGAGGGACAGGGCCTCTGAATCCTTGTCCTTTTACTGTTTTTACCGTGTGTTCTGTTATGTTTTCTGCCCCGGAGTCCATGTGGGACTCCTGGCAGTGCAGCTCTCTCTTTTGGTTTGGTGAACAGACCCATGGGATACCCTTATGGCACCCATGGGTAGGGGTACAACCCTGTGCCCCTAGTGTATGTTTTTGGGCACCTGTGGGTGACCGCAGAGCAGGGTATGGGCTGGTGGCAGCTCCGTGCTGAATTTGACAGGTGCTCCGGGTGTCCTCCATTTTGGAATACCCTGGCCCTGCCATTGGGATCTGTTGATTCCTGATAGGAAACAAGATGGCCCCTGTGGCCTCTTGCTTTCTATTGCCTGTTATCTTGTTTTCCCAAAGTCCTGGGGAGCCCTGTCTCTGTCCCTTCCCCCTGACTGGCTGTTGGGTGGAAGTTCCATGTATGGTATTGTTGTGAAGGCCCAGCTAGACTGACTGGAGCCTTCCCAGTGACTGTATGTTGTGGGTACCTCCTGTGGGTGGGACCTGGGTGAATGGAGTGTGTGACCAATATACACTTCTTGTTGTGGTTGTCTGGTTTCTGGCATGAGAGACAAAGACTGAGACAGCCCTGCCCGAAACTGGCATGAATGCCCTGCAGTATGATTGGCTGCTGAGTGTGTGCCAGCAGCGTGGATGAGAGAGAGTATAGTATATCTGGGGACCTCTCACCACTGGAAAGTGTTCAGAAGGGACCTTTGGTTGAGAAGCGACCATTGTGCTCCTAAAGCAGCCAGGGAGCTGAGTCTCCACTCTACGAGTAACTGGAACTGCTGATCCTCGACGTCCAGCTGGAAGAAGAAGACCTGCTGTGGCATTTGCTTCGACCGATCTGAAGGCTGACGAGATCGTCGAGGGCTGACCCGAGAGAGGACCTGGTAAGGCGCCCTCTTCCCGTGCTCCGAGGGACCATCGAGCATCGCTCCATCTTCGCCGAAGCGCCCTGGAAGACAGACCCTCGAAAGGCTGTCGACCCGAGACGGGACCGCTGAGGAGATCAAGGTGAAGCAACCGGACATCGACGCCGTCGATGTCCATTGCCGTCGACCAGGGTTCGCAGGTTTGTGTAAACGCTGGAGGCCCGTCGAAGTTGTGTTGCCCAGCCGTGGGAACCCCTGTGCCGCCGACGATTGGAGCCGTCCGCTCCTTTGCTTAAGAACATTCAATCGAAGGACTCTCTCGAGCGCATCGTCGACCGCTTATCCTGCCGGAGAAAGTCGAGGACGACCAACGCGCCGAGGAGAAACCTGCCGGTGGGTTTCCCGCCACCCGACGACCTCAAAGACTCGGACGACTCGACGCCCTTGCTGGGCCTCCGTCTCTACAATCTTTGCGGTCCAGAACTATTGTCACCGAGGTGCCCCGCACACCTCCGCCTTGCAGGACGCCGACGTTCCGACACCGACGAGCACCGCTTGGACGAAAGTGCCGCCTCATCGACATCGTTCTACCTCGTTTGTCGATGGACGTTCGACGCCCATGCCTCCCGCTTGAAAGGGAAGGCATTCAAGAAGGGCCGTCGATTCCCCGTCGCCGAACAGCGAGTTCCTCGACGTTTGTCGACGTCTCTTCAAGGAGCTCGACTCCACCAGGTACATTGGGGGGGGTAAAAACATTATAGGAGAGAATAAGACTTGCCGAGCAGTATATGGACTGGGTGTGTGCTATATCTTGTTTTACAGGTTGCCCAGGTGGGGGGATCTCCACACAGAACTGTGCCTAGTGGTAGGGGCCAGTATTCTGCCTACTGCTCAACCATCTTGTTTTCTCTCCTCTCTCTATTGCCGGTTTCACTCTATTGGTCTGCGTGACATTGTACAGTATTGTTAATGCACTGTAATGAGATCTAGGGTGGTACCACTTTAGGATTGTAAATATTTGCCATTGTAGATTTTGCCGGAGTACAAAGTGAGTTACTATGATAAATGTACATAACCTTAACTATTGATTATATAAAGACTGTGTTCTAACCAATACAGAGTGTGGATATTCCTTTGTGGGGGCTTGGGGAATACACTGTACTTAAGAACCAGCCTGCATCACCTCCTGAGAAGCTAGGCCTTGATTGCTCGACCATTGCTACCGAATAGAGAATCTTGGCTGGGGTCTTCTGTGCCTTTCCTCCACCATATAGGGAGCGGAAGTACAGACACCCCCCACCGGTCGTTGAGGCCCGTCTCTCACAGCAGGTGACCTTGTTTGCACATGCTTTTGGTACGTTACCATGAATGGTAAACAACCGCCACACCCAAAACTCCCGGCGAGTGCTGGTAATGGGGCATTCCACTACCTCATCCTCTTCATCCTCGTCCTCTACATCCTCACACCTGTTCCCCTCTGCAGGTCCTTGGTGAGATAGTGGTGGTGGAGGGTTTGGGGGTGGTGCTGAGGCAGATGTAGCAACAGCAGCCATGGATGCCATCAGGGTTGATGAGATAATCTCAGCAAGAGCAGCAAAGGCAGCAAACATCAATCTGCAATAGCCAGAAGCACAATGAAGATCAGCTCTGGGGTGTGGCCTTTTATAGGGGTGGAGGGGTGTGCTTCACGGACAGTTCGAACATGCCCAAAAAGGTTCAAAAAGTTCCAAAAAGTATGTGGAAAGCAAGGGTCATTGTCTGGGACATGTGCAATGGTGAATTTTTACTGTAAAATAATTTGGATTGTATAAAAAAGTTCTTTTAAAATGTTGGGGAACCGGACAGTGGCCGCAAATCAGGACACACGCTCAGCGTGGGTGCGGTCACATGATGATGTCGGGAACATGTCCGCAAAGGGAATGGGTGTCCGCAGGACACCAAATGCACGGGAACGGTCATGCGCACATGCGCAAGTGTTCTACAGACAGTGTTCGGGTCCTCAACAAATTAAAAGTGCGACACAAGTGAGTCGGACAGTTACGGACAGGCACGATGTTCGCAGGACTTATGGGTGTGGTGCGCATTTGCATAGATGTTCTACAGACTGTACGGACAGGTATAGTGTCCTTAGGACACCTCCATTTTGTTTAATTACAGACATCCCGGACACCGCGCGTGTTCTTAGGACAGCTTCAACTTGCCTGCAGACGGTACGGACAGGTTTAGTGTCCTTAGGACATCTCCATTTTGTTCACTTACAGACATCCCGGACACCAAGTGTGTTCCAAGAACAGTTCCATCTTGCTTGCGAACGGTATGGACAGGTATAGTGTCCTAGGGACACCCCCATTTTGGCTGATTACGAACATTCCGGACAGGCGCGCTGTCCACGGACACCCCAACTAACTTTTTTTTTAAAAAAAATAAGACACAAAGGATTGAATTAAAAGACACATAATATTTGTTTTCTTATATACAGATACACAATTTATGAAAGAGAGGGGGAAGCAGAAACTGCTACAAATATAGGGGAATTAGGGGTTTGGAGAGGATGGATGGGAGGAGATGAAGGGATTGAAGTCTCATCAAAACGTTTTTCTTGGTGTTGAGGGTTTGGGTATAGTTGACTGGGACATGGAGAGGGGGAACAGGTACATGTGGGACAATGGTATTTATTTTTTTCTTTTATGTGGTCCTCCACAAAATGTTTCAAAAGATTGAAGTTTTTCATGAGCATGCCCATTTTTTGTTCCATGCGCTGCAGAGTATTTTCCAATGTGTCTTTTGGTGTATTATTTTCAATGTTTGTATGGTCTATTAAAAAAATATATATATAAGTTAATTGCACCTAAAGTAATGATTATTAATCTGCTTATAAAGAGAAGTGTCTACCGTTAGTACTACTGTCTTCAGACATTTCCTCACGTGGGAAATGTTCCTCAGGCCATTCCAAAGTACTGGACATTTCTGTGTAAAAAACAAAAATATATTAATTTTAGTGTACCTAATACAAAAAGTGTAGAAATATATAAGAAAAATAAAGTTTACTTACTAGTTTCTGGTAAGTTGTATTCTTACTGTTGTGTAGGTCTGCTGTTGCTCCTAGCTGTGCAGTTTCTGTGAGGTAATTATGTTGGAAGCATATCTTTTTTGTTTTGGTATATTCCATTTTAGTACATGTGGTATTCAAATGGATGATTGATGTATTAAATATATAGGCTCCACTTTTTATTTATTATTACATATAATGTGTTTATGTGCTGCATTTTAAATTTTGCAGTGTTTATATGGCATGCTAGAACAATTTAAGATACCCCTGAGTGTTTGGGTAGTGTTGATGTTTTCCGTGTCCGTTCGCAGACATACGCACAGTCGGCGGGCATCAAAATCATTGGCACGGGGTTCAGTATGTTCTTTGTTACATGTATATAAAGTAAGGGAATCCTAGTAAACGTATCAAATTCACACTATGAAAATGTATATTCAGTAAAAAAAAGGTTGTTAAAGGGTCATTATGGTTAAGTTGAGCTACTAAAAACCTATGAAATTCAGTAAAAAAACTTTGTTAAAGGGACATTATGGTTAAGTTGCGCTACTAAAAACCTATGAAATTCAGTAAAAAAACTTTGTTAAAGGGACGTTATGGTTCCAAGTAAAACTGAAAAACCACTGAAATTCACCAGTTATGGTAAGCTAAGCAACAATAACTCGCGCCACCACCGTGCACTGCTAAGACTAACACCCAGGACATCAAAGATGACATCACAAATGTCATTGATGACATCACTGATAACATCACATGTCTGACTCGCTGTTTTTTCCTTTAGTGATATATCTTAGACAGTAATAGGTAGGAACAAAGAAATCAAAAAGTAGTATATTTATAGACTTATAGCTTTTAAATATGTTCTTACAATAATTCACTTAGGGTCCACTCACAGCATATAAAACATACATAGGAAAAATACACAATCAGTAGGGTTAGCAACACTTTCTAAATGTTTTGATGTTTTTCATTACTGTGCTTCCTCTGGATGTGCTCATATTTGTATTTGCATTAGTTTCTTTAGGGTGCAGTCACATAATGTGATATTTGTACATAGGGAAGTAGTAGGTTTGAAGCAGAGTAACCGCTCAGCGGGTGAAGCCAGCTTAGGAGTTAAGGGCGTCTGACCTGTACTGTTTACTGCTGCTCGGCTGCACCTACTATTCTATTGATCTACTGAAGGAGCACATGTTGTGACATACCTTTTACACCTGTTCATGTACCTGCGTAGCTGATTGCAGCTCCAACTCGCGTAAGTCAGCTGGGAGGACCCAGCTGCAGTTTGAAAGAGAGCGTGAATTCCAATCATCAGCTGTTTGCCATTGCCAAACCATGCCCACAGGAAGAGACGTATAAATCTGCGACGCCTTGACCCGTGCAGCTTGTAGCCCGCTGAAGAGTTAAGGGCATCTGACCTATACTGTTTGCTGCTGCTCGGCTGCACCTACTATTCTATTGATATACCGAAGGAGCCCGTGTTGTGACATACCTTTTACTCCTGTCCATGTACCTGCGTAGCTGATTGCCGCTCCAACTTGCGTAAATCAGCTGGGAGGACCCAGCTGCAGTTTGAAAGAGAGCGCGACTTCAAATCATCAGCTGTTTGCCATTGCCAAACCACGCCCACAGGAAGAGGCGTATAAATCTTTGACACCTTGACCCGTACGGCATGAAGCCCGCTGAGAAGTTAAGGGTGTCTGACCTGTACTGTTTACTGCTGTTTTCCGGCTGGAGACGCAGGATACACAGTAAGTGCTTGCCCTTGTATTGTTTTCTCATCAATTCAATAAACCACCACCGACTTACAAAGTACGCCTGCACTTAAACAAATTACTTATGGACTCTATAAAGCCCTGTACGCGCTTACAAGAAAAGCTTGTAGAATCATTATCAATTGCAACTAAAAACACTAATCTATTGGAGCCTTACTTAAATCACATGCGCAACCCAAACAATACTGAAACAAAGATGACAGACTTACCGGCTACTCCACATGCAACCGTGAAGTCAAAAAAAGAGGATAAGCCCCTTCCAATACCTACTGTGGACGGAGTTTCGGCAATATGTCGACCGGAAGAACAAGTGGCACCCCCACCGAAATTATCCCGGAAAACTGCAGATATGAAACCTGCAGCAAGGAATCATTTGTATCTTGATTCCCAGTCCCTTTCAACTCCCCAAAAACGGAGAGATATTCCTTCTCCATCAATCCTTGACACTTTACCAGCTCACCAAAAAGCAGAACAAGAAAGTCAACGAATCACGTTGCCCAAATTGACTATTCACCCCACCACTGATACAATATCATCTGATCTCTTAAATCAAACACTTTCCTTACCTATGCATTCTCAGATGCAAAGTGAAAGAAAGCTTCAAACTGTTCACGATGACTCTTGCTTTACACTAAGTCTGCAAGAAAGAGCAAGAGCGGCCAAGCAACAATGGCAATCAATGTATTACCCTATAGACTCTCCACAATGCAATAAAAACAAACCATTGTCTGCTCGTATAGCTCGCCTTTCTCTTGACATAATGGAAATAGATGTCATTATGGATTCCCAAGAAAAAAGAATAGACGTTTTTTGTGAGACACTTAGTAACATACCAGACCAAAAAATAAATACATCCACACCTATTGCAATTAAGGGAATCCATGTGACTTTAAAAATCTCTCTGAAATCCACTCAAAACTTAACGACAACTTCAGTTACCAGCAAAGACCTAGACCTAGAACACTCTCCCCACTGAAGACAGTCGATCCGTTGGACAATAGACCTGACCTTCCTGAAAGAATTCCAACTACGATGCTTGACCTCCAGAACACGTTAGTAGCAGTGCTATCAGTTGCAATGGTACCCTTCTTAAAAATTCAAGATGCAATCGTAGATACAACTAAAGACCAAGCAACACTGCTAGCCATGATCATGACTAAACAAACCAAGCTAGAAGGCTTCATTGGGTCTATACAAGAGAGACTAAATTACAAAGCAGAAACTGATGGATGACAAGGTAAAAAAGTAACCACATGCGAGTATTCAACTGGATCAACCAATCAAATAAACTCAAACTGACATTTCAGTGCATGTAGATATAACTAAATTAGATCAAAATACCCAATGTGAAACTCTAGTTCATTCTCTAGGACCATTTAACCCCCCATCATCATCGAGCCTTGCTAATGCTGAACTTGCATGATGTACTCCTTCTGATATTTTTGACTTAACAAAATGAGGGCATGTGGGAAACCAACTGACGACGAAAAAAAAAGACGCAAAAAAAACCCAAACAGGTTCTCGAGCGTTCCTGAGAAAATGCAATCGGTCCAAAAGTCTCTTTCACAAGCTGCACCTAAAATCTCTAAAAGAACCGCTTTAAACTCTTCGAACCAAGAATGTGCTGAATCAAGTCTTCCAACCAGAGAACTAACATCTATTCCAATCCATCGACCTGATATTTTACTCCACCCGGAGGACAAACCACTTGACGCACTACTAGCTGTGATCAATCAAGAGATACCTATTCAACCGATAAAGACTGGGGCGGCTGTGCATATTGGAACCTCTCACGATTCTACTATTCATAACTCTAATCCCATAGATCCACAAGATGATCTCCTGATAGTGCTAGACAAATCCTAAAATACATCTTTGGAAATCTCTCAGATGACCCCAAGTCACCAGAACACACCAAATAACATCTCTATTGTGTATTCAACTGTGCCAAATGACGAATCCTGGTCGCCAATAGAATCGCAAAAAAGCCTTAAGACTATTGACATCCCGTCTGAACAAGATGAAACTTCACCCATCAGACCAAACTTTGTCAATCCGCTGAAAGCATCTTCCGTATTTAGAGTATCTTTAACACCAATTGCAGTAAACCCTGTCGAATCACTAATCATGAATAGATCAAATATCTTGCGTCTATTTAATGTTATTCCTAAATTAGCTCAGATCAGTTCTAGTGACATTGAGGTGATATATTTTCCTAAGAAGACTCAGATGGAAACATCCCACATTGACCTTTATACCCAAGAAATAATGCAATGTGTTTTGTCTACCAATCCCAACCTAGCAAGATTAGGCTTCAAAACGGAAGAAATCTTTGTAACTAGATCAATGGCTGCCAAAAAATGAATAAACAAATTTGCTATACATGATTTTCATTCCGAAATAAACCACTGAAATATCTGCTGCAATATAATTCTCCGAACCTAGCAAATAATTCTAATCCATAGATTTGCGACAACACTAAAAGAAATCACCAGATAAACCCACACGATGCTCTGAAAACACAAGAAATATGGCATAACTCGCGATTGAACACTCAGAATAAAAGAAAAGCAAATGTTCTAGGCAAAAACTTGAGTCCCCGGAAAAAGACCTACCTATAACAATCATCATGCAAAAGACACCCATTGAGTAGGGCATCCCTCTGTCCTTGGAATATCAGAGGTCATAAACACCTTTTTGATGAAGGATCGGCCACCCTGGCAGAAACAGACATTATATTATAACCTGGCTGTTAGATGAAATTATCTGAGATGGGTTTATTACCTTTATGAATCCAGTGATCACTTTGCAGCAAGGTAGACCTGCATCTGGAATGATGATCCTGATGAAAATCGACCCTTCTTGGAAAGTAACAGCAAAGAAAAATATTCACTCCTGGGCACAATACATTACTATCCATATGCCAACCTTCACAACTGACTCGAGACAGAGTCTTGAAATAATTCATCTAACCATTTTCAACATCTACTGAAATCCAACGGCAATGAATGATAACAAATTTATAGACTCGATAAGTGACGAAATTGACACTATCGCCAATTCCTCTAACCAAGCAGAGTTTATCACTGCCGGAGCTTTTAATATGCATTTATACAGTAGAGAAGGAACAAAATTAGATTCTCATATGTTGTTGCCAAGAGCAAGAAAATGGACCAAAGAACTAACCATTCGAAACATATCCTGGACTGACCAACCAGTGAATATCCAAGGTCTGCCCCCTCCAACTTGGACACGAGAAAAATCTACTTCCATTATTGACTACATTTTCACCTCTGAGGGGCTACAAACATTAATCAACTGCCAACTATCCCCAATCCAACAGTGATTATCATCAATTATCAATATCATGGGACACATTACGAATTCATATCCCACGAATAACTTTGCCAGACCTTGAATTGAACAATGGTCTGAACAAACTTCGAATAAAAAAAACATCAAATGGCTGGATTAATCTCAAAATTCGAAGCTTCACCACTCCAAGACCAATCAAAACTTAATTATGGGTGGATTCTAGAGAATTACCATCAACCTCTCCCAAGGCATGGGAAGCCAAAAAAACATAATCATATGCATCATTTCACCATTGAGATTAAGTTGAAGAAAAGATTTCTTCACAAACGAATATAGCTATTAAAAAAGCAGAAAGAACCAAACTTGGAAGCCGAAATAAAAAAGAAAAACAGAAATACTCAAACTCAATAAAATCAATCAAATCCATAATGCAACAAAATGATGCAGAACCAATTTTAGCGGCCCTTAACCAGAAAAATACAAGACAACTATGGTCATTGCTAAATGAAAATTCCAAAGCACCCCATATGATCCAAGAAGTAGAAGCCCAAGTATGGACCGACCACTTCACTAACCTATAAAAAACAAATCCAGATATTTTGACAACCAAGTTGAGAATGGAGATGATTCTTGGGACCATAGTTGGGAAAGAGAAGATCTTATAAAAACCATCATGGCTATCAAACGGCGATTTAAAATCAGCACCAGAAGACTAGGCTGCCTTCTTCTCTCAACTTCTCATACTCATTGGAAGGACACAAGAAATTCCACGAACCTGGACCTTAGCAATCCTTATTCCTATCTACAAAGCTGGCGATAGAAAAAACCCAGAGAACTATCGACCCATAGCGCTCTTAGAAACACTAGGAAAATTGTTTGCGGGATACCTCCTAAAAAAACTCAACACATGGGCGGCGGCCAATGGTAAGCAGGAAAAAAGACCAACTGTATTTGTTAACAAAATAGGAACCAATGTCAATTTACTGCTGTTGAACATGATAAATATGAAGCTACCATCAAGAAACAACAGGTATATGGTATCTTTATAGATCTAAAAATGGCATTGGACTCAGTCAACAGACAAAAATTGTGGGAGAAATTAGCATCTTGGGACTGCCCACCTTCCATCCTTAATCCAATAAAACAACTGTACTCCAATACCTCTGTCCAAGTATGGTTAACTAATGACGGTGGAGTAACACAATCAATTGCTACCTGGAATGGTTTGAAGTAAGGGTGCCCCTTGGCTGCCTGCCTATACAATCTGTATACTTCTGATATCAGGGAAAGGATCCAAGATACATCTGCGAATCCGCCGAAGATTAATAACGAACCAATCCTAACTCTAATATATGCTGATGATATCATCATTATGGATAAAACTGTGGCAGGTTTACAAAAAACATTAGATAAAATTCAAAAATTCATGAGAGAAAATGAGCTGCAAATAAACATCAATAAAACTAAGCTAATGAAACTCCCGACCCAAAAAAACAAGCACCAACACAACTTAAAGATATTTCTAGAAACCAAACCAATTATGACAATCAAGGCAATCAAATATCTGGGTGCAATTGTTAATCCCTCACCAAACGAACAGAATGGAAAGACCACATTGAGGGAAAAGGAAGATCTCTTGCTAGACAAGGTTGCTTCTTTCACTCTAAGTCTGGAGCATATTCAATAAAAGCCACAATTGCCCTATATAAACAAAAAGTGGTTCCTATCCTCATCTATGCCAGCGAAACACTCATCAACCAATAAACAATAAAGTGGCCCCGCTATGAGGCGATATTTTGGAGGAAAACACTAGCCATTCCCATATAATTTCCTATGCCAAGAATCCATTTTGAATTGGCTCTTCAATCATTACAATCTATAGTTCTTTGGAAACAAATGGATTGCTACAGGAAAATAATCTCTCAAGACTTAATTCCATCACTCAAAATACTTAAAGGAAAAAAACAAGCCTTACACGTCACATACCTCTATCATTGGACTTCTGAGATCAAGAAAAAAATGCAAGCAGAAGAAGTCACGGAAGAAATGCTATTGAATAGACCTCAATATGCGAAACGCAAAATTCAGAGAAATGACTCGATCAATACAATTGCTGAACAAACTAACCATAAACGCCATCTCAAATGCGAATTGGAAGCAAGGGCTCTTCACGAACTCCCGGCCTACTTAGCTTGCTTTCCGGAGTGCAATATCCGGGACCTATTTTTGCGCTTCTGTTTAAACATTTTACCGATCCGTGACTATTTAATTGTGACAAAAAAACCAGATAACAAAACCTCTGACAGCCGCTTTTGTAAAGCTTTTGTAAAGCAGAGAATGCTTGTGAAACAATGATTCAGCTTTAAAAGAAAAAAGAGATTTGTTCAAAGACTTTTTTGGAACATCCCAAAAACAAATGAACACACAAGAAAGATGGGCCAACTTATTAAGAGGACATGACAAACCTTTAATCTTCACAGCAATTAAATTTTGGATGGTGCTCAAAAATGACAGTAAACTGTATGATATTGAAACCTAGTTACTACGTTTTACTAGAACTGTTAATGTGCAAAATGAAAGGTTTGTAAAATCAAAGAAATCATTTTTAAATTAAAAAAAGAAGCAGAGCAACCCTTTCTGTGCATAAAGATAATCAGTTAGGTTGTGAACACTTTATGCTTCCACTGCTGCACTTTTGCATACTTCACTTTCTCTATATATACTCATATTTGTATGTGTTGTTGTGTCTTTGTGTTTTGTATGTAATAATGAAATTATGTAGTAAGTGGGTTTTTTAGCTACTTATTACATGTTGCACAGTACACAATAAGAAAGCATTTATCATTTCACTATTGAGCATGGTAAGATTATGAATATTGCACCTCCATCATGTATGCTGCACACAAAGTTTATATTTATACTTGAGTAGCTTAGTATACTGTAAAGAACTTCATAATAGAATGCTCTCTATATCAATGCATTGCCTAATGCACTACATAACTCAAGATATATATTCCAATTATCCTTGACACTTTTTCTGTCAACATTATAATAAGAATCCCTTGTACAGAGTTTTCATGAAAAGTAAATGCACATGTGATGTTATCAGTGATGTCATCAATGACATTTTTGATGTCATCTTTGATGTCCTGGGTGTTAGTCTTAGCAGTGCATGGTGGTGGTGCTAGTTATGGTTGCTTAGCTTACCGTAACTGGCGAATTTCAGGGGATTTTCGGTTTTACTTGGAACCATAACGTCCCTTTAACAAAGTTTTTTTACTGAATATGTATTTAGTTTAATAGTTTTGTGTGATAACTCTACTTGCTAGTAGTCATTTTTCTATAGCGTGTTTTGGCCAATAAATAATGACTGTATTTGTATGCATCCTGTCTAAGTGTAATCTGTGATCCGCATTGTCTGACCTCATTGTGGACCCCTTACAAGCTCACCACCTCTGAAGATCTTAGCCGAGACCGCCTTTCACTGTTACCTGAACTGGTTTGGCTACAGCTCCACAGAGTTGTCCCTGTCACAATATAGGTTGGCCTTCTATACATCTGTCCACCAGGCCACAGTATAGAAAATCAGTCCAAACACTGGGCATCACTGATTCCTGGATGCAACATGTGCATTCGGATGTATGGCTTTGTCACGTTGAGGCATTTTTCCAGGGACTATGATGTGATTGGTCATGGCACTGCCTGGGCACTGTGAGTTGATGTGTGTGCATGATATGTGTATGTGCTTGGTGCTATGGCATGCGCACATGTGCATGTGCAATTGTTGCATGTGTGTATAGCATACGCATTTGATTGGTTGTGACAGTGGCATGTAGTTTGATGAGATTGTGGGAAGTGATGGCCAGGCGGTGTCTGCATGGCCATGATCGGAGTGGTGACAGTATGGTTGGCCACTGATGGCCATGATTCAACTGTGTGTCTTGCACGCAGTGTGTCCACAGCGGTGGACCTCCACTTATGTGCTCCAATGCTTTATGTGTGTGTTCGTCCCTCCAATTAGCTCCCAGCCCACCCATGTGCTATGTCTCCCATGGATGTGCATCCAGTTGCAGTTGGGTCAGGTCGATCTTCCCCTAGGGTCATGTCATTCATCTTGGTATGTGTCTGTGTGATGGCCACATGGTGCTGCGTTTACATCGGGATGTGTCATATATGTCTTTCACATTGTGCCTGGCTTGTTGTGTCTGCATGGATGTGGATTGCATGTCCATGTGTGTGGGTGTGGAGGTTAATGGTTGTTCCTTTGACAAGTCATGTTCCTATGAATGTTGATAGTGCCACACTGGCTTTGGTGCAGTACACTGAAGTTGCTGGTCTGTATCTCCTTTTCCACAGTTGCATCTGATGAAGAGGGCGGAAGCAGTGCTGTGGAACATGGATGCATGGATGACTCCACCAGACAGAGGCGCAGACACCAGCCATGGCCCCATGCCAGCTCAACTTCGGGGAGCAATGTGGCTGTGGCTGTGGCAGTGCCAGTGACATCGGGCATGGCTGCTGTGGGGAGTCCAAGAAGGTGAAGGTGGCAGGGGACACCTCAGCAGTGGTGGGGCCAGGTGATGCCACACAGGGACCATACATGGGGGAAGACGCCCTTGAGTCATCCAGGTTGATGGAGGGGGAGGTGGAGGAGAAGGCCATTGCAGCCCAGCCCACAGGTTCAGGTTGGGGTGTTGAGGTGTGCGTGCTTTCTGCAGTCCTGTCCCAGGATCATGAGGCTGTACAGGCCACCATGGAGGTGCCTGTGCAAAGTCCTGTCCCTGGGCCTGTCAGGAGGCCTCCACCCAGACCGACACCCCCTTACCAGCTGGTGTGTGCATCCAGGATCATGTTCCCTGCCCCTGCCCGCCAGTGTGATGAGGCGGACAGGTGTCATTTGTGATGATGGGCAGTGTCACGCTCACCTGGTCTCCACGGGGGCATTGCACGAAGCTGCACGAATGATGTCTGTACTGGCGTTACACAGGGCTGAGTGATAAGGCTTGCACGCGACTTTGCCCTCACTGTCACTTCCCAGGAAGCATTTGCCTTGGGTTTTTAATGGTGGACTCTCTGTCCTGCGATCTCTAGCAGGGGCGCAATATGTTCAGTCTTTCCCTGGATCGAGTTACTTCACTGATCCTGCGTGGGCTGTAGCGGAGACTTGAATAGCTTGACTCAGCAGTTAAGTCTCTATGCCAATAGATGCTTGGTATAGTTGCTTAATGTCTTTATTGCCCAAGTTTTGACTTTTGTTTCTCTTTTCTTTCAGGCGTGGCCTTGGGTGGTTTTCAGATGAAGATTTGCCTCTTCCTACAACGCTGAGCAGATATCCTGCGGGTGAGTATAGCGCGAGTGCATGGCGCTAAATGTCTTTATTACCCAAGTTTTGACTTTTGTTTCTCTTTTATTTCAGGCGTGCCCTTGGGCGGTTTTCAGATGAAGATTTGCCTCTTCCTACAACGCTGAGCAGATATCCTGCAGGTGAGTATGGCGCGAGTCCGTGGCGCTAAATGTCTTTAATAATGGTTCCTTTCCTGTGCGCGACTAACCTGCTGTTTTCTTTCCTTTTTCTGAAATGCAGATGCAGCGCGGCTCCGGAGCGGCGACCAGACGGAGCGCCTCAAAGAAACTCCAGAAGAAAGCAGTCTCCAGGTGAGTATTGACTATTCTTGCAGATGCTTACTTTTCTGCAGGTCGACGATCCGGAGAGCAGCTGAAGGTGCGGCCTTTCGGATGGAGTGCTTCAGGTAAGGCCTCAGTAGCTGTACTAATTCCTGTTCCTTTCTTTCTCTTCTTCTCAGGTGCCGATGGATCGTGATTCCAGAACAGGCGTGGCTGTAGAAGTTCAGGTACTGGAGATAAGCAGACACGGTTGGCGTTACGCTGCATGAGTGCGGAATAACGTGAAGCATGTTCTGTCTGTAGGGTGTGGTTTAAATAGCCTTGCAAGTAGTTCCAGGTAAAATAGTCCCTCCAGCCTCATCCTGCAATCTCAGGTAAAGTAGTCCCTCAGCCACACCCAGGGTAGGCTGGATGGCTCAGCCCATTAGGCTGGGCTGTATGTAGTCCCATGCAGTTTATCACCAGATGGAATATTATGAGCCTGACGGCAACAGCGCTAGGACTGAGTCCAGGAAGTCCTAAGACAACCCTTTGGGGCTTTATACGCCCTTATGGGTGCCTGTGACTGGGGTAGGCCCTCCAGCTCCAGATGTTTGGGCACATGCACCATGACAGGCAGGCTACTCGTAGTCTTCTTCCCCTTCATCACAATGAGCTATACTGCCTTGTGGTCTTGCTTGCAGCAGACCTGTTCCCTGGTGGACTCCATGGGCTGTTTACTGCTGCGACCACCTCCTTGTCTTCCTACTCTGTGCACCAGTTGTCCTCTAGGGTGCCTTCCGGCCAACATACCAGCAGGGCCCCCTGTGCACCAGTCCCACCCACATCTCCCCGTCTGATGGAGCTCACATCCCTGCCTGAGGTGGGAGTCCCAGGCACAGCAGCAGAGGTGGTCACCGTGCCTACCAAGGCACTGACAGGGTCACAGGCAATGGAAGGCCAGCAAGCACATAGGAGCAGTGCAGGTGCAGTACGCCCCCCACAATCATCATCAAGTCAGACGGCGTACCAATGCAGTGTGCACCGTGAACAGTGGAAGCAGGTGGCAACAAGGAGGCGGCGTTCAGTCACAGGGCATACAACACCAGGGAGGCAGGTTGCAACTTTGGGGCACGAGGCTGCGATGCGGGCTATGTCTTCCGTGTTCAGAGGCTTTGAGAGGCAGCTAATAGCAGAGAGTCAGCGGGCACGGGAAGCAAAGGTGATGGGTGTCAGGGCTGAGGTTGTGCTTGTCGGGCAAGTAGGCGGGCTGGAGGCCACTTGCAGGTCAGCACGGGAGACTGAAAACCAAATGCTTTCCACCCTGCAAGTCCTCTGGGAGTTTACAGATGCCCGCCTGATGGAAGAGGATGTGGCGTGCAACTCAGCCCTGGTGGATAGATTCGCTGACATTGGAGATGAGGACCAGCCCACTGCCTTTGTATATAGTTGCTTAGGTGTGCGTTTAATTTCTTGTTTTCCTTTTTTCCCAGACTACTATGACTTTCCTTCCCTGTGGTTCCTGTATACAGTTCTTTAGGTGTGAGGTTATGCATATTTATTGTATATGCACATGGACGACTTGGACCTTCATTTTAATTTTTTTAAACAACTTTGTTTTTGTAAATACAAATTTACAATGGTTCTATTCCGCGCTTCATGCACAGTTCATTTGCGTGTCTGCAACTTTCATTGTTGACATTTCAGCCAGTTCTTTTCTCCATTGCAGATCAAGTGTGTTGTGGCATGTGTGTGTGTGTGTGTGTGTGTGTGTGTGTGTGTGTGTGTGTGTGTGGTGTGTGTGTGGTGTGTCTGTGTGTGTGTGTGTGTGTGTGTGTGTGTGTGTGTGTGTGTGTGGTGTGTGTGTGTGTGTGTGTGTGTGTGTGTGTGTGGTGTGTGTGTGGTGTGTCTGTGTGTGTGTGTGTGTGTGTGTGTGTGTGGAGATGTTGCTCTGATGATTGTGGATGGAGGGATTGACTAGTGCAAAACATGTGGGGGGTACATCATTCAACTGGGGATTGCACAGGATGTTTGAAATTGCATTTACATCTGCTGCATCAATGTGTGTTTGGCATCATTGTGGTTGTGATGTAGGGTTCGGATGTGTAAGATGATCTACATCCATGAATGGTTGCAGTGATCTACAGATGTATTTATTGAATTTTGTTTGGATAAGATTGTTGATGTCATGCCACAGGTTCCTGTGTGTTTACAGAGTTCAACATTGTTTTCATTTCAAGTCCACTGTAGTTCATGTGTACCGTTTGCCAGTGCCTGGGAATGTGTATGTACACACACTCTATTCACTGTACAGTTTATTTGTCATTGTGGTTGCTGCATTGGGTGGTGGGGTCAGTGTGGATGGGTGGCCTGGTCACTTCACTTGCACATTAGATTTTCATTGATTTGCCACTCCCAGTTCACACACACACAAACATCAGCGTGTGCAGTCATGTACTGCCTTCTATCCTGTGCTGCTCCACCTCTACCACTGGAATGCAGTAGTGAGCCATGTTTGCTCTTTTGGTGTGGCAGAACACTTTTCCTGCCTCAGTGACTCATGCTCTCTCTGACTGCCCTCCTATCACACATGCATGGGCCTGTCATGGTATTGTTCCCTGACAGAGATTTTGCCACCCCTTCCACCCAGGTCACTGATGTTCATGCAGTGATGCGCCAGACATTTGGGGATCTTGCACATTTTTTAGTAGGTTTACTTCTATCATGGGCACACATTCAGTTGGTGTGTCAAACCGGATATTAAATTATGCCTCTTATTACAAACGATTTGTATGTATATTGGCCTACGCCAAGTTGCTTAAAATTGTACGCGAATAACTCTCTGCGGTAAGGTCTTGACCTTAGAAATTGATGTAAACCGCCATCTTGAATCAAGCCTCCATTTTAGGTTAGAAACAGCAATTTTGGGGTTTTATACAAAGTCACCCTGTAATCTAAAATGGCTGTCTCGTGTGTCCTTGTTCTTGTCTTAACCTCTCCAACCTCTGTAGGGGAGTTAATGTCCAACCTGCCCTCAGGCTACATGTTAGGGTCATGTAAACATTGTCCTTTGTTGACCTCGGGAGCAGGGGATTACTTGAATTAGCAATGTTAAACTACAAGTATACAAGAACAGTAATGCTATCCGAATATAATATGCAAAACATTGTGTGGTCTGTATTAAAACAATATGTAAAGAGTGTAAATGTTAAATTAAAGAATAATGGAGTGTGTTAGTAAATGTATTGAAAAAGTAAAAAACAAGCACGGGATATGTAAATTAGGAAAGTGAACCTGGCACGACCCTAGCCATGATTAACATGTAAAGGGGCTGGACATCATTTTACAAATTGTATAAATGCGGCGATGTCCAGCTAGGAAATTCTCTCACAGCTCACATTGAACCCTGCTGGTGGTCTCTGTGATCTATTGACAGCCAAATAGCTGTTTGTGTACTTTGTTGAATACTGTTCAGTTTTGTAAGAAAGATTCTGGGAATCTTTACAAGCCTGTGTCGGTGTATTTTCCTTTGCTCGGTGTAACAGCCATAATATTATATTTTTTCTGATTCCACAGATGGCGCCCGGATAGGGACCCTCAAGATTGACTTTGTCTCGTTGAAGGTTGGCTCGGCTATTGGACCGGGATCGGACTGTGCCAACAGAACCGGCCACTCTAAGACGAGAAGTGAATTCCTCGATGAAAACTGCACGATCCGATCCCTGGACGGTGAGCTGTAGCCCGAGACTACGTCATGACGAGGGTCCATATATTGGAGGTGGGTAAATTTGCCGAAAATCACCAGACACGTGGGTCCTTTGCATTGTCCTTAGTAACCCGATCGGGTCTCCCAGTCCTTTGGTCAGGTGGATTGTGTCCCGATTCTTAAATTAACCCTGACAAATTTGAATTTGGAGTATTGTACTCGCAAGCACAATTATTTAACCAGGTAATACCAGAACTTTGATATGCCTGCGAAATTGTCTGCCTGCTTTAGGGCATTTTTCCGCAGTGACAGACAATCTTTGGAAGATAGCCGTCCCGCACCACAGGAGGGGTCGCCGGCATGTACTATGTACTGTAAGAAAGGCTTTGGTAGTATAGCATTTAATGACATTTGGCACAGACAAACCAGACATAATTCTAATCTTCGGTGGCCAACCAATGGTAGTTTTGAAATCCCTCGTATAGAATATTTAGAGTCTGTATTAGTAAAGAAAAAGGCTAGGCCTGCAGCATTTGACGAGTTGCACAGTTGGAAAACAGAAGCTTTGCAGCAACAAAAGAGTAGAGAGAAACACATGCGTCGACATTTGACGAGTGTCGAAAAGGCACGGTTATATGATCAAAATAAACAATTGGAGTCAGTTAGGAACACGGACAGGGCATTTCAATTAGGCATTCAGAAAATCTACCCTTCAAAAGATTTTCATACGTCAGACGAATTGATTAATAAACTCTTGCATGAACGAAGGCCTGATGCCTCCGCGCCACCTCCATATGTCCCTGCTCCTGGCGCTTTGCCCCTTCCTGTTGTAGTTCCCCCTCCTATGGTTCCTCCGGTCCTCCCTGTTGTTCTTCCTGTTGTTCTTCCAGCCGTCGCCCCTTTGCCTGCCCCCTTCCCTTCACCTGTTGTTATTCAGAATGTGCCTACTCTTCTTCTTCTAAGTGATCTTGCAGACCAGGGAGCAAGACCAAGGGTTGTTACTCGTAATACTGTGTCGCCAGACAAAAGGAGTGAATTGACTGCTTGGGCAAAACATTGTATGGAGAAGGGTGAACAAGCTGATGTTTTTTCCACACTCGAAAATTTAAAAGATATTCCTGAGAAAAATGTTTTTATCGTAGGATTAGGGACTCATGTAAGTATAATGTGGAATAGACTAAATGATGTAGATTTCCCACAAGGGTTACAGGATTTGAACGCCTTAGCGTTGTCCAGAGATAGGTATATGAGCATGTTGAGAGGATTTTTGAGTATAGGAAGGAGTTGGAAGAGTTACAGAACGAGGAAGTAGATGGTGATAGTTTAGGTATTATGTACTTACAGAAACGGTTTTCTCCTCGTTGAGAATTAAAAGGTGAGGAAGCACGAATTTGTACAAAGGACGCGATAAGATGGATTTCGGATATGTCGATAACTCCAGATGAAGTATATGGCACATACAGTCAATATACGTTAGAAATGCAAAAGAAAGTGATACAGGTGATGGTAGAGCACCTGCAGAATGAGTGTGTAAGAAGAAAGATTTGTTGTCCCGCAGAATTGTTGAGTATTTATAAGAGAGCTTTTTCGATTGATACTTCTTCGACTGCCTTAGCGCTTGATTTGGCTTTGTTGCTTAATAAGCATTCGGAGCTGCCTATTTCTCAGTTGCCTATGAGAGAGGTCCCTCCGACATTTGTCCCAAAAGTTGAGATTGCGGCTGATGCTGCACAAGGTATAGTAGCCGGAGAAATTCCTGCACATTACGTTTCACAGTTTGTTCACGTCCCGTTTTCAAGACAGGAAGTGAACGCCATAAAGCAATCAATTCCTGATATGCGAAAAAATCCGACCGGATTCTATAAAGAAATATAGTCGGTCTTACAGTCGTCGGTATTCACTCTAAGTGATATTGACCTATTATTTCCCGTACTCCTGCCAGTTGATTTGTGGAAGCAGATTAGGACTATAGATGACAAACCTGGGTTGGGAGATACATGGGATAACATGAGTAGGCTAGACAGAGAAAGACCAGCTGGCGAACGACCACCTCAAGTGATATTAACCTTGCCTGATAAAATTGAAAACTATGGTTCCAGAAAAAATAATCATATGGGACAAGCTTACGGCCTGTGTCCAAGGAAAGTCTGAGGGTGCTACCGATTTCTTCAATCGGTTCGAGCAGGTATTCTCGGATTTCAGTGGACAAGACTTGGGCACAGAGTCAGGGAAAAGGTTGTTTGTCGACAAACTTGTACATGGATTGCTGCCTGACATCCAGTTACAGATTATGTCCTCTGAAAGCGCTTGGCAGGCGAAGTCCCAATCAGAAGTATTGCATATGGCTCAGTATTATGAAAACAGTGTAAATATTGAAAAAGAGAAACTTGAGAAAAAAAAGGGTGACTTGAAAACTAAAGTTTTATTGCAGCAGATTGTTGGAAACCCTAGAGGGGGTAATCAATTTAGAGGTCATTGCATTCCACAGGGAAGTGCGCCCTTGGCTCTGGTTACCATTAACCAGTGTGCCTATTGCCGGCTGGAAGGCCACTGGCACGCACAATGTCCGACCTTACAGCAAAGGTCATTTGGGAACATGGGTAGACGGTCCAGAGGTCGCCCAGGTGCAGGGGGCCCTGGCAGAGGTCAGTTTGCACCAGACTCACAGCAACCTTCTTCACAAGATAAGCAAGTTTCGAATGTGGATAATAGAAACATTTTTGATCACCCTTCTGCCGCATACCTCTCTGAAGAGCTTCCTTTTGATAATATTTTGTTCCGCTAGGATTGCCCGAAACAGGATTTGGAACCTATGCCTAATCCCGTTCATCAGAAAGGCCCCTACATTGAGATGGCGGTGGGAAATAGGAAGCATCTATTTTTAGTAGATACGGGAGCACAGAAATGTTCCATTGATCATTCACGGGTTCCAAATATTCCCCTGTCAGGACAATCCAATGTTTCCGTAGGGTTTTCAGGCACACCTGTAGTTTGTCCGGTTTCTTTGCCGGTACCGATAACACTGGGTCCCTTCACAGAACAGTGTCCATTCCTACTTACCACAAACTGTGGGGAGAACTTGCTGGGGCTAAATTTGTTGAAGGCATTACACGCAGTAATCCATTGTTCTCCGGATGGAATTCAGCTAACAATTTCATCCCAGCAATCACTCGCCTCTCAGTTTTTGACTCGACCTTTACCGCCAGAATTTAGTAATGTTCCAGAATGCTTATGGGCAATTGATGATAATGATGTGGGCATTCTCCAGATTGAACCTGTTAAAATTATTTTGAAACATGGAGCAAAATTGCCTCGCATCCCGCAATATAAGATCTCAGTTGAAGGCGAACAGGCATTGAAATGTATAGTTTCTGATTTTGTACATCGTGGAGTAATTGAGGAGATTACGGGTAGCATATGTAACAGCCCCATTTTGCCAGTATACAAAAAAGGTGATAATGTGATTCCCTTTCGTTTTATAATTGATTTACGCGCTATTAACAAAATTGTGGCTCCTCAATTTCCTATTGTACCTGATGTTACAACGATATTAACCATGATTCCGGCTTCTGCCACTCACTTTAGCGTTGTTGATCTTAAAAACACGTTTTTCAGTATTCGCATACACAAGGATAGCAGGTATTAGTTTGCGTTTACCCTAGGTGAACGCTCGTTTATTTACTCGTGCACCACAAGGGTACACTGAGAGTCCAAGTATTTATAGTAGGGCATTGAAAGAGCAGCTTGATACCCTCGAGTTGCCTACTACTTGCACGTTACTACAATACGTAGATGACCTCTTCTTGGCTGCTGATTCTGAGAGTGCCTGTAAAGAAGGCACTGTGTTGTTGCTTTGTCATCTAGCAAAACATGGCCACAAAGCTTCACTTAAGAAATGTCAATATTGTTGCCAGGAGGTCGCCTATTTGGGCTATCTCCTGTCAAAGGAGGGAAGACGGTTGACACCTGAACGAATAAAGACCATTTCTGGTATGCCTGTCCAGAATACGCAAAAGGAAGTTAGAGCTTTGATAGGTATGGCTTCTTATTGTAGATTGTGGATCCCAAATTTGTCGTTAACGATTAAACCAATGTTGGCTTTGAGAAAGAAGAGCATTTCTTTGCCATTGCCATGGACCTTGGAACACCAGACAGCATTCGATTTGCTCAAATCCGCGCTGTGTTCGGTGCCGGTTTTAGGAACTCCGAATTATGATAAGGCCTTTGTATTGTTTGTGAATGAACGTGATGGATGTGCTTTGGCTGTGTTAATGCAGGAACATGGAGGGAAGAATAGGCCGTGCGGCTACTATTCCTCCGCCCTTGATCCTGTAGCATGCGCTTTGCCAAGATGTTTGCGCGCTGTTGCTGCTGCTGCTGCGTCTGTAAAACATAGTGAGGGAATGGTCCTGGGTCATGCGTTAACCCTAATGGTACCTCACTCTGTAGATATTCTACTGAATAGAACTCAAACGCAACACCTCACTTCTGCACAATTGACAAGATATGAACTGATCTTGTTTGCCCCCCACATTCAAATTCAGAGATGTTGCGTATTAAATCCGGCTGAACTTTTACCTGTCTCACAAAATACTGTTGAGGATGACGATACGTCACACAATTGCCTTTATATGACAGAACAAGAGACTAAAGGCAGAATCGATTTGAAAGACACGCCTTTGAATAGCCCTCAAGGAGAGCTATTTTGTGATGGCTCTTGTTTTAAACTTCCAGACGGAACATCCACGGCTGCTTATGCTGTCACTACTTTAAGCACGGTTGTGGAAACTAAAAGAATTATGCATAACTCTGCGCAGGCCGCAGAAGTTATAGCGTTAACTTGAGCTTGTGAGCTTTCTGAAGGGCGTACAGTGAATATATATACTGACAGTCAGTATGCCTTTGGGGTGGCCCACAATTTCGGTAGACTTTGGAAAGAATAAGGTTTCTTGACCTCGCATGGAATGAAAATCCAGCACGGCACTTTAATAGGGCGATTACTTTCCGCACTTGCACTCCCCGTTCAATTAGCTATCATAAAATGTTCAGCACATCAAAAAGTTACAGATGATGTAGGAAAAGGGAATGCCTTCGCCGATCAGATAGCTGAACACACTGCCACTGATGGCAGTTCAGAAATGTACGCTGTAAAAGAAGTTGTAAATGTTTGCACTTTGGGAGAAAGTATCGATGTTGTAAAAGGTATTCAAGCAGATGCTGCCATAGAGGAAACTAAGAGATGGATTGAGGGTGCAGGAAGATTGGATGATGATGGGTGTTGGGTAGACAATGTTGAAGGGAAATGGTTACTCCCTGACGCCTACATTACAATGATGGTTATTATGGCTCATGGTCCGACACATGTGTGTGCGCGGACGTTAACAAAGATGCTACAAAGTGTATGGGCCAATGATAAGATTTTCAAAATTGCGTAGCGTTTTGTCCAGAACTGCATGGTTTGCTTGCAGCACAATGTAGGAAAAGGTACCTCGACTCCTAGAGGAAGTTTCGTTCCACCTTCTGTCCCGTTTGAGGTTATTCACTTTGATTTTATTGAAATGGAACGGTGTAACAATCTTAAATATGTATTGGTTGTTATTTGCGCCTTTAGTAAGTAGGTTGAGGCCTTCCCGGTTAAAGATGCAATGGCCATAACCACGGCAAAAACTCTGTTGAAAGAGTTTTTTCATAGGTTCAGGCTGCCGAGAGTCATCTGGCCTGATAATGGACCACACTTTATTGCCACTGTAATCCTGCAAATTTGCAAAGGATTACAGATTGACAAGCGGTTCCATTCAGCTAGACATGCCCAGAGTGCCGGATTAGTGGAAAGGCACAATGGCATTATAAAGAACAAACTCGCTAAGACGTGTGCTGGCACCAAGCTAAAATGGCCGGACGCCTTACCGATCATGTTACTATCGATGAGAACGACCCCTCAAACTAAGACTGGGCTCTCTCCCTTTGAGGTGGTAATGGGGAGACCTGCTAATATTTGGGGTATGCCAAAAAGTTGCTCATTACGGGATATAGAAAATGTGCTTCTTTCAGACTACTGTAACCAGTTGACTAAAAATCTGTTTTCAATTTATCAGCAGGTACGAGAGGCATTACCTGTGCACTACGAGGGCCCTGGTCACAGTCTATGACCAGGGGACTGGATCCTCATGAAGGTTTTTGAGAGGTCATCTTGCCTTGCACCTCGGTGGAGGGGTCCCTACCAAGTCCTGCTAGTCACCCAGACTGCCATGCGGGTAGCGGGTCGTAAACACTGGATCCATGCGACGCACACCAAACGGATCCCACAGCCCGTGCCATACGATACAGAAGATACAGAATCTCTTCGCACTGCTGTAACTCGCGTGCCTGAAACAGCAACAACCGACAAGGGAGAATCGGAGACCGCTTCAGAATCTGCAAGGCCGGACAAAGCGGCCATCTTGTCTCCGCACTCCCCAACAGTGGAACTTCCGGATCAATCCTTTCTTGATCCCATTTCCGTCCGTTCGCCACTTCCAGGAGGAAGTGACGACACTTTGTTCCCACCAGAAACTGCAAAATATAATTTGCGCCCAAGGAAATAAATGTATAGCATGCTCTGACTGTGCGACTGAAAAAAATCATTTGAAGGCTTGTCTTTTTGGCCCGATTGTATGAAAGATTCTGTTGGCTAAGGGTTGTGGGAAAGACATTAAGAAGACGCACGACTGGAGTCGCCATCAAACAAACAATTGGTGTTTTTTTGATTGAAGACTACGATGCCTGCACCCGCCACCGCACGTACTGAACCTTTAGATAAAAATGTGACTAGCAGAGACAATGATTAAGTATGTAAGGGGACCCCCAAAGTGTATTGTTGCCTTCTCGTACTAATTTCTGGATTTGTAATGACTTTTGGGTTTGGGTTATGGTATCTGGAAGAAGCATATCCGGACTTTTTACCTATTGAAAATGTATCTGTGATTCCCACTCCCTCTGTGCAATTGCATACTTTGTCGCCTAGAGATTCTTTACATAGACGGAATTATCAGAATAATACCCTTTTGTTAATCATGAATGCCACTCATGCAATTTTTAATAAGACCAATTGCTGGATCTGTACACATCTACCACAACATGGGGATAAGGGGCTAGGTTGGTATATTTACCCTCTGCCTCTGACAACTGCCTGTTAGGCTTCTCTTAGAGCACTATTTTTTGGTCGATGGAATGACAGCATCTCAGGGAACTTTGATGGTACAAATTTAAATTGTTTTGAAAAGAATGTTTCGATGCCCCTGGGATGCTCACTTTTTTCAAATAGAAGTAAGCCAAATGTTGCTTCTGTTAGGCCCTCTGATAGATTGTCTCGTCCTTTTCAGTCTTTAATCTCTTTCAGAATGGCTCCTGTAGGCAACAAGGATGCCACACCTCCATCTTATTCTGTTAATCACAGCCCGATTCAGTATCCTTCTGCATACAGAGGAATGGAACACGGTCAATGGGTAATTTTAGAAAGTGCGCCAACGTTGCGAATTTGACTAGTGAAAACAGACCTCTGTACGTAGGCGAACCTGTCTATTTTGTTTGCGGTAATGTGGCATTTCCGTGGTTGCCCAGGGATTGGCAAGGAACCTGTTATTTAGGGATTCTATTACCTGGGGTATTTATTGGCAGTACTACAGAAATTTCAAAGACTTGTCCATGACGATGTTTAAAAGGGGATACACCAGTACAAACTTTAGGAGATATTATGAAATCCTTTGTGCCATTTGTTGGGCAAATTACGAATTTAGAGGATATTAGGGGACTATCGAGAGTATTGGAGAGAACCATCAATCGGACCACTGACATACTCTATAATATGACGTTAGAGCAGAGAGCGATAAGGATAGTGGCTATTCAGAACCGGATGGCATTAGATGTCATCCTGGCAGAGCGAGGAGGAGTATGTAAATTAGTGGGGTCCGCTTGCTGCGTTTACATTCCAGACTCCTCTCCAACGATCTTTAGGGCGATCCAAAATCTACATGTACTTAGTTCAGAAGTACATGTTCCTGAGGGAAATTGGGAACTTGCTACATGGTTTTGGGACCTCTTACGGTCATGGGGATGGAAATTGTTCTCGGCCCTACTGATTATCTTTGGAAGTTTTCTGTTTCTTTTTTGTTGTATACAGTGTCTCCCAGGTATATGCTCAGTATTAGGGGGATGTTGCGCGCAAGCAACAAATGTATTAGGGAATAAAAAATATGCCCCAAAGGAGCTCTCCAAAGAGTATGTGTTGAAAGAAACTCTGGTATCAGACCTAATGGCAATAGATATGTCCGACAATGATTCGGGGTGTATGGACGATGACGCATGCAGTTACTAGCAAGCAAATCAGAGGTAGTATTAGCACTTAGCATAGGCCAAAAGGAGGGTTTGTCAACCCGGATATCAAATTATGCCTCTTATTCAAACGATTTGTATGTATATTGGCCTACGCCAAGTTGCTTAAAATTGTACGCGAATAACTCTCTGCGGCAAGGTCTTGACCTTAGAAATTGATGTAAGCCGCCATCTTGAATCAACCCTCCATTTTAGGTCAGAAACCGCCATTTTGGGGTTTTATACAAAGTCACCCTGTAATCTAAAATGGCTGTCTCGTGTGTCCTTGTCCTTGTCTTAACCTCTCCAACCTCTGTAGGGGAGTTAATGTCCAACCTGCCCTCAGACTACATGTTAGGGTCATGTAGACCTTGTCCTTTGTTGACCTCGGGAGCAGGGGATTACTTGAATTAGCAATGTTAAACTACAAGTATACAAGAACAGTAATGCTATCCAGAATATAATATGCGAAAACATTGTGTGGTCTGTATTAAAACAATATGTAAAGAGTGTAAATGTTAAATTAAAGAATAATGGAGTGTGTTAGTAAATGTATTAAAAAAGTAAAACACAAGCACGGGATATGTAAATTAGGAAAGTGAACCTGGCGCGACCCTAGCCCAGTGCATGATTAACCTGTAAAGGGGCTGAACATCATTTTACAAATTGTATAAATACGTCGATGTCCAGCTAGGAAATTCTCTCACAGCTCGCATTGAACCCTGCTGGTGGTCTCTGTGATCTATTGACAGCCAAATAGCTATTTGTGTACTTTGTTGAATACTGTTCAGTTTTGTAATAAAGATTCTGGGAATCTTTATAAGCCTGTGTCGGTGTATTTTCCTTTGCTCGGTGTAACAGCCATAATATTGTATTCTTTCTGATTCCACAGGTGTGCTATGATGCCTTGGCAATGTGCCATGGACAGCATGCACATGCCACTTGGCATTGCATTCACTTGTCACATGTGTATGTGGTGGGCAGATTAAGGTCTGGCAGGGTGTGGCAGCAGATACTCCAATCCTGGATGGATCTCCGGTGCTTCCTGTTGATTGTGTTTGCAGTGGACATGTTGATGGTCCACTTGATTGTTCTGGCAGACAACAGAGGTTCAGGTGAGCTGCAGACATGCATTGCACAGGTATTGTGGCAGACTGTCATGGAGCTGCCCAGGGTGATGTTGGAGGTGAGGGGGGTTGGTGAGTGGTGTCCAGACTGGATGGTGCCGTCTGGGTGAGGTCGGAGGTGAGAGGGGCTGGTGAGTGGTGTCCAGACTAGACGGTGCTGCCTGGGGTGATGATGGAGGTGAGGGGGGCTGGTGGGTGGTGGGTGGTGTCCAGACTGGAGGGGGGCTGCCTGGGGGTGGTGACACAGGTGAGAGAGGTGTGGGGAAGGGAGTGTACAGTCAGGGAGTTGATTGGGGTGATGTTGGAGGTGAGGAGGGCTGGTAGGTGGTGTCCAGACTGCGAGGTGCTGCCTGGGGGTGGTGTCACATGTGAGGGAGGTGTGAGGAGGTGAGTGTACTGTCAGGGGGCTGCCTGGGGTGATGTCAGAGGTGAGGGGGCTGGTGGGTAGTGTCCAGACTGCAGGGGGCTGGTGGATGGTGTCCAGACTGGAGGGGGCTGCCTGGGGGAGTGTCACAGGTGAGGGGAGGGGAGTGTACTGTCAGGGGACTCTCTGGGTGATGTTGGAGGTGATAGGGACTGGTGGGTGGTGTCAGGACTTGAGGGGCTAACTTGTGGTAGTAACAGAGGTGAGGTGGGGCTGGTGGGTGGTTTCAAGACTGGAGGGGGTGCCTGGAGTGATGTCAGAGGTGAGGGGGGTTGTTGGGTGGCGTCCAGACTGGAGGGGGCTGCCTGGGGGTGATGTCACAGGTGAGGGAGGTGTGGGGATTGGAGTGCACTGTCAGGCTGCCTGGGGTGATGTCAGAGGTGAGGGGGTTGGTGGGTGGTGTCCAGACTGGATGGTGCCGTCTGGGTGAGATCGGAGGTGAGAGGGGCTGGTGAGTGGTGTCCAGACTAGACGGTGCTGCCTGGGGTGATGATGGAGGTGAGGGGGGCTGGTGGGTGGTGTCCAGACTGGAGGGGGGCTGCCTGGGGGTGGTGACACAGGTGAGAGAGGTGTGGGGAAGGGAGTGTACAGTCAGGGAGTTGATTGGGGTGATGTTGGAGGTGAGGAGGGCTGGTAAGTGGTGTCCAGACTGGGAGGTGCTGCCTGGGGGTGGTGTCACATGTGAGGGAGGTGTGAGGAGGTGAGTGTACTGTCAGGGGGCTGCCTGGGGTGATGTCGGAGGTGAGGGGGCTGGTGGGTAGTGTCCAGACTGCAGGGGGCTGGTGGATGGTGTCCAGACTGGAGGGGGCTGCCTGGGGGAGTGTCACAGGTGAGGGGAGGGGAGTGTACTGTCAGGGGACTCTCTGGGTGATGTTGGAGGTGATAGGGACTGGTGGGTGGTGTCAGGACTTGAAGGGCTAACTTGTGGTAGTAACAGAGGTGAGGTGGGGCTGGTGGGTGGTTTCAAGACTGGAGGGGGTGCCTGGAGTGATTTCAGAGGTGAGGGGGGTTGTTGGGTGGCGTCCAGACTGGAGGGGGCTGCCTGGGGGTGATGTCACAGGTGAGGGAGGTGTGGGGATTGGAGTGCACTGTCAGGCTGCCTGGGGTGATGTCAGAGGTGAGGGGGTTGGTGGGTGGTGTCCAGACTGGCGGGTGGTACCTGGGGTGATGTTGGAGGTGAGGGGAACTGGTGGGTGGTGTCCAGACTGGAGGGGGCTGCTGGGGTGTCATTGGAGGTGAAGGGGGCTACTGTGTGGTGTCTGACCTAGTGGTTGATGTGCAGTAGAGGTGTATGCCTGAAGAATGGGTGCCTAGGGTGCCAGGGGGTGGACTCACGTTTTTGTAAGTGGCATAGCCTCCACCTACGAGTGAGGGCCAAGTTTTTGCACAGATGCAGCCTGGGCTAGAGAGGTGAGGCACGCAATTTCACTGGGGTACTGCCTCCACTTTCGAGTGAGGGGCGCATTTTCACAGGGGTGCAGCCTGGGCTTGTGAGGAAAGGCGTGCATTTTTGCAGGGGTGCAGCCTGAGGTTGCGGGGTGAGGTGCCCGATTTTGCTGGGTTCCAGCTTCCACTTACATGGGAGGGTGCATGTTCTCGCAGGGATGCAGCCTGGCCTTGAGAAGTGAGGCGTGTGATTTTGTGGGGATGCTGCCTCCACTTACGAGGTAGGGTGCGCGTTTTCACAGAGGTGCAGCCTGGCTTGCGAGGGAGGGTCTGTGTTTTCGCTGTGGTGCAGCCTGGGCTTGGAGGGAAGGCGTGCGTTTTTGCTGGGGTGCAGCCTGGGCTTGCAAGATGAGGTGCGCGATTTCCCTGGGGTGCTGACTCCACTTATGAGGTAGGTACGCATTTTCGTAGGGGAGCAGCCTGGGCTAACGTCGGAGGGCCTGTGTTTTAGCTGGGGTGCAACCTGGGCTTGTGAGGGAAGGCACACGTTTTTGCAGGGGTGCAGCCTGGGCTTGCGAGGTGAGGCACACGATTTTGCTGGGGTGCTGCCTCCACTTATGAGGGAGGCCTGCATTTTCGTAGGGGTGCAGCCTGTGCTTGCGAGGGAGGGCATGCCTTCTTGACAGGTTACTGGATGGTGGTTCACGGGTGGACACCGAGGGTTGCGCATACTTTTTAGTGTGTGTGGGGGCGTGTTGTGGGCGTTCCTCATGCAGCTGCGCTGCGGCTCACGCAGGGTCATTCTCAGAAAGCAGGACTTGCAGGAAAAATGCCCTGATTTCCATGAATCTGGCCCACAGGATTTGCACCATTTCTGGCCAGCTGCAAGTGTCAGCATGTAATAGAGATGGGAGGAAAACGTGCTCGCTTCATTCCCTCTGGCGCCAATGGCGCCAAAGTGCAAAAAGCATTCACTCCGTTTTTTTAATACATGTCCAAACATTAACTAATGCACCCTCCGTGTTTATAGCTTTTTATTAGCATCATAAGGAAGATGATTAAATGATGTGGGTAGGTAGAAGTCTAGTCTTATTGTTTATCATCTGAATTGTAGATTGCTATAAATCACACACAAAGATATGTTTTCTAAAAAAGGGCGTACAGGAGTGTATTGTTTTTGTATTCCAAGTATTGCAAATAGTTAAACTCCTTAAAAAGTACTTTAAAGCACTCAAACGTGATAGCATATAAAACTGAAGAAATACGAGTTTGTGATAGCAATTGTTCACATCTCACATCTCAATCTTGTTTGCGGATTCTAATGTATCCGTCTAATTTAAAAACATGGCATCAGATCTTTTTATGGTTTTGCATTCCTTTAGCTCAGACACAGCGAGGCACAATCTCCATGCCACCTAATGCATTGTGCAGCAGATGCAGGCATCTATTAGCAGGGTATCAGTCGTTACATGCAAAATTGCTGTTTAACGAGGAGGCACTCCGGTGCATACCATTAGCAGCTCTCCAAGGTGTATTATCAATTGCCCCTCTGCACATTGTAGTGGAAAGGGCATATGGATTGGAGGATGCTTGGCGCTTCCTTCTGTCAGTCCCAAACGATCAAAATCCCTTCAATAATATCTTTCCAAAACGAGGGTATCTTTTGTCAGTTTGCATTTCATATACCCTTTACTTAATGCTATCTCACAATAGGGGAGGAAAGGTCCCGATCCTGATCCTGGCTTATAAACTACTCGTTGGTATTAAGTGGGTTATAAAAGGGCAAGTAGAATTATAAAATAACAGGAGCGCCATGCAAGCGGTGCAGAAAGTGTTTTGCTCTTTCAGAAAAAGGAAATAGTGAGCAATATTGAAAGTTGACATATATTTAGGATAAAGTACCCCTAACTGTACATTATGGGTGTATTGGAAATCACTGAGTTCTTTGATCCTGTAAAAATATTAAGCTGCTTGTCTTAATGTCCATTTTTATGGACAGTTAGTGGTATATGCTCTCTCTAAGACAGTGGTCTTCACACTTTGTTGGCCTGGGACCCCCCTGACAAATATTTGGGCTGGCCATAACCCACAAAAATACCAAATGGACAGTATGTATTGCACGCCGTCACTGCACCCTACTTCCAGTATAGTCGCTGGGATCCCCCACCTGCGCCCATCACAGTCGCTGGGCTCCCTCATCCCACTCCTACCCAGTCCCTGGGCTCTCCCCACCCCATCACACACCCTGGCCTCTCCCCACCCTTGTCCCACCACTATCCCATGGGTTCCGCCCATCCTACTCCCACCACAGTTCCTGGGCTCTCCCCATCCCGTTCCCAACACAGTCCGAGGGCCAGTGGCGGCTGGTGAATTTTTTAAGTGGAGGGGCATAACTATTTGCCCCAAAAATGCCATAGAGACCGAGCGCAGTGAGGGAGCCCGAACCAATCAAGGGAGGTTCAGGTGGGGCTTTCCCCCGTGATCATTTTTTTAAATAATGGGTTAAAATGTTACATTGTAGCGCATACTTTAAAAAAGAAAATGGGTAAATAGCAAAACAGTTTGCAATTGGTGCTGGGGGGAGTGGGCAGGCATGACATTTTTTACTGGACATCTATTCTAGATGTCCAGTAAAAAGATACCTTCCCTGTCCGCTGGGCCAAACACAATCAACATGATTATGTGTGTATGCTAGGGTGCCAAGGGGGAAAG
Organism: Ambystoma mexicanum; assembly: GCF_040938575.1. NCBI lineage: Eukaryota > Metazoa > Chordata > Amphibia > Caudata > Ambystomatidae > Ambystoma > Ambystoma mexicanum. Next base: position 869,300,000 of record NC_090937.1, read on the forward strand.
CATGGTATTTTTGACTGGACATCTATGATAGAAATCCAGTAAAAAAAATACCATCCCTGTCCCCTGGGCTCCACAGCGCCTCAGAAGGAGAGCTGATTTTGGCAGGTGGGTAGGGGGATTGTGCAACGAAGGCATTTAGGTATTTTTAAAAGGCCTTTGTTGTACAACCCTCCTTCCCCCCTCTATCACCACTTGCCAAAATCAGCTCAACTGACCAAAACAAACTAACACACAATCATACAGAAATCACTCTATCATTCACACAAGCATCCATCACCATACACTCACTCATAACACAAGCATACACGCATCCAAAAACATGTTTAAATAAAACAATATGAACATAAACGTACCTTCTGCATTTGCCTGCGTGTGGGTGCTGAAACACCATGCTCCAGGCTGCTCTGTCCATATGTGCAAGGAGGTGCAGGAGCTCCCCCTCGCACATACAGACATGCAGAGCCCCAGCCAGCATTTCCAATGAGCTATGCAATGCTGGCGAAGCAAAACGCCCCAGCACTTGCATGGCTCAATGAGCATGTGCGGCTGGGGAACTAAACTGAACTGTCAAAGGGAAATAGTGTTTCCCTTTGACAGTTCAGCCAGCCCAGGAGTACTCCCTCAGCTGGAAAAAGCAGCGAAGGGAGGGATCATTGTTTCACTGTGCTGGCTCCTTTGCTCCTTCATAATGGGTGAGGGGGCCACTGAGTGGGCGTCCCCTCCCCATTATGGATGAGGCGCCAGGCTCGGTCTGGCCTATAGGGCAATGCCTGTACCAAAAATGCAAAATGCATGGGCCAGTCAAAAGGGCCACCTTTTTGGCCAATGTCGGCCAGTTTGATGAGTTACTTCACTATTCAGTTAGTCATTTTAACCATTGTTGCTGAATAAATATTCTTGTAGACTTAGATACATCTTGTAGATTTTACACACTAGAAATGGAGACCCTTAAACATCTGGTGCTGTTTTGCTGCGAACTGCGGTTTGTGCGATCAATTCACTTGGGACCTTGGAGTGAAAAACACCCCTCCTTGTGTGCTAATGAATGGTGGCAGAAAATGTTTAACGGCACGGACATGAAATTGATAATTCCACTAACGTCTCTGCTAGCAGAGACTGAAGGACTGTTGAAACTAGACCTAACATAGCCCAAAGGAATTACCAATCACGTGGTTGGGACTGAGCTTGCATTAGCAAGAAGGGGGAGGAAGGACTGGGTTAAGGATTGACTTGTTCTGTGTTTTTGTCATATTTTAAAGGTTTGTGTTCAAACTATTAAAACATTTTTACAAATAAATAAAAAAAATATTCTTTAAATATCACTATTTACTTATATTTTAACACAAAGCACCCCTTTGGGTACTATTCAAACAGTCTGTGACTAAAGGAATGAATATCCCTTTACAAGTGCGGGCCACTTTTTCATTGGTGCCAGAGACAGTTTCATGCTTCAGCCCGAGACCATGTGAGCCGACACGGCCCATTTCTTCCAATCTAAAAAAAAGAAATAAAAAAAGATTTTTTTTTTAACATTTCATGGTGGGCTCTCACTTCCTCCTAAGGATGCGGCTGCGGCCCCCTGCTTGGGCGCGCCCCACAGTTTGAATGCCGCTGCTCTAAGACATGATCACAGCATTACCTCTTTAATACTCGTACCTAGCGCCCTTGGGTGCCACGCACATTTCAATTGGGGATATGTGCAGAACACATGAATAACTGTATAGTAGAAATAAGCACACCAATATATAGTGAGGCGAAGGTTACAAACAATCATTTAATGCCTGGTTTTGTTGTTTAAAATAAGTGGTGACATTCAGATAGAGACCTGCTGTCTTATAAACATCTACAGCAGTGCAGCAAATAAACATCCAGCTATACTCGTTTCTCTGTCAAACTATGACCATTGTCATAGAAAGTTGAGAGTCAAAAATATGAAAAGCTAGTGCTCTTTTTGGTTTTGCCGAATGTATGTGGCGCTTGCACCAGAAAATAGACAAAACCATTCTTACAGGAGAGAGAAAGACGGAATGGGAGTTCAAAATGACAATATCTGGTTGGCATAGCAATGTGCATTGCCACAGCATGAAACTGCCAAATCACTAAAATCTCTTTTCCCAAACTCCTCTGCAGCACTACCCAATGAGCAGTCCCCTCAGAATAGGTGCTCTAATCAGCAGCTTTGTAAGAAGCAAGTCGTGTGCCAGGCCTTCCATTTCCAAGCTGTGCAGTGGTTTTATATGTGAGCTACTTTTGAGAGCAGATCTGTTTTTGTCCTCCAGAGGCAGCCTTTTTACAGACGCCCACCCACCTCATGCCCACTTTCTCTACTCCCCAGCCCAACTCTCTCTAAGCCCAACCACCCCACTCACACTCTCTCCACCCCCACCCACCCTACCTCCACTTTCTCTACCCCAATCACCCACCCTACATCCACTCATTCTAACCCCACTCAACCTTCCCCCATTCTGTCTAAACCCACCCATCCACCCTATACCCATCCAACCACCCTGCATACACTCTCTAAACCTACACCCACCCACCCTAACTCTAATATCTCTACCCCCACCAACCCACTCTAACTCTATTCTCTATATCCCAACACCCACTCTCTTTAATCACACCCACCAACCCTACCTCCACTATCTCTAACTCCAACCTACATCCACTCTCTCGACCCCCACCCACCCACCCTACCTCCACTCTCTCTACCCCCACCCACTGTAACTCTACTCTCTCAACCCACACCCACCGTACATCCACTCTCTCTACCCCCACCCACCCTACCTGCACTCAATATATCACCATCCACCCGGCCCCACTATCTCTAATCCAACCCACCCACCCTACCCCCACTATCTCTACCCCATCCACCCATTCTACCTCCACTCTCTCTACCCCCACCCACAACACCTCTACTCTCTCAATTGCCACCCACCCTACCTCAACTTTCTCTACCCTAACCGCACACCCTACCGACACTCAATATACCACCACCCACCCTACCCCACTCTCTCTAATCCCACACACCAACCCTACCCCCACAATCTCTGCCCAAACCCACCCACCTGACCTCCATGCTCTCAAACACCACCCATCGTACCTCCACTGTTTCTAGCCCCACTCTCCCACCCTACCTACACTCAATCTACTGCCACCCACCCAACCCCCACTTTCTCTAACTGCACCCATTCACCCTATCCCCATCCTCTCTAACCCCACCCACCCACCCTAACCCCAATCTCTCTATGTGATCAAACCGACCTACACCCACCAATCTTACCCCCACTCTCTCTACTAAACTCCACCCACCCTAACTCCATTCACGCTACTCCCACCCACCACCCTACCTCCTCTCTCTCTACCCCCACACACCCACCATACCTACACTCTCTCTACCCCCACCCACCCACCCTACCTCCACCCACCCACCCCACCTCCACTCCCTCTACAGACACCCACCGACCCTACATCCACTCTCTCTACCCACACCCACCCACCCTACCTCCACTCTCTCTACCCCATGCCTCTCTCTACCCCCATGCATCCACCCCACCTCCACTCTCTCGTCCCCCACCAACCTTAACTCCACTCTTTCTACATAAAACCTCCCACCCTGCCTCCAATCTCTACAAACTCCACTCTCTGCCCAACCCTAACTCACTTTCTGCACATAAAACCTCCCACCCTACCTCCACTCTCTCCCCCTCGCCCATCCTACACCCACCCACCCTACCTCCACTTGCTTTACCCCTACCCACCCACCCTCCACCCTCTCCACTCTCACTAACCCCACCCACCCTACACCCATTCTTCCTAACCAAACCCACCCATCACACGTCTACTCGTTCTACCCCCCAAAATACCCTACCTCCTCTCTCTCTACCGCCGGCCACCCACCCACCTTACCTCCACTCTCTCTATCCCACCCACCCAACCCCTGCTCACCCACCGTATCCCCACTGTATGTACCCCCATCCAACCACCCTACACCCTCTCTCTATAACTCTCTATAACTCCACCCACTCACCTTACCTCCCACCCTAAATCCACTCTCTCTATCCCCACCCACCCTACGTCCACTTTCTCTATCCCCATGCACCCACCCAACCTCCTCTCGCTCTATTCCAACCCACCCTAACTCCACCCTATATAGACCCAAACCCCACCCCTACTTACTCTACCCCCACCCACCCACTCTTCCTCCACTCTCTCTACCCCCACTCTTCCACCCTACCCCCACTCGCTCTACTCCCACCTACCCACCCTACCTCCACTCTATCTACCCCCACTCCCTAACCCCACTCACTCTACTACTCCCACCCACCCTTCTTCCACTCTCTGTACCCCCACCCATCCTTCACCCGCTCTCTCTACCCCCACCCATCCACCTTTTCCTGTATCTCTCCACCCCCACCCACAAGGCCCCACTCTCTCTAGCCCCACGCACCCACCCTACCTCCACTATCTCTACCACCATGCACCCACACCACTTCCACTGTCTCTACCCCCACCCCCATACTCCCACTCGCTCTACACCCACCTACCCACTCCCTCCACCCCCAAACCTCCATTCTCACTGCCCGCAACCTCCACTCTCTCTACCGACACCCACCATCCCTATCACCACTAGCTCTACTCGCACCCACCCACCCTACCTCCACTCTGTCTACCCACCCACCCTGCCACCCACTATATCTACCCCCACTCCTTATAACCCCCCCACTCCATCACCACTCACATTACCCCAACCACCCACCTTCCCACTACTCTTTCCACCCCCACCCACCCTAGCTCCAATCTCTCTAACCCCGCCCACCCTACGTACCCTCTCTCTACCCCACCCATCCACCCCACCTCCACTCTCTAACCCCCACACACCCACCTTGCCCTCACTCTCTACCCCACCCACCATACATCCACTTTGTTGTTTCCCCAACCACCCACCCCACCCCCACTCTCTCTACCACAGCCACCTACCCTACCTGCAGCCTATCATCAAACACCCACCCACCCCACCCCCACTCTCTATACCCACTTCCCCCACCCTACCATCACTGTCTCTACCCCTACTCACCCATATCTCTCTACACCCACCCAACCGCACACTCTCTACCACAAAACCCACCCCACCCCAACTTTTCTCCCTCATCCTTCCCCTCACACTCTTGTTTTATTTCGTAACATCTCACTCTGAACCTTTCTTACTCATATTTCCTCTTGCTCGTCATCAGTAGCACCCTCTCTCAATCATTTCCTCCATTGCTCTACTCTCCTTCCTTCTCGTTCTCTTGGACACCCGCAGTCCGTATCCCATCATCCTTTGAAACTTTGCACTCTCCACCTTGCACCGTGGTGCCTATAAATGCAAATTACAAAGGACAGTAGCAAACGCCAAAACTATTAGCTTTGCCCATGCTTGTTATGGAAGTGTTTGCATGACATATAGATTTCTCCTTCAGGATCAACCTTCTAAACTATATGCGGCACTGTCGGCACGTATTGTGTGCTCAAGCTTCAACTCTAAGTAACGTGCCTGCTATCTCATGCTTTACATGACACAGAACGCCTGAGTGAGCTGCAAGTGTGTGAAATAATTCAGGACAAAAAGGCAGCCGCATTCGAGGCTGGAGCTGGAATTCCCTCTGCCATCTTCAACATGGATCACCCTGCCCACTTTGCCTGCATGGCAAAATACCAAACATGCAGACTAAACAGACTAAGTATGTTAGCTAAACCGGGAGTTGACACGAAAGGTAAAAAACAGTAGTGGTCAGACAAATATGTGTCCACCATTTCTCACCTTGACAGCACGAGCACGAGTTCCTGCAGTCCCCTTCTGTTCAGAGTGTGGTAAGTGCTGATGAGCGGGGGCTCGGATATTAAGTGCTGATCACCAGAGTGGAGGAGGCAGAGTAACAGAGACTATTGTCAAGCGTACAGAGACCAGAAATTATCTGGCAAAGAACCCGGAGCCCACATTAAAAGCGGGAAATGAACCTCTACTCCACCTCAGAGAAGACCACGGACTGTAAACCACAGCAAGGGAACTTTGGAGTTCTTCACTGGTTCCCAGGGAAACATGATGCATTCGCTGAGCTTGTGCCAGTAAGCTGGTGGTCTGTGCAAAATGATCAGGATGCATCATCAGGATCAGGGAGAAGATGAGGATAGGGGCTGGCTTGTGGGGGCAAGAAAGATAAAACGTCAGAAAGCACATATAGGTTGATCAAAGCCCTGCTGGACCAATTCGTAAGGTCAGTAATTCAACGTACACATTTTAAAATGTGTGATGAAATCAGAACCCTTCTCCATCCCAAGTCCACGAGAGGTCTCTGCAGACCAGGAAGCCCATACTACTATGACAACATCAATCACAGAAACGGTGGGCTATCATGAGGCGGGACATGGTGAGAGCTGCATAGGCTCCTTCTATGGCCCTGACTTGACTTGAGTGGCGTGGGCTCAGAGATCGAAGATCCAGGAGGCAGAGTTACACCATTGCTCTCCGGTCCCTCCCCTGTCCCTAGCTCGCGCATTCAGGTTGGAGAAAGTGATACCAAATGTAGTAAATGCACAGACCTATGCAATACCTGTATTAAAGGAGAACTAGGAGTTAATGTGGTATTCACTCCTCTGAATCCCGAGACACTCACAGTAAGATTGCCGCAGGTGAGGTGAGAAATATTAGATAACACTGTGGACCAAGAAACTACGCTGTGGGCTCTGTATGCCAAAGGTGGTCCATTTGGTGAAATAGGACACCAGCCCTTTGTGCTCAAACACAAAACAGAGATATTTTGAAGGATGGGGTAGGACTTTGGTACCACAAAAACCAAATATCAAGTCCCTCGTTTAATCCAGGGTGGTGTACATGATCCATGGGTTCCATGTGATAATATCGCCGCAAAAATATCGCCATACAAAGATTTTGCCATATTTTTGCGGCGATATTACCCCCGCAACCCCCATATATTTCAAAAGGGAGCGGGGGACACCCCCACAACCCCCCCATCCATTTACCCATAAATTATCCCCACCAAAAATATCGCCTATGGCCGTTCCCGATGACCATATGTACGGCGATATTTTTGGTCGGGATAATATTACCTGATACCGATCCATTGCCACATTGGCATTGATAAAAGCAAGGACAATGCAGGCAATATGTGAACCAGCAAAGGGGGGGGGGGGCGATGCAGTGAGAACTAACCAAGTAATAAGACTAGCTTCTTTAGTCCATCCTAGATTGATAATTCTGCTGTCAATGTCCCCATAACCCCCACGCTCTACCCCCCAAAATACCCGTCAGCCCTCATAGACTTCAGCTTCAAAGACTTCCTCTGAACCTCCTCCCCATTGAAGATGGCTGTTACTCTAAATTTGAATACTGAATAAATATGGTAGGGAAGTTAAAAAACCTTGAACAAGCTGCTGAAAGTGATAAGTTGGAATGTGAAAGGACTCACTTCCCAGGTGAAGAGGAAGAAGGTATGGACTGTACTAAAAAAGATGTAATGCAGACTTGTACTACTTCGGGAATCACACTTACCAGAAGAAGAGCTGGGTTTAATTAGAAAGGGGTGTTTTCATTGAGAAATCAGTAACACTTTTACTCAAAATGGAGGGGAGTGAAACGCTCTCAGAGGTACAATTCTAAAGGAACTAAAAGGCAAGGAGGAAAGGTACGTTCGCCGAAGATTAGGAGGGAAGGGAAGTACTATATATAAAGGCAAATGTTTATCCTTCCATTAATGAAGACAATGTTTTCTTTAAATCATCTCTTCGCAGAAATGTGACCCACCTCGGGAATCAGTAAGTAATGCTAATATTGAGGCGATGTGCCCCTCGGGTCCCTTAACACGGGCGGCGGTGCCGTTACTGACAGTGTCAGCCTGCGGCCGAAGGGCATATCGCCATTAGCACCTGTGTAGTTCCCTATAGAGGTAATAATGGTGTCTTTTAAAAATACAAAAAAAGAAATGTACCGTTGCTGCGTCGCCCGGCGCCATGTAGTGCTCCCCCCGAAGTCGATTTTCAATGTTGACGTCATCAACATTGAATACGGACTTCAGGGACACACAGCAAAGGTATGTTTCTGTTTTATAAAAAAAACAAAAAAAGACACCATTAGCATCCGTGAAGGGAAGGGGGAGGGAGAGCAGGGAAAGGGAAGGGGGCTCTGGCTACGGAGGCTCCTCGGAATGCAGCCTTGTACCATACAATACAGCCCACATTTCAAGCACCCTGATTGGCCAGCTCCCCTTTCGAAGGTGTAATGGGGGGTGACTTCAATATTACAGTTCAGCCCAAGATGGATAGATCGGCAGCTAACAGACAGACTAATGAGTGGAACAGTAAGGATTGTAGGAAACTGGTTTGTCGGCTGGACTTAGTGGACTCCTAGAAGACCACTAACCCAAGAACAAAGACATATACATTCTTCTCTACCACTCACTCAGCAGCTTGAGAATTTACAACATATGGGTGTTGTGAAACATATTCAATGGGGTACATCAGGCAGAGATTGGTTTATTTAAGCAATAAGCCCCTTGCAGCAGGGTCATTACCGAGTCAGGTAATGCCCTGGGGACGTTCGGGCCTTAACTAAAGCCCCGGGGCATTACCTGACTCGGTAATGCACCCGTGGTGAGAAACTAATTGCTATTAGTATCCAGACCCGCAAGACTGTGTTACTAATAGCATTCTAAACAAATGCCAGCTGTGGAAGGGAAAATAGAGTCTGTTTTCCCCTTCCATGGCGACCATCGGGAGAGTACACGCTGGGGACAGAAGTGTTCCCAGCGCGTTCGCTCTCGAAAACAGAGAAAAAAGAAGGTAAGTGGGGTTGGGAGGTTGGGGAGGGGATTGTTTGGAAGGTGGGTGAGGGAGAAAACACTTACCTGAATCACTGGTGGGGGAGGATGGTAGGGGGGAGCCGTGTGGTGGCTCGTAGCGGGGATTACCCCGTTCTGAGACTCTTCATTGGCTGAGGGATTCTGCGCCAGGTAATGTCCCAGCGAGGGCCAATCAGATAGTTTGTTACATTCTGATTGACCCTGTCCGGGTACTAATCTGTATTTCGGACCACCCGAGGATCTCAATGGAGAGCGCTCAGCTCAAGACATTGGAGGCTAAGCTGAACACGTGATAGACAGCCTGGGTGAGAATGACCAGCAATTCTGAGTAGATGATGTAGGCACAGTAAATACATAGGCACTAGCATTGGAAACGTTCTTTAAACACTGTCTTAAGGGGCAGACCAGGTACTATAGGAACAGCAGTACAGAGGGAGTAGGAAAGAGCAAGGAAAAAACCGGAGAAGCAACTACAGGTTTGGTAGAATGCGTTTAGAAGAACAGGGAAAGAAAAAGACTTGAACGAAGTTGTGAAGTCTTGGAACGTGCAACGTGAACACTTAATGTAGCAAGCAGAACACCTTCTGCTCAGGGATAAGCGGAGTTTCTGAGTTTATGGGAGAAAACAAGTTAACTACTAGCCTGGAGCATAAAGAAAATTGAAGACTCAATGATACTTGTGGCAGTGGAGGACAAGACAGGTACAGTCCAGACAGGCAACTCAGACATCTCTGGAAGGGTTTGCAAGATTTATAGTGTGCTATATAGGGAAGAGGATTATAGGACTGACAGTAAGATAGGGGACTGCCCAAAAAGAGCAGTTCAAGAATGCTTTTCTGCAGAAGAGGACCACAGACTAGAGAGACCGATAATGTAAAACAGAATTAGAGATCTGATCAAATATATAAATGTAAGAACATCTCTGGGCACTGACGGATCTCTTGGTCAGTTCTATATAAAAACACAGGCCCATATATTGCTAGCACGGTTTAGAATGAATCTTAACCTATAAAGTTAAGATTCATTCTAAACCTTCCAGCCATCCCCTCCTTTGTTTTGCTTTTGTCACCCAGTGTAGGACTGGTTTGCCAGACGTGGGTCCCGTTACCACTGGGCCTAGAGACCCAAGCTACTCTTCACTGATGACACCCAATGAGGCCAAAACAGGTCTGGGATGCTTATGGTCTCGTGCAGAAGGGATGTGACCAGGCAGTTCGGGCAGGACTGCCCCTTTTGGGTTGGGATCAAGCCTGATTTGCATATGGTCTTTCTCCTTTTGTAATGGCTTAGCAGGCAAAGACGATGGTGTGGAGGTTTGCCCAGAGCAATGCTAGATGTTAAGATTAATTCTAAACCTTCCAGCCATCACCTGTTTGTTTTGCCATACATTACTCATCTCATGTATGCTTTACAATGACTTTGTACATGATTTACGAGAACTTGCATGGATGGAAAAAGATTTGAATATAGTGATTACACAAGATGGCAAACACAAGGTGAAATTGAGACTTGATAATCCAGCATGCCTACTGTATAAGAACTTCCACATCTTGAGCCAAATAGTGGCCAAGCTTCTTCATCATAACCAAGTCGGATTTATCAGGGGTCGAGGGGGTCGGGGCGATGGTCCCTCCAATATTAGGACCTTTCTAGAACTACTGCATTTACAAAAAGATTCTGATGAGGTGATGATAGATCTAAATCTTGATGGCGAGAAGGTATTTGACAGGGTGAGCAGGAAATACTTTGAAGTTTACCTGGTGAAGTTTGTGTTCCCTGATTTCTTTGTGGGGTTCATACATTCAATATATTTCAATGTGGGAGCACAGGGTCTCGTGAATGGCCTTGTCTCTGCAGACATCATGTTGCAGAGTGGTACGAGTCAAGGCTATGCTCTGTCCTCCACGCGCTTTCCTTCTTACGCCTCGGGCAGGTCTTGTGCACACTACTTCAGAATGAGGCCAATAAAGGAAGTACGAAAGTAACTCCAAACTCTTAGCCTATGCTGATGATTTACTGCTCATGATAGTAGACCTATGATGCTCAGTCCCAGAGGTCCTGAAAGAGGTGAACAGATTTTGGGATGTGTCAAGCGACACATTAAACAATGCTAAAACGGAAGCTATCCCAGCGACTTGTTCCAGTCATAAAGTCCATTTAAATGGATATGGGTTCTAATGATGTAAAGCAGGGTTATATACCTAGGGATTGAGATACGAAAGGTGTGAGGCTTGTACTTCTGCATCATCTCTCAATTGTTACCAATGCATTATAGGAGGACTTTAATAGGTGGTCAATGCTGAACGGTAGGGTCTGGAGGAAATTTGATATAATAAAGATGATGCTGCCCAGAGTGCTCTTCATATTTACAGTTGTACCTTACAAAGCCACTAAGAGGATGCTGAAGTAATTTTATGGGGAATCAGCAACCTTTCTGTCAGGGGTGAGGGGTTAAAAAAGCTCACTTCTCCTGGGCAACTCTGTGTAAACTGTGGGAGAGAAGGGGTTTTGAGCTACCAGACTCCAGAACAGGAAGATGTCATGAGTCTTGCATCTTGAGTCAGCTGCCTTAGGGACAATTTTTCAGCTCGGTAATGGTGTGGTGAGGACGTTATACTGCCCCCCCTCATATTGGCCCAATTGGTCCTCGGACCCTCATGCTCGCCGCTAGAGGGATCTCCCTCCATTACCTGCTTAGCCCCTTGCTGCAGGTGAGTTTCTGACGCATTGGTTCTCACTGGCGGTAGGCTATCCGTACTTTTATTCATCTGTTTGGTAATTCTTGTCTCTGTCTTTATATGTGCAGGCTTGGAGGCTCTCTCCCGCGCATTTTTGCCACTTTTGTGGTACTGAAATATCTCATGGGGGGACCATTCTATCCCTTCAAGTAAGTGTAGGGCCAATTTAGCCCTTTATGTACCTTGCCGAGGGCACTTTATATCTTTCAGTTCTGGGTCGGGCTACTGGGTACACTTGGCATGCGGACACCTGGACACAGCAGCACCTCATTTCGTCTCCTAGGGGGTTTATACGAGTGTGTTTTATTTTCCCCACTTTACGTTCCTTGTGGAGCGTTTTCTTTTTCTCTGCCCTCTCCTCGCCCGTAGACGGGGAAGGGTACAGTGAATGATTTGTTCTGGTGGAGGTTGTTTCTACATTGATGCTACCACCTTGGTGAAGGGTGGATTTCCTCTAATACACAGTAGTTCGGTGTTTTCACAGGTGGAGGATATCTTTTCCTTCTTTATGTTGTTATTAGTCACTTTTCCAAGCTGCAAGTTGTTTCTTTTGGGCTGCTGGGGGCCTTTTTATTTGGCTGAATAGGTCAGTAATATGATTATTTATCACATCCACAGAACTCCATTCCCCTTGGGGTCCTGACGAAGGCAGCAGAATTGATGCCCTGCCGAAACGTCCTGTACATCGCTCCATGCTACCGAGCTCTGTGATATGGCCCAACAACGCCATAATGGACGTAGACCTGGGATGTGTGTATTTTGGTCAGGCGTAATTTAATTCGCCGTGTCTAATTAGTTTTAGCATTGTAATTGGGTGACACTGCCATACGGAGCATATCTGTGACTTGTTAGCCAGATAGGGCCAGGAAGTTAGAATGTGTGCCCGCCTTGCTCTGGTTTATACAATCTTTGCTGTGTCACCTGTGCTTTTATGATTATATCATGAAATTGTTAATAGATGCATTTACACATTTTCCACATTGATATATGTCTGTATGTGGGGTTTTTTATGACTGGTGTACGTAGGACCTATGGCCTACGAAATAAAACTATGATCCTTTTATATTAAATGAAAAATATGGTACACTGTGTATTTCTCACTCTGTGAGGTGATGTATACAACTTACGAAATGGGACCCAGTTTAAATTGAGACTGGGCCATCAAATTTGTTCCTGAATGGTTCATCTGGGGGACTCCCCTTTGTGTGTTAGGGACAATGAGATCAGGAACCAACCAGATAGAAGGAAATAGAGACTTACTTTTGTCGAAAGAGAAACCAAGGAGGGGAGAGCAATCTACCAGCAGAGAAGGTCTCAATGGTACGAAAAACTGAAAAACTGTTGGTACTTGGCTTGATGTTTTAAAACAATCAAGAAGCCACCTATATGTTGGGCTCCACCATGATTTGGGGGAATTGAAGTCTTATGATAAGTGTAGGAATGTCCACTGTAAAACATGGATTTGTGCTCACATAACTATATTAGACCACCTCTGGCAGGGCGAGTGGCAGGGTCAAGGCACGTTGGGTTTCGGATTCCTCTATTTGTTCTTTGATCTCTGTACCAGGAAGGTGGGAAATGGCACACATTAAAACTTACTAAATCGATAGTGAGGAGTAAAATTAGTACTGGAGTCATATATGAGCCCAGAAGCTCTGTGTGGATGTAGAAGAAGGTATGTGAAAAATAACCTGAAAACAAACTGATTTACATACAACAGAGATCAACCTTTCACAAGTTGTAGACCCTGTGAAACACCAGGGAGATTGTCACCTCTCCCCAAATGGGAACTACCCCATTTGGAACTAGGGAGATGATCCCACTATGCTTAACTCAGGGGATAGGGTAAGAGGGATCTCTCTGGAGGTGAATGCCCCCTTATGGGACATGGGTCCACGTGAGTGATTTAAGTCACCATCCCACCCACCTAGTACTAACACCTTTGCACCAACATATGCCCAATATCGTGTAGTAAGGGAGAAGAGACGAGTGAACCACCACCGAAGGAGCCTCCCAGGGACAACCAATCATGAAAAGTTCTCAACCGGCCGTGTTGAGTATAACCGTGGCAAAGGCGGTGTCGCCAGAGAGAGAGAAGAATGCTAGTTTCAGCAGGAACATCGACGGCGCGCACCAGGAGAGTGCAGCAAGATGCAGCTGATGGCCGGGAGGAGAAGCCCCGAGAGCCTGCGAGAATGAGGGTGTAGATTCTATAAAGGCTAGCACAGAGCCCAGCTTAAAGTTTGTGTAAGTGACTCCACACAGGCCGTGTTGCAAGAACAGGGTGAAATCCCAAAAGTCTGACACAGAGCCCAACTGAAGAGTCTTGTAAGTGGCTCCACTGTGAGAGGAGAGTCTAAGTAACTCAGCGCCGCTCTGGTGAAGCATCCCTCAAAGCAGACAGGTACGCAGTGGCTGAACAGGTGAGAAAGGTGGTCAAAAGAAAGAAAGGAGGAAAGGAACCCTGAGTGGGAAAGACAAAGAATACACCCGAAGAGGGGAGTGAGAAAGAGAAGTTTCCCCAAATGGGGAGATACAGAGAAATCCTCAGAGTGGGGGGTGAGAATGAAAAATGCTCCAGGGTGGGGAAGGACGGAGAACACCCCAGAGTTGGACGTGAAAAAGAGAAGCACCCTAGAGTGGGGAGAGATGGACAAAAAACAGAGTGGGGAGGGAGAAAGAGAAGAGCTCCAGAGTGAGGCATGAGGACAATCCCAGAGTGGGAGGAGACGGAGCGAGTCCCTGAGTGGGGAGTAAGAAAAAAAACCAGAGCAGGAGAATGAGGAGAGACAGAGAAAACCCCTGAATGGAGAGCGAGAAAGAGAAGAGCCCCGAGTATGAGGTGAGGGAAACCTCAGAGTGGCAGGAGGTGGAGAGAAAGCCTAGGAGTGGGGAGTAAGAAACCCAGAGTGGGGAGAACACCAGATTCAGAAGAACGAGATAGAAATACATCAACAAGAAGCAGACAAAGAAAGAAATACGACAGCATGGCCAAAAATTACAACTGACACAAATGAGCATTATTGGACAACACACATCGTCTCTAAGATGCAAGTGGAATTTTCAATGGTGTTACTCGTAAGATGCCCAAAAACCACTTAGCCAGTTAATGGATCCAGAAGAAAGCCCATCTAATTGGCCAGTTAGTGTTTCCACCACATCCTCCACAACTTTGCAGCAACTGTCGACACTGCAGTCCTCTTTCAAATGCATTGTTCCACTGGATGTTCACATCATAAGCCAGCGCATAAGAGGGAACATGAAGGCACATCCAAGCCTATGTGAAATATTTATAATGGCTCAATGCCGCAATCACCGCTGATACCTAAATCTTTTGCGAAGAGTTTTTCTCACAGGAACCCGTTGAACTCTCACACTTAACGTATTAAAAAACACGGCACCAATGAAGGGTGGGTGCATTAACTTGCGTGCTAAGAGTGACTGGCCTAAACCCTGCCCTGCTAGTGAAAAAGGCAACCTGGCAAAGTCACCACCAGCAAATGATTAACACCTTTCTCCTTCAGCTGGTGTTATGCTTCAGTGGCTGGCTGTTCTACCTATCTTGACCAAACAAGGCCCAGGGAAGTGTGATATGATATGTCGATGTATTTGTTCTCAAATCATAATTCTGTGTGTTCCAACGTGATTAATGGCTTGGTACACACAGCAGGGAACTCTAGAGAGCTGACACCAAGGGGCGTCACCACAGCATCGACGTAACACAGCCGCCTCGCAATCTGCTTGCAAGGACCTTGCCATGTAGCAGGTATCGCGATAACCGGCAACCGCAGCAGGAGTTGACTTCTCGTCTCAGAGCTGCACTGAAATCCGCTTCAGACTACCGGCCCTTCAGCAAGATGTATTGCGCCGACTATGTAAGTTCAGTAATATTCTACTCTTGCCTAGATCTGAACGATTGATATTGCAGAAAGCTCAACTAAAATTGTGAACTATGAACTGACACAACGCCGGCCTTGTAGATCTATTTTACTTGCACGTTTGCATTTAGCGCACTTGTCTTGCACAACACTGAGTATATATGATCTTTGATATTACAGATGCAAAGGATTCCATTATTCTTATTGATCATCTGATTGATTGATTGCATATAAAGTGGAGGAGTGTTCCATTGCAGAACGTGAATCGTGTTTTCTTCAGCGGACAAATAATGGGTCTGGTGCACCAAGATTTGCACTGGAGCGTCTAAGATGTGTATGTGGTCGCTTATGCCCGATTCATGAAGCCAAACACTGGAGCAAATCGTGAGATGCCTGGAGCATCTGTGAAATGCAGTTCAGCAAATCGCATTAGCACGTGACCAGTTGTAGGTTTTGGTCTGGTGTAATGTATCAGGTGAGAATCAGGCATCACCTGATCTGTTCCAGTGCAAATCATTCTGTTTTAGGATCATTCCATTAGCTGATAGACTGTGCCTTTTCTGGGCTTCATGGACCATGTACTTGAAACCTGTGTAATGGATTTTGAAGTGGCCAATATTCAGAACATCCAGCGTATAGCGATGTTGTGCTCACGACAAAAAAAGCACAAAAGGTGTCTTGTTTTTATAAGTGATTAAACATTTCTGAAATGAAAAGCACCAAATATAGTATTTTACACACCTGCTACTTACAATAATTTATTAGTATTTTTTTTTTTAGTTAGCTAAAATCTTTATTTCGCCGACTTCACACCATAAAATATCACACACAACAAACACAGAGATAACAATCTTAAAAGAAATACAAAGCATCATAAATAATTGAAACGCTTAGGAGCTCACAAAACCGTTTTCTAAAAGCATAATTAAAAAAGATACAATGGCTTTAATCTCAAGCAATGAAGTACCGCATTTCAGTGAATCAAGCACAGCAGAGAAAGATTTAACATCTAGGTGCAACCAGACTGGTTTCAGCCAATGGGTTATTTCCCTTTCATAGGCAGGACAAAAACACAAGAAATGCGTCTCATCCTCCACTGGAGCGGGGCAGCACGGGGCAGACAGAAGACTATAGCTCCCCCCATTTACAAAGTGAGGCACGCAAACGGCAAAATGCCAAGTCTAAAGTTCGAATAGGTGGTCTTTTCTTTTGCATTCAAATGGAGGTCCAAATACTGCTGAAAGCCCCAGATTTCTATAATCGACAAATATTTAGTCGCCCGCTTACTCTTGAGGCAAAAATCGTTCATCCTGCCCCATGCCTAATGAGTGAAAGAAGATTGACACAGCTTTTATGAGCAGAGCCCAATTTTGTGGTGTTTGACCAATTAGTCTGATTGACAAAAACATGTCAATTTCTGACCGCCAGGCGCCATAAACACAGCAACTCCAAGCGCTGCACATCACTTATTCGAAACAGTTTCCTTATGATAGACCATGTTCAATCCATTGGCACAATAAGAACATTTGAAATGGAATTCTGTAATTTCTGTAGCTACCTGTACTTCTTAATTATGCATGATTATCACAAATGTACATTTTTGTGCCACATGTGCACCCTTATCAGAAAGCCCATCATATCCCCCAACCTGTCTGCCACTGCAAACACACTGCTGATCACCTTCCTGCGGCTCTCAACTCCCTGCAACCTATTTCTTTAGGCCATGGTGCTGCACATGTATTGTTTGAGGAATCCACACTCCACCTTTCCATCTTTTCTGCCCCTTGTTTCATTGTGACGTATCCCCTGCAGGGTTGCAGTGTCTCTCTGATACCAAAGGCCTGGTTTTGTGGCAAAACCTGGTGAGTTGTGGCTGTTCATAGCTAGGTGGGGTTTCAATATTGGACTGTGTGTGAGGAGTTTGGGGGTTGTGTGGGACAGCAGGGAAGACCTCGGGGCAAAATGAGCAGTGATTCTGGCACCTCCCTGACCAATCCCTTGAGGAATGCCTGTCAAATGCCTTGTCCATAGAATACAGAAGAGTGCCACAAGAAATTTGGTCCAGGTGTCACATAGTCAGTTACATAGCTGTCCTCTCTGGACCGGAGCACACTGCTTGAAACGGCTTTTATAATGTTTGTATCCCTGCAGTATTAGCTGAGGTTGACAATTGCCCTCCAAAAATTGGTGAAGCACCGTGTGCAGTATTAGCATACGCAGACGATTTGGTTGTTTTTGATAATACCATGGGTGGACTTAGGCGCTCCGCTTCTACCCTATGGGACTACGCCAGGATTAATGGTTTGACCATTAACCTAGATAAGACAAAGGTGCTTAGATTTACTAGGAAAACAGTATCCCGAGTGAACCTGATGGTGCATAAAAATCACATACTTTACGCCCCTTCATATCGTTATCTAGGAGTGGAAATTGAGTCCCACAGCGATTACTTTCTTTGCAGACAGGGACGCATTACCAGGGCAATGCAAGTCACCTCATTAATTTCTTCTTTTACTAATACGCAGGGTGGCTTCACTCTTTGGGGGACTCGTCACTTATATATCCAAGTGTTTGCCCCCATGATCATCTATGGCCTTGAGTCGCTTCTTTCATTTGACCTGGCGTGGCTACAAGTGATGGAGGGCAATTTTTGGCGACGAATACTGGGGTTACCCCCAGGTGTTCCAATGGCCCTGATTAGACTTGAATTGGGCCTTCCCTCACTGAACGCGATGGTACTTAAAAGCAGAGCAGGGTTTTATCTTAAGATGATTGGCTGCTCTCCCAATCCCTTATTGACTGTGATCCATCAGGAAGTGATTAAAAAACATACCACTTCACCCCTACAGAAAGCCATGACTACATTTTTTAGAGACATTGGCTGGACACACAGTGGGGCAATCGCCACCAAGGAGGTTCTAAATGCACTTGGAAAAAAGGTGGACCTTTGGGATTGGCTTGAAAAACTTTCTCATTTGAGCAGTCTTAAGACCTATCATTTTGTGAAATTCAGATTGTACAATTTCATGAAACCTCAAGCCTATCTGTATCTCTGTCCTACTAGAAGGCTTAGACGTTTTATCATCTTGTTCCAATTGGAACAATTGCCTACTTTGTATAATGTAGGAGCCAGGGAAGATATACCTGTTAAAGAGCAAGTTTGTCGCTTATGTAAATCCCCAGAATGTCTAGAGACAGCCAGACATCTTTTAACGGAATGTCAGACATTAAAGGATACAATCATGTATTATCTGGGTGAATTTGTGCACGATCCTTTAACCATATGCGAAACCTCATTTTGGCTCTATTGCACTAACACCTGCAATATGCACTAGTTCATTGCATTGTATAATGTCTGGCAGCAGATTGAAATAGGTCTGGCTCTCTGACTTGATTTATCTTAGTATTGGGGATGTTAAGAACTGTTATGTCATTTTGTCTAGGAAGAGGCCCTTCATCAATTACATCTACATTTGACTCAGACATAAGCTGTCTTGTGCAAAAATGTCCATTTATTTCTCTGTGCTGCTAAAATCGCATAGAATTATGGGAAAAGATAATAACTCACATATATTCTAACATGATTTCTTTGATTTTGGGTTTTGTACTTGCTTGTAAATATCCTAAGAAAAATTGTTCTATTTTATTCTTTTTTATTGCTGTTTTTATATCTGCTGATGATTTGTTTTGCCTTTTTATGATTTAACATTAATGTATGGAATTTGTAATATGTGTAAAGTTTGAATTTATTTTCAATCTATATCACATTAAAGAATTATTATTATTATAATGTTTTTAAACTAGTCATCTCTGCTAGTATTTGAACTGTCAGCTAAATTCTAATTATTGTTCACATGCAATTTAATGCTCTTTCATGTTTTTACATTTGCATAGACTATGGTCTTCCCAAGGGCCATCCTTGCCACTGTAGTGCTTCGATGCCACAACAATGGCAGCAGGCACTATACAAATTTCAAATAACACAATATAACAATATTTCCCTTTGTCTCAGAAAAATGTGGAATTCATTGCCACTGTTCTCTAGGAAGTCTGCTCATTGGAGCGCATTGATGCCCAGTGCATCAATTACAAACAAAACAAAAGGGTTCATGGGTGTTGAACTTGGGTGAGATATGCAGCTTTAAAAAAGCAATACATACTAGGGAGCAGAATGCTTGAATTGACCAAGCAAGATATACCCATTCACTCATGCGAAGGAAACTTCAATAAGCAGAGGCCCTTCTGTATCCTCCATGCCCAATAAGCACGTGGATTCCTCTGGCCTAAGACTTGGTGAAACTTCTTAAAAGTAAACTGCAGGCTCCTGGAAATCTCATAAATAGATTTGGGTAGGTTTGTGGGTTCCTACAAATCTCATTTAAGACCCATATGTCTTCAGGGAAGTTCAAGAGAAGTTCCTGCAGTTTTGGCTCATTCTTAGGAAAAACATACACACAATTACTTAAGTGGCTTCAGGAAGGGAGAGAAAGGTTGGGGGAAGTGAGGGGCTGCATGAGGATGGGTGGGAGTAACAAGAGGAAGTGGAGTCCTGTGCCTCTGTGAATGTTATCCAAATAGGACAGCACATTAAACTCATCAGTAAGATATCTCAGTAGCCTCATGCACCCACCCAAGAGATCTATGTGTAACCTGCAGATCCCATGTTTGTACCAGGGTAAGACAAACCTAGCCTTTCATGCTTCTGAAGTTGATTAAAATGTGTAGAACTGAAGTGTTCAACTGCAAGATTGCATGTCAGACCAGCAGAGTCAGTCACATGTCAGGCATGCCTGACGTGGCTCTGGTTTCATCATTCAGAGGTTAAAACAATATTATTGAAGTTTATAATATTACAATATATGGAATCCGTAACAGACACTGATCTCTAAAAAGCCTATAGGACTGGAGAAGATTCAGTCATGCATTAGGCATGCAGGAAGTTTAATCCTGCTGAGGTTGCTTCAATGAGACCTACTTAGGTTATTTAATAGTAGTGATCGCCCATATCAATGACTCCCGAAAGACCAGTACAGCTGAGAAAGAATAAGTCACATGTTTAAGCATTTGTGATGTATACGCTGGCATTCCTAAAAGGAATACCATTTAGACAGGCATGATTGCAATATGAGCTCTGTACAAGGGGAAAACACAAAGCATATATCTACAGTAAGAGGCCTATTCTCAAAACTGTTTTTTGGAACGAGTGATGAGATGTGCTAGTTCATCTCATGAGTTGATCTCATAACTAGCATCCAAAAATATGTGTCTTATTTACACGGATCCTTTACATGTGTGCACATTCAGTTTCCCTTGTTCATCCTCTTTGGACAGATGCACAAATAAGTGGATATATTTCTGCAAATATTAATGCATATCCCAAATTCAGAAATGGAACGCATATTAAAATGTACAATAAACAAACACATTCCCCTGTTCCTTTGTGGAAAGGGGCAAAAGGAATTGCTATGCATGGCAGGATCAAGGTTAACTCGCTCATGCGTCTTTTTTAATGTGTGGAACAGCAGCAGCATGAAACGCTGCTGTCCCATTTACATTTCTAACAAAGGAAATAGGTTAGAACTTATTTCCTTTTCATAGATTTCACAGTGGCAGGCTCTTTAAGGTCCCATAATGATGTAATGCATTTCTACATGCTCCAGACAAAATGTATGCAAGGGGACTGGTCAGCGCATCATTTGTGCTGCAACAGAACCCCCGAAATCTGCAGCCTGCCTTTGTGAATAAGGTGCACTGTGCATTTCTCAAAGTAATGCAAATACAAACAGCATCTCCTGCACATATTTTCTTTGCATTACTGTTTGTGAATTTTTCAACTACGTTTTTGTATTGCAATTTGTAGTCAGTTGCAAAAAAGAGCCAATTTTGATTCCTATTTTATGAAAACAGGTGCAAACCATTAGCCATTCAGACACTGCTTTCTTTGGCAACGCTAGCAGGACACGTTACGACCTATTATATTCACTGTGAACTTTGTTTGCTTTGAACATGTGCTGTCAGGAAACGGTCTGACCATGCCAATCCAGTATTTACAACAAAATGTAATCATAACATTTAAATTTGTCATGAACCTAATCTGAATCTGTCACCTGAATCTCTTAAAAGGTTGGCTGAACACGAATTACTAGAATATAGTGACAATTGGAGGTTCTGGCAAATTCATTCACCCAGACTTACTGCGGCAGAGTCAACAATAAATACAGTGTCCTCTTTTTCCAGATCAACATACAATAGGAACTAGTCCTCCAGACACACACACACACACACACACACACACACACACGCACGTGCCTCGTGGAATGCTGATTTGTATGATGGCGATCTTCCGGAATATCACCTTGCTCACACCCACTGCCATTGGCATCAAGCTGAAAGGTTGTCTGATCCAGAAGAAGGTGGGTTCAATAGCTCATAGAAGCCAACATGTATGCAATGATAGACTGACCAATCAAGACTGACCCATACATTTGATTTTAATTAATAATTCTAGTCAATTGTTGACTAATACTTAGAAGGCTCTTTCTCTTCAGCAAAAATAAAGTTGTTTTTCCTCATCTAGAACCTCTGAAATTTGATCTGATTCATGAGACCAAATCAGTTAGGTATATTGAATAATACACTTATTTGATCCTTTATAATGTAAGACATAGATTAGCACTAGTGCATGTTGTATGGGTGGTGAACAAGGGATAGTAGACCATTTTAGAACACTGCACCAGTTTTTACTTTTTTCTTTGCTAACTCCGACTAAATTGCATTTGTTATATTGTCGGTGGCACAGTATTAATGTTTATGATGAGTTCGGGACACAGTTTTGCAAATTGATTGAAAGTTTACTTTTTTTTCTTTTTGAATAGACAAACTGATTCAACCCCCTAAAAACATCTTTTTCTTTCATGGACTCAAAGTGCCATTCTCTAAAGGGGTGATTTAGACATGTCTTATATCAACAGACACTTCAACAATCACAGCACAGCTATGCTCCCATTTCGCATATACTTTAATGGAGCACATTTATAAAGCATTGTTCTGCAGTGGTAGCTTTCATAGTGTAATGCTATTCTGCTTTTTAGTTTGGGCTATTAGGTGTTGCTCACGACACCTAGAAGCCTAAGCTAATGCGATAGAGTACAGATGGAGAGGAATGGCATATGAGAACAGACACACAGTTCATAGGTGTTGTTTGGTTATGAGCCCACCCATTGACTGCACAAGGCCATGCTAATCTCTATAGCCATTCCCACCCATTCCTGCCTCTCCCTGTCCAAATCTCTTCCAAATGGTAACTCCTTCGGCTCACTTTAATCAAACCTCACTATCAGACTTTGCACTCAAGTGCCTGCCAGATTTTTTCAAAGGAGTCTCCTGAGAATTTATGACTTAATTGGAATTGTAAACATGCTGCTTGTGTAATTAAACGTCTTATCAGGCCTGCCTTCAGCCACTCGATTTATAAGCACTCTGTGCATCCTTCACTGAAGTCCTGTTAAAAAGCCCAAACTAACCAAGGCTGGACAAGCGTCGACTGTATGGAATGGATAATCTATGCTGACCAGACAGAGAAGGAATGCACAGTGCATGTCTTGTTTCTGCTCTGTGCCTCTCCACTGTATTGCCACTGCTTCAAGATGGTGCAAGGCGTGAAATGGAGCTATTTAACCATTATACCTATATTTAACCATAAATGCCAACATTATTCATTCCATTCAGGAGACAATAGTCAAAGTCCTGGTTTTAACTTTTCATTCTGGGACTTGTAGTTTATAATGGGGAAAGCCAGGACTAAAAGCCCCAGAAAGCAGAGTTTAACCCAGGACTGCATTAAAGTCTCAGGAATGGATCGGAGAATGTTGATGTGTATGTTGAACACACCATACTCATTTAGATTTAGGCAGTGTGTGCTTTGATTCGAGAGTCAAAAAGCTTTAGTAAAGCACTGGAGCAGCCAGATAAAAGCCAGCAGCATTTGACCCTTCCGGCTCCACTGTATTTCACATTGGAGTTCCCCGTGATAGCATATAGTTTTCTGCTGGATGAGCCACCATAACCCTGGTGGTGATCACTTGTTTTCATCTCGCCTCTCCTTTCATTATTGCAGCCATAGTGACTGTCATGGAACACTGTCCTTGTGTGCAACGAGCTCCCGAATTTGGGGTGTTCTAGAGGAGACGGATATGTACAAGGCTTCCCAGCACGCTCTTGAAGACTGGTTGTGGGGTTTAATGCACGGCACAGGCCCGGCGATGCGATGAAAAACCCTAACAACTTTTTTTATCTTGTTCTCGCTTTGCTGACATCTACACCATCCTATTCCTACATGCACCTTATTAGTTACTGCAGGCGGTTTAGTTTTGGACATTCAGGTAAGTGTGGGATAGTCTTTGCTCCAGTATCAACTCTGGCCTGCAGGCTTTTTATACTTTCAGTGTTACTGTAATTTGTGAGCATCCATGGAAACATTTCCCCTTCCATTTGGGGTTGGTGAACCAGCCCTGGTTTTGTTTTCTTTTCATTCTGAGAGTTGTAGTATTGAATATGGGGAAATCCGTGACGACAGGCCACAGCATACAAAGTAAAAAAAGAGACTGGACTTGCATCTCCCAAATCCAAAATGGAATGGGGCAGGTGGGATTGTGAGATTAACATACCATATGCATCCAAGCCCTACCATAAAACTGTGCAGTACTGACATGGAAAACATCATGATGGCCAGAACTCCCCAGAGAGTGCACAGGGAAAACATGAAGAATAGGCTGCCACCCATTTTTGCCTATGTTGTGAGCACAGAAGGGCACTGCCTAAAACCACCATTGGGCTACACACACAGTTGCCTCAAACCATTGGGAATGGCAATGCTGATTGCCAAAAAGCAACTCAGAACTGTGGGGAATTCATTTTCTTAATCCCAAAAATGGTTGCAATACCGGTACTCACCACTATCAGAAAGCCGGCGTTTTAAAACCACCAGACCTTTGTGTAAAACTGAACAGAGGAACCCAAACCAGACCAAGGAAAGACTTGCTAAGAGGTGGATACAATGTAAAACTATATTCTGAAATGACTTGAAAGAAGTAATTATTTTATGTATAGGTAAAAATTGTAAGTTTGATTTAAACTGGGAACTAAAGTGACATTTAGCTGAATTCTGCCTGACAACTACCCCCGACAGGAGAAACCTGCTCAGCCACTCTTCCCAGGCCTAGCTGCATCCTGCTTCCCCACCAAAAGGAGCTGACACCTCTCTGATTAGATTAGGGGAGGGGCACCGCAGGAGGTTGAACAAAGCCTTGTCCTGGACTCAGGCAAATGTTATGTTGGAGGGGGCCGTAAAGTGGCTTCCTCTTGGGAGAAGTGGGAGGAGAAGTTCCGGAGCTGGAGGCGGGGGCAGACAGAAGCTTCCCCCTTGTGCTTTGGAACCTAAACCACACCCATCTGGGCCAGAGCATAATTTAAAAAAAAGATGGATAATTCATAGTACGGACTTTTCAGAATTATATAAGTAATATCATTATTCTTGTGATTTTTCTGTGCACGTTTTAAGAGGTGTTAGGACCCGGTGGTGTATGCTGGGGGGTTGCTAGCGGAAAATAGGGTCTTACTCCAAATGTCTGCATGTTAAAAATCTGACACTTCATCAATTAATGTCCATACTCCTTGCGCACATGTGTGTAATTCTTGGTAAATGTCCGATATTGGTAAACCAGTCAAAAAGCGCAAAATGTTGTCATTTTTGAATGCAAGCCCCCAGGAAGATCAGAGGCGGACAAGCATGGACCATAAGGAATATATAATGTGTACATGTAATTTCAACAAATTGTATATCTGGGAAATATGTATTTGAATCAAATATAGATTTGTGGGCAAATTGACCAGGGGAGGATCCTCTGACCCATAAACAGACCTCATCATGATGACAATCCATTTCCTTCCCCCGATCATGGGAGAGGGGAGAATTGGGCCAATGACAAGTAGAGAGGGGCTGGCTCAGTTATGCCACGCACACACCCACTTCCAAAACACATAAAAAGAGACTGCTGGGACAGGTAGAGACATTCAATTCCATTTTCGCCGGGAAGCTCTGCCGGGAGACTCCAGACTTCACATCCATCAATCTTCAGAGACCAGAAATTTACTTCAGAACTTAAAGCAAGTGCCTAAACCCACAAACTGAGAACTCTTCTCAGCAGGCCTCAGCATCCTTAAAATCATTTGCAAACTATTCCACAGCCGGGCGAGCTGTCTGAATTCTTTTGGCAAGAACTTTTGCCAGTACCCAGAAAGCAGTGTTACATCCAGAATCCACTTGATCCGGACCGGAAAGCAGAGCAGTATCCAGAACTAGAGGCCGCTGTATCCAGAGAGGCTAGACCAGCAGTGCAGAGCTGACCCAGATCGCTGTGAGCAGAACCGGTGCCTGATTGACCCGCCGAGCAGACAGAACCGCCACCGGATGTGTTGACCAGATCTGTGACGAGGCCTAATTCAAATTTATATTGTGAGTACCTAGCAGAACTGTGCAGAACCAATCTCTTAGTTAAAATAATCTAATTCAAGCTATTTTAACCTAAGTAGAACTGCCTCCTAGAAATCGTGTCATCTGTCATTTGTAAAGCTGCACAACTGTCACCTGTCAATTCTGCAGCTGCAAGCTGTCACCTGTCATTTTGAGTTTTACTTTAAATCCGAAAATCTACCTTTATTAAATCGTCTGTATCTCCGGAACCGTTTGTCCTAGGTTTAACTTTCATTTTAAAGCTGTGATTCTAGGCTTTCCAACGAACCTAGAACCGACTTCCTACTCCCTATACTTTTTCCGCAATCGCGATTTACGCTCGTGCGAAATTTACCGCGATTTGCGATTTTGGCTCAATTTCTCCACTTGTCAAAATAGCATCTCCATTCCTTCCTTTGTTAAAATCCGTTTGCAACCTGGTAATAACTCATAGAGCATTGCTAAAGTGAGCCTGAACTAATACCAACAAGCATCTCTCACTCACCCTGAATCTCTAGAGGGAATTAAAATCAGTTAGCACATTTTCCCATCCATTGCCATCACATTTAAAAAGCATTTTGGGCCTGTGTTTCAAACTACTACCTGTTTCCTCTAAGCTTGCTGGGGGGGAACTGAATTCCGTATTGTATTTGATTATATTCCTGAAGACTGTGTGTGTTACTTCCATCTCCTTGCATTGCATATAGGGGGGGGGGGGTGAATTGCCACCAGGGGAAAAGTGAACATATTATCTCTTGTGAAACCATATCAGTGTATTTTCTGTACTGCATTTATTCCACCTTGCATTTCCTTGAAACCATCAAGCATTTTCAGCTACCTCATCCTCTATACTACTCCTAAGTAATCAAGTGTACCACTGTAACATTACCCATTGTGGATCCACATCATATGTCTCAGTGTACTATCAGATATTAATTTATTATAAAAGTGTGATAGATATATATTGTTATATTTCTCAAATAAACCTTTAAATTTGTAAAACAGACCTACTTCTTGGCTCAGTGGGGTCAGGGGCATTCTAAGAGAGGGGTGGTATATAAGGGTTGTCATCCAGAGTACATGAACTGGACCTAAAAATATATCAATAAGGGTTTCCCTCAGCATCCCAGGCTAGGCATTGACTTAGCTGTAGTGTTGAAGTGAAGCCGCTTAACAAAGTGGGGGCTCGTAGCCGTAGATTCTGGGTTAGATCTATCACTTGTGCAGATTAATACAGTGTGCTAACTGACCGGATACACATATCCGGTTAGATCACCACGCTGTTTTACACTGTGAAAGCACCCCTCAAAGGAACGCTCTAAGGAGAAGGTCTGTTTTGCAAAATAAAATACAAACTTCTGTAAGTCAGGAAGGAACTCAAATTCCAGAATGACGACACTGGTAGACATCAAAATAGCCAGAGAGCACTTTTTACATAAGCTATTTGTGAGAGGTGAGTGGACTCATCAGGACCAAGCGGTCTGGTTGCAGGCATTCGTGCAACAGGTCACTGAAACAGGGTCAGATATATGGAGAGATCAGGGTCCCTTACATGTGGCCCTGAGTGAACTATACATGGCTCCTAAAGCTAAAGATGAACACGACAAGATGGTTAGGATAGCGGCATATTTGTATCTATATATGGGAGCCATGCAGGAGAAATGTGCTGAAGGCCAAGATCTGGCAAATAGGCAACAGATCGCGTTAGAGAAGGCCCAATCTTACCTGGTCTCTTCTGAGCAGAGGATGCACGGAAGCCAGGAGTCAGAAAATGAGAGCAGACAGTATCTCATTAAAATCAAAGAGAGAGGACATGTGTATCCTGCACCAGGAAAAGTCTGACCAGGATACCAGATTTCTGGCCTTGCAGAAGGAGTACCAAGAAGGTTTGGACTCCCTACTGCAGAGCCAGAAAAATCTGGAGCAACAGTTAGACTTCAATAGGGCATGTGCTGAGCAGGTAGTCACCCTGCAAAGCCACCTAGATAGGGAGAAGGCAGAGAGCAATAAACTGATTTTGAAAGACCTTGATACCCAGGCAGAGTTTGACCAGGAGCGCCAGAAAGCTGGTGCCTTCCAAAGGCAAAGGGACGACCTGGCGGCACAGATTCAGGCTCTTAGTCAGGAAAGGGATACCTTAGGCCAGGAAGTCTGCCACTTAGAAAGGAAAATGGAAGAAAATCACCTGGCCCTCCAGGGACTGGGTGACCTCCAAAAAGAACACCAGAACTTGTTAGAGCACACCAGGAGGGTGGAGGATGCTCTGGCAAGAAAGGAGCAGGCCAATAGGGACACAGCTCAGGAGGTAACCCTCCTGCAGCAAAGACTGGCCCAGTACTCCAGGACCAATCAGGAGGCACAGAGAGAGAATGAGGCTCTCTGCCAGCACAATGATAGGCTCCAGCAAGTCTAGTAAGGCCTTAACTGAGGAACTGAAAGCGCAGGCTCTTGCATTGCAACAGGAAGCAGGGGCGGATAGAGATGAGGTTCGCTGGGAAAGAGAAACTCCTGAGCATAACCTCAGGAGCCCTAGTACCAGAGGCCTTCATCTCTCCCAGTCCCTGGACTCTGCCACCCCCATGTCCCCTCGCGCACATGAGCCCAGGGCCATGGGGATGGCCATGGGGATGGCAGATTACTATCCAGCTAGAAGTATGGGGCTCATAGGCCAGTACCTCCCAGGAATGGATGGGCGGGCCTCCAGGTATGGGCACCCAAGCACCGTGCAATTTAGTGGGGAACCCCAGGAGAGTAGGCCCATTAAGGGTATCCTGAAAACCTCTGCCCAGTTAGGTCAAATCCTGGCAGCAAGGAGGGATCTGAAGACTCCTCTGAGCGTTACAGGACACAGGAGACCAGGTCCCCACATTCAGCCAGCCATTCCCAGGCTCGCAGAATCCGGGAAAACCTGGAAGATCAGACGGGCACCTCTGGGAGCAGTGCTTCGGAGTCAGAGGATGAATGGACCAGGGTTACCCGAACCAAAAAGGCCAATAAGGCAAAAAGGGCCTTGCTTAAGGACCCATTGAAACAAATAAAGGCAATAAGGAGTGTCATCACGCCTTATCATAAGAACGCCAAGTATTCTGTTTGGGAACACTTGGAGCTCTATGAGCAAATGATGGAGACTTTCCATTTGAAGGACAACAGTAGCTGCATCCAGTATGTCAAATGGACATTTTCCCCAGAATACTCCAGTTTCTTTGCAGGGCTGGAGGATCAAAACCATTGAAGGTGGTCCACATACAGGGCAGCCATCTTGAAACATTTTTCTGTGCACCGAAATCCTCAAGAGGCTCGCAAGGCAGCCTACAATTTGCAATGTGGGGAGGATCAGGCCCCACAAGAGTTTTGTGCAACAATTAAAGCGTGCTTTTTCGCAGACCACCAGAAGGGTGCGCACGGATAGCAGAGAATTTATCAATACGTTTTCCATGCCTTACCCAAATACATAATGACCCAGCTCGTGAGAGATTTTCATGAGAAAAGATCTTTAGACTGGGTCATTGAACAGGCTACCCGGATCTATGAGGTGCAGAAGCCCATCGAAAATAAAAATAATGCGCAGAAAACCCCCAAAAACAACAGCACCCCTGCTGCTGCCAAGGTGGCAGAGGTAAAAGTTGCCCCCGTTTTAGATTTGGAGATGGGGGGGCCTAAAAACCTGCCTGCACCAAATAACTCTAACACCAGAAGGCCCTCGGGCCAGTCACAGACAGGGAGTCAAGGAGGTAGTCCCACGAATGGGGTCCCCCGCTCCCCTGATTATGTAAGTCCCCGCTACAAGGGAAACCAACCCATCCTGGGTTATGTGTGGACTCCTCCAGCCCAAAGGGGGGGATCCGGCCAAGCACCAAACCCAGGGAATTTCCCTCCTAACTTCCCCCAGGAGGGCAGAAATTCACCAAACCCTGGGCAGAATTTTTTCCCCAGGTATCCACCCAATTTCCAGCCCCAAAATCATCCATCCTTCTGTCCCCAATTCCCTGAGCCCAGACCACCTAATCAGGGAGAGGGGAGGCCAAGGGTGAAGGGATACCCAAATCTTCCCAATCCGGGGTATTACCGGAGAAGGGATAGCTACCCTTCCCGGGATCAGCCCAGGGGAGAAAATAGAGCCCCGTATCAGCCTGAGCGGGTTTCACAACTTGAGCGCCAGGTCCAAAATATGGCACGAGATCTGGGTCACATACTGAGGGCTCAACAGAACCCTCAGATGAGCATGCCACCGCAGAATGCCCCAAACTCTGGACCTGGTGCTCCAGAACAATGACGGGGGCAGCACCCCGATAACCCACCGGTTCCCGGGGAGGAGGCACAAGGGGAAGGGGTTGTAAAGCCTTGGAGGAAGCTTCCTTCCCAACTTGTAAACAGCCCCTGGAAAACCAGGAACCGGAAACAAAATCTCCTGCCCCTGAAAGCCTGCCTCCCAAGGAGCAGAGCGGGGGTAGGAGAAACAAAGGACCCAAACAGACCCACTTTGTGGAGGAGGGATCCTCCGAAGATCCTGGGAAAAGGATCTTCTCCTTTAGAGATGGGGGAACTCCTCCCAAAGAAAAATGGGTCCCAAGGGATTCCAATCCAGACTGGGGAGATATGGAGACTGAGCTACCGCCGCCCATCATCTCATCCCAGAACCCACAATACCGAAATCCCCTGGTTCAAACCCATCCTCGTGACTGCCTCCAAAAAGTGGGGGGCGGCCCAGAACCGGAACCAGGGCAGCCCTCAATGGCTCTGATCTCCAGTTGCCAACTTTTTCTTTCAGATTCCCCAGGCTCTTCACAGAATTCTGCCCAAATCTCTTCGCTAGCAATGTCCAAAACCAGAAAGTTAGCCCACCAGTTGTCCAAAAATGTGCATTATCTGTGCCCCCTTGAGGAGAAGGAGGAAAGATATTATGCCCCGGTACAAGTACAAGGGCAGGGTACATTTTTGCACTGGTGGACACTGGATCCCAAGCTACCCTTCTGTCCAAAAGGGCCGTAGATGAACTAAATGCAGGAAGTGGGGAGAATTACCGTATTCCTCTCACCTCTCTTCCTGGACAACTGCAGAACTTTGACGGGAAGGAAATTCCCGTCGAAGGGACTGCAGACTTGAACATTCAAATTGGGCGACACAAGGTGAAACACCCGGTCATAGTAGTGACTCCAGAGGGCACCCCTTGTTTACTAGGGAACGACCTCCTGAGAAGGTTGTCACCCCTAATAGATTGTGTAAACAAGGTCCTCTGGACCCAGACTAGCCGACCAATAAAATTAAAACAGAGTGTCAACCATGTTAGTTTAAACGACACTTGCCACATGGTTGAACAAACATCTAACAAAGTAGAATTTCACTTCCAGAACAACCAAATTCCAGACGTGACAGTGATAGCAGTAGGACAACAGACTGGTGATGGGGGGTCCTCTCTATTTCTGAAATTCAACCTTCCTTCCAGTTTAAGGTGGTATTCCACACTGGAAGGAAACACCCTGAAATTCTTTACTAATCCACAATCAGAAACTCCCACTCCTATAGTCCAGAAAGATGTGAAATCAGCTCAGAGCCTGGCTGATATTCAGCAAATTGGAGAGCACTTGTTCATCCCTGTTCAGTTAAATGATGGGAAGGACTCTGTTCTCGCTCGAGTGTGTGTGAACAACGGTAAGAGCTTCATCAGCAAAGCCATGTTCCGCCAACTCCCAAAAGATCCAGCCATTCCCACATTCAAACTGATAGACAAATGGGAAATGGATCTGGAAACACCCAATTCCAAACATCTCCTGCCAAGCAGGTGTATGCTCAAAACCTCCATTGGCAACAAGAGCATAATCCATAATTGTTGGGTCGTGCGAGACGTCACTGCCGCCTTTTACTTAGGCAGTGACATTCTCAATCGCTTTGCCATTAGTTTGGACCTAATAAACTTCAAAGCTTGGTCCTGATTAGCGGATAATCCCACGGGCTTTGATGATCCAGAAAAAGCATTTATGTCAGCTCAATTGCTACCATATGCAGTTGAAATTCAGATTAAAGAGAAAGTCACCATCCCAGAAAGGACCTGACAATTCTCCCTGGAAGTGAAAGTTAAAAGAGGACAAAAATTGAAAAACCCTGATGCTTACATACATCTAAATGCTTCTCTCCAACAGCAAGGGTTGGAGGTAAACCCAACTCCATTAGTCAACATAGAACATGACACCATTCTAATAGAGGTGGATAACAGCGACTTAAAGAGTATTACTCTAGCCGCAGGCACCATTATTGGAATGGCGGTTGATGACTGACATTTTTCCATTGATTTTGGGAATGAACTGTTAGGACCAATCCCCAAGGACTGTTTTGACAGTGACAGTGATGACAATACAACACCAGACAGGATTTTCACCCGGCATGGGGGGAACTTCCTGGTGTACACTTCTTGCCCTTATGGTAAGGAAGATGTGACTTGTGACTTCAGGAGGGATGAGGTGATTTTCCAGGTCCATGAGGGCTGCCTTTCCCACCTGAAGCCTCCAGTCGAAATCAGCACTCTGACCAGGGACTTCTCCACCCAGCTGGAGGAGGCCGCTGAGATAGTCAAACCAGAAGTCTTTCCAGGCTTCAGGCAGATGGTGGAAGAGAGAGTCAACCTAGCTGATGCCTGTGTGACTCTGGAACAGAAGCAAAAGTTGAAACAAGTTTTCTTGGATTTCCAAGATCTCTTTGCGGTAGACTCATATGACTGTGGTCACACCGACATCCACACCGCAACAATTCCCACGGACCCTGGCATGACTCCAGTGTTTGTGAAGCAATATCGCTTGCCTCTCGCATCCATGGAGTCCCTTACTGAAATAATTAAGAACCTTGAGTCCCGGGGAATAATCCGTCCAGTCCACAGCACCTTCAATAATCCGGTGCTGGGAAAATTGAAGCCAAACGTCCAGTGGAGACTCTGCGCCGACCTTAGGGAGCTCAACAAACGGGTCCATACTTCCCGATGGCCTCTGCCCTACATTGACCAAGGGCTGGCCCAGATTCAGGGGTCACAAGTATTCACTGCAATAGACCTGACCAATGGGTACTGGACCGTGCCCATCAGTAGGGAGGTCCAATACAAACTGGATTTTACCTTTGGGGGCCAGCAGTGCACATGGACCCGGACTCCCTTCGGATACCTCAACTCCGGCAATGAATTCAACATTTTCCTACATAAGGCCATGCTCGACCTGGGTGCGAGGGGTAACCTGGCTTATGTAGATGATGTCCTCATCAAAAGTTCATCTGTGGAAGAACACATAGCGGAGATCCGTTATGTTCTGACACAGTTGAGGGCCACCGGAGCAAAACTTTCCTTTCAGAAAGCAGAGTGGTGTATAACCCGTGTTAATTTCTTGGGGCATGAGATTACTCCTCAGGGTCTCTGTCCCCAGGAAAAGAAAGTGGAAGCACTCCAGGAACTGAAGGATCCCACAACTCTGCAGGAACTAAGGAGCCTCTTTGGACTGACTAATTACAGCAGAAATTTCATTGAGGGCTACGCAGAGATCACTAGACCCCTGATTCATCTCTTGAGGGGGGGGTCAAGTGGGAATGGGGTCCAGAACAATCCGAGGCAGTAAGACAACTCAAGCGAAGCCTCTCACAAGCGCCTTGCCTAGCGTACCCTGTCAGAAACAAGGAGTTCTTCCTGGAGACAGGGTTCTCTAATACGTGCTTGATGGCAGTATTATACCAAAAGCATGACACGATCAATAAAATAATCTCCTATGCGAGCAAAACTTTATCCTCTGTGGAGGAAAAATTCAACGATTGTGAGAAGGCACTCCTGGCAACGGTGTGGGCATTGAAGAATTACCGCCCGTTTATCCAGGGGGAACACATCATAGTGGAGACTCCACACCAGCCTCTGCAATATCTCCAGAGTGACAGAATCCAGGCCGGAAATGTGAGCAATTCCCGAATTACTTCCTGGATTCTGTCAATGCAAGGCTTTCCTGTGGAGGTCAGATATGGCCAAAACAAGAAGAGTCCCCTCGCGCAAGGTCTGGCTGACTTGCATGATTGTGCCAGAGAAAACTGCCTCGAGGACGAAAGTCTTAAAATCAAGGACAACATGGAGGCATACCTTAATTCCCCACACAAAATCTTTGAAGAAGACAAGTGTGAGGGAATGCCCATTGTCTATGCGGATGGATGCTCTTACCATGTTGACAACAACGGGGAGAAAGAACTGGTGGCCGGTGTAGGGAATGCATGGGTGAAGGAGTTTCCAGAACCCTCTGCTGGATACAAAATTGGTCCCCGAAGTAGTCAGGTGGCAGAATTGATGGCTGTGCATCAGGCCATCCTCACTGCTGTCCAACATCAGCTCCACGAACTGGTCATAATCACAGATTCGGATTATGTACGGAACGGGTTTGTGGAGCACCTGGTTAACTGGAAAACCAGAGGCATGTTATGTGCTAATAACAAACCCCTGAAACATGGGAAGTTAATTCAAAACATTGATGATCTGGTCACATCGAATGGGATGACCATCTACTGGAAAAAGATCAAGGGTCATTCCAAAGTAGAGGGACCAGACAAAACTGGAAATGACTTAGCTGATCAGCTGGCCAAAACCGGGGCCATCCAAGGGGATCTAATCGAAATAGAGTCCCTGTTGGGGGAAATCCAGGTCACTGTCATCACTAGGTCCCAGACCAATGCTCACAATGATCTTTCAACTGCACAATGGAGTAAGGAGACCTCTGATGCTGATTTGATTACAGCTCAGAAGGGGGATCCAATAATTGGTAAGTTTTACCAACACATTGAGGACCCTGAGAACTTTCCCCTGACGGATACTGATTACATTGGGAAGGAGGACCTTAGAGTGTTGATGAAATGTCCAAAGATGTTCCGAATCCAAGACGGTTTGTTGGTAAGGAAATCCCAAGCTGGCCATGATCAGTGGGTGGTTCCTACCTCATTCCAAAGCCTGATGTTAAGTCACGCCCATGATGCGGCCACCGCCGGTCATAGGAGGTTTCACACAACACTGGAAATCTTAAGAGAGGTTGCATACTGGCCACACATGGGGCAGGACCTCGACCAATACTTGAAGGGGTGTCTTGTGTGTGCACAATTTCAGCCATCATCCCTCACACACCGTGCGCCTCTCCAAAAGAGGGGGATGACACTGCCATGGTCAGATTTGCAAATCGACTTTGTAGGCCCTGTAATTCGCTCATCTAGAGGAAACAAGTACATATTGACCGTTACATGCTTGTTACCAAGTGGGTGGAATGTCCCCCGTCCCCAAACTGCAAGGCAGAAACAGCAGCTGCCCTGATGATTAACCACATCTTTTCCCGTTTTGGTCTACCTCAAAGGATTGAGTCAGACAGGGGTAACCACTTCACCAGTGAAGTAATGACAAAGATGTGGGAGATACTGGGGGTCAAAAGGAAGTTACATATTGCTTACCGGCCAGCTTCCTCTGGAGCAGTAGAGAGATACAACCGAACCATTGTGAGCATATTAAAAAAGTTTGTGGCAGATTCTGGGCCAAGTTGGGATATCCGACTACCTCTGGTCCTAATGGCCATCAGATCTACCCCGTCATCTGCAACTAAAATGTCACCATTTGAGTTGATGACTGGACGCAAGATGGTGCTTCCCCAGCATCTGCTCTACAGGACCCAAGAGCAGACACTGATAAATGCCTCCACAACTCATGAGTATGTGGAGAATTTAAGGAAACACCTTCAGCATGCTTTTGCCTATGCTCAGCGGAATCTAGAAAGATCAGCTGATAGCATGAAAACCCACTACGACCTGAAGACCACCAGGAAGGAATATACTGTCGGGGACCGGGTCTATCTATACAATTTCCAAAGGAACCAGGCCAAACAGCGAAAATGTTTGCCTACATGGAAGGGACCGTTTGAAATTATAGACAAGATCTCCCCTGTAGCGTACAAGATCCGCATCCCCAAAGGCAGTTCGGCAGAGGGGGAAGACAAGTGGGTACATATAAATCAGTTAAAGTGTTGCCATCCCAGGCACACCCTGCAGCAACTGGAGGAGTCCTCTGCAATACCAGAGGGGGCCGCTCCAGAGTAAGTCAGTTCAAACTCTAAAATATTCCACATATCAAAAATATAGTAACGTAATGTTACATATTTTTTTTAAAATCAGACTGCAAAATGCATTCGGATGTATAAAATGTATATATCGCCCCACTATATCAATAGTGGGGGAGAAATGTCTATGAATAGGTATTGCCGCTTTCCTTCGATCCGAGGGGCCTGGGGTACCGCCCAATCCTCCCATCAGGACCAGCAAAGAGAACTGATTGATGGACTGGAGGGAGGAAAAGATGCTGAACTGTGCCATTTATGGAATTGGAAGAAGAGGAGGAGAACATCCCAGATCTTGCGAGTTCCATCAGTGAAAGGACAGAATGGCCATCGCAAGAGGGGGGCTTGTGGGATATTTTTACACATGCATCCAAGCCCTACCATAAAACTGTGCAGTACTGGCATGGAAAACATCATGATGGCCAGAACTCCCCAGAGAGTGCACAGGAAAAACATGAATAATAGGCTGCCACCCATGTTTTCCTATGTTGTGAGCACAGGAGGGCACTGCCTAAAACCACCATTGGGCTACACACACAGTAGCCTGAAACCATTGGGAATGGTAATGCTGATTGCCAAAAAGCAACTCAGAACTGTGGGGAATTCATTTTCTTAATCCCAAAAATGGTTGCAATACCGGTACTCACCACTATCAGAAAGCTGGCGTTTTAAAACCACCAGACTTTTGTGTAAAACTGAACAGAGGAACCCAAACCAGACCAAGGAAAGACTTGCTAAGAGGTGGATACAATGTAAAACTATATTCTGAAATGACTTGAAGGAAGTAATTATTTAATGTATAGGTAAAAATTGTAAGTTTGATTTAAATTGGGAACTAAAGTGACATTTAGCTGAATTCTGCCTGACAACTACCCCCGACAGGAGAAACCTGCTCAGCCACTCTTCCCAGGCCTAGCTGCATCCTGCTTCCCCACCAAAAGGAGTTGACACCTCTCTGATTAGATTAGGGGAGGGGCACGGCAGGAGGTTGAACAAAGCCTTGTCCTGGACTCAGGCAAATGTTATATTGGGGGGCCGTAAAGTGGCTTCCTC
Organism: Ambystoma mexicanum; assembly: GCF_040938575.1. NCBI lineage: Eukaryota > Metazoa > Chordata > Amphibia > Caudata > Ambystomatidae > Ambystoma > Ambystoma mexicanum. Next base: position 869,337,128 of record NC_090937.1, read on the forward strand.
TTGGGAGAAGTGGGAGGAGAAGTGCCTCTGGGAGCCACCCGAGCTGGAGGCGGGGGCAGACAGAAGCTTCCCCCATGTGCTTTGGAACCTAAACCACACCCATCTGGCCCAGAGCATAATTTTAAAAAAGATGGATAATTCATAGTACGGACTTGTCAGAATTATATAAGTAATATCATTATTCTTGTGATTTTTCTGTGCACGTTTTAAGAGGTGTTAGAACCAGGTATGCTGGGGGATTGCTAGTGGAAAATAGGGTCTTACTCCAAATGTCTGCATGTTAAAAATCTGACACTTCATCAATTAATGTCCATACTCCTTGCGCACATGTATGTAATTTTTGGTAAATGTCCAATATTGGTAAACCAGTCAAAAAGCGCAAAATGTTGTCATTTTTGAATGCAAGCCCCCAGGAAGATCAGAGGCGGACAAGCATGGACCATAAGGAATATATAATGTGTACATGTAATTTCAACAAATTGTGTATCTGGGAAATATGTATTTGAATCAAATATAGATTTGTGGGCAAATTGACCAGGGGAGGATCCTCTGACCCATTAACAGACCTCATCATGATGACAATCCATTTCCTTCCCCCGATCATGGGAGAGGGGAGAATTGGGCCAATGACAAGTAGAGAGGGGCAGGCTCAGTTGTGCCACGCACACACCCACTTCCAAAACACATAAAAAGAGACTGCTGGTACAGGTAGAGACATTCAATTCCATTTTCTGCGCGACGCTCTGTCGGGAGACTCCAGACTTCACATCCATCAATCTTCAGAGACCAGAAATTTACTTCAGAACTTAAAGCAGGGGCCTAAACCCACAAACTGAGAACTCTTCTCAGCAGGCCTCAACATCCTTAAAATCATTTGCAAACTATTCCACAGCCGGACGAGCTGTCTGAATTCTTTTGCCAAGAACTTTTGCCAGTACCCAGAAAGCAGTGTTACATCCAGAATTCACTTGATCCGGACCGGAAAGCAGAGCAGTATCCAGGACCAGAGGCCGCTGTATCCAGAGAGGCTAGACCAACAGAGCAGAGCTGACCCAGATCGCTGTGAGCAGAACCGGCGCCTGATTGACCCGCCGAGCAGACAGAACCGACGCCGGACGTGTTGACCAGATCCGTGACGAGGCCTAGTTCAAATTTATATTGTGAGTACCTAGCAGAACTGTGCAGAACCAATCTCTTAGTTAAAATAATCTAATTCAAGCTATTTTAACCTAAGTAGAACTGCCTCCTAGAAATCGTGTCATCTGTCATTTGTAAAGCTGCACAACTGTCACCTGTCAATTCTGCAGCTGCAAGCTGTCACCTGTCATTTTGAGTTTTACTTTAAATCCGAAAATCTACCTTTATTAAATCGTCTGTATCTCCAGAACCGTTTGTCCTAGGTTTAACTTTCATTTTAAAGCTGTGATTCTAGGCTTTCCAACGAACCTAGAACCGACTTCCTACTCCCTATACTTTTTCCGCAATCGCGATTTACGCACTTGCGAAATTTACCGCGATTTGCGATTTTGGCTCAATTTGTCCACTTGTCAAAATAGCAGCTCCATTCCTTCCTTTGTTAAAATCCGTTTGCAACCTGGTAATAACTCATAGAGCATTGCTAAAGTGAGCCTGAACTAACACCAACAAACATCTCTCACTCACCCTGAATCTCTAGAGGGAATTAAAATCAGTTAGCACATTTTCCCATCCATTGCCATCACATTTAAAAAGCATTTTGGGCCTGTGTTTCAAACTTCTACCTGTTTCCTCTAAGCTTGCTGGGGGGGAACTGAATTCCGTATTGTATTTGATTATATTCCTGAAGACTGTGTGTGTTACTTCCATCTCCTTGCATTGCATATAGGGGGGCGGGGGGTGAATTGCCACCAGGGGAAAAGTGAACATATTATCTCTTGTGAAACCATATCAGTTTATTTTCTGTACTGCATTTATTCCACCTTGCATTTCCTTGAAACCATCAAGCATTTTCAGCTACCTCATCATCTCTACTACTCCTAAGTAATCAAGTGTACCACTGTAACATTACCCATTGTGGATCCACATCATATGTCTCAGTGTACTATCAGATATTAATTTATTATAAAAGTGTGATAGATATATATTGTTATATTTCTCAAATAAACCTTTTAAATTTACAAAACAGACCTATTCTTGGCTCAGTGGAGTCAGGGGGATTCTAAGAGAGGGGTGTTATATAAGGGTTGTCACCCAGAGTACATGAACTGGACCTAAAAATATATCAATAAGGGTTTCCCTCAGCATCCCAGACTAGGCATTGACTTAGCTGTAGTGTTGAAGTGAAGCCGCTTAACAAGAGGGGGTACCCTGGCATAGTGCCGCTCAATGCCCAGAGCTTGCCAAATTCGAACCAACTGAAGAAATATTCAAGTGGCAATATAGACCCAAAAGCTGTCCACTATTCTCCAGCTGAGGAAGACCAATGTTGCCGCCTGCAGAGAAGTACCTGCTGTTGGGCTTCCCACCACTCCACACAAAAGAATGAGTCTTGAGGGTCCAGAGTTGGTGGAGGTCTGCAGAGAAGTCCAGTGCTCGAGTCCAACTCACCAGAAACCATCCTGTCATCCGTGCTGCAGCACCCAAGAATCAACCAGTGACAAACTGAGAACCATCAAAACCTGATACCTACTTCTATGACTGCACCTGTCTCCACCGAAGGTCATCAACAACATCCATACCTCCCAAGCCTTTTCGAGGTCCACAGTGAGTTTCATCTTCATGGGACATCCACAGCTGGCATAGCAACCCGCCCAAGCAGAACACCACTATTGACCATAACTGCTATCTTTCCGACACTGCTTGGTTCCCTTCTCCAGCTGCCTTTCGGACACTGCTTGGTTCCCTTCTCCTGCTCGACAGCAACCACCCAGCAACTTCTTCAAGTGGGAGTCCATCCTCAAGAGGCATCATCGAGTAAAGCCGAGACTCCACTCCTTCACCTTCGAAGGCAGCCAAGGTACTGTGACGAGGAAGAGGGGATTCCTCCTGCAGGGCTAACACAAGGGTCCAGAATACACCTTGGGCCTGGCTTTTCTGTTGCTTCCCAGGTACTTTGGGGTGGTGGAAATTGTGGGAACAGACAATTAGTGAACATTTAAGGACTGGGCATTAATATAAAAGCAACATATAACTTACCTTTTATTGAAGGTTGCTCAGGTGGGGGGATCTCCATACAGAATTGCATTTTGACTCTGAAAAGTGTTCTGCCAGTGTTCTACAGTAATTGCCTACATTTCTACAATGGTGGTTTTGAAGTTCAACAGTGCTTAGTAGTGTTGGTGCATTATATTACAATTAGCAGTTGGTGCATTATTGCTGAAGCTAAAAATAACTGAGGTACAACATAGTACTGTATTGTGATAACTGTTGAAGTAGAGTTTCCTGAGTAAAAAGTGAGTCTTATTTGTATATATTCACCTAAATCTAATTGCATCTGATAACAGAAGTGTGTTAGCACATAACATAATGTGTGGACATTCATTGTGGGGGACTTGGGGATTCACAGTACCTAAGAACCAGCCCGCATCATCTCCCTTGAGTCTCAGCCTTGGTTGCTCGTCCGTTGCTATCCTTTGAGAGCCTTGACTGGGGTGCCTCTGTGCCTCTACCGTGACCATGTATTGGGTGGTATCACAAACACCCCCCTCCAGTTTTTTCGATCACATGAATGTGATATAGGGTGGTGATGCACATGGGTTGCATGTATAGTTTCACTAACATGTCTATATAACCTCTGCAGGTTGTTTTATTTATCTTTTAAACAAGAAGGTAAACAAACATCTGGTCCTCTAGAGATGATTGCTTTATCGGCATAACTCATTATTATTGGCTTCTAGCTTTCAAGTCCACCTGCGCCTCTTCTTCTGGCAGTAATGAGATGACACTAGTTAGTAGACCATCATCTTGTGAGGTAGCTGTATAACACCTTTTCAGGATAAGTAAAAGTGACTCATAAACAACACATATGATATTGTGTAAATTTAGGACTTGGCGACCCTCATTCATTGCTTTCAGTTACCTATCAATTAGCAGTTTTTCTCAGCTGGGTAAAAAGTAGCCCCTGTTCAGTTTTGGCTATTAGTGGTTCTCCTATATGTGTGACACTATTGCATTAAGAGTACAGGTAGAAGGGAGAAGGGAGATAACATTTGAGGAAGGACACACAGCCTGTGGGTTTTTGGTTATTTGCCAACCCATTGACTGCCTATAATCGTGCTAATCCCTATAATCATTCCCAGCCATTACCTCCCCCTGCACATCCTCCTGTGATCTCTGAGTTAGCTTTATCAAGAAGTAAAAACAGAACGCAGCTCTTCCTGTGCATTTCTAAGCAGGCTGTTGAGAGTTAGTGGTTTACTTTTAGTTGTAAATGTGCTACTGGTATAACAAGTTTTAAATGTGCAACAGGTGTGAAAAATGTCCCAACCAAGATCGGTGAAACTTAAAAATAAAAGGTTTAGGAGCACCGCTCCCGACCGCTCCCGCCCACTTCGACCTCTGCTTCCGTCACTTCATTTATATCGGTTGCTTGCACTGAAGTCCTAGTTAAAAAAAAAAGCATTGATAAAGCCAACAGTTTTGGCTTCTGTATAGGTACGGCTCTCCTATTTACAGGTAATCACACCATTTTCGAGTAGATTGTATTGCCAGGTAGATTATGGTAGCGCCTTGCAAATGCCTGTCCCATGCCTACACACAAAAGCCAAAACTGTCGGCTTTGCCAATGCGTGTTAATGTAATGCTCTTCACTTCGCAATATACATGCATTCCAGTTGTACCCTGATGCCTGCGGGCTATGGCTCTGTAGAAATAAATAAATAAATAAATAATTTAAAGACCTTCATATGCAGAGCCGCATGTAGGTTAAAGAGCTGCTCCTGAAGTTGTACTCTCACATTTTTTTTATATTACTGGTAATTGCACCAATAATTTATCATTGCAGAGCGGCCTCTGTGTGAACACATCACGCCACTTTAAAGTAATGTGATCAGGTTATTATGTTTTTTTTCTGAGTCTGAAAGCATTATTCTCTCGCCTTTCCCTGGGATTAAAGGTAATAAAAGACTGCATTGATTATTTCGGTCTCACTGTTGAAGCGTTTGTGCCTGGAGTATTCTCAACATTGTGCGTGCTTTTTTGGTGTGTGTGTGTGCGTTTTTCTGTGCGTTGCTTATGTTGCTCGTCATATGCCAACGGAATACCTCTCCATGGCACTCTTGACTCCCGTTAATCAGTTTTATAGGCACTTGAGCCCGCTTTGGGTCCCCGGGCTCGCCATGATTGCAGAATCGAGTTTGTGCCATTTCATTAGTAAGACTGTTTGATGAACTTAATCGAAAAGAATAGCCTGTTCCCGCGAAGGCGATTTGTGTTGAACGGCTAAAATGGCGCTCTGAATTTGTTTAGCTATTAAATTAATGCAGCCTCGTTTGTGTCTATAATTAATGTCAACATATTGCCCGGGTGGATTAAAGCATTAGTTTGCTAGTGCTTTCACAAGGGAGGGATTTCCAAGACAAAAAAAGGCATACGCGTGATTTTATTGCGAGCATAGGCTTCACAGCCATCTATCATATTTAACTGGGCACGTTGCACCCAGATTCTTTGGAGGACGTTTAAGTGCGGCTTGGACGCTGTGATAGGTTGGTGGGACAGTTAAGTATTTTGTACAGGAGGCTCTCCAACAGGAAAGCCTCCGTTAGGAGTGAATTGGCTGCCAAAGGTGACCCTGGAAATGTTGAGGAAAGTGCCCCATGTTATCCCATCCGAGAAAATGTAATGAGCAAGGCCAATCATTCTAAGGTGCTCATTTTGAAGCTGCGCGGTATTCAGCGGCAGGGACCTGTTACGTGTAGACTTACATGCAGGTGGCTCCCCACCACCACATTTTCGTCATTCTCAGGGATGAGTGCAAAAGGGGCCGCTAACGGCGACGTACACGTGTGTACATTGCCTTTTGCCTTCTCCTTTAGCCCTCGGCCATGCAAATTGACACTGAATGGCATGTATTCATGGCAGGCAGCGTTTACAATGGATCCCTAAGGAGTCGGTGAAAAAAGCTGGCGGAGTGCATAGTGATCCACAGCATTGGCGCCAGCGTGAAAATCCATGCCAGCGCAAATATGTGGAGTATTTGTATGGCGGAGAGGAAGGGTGCGGCGGGAACGCAAGTTCGGTCTGCTGTACAAATTGTAACGTTAATGAACGATGTAAAAGCCTTATGCAAGGCTTTCCAGTCTTCCATTAACATTCGTCCTGCCAAAAATGAGCCCCCAAGTATGCGTGGTCCTCCACACAAGAACATATTGAGAAATGCATCCAAATAATGAATTTTAAAGCACATATTTCCCTATGTAGGGATAAAGTAGTTAAACATAACACAAATTGACTTTAAACATTTCTTAAGTGTGAGGAATAACATACTGAAAGCTTTATAACAAATGCTTTTCTTCAAAGGGATCTGGGGGATGAGGCGAGATGAAAGGAAGGATGCAGTGTTTGGGAGAGAGGCTAAGAGGAGCCAGGGTACCGACACACGGCCTGTCCACAGCTGGGGTCGATGTTGTATTTGTTGTTGTAGATAGTATAACAGCTCAGTGTGATTCAATAAGTGGGTAGTAACACTAACATTCATGAACTAGGTCTAACAGCGAAGGGAAGCAAACAGCAGGTCGAGCAACAGTGTTTAAACCCATAGAGGTGTGCCTTCCAGAACCAAATTTTACAATTCACAAACCATTAAAAAAAAGCTGTTTTCCTTGTTTTACTCTAGGAGTAAGTTACCCCTACACCATAATGGCAGAAGAGTCAGTAGGTTACGATTTCTTATAAATTTGGCCCATTGGAGCAATTAGATTTTTCTGATTCCGTTTGTATCCAATTTGGTGCAAACTGTTCAATTAGTGAGTTTTAAGCCCTAAAATATGTGCTTCCCATTTGGGAAGCAAGAGGTGAAAAATAACCATAGAGTTCAAACAAATTTAGCTTGAAATCATTGATGCTATTTTGGATTTGATGTAAATCTGTCCAGAGCTTTTAGATATTTCCTTAAAATATAACTGTAAACGATGTATTTTCTAAATATTGTTGGGTACTCGAGGATCCATTTTTAGGTTGGGCTATTAGGTGACGCTTGCACCACCTAAAAGTGAAACTATTGCATTAGCGTACAGATAGGATGAATTGGCATATGAGGAGGGAACAAAGCGTGTAGGTGTTGTTTTAATATTTGCCCACCCATTGAGTGTCCATGGGCATGCTAATCCCTATGGCCACTACCTGCCCAAAACACTGCCTCATAAGAACTCTTTGAGCTTGCTTTAACCAAGCCTTGCCATCAAAAAGTGTACTTGAAGGGCCTGCCAGTGTTTTTTCAAAGCAGTGTTCTGACAGTTAATGACTCAATTAGAGTAGTAAACCCGCTACTGGTGTGATAAAATGCCTTAACCAGGTCTGCCTTCAGCCATTCAATGTATAAGCACTATGCGTGTCCTTCACTGACGTCCAGTTAAAAACAAGCATTGGCAAAGCCACCAGTTTTGGTTTGTGTACAAGTATTAGTCATTTGCTAGGAACTGCCATTAGATGCCTAAGTACTCACACCATTGTATCACCCAGTACCTTCAATGTCCTGCCCATGGTCGGACCATGATGCTGTTCACTTCTCTATCACCATACCATTCGTCACTACAGTTCAAACAGCTTGCTCGGTAGCTGTTACATATCGTAACACCAAGTCCTTAACCATGGATAAAATTGAAGCCCTCTCCTCTCAGACCCTACATATCTTAGAGATAGACAATCTTGACATTCTTACTAAAAAAATTTGTTCTAATCTCGAACTAGTGGCAGACTCTCTCGCTCCTATAAAAGACAAAAATAAACCTTCTGAAAGGAAACTCACCAATCCTTGGTTCTCGCCCGAACTCCAATCCCTCAAAGCCCTCTCTCTTAAACTATTCTATAGCTGGAAAGCCAATCAATCACCCACAGCACTTTCCAACTATAAGGAAGCTGCTAATAACTATAAGAGAGCTATTACGGATGCCAAGAAATCCTACTTGGATTCCAGAATTTCTCAGGCTACATCGAACTCTAAAGAATTATTCAAAATCTTAAAAGAGCAAGAGGCTGTCCCAGAACCGGCACCTTCCGCAATCATCAAAAATGACGAGTGGTGTTTGGACATCCAGAATGCTATGGCAAATAAACTGGATGGTATCCGGGAATCCATAGCAACCAAAAAAGGTGCTACTGACATACTGGGCACCCATCCAATTAGTAACACCACCATTAGGGACCCCAATATCCCCATCTTTGATTTTACACCCATATCAGAGGAGGAGTTGGCATCCATCATTAATAAACTTAAGGCAACTAATTGTACAGGGGATCCTTGTACCTCGACAATCATCAAAACATGTCCCCCTTCTCTTGTTCAAGCCATATGTAAATTTGGAAATTCCTCGTTGCAGAATTGTACGGTTCCAGACGATTTGAAACAAGCATGGGTTACCCCTTTATTGAAAAAACCCAGCTTGGATCAAAACGTCCCCACCAATTATAGTCCCATAACTAACACTCCTTTCTTACTTAAGATACTGGATCGGGTAGCCTATATCCAAATAGGGCAACATCTCAATTCCTACCCTATTCTCAATCCTTTCCAGTCAGGGTTCAGACAAGGCTTTGGTCTGGAGACCTCGCTTCTGGATCTCAAGTCACAACTACTCCAAAGAATGGGCTCCCAAAAGGTCTCCCTTCTGATCTCTCTGGACCAATCGGCAGCCTTCGACCTTGTCAATCATGCCATACTAGCAGACAGGCTCACGTCCAACTGGCTACTTTCATTCATATCCGACAGATCTAGCAGGGTTTGTGCCAACAATGCCAAACCACCAACAATCCAGACATTGTTCGGAGTGCCACAAGGCGCCAGTCTGTCGCCGTGCATCTATAACATCTTCATGTCTCAATTTTTTGCCCATCTTGCCCAGGAGGGCATTTTCTTTTCCAATTATGCCGCTGACACTCAATGTGTCATACCTCTTACAGGCCAGCATGATAAGGACGAAAAAGAACTTAATCGCATTTTTGCCATGATAGAACAATGGATTATGTTGAATAATCTTGCACTTAATCGCAGCAAGACGGAACTCATGGTTGTGGGATCTGACAACATTGTTGCCAAATTAGACCCAGCTTATAAACATTTCCAGCTGGGAGACGCTCTATTCTGTACTCTTCCTAAGGTTAAAATCCTGGGTGTGGTTTTGGATCAATCACTCAATATGAAATCTTATGTGGCCATTACTGTATCTTCTGCCACCTATTATATTAAGCTACTGTCCCACCTGCAACCTTTCATTTCTCAATCCAACGCAGAGGCCATCACCCGAGCCATTATTGGCTCTAAACTGGATTACTGTTGTAGTTTATTAGCAGGCTCCAGTAAAAAAAACATAAACCGTCTTCAGGTGGTCCAAAATGAATCAGTCAGAGTGGCAGCTGGTCTTACACACAGGGCACATGTGTCTGAGGCATGGAGAGTGTTACACTGGCTGCCTCTGGACTCAAGAATCTCCTTTAGACTCATGGTCATCACATTCAAATTCCTTAAGGGCAAGATGCCCTTTTATCTTCAAAGGTATATTGGAATAAAATCTTCGGTTAGAAATCTTCGGTCCGGGGGGGCGCTGTTGCACACGACCAAGATGGCCGCCTGATGTGAGAGCTCTGGCCCGACAGAAATCCGAATTATATTTTAATCCTGTTTCGGAGCCTCCAGCGGATAGCGGAGTCGAGCAGAGGGTGCACCTTGACCCAGTCCACACCCGACTGAAATCCTGAGAGTGGCGGACTAAAACTCACGGAGATATCGGCTTTGGCGGGGTGAGCGGGAGATGCCCTGGGAGTGAGCCGCGAGGGACGTCCGGCTGGTCTGCGCCCTGCGCCGCCGACGCTCTGGCCAGAGAGGCATAGAGAGGTGGGGCTGCTGTGCCGCGGTCGCGGAGTTGTGCCCGTGGACACTGCAGATCGACTGAGGTGGCTTCCCCTGGGTCCCGTACACGTGGCTGTGCGGACGAGTGTTGCTGGCTCGTGGGCCCTGCTCCAGACCGGCGGCAAGGTTTGACCGGGTGAGCCCAGTGGGGCCCTGCCTTTGCAGTTATTGAGGCCATCCTGCTGGACGAGAGCTGGAGCTCCCTGCCGCGACGCGGCGGGTGCTGGGAAGCGGGCCTTTCGTCGGATGGCGTGATATCCTATCCGCCCCGACCTGAGCCGTGGCCGAGGAGGCGACTCCATTTTCTGGCCCATAGCCGGGGCGCACCACGCGTGCTACATTTCCTGCAAGTTGTGCGGCATTCAGCGGTTTAGGTGCAGCTCCTTTCTACGTGGGAGAACGCAGTCCATTGTAAGTGGGCGAATTAGCAAGTTACCGCTGGTGCCTGGACATTGATGGCTCCATGAAACACTATTCTTGCGATACCCCGGCCTGAACAGGCCCACTTGACAAATAATATCCTACGCGGCGCGGGCGGCCTGCCCCCGCGGTATAGTCCCACAGGATCCACTGCCCCCGTTGGGCCGTGGTGGGGACCCGGCTGGTGTGGCGAACATGGGTAACACAAGGAAACAGGAAAAAGCGGCTGAGGGGGCGACTGGGAAAAAGAAAGGCCCGATGGATTTGTACACCAGTAGCCAGGCAGCCGGCCACGAGCCAGATCTGTCGACAACATCAACGGCGGAACCTGGCGTGGACAGCGGCGACAGGGTTGATCGCCTTACCACGATAGTGCAGAGTGGCTTCCTATCCTTAAATGTGAAGCTAGATGACATTGTCAACACTATAAGAGCACTGAAAACCAGAGTCGACAAGGAGAGCCTCAGAATCACAGAGGCTGAAGACAGAATTGGTACAAACGAAGACACCATTGCGCAACACGATCGCGACATAGCAAGCTTAAAGCAGGCATGAACGCGTTGCAAAGTAAATGCGGGGACCTAGAATCCAGATCCCGAAGGAACAACATTTGGATTGTGGGGGTTTCTGAAAAGTTCGGGAAAGGCGCTATGGAACAGCAAGTGGGCAACCTTCTTAAGACTCTTTTTGGGACAGAATCCTTTTCAAGCCAATTCCTGGTTGAGCGAGCACATCGCACTCTGGCCCCCGCGCCGAAACCCAGAGCCCCGCTGCGCACTATCATTGCCAGACTGTTGAATTACAGAGACAGAGATACAATACTTAGAAAGGCTAGAGAAATTGGGATACTACAATATGAGGAGAACTGCATACATGTTTATCCGGACTTTGCTGCGGGAGTACAGGCTAGCAGGAGATCATATGAGCCGGTCAAGCGGCTACTAAGGGCACGTCAGGTCCCGTATGCGCTAATATTCCCGGCCAAAATGCGAATCCAGTATGGAGGAAGAGCACACTTTTTTGAGACTCCAGCTGCCAGTCTGGCGTATGTGGAAGCAACTATATCCCTACCACCTAGAAGCCGTGGACCGGACCAGAACGGAAGATCACCTCCGGGAGGGGGAGACCGGGGCCCTGTTGATTGAACCTGGTTGCGCACATATCCTCTGTTACTGCTTTGTTGATGTTTAACGGAATTGTGCTCCCGCTGGGGGGCTCTGAGTAACCTTCGAAGCGGGTCGTGAGCCCGCTCTGGTGGCCTCGTGACGACAACGTGGCACCCAGAGGAAAGTTCCTAAAAGGTTTAAGGGTACATCGTCAAGTTGGGGTGGATGATGTGGGTGGAGGGTGGGGTTGGGGAAGTCTGGAAGTTACAGAATGTTATTGCTGCCAGGGCATGTTTGGGACCTGGGATTTAGATTGTTTTAATTTCAGTTCCAGGTTGGTTGAAATCAGGTCTGGCGGGTGCACGATGCGGCCACAACAGGTAAACACAAGGTATGGTGGGAGCAATGGCACGGCTTGGATTCTATGTATGGGGAAATGGGTGACGGGGTGAAGATAACATTATTGTCTTGGAATGTCTGGGGGCTAAACAACCCGATGAAAGCCAGGAAGGTAGGGAACTATGTCACCAGGCACGGTCCTCAGATCCTAATTCTCCAGGAGACACACGCTCAGGGAGCGGTTAACCAAAATATAATGGCTAAATGGGGCAAGCTATGTTATTATACAGAATATTCCTCACAATCCAGGGGGGTCATAACACTCATACATCCTGCGTTGGGATTCTGTACTGAGGGGCACGAGGCAGATCCAATGGGAAGATATGTGTTGGTGTGGGGGGAAATGGCCGGCAGACAAGTAACCCTGGTTAACACCTATGGCCCTAACATAGATGACCCAGATTTCTATCTGAAAATATTCGACACTCTTAACAAACACGACACAGCAACTATTATATGGGGTGGCGATTTTAATGTTGCACTCGACCCCATGTTGGATAGGTCAACTAGTGTGGTGAGGGCGCCCACGAAAACGGCGGTAACCCTGAACCAACTCCTTCCGCAGTTGTCACTGATAGACGCTTGGCGGGTTTTGCACCCGGATAATAGGCAATATACATATTACTCATCAGTGCATGACAGTGAATCGCGTATAGACTACTGGTTCATATCCTCTGACATCTCGAATACGCTGCGACTCTGCACGATCCTCCCCCTGCACGCTGTCCGATCACTCTCTGGTCTTACTGAGCCTCGTTTTCCAGGATGTTCCCAGACAGGCTAGAAGGTGGAGAATACCGGGGGGATTGCTGGGAGATGCAAAAGTGGCCAAGTCACTACATGAGGAGATAACAAGGTTTGGGTTAGAGGGATCCTTATGTCCAAATCAACGGGACTCTTGAAGGGGGTGAGACGGGACCTCGAAGTGGTGGAACGGGAACTGAAAGAGCTGGAGGAGGTATACAGCCGCACTCATGATAGGGACACCCTTGCTGGAATTCATAAATTCCTTAGGACCTTTGACAATTTAGCCACGAGGGAGGTACGATACATTGCGGCCCCCATGCGGGCGCGTCACTATGGAGAGGGGAATAAGGCGGGGAAAATGCTGGCCAACTTGATTAGAAATGAAACAAATAACGCCCCGATAGCCGCTATTCAAACAGCTCCAACTGTAATGGTCACAAGCGATAAAGGTATTAATGATGAATTTGTTGAATTCTACAAAACACTGTATGCGAATAGAGACCAGAAAACGCCCACTGAGATAAAAGAATACCAGGCCTCACTGGGTCTCCCGACGCTCCCAGACGAAAATAGATTGGCTTTGGAGCTACCTGTCACAATAGAAGAGATCACTGAAGCTATCAAGGATCTCACGTCGGGTAAAGCCCTGGGTTCTGATGGACTGGGGGCTGAATTTTATAAGGAGTTCCATGAGGAGCTGGCCCCTATTCTACTCAGAACTTGGGAGGAGGCCCTCGAACAGCACGTATTGCCCCCTACAATGAGGGAAGCTGTTGTTACGGTGCTTCTCAAGCCCAGACGCCCACCCCAGGATATGTCCTCTTACAGGCTCCTCTCGCTCATAAATACTGATGCAAAAATGTTCGCGAAGGTCATGGCCAATCGTATGTTACCCATGGTTCCAGCACTGGTCTACTGCATTGAACCTCTGCAGGCTGTTTGGGATCATGGCACAAATTGACCCGGGCAGGCAGGCGGTCGCGGTGTCCCTCGACGCCGAGAAAGCATTTGATTCGGTCTCATGGCAGTACCTCTTCTCGGTGTTGGAGGCGTTCGGGGTGGGACCCAATTTTATCAGATATGTCCGTCTGCTCTATACAAAGCCCGGGGCTAGAGTCTATACTAACAGAACCATGTCTGACATGTTCGGACTGGGAAGGGGCACAAGACAGGGGTTCCCTTTCTCGCCAATCCTATTTGCTCTTACAATAGAGCCCATGGCTGCTGCAGTCAGATTGCGCCATAAAGATAAAGGCATAGTCATGAAGGGCTCCAATCAGCTGATTTCACTTTATGCGGATGACACGCTGTTATATATCCGTGAACCCGACAAAAACCTTGCACCCATAATGGCAGGTATACACAAATTTGCTGATTACTCTGGTTACACTGTAAACAGTTCTAAATCAGAAATGTTCCCACTCACCCTTTGTACTAAATGCCCGGAAATGACAGAGGGCCTTAAATGGTCAGAGGGATATATTAGATAATTAGGCGTTCTGGTCTCCAGGAGCAGACAATCTTTATTTACCGACAACTACGAAGGGGCACTACAGTCAATTAATGCAAAGCTTGCGATATGGAGGCACCTCCCTATCTCACTACATGGCAGGATAGCAGTGCTAAAAATGACCGTCCTTCCTAAGCTACTATACCTATTTGTGAATATCCCGATATGGCCAGGCAGGGAATTCTTCTCCAGGCTGCGATCAATGGTGACCACATTTCTCTGGAACAGGAAGACTGCTAGAATGGGATGGGAGAAAATGGTGGAACCATACAGTTCCAGAGGCATAGCTGCCCCGGACTTTGAACTTTATTATTTAGTTGCTCAGGCGCAATTCGCAAGATATTGGTATGAGATGGCAGAAGAAGCACCTCACGCATGGGTAGAGACACACACAGTTGCACCCTCTGATGTGAGATCAATTATTTTCACCCCACGATATAGAGACGTGTGTGAATATGATCCGGCGAGCTGCACTGTCCGGGCTTGGGGGGCAATATGTCGGAGACTTAAAATTGAAAAACCCTATAACCCACAGATTCCCTTGTGGAACTTTCCCGGCATTCCTCCCACGTTTGACACGGACATGCAGGAAGCATGGGACCCTAATGGGGAAATGGTGGTGGGGGACATGTTCATAGAGGGGAAATTTGTTAGCTTAACAGATATTTTAAGGGCACTGGGGAGAGGACCGCTTCGAACACTCCAATATTATCGAATGAGATCAGCATTCCAGGCTAGATGGCCCCTATTTCCTGATGAGCCACTCTCACACCCATGTTTTCAATGGATCACAACTCAGGGGGGTCTAGGAGTCTCCAAATTATATGCATCGGTGCAGGTCACACCCCCACAACCAACAATGTGAAAATAAAATGGGAAACAGATTTGCAGATACCCATACCTGAGGAGAAATGGGTAAAGTATTGTTCACTTACTAAAAAGGTTTCGCTCAATGCAGGACTGCGCCAGATACAATTTAAAATTCTTAATAGGCTGCACTATATGCCGGCCACAGTGGCAAGGTTTGTGCCAGACTCCGACAAGCAGGGTTCTTCCACATGTATTGGGACTGCCCTGAGCTGCAGTGGTACTGGGGGAGGGTGGCTGAGTTGCTGGCGGAAATCACACAAATATCCCCGTTCCTGCGCCACAAAAATACCTGTTTGGTGATATTGGGAAGTGCTCTGAGAGAACTAGAAGACTCTTTAATGTTTCTTGCACAGTTGCTAAAAAATGTATCCTCCAGGCTTGGAAAAGCCCTACACCTCCGAGCATGAACACCTTTTTACGAGAATTGACATATGTGAATGAGAATGAGGAACAATATGTACTGACTCAGCTGAGAATGAGCCGACCGAAGGACATCTGGGGCCCGTTCAGCACATACTTATGTGAACTGCCGCCGGACAATGAAGACCCTATGTGAATATGTAGCACCTGTGAAAATGCAAATGTGACATTGTATGATTTTTCTTGTTATGTTGTTGGAACGGGTTGTCTACCTGCCACTACCTCAATAAAAAGATGTTTAAAAAAAAAAAGAAATCTTCGGTCCAACAACCAGAACTTGCTCCACCAGCCCAAAGTTAAAAGTAAAAAAGCACAATGTGGTGCCTTTGCCTCTGCGGCACCGGCGCTCTGGAACACTCTGCCAGATCAACTGAGAAACTCAGCAGCCCTGAGCACCTTTAAGAAGGGCCTTAAAACTTTCCTCTTCAAATAGTCTCCCCCTGTCTGCGGTTCCTTTCCTTAGATTTCCCAGCCGTCTCTCTCTTTTTTTGTGTTTTGTCTGTGCCCTCACACCTATGGGTTTATGGTTGCGCTTTACAAATGTAATAAAGTAAAGTAAAGTAAAGTTAATAAAGCTATGACAGTGCCTGGCAGTGCCTCTCCCATGCTTACAGAAAAGCCCAAACTGTTGGTATTGCAAATGCTTTTTTAATTTGAGGGGATATTTGGGTTGATTGAAGCTAACTGAACATTTTTGTTCTCACTGCATCTAGGGTCTCGGGTCTCGGGTCTCGGGTCTGAACATGTGTTTGAAGAAATCTTTGAATGACCTACTGTTTCCGCCACCTGGAAATCTTTGAATGACGTACAGTTTCCGCCACCTAGTGGAAACTTGGTGGACGCCTCCATTTTTGGAGTTCATAGGGGATTTATTAATGCATGCATTACAAATAGTAATTCCACTGAGGAAAATCAACTGATTTTTGCCATTTAGCTGGAGGCAAATCCTCCACTTCAAGGTCAAAGTTAGAATTGAGCAATGCAGTAATAGTAGCAGGAATTATGTTACTGCTAAAAGGCAGTAGTAGAATTACGGCCACCTTTTTACCGCACCTCTTATCTTGTGATGAGGCCCAAATTGTGAGATAAAACAAGCCATGAATGTACATACTGGACAATGTAGTGGCAGTGCTGAAGGACATTGTGAGATATGGAGAACCAGGACACTGCATTCTGGGAAATGTATATGAACGTACCAAACCATCCCAAAGATGTTACGTTATATCGAGAGTTGGTGCTCTATGGGATTAGTAGTGAGAGGAGCAACATTTTCAAAAGAAAGTAAGAGATAAAGGAAGGCTTGACATTGCATCCTGTGAACTGGAGTGAATGACTCCAAAAATCACCAAGATAACACAAATATGAGAAACGCCATTCTGTCAACAATATAGCAGAACATCTATTTTTGCAACTTAAAAATAAATCTTGTACTTATAATCAGCACAAGCTGTTGATACTGCATATGGACAAATGGCAGCCCAACCAAAGGGACCAAAGGTGGCCCATACAAATTGAGGAGGAAAGGGTTCTGGGATGAAAACTGAGGCACCCCACTGGAGAGTGTTTGGAACTGGGATGACAAGAAAGATATGCAGATATAATGATATCTCATTTAGAGAAAAGGGGCACCTTAAACTGAACAATATCTTGAATACTCATCTGTACCAGTAGGTGCAGAAGGATGACGTGGTCGACAGTATGAAATGCAATTGACAAATGTAGCATAACTATCCCATTAATATTGCCAATACAAATCATCCAATGTAGCTCATCCATCATGGATTCGGTGTGCCACCCAGCCATAATCTAGTCTTCAGAGTGTCAACAGGGTGGTGAAATATTGTATAACACATTTCTATCTGCCATGACTGTATGTATTCTATTTATTTTGATTATTTATATGGGGCACACATCACAATATATCATCAAGGCACCTGGAAGATGAGCTGAAGAGATTACGGAATCCTGTGAGAAGAGTCAGGTTTTAAGTAGTTTTCCGAAGTATGTCAGGTTTCAGCCATTAACGAGAGCATGGGGCAGGGGCTTCGGAGCATGGGTCCTTTTACAAAGGCCCTTCTCCCATTAATTGAAGTAAATTTGAAGGTGGGTGGGTTGTAATGAATAATGGTTTACATAAGGGTCTTTCCGATGTTTATGGAAAAAGTTGGTTAGATATTCTAGAGCATTACCAAGTGATAAGTCGACTAAGACAAGGATTTTGAATGGGCCTCTTGGATGGGGATGCAGCCAATTAAAATAGTTTAGTAGAGTCTAAATCTGCTTGTGTTGACTGGTTTTGGAAACAAGATTTGGAGGAAAAGTAGTTTCTCAAGAAACAAGACATCAGTTCATCATGCTGAGTATTATATAGTCAAGTGTGACAGTAATGAAAGGTTGTGCTACTAGTCTGAGACAGTCATGATAGAGGAGGAACCTAAATTACTCTAGATATTTGAGAGTGAATTAGCCAAAGGGAGCAGTGACAGTGGTATGTGCTTTGAAGGAGAGAGTGGGATCTTGAATAATTTCAGAACGTATGGCTTTTTCAGTTGAAAAGATGTTATGGTTGTAAATTCTGGGGCTATGGCAAATAGAGTGAAAATGTAGGGGTTCTGCATTAGCGACAGGCTTAAAAAATACAGTCCTGAAAATATTCAGGCATAGACTATTATCATTCAGTTGAGGGTGGCTGAAATATGATCAGTATACTGGATTTTGTTGAATGGGATCCCAGTGCACAGCTGTGTGTTAGCAGGGTAAATGTGGAAACATGCTCTGTAGAAGCTAAAAGGTGTCTACAGTTTCTGTGCAAAAAGTGAATTAATGTTTTTAGAAGCAGTTGCTCCACAGCTACCCATGTTGCCATAGTAGGACATTGGACCTGAGATTTGGATTACATTAAGTTATTTTAGTAAGTGGAGTGAAGTGGATGGGAGACTCCATTCCTGTGAGTTGTCAATTGGACCCATTAAAGGTCTGAATATGTATCCATCTTATGTATGGAGTGTGAGGAATCTGAAGATGTCCTCACTTCTGCCCCCAAAATGTCCCCCCCCAGTTGCCAGGGAAAGGCTATCCCTCTTGGATCACCTTTGGATCCTTGTCGGAAGGTTTCCGGTGGCAGAGTAAGGCTGCCGACCTCCTGGAGACAAAAGGACTCCCTCTCTGGCAGTCCGAGGTGTTAACTACCAGCATATTAACATGTCTATTGCCCGATGACTCTGATAGAAAAGAATGTATCCCTCCTGATATCAGCAACAATCAAAAGCAAGATATGTCTGATCGACTCAGCCAATTTACTGATATGTTTAAAGAGAAGCCCTGAAGGGTGAAGGGATTGTATCATCATATCCACACCCCTGAAGGCAAAGTGGTACATCTCAAACCTTATAAGCTACCCGAGGCAAGGAAACAGAACATCATCCAGTAAGTAAAGCAACTGCTGTATGCCAATCTTAATTAACCCTCCAGCAGTCCCTGGTCTTCTTCCATTGTATAAGTAGCTGAACCGAACAGAAGCTGCAAAGTTAATGCTTATCCCATGCCTCAAATTGACGATCTTATTGACTGCCTTGTGAACGCTGTCAATCTCTCTAGCATAGACCTTACAAAAGGCTGTTGGCAGGGTCCATTGTATGGTACTAATACAGAAGAAACAGCCTTTGCTACACCTCTAGGTGTGTTCCACTTTGGGCTACATGGGGCCTCTGCAACATTCCGCTGGTTGATGGATAAAATCTTGCAACCTTAATCTAACTTTTGCGGGGCCTACATAGACGACATTTGTGATCCATAGTAAGACCTGGGAGGATCATGTCTATCATTTAAACACCATCATGAGAGTCTTCAGAGCCACAGGATTAACAGCCAATCCCAAGAAATGTAAATTGGCTCAATCTGTTGTAAAATACTTGGGCTTTTTTTGTGGGTAATGGCACGTACAGCCACAACAAGAACAATTTAGAGCCATTCTAGACACCTGCACACCCAAAACGATCTTAGAGCTTTTCTAGGACTGATTGGCTATTACTGTAGATTTATATCCAACTTTTCAGGTAAAACAGCTAGGCTCACTGATAAGTTGAAAAACGCGAAATCTTTGAAAGAGACGCTTTGGAAGAGCCCTATCCTAAACGTGTCTGACTTCTCGAAAGAGTTTATTTTACAAACCGCTGCTTCCCTAGCAGGATTATGAGCCATTCTTTCACAAGACAATGACAGCCTGAAACATCCCATACTTTACATAAGTAGAAAACTCTTTCCCAAGGTAAAACACTATTTTGTCATCGAGCTGGAGGCCCTTGCAACTTTCTGTTGGGAAGGAAATTCAGGTTGATCACTGACCATTCACCCTTGGTAGGGATTAGTCAGAGAAAAGAATCCAATCCACGAGTTATGCAGTGGTTTCTAGATCTGCAAACCTACTGTTTCACAGTGGAACACAGGAAGGTTTGAGATCAAGTAAATGTCGACTTCCAGTCTTGATTCCCCTGTGAACAGCTAAATCCACCCTGCATAGGGGATGGGTATGTGAGGAATCTGAGGGCATCCTCACTTCTTTGCCCAAAATGTCCTCCCCCGAGATGGCCAGGGAAAAGCCATCGCTCTTGGATCTTGACCCCGGGTGGGGATATGCAAGGGAGGATTACCTGGGAGGAGGAGACTTGTGGACTGGGGATGAAGCACCTTTTGAGAGACACAGTTGTTAGGCAGAATCAGTAGCGATGGCTGAGCAGCCAGACTTATCTCAAGAGTAAAGTGAGCAGTACAAGAAATTACACAAAGGACAACAATTACTATGGTTCAAACTAACACTGATTCAAGGTTTCTGAGTAAAAAGAATATACATTTATTTAAGCCATCAGTTATAAAACAGTTCACTATCATAAAGCAGCAGAAAATCACAGTCTAAATATACTACAACACCCAATCAATTCTGGACAAGTTAAGCTCAAAATGAAGTGTGAGCAAAATGGCACTCAAGCAATTTAAAAGGGAGGAAAGACAAGGTTATCCAAAATCAATAGCACCCACAAGTTATAGGCAGGGCAATCTAGAAAAGGCTACTACAACTAGGATTCAAGTCAATAGGTCTGGGCCAATGTTAATGGTTCAGAGTCTTTGCAGAGGATCACACAGTTCAAAGTAGTTTGCGGTTAAGTCTTTGCCAAGAGTTCAAAACGAAGTTGGTCGGAGGAAAAGTTACTTAAGGGAGAAGGGAAGGACAAGCCTTAGGAGAGGTGAAAGATTTCCCGCACTTACACGCGGTCGGACGGAACGAACAACCGATTTTGCACAGTACCTTTACAGAAGAAGAATGCTGTAGCTGAGGCAGTTGTTCCAGGCAGTTCCTGGAGGGTCATGGTTCCTGAAGCTTCAGTCGTGGTGACAAGAAGGAGGACAGCTGGAGGGTCCTGCACTGCCCAGGGAAGAAGCCAGCAGCGGAGCAAAATGACGAATAAAGGGTGCGCTCCTTAAAACCCAAAATGGTTCTCTTCCCACTGGCTATACGATCTACTGCAGCGAGGCACAGTAAATTTGACCAGGATGAGGACCGGTGTCTGGTGTTTGATGAGCTAGTTGTTCCCACCAAGCTCAAGGGAAGAAGATTCCTGGCGGATCTCCTCTGTCGTCGAAGTTTCAGGCAATTCAGACCTGCAGCAGAGCTTCACCGGGTGTCCAGTAGTTGCAGCAGTCGTCTTCCTTCAGCTTCTCGTTGGTTCTCTCGTTCCAGTGGCGACTCTGTCTTCCAGTCCCAGAGATGGGCTTTTTATGCACCAAATCCCCCATTCACACAGCCTGGCTGTCAATCACACAGCAGGGTGGCTGTCCTGGCAGGGCAGCCACCTAGCCAATCAAACAAGAGTGCGACTTGGGTCTCCAAGGAGACCCTGCCCAGGGGGCCTCAAACCCCTCCCTCACATCCTGCCCACCCAGACACTCAGGTGCCTAAGGAGAGTTTCTGCAGAAGCCCGCCAAAGGACGGCGAACAAAGGAACCAAACCTGGTTTGGCACACAGAGTAAAACACTAGAAAGACCTTTACAAAAAGATATGGCAAAAGAAGTCACCCAGAACCAAGTTAAAATAAAAGTGTATTACCGGGTTTGAGTTCGAAGCTACCACCATAGCCTCAATGGTACCAAAGGCTATTTTCATAGTCTCAGTAGAAAAAAAATTGTAGATACCACTGCCACCAGCTAAGTCTTAGAGAAAGGGAAACATACTAATGCTCCATGAGAATCAGACAAAAGGGGATAACTATTAACCCCTCCAGTACTCTACTGGAAGATAGGGTGTACTAGGTCTGTAAATGTAAAAAGACTAGTAAAGTCAATGGTAACTTTACAGTTGTGGGAGACAGTAGTCAGTCCCAGAAAATGGAGTTTAAAGTGGGAAGTCTGAAAAGACAACCCTGTGTCACTGCACTAAAGGTGCTATGTGACACACAGTAAAAAGATGATGCCTATGGGGTGGGCGAGACTCCATAGTCCATAAACATAAAAATGTACAACACACAGCAAAAACACATGTAAGAGTGGGAAAAAAGGCTCACACTCTTACCAGGTGAAAAAATTAAACCCTAGAAACCCAGCAAAGCTGCTGAGGCACTCAAAAGGTAAGGGAAATTAGCCATTCTGGAGAATTATCCCTAACAACAATATCCCCCATTTCCTTTCATCAAGAATCAAATGTACCCCAGGCTTTTATGGGATATTTTCAATCCCTTTCCTATTGTGTTAGAAAACCATCTCCCAATGTATACCACTATGGTACTGAGAGGAGGAAGAAACCACCTAGGAGCATACATTCATCCTTTATTAACTCAGACATATCCAAGCACCAGACTGGTACTGGAACGAGGAATGGGATGCTGAGTACCAAGACCATTGTGAACTCAAACAGAATGGCCTGCACTGGGAGCCAAAGGGGCAGTATAAATGGCCCACTCAGGTGAGACTAATTGAGAAAAGGTGCTTGCAGACGGGGAAGCCAGAGGTGAAGGCAGGGAGATGCATGTCTGAAACACCAAGGTGCTGCAGAGTCATTGCAGTGGAGGCAGCCTGTGGCTGCCGTAGTCGGAAGGTCTACGGTGCAGGGTCAGGTTGCCAACCTCCTGGAGTCAACAGGACTCCCTCTCTGGTAGCCTCAGTTGTCAGAGACCCAGGGAGAGGGGCCTGCTGAGCCGGGAACAGCAATAGCCAGGAAGAACCAACTAAGGCGGAGAAGGGCACACAAAGACAGCGTACCCAGTGAGTCAAGTGAGGCTGAATGACTCTGTGACTCTGTGGTGCGAGCCACGAGGTGAAGGGAGGTAAGAGAGAGAGCTTGCGATCGACAGTAGTGGCAATGTGGTTGCAGATGTAGAAAATGTAAAACACTGAAGTTTAATGACTATGATAAGGTGAAGGTTGATGAACAGAGTGGTTTGTGAATACCTAACTGTGGTAAAATGTAGAAGGCCGCGGAAAGGGCTGGAAAGAAGATAACTTGAAATTGATGAAAATGAATGAAAAGCCTGTGGGCACAGTGCACATTCCCAGCAGAAGAGTGACCTGGGAATTTGCAGTTACATTTTCTTTTGTAATGAATGACCTGCAATTTTGAATACCAAACCAAAGGAAAGTGATAATAAGTGAATGCCACATGAGTGGAAAGAAGAGAAAGACTTTCCCTGATACAAAGGAACTGTGAATCATGGAAACGATAGAAATCAAATATTGGTAATGAATATAAAGAAATGTCACTGGTACAAGTTGAGACAAAGCAAGCTTGGCAAGAGCCATAAGGAAAAGAGGAACTGTACAAGTTGAAAGTTGAAACTGTAGCAACAATGTGAGAAAGTCTCATAATCCAACAAGTGAATGGTGGCAAAACAAGTGTTGAAAATAACTGCAAGAATATAAGTCCAACACCACTGTTGAGCTAAAGCAGTGGTGATGTAACTGTGGAAAAGAAGCCAATCAGGTGTGTCGATTGTGTGTCCTGTAATGGGTGGACCGTGTGGTCTGACAACTGCACCTAGACCCAATACACCCACTAAAGAGAAGCCACTTGACTCATCTATAAGTTTATGGTTGAATATCCAGAGAAGCTTGTGCATTGTGAAGTTAGAGAGTTGAACTTTATGATATTGATGAGAGACAAAAAAAAGACTGAAAGCTGGGAACAATCCTTAAGAATTGTGTTGTTGTGAAAAGAGTGAGAGACTTGAAAGCTTGGAGAATGGAACCCCTTCATGATTGAATGTGAACTATTTGGAATCCTGGGGAAGGGAGAGCCGCTTTCCTACCAAGAGCTGAAATGAGCTCTGAACTTTTGTTTGAATACTTTTTCATTTGATGCTGACATCCCTACACAGTTTGAACAAATAGATGTGAGGGCAAATATAGGTTTTGGACCCTGACAGACATTTACTTTGAACTTCCTGACACAAACTATCATTAGTTTTAGTAAGTTAGGGAAATCCCACCTTAGAATAGGGCAAGATAGGCATTACCCCCAACCTTGTTGTGATTTTAATAAAAGTTTGTAACCCAAATGTTACTCTGTTGTCTGTGTCTACTTCCTGATGCCACCTCAGGAGTTACCTTTAAAATGCCAGTGTACCATTTATCGGGAATTACCTTCACGTTTCATTGTCTGACAACAAAAGTCCTAGTAATTGCTGAAAATAATCTAGAATTTCTAAAGCTGGAGCACTGGATAACTCAGTCCTGTAGGGGCTACCGAAACTATGGAAACATATATTACTAAAGAATTCCCAAATCCTGTGAATGCAACGCCTTTAATAGCTAGAGTTTTAGGTCTCTGACAAAGTCCCCTTCCCAGCTCTGGTGACATCTGGTGTTGTGAGCAGGTGTGTAGGTCAGCTAGTGGATGATGGGTGTCAATCTCAGGACAGGGGAATTCACAGGAAACCATTTAAGGGTACTGTCTCTGTAAGAGAGACCAAAGGTGCAACGGACAGCAGAAAATTAATACATGTAACAATACCATGTTTACCCTGCCCCCAAATGTAAGCATTCTCTACATTCATGGAGCTGATACAATTATTGACACTGTGCCGCATTACGAGTATAGCGGTCCGGAAACAACGGTGCCGGTAAGCTTACCGGCACCCTTGTTTCTGGACCGCCACACTACAAGTCTGCCTGCCGGGGCTGCTGCGCCCAACAGGTCTCACCCTGCTGGGCACAGCGGGCCGGGTGGGCAGACTCATCACGTAAGCAATGGCACCATTAGTGACGGTGCCGGTGCTTCTGTGAACCCATTTCAATGGAGTCCTATAGGACTTCACGGGAATGGGGACTAACATTTTACTGGCACCCAGCTTCCCGGTCGCTGGGACTTGAAATGTCCCGGTGGCACCGGGAAGCGAGGTGCCAGTAAAATGTTACGAGTCCGGCGGCAACTCGCCGGAAGCACCGGCAGGGTTACCACCAGACTCGTAATGAGGCCCACTGTCTCTTCAATGTAACGGAGTCCTGAGAAACAAGAAAAACATGCACAAATAATTTCCCTCTGACACGATAACAGCCCAGCGATTACATCAGAGGCACTCTGTTTTATACATGACTTGCAGCAGAAGTCTATCAAGACATCAGAGTCACTCTGAATATTCTCTGCGAATCGCAGAGCAAGTCCACACAGAAATTGGAGAAATGTTACACTTCCCAGGATCACTCCTACTGCAAGACCACTGAGCAGTGTGATGCTGTCTTTGTTTCCCTGCAGTGTGAATTGCCAGCACTCATGCAGGCAACTGGCAGCAAATTAAAAAATGCTTTACTTATGCTCAGCTTCACTGAACAACCCTGGAACAACGAACAGAGGCTCTCAGAAACCCACAGTCAGACAGGAACTACACCAGTCAGGAAAGCACAATTAATATATGGCAGTGAAGAACTTTATGGCTTGACCAGGCATCAGAGGCCCAAATAATGCACAAGTGTACTAATTGCAGATAGCCAATCACAGACCCTCTCATGAAGCCCAGCCAAGAGGGAAGGGTTAGAGAGCACTGGAGTCCTAAGAAGGTACAGTGAGTGTCTGGAGTATACGTTGTTAGCAGTAGTTTGAAGTGAATAAGAGACCAACTAGGGAGTTGGGAGGAGGTTGGGAATCAAGTAAGGAGTTTCAAATAGTTTGGTGAGTGATAAACGAGTTTAGAGGAGTTTGAGATGAGAGGAGGGAGACAACTGCAGCATATTTGGGGGGAGAGGTGGGGGAAATTAGAGGAGAGCTAGTCCTAGCTACCAAGTGCACTAAGGAATGAGAGAGCATGCTTGGCCCAAGATAGTGGATAGGTGCTAGCCCCTCTTTCAAATGGGTCAAGCCCATGGTGGGAGGAGGAACGAGTATGTGGAATGCATCAAGAGGGAGAATAGGACCTTAGGAAAGGGTGGTGTCAGAGCCTGCCTTAAGGTCTCCTCTTGAAACAGAGATTTCAAACCTCGATGGGTCTACCACAACACTGAAAATGAGCTTTGTTACTATGTACATCTGATAGCAAAAGCTCAGCAGTGTCTACTGGAACTATGAAGAGCATGAGACTGGTTGTATACCACTAACAGCTGAGAAAAGCAGGAAGAAGCCCTTATGGGATGCCCTTAAGAGTCTGTGAGTGACAGGGAAGTACCCCAACCTTGTGAACTGTGTAAATAATATTGTCCTTTTATCTACAAATTGTGGTCAGCCTCTTTATGGATCCTAGGTCTCTCTGATTTGACTCGGAGTATAGTAAATACAAACTTTCCATGTTAGTTTCCAAGTGCTTCTTGTGTTCTGGAGTTATAGCTTGGGAGTTAGCCCTACACAAGTAAGTGGATACATTAGATTTGTACAGCCAGTGATTGGCTGCACTGCCAAGGATCCTGCCTAGAACAACAAAGGTAAAATGTAGTTCTGCAGAGCCTGTCTAGGTGCTCACTGCTTCAATCCACTTTAATGGGGATAATAGTACCCTGGTCTCCGCACCCCCACATAACTCTGTATACCCCAAGGAGTACAAGTACTAGTTGGAAACCTAAAGTGTGAATGTTTTCTCATCAACACACAAATGTTAATTGCATTTGTTTTTCTTGGGCTCCAACCCCGCAGTGCATACCTTCTATGTCACTGCAAGACTTGAAGGAGAGAGAAAACGTTATCGTACAGAAAACTGTGTACATTCCGAAACGTTCTTTTCTTTAGCAGTCTTGAACTGCCTGACATCTAACCAACCTTTTCAGCCTGCCCAAGGCTAATATCGTACTGACATTCTTTAGTGGGTAGTAACATTTTGTACCAGCTATTTTCAATATATGCTTATTTATTTTTGTTGCAGAGCATTGGCAGTATTTTAATCCTTTTAAATGTGTTCTGATGATATATTATTTATGGTTTTTTATTCACGTCTTGTTAAACATTCAGGCGAATTTGGATCTGAAATGTTACTATGTTCACCACTGACCTTATCAGTGGGATGTATGTATATATTCTTTGTGTCTGTATAGGTTCCAAATAACTCATCTTGGTCTATGAGAGTTAAGTTTTGAGCTTGGCAGACCTTCCACAAAGCGATCCAAAAGTATTTCAACGAAACTCGGTGTATGGGTGTGCAAATCTATTAAAAAGTAGCAGAGCAGTATAAGAGCTTGTGGAGACATCTATCTTCTCTCCCTCTACAACTAGCCACGAGGTAGCTTAAATGTATACATGCAAAAAATAGTTCATATTGAGGTTAAAATGGCACTTGTTTTTAGATACCCTTGGCTACAGAGAGGGACTGGAACAGACCTTGCTCTCTCGCTCCCAAAATTATGACCTATACATATGTCTTAAACACACAATCGGCCGGGTTTTTAGGAAGTATATACAAAACTTCAAGGAACCGAAAGGGAAAAGCCCTTGCAGGACAAGGCTGTGGTGTTGAGTGATGCAGGTGCGCAGGAGACGCTACCCAACGATACGTAGAACTGAGGATCGGCACCTTCTGCAGCAAAGCGCTGGCAGGACAAGGCCGCGCTGTTGAGCAACGCAGGTGTTTGGCGGCAAAGGGGTAGTGGTGGAGATTGCAAGCACAAACGACACTCCTTCAATCCATGTCCGTAAGGTAAGAAGGTGCGGGAGGGAGAGTAGCACTGCTGCACTCCATGCAATTCCCCGGCCTTGAGAGTCCTTCCCCCTCACCTTCTATCTCCAGGTGCGCTTCCCAACCCCTGCAACTCAGGCTCTGCTTTCTCCCGGCCTTGCGTGTCCTTCCCCTCACTTCCCGTCTACACATGCGCTCTCCCCCCGCAACTCGGCCTCTGCTTCTCCTGGCCTTGCGTGTCCTTCCCCGCACTTCCTGTCTTCCCGTTCGCTTTTCCTCCTCGCACCTCAGGCTCTGCTTCTCCCGGCCTTGCACGTCCTTGCCTGCACTTCCCGTCTCCATGTGTGATTTCCACCCCACAACCCAGGCTCTGCTTCTCCCGGCCTTGCGCATCCTTCTCCTCTTCTCCTCTTGGTCCCCCAGGGTTACTAGTTTGCTGCATATTTTATACTGTCTTTGACTTCCCTCTCATTCTCTATTCTTGTTGTGACTATTGAATTGTATTGTATAGTTGCTGTTTGTTGCATTCCTCTTCTTAATCCTCTAGGGCGCCATTGCTTCTAGTGTCTGCATACTATGTACTGTTCTGTATTGCATTTCCCCTTCACTTTTCCCCCTCAATGGTCTCTATTGTATATCGCACATTATTGCACTGTCACTTTCTCTTTAGGGACTCCCCACCTAACTGCAAGCTTTTTTGTTTTGGTTCTCTGTGCTCACTCTACCCGTTCTCATCTTGCAATCCCCCTTTATGTGCCCCTACTGTGTGATCCCCCTCACCCTCCTACTTGGCTGCCTTCGCCTGCTCTCCTCCTCACAGTCCTCTATGGTGCTCTCAGTCTTCCCTATCTTCTCTTACTTCTATTCTATCTCCCATCCTATCCCTCTCACTAAGTCTGGTACGAAGAAGCTCAAAAGGGACATACTGGTCTCCAAACCAATCCTCCCTATTGATGATACCTGCACCACTGCTTCCTCCAGACAGACCCTCACCAACATCCTCTTTGTCGTCCCCTCTCCAGGCCTATGGACCCCACATATGGCCTCTGTTCTCTCTCCTTTTTCTTCCTCTCCCATTAATGGGGGCGCTTGGTGGGAGGTCCTCCTGTCCCCCTTTTACTCCTCCAAGACCATCATTAATGTCTATCTGAATGGCACCATCTTGTTCCAGGGCCCCAACCCAATCTCCTCCTTTTCGATAGATGCTTCCCGCATCTTATCAACTTCCTTCCTTCTCTGCTACTCCTACCTGCACCTCTCTGGCTCCTCCGGCCCCTTCCTCTTCAGCCATCTCTCTGGCATCCTCCTCTGCTTCTCTGGATGCTATGCCTCCTCCCTCCTCCACCACCTCTCTGGTACCCTCTTCCTCCTTCCTCCTCCTCTCCCCACTCTCAGGCACCTCTAACACCTCAGCAGGGCGTACCACATGCCTGTACCCCTCCAAGGAAGTCTTTAAATGTGGCAATCTGCTCCACGTCGCTACCCTTAAATCTCGCTCTGCTGTCAAACACTCCTCTGACATCTGCTGACTGCTCGAAGAACTTGATCTGAATGTCCTCGGTCTCACTGAGACATGGTTTTCGGCCAGCTCTGTCACGAGTTTTGACACTCTCCTCCCTGATGGCTACAAGATCCTCTCTTTACCAAGAACCAACCATCCTGGAGGCGGAGTAGCCCTGATCTTCCTGGAGTCGAAACCTGCTTCTGTCATTCTTACACAGGCCTACTCCCAGTTTGAAAGCCTGGTCTGCAAGCTTTCTATCTCTCCTGGCCTCTCTCTTACTGTGGCCACCATCTACAGGCCACCGGCCAGGTCACTCGCTTCCTCTCTGAGAGGGCCAACCTCTGCT
This sequence comes from Ambystoma mexicanum, assembly GCF_040938575.1. NCBI lineage: Eukaryota > Metazoa > Chordata > Amphibia > Caudata > Ambystomatidae > Ambystoma > Ambystoma mexicanum. The sequence goes on from NC_090937.1 coordinate 869,366,564, forward strand.
CCTCCCTCCTTGCCTCAACCTCTCAACTTCTCCTCCTTGGAGATCTCAACATCCACTTGAATGCCTCTAGACCCTCCTCTGGGCTCTTTCACAATCTCTGCAACTTTCTCTCTCTCTTCTTCCGTCTGGCCCGACAAACTCTGCTGGGCACACCCTGGATGTTCTTATCTCCTCAGACATCCCCTTCTTTAACCCTCTAACCACTCCTCTCTCCTGGACTGACCACTTTCTTCTCTCACCTGTCGCTCTCTGTACCCCAGGTGAAGCCGACCAAAGCCCTGCCACCCACCTTCTCTGTCACCTAGCCCATGAAGCGTGTGTCAGTGGAGGCTTTCGCTGCTACCTTCTCTCCACCTCCTTCACCTTCAGCTGACTCACACTCTGACACAGCCCTCTCCAACCTTTATCTCTCAATCTCTAACACTATTGATTTCCTTGCCCCTATCATGAGAATCCACCTGAAGCCCATATCCAAGTTCTTGGTATGATTCCGATCTCACCATCCTTAAATGCAAGTGTAGGGTGGCTGAGAGGAAGAGGAGGGCATCAGGCTCATACTACAAACTGGCCTGCTGCACACTCCAAAGGCAATATAGACTCTCTGTCCTGTCCAAGAAGAGAGCTTACAGCCTTCGTATCTGTGGCCTATTACAACTTGGCCGAACCTTTCAAAATCTGCAAGGAGCTGGCCAATCCTGCTGAGGTCTCCACCTCTCCTGTTCCCTCCAGGCCCTCTGCACTCTTCCTCTACCACTCCCAGCCCCCCTCTGGCCATCTCTCCTCCTCCTTTCTCCTCCTTTCCTGTGTTCACTCCCAACAATGTTTCTCGATAAGTCAGATCTATGAAAGTCTCATCAAATCAGGTGCTCCCCTGCTCCTCCAGAACTATCAAGGACCACATCGACATCCTTGCTCCAGCCTTGGCCAATTTCTGCATTCACTCTTTTGCCACTGGAACCCTCCCTTGCACCCTAAAGCATTCCCTTCTGCGCCCCCTCCTCAAGAAGCCCTCTGCGATACCTCCTCTCCGGCAAACTACCGCTGGATTTCTCACTCCTTTCCTGGGAAAACGCCTGGAAAAGTTGGACATCTCCCACCTTACTCTGAATACTGAATCTGCCGGCTGTCTCCATGACCACCAGTCTGGGTTTAGAGCAGCCAGATGCATGGAAACTGCTCTCCTGAACACCAGTGAAGACCTGCTCTCTAATCTCAATTCTAACCTTTCTTTTGTCCTCATTCTCCTTGATCTATCCTCTGCTTTAGATACTGTCAACCACACCATCCTCATCAATCGTCTCTGTGACAACCTGGGCATCACCGGTTAGGCCGTAGCATGGTTGACCTCCTTTCTTTCCGATCGACCCTCCTAGGTCAACTTGGGTCCTTTCTCTCTCCTACCTTTCTCTTTACTTTTGGTTTTCCCCAGGGCTCTAACCTCTCACCCTGGCTCTTCAAACATTACTTGGCTCATCTGGCCCACCTCATCTATACCTTCTGTTCTAACTTTCAGTGTTATGCAGATGACACTCAGCTCTCCTTCAGGCTCCCCTCAGCCTCCTCTGAACTTTCGCTCATTCCTGACTGTCAATCAATGATTCAGTAATGGTGTGCCTCCAGGTATCTCCGCCTTAATGCCAGTAAGACTGAGATCCTTCTCATTGGGACCCCTGCTCCCGCTTTCCCTCTTGCACTGTGGCCGCCCACCCTGGGCCCTCCACCCACACCTTCCTGTGAGGCAAAGAACCTTGGTGTCATCTTCAACTCCAACCTCTCCTTCTCTCCTCACATCTCTGACATCTCTAAGAAGTCAAACTACCGTCTGCACCTCCTCAGAGGTATTCTTCCTTTTCTCACATTCCCCCAGAAGCTCACTATCTCCAGAGCCCTGGTTCTCTCTAGGCTGGACTACTGCAACAGTCTCTTTCTAAATCTGCCTGCCTCTCCTCTCTGCCCTTTGTAACTAATCCAGAACAGGACTGTGAGGCTTGTCCTTGGTCTCAAGCCTAGGAATCGTATCTTTCCAGTCCTGAAATCTCTCCACTGGCTCCTGGTGGCTGCAAGGATTAAGATCAAGATCCTCTGCATCACCCATACGGCTTTCTGGGACTGGGGACCACACTACATCCAACTATCTCTTCTTAAGCATCTTCCTTCTCGATCCCTCTGCTCATCCACCTCCAACTCTCTGAGGGTCAGACGCTTCTCTAGGCAGTGAGTGGGGGTTAGATCTCTGTCCTCCGCTGTGGCCTCCCTCTGGAACAGGCACCCTGTTTCTCAAACTTGAGCAGGACCACCTAAGGTTCAGGAAGCAACTCAAGACCTTCCTCTTTCCTTCTGCTCTCTCTCTCGCTCCCAGCTGATGCTCCTGTCTGCTGTGCTTGCTGGTTATCTGGCCACCCACTGAACCTCACGGGCACCAGACTCCAGCACGATCTATGAACAGTAGCCCCTTGCACTGCATCCGGGCCTCCCACCCACTTAGGGACTGTATCTGCAACTCTATATTGCCCTGCCTCTTTGCACTTACTTGAGCCACCACCCTGGCAGCACTTACTGCATTCTTGCCATTGCACTCTCCCCTCCCCTTCTGCTCCCCTGGCACTTCTCTTCCCTTCCCCTAGCAGTTGCACAATCTGAATGACACAAGGGGCCTCATTAGGACCCAGGCGGTAAGGGGTTTACGGCGGCGTAAACAGCGCCGACCCTTACCGCCTGATTCCGAGGTCCCTTAGCGCCATGGAGGATTTAACACCTGCTTTTAGCAGGTGTTAAAATCCATGGCGCTAAGGGACCTTGTTGTTAATTACGCCACCGTAATTTACGGTGGCGTAATTAACGCCTTCCACACTCCCATTATTCCCTATGGGGCAAAAATGGGAATGGGGAAGGGTAAATGGGGATTGGGGACTTACCGCCCCGCCAACCTCGGAATGGGGCGGTAAGTCCGCCAACCACCATGGCGTAAACATAGTTTACGCCATGGTGGTAAAGGTACGACCCAGGCGGTAACTTACCGCCTGGGTCGTAATGAGGCCCAAGGACTAGTAAGATCGCTTCTTTTGTCCTCCCTATGTCTAGCCTTCGTTGTCTTGTCATACCTATAAACACTTGTGTACAGGCGCGTTATAAATGACTTATTATATCATATCATAAAGGAGATAATTGTACTATGAAATGTTCAGATTATTTTACCACTCAGCGCAAACTGATTAATTGATTGTGTATAGTTTACAATATATTGGCCCCATTACAAGTTCTGCCGTTACCCCGCCAGCAATTACGGTGGGCTACCGGCAAACTGGCCCTACCATCTCCACCACCCAATATCCCGGTATTACTGAAATTTTATCGGTGGCGGAGACAGCGGTAAATTCCCATCCCATTTTCAGGTCAGGAGTGCCGACAGATCACTCCCCCCACTGGCCAACTTGTACTTTCCTGATCTGGAAAAAATCTTGGTGCAAGAATTACCGCCATTTTTGTGCCATTCTTTCCAGACCAGGGAAGTCATAATGACCCTCTTTGTAGTGTAAAAAGATACAAGTGAGTGCAGGTTACCCCACCCTTTAACACACCCTTTAACACAATTAGGTATGGGTAGGAATCAACAGTGGGACCAGAGTGCAGGTCACCCCGTCAACAGCGAGCAGGTGATAGTCAGAAAAACTGATCAAACAAAATATATTCACAGTTCAAAATACACCAATCTTAAAATTAACACACGGATATGTGTCTAAAAGCATATCTAGTGAATTCAAAATCAATTTCACAAGGTAGAACAGAAATAATAGTGATATAGTGGGGTTAGTAGTTGAAGTGCCTTAGAGTGTTGTACTCATTTTCAGCACACTTCATAGGTCGACACATTTTGTGTTTCTAGCACGTGGATTACTGAACATAATTTCAGTTTGAATGCACAATCTATCCTCTGCGCTTTCTTCAGGACTTTATTGCTGAGTGCAATGTAATCTTATTGTGAACTCCCTTGGAGGAGGTGAGGATCCTCCAATCTTCTATTGCTTCTTTGTGTTTTGGGATAATTTCATGTGGACCTGTCACCAATACAGTGCTATTCCTTGATTTGTTTCTGATAAATGCTGATTACAGGATTAACCAGGCAACACCAGCGGCTTTTCTTTGTTGATATGACGCTCTTCGTGCTGTGCATGTTATGGGGTCACGTCTGTTTCGATACTCAATCGCAACCATGCTGTCTCTGCCACACGCATGCGTGTTGTGGACAAAACTACTGCCTAGATCCATAGTAAATCCGAAAATTCCATTGCTATTAACTTTTGACTTGCATGACCGATTTGGGTGATATTTTACAAAGAAAATGTTTGTGGTCGGCCTCTCCCCACCACCAAACTGGACATTTTCAGAAAGATTTGTTAACAAATGAAAAGGTTATTAAGAAAGTGAAAATATGTTGCTTTCGGCCTACTCCCATTAATTGTCCCATAGAGAAAAGTTCAAATTGTATCACGCTGAAGCGCAAAAACCCCTGGAGGGAATTTGACCAAATAAGGAACAACTTGGGTATGAAGCATAGACTTAATTTCTGGGACAACTTTGGGCTTAGTCCGTCCAGTAGTTTTAAAAATATTTGATAGGGAAGGGGCGGGGAAAATGAAAGCTATATCTCCCATGGTGCTTTGCAGCAGAGAGTCTTTTCAGAAATGAAAAGCTGCCTTTTTTTTGCTCGATGCGAACGATAACCGTTGTTATACCAGGCGAATGCGATTTTGGAGAACAAAAAGGGATGGAATTGCATCAGGCAAGCGGGTGGGTTGGGCAAAGAGGATAGTATAGGAAATTGGGAAGTTGGGGGTGTTCTGGGGTCCAAGATAGAGTTTGAATATTTGCGCATTACCACAGGAATACCGGGGGAATCCTGCAGGATAATAGTGGCTACAATGGAAGACTGAGGGGATTGGGGGATCATGTAAAGATGAGGGAGGCACTTGGTGAGTGCCTTTGATGGGGGGGAAACATGTAAATTGTTCTAGCGTTTTCCCATAACTGTGGGAATACCACAGTTATGGGTAGTACATTTGTAGTTCACTGAAATTGTCACGGGAATCCCACAGGAATCACAAAACAGTTATAAAAGATGGAATTTTGCACCTATTGCAATCACATTCACTAGGCAGGGGGTAATGGGTCTCTATGCCACTTCTAAAAGCCATGGCTAGTGGGCCCTAAACAAAACTATTGGTGCAACATGCGCAGTGGCCATGGCCGAAGGTCATGGCTAGTGGGCCCTAAAGAAACCTATTGGTGGAGGTTGCAGGTTCGAATCCTAGAAAAAAAAAAAAACATCCTTTCATCCTTCCGGGATCGGTACATGTATGCATATGTGTTAAATGTAAAGCACTTAGCCGTAAGCGCTATATAGCCAACTTCATTAGCTCCTATGGGTCATCAATGGGGGTACGTTGAGTTAAGATGATCATCACTTCCCACATCCACTTAATTTCAAAGGTTGGGTTGCGTTAAATCCGATTACCTTACATGTCCCTTCACTAAAGGTCTTTCAGTGAATATAGAGTGAAAGCGAAATAGAGAGAGAGCAAACTGTGCTCTTCAAGCTACATGTAGTCCATAAGGCTGTGAATGTATTCAAACACTGAAAGTTAAGAATAGCAAAACACTCTGTGCAGCTCTTAGAGGAGCTGCTGGAGCCAAAATAATTACTGACTAGGCAATCCTTTAAAGAAATCCATTAAACGCTGAACAGAATTAGAATGTCAGCTGAAAGACTCTTAATGTAATTAAAGGGATTTACCTCATGAAGTTAGTAAGATGTAACACAGCATGGTATGTGAATTAATTCTTCCCAGAAAATGGTCTTTTCGGAATACGACAAAAATACTGCAAATTCATTACAAAGCAGTTAATTTATTACATTACAAAATAATAAATATTGTCTTTTGGGCTATATTAACAATAAACAGACATTAGGTTTGCAGCCTGTCAGACAGCTCAGTGAGTTAAATGATTGTTACTAAGATATGTTCGCACCATGCAGGACCAAGTCTGCCTCCCTGTATAGCTGACTCTGCCCTTCATCACGCTGAGGCCGATGCATTGAGCGCCATTAAATTGGATAACAGTAACACCTATTATTCTCAGTGCTTTGAAAGGGCAGTAAATTCTGGTAGTGAGGGCTATTTAAAGGCAAGATATTATTGATGATAAATCATCATATGCTTCTTTGCAAATTTAAATGCACCAAAACAAGGCAACAAGCGCGCAGGAGACTGCATATAAAGTCATGAGGCTAAAAGGTAGACAATAGGAGAACTTTGCAACATTGTTGATCGAAAACATTGTTAATGCTGTTGTGTTGTCTGAAGAAGCAGGGTCTTGAAGACAGTAAACACTACTTCCTGCCTAAGGAAATGGGCATGAAAGAGCTGGAGACAGAAAGGTAGTGACATGTTTAGCCTAGTCTCCTAGAGAAAGATGAACAAGCACAGAGATCTAGTAACATGTGGCCCTTGGGAAAGTATGCAATACCCTTCCCGTGCACTTCTGGCGATTGTAGATACCAGAATGGGCTTCCAAGCAGTCTCAAATCACCCAGAGAGAAATGTTAGAGTTCCAAATAGACTTCAGGGTGCCAGTGAGAAGTGCCATCTCAAGTCAATTGGCCTCATCACAAGTCTGGCGGTAACCATGCCGGCAAAACCAGCAGGTTGTCGCCGGATTTGCAAATTTTACTGGCGCCTGAGTTCCCGGTAACACCGAGGTATTATGACCCCGGCGGCAGGGAAGTGAGGCGTTAGGAAAAATGTGTAGGTCCCCATTCCCATGGAGTCCTATAGGATAGTTAGAAACTTCTGTGGATTGATACTCGAATCCGTGCGCTATTCGCCAACCTATTGAGTTATTTAACAAAGTTAGCACAAGTTAAACATCAGCAGCGGGAGTCTTGCAATCTGAGAACCCTCCACAACGGGTTCACACTGTAGTGAAAATGAATCGGATGTTGCAAGGCTATCTCCGCGCTTGATACTTGTATTCGCAGTCTGCTTGTTCACACTAGGACTCCATGGGAATGGGGATCACGGAAGCACCAGCACCGTTTACAACTGTGCCGGTGCTTCCGTGAAACTCTGCGGGCGGGTGCCGTTCCGCCTGCCATGTCTGACGCTGGCGGGCGGGACAGCACCCGCCTGCAGTCGTAGTGTTACTGTGCCGGCCCAGAAACACTGGTGCCTGTTTCCGAACTGCACATTCAGAATGAGGCCCAATGATAGCTTTATTTCGGCAAATTTGCCATACAAGCAAACATATCAAAAATACAGTAAAAATGTAGAACAATACAGAGAGCATACTCTATCAGGATGCATTTACAGCATAACATTGCATTTACATATATTGTGTATGGAATACTAATTCCCACCGCCTCTTTACATACATTGTTCTGTACCAACACTCAACAAACATACAGAGGTGAACATTAATAAAATTCATATGTGTTATTTAAGAAGAACATCACAAGATAAAAAGGTGAATTGGTTGAAGATCAGCATAATCCATACAATTGCCAAGTATTAAGGTGTGAGATAATATGAAAGTGATAAAATACATGTGTTGGTAGCACAGAATCGTCATCCCATAAAATGGTCACAGTACAATGATGCTGATAAAGTGTCATGTGCACATACAACGAGAGTGTAAGGGTCTGCACACACCTAACTAATAGGAAAGAACCCTTCGAGCGTTCATTTCATTGCTCTCAATTATGCTAGGAGGTATCTATGTACACTTTCTTTCTAAGTAACCAAGCTTTATAACTATAGGTGATAAAAGCCACATTCTCGGAACGCTTACAAGCCCAAAAGGCGTGGGAGAAACTGCATACATTTGCTGCTATGAAGTAGGGTTTGAGATCAAATCTTTCCAAGACCTTGTAGTTAGGGCAACCCAGTAGAAAGTGTCTGGCGCTCTCTCACATCCTCAAAATGTGGACACATATCAGTCCAATTGAAATACCATCTCTTTCCTATTGCTACCACAAAAGGCACATTTTCTATTTCTGGTTCGTGCTATTTATATAGTGCTCATACACCACGAAAGTATTTCCTTGGCAAACGGAGTCTAGGAAGAGGAGGAAACATGATTAGCAATTATAGGCTGTTTTAAAATGACACTGTCAAGCTTATGTCAGAAATAATGGCACAGAGTGAGGTATGAGGGAGGTATGAGGGAGAGAATACTATATGTAGGGGGCCAGGACTAACAAACAACAGCCACCTCTGCTGGAGAGGTGCCATTTTAAATCATTAAGATGGGGCTGGTTAGAGGATCCAAGAGACCTAGTATGGGAGTATGGAATAATTATCTAGCTGAGAAAAGAGTGGGATGTGCCGGAAAGACAACAGAAAACGGTAGAGCGAATCCTGCCCTTATCCAGTGCTTGATCAGCAGCCGGTACAATTTCGCAAGATAGCAAGTGATCTATGAAGAGCACAGCTGTGTATGTGTTAAAATAAGCCAGGATGAAGAATTTTGCAGGAATTAGGTGCATCAAATGAGTAGAGAGAGGGGAGGCCCAGGTAGAGAGAGAGAAAGAGCAACCAAGGCAAGATTGCATGAGGCCTGAAGAAGTAGAAATGTGGGCAAACTGGGAGTGTAACAGGATGCTTGAGGTGAGATATTGCTAGCAAGAGGCAACCTGACCCCTATCGGGGGTGGAGGGGTGCTAGAATCCAAGTCTTTGACTGGTGAAAATGTGGTGGGACAGTTGCCAATAGAGGAGGCTGGGGGGGTGTAAAATGCAGGCCATCAAGATTAGGGGATCCACCGAGTATGACAACATCAGTCTTGTCTGAGTTTCACATCAGGGAGTTTCGGCCCATCTAGAGAGACACGGCTGTTATATAGGTTTGAAATTGAGTGAAGATGACATCCATATCCCTGAGCAGATGGGTGAGGTGTAATTGAAGGTACAGAATCAAGAGACAGGGCATTGAGATTGAAATGGAGAGGTGGGAGCAGTGAGTGACAACACATGTAAGAGAGTGGTTAGAGGTAGAACAAGTAGGTAAAGAGGCAGTTTGAGAGCGGGTGGATACAAAAGAAGTGAGCCAAGAGAACACAATTCTGATGAGGTCTTGAGGTGGTGTCCATATATATGGTTATAATGGTCCACAGTCATCAATGCTAAAGACAGGGTGACTTTCACAAGTACAATTAGACCTCCCAAGTCAGTGTCCTGCCAGATGTCATCAAGAGTGGCGAGGTGAGCTGCTTCTATCCCTCGGCGAGAGCAGGTACCACTCTGAACAGGATGAAGTATATCCTGACTCGACAACCGATAGAAGTTGAGCCAGGAGGTTTAAAGACTAAGGGAGAACTAAATGGGCTGGAAACTAGAGGGAACGGTAGGGTGGAATGTAGGCTTTTCAACAAGGTGAACCCTTTGACCTAGGGTCCTTTAAGACGAGGTATCAATACAAGAGATGGATGCGGGTGCAGAACGTACTCATTCATCAATAATCAGACCGACTCCGGAAGTTGGCAAAACTCAGTATGGTTTTATTAACAATTATCTAAAACAGCGAGTTGCAACGATCATCAATGGATGCTCGCTCAATTTCTCTCAAACCATTTCATGAAAAAACAGCCTTCTTATACTAAACATTTGTCATACGTGACGTCATCCTACATGGCAAAGTAAGAAAACCTGCTAGGGAAAGTGGTTGGCTTTCAGGGAACATCTACGTATACGTTCTATACAGCTGGGGTTGTGATTGGGTCTCTAAGATCAGGTTGACTAATAAGCCCATCTCAAGTGCAAGTCATCTTCCGTGTCATACCAATACACAACATCCTATTGGCTTCTTGAACTATAGGGCTCTGTACTACCTGGCCCTCTACAATTGGTTGGCATGCATGTACCCTTCGGTAATATTCCACTTGCCAGCAGCTCGCGAGCTGGTACCTCATTTGCTGGTGGGGGTCCGCCTGGTCATGCCTCCTCACCCAATTAGCATTCATCCATCATCACTCCTACTGTCTGCCATTCAATTAATCCATTGAACTTGTCCTTGCCGAGTCTCACTGTGCCTGAGAATAAAAGGGAGTGTGTCATGGTCTTATCTTCTGGTTTCGGTGTAGCTCGAGCAAAAGTTTATTTTCATCTGACCATATGACTCTAGGCCACAGTTCTGAGCTCTTCCGTTGCTTTTGATACTATTAAATGAAGATCTATTTGCACTTCTAGTGTTTTTCCATTACACCTCAAACAGGAGCTTGCTTCTTTCTCATGTTCATGTAATTTCTTGAACAGATAGCCAGGCTCACAGCGGCCCCAACTCTTGACACTGGGCCAGCCAACCTTTCTTAAATTCTCCTTCGCCATCAGCTGTTTTATTCAACTGCGCCACACTTTGAGCCCTTTCCATTCACTTGGTTCAAGTTTGCTAAAGTGCATTCTGGAACATCCAGATTCTATCCATTACTATGAATATACATTGGCACATCTCCTGCAGTCTATTTCACTATGTAGCCAGCCTCCTGATTGGTTTATCTACTTGCGTTGCTGCATCTGTATGATTGTAAAATGACTTTGAATTTTCTTCAGTGATTCTACACACAAGCAATCATCATTCTGATCCCGAAATGTTGCTTTACTTTGGTACTTCGTTCTCATATTCTCCACGATATCCATATTCTTTCTTCATTGACATCTCTTCTGGGTGCGTCAGTTCTACTTTGCATGACGTCACCAGTCTTCTTTCGCATTCATTTCACACTTCTTCTGGGACTTCTTCTGGAAGACAGTTATTTCTTCATGCATGCATATAGGGTTTTCTCAATGGATACCTCGTCTCAAGGATCATTTGCGGTATGGGCACCCTCACTGGTACTGCACATGTCACAACTTACGGTTTCCAACATATAGGCAATAGGGGGGCGGAACTTCTGGTAGAGGGTTTTGGCTCTTTGTCTACACTCCCCCCTCTGGACAATTCATCGACACTCTCTCATTAGTCTTTACATCCAGACATCCTCTTTTGAAATAGTGTTTCTTTGGAGTCCAATATGACTCCCTTCAGGCATCCTGCTGATTTCACGTGTTCATCAATGTTCCAAGTCATGCAACTGCATTGTCCATTTGGACTGCAGTAGATCCAGTTTCCCACATACTTCTTGTGGTTCCTCAGGTATAAGAACTTTGTTCCTTCGGGTGCATAAATACTGGCTTTCACATAGTCTCTGATTTCTTCATCTGCCAACTCTTTGGGTTTGACACCAGATTCAACATCGATCAGGATCTTCATTCATGTTGCTTTCTTTGCAGTCTTCTTGCATTGTGTGATTACTATCCTGATCACACAGAATCCAAACATGATCATCACCAGCAGGGCTCCAAGGAACTTAAAGATATTCGCCATCCATTGTGGAACCCATGAAAAGATCGATGCAAACCAGCTGTAATTACAAAATGGGGACCATTGTCGGACCTCAGCACCTCACATACTCCCCATCTAGGGAATACTTCTCAGACTAAAAACTTTGCAGCGCACGTGGCATCAGGATGTGTGCATGGACAGCTTCAATCCATCTCGAAAAGGGGCACACTACCACTATCCATTACATACCTGCAGCATATCAACATAGTCAATATATAAACGCTGAAAATGACAGTTTAGGCGAGGAATCACTTCTCTGATTGTTCACAGTGTGTGCCCAGCAGTAAACCTTTGACATACGATGCAATTTACTGCATAAAAAGCAACATGCTCTAACAGGTTTGGTACAAACCAGTCCTCTGCAATGGATTCTGCGAGGCTCTCCCTAGATACGTGTGCAGGGTAGTTTAGCTGTTCTAATGCCACCCTTAATAAGGCTACAGGCACCACCTGCTTTCCAGTGCTGTCCTGTCACCACAATGCTTCATATGGGGATAAAGAACAGCCGCTCCACGTCCACAGTTCTTTCTCTTCCTGTGGAGCACAACCTTGAACTTCCATTAATTGCGTCGGGACAAATGGTTGAACCCTTCATTTACAACCATAATCGTGACAATTCTTTCTTTCACATCTGGAGTATCAAAACTCATAATGTCAGGTGAATATGCAACTTTTTTTTGGCTACTTCATCTGCTGCTTGGTTACTGCGTGAAATAAAATCAGTTCTCTCAGTATGTGCTGTGCATTTAACTATTGCAATGGCTACTGGGAGTTGTAGTGCCTTAATAAGTCTGTCCAATAATGCAGCATGTTGCACTGGAGTGCCGTCCGCTCAGAGGTAACCGCTCCTTTTTCAACATGCTAACCCTGCGTGCATGGTTGATGTTACATAGGCGGAGTCACTATACACTGTCACTTCCTGCTTTGCATGTTTTTCAAGTGCTGCAATAAGCGCTACCAATTCTGCAACCTGTGCCGAAAAGTGAGACTGTAGTCTTGCACTAGTTACCACTTCAAATTCCCCATTGGCCCTGTGCTTTACCACAGCAGCACCTGAATGCCTTTCTCCATCAGTTTGATCAATTCTCGAAGACCTATCAATAAAGAGAACATCCCCCTGCTAGAGCATTCTCCTTCACCCTCAGGATTTCATCATAGAACTCCTCGTAATTTCAGCAATCATGCACTTGCTCATCCGCTGCCAGTGGGTCGGCGACAAACGTGGCAGGGTTCACTATTTTACACCTGTCTATTTTGATTGCCGGGTTTGATATGACCACCCTCTGTGATGTCAGTGTACCTTTAGGTTTTTCTAAAACAGCAAACAATGCATGCTCAGCAAATAAAGTCATAGAACACCCCATCACTATACTTGTAGAGTTCTCAATGGCAAACGATGCTGCAGCCAGCGATTGTTCACAAGGAAAGTGTCCTCTCATAACTGGGTCTAGAATCCCACTATAGTATGCCAGAGGTCTGTACCCAAGTGTTGTTCATTGTGTAAGCACTGCTGTCATAACTGTTCCATTCGTGTGCGAAAATAAAAAAGAACTCTGCAGAGTAATTGGGAATTCCTAAAACTGGAGCTGTAAAAATAGCTTTTTTCAATTCCTCAAACCCTTCCTCCATTTCCTCAGTCCATTCTATTCTTTGCTTGTTCACTTGTGCTTTCTTCAGAGCCTGCAAAAGGGATCTTGTATACGAACTATAATCAAGAACCGATGCTCTAACATAATTGCACAGTCCCAGAAACTGCTCCATTTGCTTTATTGTGTGCGGTTTGGGCATTTTCATGATTGCCTCAGCTCTCTCAGGTGTAACTTTATTTCCCTCATGCGAAATTAACTGGCCTTTGTACAACACCTCTTCCCGACAATATTGCAATTTCTCCTTGTCCACTTTATATCCTTTGTCTGCCAGGATAGTCATCAATTGAATCAAATCTCATCTGCACCATTCTTCTGTTGTGCTATAAATCAAAATTCCATCTACATACTGCAACACAACATTTGGCAAATCAATATTGCTTAGATCCATCTGCAGGATGCTATTAAAGATCGATAGAGACTCACAGTACCCTTGGGGCAAACATGTGTTTTTCAGTTTTGTCTGACGAAACATAAATGACGTAAGATCTTGGGAATCCTTATGCAATGGGATTGAGAAAAACGCATTTTTCAAATCAATCACTGTGAAATATCGTGCTTCTGAGGGAATACTACATACAATCATTTCAGGATTTGGAACTAGAGGAAACTCTGCCTCTACAATCTGGTTAATTGGCCTCATGTCCTGTATTAAACGCCATGACCATCACTATAACTCTGGCGGTAGCCGTGCCCTTATAAAGGGCACGGCTGCCGCCGGAGTTGTTTTTTTTCCGGCACCCGCTAATGGGCAGTAACCGGGTCATGCCGAGTTTGGCGGACCCAGTAATTGCCCATTCGCGGGTGCCATTATGGCCCACCTCCCGATCCCCATTCTGCCCGATAGGGCAGAATGGGGGTCGGGAGCATGGTTGCACTGGCACCGTTTATGACGGTGCTGGTGCAATCATGAGTTCTGCTCGCGGGTGCCGGTATGCACGCCTGGTCAGACCAGGCATGCAGTCCGGCACTGGCAAGCAGAACTCGTCGTGTGGTGGAGAGGTAACAACGGCGCCGTTAGCACTACTGGCGCTGTTGTTACCTTTCCGCCATACTCATAATGGGGCCCCATGACCCTTCTTTTGATTTCTTCACAGGATACACCGCAGTATTACATGGTGACTCTGACATCACCAAAATACCTTGTTCCATCATAGCCGATATAGGGCCTGATCACGACTTTGGCGGTAACCCTTAAATCCGGCCGCTGGATTTAAGGGTCCGCCAAATCAGGACTTCGGTGGATTTCGCCCCAGCTCTTAGCTGGGGGGAAATCCGCCGAAAATCCGCCGGCGGTAAGAGCGCGAATTTTCCCCATTAAGCCCAATGGGGAATGGGGCATTCCCGAATGGGCTCAATGGGGAATGGGGAATGGGGAATTACTTTATCGCCGAACTCGTGATCCGGCACTATTAGTGCCGGGGAGTTCAGCGGTAGGGCTATTACTGCCGGCGGTAATACCGCTGGCGGTAACGCCCATGTCGTGATCAGGCCCAAAGTCTTAAAAATCCCCTCATCTGCCTCTCGGGATATCAGGTATTGCCTTGCCCGAGACAAAATTTCTCCTGGTTTCAACTTAATCTTAACTTCTCCCACCCCCTTCAATAGGCCTGCATCATAGGGGCCTGTGGTCCATAAAGAGGTTGGCACTTTTTCCATGTCCTCATCAATAAATGCTGGATGCTGCCACACTATCACCATTCGCTGTAGGATTTCCCATCTTTCTATCCTGATCCAATAAGTAATAATCATTTAGAACACCACTTTATTGTCTGACGGATCGTCTCTGAACATATGCTCAAAAGTGACGTCAGTCAATCTGTACCCTTGCCCAATGGCAATTACCATTCTCCATGGCCTGCCCTCATCATCGGTTCCTTTGAGCATAGACAATTCCCCTTGTACTATGGCTGCTTGCAATTCTAGAGGAACGATCTGCCCCCCCTCTTCGTCCATAGGTACCTGTGGCCTGAACAGGAATTCATCAGGTATCCTCATAATCTTGCCCACTAGAGCGAGTAGCCATGTTAACAAAATGCTTCTGGTTCCAATTGGTATCTGGTGTTTCCATCTAACTCCTATCCATCGAATTCCTATCCATCGAAATCTATTAATTGAATTGCTTTTCCATTGAAAAGCATATTCATTGAATACATTTAGATGGATAGGAATTTGATGGATAGTTAGGGTTAGGGTTACATTTAGGGTTAGGGATAGGGTTGGGTTAGGGTTAGGGTTAGGGTTAGGGATAGGGTTACAGTTAGGGTTAGGGTTGGGTTAGGGTTATGGTTAAGGTTAGGGTTAGGGATGGGTTAGGGTTAAGGCAGGGTTGGGCGTGGGGGTTTGGGGGGACCCCCAATATACAACACACAATAAAACGTTCCAAGGAGCTGGCCAGTGCCAAAATGTCAACACTGGACAGCTCCATGTAACATTTTAACGTGGAAAATAGATGCATCGAAATGCTATAATTTACATTGTAAAGTACATATCCATGGAAATTGTCCATTGCTATATTCGATGGACAAGTTTTGATGGCTATGTACTTTTAATGTAAAAGATACACTTTTGATGCATTTATTTTTGTTGGATTTTTTCGATGGATTGTCTTTTTGATGCATTATTTTAGATGAAAAGACCATAAACCATTTCAATGGCATTCCTTGCAGAGCTATCAGCCCTGTAAATGCCATGATAAATTGGCCCACATTTAAATAATGTATTGCTGGCATGGAACACACTATACCTTCATCAGTAAAAAAAATAATCATATTCAACATCATCATTAAATCTTGGCCCAGAATATTAACTGGTGTCTGTCTCGAATACAATAATGGAACAGCCATATCCCATTCTTCTATGGAGACTGGCAATTTCTCAGTAAAAGGAACTCTACTTGTAGCTCCAGAGAAGCCTTGCGCATTCATGGCATTTCCTGATAACGAAAATGTTCCCTCTCGTATACATGAGCGAGTTACCCCAGTGTCTACTGAAAAAGAAAAGGATTTGTCTTCTATGGTAACATCAACCCTTGGTCCCCCTTGAGGATTTGGTGTCACTGATAGTACAGAACATATCAAGTCACCCTGTGAGCTGTCCTATTGGGGATACTGTAACACTTACCTTAGGTCTCTGTGGGAGCGTAATGCCTTTTAAGCTGAGGACCTGTTGTCTAGGCACTGATTTTGTGGAATCAACAATTATAACAAAACCACTATTGTAATTCCCATCCACAAAATAAAACTGTGATACAGTGTACCTTGAAATAACCCACCCTTCTCACCTGTGCTTTTGTTTTGTGCATCTCTCCATCCTGTATTCTACAGGGGCACGTTGGGTAGGTGACTTTTGATCTGAGGGGGCTCTGGTGTAGAAAAATTCTTAACTGAACAATGACCAAAACTTCTTCTAAAGGTATCTTGGGCAAGTCTTTTGGCGAAAATTATAATTATACGTACGTCGAGTAATCCACATAAAACGTCATTCATAAAACTTTGGAAGGCTGCTGCGGCATTACATAAGCCAAAAGGGCATGACTTGATATTTGTATTATCCGTATTTTGTGCGGAAGGCAGTCTTCCATTCATCTCCTTCTTTGATTCTCACTAAGTGGTAGGCTCCTCTAAGGTCTAATTTAGTAAATATCTTGGCATCCTTAACTTGATCCATAAGTACTGGGATAAGTGGATTAGGGTACCGGTTCTTCACAGTGATCTGGTTTAGGTCACAGTAGTCTATGCAGGTATGAAGGTCCCCTTCCTTCTTGGGCATGAAAAATAGAGGAGACGCCATGGGGGACTTAGAGGGCCAAATGAAGCAATTGGCCAAGTTATTATCTAAATAGGTCTTCAAATGAATATTTTCTTGTTCAGTTAGGGCGTAGATTCTGCAGCATGGGGTTTTTGAAACAGGGATCAAATTGATTTGGCAATCATATGGGTGATGAGGTGGCTGCACGTTAGCCGGTTCTTCTTCGAATGCCTCTTGAAAGTCTTGATATTCCAGAGGAGGGTCCCTATCAGCCCTAAAGTGGATGTGTTTCAAGAAATGTCGGGTAACTCATTCTTCAGGGTTCCGCCTTGAACATAGCAGGAAGTCCTGCATTCCTCAGTGAAAACAATGGTCTAGGCTCGCCAATCAATCCGTGGGTTGTGCTTTTCTAACCATGGAATTCCTAAAATCACCTTAAACTGTGGAGTGCAAATCATGTAAAAAGATATCTTTTCCCGATGTCCTTCCTGGCAAAGCAAGTTGCAAACTTCAGTACACTTCGTCACTGGTCCGGATATTAATTGTGTTCCATCTACCGCAGTGACATTTTCTACCACAGCCTTTGGATGTATACTAATAGCCATCTTGCTTGCTAGTTCGTAATCCATATAGTTACCAATCGCACCACTGTCCACATATGCTTCCAGAGCATACACCTTGGATGCTTGAAGGTCGCTACTTAGGATGACCGGAACAACTAAATGAGAGATCTGAATTTCCTTCTTTAGGCTTGACAAGTCGAACTCTATACTTGTCGGGCGTTGGAGTTTTTCTGCTGTTCATCTTCTGTGACTTTTCTATCCCCCTTGTCTACTGCTCCCACTGGCTTCCATGGTGGTTTCACTGGACAGTTTTGCAATTGATGACCAGCTGAGCCACAATAGAGACATAAATTCTGCTGTCTTCTTCTGTCTCGTTCTTCTTTAGAGATGGGACCTCGAACGCCCCCTAACTGCATGGGCTCAGAGTCCCAGAATCTCTAGAATAAAATGATTTAACCTCTGATCTAGCCCGATCAGAGCATCGGTTCTGTAATCGGTGATCCAATTGGATGATTAGATCCATGAATTCGGCACAACCCGTAAGAGGATTCACAAGTTGCGCCAAAATATGCTTAAGTTCTCCTCTCAGCCTCGATGAAAAAGTGTGGTTCTCTTCTCCTAAGGCCAATTCGTTTCAGCTGCTAATCGATTGAAAGAGGCTATAGAAGCCAACCATTCCTGGTTACCTTGGCGTAAAGAAAGCAACTAATTGTCTAAGCCCTGACCCTGAGCAGGATGAGCAAAATGTTTTTCTACTTGCTGCTGAAAACCAGGATAGTTCCCCAGTAATAGATCATCTCTGTTCACTAAGGGTATGGACTACTCTGCAGCATGTCCTCCCAAATAAGATAACACAAATGCCACTTTGGCCTGATCAGAAGGAAAGACCACAGGTCTACATAGAAGGTGTAAATTACATTGGTTAATAAATACTGCAAAACGCTGTGGAACTCCTGTAAATCTCTCTGTGGCTGCTAGGGGAATATTTCTGGGTAAGACTACTTGTAGTGGAGGGCTGGAAGCGGGAATTTGACCCTGTGAAGTCCCACCAGGAAGTGGTGCCTGCCCTGCTTGGAACTGTAGCAACTGGCGACCCAATTCCTCAGTGCGCTCCCTGTTAACCACCAACTCTCTCTTAAGAGAGTTGGTTTCAGACCTGGCTGCATGAACCTCTGCTCTGAGCTCTTCCAGAAGCTGGGATAAATGATCTATTCCTGAGTCCTCCATTACTCTCAGGTGTAGTTGTTTAAGTATGGCTCTGCATTCTGTAACGCTTACCTTAGGTCTCCTTCTGGAGCTTAATGCTTTTTAAGCTGAGGACCTGTTGTCTGGGCACTGATTCTGTGGAAACAACAATTATAACAAAACCACCATTGTAATTCCCATCCCCAAAATAAAACTGTGATACAGTGTACCTTGAAATAACCCACCCTTGTCACCTGTGCTTTTGTTTTGTGGAGCTCTCCATCCTGTATTCTACAGGGGCGAATTGGGTAGGTGACTTTTGATATAATGGGGCTGTGGTGTCGAAAGATTCTTAACTAAACAATGTCCAAAACCTCTTCTAAAGGTATCTTGGGCAAGTCTTCTGGTGAAAATAATAATTATATACAGTTCATCAGATACTGAAGGGTCCCTACGTTGGAGAATTTCCTTTATCTTTTGCAGGCTCGTGGTTACATAACAAGGGCTGATGCTGTGGTATGGCTGCAGCTATACTCGTTTTCAGGAAACATTAATTCATGTCAGTTCATCGAAAAAAAAACGGGGTAATAGCTGCCTTCAGAAACAAGTGTGGTAAGAAATAAGTGAAGAAAAAGCCCTGCTGAGACTTCAGGTAAGCACATGTGTAACTTCTTCTTTATTTCCTTTTTACAAGTTCATTCATTCATTAAATACCTTTGTTTTGCAGGTCTTCGGAAAAAGAAAATACCTTCGGATGATGCAGAGACTGCTGAGGAAAACTTTAGGAAGAATACACTGTGACCACGGACGAAAGCTGCTGAGAAAAGAAGATGCGGAGACTACGAATATAACAGCGGACTGAGGAAAATACTTGGAAAATACTTCGGTTCGGTAAGGCTTTAAAATTCTACTGCTATTCTGTTCAGTTTGCTGTGGAAATTTATATCTTTGACTCTTTTTCTTCTATTGACAGGTTCTGTCAGAGATCGCTGGAAGCGTTACCCGCTGTCAGCGGAGAAGACACAAAGCGAGAGCTTCGGCGGAGGTGGGGCTTTAGTAGCTCCCTCTGCAACAAGTGTAGAATGCACTGTGAGTTTTCTATGGACTTAGTGGCGGCCATGTTGAGGGTAGGGAAGGCAATGTGAGTGTAATGAGCCTATGGGTACAATGCTAGGAGTGAGGTAAATGTCTCTTGTGCCAAACTTGAAACCACTGTTGATCTACTGATAGATATGAAGTTCCTTGCCTGCCTAGTTTTACTGAACGGAATCTGTATTCCTGTGCTGGGATCGTGACAGATACATACTTATTCCCGTTCCTGTAAAAGGACTTCCTCCCGCAATAGTGACAAATCCTACTCTAGTAGTCAATAGCTGTCCTGTGATTGTACTCTGCTGTATCTGCATGGGTGCATGCTGTGATTGCCCTTGTAGTGGGTTCAATGCAGTTTGCTGTGGTTGCAAAACCTGTTGCATTTGGGGCGCTTGCGCTTGATACACTGTCTGATCTTGGGTGACCACATTCCTATTTTGTGAGCTATATGCTGGAGGATAAGCTGTCCCCCCTCTTGAGAATTGCCCATTCTGTACATACCCTTGGCTCCCACGTGTTTGCGCCATGTGCCCTGTCATTCTGCATGTCCAACACAGAGGAGGGAGTCTTCTAATCTGTCCTCCCGGCATGTTTTGATTATCATTTTGCACATCCTGAAAACCACTTTGGTTATTCTGGAAACCTCCTCTTCTTCTGAAACCATTCCCACTGCCTCTCGGCATGAACCCATTCCATCCTTGATCCAATTGGCATTCATTATTCACTTGTGACATAGCCTCAGTTTGCTGTATTCCTAACCCTTCTCTGCTCATCAGTACCGCTCCCTCTATGGCGTACTTTGACAGTTTCTTCTGAACTAATTTAGCTTACTCAAGTTTTCTAGCATCCTCCTTCTTCTTATTTTTCTCTTGTAATAATCGCTTATGGTGCGCAATGGTCAATTGTATTTCTGCCCATGACTTCACTTCCATTCCCACTCATTTGTTGAGCTGCCTCTGAACGTGTTCTGGCAACGCCTGACACAAAATGTGGTAAAATACTAGTATAGATTTCACCCACGATTCGCAAGTTTCCAAAGTCCAATGTTCTTGGATACTTTGAATGTAGCAAGTTGATCTTGGTCATCTTTCATCTTACGTGGCATGATTGCACCCATATCTGATGTATCAGGATATTGTACTCTAAGCGCTTTCCAAATGGCCATCCTACAGTTATTAAACAATGCCCCATCATGCGCTGTGTTCTGCGCTGTGAGACTTGAGTATCCTGCTCTCGTCCAAATGTCATCAGCCTTTTCCCCATGAATAGCTTCTAGGAGACCTTTAATGTCCCCTATGGTTAGAATATTTCCTCCTGTCATTTTCTCTAGCTCATAAATCCATTTCCCCGAACCCACCGTTAAGCTGGGAAGTTTACATCTCAAATTATCCGTATCCATTTGGGGTCAGGGAATATACTGTGGTCTGACCCCTCCTTTCTCTACTAAATGAAATTGCAAAATCCCAAAATCGTAATGGGCTCCCATCGTCTGCCTACCCATAGTAGGGACAATGGTTCCTGATCGCCTTCTACCTGCAAAGGACCTTAACATGCTCACATAGGGCGCGATTCTCCCCTCTCACTATGAGATCGCCCTTTAGATCACTCTGAATACACCATAGGCTCTGGCATCCTATCTTTAGGTTGGTCTAAGTCTGGCCATCTTACTTCTTTGTCTGCCTGACAACAACCCTCAGGACCGCATGCACTGCCTCCTCCCCACGGAAGGTTTCTCTATCTTCGTCTGGCATATCTTGTCCCCAACTAGTATGACTGTCATCTTTCTCATCTCTGTTTAAAGTCAGCCTGTCCAAAGACAAGGCTCTGTGCTCGAGGCTAAACGGGCTTCCCTCTTTGCCTCGTGATTGGACAACTATGGATGGATCTTCTTTTCCTCAGTTCCTTGATTCACTTTTTGTCCTCATCTCCTGATTAGCTCTATCAATTCTATCCCCAATGCTTCCTATCTCAAAATGTTCCTCTATTTTACCCCGGATGGTCCTGACATTGCTTCTTGCGACAGGAGAAGGTCCACTATGTCGCCCCATAATACAACTGGACTTGGTTCCATCAGCTCTTTCTCATTCCGATCAATGTCGCATGCCCTCTGTCTCATTGTTTGTTCCATTTCTTTGTCAAATTCCCGTCGTTTTTTGCTTCCCCTCTAACCCTTTCCTCTTCCTGTCTTTTTGCTTCTCTTCTTTCATTTGCCCTACGCACCTCTTCATCTCTGCCTCTTTGCATTCTTTTATCTCTTAATTCCTGTTCCTCCTCTTCTTCTCTCTTCTTTTCTAGCCCTTCTCATTCTTCGATTGCTCTCTGTCTATTGTCATATTTTGTTTTCTCTTCTGCTCTTTCTTCTTTTCTAAACTGCTCTTCCTGATACATCTGCTCTTGTCTTTGTCTACTCTTTCTCTTGTACTCAACTTCTATCAATCGTTTGTCTCGTTCCCTGTCCTTTTTGTCCTGTTCATCTTGCTCTTCCCCTTGTCTTACTTCCTCAATGCTCATCCCATGAAGTTTGAGCAATATGTGTCCACCCATCCATTCATTCTGTATAAGTGCTATCTCGACAGCCTTATCTTTTTCTCCTTTCCATCTCTTAATTTCTCGTTCTATTTCTAAAGTCACACTTGGCCATTCACTTTTCTCTTTGTCTTGTAAAACTTTAGAGATCACTTCCTTTTCTGGAGTCCTTTCTGGGCTCTCGTCACTGCTATAAGCAGACGGTTTATGTATCGGATTGCTATAGCCTGTCCCTGCTTTCAATTCCCTCAATGGATATACTTCTTCATTATTTATTTGAGGTGCGGTAAAGGGAGCAGAAGGCTCGACACCCCCCTCTTTACACTGGTTAAGCATCCAGTCCTCAGGAGGCAGGTCTTCCTGTTCCTCTTGGTACATGTTCCAAAGCTCTAAGCTAGCTAACCAATTTTCCAATTTCTTTCCTGTGTAAGTAAAGTATGTGGTCATGTGTTGCAAAACCACTTTTGACAATGATCTCCCTTGCGCCATGGCATGAAAATGTTATCTACTGTGCCCTTAACCCATTCTCCACTGTATTGCTTAAAATTTGGTGCGTGTTTTGGCAGTTGCTTGCGTAGATGTATTAGTGGAGTAACATCCTCCACTGTGTCAAGTCTCAATTGACTGTCAATACTTACCGTTATTTTACACAAATATAAGTTTCAGAAAAACAATAAATATGAGCGCACACCAAGCGTTGCTGCTCCAAGCCTCTACTTCACATTTTTTCCAATCTACCTGTCGGATCAGTGCAAACATTGGCTAAACAGATAGATGTTTACTCTCACTCTCTTAACACAACCTATCGTGTGCGCTCTTCGACATTTCACTTTTTTCCTAACACATAGAATACACAAAATACACAATACAGACAGACTGGCTGGCCTCACACATATCTCCGCGCTGTTATTCCTGCCCCTAAAAATACTCTGATAGGAGTGTAAATTATTCCCTTTCACAGACCTTGGGGGTCATTACAAGGTAGGAGGTAACCATACCACTACTCCCTTACCGTGTACTGGGTCCGGGTTCCTTGAATGAGGAATTACCGGGACATTCCGACCTTGGAGGGCTCGGTAATTCCTCATTCAAGGAAGCCATCCCCATTTGAACCCCCATAGGGCTCAATGGGAATGGGGAGGGTGCTAACAACAGACCTGATAAAACCAGGCACCCTTAGCGGGTACTGCGAGCAGAGTCGTAATGAGACAGTACGGGGTTGACGGCTCCGGCGCCATTACTCTTGCTGTTAACCCCTTACCGCCTCACTCAGAATGACCCCCCTTGTCTTGTGTGTCGCCAATTCATCCACTTGGATTTTGGAATAACGTCTTCTAAACGTTCCTTGAATGTAGGACCATGGTCTTTCTTATGGAACGCTCCTCGTCCATATACCTTATTCAACGCTCTTCGTCATTTACTAAACAACCACCAAACCCCTGTGACTTTTTCCCTATTACCACAATCCCCAATTTCTACTCATTCATTTTTTTGCCACCTCTCTCAATCTACTCACCATTTGTTTTTCAGCTCCTGACCCTCGGGATCGTTTCCTTCTCCAACCGGCCACCAATGCCTTCAGTCCACTCTGCTCCTTGTGGAAACCAGGAGGGGATTTAAAAGCCTACTGGATTAAGGGATCTTTAAATGATCCTACCTCTGCTGACATGTGAACCCTTTGACCGAGGGTCCTTTAAGATGAGCTCGCAATACAAGAGATGGATGGGGATGCAGAACTTACTCATACATCAATAATCAGACCGACTCAGGAAGTTGGCAAAACTGTTTTATTAACAATTGTCTAAAACAGGGAGGTACAATGATCATCAACGGACGCCCACTCGATTTCTCTCAAAGCATTTCCTAAAAAAACAGCCTTCTTATACCAAAAATGTGTCATAGGTGCTGTCATTCTACATGGCAAAGTAAGAAAACCTAATAGGGACAGTGAGCGACCAGCTCTTACGTGAACCTTTTGGGACAAGAAGTCTTAGGGTCACAATAGTGTGGAGGATGGAAAAGATCCAACTATAAACGCGACAGATCATGAGAACTACGACTCAGCTCCCAGCATCCCTGAGGCCCAGAGGAAAGAACCTACCTGACGTTGGAGGTAGCCATTCTGGTTTAGGAATAGTTGTGCAGGAAAAGTAAATGCCTGCCATTTGGCTATTCCAATGATAAACTTGTGAGTTTAAGGAACCTTCACAAGTCCATGGTTGTTGTAAGAAACGCAACTAAAAAGACAAAGTACATGAGCTGCCATCCTTAAGCAAAGTCATTCCGTGCTTTTAAATCACTAAAATAATACAAAGAGCAACCCTAAAAAACAAGAAAAATAGCAATGGGTTATTGTTTCCAAAATTACAAGTGATCCCAAAAGCGTATTATGTCACATCTGCCCAAAGAGAACATTATATCGCATTTCTCTCATTTGATGTGGCCAATTAATGTTAAATGGACCAGCAACTCATGTTGAGAGCAAAAGGACGAAAAAGGTCTGTCCTCAAATGCTAATTTCCTGCAAGTGTGTCAGCAGTGTCACACAAATTCAGGGCACACTAATAAATAAAAAGGGCAGAGATGGCATTTTGTAAATGGAGAAGCAGACCGAAAACTCCTGTGTCATATCTGAGATCTTTGTACATTTTTGACATAATCATAAGCCATAACATGACTATTTTAATCACTAAAAGAAGTGCTAGAGAAGACCTGCAACAAACAAATAAGGTCCCTTTTGTAGACTCGAAGAAGTAAAACGGCTCATCAAGATGACACGAGAAATGGGATATAAATAGACAAATGCAGAATTTGAAAGTTAACTGAAACACTTAATCTTTTATTTAAAAGCAAAAGAGAATCAATGGATCAATTGATCACTCATCTCCAGGGACGCATCAGACACTCCAGTTGTTTTGCTCAAGAAGCAATATTGCAAACCATCAAATGAATACAGTCAGTCGGAGTTGCTCAGTCATACGCAATCAAAAAGAATGTTCAAACTGGTCGACATGCTAAAAATGGCCAAGGTTGATGACATAAGAGACATGAAAGCAGCCCATCTGATGGGCTGAAATGGAAAGTGTGTGCCTTCGATAAAAGTGTATTACGGGCCTAACAGCTGCACATGCTTCACATAACTGAGAAGCATCCATAACATTCAGTAGATGAAATAGTATACACTAAAATATTTACATTCAATAAACAAAGTTATATGTTAAAGTGCACCAATACCCAAAAAGTGTGTAGGCTGATATAATTTGCATAAATAAAGAGTACCAGACCATTGAGGAGCATCCATACCATCACCCAAGCAGATCATTAGCTCAAGATATCCTCCATCGAAGGTATCTACAGGTTCAAGGCCTGCCTTTATGACCACTGCTTACCTGAAACTCATCCCATCCAAGACTGAATTCCTAATGCTGACCAACAGCACATAACATCCTGACATACAGACCTGGCTCACTGCTTGCCTAGAGGGATACACACCACAGCAGGTCACCCACACCAAGTCTGTCGCACTTCAGCATCGAGAGTCACTGCTCCTTCAAGCAGCACATAGCAAGGAAGACACAAACGGCTTGGTGACAACTTTCTCTACTGTGGAAAATCAAGTGTTTCATCCCAGAAAACAACTTTAGATCTGCTCCCACTTGAATGGTGGCAATGCCATTTGGAGGGCCTTCCAGTGACTACCCTAGTACCCCTGAGATGAGTCCTGCATGCTGCAGCAAGACTCATCAAAGTGCTCTGCAATTCGACCACATCCCCCTGACCCTCATCGACCTGCACTGGCTCCCGCTGAAAGCACTACCATTTTCAAATACTGCTGCACCATCCACAAGGCTGTCTCCCGGAAGACCCCAAACTACCTCAGTGAGTAACTAACTCAGCAGCTCCGGAGGCCTACGATCGATCAGAAGTAAGGACATGTGAAAACTTGAACTTCACCGGTGCAGGAAGGCAAGAATCAGAAGAAAGGCCTTCCCAGTCAAAGCCCCCAGACTCTAGAACCTCCTCCCTGTCAACACTGGGCTCTCCTCCTAGCTTCTACATTTCAGGAAGGAGCTCAACACTCTACTGTTCAAGAAATGGCTCTTCCCAAACCCCCAGATCCACATACCCTCATCTCCCTACCCTACCTGAAACGGGGTGATCTGTTTCCCCCTTTTTCCTCCCCTGGTTTCTTGTGGATCCCTTGCTACCAAATTGCCTGCCCTCCCCCAATGTTAACGCCCCTCCTTTGTATCTCTGCTGTCCTCACTGCATCCTTCCCCATATAGCTCATAAAGTGTTCTGTTGCTTCCTGGAGCTAGGTCTGTGCTCAATAATAAGAAGAATAGAAATAAAAATGTAAAATATATAAAGTCGGCAAATTTCAATATTATAACATGCCATTACTGAATAAAATTGCAAATATAGAGTGAATCCTAGTAAAACATGCATTCCAATACATTTTTACATTTAATAAACCTATACAAATGGGAACGAGGTCCTTAATAGATTGCATATCTACCTATACCATTATATTGCATTGATGAAGAGAAATAACCCATTAAATAATGGCAATTTTTATCCGATTACCTACACAAAAACCCATTAAGTTTTAGCACTGCCTACAATATATTATTAGGCTATGAAGCAAGTTAAGAATTTGTGTCTCAGTTAATTAAAAGTCATACATTCTTGCACATAATAAATATAAAATACATGGTAGCCTGCAATACCTCTATAAATGTCTGGAAAATATTGTCTTATTACAGGCTACTTGTAACATCACAACTCACCTGTAATAAGGAAAAAACAGCACAACTGCTCTGTAATCAATTATTACACTCATTTGTGACTTCACATGGCCTGCGGCCTGAGCCAGCAGAGAGCAGATTTCTAGCTGTGACAAGCTTTCCACATTCCTTGCCTGTAAAATAGTTTTCAGGAGCACTTTACAGCCCTTAATTGACAAGAAATTGTTTATGGTAGAATGTTTAATTTGTGCACATATCGATGTTTAAGACATATGAGGACGGATGTGCATGTTATAGCTTACTATAAAGCACAAAACAACGGTTTTCAAAGCATTTTCTTAAACTGCTTAAACTGTTATTGCAGCACATTAGGAACTGCATGTTGGGTTTTTCTCTGACCCAAACAGATACCTTGTTTATATGGATCATATGATATATGATATGATATGGCATTTATAACGCACCAGTACACAAGTGTTTCTAGGAGGATGGAAGATCTTTTACATTAGTACCTAAAAAGGATATTGCAAGTCACCTTTGCATTTTGTGACCTTATAAAGTCTGCCTTTGTACTAGTTGCTCTGCTTTGTCACAGAACTCCTTGTGACTTGTATTGTGATGTGCTTGTAAGTGAATGCAGAAGTCTGTGATGTCATGTGGAATGTTATGGTGTGGATGAGAGAATGTGTGGGGTCAGGGTTCCGAGCCCAGGCAGTTAGAGAGCCCCTGCCTGGGTGATGGGTGCCAGTGTCTTGTTCTACGTAACTTATATATATAACTGTAACTCAAGAAGATGTGAATAAACTCGAAGCAACCTATAAAAAGTCTAAGAGGTCACTACTTGGTTATTTAATACCATATATTATAGGCTATTCGCAACATCACTACTGACCTGTAATCAGAAAATTACATCACTTCTGTTCTGTAATAAGTTATTATAGATGTATGTGACTTCACAGTACCCAGCAACAAGTGGAATTCCAGCAGGCTGCTTTGGCACTTAATTAAAGCTGTTACAACCTTTCAAAATTCCTTTTTTTATAAGGAAGCTTTCTTTGACACTGTATGGCCATTAACTGATAATGAACCGTTTATTGAAGTATGTTATTTTTGCGTACTACTGAAGTACAACTCATGACAGCAAGAATCTGCATCTTAATACTTATTTTAAAGCACAAAACAGTAACAGGTTTTAGATGCCTTTTATAAAAATGCCTAAAATATTTTTCTGCAACACAGAAGCTGCTGGATTTATTTTTTTTATTTACAGTCATGTAGCACCTTTATCCAAGGCGCTGTACATAATTCAAAGAGTACACTAGTGATAAATGACAACCAAACAAAGGACAATCATGACACAACCAACAAGTCAAGAGTAAACATTTTGAGTCAAAGCAGATCGTAGGAAATGCTGTTTAAGCCGTTTCTTAAAAAGTGCTAAATTAGAACAGAAACGGAAATTGAAAGGATGAGAATTCAAGAGAATAGGAGCTAAAGGTTGGAAAGAACGAAGCAGAGAAGATGAGCACGGAGGACGAGGAAGAGAGAGAAGAAACTGAGATGCTGAACAAAGAGCCCTTTGCTGATGCTAGAAACAGCCAAAGAACACAAATAACTAGAAGCCAGTGAGCGAACACACCTAAATACCAGGCAAAGAAAATTAAACTCAAATCTAAATTTTTTAGGTAGCCAGCACAATTGAATCAAGTAGGGAGAGATATTAGAAGACATTTGTAATGCAAACAATAGCCTGACAGCAGAGTCAAGAACGAAATGAAGAGGAAAAAGAGTATTGCTAGGAAGGTTGACTTGCAAATACCATCAGTAGTTGAGACGAGATAACACAATAGTTTGTAGTAATACATCAGTACAAGCAGAGGTTAATTAATGCAAGATTTTCAAAATATGAAGAAGATGAAAAGGACAAGAGTGAATTAAAATGTACATTTGTGCTTGTAAAGTCAGTGAAACATCATAAATAAAACCCAGGTTACAAGATCGAAGCCCAACCGGTAACCTCAGAGGAGGCAGAGAAATAGAAGGGATCGAAATAAGAGGAGGTGATGCAGGAAAGAAAAGGGTTTCAGAATGTTTAGGATTAAGAAATATGAAGACAACCAGAATTGAACAGCTTTGAGACAGGCAGAGGGACGCTAATGAATATAAGCATCAAAGGAAGGAGAACAGAGACACATGGGAGTGTCTTCAGTGTAGAAGTATATTTGGAAACCGTGTTCAGAAATCAAGGAAGCCAGAGATGGCATACCCAGACTGAATAGAAGGGGACCTAGGACCGAACCCTGTCGGACTCTGTGAAGAAGAGGACAGGGACATGAAGAAGAACCCTTCCAGGACACGACAAAAGCACAATGAGATAGATAAAAGGAAAACCAAAGATGAGCCCATCCAGAAATACCCAGTGAAAACAAACTAGAAAAGTAACCTTGGATGATGGTATGATCGTTTTCTTTTTTATCCAACCAGATTCTACATTGATTATATATACCAGCAACTGGAAAATCCATTACATTACAGTAAGCAAGAGGCCAAGTATTAAAGGTGAATACACTGTGTGACCTTGTTGTATTAAAAGAAATAAAATATTCTCTATCGTACATAAAAAACTATATTGCAAATCACTTGCTGTTCTGTGACCTTATGAAGGAATTCAGCCACAGGCTTGTTTCTGGGTTGGGTCACGAAACTCCTCTGTGACTTTGAATAACCATATATTATGTTATGATGATTATATCGCACACTGCTGCCATTGCATGGTCTCCAGGCATTTATGTGGCTCTGTGAGAAAGTCTGTGGGGTTGGTTAGTGAGGCTGCGAGGGATAGGATAGAGGCTGGGCACTCCTGTTGATGCTTGTAAAACCAGGAGGAACTGGCCTCTTTGTTGTGAGCTTTCTGGGTGTGCTTTGTTGAGTGCACTGAGCTTGTGTCCGAAGGGTAGCCTCCAGTGTTTCGTTTGCTTGTTGTTTGCAACTGTTTTGTAAGGAGGTTACAAAAACAGGAGGTGGGTGTGGTTTGCGTGTTTATTTGTGTGCAGTTTTTCTAGCCCTTGGGCATGTGTAGTATGTGGGAGGCATACAGGAGTGAAAATGGAGTGGGTCGTTAGTTGGTTTCTGTTTGGCTCTGGGTGTGTGGTGATTTTATTGTTGGTTCTTCAATCCAGATTGTCCGATGTTTGCTTTGGTTCCAGTGTATATGACATGCAGTAGGGGATACTTTATCCCATACAACACACAATCATATAAACCATTACATATATATGGAGCAGAAGCTAGAAACCTGTTCAAAACCCAAGAAAAAGGTGCCCTGTCGCATATTAATTAGCCATCTTAGGTACCTCTGTCTTCTATGCCTATGTAACTTGTTACTGCTTAAACAACACTCTGCTGACCAGAATACTTAAAGAGCTTCAATGATAATGAATGGACCTATCTAGCTATATTTATAAAAGTAAAAATGTTTGGGTTTGTTTATGGCATGGCAAAGCGGTGTTCCTTATACAATTCAACACCGTTTCACCAATCTGCACCAAATTTTGTACAGTTACCTGTTAGGACGCTCTGGACATTACTGGCTACATGACATTTGGACACCCGACCTCGTTCCCTGGATTTAAGCAAAGCTCTAGATTTGTGTGTGGATTTATGGCTTGGCAAAACATTGTTCCTTATACAATTCCACACCTTTGCACCAATCTGCACCAAATTTTGCATAGTTCCCTTTTAGAAGCCTGCGGACATTACTGGCTACATGACATATGGACAACCCACTCCTTTCCCTGTATTTCAGTACAAGTCACATTTTGTGGGTTTGTGACTTGGCGAAGCATTGTTCCTCATACAATTCCAAACTGTTTCACCAATCTGCACCACATTGTGCAGTTACCTATTAGGATCCTCGGGACAGTACTGGCTATATGACATTTGAACACCCCACACCTTTCCTGGGATTTCAGCAAAACTCAAAATTTGCTTGTGGTTTTGTGGCTTGGCGAAGCGTTTTTCCTTGAACAATTCCACACTGTTTCACCAATCTGCACCAAATTTTGCATAGTTACTTGTTAGGACCATCCATAAAATTTGAACACCCAACCCCTTTCCTGGATTTCAGCACCTTCAGCTGTGGAAGAACCGATCCTCAACCCTGGAATGAATGGTTTCGGGGACATTTGCACCACAATGCACCACAACGAACTACACCACGCCAGGGTGAGGCAACAGGTGGGGAGGGACCATAGTAGGTCCCAGTATGCAGCACCACACCAACTCTCACCTCACCCAACGTCTGCTCCGGGGTATGTCAGCCAGCTGAACGCCCATTCTCACTGCAGTTTACTTCAGAGTACAAAGCACATCAATCGATAAGGGAATCAAAACAGCGACCTAAAGGATCATTGATTTTCAACAATTGATCAGAGTGTTGTCATGTCTGTCCACAGACCTCGGCTCAAGGGGTGTGCCTCAATGACCCCCCTTCTGTCGAGGAGTTCTGTAGAGTGATCCTTTCTCTTCCTAAAGCACTGGGTCTGGATGGGATCACGGGAGAACTGGACAAAGAATATGTCGACCTTTTAACCGTGCACCTGCGTGATATGCACAAAGCAGCCAGAACCTCGGGTGTACTAGCTGAATCCACTAGGGTTGCCTTTGTAACAGTACTGTTGAAAACCAATAAAGATCCCCAGAAGTGCTCCTTGTACAGGCAGCTGGCTTTAATTAACACAGACAATAAGATCCAAGCTAGGATTCTGGCCGACAGTCTCCTTTCTTATATGCCCACCTGGTCTTCCCAGACCAAGCAGGCTGTATCCCCGGATGATCCACCCAGAATAACCTGAGACGTCTATTCACACTTATGCATAACATGAACCCTGATAACTTAATTGCTGTGGCCGCCCTGGATGCTGAGAAGGCCTTCGATTCAGTGCAATGGCCATTCTTGTTCGAAGACCTTCAAAGGTTGGATATTGAACTTTCCTATTTACAATGGGTCCTGCTATTGTACATGGCTCCCAGGAAGCGGTGTGTACTAATTATATGCTGTTCGGTTATATCCAGCCAACGTGGGGCACTAGGCAGAGATGCCATCTGTACCCTATCCTCTTTGCCCTGGCGGTTGAACCACTGGCCTGCTCCCTACGGGAATATCATGCACACAAGGGGGTGAGGATCTACTTCCATCTCTCCATAATCTCCCTCTACGCAGACAATATGTTGCTGCATGTGAAACACCCTAGACAGAATTTACCACCACTGGTACTAGAGATCAGCCAGTTTGGGGACCTCTCAGGGTTGAGGATTTACTGGGCTTAGTCGGAGGTGCTCCCGCTGACTGCTAGTGTTTCTCGGTCTGACACCGGTGAGGCCTTCGGTTGGTGCCCACAAGGTATCCAATATTTTGGAATTTTGGTGTCACCATCCCCGACAGACCTGTATAGGGAGTTGAAGCATGGATCCTCCTCCCCATTTCTGAGGCAGCCCGAATATCATTGGCTAAAATGGTGATCCTTCCAAAGGTGTTATACATATTTACTAATGTCCCTTCCTGGCCTCCAGTAGGTTTCTAGTCCCGGCTTAAGAATTTGATGGTTCGGCTGGTTTGGGCAGGTAAGCAAGCCAGGATATCATATAATTATTTGACATTGCCATATGAACGAGGGGGCCTAGATTACCTGGATCTGTATATTTACTTCTTCGCATCACAGATAAAATACTCTGTCTGGTGGCGGTCCCCTTCTGCTGAACTCCCACACATCCTGCTCGAAAAAAGAAACAACAGACCTGAATGATGTAAGGGGGCTGCTCTGGGGCTGGCCATATACCGGGTCTGCGGAATACCACTTACTCACGAGAACATTTTTGAGAATAATTTTGAGAGGTTGGGGGTCCACACCCTGGGAGATCTCATTCGGAATGGGAGTTTTTTTTTACATGGGAGGCCCTGAGGGATAGAATGAATGGATGGGAGTGACTATGCTGTTGTACTTCCGGTTGAGAGAGGTACTTAAGTCCAAATGGCCAGACTTCCGCATGCACCAACAACTTCCCCAATACTTCAGTATGTCACGGCACCACCGACCCCTAAGAAATTTGTATCCTCCATTTATAAAGTTATCATATCACAGAAAATAACCCATATATGTAAAAACTATGTCAAATGGGAACTAGCTCTGGGGAAGGTGCTGACGGATGAACAATGGGGGGTGATCTGAATGTACATCAAGTATACTAGTCCCCTTCACGCCTGCACAGGTTTTACCCTGATAAACCTCCCCAGTGCATTTGGTGTGGGTTCGACCCGGTTGATTTCTTTCATGTATCCTGAGGCTGTCCACAGATTCGACCATTTTGGGTTAAAATAGAGGAAGCTGTTTCTCAGATGCTATATGCTCAAAGGCAATATCCCCCAGAGCTGTGATTACTGGCCCTGGTTGAAGGTGGGTCCTGAACCGAGAGGAAACTGGTCAGGGTGGTGTCAGTAGTAGCCAGAACCTTAGTGGCCAGGGCATGGGGGAGGCGAAGGGCTCTTTGTTTTCAGGAATGGGTGAATTCAGGAGTGATTGTATCCCTGAAGGTTGTGCTAAAATAATAATAAAGAAATATTGTTTAAAAACAAGCAGCTTCTAATGCCCCAATCAAATTCAGCCCATGACTAACTCAGCAGTAATATTAACATAATTATAAGTTATAATAATCATTTAAATGTTTAGCACAAAACAAACACGCACATCAAAAATGAAAGGTAGACCAAAACAAACTCTGTTCTGTCAAGCCTCAGATATCAGGAACACTTTCTATTACATTGAAAGCAGAGGCAGTCCACTAAGAACACAGCATGTTCACCTTTCAGCAAATCACTATTTCAGAAACATGCATAAGGAAGTAATAATTGCACATCTTTCAGGCGGTTGTGTAATCATACACATTTACCATCTACAGCTATCCAAATAAAGTGTTTTTACTCCACCTGGTGACATCTATGAGTCAAGCCCTAAAGAGAAAGATGGCCAGTGATGCGAATGTAAGAAGAAGCAATCAATATATTGCAAAGCTACCAACTAATCAAAAGTAAGAAGGTACCAGTTTGTGAGTAGGGAATGCAAGATGTAATCTATCAGCGTTCTGAGAAGAAAGGAAAGACAAATAAATAGAAGGAAGAGGTAGAACTATGACCAAGGAGAGTGGGCAAAATATTGAAAACAGTCTTAAATGGTGCAGAGGGTTGGTGCAAAAGAGATTCAATACAGGACGAGAAGATTGCTAATAGGGGTTTAAATAGTTGCGGTAGAACATAAAACGGTCACTGGTAAGGTCTGAAAGTTGGGTAAGGGAAAGGTGTCCAATGACAAGAAACACCGAAAGGGAAGACAGAGAAGGGAAGTTATGAGGGTAGAACATGAGATGAGTGAAAATCAAGCTCAGGGGCTAAGAAGAGGCAAGAGGAGCAGACAACGTGATTGCAATTCACGTGTTCATCAAAAAGGTCAAAGTAAGGCCTATGAGTGAGAAGCTTCTTCGATAGAAAAGTCTTGAGTTTCTTTCGAAAATGAGAGCAGGGGAAGCTCATGGGTGAGATAGTTACAGTACTTCCAGAGAACGATTTCTGAAGGGTTTTCTTTTTCTGAACGTTAGGGGGTTCCAGGTGTGGGATCTTATCGTTGCTGGGAGTTATTCTGGCACGCAAGATAGTGAGATTGTGAGCCAAAGATGGAGGGTGTTTTAAAAACAATAATGCATATTACTTTTATAATGCATGTCTCAATATCAGGAGTCAGTGCAAAGTGATAAGGACAGGAGTAATCTGATCAAAGCAGTGTTTTCCTGAGCTCAGGTGGCAGAGGCACGGTGTACAGTTTTCACTGGAATTAGGGGAGGCCAAAGAGGTGGGCATTGTCCAGATGAGAGTTGATTATGGCTTGTGCTAGTGAGCGTAGGTCTGATTCAGGAATGCAATATTTGACTTTCCTCAGCACAAGAGGTGGAACATGGGGACATAAACAACATTTTCATTGTGAATAATCCATGTCTAGCATAAAACCAAGTCATATGTCACTTTTGATCAGGTATGGGGAGATTTCAAACTCTGAGAGAATAGCAGAGATCCATTTCTAAATCGGATGCTTGTAGGTTTATGGGGGAATAGCTCAAATTCATTCTCATAAGGATTGAGCATAAGGTAGTAATGAGCCATCCAATAATATATAGAGATTTGTGTTTCTGATTAACTTGATGGGTGTGTATTGTGGTGAGTGAATCAGGGGGGAAATGGGGTTGTGTGACTCAAACACACAGTTATGCAGGAAATCTGACCTACCAGGGCATTACCAGAGCTGTGAGCTATTATGTGGTTTCAGAGCAACCCTTCGAATGAATGGCCATGCCCGCACCGAAGTGATGTGATCCCTGATTTGGGAGATCCAAAGTACAGGAGTACATCTATATGCTATGGGGAACTCTTACATGAAAATATAAGGCTAGTCAATACCTTGTAGTGATGTGTGGGCTTTGACAATGTGTGCGTTGTTTCTCATGTGAGACTCGAAGACCCAGTTAAAGAGATGTCAAATGTGCCTGATCAGGTTTTCTTTGAGATGCCTTATGTAAGAAGTACTCCACAGGACCCTTTACTCCAGGGGCTTTTCCTGCTACTACAATGAGGCAAAACAGGAATGCAGAGAAAAGAGAGTAAAGAGAAGTACAGACCCAGAGATTGTGGGTCTCCATTGATGAATTGGGATCCTCAAATGTCACATTACACAACATACCTTCAGGAAGCTTACTAATGACGCTACACAATTTTTGCCAGTGTAAGCCTGAAGTTATTTTTAGTATAAGTAGTGTCCATTGGTGACATGTGTTTCAGCAGTTGGTCTTTTTCACAGCCGGACATATACTACGAATTGGTGATTACTGTTTGTCTCTCTCCATGCTTCTTAAATGAGCCGATCAATGGGTCTGTGTGTTAAAAGAGGCATTAGGAACCCTTTGGCCACACGCAGTGCAACAGTGTGTAACAGGAAAACATCTCAATTGCACAAGGGAACCTGGCGCGCAAGAAGCCCCTCACAACAACCCCATGACATTAGAACACGTACCTTCAGGAAGGAGCACAGTGGCTGAAAGATGCAGAAAACTGCTGAAGAAGGCCAGAAAAAGACATGAGAATCTGAGGCTGGAAGCACCGCAGACAAAGTCTATCCCTATGCAGCTAAGACTCAGAGGCACAGAGCAACGTGGATCCGGCAACAGGATGGTACTTCCCAATGGCCCCAGGATGACCATGCCACAAAAGTTGTGATTAATTGCCATCTTGCAAGAGTGTTAAAATCCAGGCTTTGTTCATGCCTATTAAAGAATAATAAAATGATGCAGGTAATTCCATCTCTGAAAGGGAAATTTGCTAATCAGATTCCCATTTCAGGAGCTCCATGCCATAAGCATAGTGTGTACTTGTGCCTTGCTGTCTCGGTATCCTGATTTGCAGCACCTGCACTACAACTGGTACAGAGCAGGTCCAAAGGCCACATGCATCCTCTTGACAACTGCAGTTACACCCAAGTCTCTGCAGCACAGTAAATATGCACCCCTGTTCCAAAAACTACATAACCCTAAAGATGTTGTCCTGGTGGCACATACAACTGTAAATATAAACCATGCCTGAGTTAGGGTATGGTGACCAGCATCATTCAGAGTTATCCTAGCCACATTAAATTAATCTTGCACATGTGTCAGCCCTGTGGGTGCAGAGCAGCTGTGGACGGATTATGTGTATTCCTCCCAGACAAGACGCACCATGTCCACTGACAGCACTAGCCTTGGGGGAATGCTTCTCTTTTCCCTTTGTAAGGGTAGGTAAAACCCTTTTCCCTTGGACAGCCACTCCACAGGACACCAGCCTGGTAGCAGGAATCAAAGAGCCAGGACTCACACCAAGGGGCTGCATTTCTAAAGGCCTTTGTTTCTATTGAGAAGGGAAAGGGGCAAATTTAAGAGTAGTCAGGGGAACTCTGTTCAAAGGAAGGAAACATCCACCATGTTGAATTTCTCTGACTCTCTTTCCTGTCCCCTTCACTTCCTGTGGCAAAAATCACTTTTTGGTGTGATTTCAGAAGGGCATAGTCCACTCATTTTAAGAGCAGGGATTGGATTCTTAAAGCGGGCTAGTTTTAATCCAATCACCTCTGGGAATTTGCCTTTAAAATAAGGTGTCCCGTACCACTCCTTGGGAATCATCCAGGGAATAATCTTGAAGCATCTTTGGATCATTACTTGAGAAGATATCGCTGGACCTTGCTGAGAGAGCTGTCTTATTTAAAGTCTTCCAGTTGTGAGGTGGAGGCAGCTGTTCCAAGGCAGAAATCAGCTCTGTCCTCTAACCATCCCCCGCTGGAACATAAGCCTGCCTCTCTGCCAGCCACCCTGTTGCCTAGGACCTCACTGTGTTGCAGGTTCCCTGAAGGTGTGTGTAGGCCTCCCCAATGTTTGGGAGCCCGAGAAAAGGGCTGACATTGGCCTTCGAGACCCTAGACTGGGACTCACAGCACCTGGAAGCCAGAACAGCCGAGATCCCTGTGGTCAATGGCGACCCACATCGAGCCGTGCCCCAACTGCGTTCAACGCAGAGCAATTTAGCAGGACCAATGTTCCCTCTAATTATTTTTCTCTAAGTGCAGAAATGATTCTTCTTTGTGTACACATTATTTTCCCTGTGCGCAACTGAATAACGATGTAAGCCACTTTTGAGCATGCGTAGTTAGTGAGATACCATCTCTGAAGAGTTTGGAAGGCAATTTCCCCTTCCCAACCACCACAATTCTTAAATCACTAAAAATCAGTGTAAAAGGAGCACTTTACAAATCTTTTTCTGAAATATAGGCTAAATAAAAAATATTTTATATGCGATTACAAGGAGAGCTCATCAACCAGCCAGTCCAAGACTTCCACATATGTACCTAACAAAAGTACTCCTGTGAAGAGAGAAAACGTGTATACACAACAAAAGTTTGCCATTCTCAGAATAAACAATAGGTTTGTTGTGGCTATTCAATTGTCAGCACTGCTCAGAGAAGATACAGAAAGTACTTAATGCCATTGGGAAAGAACTCCTGTTTATGACAAAAACAAGTATCGCTAATCACTGATGTGGCTGTCGAAAATTCAGACATTATGCAGTTTTTTAAAATTGAATAATTGTAACTGAAAGGAATGTGTCAAAAAACATGCTACTAACAGTTCATGTACCACTTTAATTGAGTAATTTAAGGCCCAGAGGAAAATGCCTCTCATAATTTGTGTAAGGACGCCCATTGCATCAGAATAACTGCACCACAGAATATGTTGATCTGAATTCCTGGGACTCTGCTCACTATCCACATTATGTTGGTCTGTGAGTTGTGAAAATATGTACTAAAAACTGGCCTTACGGCTAGGAGGCATATACACCATCCATTTTACTCCCTAAAAACAGGGAAGCCATGAACATATAGGAATCTACCCATGCTTCTACCCACTGACATCTTTTCGAATTAATGACCAGTAGAGCAATGGCATTGGTAGAAACTCTGATAATATTACTGCCCAATCAACAAGAGCCTTATTGAGGTTTCTTCTGGTGCCCCGTTGAAGAACATTACATATATGTGCCCTTTAAGTCGACAGTAGCAATGCTTACAGGTGCAACATATTGAGTACATTCTTCTTTAACTAGGGACTTCTCCTCTGAAATGCAACAGTTGAAAAAGATGCATGGGGATGCTAGAG
Source organism: Ambystoma mexicanum (assembly GCF_040938575.1). Classification (NCBI taxonomy): domain Eukaryota; kingdom Metazoa; phylum Chordata; class Amphibia; order Caudata; family Ambystomatidae; genus Ambystoma; species Ambystoma mexicanum. The sequence goes on from NC_090937.1 coordinate 869,405,281, forward strand.
GAAATAAATGCAAACCCATGATTATATTGAAAAGCCCTTAGCAGCTGAGCATAGACAGAAAGAGAAGGTGCAGTTTCCTAGACTATTAATATAGTTTTCTATTCTTTAGCAAACAAACATTTCCTTCACTGTACTGTACTGCCAAAACATCTGATTTGGTTGTTGAAAGTTGCTGATTTGTTCTTCACCCCAAGGGAGTGTTATCCTGTTCCCTTCCACACGTTCCCCTCCCCGGCTTCTGTACTAGCCTCCAATATGAGTTGACAGGACTCTGTAAAAAGTGAGGGATTGGTGCAGTAAAACACTAACTGGGATATTTGCATACCTACAATACAATGCCAGCAAATCCAATTTAAGCCTCACAATGATATTATGTGGAGTTTAAGAAAAGTCTGTCATAAGTCTGCATATGCACAATTACTATGAAGTGCATACAAGACAGTTTGCAAAATTACCTCACCTTTCAATTTTTCGGTAGGATTATACAAGTGCTCAGTGAAACCATTCCTGTATAGCAGCGAGTTAACACATCATTTGTTAAAATCTAGGCTCCATGGAACTCTGAACATTTTGAAAGGTTGCAGATTGTGTGAAAAACATTCTATCTGAATATTGCTGAATATTGCTGCAATAATTTTATATACGAAGAATGCCAGGCAGAGTCCATACCAATTATCCCTTGCAGGCCAAGTAAATGATATTGCAATGTTGCTCTCCACTTATAGGGTAATGTAAGCAATGCTAATGTAGGAGACACTGAGCATGACATTTGCCTACTCAAAATACTTACAGGGCAAATTCATATTTTAGTTTTATAATGCGTTAACTTGCAAGAGGGGCTTTCAAAGTGCTTGTGTGACATATGTGCAACAAATAGAAAGAATGGGATGAGGTTACACATCCTAGTAGCCTGCTTACTTACAGTAAATATTCAATATTTGAGCTGAAACTTGTGTTACATAGTGTGGGTAATGTTTCATCATTCATATCATAACAAAAATAAAACAAGTTTAGTATCTAAGTCTGGTAACCTTTTGAAGAGCTGAGGTACGCAGAGTCAAGGTTGTTTGGTAATATCTGAATGTGGCCTTGGGCGGAGTTCGAGTCATGTAGTAGAATCAAGTATATGAGTCATCAGTGGGGAGGGATGATCATTTGGTTAATGTGTGCAGGCATAACTTAGTTATATGTTCTGTTCATGGAACCCCTTTTTCATATTCGTTTTTATCTTATTGTCGCTGTATTCTGTTTTTAGGGGTTTTAGGTTTTTAAGGTCAAGCTTGTATACTAGGGCAATGTAAAAAGGTTAGACCAGAATATCAAGAATAGTTAGTATAATATATCTACATTTTGAGAGAAAGCAAATATTAGGTAGCTGCTGTGGCTTGTTCCTTATTACATCTTTTTGAATAGGTGGGAATTGTCTGTGTGTGCTCCTGAAATTCTTCTGAGCGGCACCCAGAAGGAAGCTGGGCAAGCGCACATGCGCACAGCTTAGAGGGAACACTGACCAGGACCCTTCAATACTGTCCATTGTTCTCTGAACCACCATTGGCTGTTCATCTCGGTTCACCACTGCACCATGCCAGCAAAACTGCGTTGTTGCCTCGGCTCGAACCAAGAAGTACTGCTGCCTTGCCTTGCTCGAGCTGCCATCCGAAACACCAGCTTCTTCATCGCCACTTCTGTAAGCCCATTGATCCAACCCTGGTATTCCCTGAACAGCGACCTTTGAGCCCCTGTACAGAATCCACTCACCTGCGCATCCTGGTACCAGCTCACTGCCATCGAACTGCGAACACCGACTGAATCTGGGTACTGCCGATCTGCACAGTGCGAGTAATCGACTGGAGACTGCAGCCACCTTCCATCCGACCCCGACTCAATGCTAACTTGCCACAGGGCCATCGCGGCTACTGCATCTTCTACCCGAGCTGACACTTTGATCGACACCAGGAAGTCTGGTTTGGTGCTGCTGAACCACCACAAACTGCAAAGACGGTACTATTGGCTCATAATTGCCCCCATGGTCCATTTCTGAGTGCTAGAGACGGGTTACATCACTTTGGCCCCCTTTTGCTCATAAGTACATATTCTTTTTCAAGAACATTGTTGCTGTTGTTTGCCTTTCCCCCTTGCTTCCTTACCAAGAGTGCTGCAGCTACTATCTTTTCTTATTCTGTGTTCTTTCCTTAGGGGTGTGTTTTGTGAATTGTTTTTCTAGTTAGTTATTATTGTGCATGGTGTGTTTAATTAAAGTGTATATATTTCTTATAGAACCTTGAGTGGACATTCCTTTATTTTGGGCTGTCTGGGTTGCTACTGATCCACATTCACACCCCTCTTAAGAGTATAGCCTTCCTCCGGCCCATGTTACCCCAAAATGTAAAGGAGTTATGTCTCTTGACTTTGCCTGTTTTACCTTTATGATTCTATTGGCTCTTGGTTTGTAGAAGTGTGAGGGCTGAGTGGTCATTTTAGCCTCTATTTATCCTTGTATTCCTTCAGGGCAGAAGTTAATTTGTCACAAGAGGACAGGCAAACAAGGTTGGTAGATAAATGAGCCATTCCCAATATCCCAGAAGGAAAAGGCAAAACGTAAACTATAAAAACCTGAAGCTCATCCCCAAACAATTCAACAAGGAAAAGGGCAGCAAATATACAGATAAGGCTTATTTCCATGTACAGAAATTAGAATAGTATCCCCATCCCGAAAATGTGGCCCAGAGCACAGAAACCTCAGGGTTTTTTACACAGTTCTGCGCTATGAACCTCATACAGAAAACACAGTAAAATACATTTAGTTGGTTACATTAACAATGAACTTCCTAATGGTACACTGTGGGGCATGGCTTCACAGGACCATCGAAGTCCAACGTTATGCTACTTGACACAGACTATGTCGTTTTAGAGAGTTTTCCATCACATCTAAATGTACCGAAACTGACGACTCAGCAGTCATGTAGCCATCATTCTGGTTTTCAGATAGCTAAACACGGCTACATGATCTAATACTGGGTATGTAGGTCAGTGTACCTGTGGCTTGAACATCAGCTTATTTCATGCCCCCACAGTCTTATGGGCACCAACTAACTGGTAGCTGATCCACGCCACCACCTGTTATTGCATTGGCACACGGGTGGCTGCTGTTCTGCACCACCCAAGGCTCATGGGTGTCTACAAACCTAAAGAAAAATGCCACTAGTTTCCACAAAACAAAGGAGTGAGGCAAGGTGAACTGTTAGGGAACGTCTGAAAAAACAAGCTAAAGGATCAGAATGGGGCATTGGCACTACAGGGCCTATGGAAGGAGATGAACCATGTGATGTCAGGGCAGATCTCCCTAATGCTTTTCACAGGCTGTCCATGAATCAGTGGATGGGTATCTGTGTTGCCGGCCCTATTTCATGGATAATCTAATGATGTTAAGATATTTTTCAAAAGCAAAGACTGCATTTGCATTATGCAATGAGTGATACAACATTGCTCAATAATGCGAAATTTATTTTTTGCGATATCTGATCACCAAGCACCATAATACTTTTTAACATCCAGCGGGTCCCAGAAACAGACAGCGCAGTGACATAGGTCCCCTATTGATGAGCCTCCACTGGCTAGAGAGACGTATGTTGACCTATAGCCACCCTCCCATAGGTGTGCATAATTTAAGTATATGAAGAGTGGCGATGCAGTATGGAGAGCAAACCGAGTTGTGGCATTGAGCTGATGATAGATATTCCTATTCCCCCTCCTGAAGCTAAACAACATGATATTGATAGCATTGGCTCCAATAAATGGAGTTTAAATAAATGTACATATCACGACCATGTTACTCTCCCATCTCTGCAGTAAACACATTACCCCACGGGACGATGGCGCTGGCATGGACATTAATGCAGTTGCAATTGTTTTAATGTGGAAATATCACAAAAGGAATATAATTTCCTTCTGAAATCATTGCTTACAATGTTAAGTCAAACAACATTTTAAAATCATGGAACGATTCTACTTTTCTATTTTTTTAAAATGTTGACAAATCCATGCCTGAAATAAAATAAAAAAGCCCAATGTATTTTCGCCAGTATACAGAAACAGTTTCGAAGCATATGCAAAGAACAGCAAGACAGAGCTGGAGTAAATAAACTATGTAGTCATTTTTTGTAATTAGATTGTAAATATGCCTTGATAGGTCAGAGTAAAGTCACTCTTTTTTTGTGTGACATATATCTGTGAGATGGTAAGTGATTCGATAAAAGGAGCTGAAAATAGTCTGTGATAAACTCTCTGCTTTCCATTGAAATGTATAGTAAAATAGCGATCTATTGAATAATTACAGGGAATGCTCTACAAACGGTGTTAGGAAATATTTCATATTCTAATGTAATTTTCCCTCCATGTGTCAACCCACAAACTTTTTGCTGCTGTTCTACACTCTGATCTAACCTTTGCCAGAGAAGCGCAGCCCTCAGCCGCACTCCTCTGGGCTTTCGCTCACTTCTTATGGGGAAACTGACATGCCCTTAGGACAGTCCTACTGGGAGACTTTGTTTCCCCTAGTCCTTTCCGCATGTTGCAGCTTTTGTGCAACATGTAACAAGAGTGCAATGTAACTTACTTTACTGCACCCTTCGGTCTGTAGCCATTGCAAAGGCCCTAGAAACTCTTGCTGGACTTTTTATGAACTGTGCAGATGTGTCACGGACAGGACTGGTGGCAGCTATCGTTTATCTTATGTTTTGAACCCTTTTTTGCCATGTTATCCGCACTTTCCGTGTTTGGCACGAATAGGTGGCCTGGCTTCAAAATGGCCATGCCACGAGGTTCTTTGTCCTGTCCTTTGGCCATCTTGCCCCTTTACCTTCCCCAGGTCGAGCCGGTCAGGTCATGCACTTTCCCACAAAACCCAAAGCTTTCGCGGGCTTCTGCATGCCTTGTGTGTGTGCCTCCAGGATGTGGGCTGGGATGTCTGTTCCCAATACACATCCTGGGTGCCAGAGAGTCTGGAGTGTCCTGAATGCCTGGGACCACCGTGGTCCATGATTGGTCCACGTATGGAGTGAGTGTTTGTGAGCAGATCTCCCATTGGGTCCTCTCCATTTTGGCGCGAAGGGAACTTTGGATAAGAGGAGGCCGAGAACACCACTACCATGTCGATCTCCTGATTTCACACGAACAAAGGATAAGGAGCCAAGTATCCTGCAACAAGAAGTCGAGCCGAGGAACCGCTGGTGACCCGCTGGAAGGTTTGGCACCCTGAGCCCACTGTCGTCCCGCGAGACCCCTCTGCATCTGATTGTCCTAGAAGGTCTGCAAAGGCGCTTCGACCCATTGGAATAGTGGGACCAACTATTCTCGGCACCTTCATCAAACCCTACAAGTAAGCCTCTTCAGAATGGGCCCTGGACCAACCAGTGGGCTGACCAGCTTACGTGGGATGTTTGCTCTGTGTCAACGGCACCCTCACACCGAATTTCGTACACTTGGCATTCCCAGGTCTGAAGTGAGATGAGTGCGCCCGGACAGGAGTAAAGGCGGTTACAGTGTTGTCCTGCTGTGGCAACGACCTGTGCAAGTTCGCTGCACTTGTGACCCCCTTGACCCTGAAGCCTGCTACCGTGGAAACTACACGCTGTCGAGACGTCCTGATTGTCGCATTCGAACCTGCCAGCGAAGTGTACTGTACTGGCGAAGTCTGGGTCTGCCTGCGTCGGGGACCGGTGAGTAGTCCATACCCCAACCGGTGGCCCCTAGCACAGGAGCCCATTTTTACGCACGAAGTGGACCCCGAGGGCCCCTTTCCTTTCCACCGCTATTGCGAAATAGCGACTCCATCCCACACTCTCAACCTGCCTCTGCCCGCAAGTGGAGGTCCTGCTGGAATAGTGGGGACTTGTTCTTCATCGACCTTATCCACCTTCCTGAGCTGCTAGTGACCCTTGAAGAGACCCTATCTTGTCCATTGGCACAAGCGCATGCATGTACTATTGAGCATAAGGCTCCTCTCTTCGTAGGGCTTGGACTGCCTCTTAGTTAGGTGTATACTTGATGTGGAACTGGGTCTAAAGATTACTTGCACTGCCTGTTTTCCTCCCCATCGAGGTGGTCTACATATTTCGTGCTTCTTAATCCATTAGACCACTCTGGTCTTGTATATATATCGTGTTGATTGTGATGTGTTGGTTTACTTTAGTATTATTGTGATTCTTTGCTATGCTCTATATTACAAAGGCCTTGTAATACATGTGTCTATATTTTTAATATAACACCTGTCTGGAGTAATTTGTAAGTGTCCTTGCTTTTTGTGCTCATTGAGGTCTTTCAGTCACCCTCACCCCTCTTGAGACTTAGTCTTGACCGCCTGCCATAGCTACCCTGATTGGTCTGGCTTGTCCAGAGGTTACCCTGTTCCAAGAAACTAGGTTGGTCTTCTGAACCTCTGCCCATCCAGGTCCGAGTTCAGAAATCCATCTTAACACTAGGTACCCCACCCCTTCAAAAATGTAGTCTAGTTTTTGTGCAGTTAATATGTTACGGTACAGAAGAATAATGTGTTTTGTTTATACTCTGCAGAGATTGTAGCAAGGCAGAAAATTGCTAAATTCGAATAGTGCAATTTATGTTTTGTATTATTATTTATTTATTAGTGTGATTAGGTACATCAACTATTACACACATTATTTAAATAACATGATCACATCACATATAAAATCAACAACACTAATTAATTATTCAACATTATACTTATAAAAACATATACTTATTATCACAATAATTATGAGTGTAACTTATTGATCATTTTCATGATTTCATGCCATAATTTACAAACAGTATGTAAAAAGGAGATAGAATCCCGAGAAATGATATACCCCTAATGCTCTTCCGATCAAGAGACAGCATGTTAAACGTAAACTCAGGGTAATATATTACCTCTACATTAAAAGATGGTGGGGCCGATTCATGGAACAAATGTGCACCAAAAATCTTGGCACAAGCCGGCACAAGCGTGAAAAGGCAAGAGCACGCGGATGCATGCGATTCATGGAAGGGCCTGCGCGTGTTCACTGCTGGATGTGCGCCAAAGCCGAGCGTGGCGCACATGGGCACACATGTCAAAGCAACATCCCGAACGCCGTGCACAACACGCACAGGGAAAGCGCACAACGTCAGCGCACACACCAAAAAGGGGGCAGGACACGTGGCGTAACATGCGGAATGGGGAACAACGCGTGAAAAAGAAGGCGTAACTGGGGAAGTACTGCATGGAAATACACGGAACGCCCACACGCACGCAAACAACACGTATTCATGGAATCGAATACGGGAAACCCGCGCACGCCAAAAGACGCGCACAGGCGTCAACATGTCCACCACACAAAGGCAGGCGGAAGCGTCCCTGTCACGCAGTATAAAAGTGTGCACAAACAACAAACACGTATATACAGCTACGATGAATGCCCCATTTGTCGTAGCACTGATCGTGGGACACCGCGGGAGGAGGAGAATAGCCAGGCCCCACATTTTTTTGCCCCGGACCAGCCTTTTTGGGATGCCTGACGACCAGGTCTATGGCAGGTATAGGTTTCCACCTCGTATCATCCCAGACCTGGTCAGGGAGTGGGAAGATTACCTTACATCCCCCACCCTGTGCTCCCAAGCATTGAGCCCCTTGGAGAAGGTGCTCAATGTCCTGCATTTTATGGCCACTGGGTCATTTCAGCGGACAACTGCCATAGTGGACAGGGTCTCACAGGCCACGCAGTCACGCTGCCTACACCAGGTGTTGGCAATCATCATTGCGCACCCCTCAGTCCGCAGGAACATATACATGCCCAGAACACCCGCAGAAAGGCAGGCCATGCTCCAGGACTTTTACAGGGTGGCACACTTCCCCAAAGTGCTCGATGCCATAGATTGCTCACATGTGGCCCTACGTCCACCTAAGGCCACTGAGCACATCTATCGAAACCACAAGCACTGGCATTCCATCAACGTGCAGGTTGTATGCGATGCCCATGGAATCATCACCTCTTTCTATGCAGGGGTCTACCCATGACAGTTTCAATGTCCGCGCTGAGCCGGGCCCTGGAAGTTGGGAAGCATGTCGACACATGGCTCCTAGGTGAGTACAAATGCCTGTGCACATGCATGCCTGTCACACACAGACAAATACACAAACCCAACTAATCACAACCATTATCACCTCCCCAGGGGACAGTGCCTACTCTCTGAGCAACCACATGATGACGCCAATCCGGAACCCCACCACACCACCCCAGGTAAGATAAAACGCTGCCCATATTGCAACCAGGGCCATAGCGGAGCGCACATTCGGAGTGCTCAAGTCCTGCTTCCGCTCCCTTGACCGCTCTGGCGGCCAGCTACTATATGCACCCCCAGTAGTGTGCAGGATCATTGTGGCAGCATGTGTCCTGCACAATGTTGCAACATGGCAGGGTGTACTGGGGGACATGGTGGTGCCCTCACATCCCCAACCACAAACACAGGCGCTGCCCATGGGAGGGGAAAGGGCACGTGGCGAGGCAGCCCAGACCCAGCTTGTGGCCACATTTTGCACCTAAACTCCCACCCCTGCGGAGTGCACACAGGCCTGGCACATACCAGGTGACAATCGATGATGACAAAGAAACAGTCAACTGTCACAACCTTACCACCCTGAGGATGTTGCCATGGAAGTGCTACATTGTGTGCATCCCTAGCTACTTCAACATAACCAATCCCGTGTGACCACTACACTGGCTCCCAGTGGCTGCGAGGATTAAGTTCAAAACCCTCTGCATTGTCCACAAGGCCTTCTGGGGCCTTGGGCCAAAATACCTTCAACTCTCTCTTCCTAAATATTTTCCTTCTCGAGCTCTTCGCTCATCCACCTCCAACTACCTCAGGGTCAGCCGCTTCTCCAAGCAGCAAGTTGGGGGTAGATCTCTCTCCGCAGCAGGGGCCTCCCTCTGGAACAGCCTTCCTGCCTCCCTGAAACTTGAGGAGAACCATCTCCGGTTCCGGAAGCACCTCAAAACCTTCCTCTTTGCCTCCGCTTTCTCTCCCTCTCTCCCCTGCTAAAATCACTGAACCTGCACTGAATCTGCAACTGGGCCACTCACCGATCTCGGTCCTTGGCTCAGCCACTCTTCCCTGCACTGCCTACCTGCACTACGGGACTGTCTCTGTTTCCTACAGCCCCTTCTCCCGGCACTTACCTTGCACTTGTCACCAGCTAGCCCTATTATTTATCTTGCATTCTACTAACCATGTACTGCACTTTCCCCTCTCCCCTTCCCCTTGCACTTTTCCCATTTTCTCTACCCTTGCACTTGCGCGATCTGAATGACACCTGGCCTAGTAGGATCGTTATCTGTCTCCCCTTGTTCCCCCCGCCTCGTCGTGCCTTGAAACACTTGTGTATAGGCGCGTTACAAATGCCATATCATACCATACCAAAAGGAACACATGCAAGGTGTGTATCACACACCCCCATAAAACAGGCCATGACAATCCCTGGTATGTCACCCAAACCCTTCCAACCCACATCACCCTTGTCTGCCATACCATGACATGGCATGCAATAGCAAAAGCCCAACACATGACTAATACGATACAAAGTGACATGTGATAAATGGAAAGTGGCACGAGACAATGACGCCTGACATGGAATCAGTGAAATGACTGACCAACAACCTCCCACACATACCAAGTCATACACAAATGCCTTCCACCAGTGGTACCATGAACACAACACTGAATGCCTGTTCACATGCACATTGAGTAAGGCAAAATCGCTACTCCCGAACCCGTGTGCTGTGTGTGTCTCCTCCAACACACTGCTCAGCACACAGCACAGTGAGCAGCCATTGTGTTGGGGATATACCTTGAGTATCATATGAAAAGGACAAAGAAAATAAATAACCTATTGACGCATGTACAGGATCCCCAAATGGTAATTGATCATGCGCTGCAGGGACACAGCATGCCCGAGAAGGCAATATGTGTGCACCTCTGGGCATGGAAGGGTGGTTGTACGTGTGGTGGAGCATTGTGCAACTGTGTGTGTCAGTAGGGACATGCACTCAATATATGAATGTGAAATCAAGTGACCCTCAGTGTCCTTTACACATCACATGTAAACATTGCCCATGTGTACACCCCAGCATGTCAAACCACACCAATCCCCTGACACCTGAAAAGTAAACACAACACAGGAACAGGCATTGCCCAGCAGAACACATCATGTAGATAGAATTACAATGTCAGAGAGTGCACAAACACTGTAGCCCAAGCTTACTGTCCAACAACAAAAGGCCCTCCCTCATATACACATCACCATGACCTTCGGAACAACTGTGTCTGGGGTATATAGCCTTCTTCTTTCTAGTCTACCTGGCTACAGGATCCTCCTACCCCTTGGTCTTCATGTTCCACCTTGCATGTAAATAGGGTCCAGCCCCCTCAGAGGCCACCTTGACTGGTAAAAATACCAAATTGCAGAGAACTCCAAGGAGCCAAACTCCCAAAGCAGGGAAAATGCCTCTAGGCACCAGAAAACGCTGGAAGAGTCTCCAGTAGATGACTTGAAGTTGCAAAAAATGTCCAAGCACATGTACAAGCAGAATGCTAGAACAACCAAGGTAGCACGGTTCAACAGGATGGGTACCATATCAGGACACAATATACAATGATGATGCAACAACTGATGGGTAGTGTTACAGCTCCGGTCGCCAGACGCAGGAGTGGCATGAACCAACCACCCCCTCCGTGGTCTGGGTGTCTGCAAGGTCAAACTTGCACAGGCCTCCGAGACCCCGGCGGGGAAAGAGGGTCAGGGATCTGTTGTATGGACAGGCATTGGTATTCAGGATAACCGGAAAGAGGGGCAGGAGAGGGGAGTTGGATTGGCAAGGGAAAGTAGGCAAAATACAAAATACAACTATTGACAATAACACATACTCAATCAGAGAAACCATGTTCATCATGTACATTGTACCAAATGAGTCAAATGCAAGCCAAAAAGAGGCTTATCTCTGGGGTGAGTGCTGGCCTCCTGCCTGCGCACTCTCAGGTCTGGTAACAGGAGCAGTTCAATGCTGCAAAGAGAGCATGAGTTACTAATCTGTGTGTGTTTACAAAACACACACATATACACAACACCATTCATGCCCCAAAGTAAGTGACTTCTCCACAAACAAACACTCTTGTCTGCTGCTTTGTACGTATATGTTAGCTTGCCCCTGTGATGGTTCAAACACTGCCAATGCAGTAAGGCAGGCGCACATGGGCGCGCAGTAAATGGAAGACCAATGCGTCAACAATCACACATGATAGAATGGTGCCTGGGTGAGCTGCTAGATACGTATAGCGAGGTGCGACTTCAGTACCAGTCATGTTCTGACATCCGCGGATTTCAATAGGTAGTGCATGTGGCTATTTGCACATGAAAATGATATGCACTGCACATGAGTCTGTGCCTCGCTAGGTGTCCCTGTGCGCTGTATTAGGTTCTGGCTAGGAACGCTACTGAGCTAATACCTCAGCTTCTATGGAGCAGGGGGGGACTCGAGGATATGTGCGACGGCCCCTGCGTGTGCCCCTGACAACTTGTGAAGCTACTTGGCATTTGTCCCTCAATGCATCTTAGCTGTACTGTGCGCTTGTACAACAATGCCTGGCCAAGCTCCCCAGCACTGGAGCTAATTAGCATGCATTAGCAAGTGGCCTGGTGGAAGGTTGGCTGCGGTGTGGCCCCTTGTGCTGCTCACCTTGCTTGGAGCTCCTGGAAACATGTCTGCTTCTGTCGGACGTCTGAGCACAAGCCCTGTGCTTCTGCTTGTGCACACATGTGCACGTCTGCACCACCAAACGTGGCCAGGTTTCAGTAGTACTTGGCCCTGTGTCTGCTGGCAAAGGTAGTCTGGAGGTTCATTTTCCTGCAGAAAGGGCATACAAGATATTAATAAGGCTGGAAAGTTCCCTGTGTGTGTGTGTCTTCATGCTAGTTGTCAGTGGGCCATGTTAGAGACCTACATCCAAACTCCTCGCATCATCAGTGTGACTTTGACAGGCGAAGGGTGCAGGCTACTGTCTACAGCATGAAGTGCATCAAGCACATATACAGGCAAGAAAAGAACATACATCACAATCCACATCAATTAATGGAGATATCAATAATGTACTCACCCAAATTGATTACAGACATGCCGTGGATAAAACCCACTCAATCCCCGCTAGGGGTGTTAACACAAGTAGTACAGCAGCAGACAGGCCACAGATATGACGAAAGTCCAAAGCCCTTGTGTAAACTGTTGTCACACCGAACCATCCTTGCAAGCCCATGGATAAGGGAAGCAGGAGTGGCCTATGTGAGTCAGGACCCCAAGCTGCAAACACATACACGAGACAAGCTTGAAGGGCCCAATGGAACAGACAGTGGATGCTTTCAAAATCCACAAAGCACCACACGGTCATATGAATGCACAATAGACAAGAAATTTTGAACTATATTAACTAATTAAACTAACTATAAAAAAACCTATATTACCTAATTAGACTAACTATCAAAAACCATATTAACTAACTAAACTAACAATAAAAATCAAAAATGGCCACCTATGACCTGGGGGGAAGGAAGCCAGGAGGGGGGAGGTACAGGGTACACCTCAACACCCACATGCGATCATGTTGAGACAAAAAAAACCTCCATGGGCGCAACGCCTGCACAGCCCGACCTGTGTGGGAGATAACTCATCGTCCTCATCATCCTCTGGCTGAAAAGGTTGCTGTGGCACAGTACCCTGACCATGCCTAGGAACAGCTTGCCCCTCGTCGGCAGCAAGTCTGCGGGATGGGTGACCCTGATTCTGTGCAGCGATGACACGTAGGTCAGCATGTAGAACCTTGCGTGATATCCGTGCTTCCTCTTGCAAGGTAACACGTGTAACACGGAGTTCTTCCTGCATGGCCTGGCTGGACAACTGGCACACCTCCCGGCAAGCACGTAGCTCAGCCGAGATGGTATTTTCTAGCTGCTCCAATTTCTCCTCTGACCGCGTCCTCTGGTACATCAAGAGCACAGCCAGAGTAGATTTGAGAGATTCATAGTCAACCCTCATGGCCTCCATGTGTGCCTCTGCGTGAGCAGCAATTGCTTGACGCGAAGACACCATTTCAACCCAACGTGCCCTGTCTGAGGCCACCATGCCCAGACTGAGTGAGCGGGCTGTGGACTGTGCCGCCCGCTGCTGGAGACCTGCCTAGCAGGGGGTAGCATGGATTGGGCCACATGTTCCATGCTCTCAGCGATGTTATCTATTGCTGCCCCCTGGTGTTCTGAATTGGCAACCATGGCTTGCTCCCACTCAGTATACCCCAGTGGTGCACGGCAATCGCGTTGCTGGGCTTGACACCTGCGGGGCCCAAGGAGCCAACGTCCTTGTTGGGTTGGCAACGGCCGAGGCTGCAGGACTACATTCCTCCATTGACCTGATTCCCCAGGCACATCAGCAACTGGAGTGGAGGGTGACCCTGCGTCCCAATCCACCACAGGTGGAGGTCCCACCACCATCTGGACCCTCAGTGCAGGTGTCGCGGACAGAGGAGCGTCCACATCAGAATCACTCACCCCTGACGAATGACCTGATGCACATCCAACTCGACATTGTCATCAGAGTGATCATCCGAGCTAGACTCATTGTCAGTCCTAGACAAGATGGTCTGTAACACAAGTGGGTTCTCGTGGCCTCACCCCACGACCCCCACTTGTGGTGAATTGCTGGTGTGATAGCATGACAACACCATCAACCAGTGGGGTTGATGTAGTGCAGAACATGTGTACGTTACCCACTATCTACATGAACAAGTATATTATGATGTCTATCAATAAACTTGAAGGCAGTGCAAGGGCAAGTTCAGGCATCACGTGCAATGTGCATGCAATGGGTTGCATGGCTACAAGCAAACCCCCCCACACCCTAAGTGAAGATGCAGGGAGGCATTGCATGTCAGCGAAAGGGTGACCAGAGACCTGTGTATTGGCAGACAGTGTTGACTAGCGTCAATTGCATCATCTGAGTCAACTGACAACACAGCAGATGATGATGGGACAGTAAGCAGGACACATGATGAACCCTCAGTAGTACACCCATGTGTGCAGAAGCCACTACACCAGTTGAACAGAGTCAGTGGGCCTGAAACAGGGGGAGGCCTGTGCCCTACACTGTGTGTGATGCTGGACTGAACCAGTGTGGGCATGGAATGGATGATCAAATGCCATGAAATGTAGGTCATCCTGGACACGTACTACAATGATCATCCTGTCAAGGACACATAGGGGCATGCATGGAATGCACATGGAGCATGAATGGGCACTCATGCCCCTGTGGAGCATCTGCCATCTGCACAGCCCAAGTGAGACACCCTGCGTCAAGGACAGAGGATGTACCCCACTGTATGTGTCTGGCAGGTTGGCTGGTGGAAGATTGCATGTACACAGGAGCCTTGAACAGGCCATTGCAGTACACCAACATGATGCACACCAGTGCCATGGTGAAATTGGGGTGCAGGGGGGGTGGAGGGGCAAGGGAGCATGCCTACGTGGAGTACCCACATGCAGGCAGAAGACACATGCTCGTCAGTCATGCAATGACATAGTCCTAGTGCTGAGAGGAAAGACACCCCAGGCTACATGCAGGAGGGCCAGTGAGCTGGAACATGGACTGGAGGGGCAGCCGGGTGAGTAGCATGTGAGTAGGGTGCAGGTGTGGCGATGAGGACAATCCCCATCTGCTCTACATGTCCAGCATCCTGCACAGCAGGCACGCATCAGTGAAGCATTGCATGACTTGCACATGAGAACCATGTACACATGACATGTAGTGGCAGTCAAGCACAACACATCACACAAGCAAACCACACATGGCCACGACAAACATGCAACAACACTCACTGGATGGGGCATCAAAGTCCAGCATCTCTCCCACTCCTTTGATCATTCCTGCTGGTATGAACTCCGCAGCGACTGACTCGTGCAGAGTGAGGTCTTCCTCCTCAGGTGGTGGCCCACTGCCAGTCACCAGAGTCATGTTGTAATTAGAGGCACGCTTCACCTTAGTACTGCGTTTGAGGTCATCACAATGCTTTTGGCACTCTTGAGCTGTGTGCACCTCATGGCCGAATGTCTTCCTCGACGTGCCGGAGGCCGGAGCTGTGTCTGGGGTCCCAGCCTCTACTGCAGGTGCAACCGTCCTCCTCTTGGACATTGGTCCGGACCCTGGCTGGCAAATGCCGCCCTGATCAGTATGGGCTGTGGCGCTTGTGGGTTGAACCGAGGGAGTGGCAGGTTGAACGAGGACGGAAGCCCTGACTTGCGTCAGTGGCTGTGGGTGCCCTGGAATGGACCCTGTGCAGCAACATCCGCTGTGCCAGGGTCATTGACCGGGACTTTCCTGGATGGTAGACTCACAACCGGGGTCGTGTCGGCTGCATCTGCCCATGCACTTGCAAACACCCGGCTGGTCAGGGTATCAGATGACATTACTGCCCCAGGGACACGTGCCTCGGTCATTGCAGCCCTGCGTGCACCTAAGGTGTGCCTCCTGACCTCCTGGAATTCTTCCATGGACTCTTCAGGTGCATACGCAGCCTGCGCTGGCAGACCCTGAGCCTGGGTGGTGGTGTCCACAGCTGCACCTGCAGCTACCACTACCCTTGGGCCCGTGGCAGTCGATGAAACGGACTGCCGGGTCACATGGGCACCAGTGCCAGATGCAAGAACTGCATCTCCTGGAGCCACAGGGGGGGTGGCATGACTGCACCAACACGTGGCACAACATTGTGCCGAAGTGGCGCACCCCTGCCTCTTCCCCCTCTGCAGCCACCCTGAACACCCCCAACTCCCGAGTCACCCCGGCCACGTCCCTGACCATGCCCGCCATGTGGAGTACGCCCAGCTGAGGCACCCCTCACCTTTCGTGGCCTCCCAGCCATGGCACAGATGTAGTAGTGCCAGCACAGAAGTAGTAGTGCCAATGGGAGGTGTACACGACAATTGTCCTGGGCAATTGGGGTGAAGGGGGTGGGATACAAGATGTTAACAGCACCCCTCCACCTACAAGGCTGTATGTGACCCCGGTGATAAAGTGACGGGTCACGCAATGCTCAGGCACTCCAAAACTGCAGTAAAACTGTGCACGCAACACCCGGTAACCCGCGTGTGTGGAATTAACCGCCCGCAGTACACAGTGGCACGCAGGGACACAAAAAACACATATGCGTGGGACACGCAGGCTACTATGACCTCGAAAACAGGTACGCGATACACGGGGGCACCCGCAGTGGGAAAAATAGCGTGTTCGACTCACGGTCAGACTAGCATGATAATGAAAAACACGCGTAGCCAATACCCCCACCAAAAGAAGTGATACATCCATGATCTGCTGTGAAGTTGTGATGGCGCGCGAAACAACACGAAGTAGCAACACACACGTCGGTCTCCACGAAAGACACGTACAGCGAACTGCTGGCCCTGCTCACCTCTAACATGTGCTGAGGGAAACGCCCGTGCGCGTCACTTTACTTACGCGCTTAGGCCCTTTCCTCGGATTACATGAATTAACATGTGTTTGTGATTTTTTAGCACCTGCGGATGCACCTGTTCTGAGGGAAACACCCGTGTGCATCACGTCACATACGCGCTTACGCACTAAGGGCCTTTCCCCGAATTACACGCTGACGTGCACTTTTTTCACATGCCAAATCACCGTTTATCAAGCTGGCCCCGCGACAACACACAGAAGACCACGCTCCTGCTCAGAAGGCCATTTTCCTGCCCCTCATAGCCCCGAACACGCTCCCGCCTGCCATCTGCTGCTGCCTGCCTGCCGGCACGTGCCCTGCTATTTGGTGCCTGCACGTCAGCCATCTGCAGGGGTCCAGTTGCTGTGACCACCCCTGCTGGAACAGAAGACTCTCGACTGGTATTCCATCGCTCCACAGCACAGCCCCAGGACCGTGTTGCCCGCCCACACCTGCCTCGGGGGTTACCATGTCCAACACAACACCATCTGGCACCAGTGGCAACCCCCCCAGCAGAGAGGCAGAGGGCTGCCAGCTTCAGTGCCAATGAAGTTGGCGTCCTGGTGGAGCAAGTCCTGGGGCATTATGATGCCCTCTTTGGAAGATCACGCGCTGACAATGAAGGACAGAAGAGGATCTGGAAGGACATTGTGGCTGCCATCAACGTGGAGGCGGTGGCAGCCTGCGACATGCAACACGTAGGGAAGCGATGGGAGGACTTCAGGTCCAGGACCCTCAGTGAGGCCCGGCACCTCTTGAAGGCAGCGGATGCTGAGGGGTGCCAGGTCCGCCTTACCGACAACCAGATGCAGATGAGGGTACTGGAACGTATACGCCCAGCGCTCCACCTCCAGGTCCTTGAGAGGCAGACCCGTCCGGAGTTCAGCGGTAAGTGTACATGCGTACTGATTGGACGCTGTGCATGTTGAGGTGTGGCAGGATTGTGCAGGTTGGACATATGTCTTGGAAGGCACATGTATGGATGTGTATGTACAGGGACATGAGCCTGTCACATGTGAGTCCAGTTATGTGTGAGGCACTTCAATGGTGTATGTGTTCAAATGCATGGTGCCCAAATTCATGTATCGGTACACACATGTTTAAAATGATGTGTATGTACTGTGGCATGGTTGTGGTGTGACACATGGATGCTGGTTCCACCTTCATGTATGTGCACAATGTACATGTGCGTGTGTGTGTATTTGACATGTGTGCCACTGTGATACACCATGGATGCATGTGACACTGACATGTAGGAGGCTGATTGGCAGATGTCACATGGATGCCGATGATTTAACTGCGACAGGTGATGGAGATGTACAGATGCATGTATGTCTGGTGGCGTCTGTGCATGTGTTTGGCACTCCCCGTGTTGCATGTGACGTCAGGCTAACCTTCAGATGATCATGCTGTTGTATGTGTATGGATGGTGCTGCCTGCTGCAACATTCCTGTTAATTTGCGCATGTGTGTGGGTTCAAATGATAGGTGTGTTGGGGATTGTGATGCCATGTGTGAAGTTTGACACTGCCACTCATGTGCAACTGTCATGTGTGTATCAGTCCATTGTACAGTGCCCTGATGCCTGTGTTCTGTCCCTCCCTGTCTGCAGCGTTAACTGATGAAGAGGGCGGAGACGGTGCTGTGGAACACAGCGGCAGGGTTCCCACTGCCAGCCGGAGACGCAAGGCCAAGCTCCCCTCCCATGTTGTCATCTCGTTGGGGAGTGAGGGGTCTGGTGTTGCATCCATGGCTGCAGCTGCCGAGGGTAGGTCCAAGAGGCAGAGGTCAGAGGTGGACTCCTCGGCAGCAGAAAGGGCAGCTGAGACCCCACAGGGGACTATGGAGGAAGATGGCACTGAGTCATCCAGGTTGGTGGAGGGTTTGGTTGAGGAGGAGGCCGTGGAAGGGCCACACACAGGGTCTAGAGGGGGGATTCCACTGGTGCTAGTGGTGCAGTCCAGGGGCAGGGACAGGAGGCAGCACAGGCGGCCGCGGAGGTGCCTGTGTGTAATCCTGTCCCCAATCCTGTGACTGCATCATCCCGCGCCAGCAGGGATGCCTTCATCCAGACCCGTTTTCAGGGAGGGGATGCGCAAACAACTGGCCTTCCTCTCCCTGCAGACATGGCAATCCAGGACCGTGTTGAGTTTGTCCTGGCTGGGGTGGCGTTGTGGCAACGTGGCATCCGGGATGACATGCAGGGTTCTCGTGAGGACTCTGCACGTTATTTCGATTGCCTCATTGACCGCGTTGACCTACTAGGATGGGGCACCAGTGCTGGGTTCCTCTGTCTGCTGGACCTTCTACCGATCCCCTCCTCAAATGAACGCCCTATGCGCCAGTCATCCTCCGTGCCATCTTCCTGGCCATGTATCACCTGGCCACCCTGTGGAGCTGACCCTGACCCAGCAGCCAGGCTGGTGGAGGACACATCCCTGCCACAGTCAGGAGTCGGAGGTCCAGCAGGGGTGGCCACCCCAACAACTGGACCCCAGCAGGAGGAGTCTGTGCAGGCATAAACAGGTATGGCACATGCACGGCAGCAGCAGGCTCAAGGTGGGAGCGATGATGGCTCGGGGCCATCAACATCAGAGGGGTAGGCATCGGCCGGAGGGCAGGAGGACCCTGGAGGACCCTGGATTGGGAGTGTTTTCCGTGTGGCAGCGGTTAGGCGAGCAAATAGATGCGTAGCGGCTCACTATGGTCAGGGCGGGGAACTCCATGCGCAGGGCGTTGAGCCAGGCTGAGTGCCTCGAGGAAATTCACAGGGAGTTGGAGGTGGACATGGCTTTAGCCCTGCAAGACCTCAGGGCCATGGAACAGGCCCGCCTCCAGGACGTTGAACAGGAGTTCGAGGATGCCCTGGCCCAGGAAATCAACAAGTGAGCCGTAGGACTTGCCCGCCGCCATTGCATATAGTTCATTAGTGTTAGGTTTCCTTTCTATTTTTCTTTCATTTGGGGTGCATGGACTATGCCCCACCTTTTTGTGTATAGTTATTTATTAGGTAGGGTTTTTTGTAGGTTTAGTTTGGATTGTTGGGCTCATGGACCCTTGGACGTTCTTTTGTAAATAGTTTTCGATGTGGATTTCATTTTCTTGGACCCATGGTGGAATACTTTGCTTTTTTTGAACTGTGATTTTTTTTATGGACAGACCCATAGGAGCCATTTTACTTTGGATTTTATTGGTTGCAGCATTTATTTTTTTGTATTCAATTTTGGAGTTCCGGACTTGGATTATTTCTTTTCATTATTGTGTGATTTGGTTTTATTAATTTCGTTGATTCTTCAATACACTTTTTTTCTTTACTTGTGTGGTCTTCTATCATTTGTTGTGTGCATCTCACAATGTTGTTTTTCACAGTCATGTGTCACCATTGTGTGGATCTGAGGGACATGTATTCATGGGCATGCTGGTTATGTATTTTCTATCATGACTTTGGGAATTCAATGTGGGGTGTTTGGACTGGGGTGGCCTGGGGTGGGATTTGGGTGGCCATAAGGCCCATGGGTCTGGAGTGTGATGACATGTTGGGTGGGGGGACATGAGTCGGAGCCTGCTGGCAGGTGCCCGTCACTGCTGGGTGGGTGGAGGTGCAGGGGGACATGAGTCGGGCCTGCTGGCAGGTGCCTGTCACTGCTGGGTGGGTGGGGGTACAGGGGGACATGAGTCGGGGCCTGCTGGCAGGTGCCTGTCACTGCTGGGTGGGTGGGGGTGCAGGGGGACATGAGTTGGGGCCTGCTGGCAGGATCCTGTCAATGGTGGGTGGGTGAGTGGGTGGGGGGACATGAGTAGGGGTCTGCTGGCAGGTGCCCGTCACGGCTGGTGGGTGGGGGTGCTGGGAGACATGAGTCAGGGCCTGCTGGCAGGTGCCCATCACTGGGGTGGACGGATGGGTGGGTGACATGTGTCGGGGGTCACAAGTGTGCTCACAAGTGCATGGTGCCATGTGGGCTGCCTGCAGGGCATGGCGAGGGTTGTAGGGTAGTCCCCTGTGGTGTGGGCTGCCTGCAGGGCTAGGGAGGGGGTAAACCACACAACCGGGAGGGCCCACGATGCCAAATCATGTGTGAAACTCCCTGCGTACACCCCAAATACACGTTCCCCCCTCTCACCTGGAGTAGCGCGTGTGAAACTTCCCGTGCACCCCCAAAATACACGTCCAACTCTCGCCAAAGGCCTATCACGTGTGAAACTCCCGCGTACCCCCCTAAATACACGTACCCCGCTCGCACAGGGCCTATCGCGTGTGAAACTCCCTGGGTACCCCCCAAATACATGTACCCCACTCGCACAGGGCCTATCGCATGTGTAACTCCCCGTATACCCCCCAAATACACATACCCCACTCGCACAGGGCCTATCGCGTGTGAAACTCTCTGCGTACCCCCCAAATACACGTACCCCGCTCACACAGGGCCTATCGCGTGTGAAACTCCCCTCGCACCCCCAAATACACGTACCCCGCTCTCGCCCAAGGCCTATCACGCATGCAACTTCCTGTGCACCCCCAAAATTCACGCAGGCTGCCCATCGACCCTCCCCATGCCCCACAGGCAGCCCATCCACCCTGGCCATGCCCCACAGGCACCCCACACCACAGGGGGGACTTTTTCCACACAATTTACCTGGCGCGAGCGGGGTACGTGTATTCCAAGGGGTGCGCGGGGAGTTTTACATGCGATAGGGCTGGCGCGAGCAGGGTACGTGTATTCCGAGGGGTGTGCTGGGAGTTTTACACATGATAGGCCTGGTGCGAGCGGGGTACGTGTATTATGAGGGGTGTGCAGGGAGTTTTAAACGCAGTAGGCCTGGTGCGAGCGGGGTACATGTATTCTGAGGTGTGCGCGGGGAGTTTTACACACGATAGGCCTGGTGCGAGCGGGGTATGTGTATTCTGAGGGGTGCGCAGAGAGTTTTACACGCGATAGGCCTAGTGTGAGCGGGGTACGTGTGTTCCGAGTGGTGCGCAGGGAGTTTTACATGCGATGGGCCTGGTGCGAGCGGGGTACGTGTATTCTGGGGCATGCGCGGGGAGTTTTCCACGTGTTTTTGTGGTCGGGGCGCTGTATGCTGGTCCACTGGCCTTTGCGCCATGTACTGGATTTGTGCAATGTTTTTGGCGCACGGGGCGGGGTTAGGGGCGTAACTGGCGCTGCCGCAGGGTCGCTGCGCCACTCTGCGCCACGGCTACTTATGGATGTATTAATCCATTAATACGCTGTGCGACTGAATGGCTTTTGGCGCACGCGGCTCGCGCAGACTGCCGCACGCGCACTCTGTGCACAAGCCGCGTGCGCCACTTGTGCGCCGAATTCTATATATTACCCCCAGTGTCTCGTCTCTGTTCACGAATGGCATAATCTACGTTTACAATCCTCCCAGGGTAAATTCACACTGGGATCCAAGACAATCAAAGAAGGCAATACATTAAAACTCAGCATCATTATAAACCTCCTCAACTTTGCTTCACTAATCTTAACATGCTATCATGTAGGAGTAGGAGTCAAATAATCTGTTCCGTGGAGGGAATATTCCCATAAAATCTTTTTGCCATGCAAATAATCATCATTCAAGCTCCAAACCCAGCGAAAAGCCTTTTTACAAAGTTGAGCTCTAAATTGGGTCAAGTGCAATGATAAATTCACTCGCAAATTGATTACCTCGTGGAACCTCTTACACGATTCAACAAAAGCATGTATGGTTTTACCTTTCTGTGCATTCTTGCAAAATCAGCTTTCCAAAGTAGCCCAGTAAAGTATTGTCTTCTGCAGTCAACCTTTTCAAATACACCCTTCTCTGTTTAATATTTAGCATAATGAAGTAATGTGGTCAACCCCAGCTTCATTCTAATAGCTTGATTAGGGAAACCCCTGTTGAGACCAAAGGCTTTCTGCCATATAATGTATTTAACCAAGATACATACTTTAAAAAAATCTCTGGACCGTAAAACGTTCGCTGTACTATGCTTGTGTTGTATTTCTTTAGAAGGGCTTCTAGACAGGATCCACAGGTATATCAAGTAAGCCCTTTTATTAATTTCTGCATTGATCTAGTAGTAACATGTTCCTTTAATCGCAGCCTCGTTTTTCTAGAGGACCACACTACCCAAGATAGGTTATTTGATTAGCTCGCTCAATTTTATTCTCATCCATATACCACTGAGCATGTTACTGCAGACCAGTTTCTTGTTCTTGCTATAATTTATTTTCAGACAGTTGGCCTTGGCATAGGAATATACAGCATTTAAAGAGCCTTGTAACCCAATGGGTGTCTTGTCTAGGGTAAATAAGTCATTGTCATAGCGTAACCACAAAATGGGGTGCCCATTGATTTCTGGAGCATACGACTTAACTCGTTCCAAGGATGCATGCATGTCAGAGATGTAAAGATTATACAACAGTGGAGCCAAGATGCACCCCCTGTTTTAATTATGAGTTAGTAGAAATGTATTCAGTCAGTGCACCCTCATTATCTAATCTGACTTTGAAGGTGGTATTTGTATACAACTGCTTCATAAGAAATAGAATAAGCAGAGCAAGGCCCGAGGAATGTAGTTTCACCCATAATAATTGTCGATTGGCACTGTCAAACACAGCAATTGAGACAATCCCGGAAATAAAGAAGATGATGTAGCCCAGATTGATTTATTAAATATTGTACAGTCGATAAATTAAAGTTTATCCCCATACCCGGGTGAAAACTTGTTTGGTGATCATGTACTAGGTTTTTTAACCGTGTCCAGCACATACGTTTCTTTAGCGTTATGTCAGCAAAGGTCTTGCTGGACACATTTAACATAGCCAGGAATCTATAATTCAGAGGATAAGATTGTCACCCTTTTTTTGAATTGGGATCAATAAAGATGTTTTCCAAGAAGCAGGAATACATCATTTTGTGCAAATGTTTTTAAGGAAATCGTTTAGAAAGCGAGCCCACATTTCCGGATCGTTTTTAAGGAGACATTTGCAAGCCCATCAGGGCCAGATCCTGTTGAGGATTTCAAGGAAATGATAAGCTCATAAATATCTTCCCCAATTAAAGTATAGTCATAAGATTTATGCAGAACGTTCAACGGTACAACTGCTGTGTTATTATTGTCATTACCATAGAGTCTGAATGTGCAAGACCCAACAAATGTTACATCTAGAGTTAAGCTTCCGTTTCTTTTGACAGTTCGTGAATTTACTTAATTGGTACCAAAATGCCTTCCTGTCATTAGTGCACAAGATCTAATAAATAAATAACCACCTAGCAGTGACTGCAAATAGAGTATATCTAGGCAGCCAGCTCCTATATCTGGTGGTGTGATTTTTTTCTATGGCAAACTGACGTATAATAGGTTTCAGAGCTTTGTTTTTCTGTATAGCTCTGGTTAAGCACCACAAAGTATGATTCCTATCTACAATAATGGCATCGTAAGGCTTATCTCTATTGGTTGTATTTCTCCATTGTTGTCCAAATTTGTGGGCAGAAGTCCATCATTCAATGACCATGCCCATACTAACTCCAGGAAAGAATACAAAATGTCCATAGTTCTTAAGAACATGGTCATTTAAATTGCGGATATTGTCTTTGAGCCACAGAATTATGTTGCCAGAAGAATTAATTTCATATTTGCCTATTGGACTGCAAACAGTCAAGCACAGTTGTGCATACTTGCTAAGGTCATTAGAGCAGATAGTGATTTTGCTAATCAAATCAATCAATTCATCCACTCCACATCTTAATCAATTGCACCACAATAGCTGCCATGTTTACATATGGGAAAGGAAGGCATGTTATGTTATGTTATGTTATGTTATATAGTTTTATAAAGCACTCGTAGGATCGAAGGCATCTTGGTGCTAAGATGTCAAACACGGCTTGATGGTCTGGGATGTTTTCAGAAGAGAAGCATTTTCAAAAGACGCTTAACTGCAAATGGTTAGGAGTAGATCTCAGAGCCCGAGGGAGTGTGTTCCAAAGTATGACGTCACAGAAAAGGAGCGATCATCCACTTGAGAAAGACGGATCCTAGGGACAGAGATTAAACTGGCACTCCCCGAGCGAAGGACTTGGTTAGGGAGGTATGGAGAGATAGTCCTCCCCCTGACGATAGAAGGTCTGATGACCGTGGCAGAGGGCATCAAATTCTATGTACCTGGCAACAGGGAGCCAGTGGAGGGAACGCAGGACTGAAGTGATATGGCATACTGGTTGGAATTGCACCACTATTATCCTTATTTACACAAACAGTGTTACAATACAGCCTTATGGACCAAGGAAGGGGTCATTATTTGTTTGTTTGTTTATTTTATTTGTATGGCGCTCCAAACCCAGAGGTAGAAGGGCGCTTAAGAATTTGGTTACAGAGTTGAGAAGTATCTGTGTGTTGCATACTTCGTACAGGTTTATAATATATACATATATATACAGTGGTCAATAAACAGAACATATGCAGTACGTACAATATACAATTTTCAGAATAAATACAGTGTCTAAACCAGTATCCGCACGGGTCTAGAGTTAGTGGTGTTATTCTTTGTTTAGCAGCCAGCTGATGACCTGCTTCCTAAAGATCTGGAAGGATTCGACAGTTTTGATGTTAAGCGGTAGGGAGTTCCAGAGTTGGGGGGCAAGCACTGTGAAGCTTACCCCTCCAGCTCTTTTTAGGTGGAACCTGGGCACTAGTAGGCAAAGAGTGTTGGAGGATCTGGTGAATCTGGTGGCAGGTTTCAGCGTGAGTTTATTAGCTAGATAAGGTGGTTCTAGGTGATTGAGGGCTTTGTACGTGAGGAAGATGATTTTTAGATCAATTATTTGGCGTATGGATAGCCATTTGCAGGCTTTCCTAGTGGCAGAGATATGCTCTTGTCTGGGAATGTTGAGGGCTGCACGCAAGGCGTTATTTTGTATTACCTGCAATTTGTTGAGTACGGATTGATTAGCGCCTAGGTACAGGCTGTTACAGTAATCCAGTTTGGATTGTATTAGGGCCCTGGCAAGGGTGAGGCAGCTGTTGGGTGATAGGAAGGGTCTGCTGGCCCTAATGAGCTTGCCGGTATAGGCAGCGGCTGAGGCGGTCATATTGGTGTGTTTGCTAAGGTTGGTGTTGGCATCTAGATAGAAGCCAAGGGTTTTTACGCTTTTGGCTATGGGAATGGAATGACCATCGATGGTGATGTTATTATAGCTAGGGTCGAGTTTAGTTAGAGTGTTGGGTGAACCAACAATTAGGAGCTCTGTCTTCCCATCATTCAGGCAGAGACCATGGGAGGCCATCCATGCCTGAATGATGGAGAATATTTTGTTGATCCGGGCGGAGTCTTCTTGGTAATTACCAGAGATAGTGAGGAGTATCTGGGTGTCATCTGCGTAGTTTGTGTAGGTGACACCCAGATGGTCCAGTTGGTCAAATAGAGGCTTTGTAAATATGTTGTACAAAGTGGGGGATACACAGGAACCTTGTGGGACCCCGCATGTGATGGGGATGGGGTCTGCTGCAGCTGTAGTGGAAAAGACTCGTATGGTTCTGTTTGCCAGGAAGGATTGTATCCATGAGATGGCAGGGGAGGAGAAATGGGCTGCAGTGGCAAGGTGATTACAGAGGACCTCATGGCTGACCAGGTCAAAGGCCGCTGAGAGGTCTAGGAGGAGTAGGATTGCGGCATTGCCTTTGTCTTTGATTTCATCAATCTGGCTTTTGAGATCAACAAGGGCGGTTTCAGTTCCGTGTTGAGGTCTGAAGCCAGATTGACGTATTCCTAGCAGTTGGTTGGATTCTAGGTATTCCTGAATTTGGATGTAGGCGACTCTGTCCAGGATTTTCAGTAGGAAGGGGACTGTGGTGATGGGCCTGTAGTTTGTGGGTGTGGCCGGGTCGAGGGATTGTTTTTTCAGGAGAGGGAGAACCCATGATTGTTTTAAGTTGCTGGGGATGGAGCTATTGGTGAAGGATAGGTTGATGAGTTTGGTGATGAAGGGGGAGAGCTCTCTGGCTGCATCTTTTATGATTTGAGCCGGGCAGCTGTCTCCTTTACAGTTAGAGGGTTTCAGGGAGGTGATGATTTTTTGAACTTCCGGGATGGTGACTTTTTTGAACGAAAAGCCTGCGCTAGTGTTGTTAGGTGTGGGTAGGCTAAGGTTGGTGACATTATTGTTGAAGAGTTGTTGCCGTTTGTTTTCGATTTTAGTTTGGAGTCCTAAAATGTTATTGTTGAGGGCGTTCTGGATGTTGGTGCACCAGGATTTGTCTTTCAGGCAGGTTTCCGGGGGCGAAATAGGGTTTTCTAGTTCCTTCAGAATTTTGAATAATTCTTTAGTGGAGGATCCTGCCTGAGTGATCCTGGTGTTGTATGTATCTTTTTTGGTCCGGATTATCTCGCTTTTGTAAAGTGAGGATAAGTTAGTGAGGTTGGATTTGTTTTCCGCAGTGGGGTTAGTCTTCCAGGTGTGGTGAGCCTTAGCTTTCTCTTTCCTAAGTAGTTTGAGCTCAGGGGTGTACCACGAGTTCAGATGAGCTTTGGGTTTAGCTTTGCGTATTTTCAAGGGGGCAACGGTGTCCATTGCTTTGGCTATGGAATCATTGAAGGTGTCAATCAGCAGGTTTAAGTCAGCGTTAGCTGGGAGAGCTTTGAGGGTAGGTAAGACCAGTGGTAGTAGGGCTTCAGCAGTGATGTTGCGTTTATTCCTGGTGGGGCATGGTGGTGCCAAGGGGTGCTTATTGGGCAGTACCTGATTGGTGTTAACCTCAAGGGGGATCATGTGGTGATCGGTCCATGCCAGAGGTTGGGGGTCTTTGCAGGTTGTGTTGCAATTGTGGGTTGCTACCCAATCAAGGGTTCTGCCTTTTTGGTTGGTAGGGAGTACAATGAGTTGGGTGAGACCATGATCGGTTAGGGTATTGGCTAGGGATGCAGCATGTGCATCGTTTGGGTCTTGGTAGCCGAGGTTGAAGTCTCTGAGGATCATGATTTGTGCTGTTGGTTTGGAAATTTCGGTGATGAGGGATGTGATGTCTTCTTCGAAGGTCCCAGGGGGACCTGGTGGTCTATATATGAGGTGGATGGTTATCTTGGCTGTGGGGGAGGTTTGTAGTTTGGTTGTGAGTAACTCGCAGGATGTGAATGCAACTGTGTCGGTTGGTCTAAGGCCTAGGGCGGATTTGGAAATGATTGCTACGCCTCCACCTCTGACGTTTGGTCTGTCCGCTCTGAAGATAGTGTATTTGTCTGTGATGGCTAGCGATAAATAGGGTCCGGACGCCTCATGAAGCCAAGTTTCTGTTAGGGCTAAGAAGTCAAGGTCATTGGTAAGGATGATGTCTGCAATTTCTGTGGGGTGGGCAGCCAGGGATCTGACGTTGAGTAGGGCGCCTTTTAGTGGTGGGGGAGTGGGCTTGCTTGGTGCAATGTGCTTTGTATTAGTTTTGGTGTAAGGTCTGGAGTTAGGTTTAGAATTTGTGGTGGGGAGCCTGGAGCCTAATCCGTCATTGCGGGTTGTGATGTTGGGAATAAGGGAGAGGGGGGTTGGCCCGGGCGGCTTAAAGCAGGTGGGAGGTTTGGTGGTCATTTTGGTTTGGTTAGACTTAGCAATGGGACTGTGGTGGCTGTTGGTAGGTAGGCCATGGATGACGATGGGTGTGGAGGTGAGAGGGTGGTGGTAAGTGGAGGGGAAAGGGGGTGTGGAGGGTAGGAACGGAGTGGGCAGGGGATGGGGTGGTGTCTGGGGCACCCTAGTTCAGCCAGGCCGTCCTGGTGGGCTATGTAGCTATTGTTGCTACAAGGTACATTGTCCTGTATTAAGCAGAAAGGGAACATGGTTAGGGCGAGCCAGAAGATCATGGTCTGTGGATAGCGGTGGAGTCTAGTGGCGCTGGTGGGGAGCAGGCCAGACTAAGATAGATGCTGGCTGGTTAGAGTCGGGTAGAATCGGTCAGGTACAGTCTGTGCACTATAGTATCTAGATTGGATACAACTAGTTGTGAGGTTGGAGCATACAACAGGGGCACCTAGACGTGACAATTCCTGACATTGACTAAAATGCATACATCAGAGGGCACCTAGGTGTGACAATTCCTGACATTGACTAGAATGCATACATCAGAGGGTCTGTTAGCGACCATAGGGCACAACTCAGTTCTGGTGGTCTGTTAGCGACCATAGGGTACGACACAATTCTAGTGGTCTGTTAGCGACAACAGGGTATGACACAATTCTAGTGGTCTGTTAGCGACCATAGGGTACGACACAGTTCTGGTGGTCTGTGTGTATCTGCATTGCATCACAGTATGGTTTGAGAGAGGTGTGCAGCCGTGAGCAGTGTGTGCGGAGGACTAGTTCTGAGTACAATTGTCATATAATGGTTGGGCAGCTGCAGTGACTAAAGCAGTGACCGTAAGGCACAACACAGTCTGAGTGTGGTCTGCTAGTGACCATAAGGCACAGCACAGTCTAAATGTGGTCTGCTAGTGACCATAAGGCACAACATAGTCTGAGTGTGGTCCGCTATTGACCATAAGGCACAACACAGTCTAAATGTGGTCTGCTATTGACCATAAGGCACAACACAGTCTAAATGTGGTCTGCTATTGACCATAAGGCACAGCACAGTCTAAATGTGGTCTGCTATTGACCATAAGGCACAACACAGTCTAAATGTGGTCTGCTAGTGACCATAAGGCACAACACAGTCTAAATGTGGTCTGCTATTGACCATAAGGCACAACACAGTCTAACTGTGGTCTGCTATTGACCATAAGGCACAGCATAGTCTGAGTGTGGTCTGCTATTGACCATAAGGCACAACACAGTCTAAATGTGGTCTGCTAGTGACCATAAGGCACAACACAGTCTAACTGTGGTCTGCTATTGACCATAAGGCACAACATAGTCTGAGTGTGGTCTGCTATTGACCATAAGGCACAACACAGTCTAAATGTGGTCTGCTATTGACCATAAGGCACAACACAGTCTAAATGTGGTCTGCTAGTGACCATAAAGCACAACACAGACAAATGAGGTCAGTTAGTATTCATGAGCCAAACAGGTATTAGGCTCTATAGATAGACCAACACTTGCCACCGGAGTAAACGGGCGAGTGCAGAGCGAGGCAGCAAAAAGGAAACAGTGTAGAAGATTGAGTGATATATTGTGCGTCTTAGCAACCAAGGCCAGGTAGGCTGCAATCTATAGCTAGAACGCCTAAATTCAGAGTCCCCGTGGGACGCTATAGCACTTAAGACAGTGTGGTTGTCAAGACTGTGTTGTATGAGCTGGATGACCATCCATCTAATACACTGGCACAATGGGCATAAAGTGTTGGGTATAGCAACGTGCTGGTTTACTCACATGGCCAGGTGGGTATATGGATGCTTGAAAGCATTGGCACATCAGTGAAGGCTCGTTGGTCGATAAAGCATATAACGGAGGCCCAGGATAGTTCTGCAGAAGGGGTATCGAGTGTTCCGGAGCCTTCACTTGCCAGAACTAAGGGGCAGCATCTGTGGCCCAGGCCCACAGTGATTCGAACAGGCGCAGGAACAGGCCTTTGTATGGCCTTCGGAC
Organism: Ambystoma mexicanum; assembly: GCF_040938575.1. Lineage (NCBI taxonomy): Eukaryota > Metazoa > Chordata > Amphibia > Caudata > Ambystomatidae > Ambystoma > Ambystoma mexicanum. The sequence goes on from NC_090937.1 coordinate 869,435,411, forward strand.
TGGCCGGCGATTCCGCCTGCCGGCGGATCCACGTGTTGAAAACGAGGTTCAGCCTCGATTTCGCGCCGCACAGCGCCCGGCATGGGCGAATCAGGCTCCGTATGGGGACAGGGTCAGGCAGGCCCTGCTCCGTGTAGCTCGCTCTGAGCCTGGATCCTCTGCTGGGTTGGATCCTCTGCTGGGCTGGGGGGGCTCCTGCCCTCACCCCTCAATGAGGATGGATGAAGTGGGGGGACCTGGGGCGCAGAACCAGGCCTTTGTATGGCCTTCGGACTGGCCGGTGATTCCGCCTGCCGGCGGATCCACGTGTTGAAAACGAGGTTCAGCCTCGATTTCGCGCCGCACAGCGCCCGGCATGGGCGAGTCAGGCACCGTATGGGGACAGGGTCAGGCAGGCCCTGCTCCGTGTAGCTCGCTCTGCGCCTGGATCCTCTGCTGGGTTGGATCCTCTGCTGGGCTGGGGGGGCTCCTGCCCTCACCCCTCAATGAGGATGGATGAAGTGGGGGGACCTGGGGCGCAGGAACAGGCCTTTGTATGGCCTTCGGACTGGCCGGCGATTCCGCCTGCCGGCGGATCCACGTGTTGAAAACGAGGTTCAGCCTCGATTTCGCACCGCACAGCGCCCGGCATGGGCGAGTCAGGCACCGTATGGGGACAGGGTCAGGCAGGCCCTGCTCCGTGTAGCTCGCTCTGAGCCTGGATCCTCTGCTGGGTTGGATCCTCTGCTGGGCTGGGGGGGCTCCTGCCCTCACCCCTCAATGAGGATGGATAATGACCCCAGAGGGTCATAAAATGGGGAAGGGTCATTATCCCAAGAGATGATGACACCTGCTGAGGGTATAAGGCTATCGGCATATAGTGGTCGTCCTCATAAATTAAGCAGTTTAATTGCAAACTTGGCAGAACCAATACATTTCTCCCACTCTCACACTGGCCGGCCTCCCTGGGCCCTGCACCGGCACCCCCATGCGGGGCAAAAAAAACATGGGGTCATCTTCGACTCCACTCGCTCCTTCTCCACTCACATTTCGGACATCTCTAAAAAGTCCAACTACCAGTTGCACCTCCTCAGAGGTACTCTTCCTTTTCTCACATTCCCCAAGAGGCTCACTGTCTCCAGAGCCCTGGTTCTCTCAAGGTTCGACTACTGCAACAGCCTCTATCTCAACCTCCCTGTCTCTGCTCTGCGTCCTCTGCAACTCATCCAGAACAGAACTGCGAAACTTATCCTTGGCCTCAAGCCCAGGGACTGCATCTCTTCGGAGCTGAAATCCCTCCAATGGCTCCCCGTGGCTGCAAGGATCGAGTTCAAGGCCCTCTGCATTGTCCACAAGGCTTTCTGGGGCCTGGGACCCGCCTATCTTCACTGATGCCTTCCTAAATACTTTCCCTCCCGAACCCTCTGCTCATCTACCTCCAACCTTCTACGAGTGAGCTGGTTCTCTAAGCAGAGATTTGGAGGGAGATCTTTATCCTCAGCAGGGGCCTCCCTCTGGAATAGCCTCCCTGCCTCCCTCTGTCTTGAGCTTGATCTCCTTAAGTTCCGGAAACTCCTTAAGACATTCATCTTCTCCTCTTCCTTCTCTCTCCCGCTAGCCTGCTAACCTCTCTCTCCACTCTACCCCTCCTTTTCCATTCAGCATGCCAACTGGCCGCCAGGAGTCCGTGGCACCCTCGCCAGTCCTCCAGCACTTGCCTTGGGCCTGCACTTGCCTCATTGCTAATGCACTCGGTCAATTACCCATTGACAATGGCATCTCTCAGGACTTACCCAGTTTCTGACCAACTGGGCATCTGGATCCCCCCTGCACTTGTCCTCCTCCCCTCCCCTCTCTTGTACCATCTGCGTACTTGCACAATCTGAACGTACCATGCCTTGAAGATCGTCTATCTTTGCCTCCCTGTTTCCCCTCCTGCATGGTGGCGCATCTTTTCTCTTGGAAAAACTTCAGAATCATCGTCAAACCTATTTGAAACTAAACTGTTTACTGTATTACCTGCATTTAATCTGCCTGTGCAGACTGGTTATCGTTCAGAAGCTCAGGGCTCTGAATGACTGTTGTTTTTTCTCCCCTATTCCCTCCCTCCTTGAGCGCCTTGAAACACTTGCCTTGTTTATAGGTTCGTTACAAATAAACATTACCATACCATACCATTACATTATTTGTGATGTCCTGTCTGATTATAGGCCTGACATTCTGGGTCTCACCGAGACCTGGTTTAATGCGGCATCCAGCCCACACTTTGTCCAGCTATTACCGCCTAACTATCTGTTAAAGCATTTTGATCGCTTCCATGCTACAACAGGAGGCGGCGTAGCATTTTTCTACTCTGGACTCCTTGAATGCACTGTTGTCCCCGTTATTCTAGCTCTAACTTGCAAATTCTCAGCATCCCTGTACTGCCCTTATAACAGCAATGACTGCTACCATGGACACACTTGTGCCGGTGAGACTGGGTGCCTGTTGCGCAAAGCTCTCAGCCCCTTGGTTTTCTCCAGAACTATGGCTTCCTAAGCAAGTAGTTTGGAGGGCCAAACGTAAGTTGCATCTTACTTCTGATCTCGAGTCTAGAGCTATTTATAAACACGCCCTCCACAATTACCAGAGAGCCATAAAAATGGCCAAATCACAAGATTATGTTACCGTATCATCTTGGCTACCTGCTCTTCGTGTGAATTGTTCAAAATAGCTAAGGAATTGTCTATGCCCCCTCTGCCAGCAAACGACCCGTCCCGCTCTCAAGAAGGGTGTGACCAAGATAGTGATTCTTTTCAGAACAAGATCTCTAAGATTAGGAATTAAATTGAGGCTGATTGGCTTAGTGACTAAGTGAACTACTGTACCTCTGATATTGGCCCAACCGGGTGAATTACCCATCTCTACTTTCCTTTTGGACCTTGTCATAAACGAGATTGTTGTGGAAGCCAGTAACCAATTAAAATTGCCTTTGGTCCAAGCCGTTTCTTTAGATTTGCGCCCCCTTATTTATGACAGCAATCAAGTATTCCTTTACCAATGGTGTTATTCCTGCCATTGTCTCTCCCCTTTTTAAAAAATTGCAGCTGGATCGACAGCTACTGTTCTATTTCTCTGCTACCTCTGCTCATTAAACTCATGGAAACTATTGTCACTCTGCAGTTTTCCAGATTTCCTGAGACAAATGGCCATTTACACACACTCCAGGCAGGTTTCAGGCTGCTTATGGGAACTGAGTCAGTGATGATCTTGGTTCTCAATGATTTGGCCCTGATGCGGGACCACAGAGAGGTCAGAGGTTTGATTCTCATTGACCTCCCCGCAGCTTTTGATACAATTGATCACACCATCATTCTCCAGCAGCTGAACAGATTGGGATGGCAGGTGCCCCCCTGGCCTGTTTTACGTCTTTTCTTTTGGAGCGCCAGCAGACAGTCTACTTGTTCCATTTCTCCTCTGCTCCTGGATCTGTTTCCTGCGGGGTCACTCAAGGGTCCTCACTGTCCCCCCTTCTTTTTAATCTCTACTTGCATCCACTTGCAGACCTTATCTGCTCACATGGCGTCCGCTTCTATACGTATGCAAATGATACTCAGATGGTTTTCCTCCTCAGGTCCTCTACTTCCGAGCCTCCCTCCAAACCTAGTGTGTGTCTCTCTGGGATTGGGTGCTGGATGGCGAAGAACTGGCTGAAGCGTGATGGTGGTAAGTCTGAGGTCTTTCTGGAAGGCACTATCAATACTTGTCTGTCTGGAACTCCGACTTCTGGCCTGGTTCTTTTGGTTTATGTCTGGCCCGAGTACTGTGGTGAAAAGCTTAGGGATAAAACTCCTCCCCTCTGGCTCATGTGAGGCTCAGATCGCCTCAGCCTGCAGTGCGAGCTTCCTCAGGTAGGAAATACTGAGGAAAGTGCTACTGTTTCTTCCACCTGCATACCGTGCTATGGTGGTCACAGCCCCCATCATGGGATCTCTGGACTATTGTAATGGAATTTATTTGGGGCAGCCCGAAATCCTTGTCCAGAGACTCCAGATTCTCCAAAGTTCGGCAGCACGACTGGCGCTAGGTGCACCTAAATTTGCTCCTTCGGCCCTGCACCTTGACAAGCTTCATTGGCTCCCGTCAGGAGCCGGATCGATATTAAGGTACTTTGCATTGTGCACCATGCCAGTGAGCCGGAGCTCTTCGAAATGCTGCTGGAGCAGTATCTGCTCTTGTTGAGGGAGCGCAGTGCTTCCAGGTAGGCCTGCTGGCCCTGAGCACAATCTTATGCGAAATTTCAGCATCACGGAGATCTAGCAAAGCTTAATGCTTCTTTCTGCATTATTTGCCCATAATCATAGCAGAGCCATTTGTCTGCCACACAGCACCAGATCAGGCTAAGATACTTGACTACTTGCATTTTTTGCACTTGCCGCCATTAAGAATCCACAAGGATGCAACACTTCGAAAATGGCCGCCCGTACAATTGCCTGAGGCCATCCGAACCTACCTGCAGCCTGCAGCCCACTAAACCAGATTGGTGCCTTGCCCTTCTTCCACACCAACCAGGACACCGGGAGGCATAGCCGGCACAACGCACGAAGGAGATGCACTAAGGTAGTCTGTCGTGAGCCTGTCTGGAGCACGTCTGGACTCTAGATGTAAGTACACGAGTACTACCCTATAAAAAGCGTTCCAGGCTTCTCACAAACGCTAACTTTAAAACCCCTGCCCAGCTAAGCATCACACTCGCCTGTGTCATCATTTCTATTGAGACTCTTATCCGCTGTCACCCCACTGCTTGGCAGTGTTACTACTGCACTTGATCTTATCACCTCAAGCCTTACCATGCAACGTGTGTACTTATATCATTAGCCCGGACGCTCATAAAACATTTTCTACATCTAGTCCAACCCTCCAGTACTCTGTGGCCAGCCCACATCTGACCATACCTCTGCATATCGGCAACCAGCCGATCTCTAAAGGGCAATCACCCCAATGATGAATAATCAGCCAGCTGCTTAATTGCACCTCTGCCAGTATTGAAATTTGCATATTGACTAATTCTAACATGCAAATGTAGGAAATTGTTAGTGCCCCATTGCTACTGCACTAACCTATTTGAATTGTTACTGCCCATTGCTACTGAATTAACCTATTTTGAAATGTCATTGCCCCATGCTAATCAATTAGCCTATTTTGAAATGTTATTGCCCCATTACCTATGAATTAGCCTATTTTTAAATGTTATGCCCCATTGCTGCTGAACTAGCCTATCCTAAATTACTACTGCCCCATAGCTACTAAATTAGCCTATTTTAAAATATTATTGCCCAATTGCTAGTGAACTAGCCTATTTTGAATTGTTACAGCCCCATTGCTACTAAACTAGCCTATTTTGAACTGTTACTGCCCCATTGCTATTGAATTATCCCTCCACGAACAGCTACCCCTATCACTGTCAAATTAGATTATATCGAATTGCATATATATCACTGAGACTACTAAATCTGATTAGTGAGCTCCATACTAGCACTCAACCCTTTCGTGTCACCATACTGCACAAATGTATCCACCTACAGCCTGCCAGACAGCATCACCAGCCACTCCCCCTCACCTCACCCACCTCTCTCTCTCACTCATCACACTCACCCTCTGGTCCATCTGCAGTATGCCATTATCACACTCAGATCCATCTCCTCCACAACAATAAAACAACACAATCACAATCACGGCACTCTGCATCCACAACAGTATACCCAGCCTAACTCGCTCAGTCTCAAGCCCAATAGCCTACCCATCCTCTCCCATAGGCTTTACAGACTTAGAGCCGGACCAGGTCACATGTCACTTTCCACAGCACTCCACCCACTCTAGACACCAGAAACTCTAGACTTAGCTCTTGCACCCCTAAACATGCCTTACAAACATACACCACATACGATCAGATGCCCAACTCCCACTCCAAATGCACCAAGCTCAACCCCAACCTCTATCATTCTGACTATCACACACTAAATACATCACCGGGCCCGAACCCCAGCACCTACTACCTTTAACCATCCTCATCCTACCCTGATCTGAAATGTACGCTCATCAACGCCAGATCGCTCCCTGCACATTCCTTGGGGATTAATGACCTCATCACCACCCTTAATCTCGACCAACTAGCCATCTCTGAAACCTGGCTACATGTAGCATCAGGCCCCTCCCTTTAATCTCGCCCTGCCCCAAGGTTACTCTATCCTAAAATAGGACCGCAAAACCTCCTCTAAAGGAGGAGGTGTAGACCTCAATTTCAAAGATTACTACTCCATTAGACTCTGCAAGCAACAATGGGAAAACAATTCAGATCTCCTCATTGCCAAACTATCTCTCTCGCCCAACTGCACTTTTAACATCCTAATAACCTACAGACCACCTGGCTCACCACTAGACTACCAAAAACATCTCCTCCATGTCATAGGGAGCAACCTAAAAAGCTCAACTGAAACCATCCTATTAGGAGATCTCAATCTGGGCCTTCACGATCCCAAGGACAAAGCAGCCTCCTCCCTAGCCAAAGATCTCACCAACATAGGTTGCGAACATAAAATCAATGCTCCTACCCACTGCAAAGGCCAATCCATAGACACTTCGCTGATCACAATTGCTCAACCCCCATCACCAACATCCCAGCCCTCCCATGGACAGACCACCATATCATCCAATTTGCTATTCCCACCATTCCCACTCATAAGACTCTCTGACATGCCCCTCCCGCCAAAGTCAGAAGCTCCAAAAAACTAACTAAAACCAACCTCGCTCCGCTCCTAGACATCCCTGAATTCTAACCCCCTTTTAACAAAAACCCCATCTCACTAGCCACCACCTACACGCAGATGCTCACCCAAGCCATTAGAAGACAAAAAGGAAAAAAAAATCTATGCACTCTAATAACTGGTTTACAGAAGAGCTATCCACTCTATGAACCAAAATATGCTCAGCAATCCTCGCCTAATCAGTCCACCCGAAACAAATTTAAAGTGATCTCATCCAGATACAAAAAGGCAATTTTCCTTGCCAAATCTGAATCTTTCAACCATAGAATCACCAATGCTAAATCTAAAACCAAGGAAATCTTCACCATCTACAAAGATCTCACCACCCACTCCACCGCCCAAAATGAAATAATGAAAGACAAAGCTTGGAGCACCAGCATCCAGAGTGCTCTCATCAACAAAGTCAAAATGCTCCAAGACAAAATAATAACCCAGCGCAAACCCATTCCTAACCAGGACACCCCACACCTGCCCTCTCCACCTAAACCTCTCCCACAAACACCTTTCTTTGTTTTTAGAGATGTCACAGAATTGGAAGTCACTGACCTCCTCAAAAATATCAAACCCTCTACCTACAAGGGTGGCATCTGTCCCCCTACTATCATCAAAGAAAGTGCAGACTCTCTCACCCCCATCATCACCGCATTTATCAATGCTTCCTTCTCCACTGGCATCATACCTCAAAGCCTAAAAGAAGCATGGGTTCGCCCACTCATAACAAAAAACACCCTAGACCCCACCTGCCCCAAAAACTACCGCCCCATTACCACCGTTCCCTTCCTCCTCAAAATTCAGGGTTCCGCAAAGGACATGGCACAGAAACTGCCCTCATAGATCTCAAAAACCAAATCACCAAAATAATGGACAACGGTAAACCTGCTCTCTTGCTTCTCCTCGATCTCTCCGCTGTGTTTGATCTTTTAGACCATGATATCCTCACCGCCCACTTGTCCAATGCAGCCCACTTCTCTGACAAAGCCTCCTCCTGGATAACCTCATTCCTCGAAGGAAGGACCATGAAGGTTTACTCTGATCAGGCCCTCGCCAACCCCACAACCATTAACTGAGGAGTCCCCCAAGGCTCATGTACAGCACCCACCCTCTACAACCTGTTCACCAAACCTCTCTTTGACTTGCTGTGAGCGCTCAGCATAGCATATACGAACTGTGCCGACGACACCCACGTCCTCCTCCCTCTCACCGGAGATTATGACCTTGATTCATCATCCTTGGGCGCAAGGAAACTCTCTCTAAACTTAACACCAGATCCTCTCAATTCATCATCGACCATACTAACATAACAGTCTCATCATCAGTAAAGACCATTGGAGTGTATTTAGACGCCACACTCTCTATGACACGACAAGTCAGCGCCATCTCCTTTGCCTCTGCTCACACCACCAAACTAATAACTGCCATAAAAGCCTTTCTAACCTCCCAAAACTGCCTCTCCATAGCCAGAGCCACTTTAGGAGCTAGACTTGACTACTGCAACGCCCTTCTGGCAGGCACTTCCACTAAAAACATAAACAGACTCCAAATAGTACAGAACAACGCACTCCGCGCAGCCCTACACATTCCTAGAAGGGAACACATATCCCAGATCAGACGCAATGCCCACTGGCTCCGTATTAAATGATCAACTTCTAAATCCTCACCCTGAGAGACAGATGCATCAACCTCTCTGCCCCATCCTACCTATCTGAAACCTTATCCAAAAAAACCTCTACCCGCCCTACCAGAAGCCACCTTGCTAACCAACTCTGTGTACCGCTCATAAAAAGAACTAATGCTCGCGGCTTAGGTTTCCCTCACATAGCACCTAAACTATGGAATGCTCTCCCGAATGCACTCATAGCTGAACCCTCCCTGCTCGCCATTCACAAATCACTGAAAACCACACTATTCACATAACTTTCCCCTCACTTTCAATAGGACTACCTGACAATGTACCTCCCACAGCCCAGGCACCATGTCTGGCAAACAATCCGTAGAGTCTATCTTATGTTACCCTAAAACGAAATCTGTAATGTAACAGTTTTTCATGTAACTGCTATGTATTCCCTGTATTCCTTGTAATCAGCAATGTATATCCTGTAACAGCGCTATGATGACCTAGGGCTGATGTTCGCTTTAAAAATATGAATGAATAAATAAATAAGTACATACATGCCGTTCACTCTGTAGGCCCTGTTTTCCTCCAGTCACAACCTAAGGCGTACGTACCAACATGCAGGTTATGTTCAGCTGGTAAAAATCTTCTTATGGTTCCGCACTTCTGCAAGTTAGGGTCCGGGATTACGTTGTAAGTGATTTCAATCCGGCACTTCACCTAAGTCAATGCCTAGCGTGTAAGGCACAACTGTAATCCTTATTTATTTATTTGTGTCTAAAAGTTATTTTATTCTGAACGATGTACCTACCACTTAAATCACGCCCCTCTCTTGGAACACCCCCCCCCCCCCCCCCCGGTCACACTGAACCAGGAACCAGGCTGGTTTGCAAAGTTAAAATATTTATTTATATATTTCACAATATAATCACACTATTTTAAATACGAGTACAATGAGCATCAATGGGGTGATGTCACACTAAGCAATCTCTTTAATCACAAGGAGTAATGATGAGCAAAAATAATGCAGCACAGAAATAATACTTTTGTGGGTGTGTTTTCAATCAAATGGCAATGTGGTTACTATTTCCCCCTGCACACCCCTCAATCCCCTCAATATGCGTTACGAAGAAATAGAAAGAGAGAGAACAGGTTTCAGGAAAGCAGAATTCAAACAAATGTCAATCCCAATTTCCCCCAGCAAACACAAGAGAGAAACAGAACAAATTAGCAAACTGTCAAAGTGGTTTTAAAGTTGGCTTTGAATGGAATGGGTAAAAACACTAAATATGGGCTAAATCACTGAAATTGTTGAAATACTAATGTGAGCCGCTTTATATGGTTGCAAACAAACACTAGCAATGATTTGAGAGTAATAAGCAATGTGAAAACATAATTATGAGGTCTGGTGCAATGAAAAGATATTTTACACGTTATAGATTTGCGGTAATCGCGATTGCGGGAGAACTATAAGGATTTGGGTTCTCTGGAGAGTTTAGGATGTTAGCTACAAGCAGACACTTTCGTTTCTAGCTTGAAAATTGAAGAAGTTATGGACGTTTTCGTGGAGGTCGTTTTTTTCAGATAGAAGCAAGTTATAAAAGAAGGATGCACATTTATAAAGACAAACAGGATTTCTTTACACTAGGGATGGACTATGAAGAAGCAAACTACACGACAGCACAGCCACTAGCCCAGGATGTCTCTGGATCAGGTTTTTACCTGCCGAGACGCTTGCCTTCTTCAGAAAAATATATATCAGCGCACAGATCAGTTTAACACTACTAGTACAGAAGATAATAGGGATGAGATAGAGTGTTCAGGCAGTTCAAAACATTTCTAACAATGCAGTTCTGGATATAATAGATGGTGGGTTTGGAAAGGGATGACTATGGACAGTACATAGACTGGTGACAGTCCTATACTATGGATACTCACTACATAGGTTTGAACAGAACCGTCAGGGATTCAGGTCAGTCAAGATTTCTGGACAGGAATTCTGCTGGGCACACTTGACTGGACAGCAAGGCTCTGGTCACCGCACGGTAGGACTGGACTGGATCTGCAATGGCTCTGGTTCACAGCTATGTGGTCACAGCACGGCTCTACTGGGTTGGGTCTTTGGATTCTGGCAATCATTCTTAGCAGGAAAGCAGTACAGCATAGCCAGGCTGTTCTTTAGTTCCTCTTAGATGTCTGGGGTAAATTCTGGTTTCTGGAATATTCAAGGCCTAGCTGAGAATGGCTCATGGAAATGGGCCTTTCTGCTTGCCAAGTTTCTGGAGTCTAGAGCAGGGAAGATGTCAAGTTCTCTTACAAAGTGCTCGCTGAGCAATCGGTTGGTTGGTGAATCTGTTTCTGAGTAAGTCCTCAGCTGTTTCTTTTTATGCATTTGATAAAGGGGTGTCTGTGCTGAATTATGCTAAGTGCGCCCACTTGGTTGGCTATAGGCTAGAATCTTCCCTCTCCCTTGATTGGAGGAAAAAACAGTGTGTCACCATGATGATGCAGTTTTATGAGTCAGGAAATCCTCCCCTTGGTTTTTGAACATGAAATCTACTTTTCATATAATACATATTTACAATTTTACAAACGATAACAATAGCATATCTAGATCACATATTTTGTGGAGCAATTATTCTTCCAAGCCCTGTCTCTGTATGATCTTGGGTCTGCATTTGACACAATTTCGCACTTTTTGTCCGGGACACAATATCTAGTTTGTCCAAAATTGGTACACATGTGTGCATTGTATATGGGCATAAGCGTGTGAAGTTTCATGCTTCTGACATCAATACATTTGGTATAAAACCACAATTTCTACAGTTATGTCCCAGAACATAGCATTGAGTTCTGGCTCCTCTTAAAATGTGCAGCAAATTTTAGGTTCAGAATTCCAGGGTTTATATATTTTTTACAATGGTCCACAGTATATTATCAGTCTTATTAGAAATCTGTTTTTTGTCCATTGTGAATCAACAAAATTGTCTGTCCCCGCCTCCTTTTCCTTCTTGCAGCTTCAGCAGCAATCTCCGCCTACTTCCTTCTGGCAGAGGCCCTTCACAATCCTTCCTGATTAGCATCTCCATGCCTCAGAGGAAGCCCATAGTGCTCTTCCCAGAGCAGCCCAAGTGCCCCTCCCCTCTTAATCAACACATGAATGTGAGTTCCTGGCAAGAGAGCAGAAGGGAGGTGCCTTGCCCAGTGGGGGAAGTTGTTTTGTACTTTTGGCTTGAATCAGGCTTACTTTAAAAGTCACTTTGTTACATTTTTCTTTGTTGAAAATAAACTTGCAATTTTAAAACAAACATCTAGAACTCTGATTCCAGACTCTAAATCATGAAATTTAAATAGTTACAGCCTGGGTTACCCTTGATGATAGGTCACTTAGATTTTAGACATTAGATCCTAAAGGTACAAGTTTATATTTTTAAAACAGGCTTTTGAAATAGTCCTTCAGGCAGCCGCTGGTACTGCGCCCAGATTTTGACAGCTTTCACAAGCAGGCAAACTGGCTGTGGATGTTTTTGTGACCAATTCAGCTTTCCAGGATATTGCAATTTCACAATAATTTCTTGTATTCAATAGCATGGGACACCCAACAAGAAAATTGGATGTTTGTGGGTGTTTGGGACCAGCATTCTGTATTTTTAGCAACCAAGAAAAGATTTAAAAGCAAGATTTCAGATTTCTTTCAGCAAGCACTGCTTTTCATCTGTGCTCCATTTTTACATGTTGGGCAACCCAATGACAAGTTTCAGAAGTGCCGTCTCCATTCCACCACTGACAACATGCATGGTAGATTTGGCAGCCATCTTTTTGTCCTTAGTAGAGCGTAATTTCCTTAGGTTTTGGCGCGCATGGGTTTTTCGCAGCCATTTTGATGATTCTGGTGCCACCCGCACACAGTGATGCCGCAGGGCAAAGCAGAATGGATTAAAACCTCGCACAAAGCCCCCCCTCACGACTTGACTTTTGAACACCCGCCAAGGGGAAGTCAGGAGATTGGGATGTTTTCTTTTTGGTCCAAGCAGAAAAATGTGTCTGCTTCTCCCATCAGTGGTGGATCGACAGGTTCTCCGCGCCGGTTCCAGATGGAAGTGTATGGAGTGATACCCCGGGCCCCTTGGGTCTTTCCTCCTCGTCCCCGAGTGGTCCTCCTTGGGCTTAGGATCCATGGTTTCAGTCCTATGATGCCAAAACAGAGCATATTTGTAGACATTTCGCGACCACTATTCATGTAGTGGGGCGACGCATACATTTGATAGATACATGACAATCTTTCCCGCTTATACTTATTACTAATTTTAGCAGATGGAATGGTTTTTACAATCACTTTTCTAGGTAGCTGGAATGTCCCCCTCTGGGTTTCCAGATGAATCATCTAGTTGCTGCAGAGTATGCCTAGGATGGCAACACTTCAGCTGATTAATGTGGACCAACTTATCTTCCCCCTCTGCCAAACTGCTTTTGGGGATACAGATTTTGTAGGCGACTGGCGAGATTCTGTCTACAATTTCAAAAGGTCCCCGCCAGCTAGGAAGAAATTTATGCCGTTTGGCCTGGTTCCTTTGGAAATTGTACAAGTAGACCCGGTCTCCTACTTGGTATTCTTTTCGAGTTGTCTTAAGGTCATAGTGGGTCTTCATACTGTCTGCAGATCTTTCTAGATTCCGCTGAGAATAGGAAAAAGCATGTTGAAGGTGTTTTCTCAGATTCTCAACGTACTCATGAGTTGTGGAGGCATTTATCAAAGTCTGCTCTTGGGTTCTGTAGAGCAGATGCTGGGGAAGCACCATCCTTCGTCCAGTCATCAGCTCAAACGGTGACATTTTAGTTGTAGAAGGAGGGGTAGATCTGATGGCCATCAGGACAAGAGGTAATCGAATGTCCCAACTTGGCCCAGAAACTGCCACAAACTTTTTTAATATGCTCACAATTGTCTTGTTGTATCTCTCAACTCCACCACTAGAGGCTTGCCGGTAGGCAATGTGTAGTTTCCTTTTGACCCCAAGTATCGCCCACATCTTTGTCATCACTTCGCTAGTGAAGTGGCTACCTCGGTCTGACTCGATCCTTTGGGGTAGTCCAAAATGCGAGAAGATGTGGTTATCATCAGGGCAGTAGCTGTTTCTGCCTTGCAATTTGGGGCCGGGAGACATTCCACCCATTTAGTTAACAAGCATGTCACGGTCAACATGTACTTGTTCCCCCTAGAGGAGCGAATCACGGGCCTGATAAAAATGTCGGGCTTGTAAATCTGACCAAGGCAGTGTCATCCCCCTCTTTTGGAGAGGCGCATGGTGTCTGAGGGATGTTGGCTGAAAAGGTGCACACACAAGACACCCCTTCAAGTATTGGTCGAGGTCCTGCCCCATGTGTGGCCAGTATGCAACGTCTTTTAAGATTTCAATTGTTGTATGAAACCCCCGATGACCGGCTGTGGCCACATCATGGTGATGATTTAGCATCAGGCTTTGGAATGAGGTAGGGACCACCCACTGATCATGGCCAGCTTCGGATCTCCTTACCAACAAACCGTCTTGGATTCGGAAATTCTTTGGACATTTCATCAACACTCTGAGGTTCTCTTTCCCTCTGTAATTGGTATCCGTCAGGGGAAAGTTCTCAGGGTCCTCAATATGCTGATAAAACTTACCAATTATTAGATCCCCTTTTTGAGCCGTAATTAAATCAGCATCTGGGATCTCCTTACTCCATTGTGCAGTTGAGAGTTCATTGTGAGCATTTGTCTGGGACCTAGTGATAGCAGTGACCTGGATTTCCCCCAACAGGGACTCGATCGCAAGTAGTTCCCCTTGGATGGCTTTGGTTTTGGCCAGCTGATCAGCTAGGTCATTTCCAGTTTTGTCTGGTCCCTCTACTTTAGAATGACCCTTGATCTTTTTCCAGTAGATGGTTATCCCATTCGAGGTGACCAGATCATCAATATTTTGAATTAATTTCCCATGTTTCAATGGTTTGTTATTAGCACATAGCATGCCTCTGGTTTTCCAGTTAACCAGGTGCTCCACGAACCCATTCCATACATAATCCGAATCTGTGATTATGACCAGTTCGTGGAGTTGGTGTTGGACAGCAGTGAGGATGGCTTGATGCACAGCCATCAACTCTGCCACTTGACTACTTCGTGGACCGATTTTATAACCAGCGGAGGGTTCTGGGGCATCATTCACCCATACATTCCCTACGCCGGCCACAAGTTCTTTTTCCCTGTTGTTGTCAACATGGTAGAGGCATCCATCCACATAGACAGTGGGCATTCCCTCACACTGGTCTTCTTCAAAGACTTTGTGCGGGGAATTAAGGTATGCCTCCATGTTGTCCTTGATTTTAAGACTTTTGTCCTCGAGACAGTTTTCACTTGGAACAATCATGCAAGTCAGCCAGACCTTGCGCGAGGGGACTCTTCTTGTTTTGGCCATATCTGACCTCCATAGGAAAGCCTTGCATTGACAGAATCCAGGAAGTAATTTGGGAATTACTCACATTTCCAGCCCGGATTCTGTCACTTTGGAGATATTGCAGAGGCTGGTGTGGAGTCACCACTATGATGTGTTCCCCCTGGATATAGGGCGGTAATTCTTCAATGCCCACACCGTTGCCAGGAGTGCCTTCTCACAATCGTTGACTTTTTCCTCTACAAAGGATAAAGTCTTACTCGCATAGGAGATTACTTTATTGACCTTTACATGCTTTTGAAATAATACTGCAGTCAAGCATGTATTTGAAAACCCTGTCTCCAAGAAGAACTCCTTGTTTTTGACAGGGTAAGCTAGTCAAGGTGCTTGTGAGAGGCTTCTTTTGAGTTGTTTTACTGCCTCAGCTGGTTCTGGAACCCACTCCCACTTGACCCTCCCCCCTTCAAAAGATGGATCAGGGGTCTTGTGATCTCTGTGTAGTCCTCAATGAGCTTTCTGCTGAAATTAGTTAGTCCAAGGAGGCTCCTTAGGTCCCACAGAGTTTTGGGGTCTTTTAATTTCTGGAGTGCTTCCACTTTCTTTTCCTGGGGACAGAGACCCTGAGTAGTAATCTCATGCCCCAAGAAGTTGACACGGGTTCTGCACCACTGTGCCTTTTGAAAGGAGAGTTTTGCTCCGGCTGCCCTCAACTGTGTCAGAACATAACGGATCTCCGCTATGTGTTCCTCCACAGTTGAGCTTTTGACTAAGACATCATCTACATAGACCAGGTTACCCATTTCACCCATGTCGGGCATGGCCTTGTGTAGAAAAATGTTAAATTCATTGCCGGAGTTAATGTATCCGAAGGGAGTACGGGTCCATGTGTACTGCTGCCCCCCAAAGGTGAAAGCCAGCTTGTATTGGTCCTCTCTACTGACAGGTACAGTCCAGTACACATTGGTCAGGTCTATTGCAGTGAATAGCTGTGACCCCTGGATCTGGGCCAGCCCTTGGTCAATGTAGGGAAGAGGCCCTCGGGAAGTATGGACCCATTTGTTGAGCTCCCTAAGGTCAGCACAGAGTCTCCACTGGCTGTTTGGGTTCAAAATCCCCAGCACCGGATTGTTGAAGGTGCTGTGGACTGGACAAATTATCCCACAGGACTCAAGGTTCTTAATTATTTCAATAAGGGATTCCATTGATGCGAGGGGCAAGCTATATTGCTTCACAAACACTGGAGTCATGCCAGGGTCCGTGGGAATTGTTGTTTTGTGGATGTTGGTGCGACCACAGTCGTATGAGTCCACAGCAAAGAGATCTTGAAAATCTAACAAAACTTGTTTCAATTGTTGCTTTTGCTCTAGAGTCTCACAGGCATCAGCTAGGTTGACTCTCTCTTAAACCATCTGCATGAAGCCTGGAAAGACTTACGGTTTTGCTATCTCAGTGGCCTCCTCCAGCTGGGTGGAGAAGTCCCTGGTCAAAGTGCTGATTTGGACTGGTGGCTTCAGGTGGGGAAGGCAGTCCTCGCGGACCTGGAATATCACCTCATCCCTCCTGAAGTCACAGGTCACATAAGGGCAGGAAGTGTACACCAGGAAAATCCCCCCATGCCGGGTGAAGATCCTATCTGGTGTTGTGTCATCGTCGCTATCACTGTCAAAACAGTCCTTGGGGATTGGTCCTAACAGTTCATTACCTAAATCTATGGAAACATGTTGGTCATCGACCGCCATTCCAACAATGGTGCCTGCGGCTAGAGTGATACTCTTTAGGTCACTGATATCCACATCTATTGGAATGGTGTTGTGTTCTATTTTGACTAGTGGTGTTGGGTTTACCCCCAACCCTTGCTGTTGGAACTGAGCTTTAAGATGAATATAGGCATCAGGGTTTTTCAGTTTCTGTCCTCTTTTAACTTTCACTTCCAGTCAGAATTGTCGGGTCCGTTCTGGAATGGTGACCTCCTCTCCAATCTGAATTTCAACTGCATAAGGCAGCAGTTGAGCTGACCTAAATGCTTTCTCTGGGTCATCAAAGTCCATGGGCTTACCCGCTAATCGAGACCAGGCTTTGAAGTTTATTAGGTCCAAACTAATGGCAAAGCGATTGAGAATGTCACTGCCTAAGTAAAATGCAGCAGAGACATCTCGCACGACCCAACAATTATGGACTAGGCTCTTGTTGCCTATGGAAATTTTGAGCATACACCTGCTAGGCAGGAGATGTTTGGAATTGGGTGTTTCCAGGTCCATTTCCCATTTGTCTATCAGTTTAAATGTGGGAATGGCTGGATCTTTTGGGAGTTTGCGGAACATGGCCTCGCTGATGAAGCTCTTACCGTAGTTCCTTGGCGAGAACAGAGTCCTTCCCTTCATTTAACTGAATAGGGATGAACAACTGCTCTCCAATTTTATGAATATCAGCCAGGCTTTGAGCTGATTTTTCATCTTTCTGGACTATATGAGTGGGATTTTCTGATTGTGAATTTGTAAAGAATTTCAGAGTATTTCCTTCCAGTGTGGAATGCCACCTTAGACTGGAAGGAAGGTTGATTTTCAGAAATAGAGAGGACTCCCCATCACTAGTTTATTGTCCTACTGCAATTACTGTCAAGTCTGGGATTTGATTATTCTGGAAGTGAAATTCTATTTGGTCAGTTTTTTGTTCAACCATGTGGCATGTGTGTTTAAACTAACATGGTTGACACTATGTTTCAGTTTTATTTGTCAGTTAGTCTGGGTCCAGAAGACCTTGTTTACACAATTTATGAGGGGTGGCAATCTATGCAGGATGTCATTCCCTAGTAAACAAGGGATTTCCTCTGGAGTCACAACTATGACCGGGTGCTTCACCTTGTGTCGCCCAATTTTAATGTCCAAATCCACAGTCCCCTCGATGGGAATTTCCTTCCTTTCGAAGTTCTGAAGTTGTCCAGGAAGAGGGGTGAGAGGAATTTGGTATTTCTCCCCCCTTCCCGAATTCAGTTGGTCAAAGGCCCTTTTTGACAGAAGGGTAGCATGGGATCCAGTGTCCACCAGTGCCAAAATTGTACACTCACCCTGTATTTGGACCGGGGCATAAAAACTTCCCTCCCTTTCCTCGAAGGGGCAAAGATAATGTACATTTTTGGACAACTGGTGGGTTAGTTTCTTGGTTTTGGACACTGACAGGAAGGTGATTTGGGCAGGGTTCTGTTTGGAGTCTTGGGAAACTGAAAGAAAAAGGTGACAGCTAGATATGGGGGAAGTTTTGGGTTCCCCTGGTTCTGATTCTGGGCCGCCCCCATTTTTGGAGGCAGTCACTTGGATGGGTTTGAGCCAGGGGATTTTCATGCTGATTTGGATGCTTTGGGACCCATTTTTCTTTCGGAGGAGTTCCCCCATCTCTGAAGGAGAAGATCCTTTTCCCAGGATCCTCTGAGGATCCCTCTCCTTCAAACTGGAAGATTTGTACCTCCTCCTCAAAATGGGTCTTTTTGGGCTTTTTATTTCTCCTACCCCCCCTCTGCTCTTTGGGTGGCAGACTTTCAGGTGCAGGAGACTTTGGTTCCGGTTCCTGGTTTTCCAGGGACTTTTTACAAGTGGGGAAGGAAGCTTACTCCAAGGCTTTACACCCCCCTTCCCCTTGTGCCTCCTCCCTGGGAACCGGTGGATTGTCGGGGTTCTTCCCCCGTCATTGCTCTAAAGCACCAGGTCCTCGATTTGAGGCATTCTGCGCTGCCATGCTCATCTGAGGGTTCTGTTGAGCCCTCAGCATGCGATCCAGATCCTGCGCCATGTTCTGGACCTGCCGCTCTAGATGTGACATCCGCTCTGGCTGGTACAGGGTCCTCATGTCTACCCTGGGCTGATCCCGGGAGGGTAGCTATCCCTTCTCCCAAAATACCCGGGTTAGGAAAGTTTGGGTACCCCTCCACCCTTGGCCTCCCCTCTCCTGGATTGGTTTGTCTGGGCTCAGGAAATTGGGGAAAGAAGGATATATTGTTTTGGGGGTTGAAATTTTGCGGGTATTTTGGAAAGACATTTTATCCAGTATTTGGGTGATTACTGCCCTCCTGGGGGAAGTGAGGAGGGAAGTTCCCTGGGTTAGCTGCTGTCTGGTTGGATCCCCTCCCCCTTTGGCTGGAGGAGTCCATACATAACCCAGGATGGGTCTATTCCCCTTGTAGTGTGGGCTGATGTAGTCAGGGGATTTAGGGGTTCCATTTGTGGGACTACCTACCGGGCTCCCTGTTTGTGATTGGCCCGAGGGCCTTCTGGGTTTGGGGTTGTTTTGATTCTGTGCAGGCAGATTTTTAGGCCCCCCATCTATAAATCTAAAATGGGGGCAACCTTCACTTCCGCCACTTTAGCAGCAGCAGGGGTGTTGGTTGTTTTGGGGCTTTTTGGATTATTTCTGTTTTCCACTGGCCTTTGCACCTCATAAATGCGCGTGGCTTGTTCAATGACCCAGTCTAGTGATCTTTTCTCATGAAAGTCCCTCACTAGCTGGGTCATGATATACTTAGGGAGATCATGGAAGAAAGTGTTTACAAACTCTTTGCTGTCAGTGCATACCCTTCTGGTGGTCTGTGCAAAGGCACATTTTAACTCTTGAACAAATTCTTGTGGGGCCTGATCTTCCCCACATTGCAAGTTATAGGCTCCCTTGCGATCCTCCTGAGGATTCCTGTGAATAGAAAAATGTTTCAGGATGGCCGCCCTATAGGTGGACCACCTTGAATGAATCTGATCCTCCAGCCCCGCAAAGAAGCTGGAGTACTCCAGAGAAACGGTCCACTTTACATATTGAATGCAGCTTTGGCTGTCCTTCAAATGGAAAGTGGCCATCATTTGTTCAAATAGCTCAAGGTGCTCCCAAACCGAATACTTTGCCTTCTTATGATAGGGCGTGCTGACGCTCCTAATGGCTTTTATTTGTTTTAGGGGATTCTTGAGCAAGGCCCTCTTGACCTTGTTGGCTTTCTTAGTTCGGGTGACCCTGGTCCACTCATCCTCTAACTCAGAGGCACTGCTACCAGAGGTGCCTTTCTGGTCTTCTAGGATCTCCTGGATTCTGCGAGCTAGGGAATGGCTACAGAATGTGGGGGACTAGTTTCTTGAGTCCTGTGGTGCTCAGAAGAGTCTTCTGATTCTTCCTTGCTCCCAGGATTGGCGGAGTACCCCCCCCCCCCACTGTCCTAGCTGGGAAGAGGTTTTCAGGATGCCCTTAGTGGGCCTACTCTCATGGAGTTTCCCACTAAATGTTACCATCTGGTCTCTGGGTAAGTTATATTTTTGAGGATCCATTTCTTTGACCCTCCCCTCATTGGAGTCTCCTTAATCAGAGAAGATGGCCCTAGCACTTGGGAAACCATACACAGATGCCTGCCCATCCATTCTTGGGAGGTGCTGATCTATGAGTGCCATATTCCTCATTGGATTGAAGTCTGCCATCCCGTGGCCCTTGGCTCATGTGCGTAAGTGGACATGGGGGTGGCAGAGTCCATGGAGTTGAAGAGATGAAAGTCTCGGGTACCAGGGTTCCTGACTTTATGCTCAGGTGTTTCCCTCTCCCAGCGGACCTCATCTCTCTCAGGCCCCACTCCCTGTTGCCATGCAATATCTGGCCCTTTTGCTCTTCTATCAAGGCCTTACTAGTCTCTATTAGTTGTTCCTGCATAGCTACCTGTCGGTGAAGCCTGTCATTTTTCTCACAGAGAGCCTCATTGTCTCTCTGTGCTTCCCAGGTAGTTTTGGAATATTGGGCCAATTTTTGCTGCAGGAGGGTTACCTCCTGAGTCCTGTCCTTACTGGCCTGGTCCTTCTTGGCTAGAGCATATTCCACCCTCCTGGCGTGCTCTCCGTGGCTTTTTGGAGTTCACCCAGTCCCTGAAGGGCCAGGTGATTTTCTTCCACTTTGGCTTTTAAATAACTGACCACCTGGCCTAAGGCGTCCCTTTCCTGAATGAGAGTACCCCTCTGTGCAGCCACGTTGTCCCTTTGTTTTTGGAGTGCACCAGATTTCTGGCGCTCTTCATCAAATTCTGTCTGGGTGTCAACATCTTTGAGAAATAATTTAATATTTTCTTCTTTTTCTTGGTCTAGGCGGTTTTGCAGGGTGACTATCTGCTCTGCACATACTCTATTGTAGTTCAATTGCTGCTCCAGCTTTTGTTGGCTCTGTAGTAGGCTGTCCAAACTTTCTTGGCACTCTTTTTGCAGCGCTAGTACTTTGGTATTCTGCTCTACCTTTTCCTGCTGCAGGATATCCAGATCTCCTTTTATCTTTACCAGGTACTGTCAGGTTTCATTTTCTGATTCTAGGCTCTTTTGTAGCCTTTGCTCTGCAGAGTCCAGATCAGTTTGGGCTTTTTCTAGTGATTGTATGCGCCTATTTGCCAGATCTAGGTTTGCGGCATATTTTTCCTGTATTGCTCCAATTTGGAGGTACAGATGTGCTGCTATTCTGGCAATTTTACTTTGCTCTTCTTTTACCTTAGGAGCCATGTACAGTTCACTCAGTGCTGTGTGTAATGGACCTTGATCCTGCCTTGTCTAATCCTGTGGGAGTGGCCTGTTCTTTAATTTCATGCAACCAAACCTTCTGATCCTGTTCTGTCCATTCACCCCTGACAAATAATTTGTGCAGTAGGGGTTCTTTTGGTATATTAATTTCTACTGGGGTCGCCATTCCGGAAATATTAATTTCCTTTCTGATTTACAGAAGTTATTTTATTTTTGCAAACAGACCAAACTCCTTGGAGTGTTCCTATTGAAGGGCGCTTTTCACAGTGTAGCACAGTGTGATAGCCCAACAGGGTTTATGTACCCCGTCAGTTAGCACACTGTATTAAATTATTTCAATCTGGCACTTCACCTAAGTCAATGCCTAGTGTGTAAGGCACAACTGAAATGCTTATTTATTTATTTGTCTAAAAGTTATTTTATTCTGAACGATGTACCACTTACATCACGCCCCTCTCTTGGAACCCCCCGGTCACACTGAACCAGGAATCAGGCTGGTTTGCAAAGTTAAAATATTTATTTATATATTTCACAATATAATCACACTATTTGTAATAGGAATACAATGAGCACCAATGTGGTGATGTCACACTAAGCAATCTCTTTAATCACAAGGAGTAATGATGAGCAAAAATAATGCAGCACAGAAATAATACTTTTGTGGGTGTGTTTTCAATCAAATGGCAATGTGGTTACTATTTCCCGCTGCACACCCCTCAATCCCCCCAATATGCGATATGAAGAAATACAAAGAGAGAGAACAGGTTTCAGGAATGCAGAATTCTCAAACAAATGTCAATCCCAATTTCCCCCCAGCAAACACAAGAGAGAACCAGAACTAATTAGCAAACTGTCAAAGTGGTTTTAAAGATGGCTTTGAATGGGATGGGTAAAAACACTAAATATGGGCTAAATCACTGAAATTGTTGAAATACTAATGGGAGCCGCTTTATATGGTTGCAAACAAACACTAGCAATGATTTGAGAGTATTAAGCAATGTGAAAACTTAATTTTGAGGTTGGGTGCAATGAAAAGCTATTTTACAGGTTATAGATTTTGCCTGTAACAAAATTCGTGGCAAACTTTTCCGTGCGCGGTAATCGCGATCGCAGGAGAACTATAAGAATTAAGAGGAAGGATGTTCGCTACAAGCAGACACTTAAATTTCATTTCTAGCATGAAAATTGAAGAAGTTATGGACGTTTTTGTGGAGTTGTTTTTTTCAGATAGAGGCAAGTTGTAAAACAAGGATGCGCTTTTAAAAAGACAAACATGATTTCTTTACACTATGGATGGACTATGAAGATGCAAACTACACGACAGCACAGCCACCAGCCCAGGATGTCTCTGGATCAGGTTTTTGCCTGCCAAGATGCTCGCAGTCTTCAGAAAAATATATATCAGCGCAAAGATCGGTTTAACACTACTAGTACAGAAGATAATAGGAATGAGATAGAGAGTTCAGGCAGTTCAAAAAATGTCTAACAATGCAGTTCTGGATATAATAGAGGGTGGGTTTGGATAGGGATGACTATGGATAGTACATAGACTGGTGACAATCCTATACTAAGGATACTCACTACATAGGTTTGAACAGAACCGGCAGGGATTCAGGTCAGTCAAGATTTCTGGACAGGAATTCTGCTAGGCACAACGGACTGGACAGCAAGGCGCTCTGGTCTGCAATCAGCAAGGCGCTCTGGTCACCGCACGGTAGGACTAGACTGGATCTGCAATGGCTCTGGTTCACAGCTATCTGGCCACAGCATGGCTCTACTGGGATGGGTCTTTAGATTCTGGCAATAATTCTTAGTAGGAAAGCAGTACAGCACAGCCAGGCTGTTCTTTGTTTCCCCTTAGATGTATGGGGTAAATTCTGGTTTCTGGAATTTTCAAGGCCTAGCTGAGAATGGTTCAGCTATGGAAATGGGCCTTTCTGCTTAGCAAGTTTCTGGAGTCTGGAGCAGGAAAGATGTCAATTTCTCTTGCAAAGTGCTCCGCCAGCAATCGGTTGGTTGGTGAATCTGTGTCTGTGTAAGTCCTCAGCTGTCTCTATTTATGCATTTGATAAAGGGGTGTACATGCTGAATTATCCTAAGCGCGCCCTCTTGGTTGGCTATAGGCTAGACTCTTCCCTCTCCCTTGATTGGAGGAAAAACAGTGTGTCACAATGATGATGCGATTTTATGAGTCAGGGAATCCTCCCCTTGGTTTTTGAACATGAAATCTACTTTTCATATAATACATATTTACAATTTTACAAACTTGATAACAATAGCATATCTAGATCACACATTTTGTGGAGCAATTATTCTTCCAAGCCCCGTCTCTGTAGGATCTTGGGTCTGGATTTGACAGATTTTGCACTTTTGGCCGGGACACAATATCTAGTTTGTCCAAAATTGGTACACATGTGCGCATTGTATATGGGCATAAGCGTGTTAAGTTTCATGCTTCTGACATCAATACATTTGGTATAAAACCACAATTTCTACAGTTACATCCCAGAAACATAGCACAGAGTTCTGGCTCCTCTTAAAATGTGCAGCAAATTTTAGGTTCAGAAGTCCGGTGTTTATATATTTTTTACAATGGCCCACAGTATATTATCAGTCTTATTAGAAATCTGCTTTTTGTCCATTGTGAATCAACAAAATTGTCTGTCCCCACCTCCTCTTTCTTCTTGCAGCTTCAGCAGCAATCTCCGCCTACTTCCTTCTGGTAGAGGCCCTTCACAATCCTTCCTGATTAGCATCTCCATGCCTCGGAGGAAGCCCATTGTGCTCTTCCCAGTGCAGCCCAAGTGCCTCTCCCCTCTTAATCAACACATGAATGTGAGTTCCTGGCCCAGAGAGCAGAAGGGAGGTGCCTTGCCCAGTGGGGGAAGTTGTTTTGGCTTGAATCAGACTACTTTAAAAGTCACTTTGTAACATTTTTCTTGGTTGAAAATTAACTTGCAATCTTAAAACAAAGATCTGGAACTCTGATTCCAGACTCTAAACCATGAAGTTTAAATAGTTGCAACCTAGGTTACCTTTGATGACAGGTCACTTAAATTTTAGACATTAGATCTTAATGGTACAAGTTTACAGTTTTAAAACAGGCTTTTGAAATAGTTCTTCAGGCAGCCGCTGGTACTGCGCCCAGATTTTGACAGCTTTCACAGGCAGGCAAACTGGCTGTGGATGTTTTTGTGACCAATTCAGTTTTCCAGGATATTGCAATTTCACAATAATTTCTTGTATTATATAGAATGGGACACCCAACAAGAAAATTGGATGTTTGTGGGTGTTTGGGACCAGCATTTTGTATTTTTAACAACCAAGAAAAGATTTAAAAGCAAGATTTCGAATTTCTTTCAGCAAGCACTGATTTTCATCTTTGCTCCATTTTTACATGTTGGGCAGCCCAGACATATTTCAGAAGTGTGGTCTCCATTCCGCCACTAACAACATGCATGGTAGATTTGGCAGCCATCTTTTTGTGCTTGGTAGAGCGTAATTTCCTTAGGTTTTGGCGCGCATGACATTTTCACTGGCCATTTTGATAATTCTGGTGCCACCCGCACAGAGTGATGCCGCAGGGCAGAGCAGAGTGGGTTAAAACATCCCACAATTATCCTTTTCTGTCCTGGCGCCAACGCTGTGGAACTCCCTTCCTCAGACCCTGCGTGAGGTTTCGGATCACCTTTGTTTTCGGAAAGCGCTGAAGACTTTTTTGTTTAGGGCTTAACTCTGCTGTTCTTTCGGTCCTCTGCCAGCACCCAGATGCCCTTGGGTCTTGGTTTTTGGGTTTTGCAAACTTAAATACATACATACATACATTAACATGAGCATGCATCAGGTGTCATATAAAAGTGAACAGTTTCTCTACAAGAAAGCAAAAACATTTTCCCATGGTTTAGCTTTCTCTTTCATTTGCAAATGGGACGTTGCAATGGAAAAAAGTCCTCACAGAGAGGAAGTGTCTTGTTGAATGAAATCTTGCCTGGAAATTGGATTGCTGTTTCTCAGCCTGATTTTGAAGACTGAATGTTCAGAATGCAATCAATACCAATAGTTATTGACATCACTCTAAACATTCTGATTGGCAGAGAGGAGGTCAATAACAATCTCCATGTACTAATAATAGATAAAATCCCCACAGACAAACACACGACCCTCATAATTTCCATTAATCTGTTCTGCTATGATGGTAAGAATGTTCATCATATAGATTAATAATTAACATATTATCTTTATCGTGCTGGCCAAGTATTCCTATCACACCATATAGTACATTCTGGCAGCAATACCCATTCTTAAATTCTTAATACTGCAGGTGTGATTTAACAGCTAGATGCAGCCCTCCATTGGGTCGACCTTGTTGTCCTTCCAAAGCATGCTACACCAAAACCTGATATCAGTTCAATTATACCTCAGTAGATAGCCAGGTCTCCAGGAACACCAGGCATGGTGGGAAAAGTCATGTGTGGTAGGACTTACTCATGTAATGGAAGGAAGGGAACTTCCAGTGACTAGCCAGACCCTCAACTTCTGAGCTTCGCCTAAACAGATATTTACTATCCTTCAACAGTGATTTTGACATTGTCTGAGGATATAGCAACTCTGCTCTTAGTTTGCACATGCTTCCGGATCCCTGTTACTCCCTTTCTCTCTGTGCCTTCCAGGCTTTCATCTCTTTTCTTTTCTTTGTGACTTTTTGCTACAGCTCTGCCTGTTGTGGGCCCTATGCTTCTACTCTCTCTATCTGTTCCCTACATTGCTTGCATCTTGGTGTTCGTTGAACTGCCCAGTCTTGTGTTCTACTGTATCTTTGAATTATTACCTGCTTGGTTGCCCTTTGGGTTTACCTATATCAATCTATTGGACATCCTGTGTATGGACATTGTACTGATTGGAAAGCTTACCAGCAACAGTCATCTCACCATCCTCTCCAGATGCCCGATTGCCAAAAAAACTGTTAAGGAGGGTTTTACCCCCTGTAAGGGTTTTACTCCTTCTATTTGTGGTTGTACTTCCAGGAAAGCCCCCAGCCCTCTGTCGCTGTCCAGAGAGGAGAGGTGGCTTCTCAGGAAGACAGGCCTTATCTCTTTGCATCTCCACCTAGAGCCAATCCTAAGGTAAGGCATGTTGCTGAGAGATTGCGATGCCACCTTCAAAAAGAGGAGATGGCTCAGCTACAAGAATTAACTGCCGCTCTGCAGTCTTTGACCCAGGAGGTGCAGAACCTCAAACTTGAGAACGCTGTTTTACATCAATCAATGGTAAATCGAGGCATGTTAATGGAAGCATCTCAGCCAAAAAAGGCTACCATAGACAAATATTTCAGCGGTCCCAAGAAATGTAAGGAATTTGTGGACGCTTGCACCGTTCTGTTTTCATTTCGGCAAAATCTCTTCTCTACCGGTAGAGCCAAAGTTGGATTATTGGTGTCACATAAGGGTGGCAGTACTCTGTCTTGGGTTACCCCCTTGGTTATGGCAGGAAGTGCTTTGTTGGACGATTACAGGGGGTTCCTATCAGCATTTGCAAGCAGCTTCGATAGACAGGAACTCTCCTATACAAGACAGGACCACCTCTTGGATTTTGTGCAAGGGATCTTGGATGTTCTCACTTAAACCACAAAATTCCAACAGCTGGCAGAACAGACGGCTTGGCCAGAAAGAATCCTGTTGTACATTGTACCGATGTGGATTGTGTGAAGAATTTACAGATCAATTAGCCTGTGTTCCCCATCCTGCCAACTTTAACAAGTTAATCCACTTGGTTCTTCAAATGGATTACTGTTTGCAAGAAAGAAAATAGGAGAAAAAGAAACAATGCAGCTCTTCTTTGCGACCTCCGTTACCTTCCTTGAACCCTTCCGCCTTGGAAGAGAGCGGAATTGAATCCATGCAGATTGGAGGAGCCAGAGGTTCATTGTTGGAAGAGGAACGTGCCAGATGAAGAACCAAAGGTCTGTGCATGTGACTCTGCCAATCATCTAGTCCACCTATGTCCTATTGCACCTCCCAGGCGAGGGGCAAACGCCAGCTCCCGTCCATAGAAGGGACACATGTGCGGGACAAAGTTACCAGTCCACCTACTATAACTTCAATTGGGACAAATATGGAATCAAAAGCCACATTCCTTTTGGTACTGAAGACAAAGTTGACTGTCAGCCCTACAGTTTCTGTGGAAACTACTGCCTTAGTAAATTCCGGAGCTACCGGTGTGTTCATGGATTTGGAATGGGCTCACAAGATGAGAATTGCAGGGATACAGAAGAGAGAAGCATTAGCAGTAGAAGGGGTTGATGGCAGATCCATCTCTAGCGGTCTCAAAACAGAGAACACCCCCCCAATACAGATGAGAATCCAGAATCACCAGGAGACCTTGTCCTTTGATCTGATTACTGCTGCTCATTTTCCTATAATATAGGTAAAACCATGGTTGTTATATCACAACCCATATATAGATTGGGAAGCACCTACATTGTTTTTGGGATCAGAGGCATATGTCCAAAACTGTTTGGAAGACATTAAGGGCAGTCAAACTCCAATATCCTTGCTGGAAAGACCTGTTACTCAGTTTCTACAAGTACATCAGTTGAACCCCTCAAAATATGTGGAATTTGAGAAAGAATTCCAGAACGATATAGAAAGTCCTTACCGCCACACCGGCCGGAGGATTGTTGTATTGACCTTTTACCTAATACCACAGTCCCATTCAGCCGCATGTATACTTTATCTTCCAGTGAAAAGAAGGCATTACGAGATTATCTGGATGAGAACTACAAAATGGATTTGTTACCTAGTCAAAGTCTTCGGAAGGTGCTTCACTATTCTTCAATCCAAAGAAAAAAACTACTGAGTTAAGACAATTCATCGATTACCGTGGCTTGAACTACATCACCATCAAGGATAAATATCCGCTCACGTATTTTCCAAACTCAATTTAAGAGGAGCTTGCCATCTGGTGCCATTAAGGGAAGGGGGTGTGTGGAAGACTGCTTTCCCGCACCCCCTTTGGGCATTAGCAATATTGGGTCATGCCTTTCGGCTTAGCCAATGCTCCTGCTGTGTTCCAGAGGCTAATGGACCATGTGTTTGCAGATCTCCTACTACACACAGTGGTTGTTTACGATATCCTGTTTTTTTCTCAAGACCCTGAGAAACACACACAGCATGTGCAAGAAGTACTCCGTCGCTTAAAAATCCATCAGTGAAGAGCAAAGCCAGAGAAGTACATATTTGCTGTATCATCAGTGTCTTCTTTGGGGTACATCCTTTCTGATGAGAGTATTTCTATGGAACCTTGGAAGGTACAGTCCATTCATTAATGGGCGGCCCCTGCCTCAGTGAAAGAATTAAAGCAATTCCTGGGCATTGCAAATTTCTACGGGAAATTTATCAATGGTCTTTCACAATTGGTACTACCGATTACGAAACTCCTGAAAAAACAGTTTTCTTTTAGTTGGTCGGCTGCTATGGAGGAAGCATTTCAGGCTTTAAAGAAATGTTTCACTACTGCACCAATGTTTGGACAACCCTCCTATGAATATTCCTTCATTGTTGAGACAGATGCCTCAGACTTTGCCATTGGGCCTGTATTACTGCAACAACAAGATCAAGAACAAGAGCAACCTGTTGCATACTATTCTCACACCTTAAACAGTTCTGAACGGATCTACTCTGTTCTGGAAAAAGAATTACTGGCAATAAATTAAACCTGTTAGCAGTGGAGACATCTTTTACTGGGTGCATTGTAGCCATTAACCATACGTATGGATTATTGTATCTTGCAGTTAGTTACTCAAGAACTTTGACTGTCAGAACAGCCAACAAACAAGATGGGCTCATTACTTTTCACAATACAACCTGATAATCACATATATACCCTGTTCAAAGAACCTGACCGCAGATGCTTTATCCAGGAATGGATGGAAAGAAACAAATACTCCTCTGTTAAAGGAATGCATGCTACCTATAGCTACATTTCTGAGTGTGATTGACACCTTTTTTCAACAAATAGTTCAAGCTACAGCTCAATACCCACCAGACAGTATAACGAGGAAACGACTCGTCCCTCAGTGTGGATTACTGAAATTTGGAAATAAGATTTATATTCTTACCAAGGATTTACAAACCAAGATTCTTCAGTTATCTTACAATAACCCGGTTTCGGGGCATGACGGTCTTAGAGCCACACAAGATCTCATTGCCAGGTATTTGTGGTGGCCAGGTATACATCAGTCAGTTGTGCAATATGTTTGCCAATGTACGGTCTGTGCGCAAAACAAGACCCCTTGCATGTTTCCGGTAGCAAAACTGACTTAAGCCTCTCTTCCTACCAGACCGTGGTAAAGGATATCCACAGACTTCATCACAGATCTCCCAAACTCATAGGAAAGCATGACTATAACGGTCACAGTGGATACTTTCAGCAAGATGGCACATTTTTCATCCTTGCCTAAACTACCCACTGCTCCACAAAGGAGTCAAGTCTTTTTGAGGGAGGTTTTCCGTTTGCATGGGTTGCCTCAACTTATAGTGTCAGATCGTTGGACTCAATATACTGCAGATTTCTTGACAGCGTTATGCAAAGAATTGGGAATCAACAGGGACATCTCTTCTGGTTTTCATCCAGAAACCAATGGCCGGACTGAGAGGTTAAATCAGTCCCTGGAACAGTATCTAAGGTGCTTTGCAGATGCCATGCATGACAATTGGGCTTCTTTACTTCCAGTGGCAGAATTTGCATATAATAATTCCTTGAATACTGCAATCCAGCGGAGTCCATTTTACTGCACATATGGATACCATCCACATTGGATTCCTTCGATTACTTCTCGAGGTTCGCTAATTCCTCCAATTGAAGACCTCATACAAGAACTACATAAAGTACAGCAGCACGCTAAAGAAGCCCTTGAACAAGCTCAGGAATCAACCAAACATTTTGCAGATTGCAAAAGAATAATTGCACACAAAATAAGTAGGAGGCAAAATATGGTTATTAGCGACATATCTGCCTCGACATCTGAGCCCCACAAACTTTTCTCCTAAGTATTTTGGACCCTTTTGTATCACAAAACGAATCCACCCGTAGCGATTCGCCTCCGACTACCTACAACATGGCATTGCATACATCCAGTTTTTCATGTGGCCTTATTAAAACCGTATCACGGTGCTTCCAAGAATGCTATCCCTCCACCAGTGGTTCTGGGAGATCAACAAGAATATCAAGTGGAATCATTTTGTGATTCAAGATATCATAGAAACATGTTACAGTATTTGATCCATTGGAAAGGATAGTGTTTTGGAAGATCTTAGGAAGCTGCCAGAGACGTTCATGAATCATGGTTGGTCTGCACTTTTCACAGTCAATATCCGGGCAAACCCGGTGCAGTCGAGTTTGGAAGAGGGCATACTGTTAGGCATTCGCCTAACTCCATTGCTGCATGGAAATTGTCCTCTTTCGCTTCCGTGTGGAAGTGTTGGCATTTCCATAGTTACCCTCCCATTCCAAGATGGCGCCAGTACGTGAAACGCACAGCATGTAGCAGTGACGTCATATGTCCAAGATGGCCACCGCCATGGGAACAGAGCCAGAGAATATCCACAACATAATAAAAAGCTGTGTATTCAAGTACTGATTGCATCGCAACTTTGCTCTTAGGTTGCACACTCTCCCGGATCCCTGTTACTCCTTTTCTCTCTGTGTCTTCCTGAATTTCATCTGTTTTCTGTTGTTCGTGACTTCCTGCTACAGCTCCGCCTGTTCTGGGCCCTCGGCTTCTACTCTCTCTATCTATTCCCTATGTTGCTCACATCTTGGTGTTCATTGTACTATCCATTCTTGGGTTCTACTGTATCTTCGAATTATTGCCCTTGTATTTACCTATGTCTCTTTCCAGAGAGGCGAGGTGGCTTCTCGGGGAGACAGGCCTTATCTCGTTGTATCTCCACCTAGAAACACTCCTAAGGTAAGGCCTGCCACTGAGAGCAAGACACCAAATCTTAATGACAATAGTCACTTTGAAGAAATCCTAAAGAAAAGTTGCATGAGATGGGGACAAATTATATCAACTGAAATCATCTCCAAATATATTGTTTTATATATCTTGCAAATGGTGACGGCAACTTGAATTGCCATTTTCATGTTGATTAGTACACTGTCTGATCTTCATTGTAGCTCCTATAATGCAGTAAATGTTTTACAGGTACATATGGAAAAAAACATTTGTCATATTTTCAAGGCAAAATATGTTCAACGATTTTGAAACTTCAGTTTGCCAACGTGTGGCCACACTGGAAATAACGCCATGCCTCTGAAGATTATACATTTGTATTTCATATGTCTTAGTGTTGTTCAATAATTAGACTTTTTGTGATTATCCTGGTTACTTTAATATACCACATAGATAAATTATAATGTATATTGTTAATGTTGTTAAACACATTTCAAAATGCTGTACCTGTACTACTTTCACTGTTTTATGATGTAGAAAGAAGACCCTTTAAATGCATTGTGACATACTGAACATCCACATCATGTGAATGTGCATTTCTATGGAGTTTGTAAATAGGTGTCATGCTTTTACATTGATTACAAGTCAGATTTAACTTGCATATCTGCTCGGCACTTTACCTTCTGTACGCAAACATTCCTTTTTCCCTTGGTAGCAATTTCCTCATCAGGTTGTAGTATATCCCCATAGTTCAAGACTATTTGTTCAATTATTCATATGCAAATCAATCATTTTTCATTGCCATCCAAAGAAGCCTTTCTTTTGTTTTTATGTAATAAGGCCATGGGTCTAAAAAATGTTATTTATTTATTTATGTATTTATTACATTTATGTAATGCCCAGACCCTGGGGTATCACAGCGTTGGTACAATAAGTTGGCAGTAGAGGACACATCACAGATTATTAGTCATAGTTGTTATACAGACACCTTTTTACCAGTTTTTTTAAGGTTATGTAGGACTGTTCATGTTGGACGGTGGCAAAGAGTTCCAGACTGTGGGTACTATGACACAAAAGCTGACTGCACCTGCTCTCCTCTTTCTGTATCGAGGAATGAGTACTGAGGTGGTGGTTGCTGATTTTAGTGGGTGCACATGTTGTTTTGTGGCAATAATATTGAAGTGCTTGGGGGCTTCTTTGTAGATGCAGCGGTGAGAAATAGGCAATGTTTTGAAGTCAATGTAGGCTTTTATGGGAAGCCAGTGGACCTGTCCTCTGGTTGCAAAGATGTGGTCTGATCGGTATACAGTGATAATAACTAATTAAAAATAACTAATATCTTTTCTAAAGAATCCAAAATAACCAGAACATGTTGAATTGTATGTTAAACGTATATATGGGGGTAGGATAAGGGATTAAAAGGGGTGGAGGGGGTTTTACGGTGGGGTGGGAATATAAAGCCAGAGAAACTGGGGCCTCGGGGGGTCCCCCCCCAAATAGAAAAACAAAATGAAAAATGTTTTTGTTATTTTTAATTAGAGCATAAGGCAATTGCTCAGGGAAAGGAATTGTCTGCTATGGGAGATGAGCATGTAAGTGTGGGGCATGACGCTAGAGCATTGATATGTTTGGTCATGGACAGCTCTGCTTCTAGGTGTACAAGAAAGGTTTAACATGCTTTAGAAACGCTATATCAGAGCCATCAATGCAGAAAGTGGAGAAGACTGTATAGAGGTTTATGAGTCAGAGGGCTGAACCTACAATGAGCAGTTCTGTTTTATCCTCATTAAGCCAAAGATTATGGGAGGCCATCCAGTTTTGTATGATACTGTAAATTCTGTTTATGGTTACAGAGTCACAATTGTGATTACCTGAGATGGGGAGGAGGATTTGTGTGTCATCTGCAAAATGTGTGTAAATGATCCCAAGGGAGACTAACAGTTCGAATAGGGTCTTGGTGTAGGTGTTGTAGAGGGTGGGTGAGAGACAGGAGCCTTGGGGGATGCCGAGGGGCACCAAGATGGGATCAGCAGCCACTTCTCCAATGAATACCCTTGAGGTGCGGTTACTGAGGAAGGATTTAATCCAAGTTATGGCCTCAGAAGAAAAGTAGAAATAGGAGCTGAGATGCTGGCAAAGGGTGTCATGGTCGATGAGGTAAAACACTGCAGAGAGATCTAGGAGGAGAAGTATGGATAGATTTCCTGAGTCACTGATGTTGTCCATTTGGATTTTTATGTCAGGTAGTGCTGTTTCAGTGCAATGTTTTGGACAGAAGCCAGATTGTCTAGCTCCTAACAGATGGTGCTGTTCTAGGATTTGAGAGTAGGCTAGCCGCTCCAGGATGATTTTCAGTAGGAATGGGACTGTGGTGATAGGGTGGTAGTTAGTGGGGATGGTCGGATCGGGTGCTGGTTTCTTGGGGTGACCCAGACTCATTTTATGCTGGTGCGGCCCTCACTGGTGGAGAAGGATGTGTTCACAGAATCGGTGATAATGGGAGTCAGCTTGCGTGCACAGAGCTTGACTATGCATGCTGGCAACAAATTGCCCTTGCAGTTAGAGGGTTTCAGAGCTAGGATTGTTTCTAGAAACTTATCTTGTGTGACTTTATCAAAAGTGAATAGGGGGTGGAGGGGGTTTGTCAGCAGGTAGACACTCCGGTTTCTTTGGAGTGGGGGGTTTGGCAGTGAGAAGTGCTTTTTTTGTCAAGATTTGTGCCCGTAGATGGTCAATTTTATTAGAGAGGGCAGCTTGGATGGTTGAGCATCATGCCTTGTTGGCCAGAATCAGGGTGATAGTAGGTATAGGGTGTTCCAACTCTCTAAGTATGGAAAAGAGCTCTTTAGTTAGAACCAGCCTTGGCGATTCTGGCAGCATAAGAATTAGCTTTGTGTAAAACAACTCCTTTCTTGTAGGACTGTATTGGAGAGTGATTCATGGTAATGTGGTCTGCAGTGACTTCTGCAGAGATGCTCAAGGGTTCTTGTGTTCCTGCATAGAGTAACCAGTTCCTCTGAGAACCAAATATTTGTAGTTTTGTGTAATTTAGGTGTTTGTGCTTTAATTGGAGCATGTAGATCCATAGTATGGAGGAGGGTCTTGCGGTAACCGCTGGCTAGATGTTGTGGGCTCATGGTACTTGGCACAGTGTGTGTGGTAAGCATGGTCATGAGGGTGGTCTTGAGTATTTCATGAGTCAGCTTAGAGGTATTGCGGACTAGGACAGGCCTCAATGGGGGTGTGGAAGTAGTGGCTGGTTTGTCGAAGGAGAGTCCAAACTCAATGAGGGAGTGGTCGGACCAAAGTATCGTACTGACGGAAGAGATGTTGATGGTGACATTTGCAGGGAGTATCCAATCCACTGTGCACCCTTTGGCATCAGTAGTGGAGCCGATCAGCTGGGAGAAATTCATGTCGACTAAAGCTTGAGCAAGAGTAGCAGCTCTGGGGTCAGTTGGGTGGTTAAACCTAAGGTTGAAGTCCCCCAGAATGATGAATTTGGTCCTGGGTTTAATGAATGGGGTTATCAGGAGAGGAATATCCAAGTTTGGTCGGCTACCAGAGTTAGACTGACGGTACAGGAGCAACAGGTTGAAGGTAGACTGGGGATCAGTAGTAAGTTGGAGTAGCAATATTTCATAACCCGGAATAGGTGGAATCGGTATAGGTCTGATTTGCAGGGAAGATTTTTCGATGAGAGCAATGCCACCTAAAACGGTGTTAAGGCAATCTGCTCTAAAGATGGTGTTGTTGGGGGGGTGGCTAGGGAAAGTAGTATGCCTAGGACACTGTGGAGCCAAGATTCTTTAATAGCCAGAATGTCACGGTGGTGGTCGATTATGGTGTCGTGGATCTCAATGGTGTGTGTTCCCAGAGAGCATACGTTTATTAAGGTGCAGTTAAGAGCTGAATCCTGTTTAGATGCTGACCGATGGGCGGTAAGACCAGGATTGTACATGACCTCCCTGGTAGAATAGAAATAGAATTATTTCTAATGTTAATTGTGCTAGAATACGCTTTATCTTTAAATTGGTGCATCATCTGTGTGGTCTCTGATTTAAAAACCTCATTATGAATCATGATTCTTTGAAATGTAGTCGGTTAACTATAAGGCAATAATGTTGTATGAGGTTCCAGGTGACTAGAAGTCAAATGTTTTTATCAGTTGGTTTATAATATGGTTGCAATTTAAACCTATTCTTCTTAAGAATGATTTGCATTCTAAAAAACGCATTCTATCCACGCAGAGTTTAGCGGTAATGTAACGTTCTATAAAGGAATTGATCATTACAGAAAGGCATATATTTCTATATGAGGCAATTGCTACAGAACCAAAATATTGATAATGAGCTGACCCAGGACTTGATGCCTGAAATATATGGCAGTGACATTGCATTTGTAGGGAGCAATATGGAGATTCAAGACATCTAATGTTGTGAGCATTCCTCTGCTTCTACAACTGACAAAGATATCTAATATTAATTGGGTCTTAATTTTGGTAACATTCCACATCACAAGCCTATACCCTTACATTTGTTTGGATGAAGCATTAGAAGCAGTAGAGGCTGTATCTGTGCGGGAACCTTTAAAAATTGTAGGTCATGGGTTATAACTATCATCATTTGATTTAATCTTACAAAATACCATTTTCAGTTTTGTCAACATATTTTACCTACAAATATGAAGCATAGCAATGGGGTGCCAATTACTTACCCATTATAGAAATCATCTTCATGGAGCAACTGGAATGTAGCACAATTTTACCAATTGCTGATGTGGAGTAGACATCAAGGATGGGGCCCGGTACATTGACGATATCTGAGAAAATTTCAGGAGTTGGATGCACCATAAATTCTCCATTGGTTAGAAAAGTCAAAGCAGAAAAATAGTTCGAAAAAACATCTTTTGTTTCTACAGAGTCAACTGAAAAATGTGAAGTACTGTTCTTGCTGGATCGCACCTCAAAATCATTAGGGGTAAAATAACTTTGGCTGACTAAAGGTAACGAGAGTAGGAGTTATCGAACTACAGACCTTTAAAAATTCCCTCTAATGATGGCATTTTCAGGACACAGCTGTTCCTCTAGACCAACTGTGCCTTGCTCAAATATGCACACCAAGTTTTAGGTACCTACTCTATAACATGGATTTATTGATGCTGACATGGCTCAACTGATAATTGTACTGACAAAAAACAAGGACATAAATACCACGTCAAATATCTAATGAAAGCATATTGTAGTCTTTATACTATTACACTGGTGTAGAGGATCAATTTCATAGCTAATGCTTTTTCACATAATCAAACCTTATAAGCAAAGGGACAATTATGACTGGTGAGGCCACTATTGGCTGAATCAGTTAATTTAATGGACCAAAATAAGCAAAATGTAAAGGACCATCTATGATCTAGAGCTTTATCTTAGGTAAATATTTGTTTATTTTTTGGTCTGGTCAGTTAACTGGTTCAAGCCACACAAACTAATGCCATTTTTAAATGACAGATATAAAAAGGAGACCATTGTCATGATGCCTGCCCCCGGAGCACCAGGCCAGGCCCAGCACCACCGGAAGCAGGCATCATGCCCTCGGGTAAAAGCCCAGCGGCCCCTTAAAGGGGCTCTTTGCACTCAGTCCTGGCACCTTTGGCGCCAGGCTCATGTTGGACATCAGTCCTGGCGCCATAGGCGCCAGGCTCATAAAGGGAGGTGTCTGGTGCACTTACCTGATGCAGACCATGCTGCACGCTTCAGGCCTCCCTGAGACCTGAAAGGGACTATTTTTTCATAGGGACTATTTTTTCACTCAGGCGTGGCCAGGGAAGGATACATACCTAGTTGGGGAAGGATACATACCTGGGACTTCTTTGGAGGCTATTTAAGCCACGCCCAGACAGCAGCTCATGCTTCGCGTTGTTCTGCATTCCAGCAGCTGAACGCTCACCGTGTCTGCTCCTGCTCCTGGACTCCTTCCACGCCCGCCTCGAACCTGGAACTTCTGTTAGGAAAGAAGAGAAGAGAAAGGTGAAAACCTCAAACTATTTCAAACTTCTTACCTGCATCCGGAATCTTCACTCCAGCATCCCTGAAGAAGGACTTCCATTTAAAAGCATCGCGTTGCTCGCTGCAGAGCGCTCTTCACACACCTGTCCTCGAGACATCTCCCGGCTCCATCGCGGCTGTCAGCACATGTCGCCACATCTCTGCGCCTGGGGGAGAGAAGAAGAGACAAAAGGTGAGCAAAGGGAACACCGGAGGAAAGCCTAATTTACAGCCATAATACTTACCAGCTTTTCTTGGTGTCATCCCATATTTCGGGCCGGCGCCGCTCCGTTGGCAGGTACCGCACCCCGGCCCCTATGGGGAAAGGACAAAAGACATTATTGGGAAATGATAAAGACATTTAGAGGAATTGCTCTCACTAACTCACCTGAGTTTACCATCGGCAATTAACCCCTTCAACGCATCGTCTTCATTCTGCATCTGAAATAAAGGACAGATCACAAGTTAGGAAGACAACATAAAAGGGGGCTCATTCTTGAACTTTTGAATCTTCATACTTACGGCGTTTCGCTCAGAAAAGTCAAGAGGATTTTGCCAGCGCCATTCTGAAAACCAGAGAAGTAACTGGACTAACGTGCGCCCCTGCACCAGACGCAGGATGGAGAGTTCATCCTTCCAAACCATAAGGTGAGCTTAAACCGGGGGTTTGGAGGAGGAAGTTAGAGGAGAACGAAGGGGAACAAGGGGGGAATCAAGCACACTATTCTGCAGACGGTTAATTCCCTTTCTCATCTGCAGAAGGATATTCCTATGGGCCAGTCAAGCGAGATTTGGGGAACCAGTTCAATCGGTGTTCCGGGCTCTGCGCATCACACTTGAAGAGGCCACAGCAATCCAGACTAGACCTGCGCCTCCGTGGGAACCAGGTGAGCGTTACAGAACGTGAAGCCTTCCTACAAATTCCCACCCAGGCGCTATGGAAACTTCAGAGACTGACCAACTGGCCCAACTACTGGGGGAATTACGGGCCGAGGTACACGCCGCTCGTCAAGAGACTAATGCCCTCAGGAGAGAAGTGATTGTAACAAGGGAAAGAACTGATGACTTGGCTAGACAGCTTTTGCAAGGTCAAGCTGGACAAACTCCTTTACCCGGTTCCGGGGGGAACCCCACTCCTGTGGTTTCCAGTAACCCTGTACAGATTTATCTACCTGGAAACATGCCGCTGGCCCCACCCGAACGCTTTGCAGGGGACCCCAAACGATTTGCCGTATTCATGAATCAGTGTCGTTTGCAATTCCTATGCAGACCTGGGGCCTTCCCTAATGACCAGACTAAGGTAGCCTTTGTATTGTCATATCTCAGCGGCTGTGCTGCAGATTGGTCAGTTCCACTGGTTACTCAAGAAATTCTCCGTGACTTTCAAGGATTTCAAGCAAGCATGGAAAGGTTATTTGCTCGACACTCTCAGGGGCAGGCTCTGGATGATGAACTTTTATCCCTGCGACAGGGCAATCAGGACCTCCTATCCTACATTGCAACCTTTAATAGACTAATTGTGGAAACTGGGTGGCCAGAGGATAAGAGAATCACGTTATTTTATCGAGGTTTACGCGGAGAACTTAAAGATGTCCTGGCCCAAGTTGTGAATCCGCCCCAAGAATGCACAGAATCTATAGACTTAGTGATCCAATTGGATCACAGACTTCAAAACATAAAAGCAGTTCGGTCCAAGTTTGAAACCCGGCCGTTGGTCAAGACCCACGTGAATCCCAAGGGTGCCGATATCTCTGAGCCTATGCAAATTGGAGAGGTTAAAGGACCTTTAACCCAAAAGGAACGTGAAAGGAGGCAGCAGTTAAAATTATGTCTTTATTGCGGGAACTCTGGACACTTTCTACGAGATTGCCCGGCAAAACCGCCCAAGAAGGTGGTAGGAGCCGCTGATAAAAACCATGAAGACTCTGTTTCAGGAAACGACCCCGCCCGACAAGCGTAGGGGTCCGCTTGCCGAGCTTGAAAACTAACTCTCAGACCTTGCATTTGATTGTGCCAATGGTTCTCGTAGATCCGGAACAGCCTAAGCGGTTGCATGCAATAAAGGAATACATCGATAGTGGGGCTATAGGAAACTATGTGAATCGTGAATTGGTCTCTAGGATTAACCTCCCTCTGCGTCCTAAAACCAGCAAAGATGTCATCACCACAGTCGATGGAACTGAAATTGCCTCTGGACCGGTAACACCTTCCACTACTGAGGTGACTCTTATTGATCCAGACGGCCATCGGGAGGCAGTTGTGTTTGACGTAATCAAGGCTCCACAGTTTCAGGTTATTCTTGGAATTCCTTGGTTAGAGACACATAACCCTCGAATTGATTGGCGAGCGAAGAGAATAACCTTCCCGGATTGTGCCCAAACCTGCTACCCAGAAAATCTGAAAATTAGTCTAGCATCAGTAACCTCTGACTCCATGCAACTACCTCCAGAATACCAAGACTTTCAGGACGTCTTCCAAAAGGAACAGGCCAACACGTTACCTCCCCACCGATCGTACGATTGCCAAATCGATCTGGTGCCCGGTGCACAACCCCCTTGTAGCAGGATTTACACCCTAACAGAACCGGAAAATCTGCATTTGAGACAATATTTAGATCAATACCTAGCCAATGGTTTCATTCGCCCGTCAAAGTCTCCGGCATCCTCAGCTTTGTTCTTCGTGCCTAAAAAAGAAGGCGACCTTAGAACTTGTATCGATGACCGCACATTGAACCAGATAACTGTTAAAAATCGTTACCCTCTGCCTCTGATCCCTGAACTCCTTGACCAGGTGAAGGACGCTTGCATATACACCAAGTTAGATCTCTGGGGGGCTTATCATCTGGTACGAGTAAAAGAAGACGACGAATGGAAAACGGCCTTCCGTACAAAATATGGACTATTCGAATACCAGGTGATGCCTTTTGGGTTGTGCAACGCGCCTGCTGCCTTCCAATTCTTCATGAACGATGTCCTTCGGGAACTCATTGATGTCTGTGTTGTCGTGTATATCGATGACATTCTTGTGTACTCCTCTTCGGAATCTGATCACAGAAAGCATGTCAGGGCCGTTCTAGAGAAATTGCGCCCTCACAAACTGTTTGCAAAGCTGGAAAAATGCGTTTTCCATACCATCGAGGTTGAGTTTCTTGGATTCATCTTGACACCTTAAGGGGTCCGAATGGACTCACGGAAAGTGGATGCCATCCTCAAATGGCCATCACCTAGTTCGGTGAAAGGCGTCCAAAGCATGCTTGGTTTTGCCAATTTTTATCGCAGGTTTATCCCAGAATTTTCACGTGTGGTGCAACCCATCACTGCACTCTTGCGGAAAAATAAACGTTTTGAATGGACCAAGGAAGCCGAACATGCCTTTCAGGAATTGAAAGCTAAATTTACGTCCGCACCTATTTTGAAGCACCCACGTCCCGATCTCCCATATATTGTTGAAACCGATGCCTCCAGTTTAGCCATGGGAGCTGTCCTGTCTCAGAGAGACCCTGAAACTAACCAACTGCACCCCGTAGCATTTTGGTCCAGGAAGTTCTCGCCGCCGGAGATAAATTATGCAATCACCGATAAGGAATTATTAGCCATTAAGTCCGCCTTTAAGGCTTGGCGGCATTACCTTCTTGGCGCCCGGCATACCATCACTGTGATCACTGATCACCGAAATTTGCAATATTTAAAAACTGCCAAGGCTCAATGGTCTCGACAGCTCCGATGGGCTTTATTCTTTGCCGAGTTTGATTTTGTAATCACCTACCGCCCCGGCTGTAAGAATGGCAAGGCGGACGCTCTATCTCGAATTGGAATCGGAGAAATAGACACAAACTCAGAGCCTGTGCCGATAATTCCCGAACAAAGAATTTTGGGGATTTTACAATCCCTTGAAGACATTCAAGCACGAGTAAAACAATTCCTGGACTCTTCAGCCTTGCAGGATTGGATCAAAAGGGGGTCTTACTTTTCAGTAACCGATGGCTTACCTTACTTCCAAAGACGCTTATTTCTGCCAGAAAAGGAATTGCAAGAACTGGTTATTTCCCGTCACCATGATACCCTGATGGAAGGACATCCTGGCATTGCCAAAACAGAGGAAAAGATTAAACGACAATTCTGGTGGCCTTCCTGGCGAAAGGGTATTAAATCTTTTGTGATGTCCTGTGGAGTTTGCGCCCAAAACAAAGGTCAGAAAACAAAACCCGCCGGTTTTCTTCAGCCCTTAGACATTCCACCAGCACCTTGGCACACCTTGTCACTAGATTTTATCACGGACCTGCCCTCCTGTAATGGATACAATACTATTCTGGTCGTGGTGGATTTATTTTCCAAAATGGCCCATTTTATTCCATTGAAAGGATTACTACAGCTTTTGTTCTTGCCAAGGAATTCCTCGAAAATATCATCCGATTGCATGGATTCCCGTCCATACTAGTCTCAGATCGGGGAAGCCAGTTTATTTCTCATTTTTGGAAAAAGTGTTGTCAACTGGCACAAATCGACGTAAGACTCTCAACCAGCCACCACCCACAGACCGATGGTCAGACGGAGAGAACGAACCAGACCCTTGAACAATATCTACGATGTATATTGCACCAATCGGAGGGTAATTGGAAGGACATTTTATGGGTGGCTGAATATGCATACAATAATTCGATACACTCTGGAACTGGTCAGAGCCCCTTTTATACCCTATATGGACATCACCCTCGTACTTCAGACTTGGACTCACCTCTGAGCCTTGAAATGCCCGCAGTGGACCATTTGCATTCTAGGATTACTCAAGCCTTCAAGAATGCAACTGCACATTTGCAACATGCGAAAGGGAAATACAAAAAGAATGCGGATCTGCATCGAAGAGAGGCGCCTCCATACCAAATAGGGGATCAAGTATGGTTGGCTACCAAACACCTATCACTCAAGGGGCCTCGAACTTTTAATCCAAGGTATTTAGGCCCTTACTCGATCAAAGCTATAATCAACCCAGTGGCAGTCAAGCTCGATCTACCAGCTAACATGCGGATTCACCCCGTTTTTCATGTGTCACTTTTGAAACCAGTGCACCCAGGAACCAGATTAACAAAGCCACCAGAACCGATTCAGATAGATGGGGAGCCTGAATTCGAGGTTAAGAACATTTTGGATTCTAAGATCTCAAAATCAAAACTTTTCTATCTAATTGATTGGAAAGGGTACGGGCCTCAGGAAAGGTCTTGGGAACCCAATGACCACATACATGCACCTCGGCTGGTAAAAAGGTTCCATCGGAATTTCCCAAACAAACCAAAACCTCCAGAAGGAACGACCTTGGGAGGGGCCTTGGGGGGGAGTGCTGTCATGATGCCTGCCCCCGGAGCAACAGGCCAGGCCCAGCACCCCCGGAAGCAGGCATCATGCCCTCGGGTAAAAGCCCAGCGGCCCCTTATAGGGGCTCTTTGGCTCAGTCCTGGCACCTTTGGCGCCAGGCTCATGTTGGACATCAGTCCTGGTGCCATAGGCGCCAGGCTCATAAAGGGAGGTGTTTGGTGCACTTACCTGATGCAGACCATGCTGCACGCTTCAGGCCTCCCTGAGACCTGAAAGGGACTATTTTTTCATAGGGACTATTTTTTCACTCAGGCGTGGCCAGGGAAGGATACATACCTAGTTGGGGAAGGATACATACCTGGGACTTCTTTGGTGGCTATTTAAGCCACGCCCAGACAGCAGCTAATGCTTCGCGTTGTTCTGCATTCCAGCAGCTAAACGCTCACCGTGTCTGCTCCTGCTCCTGGACTGCAGCCACGCCCGCCTCGAACCTGGAACTCCTGTTAGGAAAGAAGAGAAGAGAAAGGTGAAAACCACAAACTATTTCAAACTTCTTACCTTCATCCGGAATCTTCACTCCAGCATCCCTGAAGAAGGACTTCCATTTAAAAGCATCGCGTTGCTCGCTGCAGCGCGCTCTTCACTCACCTGTCCTCAAGACATCTCCCGGCTCCATCGCGGCTGTCAGCACATGTCGCCACATCTCTGCGCCTAGGGGAGAGAAGAAGAGACAAAAGGTGAGCAAAGGGAACACCGGAGGAAAGCCTAATTTACAGCCATAATACTTACCAGCTTTTCTTGGTGTCATCCCATATTTTGGGTCGGCGCCGCTCCGTTGGCAGGTACCGCACCCCGGCCCCTATGGGGAAAGGACAAAAGACATTATTGGGAAATAATAAAGACATTTAGAGGAATCGCCCTCACTAACTCACCTGAGTTTACCATCGGCAATTAACCCCTTCAACGCATCGTCTTCATTCTGCATCTGAAATAAAGGACAGATCACAAGTTAGGAAGACAACATAAAAGGGGGCTCATTCTTGAACTTTTGAATCTTCATACTTACGGCGTTTCGCTCAGAAAAGTCAAGAGGATTTTGCCAGCGCCATTCTGAAAACCAGTGAAGTAACTGGACTAACGTGCGCCCCTGCACCAGACGCAGGATGGAGAGTTCATCCTTCCAAACCATAAGGTGAGCTTAAACCGGGGGTTTGGAGGAGGAAGTTAGAGGAGAACGAAGGGGAGCAAGGGGGGAATCAAGCACACTATTCTGCAGACGGTTAATTCCCTTTCTCATCTGCAGAAGGATATTCCTACGGGCCAGTCAAGCAAGATTTGGGGAACCAGTTCAATTGGTGTTCCGGGCTCTGCGCATCATGCTTGAAGAGGCCACAGCAATCCAGACTAGACCTGCGCCTCCGTGGGAACCAGGTGAGCGTTACAACCATCGATAATATGAGGATTGAACTTATCACTTTTTACTGCTCTTCCTCTAAACCCCTATCACAAGTGCTTGAAACCGTTTTCCTTCAATGCTCTGCTATTACATGGTCCTCGATGTTTATGTGTCTCACAATGGTAAATTCGTGTGCATTGTGAATTGGACATGCAGGTGCAGGTGCTTCAACCACTGGTGAATGACAAGGAGGCATCTAGTGGCCAAATGAAAGACCGCATGTCACACAGCTGTTTTGGAAATGTATCAGAGATAATTTAGCAACAAACTAGCGGCAATACTTATTGATAAGAAGTCTGTTTCCAGAAATAAAATAATATGCCCAAATGTTGCTCTTAAGTATAGTACATTTTGAATC
Organism: Ambystoma mexicanum; assembly: GCF_040938575.1. Lineage (NCBI taxonomy): Eukaryota > Metazoa > Chordata > Amphibia > Caudata > Ambystomatidae > Ambystoma > Ambystoma mexicanum. Next base: position 869,479,857 of record NC_090937.1, read on the forward strand.
AGGCCAGAAAGAGTGCCGTATATCAGGAATTGGATAGATAGCGGACAGAAAGCTTGCGACTAGTTGCAATGAAACCGATGGAGATGGGTAAGACATAATCTCTTATTATAAGGCTGATGTCATATCAAAATGGCCGGTGCAGGCTGATGAGTCTTTAAAGGGCATGCATTTCCTCAAATATCCAGGGATTTGAATGTCTAAAGAAAACAAATATGTTAATATTGTGTACCTTTTACGAATAACATTAATTTTCTTGCCTTATGATTGTTAGCAACCAACATTTTAAATGCAGATCACAATGGCCCTCATTACGACCCTGGCGGAAAGTGACTGACCGGAGCGCCACAGCGTAAATAGCGTTTCCGCCATTGCACGAAGGAGCAAAGTGCGGCCCATTCCGACCCATCGGGCACGAGCACCACGCCACGGCGGAAGTGCAAAGTCCGCGATGGCGGAAATGACCCCAAAACGGCCCACACCGCCGCCGTACGGCGCCCTAGGTGCAATACCGCCACCCCTCTTAGCGGTCACCGCAGTGTGCGCCTACCGGAAAGTACGGTGACCGGAAATATACGGAAACGGAAGTAAAAACATGGGCCCGGAACGGGAAACATCCCGCCGTACACCTATAAAACCACTAAAACCACACAACCACTAAAATCACTACCCTGAAACACACCCCAACCCGTCACCCACCCTAGCGAAACCAAGAAAAATGGGAAAAGTAGCGAAGAAAGCGTGCGACCGCAAGCGGCAGGTCCACTTCTCCCGTGAGGAACTCACCGTGCTAACAGAGACCCTCCAGGAGAATGCTGCCGTCGTCTTCTCCACGCAAATGACCAGAACGGCACTTGCAAACAAGAAGACCATATGGGCTCTGGTGGCACAGCGGGTAAGTGCGGTGGGGACCGCACCCCGCACCCCACAGCAATGCCGCAAGCGATGGGACGACCTGCGGATACGCGTCCGCAGCATACTCTCTGCCAACCGCAACATTGCCACAGCCACCGGGGGAGGTCCTGAATCACCCATCAAGTTGACCCCCTGGGAAGAAATCTGTGCCTCCACCATCGGAATGGAGAGCATAGAGGGAGTCGGAGGGATGGAGAAAGGAGTGCAGACATCCGAAGATTCAGGTAGGTGGGCCAGATAAAACAATGCCAAATCCACACAGTCCATCCATGTGAAGTACCATGCGTCCACATAGTGCAACAGAAACACATGTCCAGGAGAACGTCCACACACATCGGCCTGATAGCGCACGTTAAAACCCACAATAAATACATAAATAATTAAAAACCCCTAATACACGCACTACACGTGCAGCAGGCACACCCTAACTGCAGGCTGCCAAACAACTGCACCCTCACTCCACACACAAATTAAAGCACCTCCAAGGCCCCGACCCAAATCACCCTCAGGTACCACCCCAAAGCATGTGATACAATGCCATTCCAATTCCCACAGACCCATCAATAACCCTCGCCCTCCTTTACTCCACCACAGGGTCCGATCCAAACGACGAGCTACAGGACACCCCTACCAGCACACCTGCAAAGAGGGCCAAGACCAACGGCCAGAGACCCTCCACCTCAGCTGCACGCATCAAGACACGGCAGCAGCACAAATCAGGTGGCAGCACAGAGGAGGGAACATCAACAGGCACCCCAGCAGCCAGCATGCCCACAACACCACCACCACAGGTCCCCCCAATGGATGCCACAGAAGGCACTGCCTCTGGTGGCAGCAGCACCATAGGTGACACCCCATTGATGGCAGCATGCTCGGACACAGAAAACGGGGATGTCGAAGTCAGATCCATCCATGACCTGTCCCAATCCCCCTGTCTGTCCCATCCCGTACAACATGAGGATACCACGCAGGGGCACCCACAAGACGACGACTGGCCATCCCCCACAAGCCCTGTGGCAAGGCAACATGAGGACAACAGCCCCTCTGTGACACCCCCGCAAATGGCCATGGCCCAGCAGAGGCAACAGTCCCTCGACCAGTTAATCGTACAACAGCAGCAACTGGCCACACTCCTCAAGGACCATGCCGATGAATGTGGGGGCACTAAGGCAGACATAGAAACATCAACTGAGACACTTAGGGCAGAAATGGAGAGAGGTACAGAGACACTAAGGGCACAAATGGAGAGTAGCACCGAGAGCCTGAGAGTCCAAATGGAGAGTAGCACCGAGAGCCTGAGAGTCCAAATGGAGAGAAGCACCGAGAGCCTGAGAGTCCAAATGGAGAGAAGCACCGAGAGCCTGAGGGGGGAACTGCATGCGACGTCCAAAGACGTATGTGCCGAACTTGCCGCAGTGCGCCGTGTGCTCACTGAGCTCTCGCAAACCCTTAGGGACATGCATGGACGTGAGCAGGCAGACACATCATCCGTTGCAAGTTCCGTCCAGGGCAGCCCCCAACGTAGATCTGGAAGGAACCTGCGCTCCACAGGCAGGGGTGCCCCTGATACCCGCAGAGGGGGCTTGCAATAGCGACAGCCCACTGACAATGAGCATCTTTGGACACTGGTGTTCGGGGGGGAGGTAGGAGGGTGGAGGGGGTGTGTTGGGCTCACTTGGGTGGCGGGTCGATAGGGTGTTCAACATGACATCACATATGCCATAAAAAGTGCACGATCAACCAATGAGATGTGTGGACATTGATCTTTGTGTACTAGGCCATCATAGGCGTACAGTCCATATTGTGCATGTCCCAGACACACGCAGTGCCACGAGTCCCGTGTCCATGTATCAGCCACCAGGCGTGAGTACTAGAAGCATGCATCAATGAGATGCTGACGAATGTCACGGGCCTCCGGTGCCTCGCAGACTCCATGAGGTGCAGCCACATCCCCACCCTCATCATGACCATCATCAGGTGCTTGCAGTTCTGCGTCAGGGGGCATGGGCACATTTCTACGTACGCACATGTTGTGGAGCATGACACATGCCATGACCATCTTTGCAACCTTCTCATGGCGGTACAGGAGTGCCCCGCCAGACCTGCTGAGGCAGCGGAAACGAGTCTTCAGTAGGCCGAATGCCTGTTCAATGACTACACGGGTACGTGAGTGGGCATGGTTGTAGTCCTCCTCATGCTGGTCCCGTGGGTTCCGGACTGGTGTGAGGAGCCATCTCTTCAGTGGATATCCAGCATCACCTGTATGTGGACGAGAAACGTATGATGTGGAATGCCATTGCTACGTACGCACACCCCCCCCCTTCCTGCCAGGTCATTGCCAAATCACATACCCCACATAATCATGCATGTAATGAGACTCACCGAGTAGCCAGGATCTGTTCCCTGCGTGTCGCTCCATGTAGCGTGGTATTGTAGAGTTCCTCAAGACCATAGAATCATGGGTTGGTCCAGGGAATCGGGCACAACAATGTGTAATGATCCTGTTGGAGTCACACACCATTTGTACATTCAGGGAATGAAATTGTTTTCGGTTGCGGTACTGGGCCTCCATGGCATGTGGGACGACCAATTCCACATGGGTGCAGTCGATGGCACCAATGCAACCCGGTATGCCGGCAAGTGCATGGAATCCCACTTTTGTGTTGGTAATTTCCTGCTCCGAGCGTGGTAGAGAGATGTAGTCGTCTGCGTGCTGCAGGAGGGCATCGAGCACTTGAAATAGTGTCCATGAGAACAGTGGCTGAGAAATGCCATGCAACTGTCCGACTGTGTGCTGGTAGGTGCCTGTGGCCAGGAAGTGGAGTACAGACACCACCTTCAGTAGGGGTGGGATGGCGGTTGGGCTATCTATCATGCTGACAAGGTCAGCCTGTGTCATGTCTACAATGGCGGCTATGGTGTCCCGGTCCAGACGGTAGAGGGTGTGGATCTGCTCATCAGTGAGGTTGAACGGATGTGCTCGGAGGCGTGGGATTGCGGGCTGCCTGCGTGGTGGTAGTGGCTGTGCTGGTGGGCCTTGCTGGCCCTGCCTTGGCCTCCTCCTCCTCCTGCGTCTCCTCCGTGCGGCTGGTTGTAGTTGGTGTTCGTCTTCTTCTTGGAGTTGGAGCACTTGCAGTGCTATCAGGTCCCCCAGGGCCAACATCGCGAGTCCTGCCGGTAGCATTTCGGTGTGGTTGTGGGAGGAGACTGGCTGTGTAATTTATGTGTTTTCAGGCTGTATGGCCTCCACCTTTGGTGATTAATTCCACCTGTGCAAACTGCTCTCCCCTTTGGCCGAGCACGTCCCGCGCACAACGCTGCAATTCGGGGAATGGCATCTTGCTATTGCAATCATGTATTTGTACCCGATGGCCGTGTAAGATTGGTTGATATGTTCATTCTGCTGTGGTCCCATTGTTTCACATACTATCTGTGCAGTCGCGAACAGACTTGTGAAGGGTCAGTGGAACGTAGTACTCGAGTAACGGTGGGCCCTCATGCATCACTGTACCGAGTTGCAACGACGGGCGGGGCGTCCCATTTGTGGGTGAAGGCAGTTGCCATTTTCACACACAGCCGCACTCGATGGAATAATTAGTGATTTCAAACGGCCACAGATGCCTTTTCGACGTGATGTTGCAAATGAGGAATTCGAAGGGCGGCGCTTTCGGTTTCCAGCTAGCGGCGAGGAGATGCCCACAGGTCTGACTGCAAATATAACGTTCTATTGTTCAGTGTCCTTGAGACAGGGCCCATGGCGAGGAAGCAATGATTGATATGAATAGTTTGGGATGCGAAATAGCTACGTGGGCGATGAGGCCGGCCGTTCCCAAATACATGTTACTTCACAACACTGGAATTACGGGCTGGGGCACTGTGGATTTTGCAGGCTGCATAACGCACAGACTCAATGGATGTTTCTAATGTTATGTGAGTAATTATTCAGGCGTTTTGATCCCGGGATGAGGGAATGATGAATGGATGCATGGGCAGGTGATTTGATACAGAGTTTGCCATGTACAGGGCTTCTTGGGATCTATCCGCCTCCCCTACGCTATGTGATGCAGGGCTGCCATAGTGGGACCATCGTCTATCTGGCCTTGTTGAGCCCTCCCTGTCTCGACGCGCCCTCAGACACTTGTGTCCATGCACGTTAACATTCCCATCTGATGGATTCTGTTTTGACAGACGCATGCACAGGTACACTCGTTTGTGATGGTGTTTGCACCTCGATATAGATGGTTATGAGTCGCAAGTGGTTTTGGGGTGGTGATGATCCTTTGGAGTGGGCTAGCATGCATATGGCTGTGGATTTCGTGTGATCATTGAAGTGAGTTGTTGGAATGTAGTTCTGATGGCCATTCTGTTCTTTTTCTTTTCTTTTGGTTGACAGGTATCTCCTCCCCTTTTGCCACTGCCATCTGTATGCCACTCCTGCAGATGGGTTTTACTCCCGACACCTGCTGCTTCGTGTTAATCAGTGGAGCAGCATTACGATCTTATGGGACGATCGCCAATGGCCCACATGCCCTTACGCAGTACTGGTGGCTCGGAGCAACATTTCGGCCTTTCAGCTGGACTAGTGCCTCCCCATTGGGACGGCCCTGCGGTTCTGTGCGCTTCCATGTTGCCTTTTCGTACGTGAATGTGGCTCTGTGTACCATGGGGGAACAGGGCGACACACAAGTAGTGGCTGGTCATTTCTTGCGGATGCAGCCCACAATGGTGATTAGTGTTTTGGAGTTCATGGCCTGATGGCTGTATGGGCTTGGTGACTTTGATGTGCATAAAATTTCTATTCTGATTTGGCCCGTGTAGCGTTTTTCTTTGCAAGTGATGTGGCATATGCCTATTTGGGGGGCGATGTATTGTGAGGAGATCTGCATTGGGTTCCAGCTTCGGAGTTTAGTTGCGTGGTACTGTACTGGGCGCGTTTGCCTACTAAGCCCGTGAGGTCAGGGATGGGGGCTGCCAATATGACAGTTTGAATGTTGTCATGCTCAGGGGCGGGGGAATGGGTTTTGTGTAACAGATGCCGGTCAGCCAGGTGGACTGGTGGAATGATGTGATTCTCGGAATATTGCTGGTCACAGGTGCCTGTGTTTGCGTGCGTTTCTTGGTGGGGGACTGTGGTCATGTCCATTGGGATGGCTTCTGTATTCGTGCCATCTGTGCCCTGCAGCTCCCATTGGCCCCTCTTGTGTTTCTTTTGTTCGTTGCCATGCATGGGTGACTTGTACATTTCAATGGTTGCATTGTGACTTCATTGCACCTACGGGGAGTTGTACTTTGTGGGCAGGGAGCGGTGTACAGGCACTCAGTGGGGCCGTTTACGGTTGATTCGCGATGCCGTACTTCTCACCATGGCGGAATGGTACATTACGCCATGCCTGATGGCGTTAGGTACATGTCCGCTAGGGTCGGAATTGGCGTACCCTTGCGCCATGGTGGTGTTTGCGGTTTCGCATGGCGCGCGCGCGCGTGCTTGGTGCAGTTAGCGTTGGCGTTCACTACGGTGTCGCTAATGGCTTCGTACTTTGCGGTGACGGGTCATAGTCGCACCGAGCGCTATTCGATGGCGGTATTGCATTTCCGCCATCGTTTTCCGATTTCCGCAAGGGTCGTAATGAGGGCCAATGTCTACTATAGTCAATATGGGTGGTACCTGGTACTAAAGAGACCAGATCATCTTTAGATGTATTGACTGATCCCAACTTGGATATGTCATATACTTACATGTATGTTCAATTGCATATGTTAATTGAGGCCCTTTTAGGCTGTTTTGGATGAAAGATACATCTTTGTCCTTTCGAAATTAACATTTCATCATTGTTTCCACCTCAGAAATTAGTCAAATTGTGTTTGAAGACTAACCATCACAGATCTGTAACAGTGTATCGTTTTCCTAAAGATGACAACAGAGAGTGCAATTTCAATCTTTCTATGAATATGGAGTAATGCTCCTGGATTCATGTTTTCACTTCCCTGGCGATTTCATATATATATATATATAGTCAGTCACAAGGACAGTGACACTACATTTAGTGAACAGTTGATTAAATGATTCAGTTTCCACGTTGTTGAAAAGTCGTAGAACGCAATAGCCTGCTTATTAAAGTGGTATACTGCTCCTTGATAACCTCTGGAAAGCAACACTTTTTTTGGAAACCCATCACTCTAGAAGCTACATACTCTAGGATTAAATGGGTGTATGTTTTTTTTAAAACTTCTTTTTAGTAGCATTTGTTAGACAGGCAAACAGTCGATTGAAATCAAAATACTGGTGGTTGCACGGTATCGAGAAGAGAACAATATTCACATTTCTAGTTCGTGTTCTAAGGAGTCCTTCAATTTTTGCACATTGTCCTTTCTGAGGCCCCCTCCATCTACCCTCCCTCCAGGTTGACCTCGCCATGCTCCGTATCAACAGCCTCATCAACAATGAGGTGTATGTTTTAATGAGTGACTGATATAGAAACCTATTTTTGTGTAATGCAAGCAGTGACATAGTGAAAGTTTACTAGTGCTCCTGAATACGCCAGTTCCTCCTGATGATATTTGTAATGAAATTACTTCATGTATGCAAAGGCATTATATGGTTCATTGGGCAACTCATGTTTCTTTTCTGTTGTAAGAGAGGCAGCAAGAGGAGCCCTTAGACTGTTGTTAGCTGGACGAATGATCCTGGTAGCGTATATCCTCTGCTTACAGGGTTCACCTTGAGGTTCCTATTATGCCTTGCATTGCCCAGGATAGTTTTCTTTTTTTTATTAGTGTCAGGTTCTTAATGCTCAGTTTGGCTGCTTTCGCAGACCTCAAATGAAAGGGAAAGCCCTTTACAGAACCACCATGTCTACTATAGTGGGCTTTCAAATGAGGATATGGTGCATGCATGGAAAACTCTCCAAAGGGGCAAATGTCTCTGGGCAGAAACAACCCTAGAAATGGTCCTCATCTGCATTTTCTCTGCTGTTGACATATTTATAGACATTTCTTAATTTAAGAAAGGAGGCAATTCAATTATGTGGACTTCTCTTTGTAGTAGGACACATGACCTTATTTGTTTAGTTACTTTGGAAAAGGACGGAAATTTGAATTGATTAATATATTTCAGCATAATAGCTTTGTATATACAACATTTAAAACAACCATTTAAAATATACATTGCAAACATAAAACACATAAAGTTACAGAATGACACTATGTAGGTACATTCATAAAAAAGTGTCCACTAAAAGCTTCAACACAATTTAATTGATTACATCGAATTCATTCACATGTTAAATCCATGATTTCTTTCTAAAGTACAGAAATGCCACTTGAATTAAATTACAAAATAACTTCCATTTACTGCCCATATGCAGTCAATAGTATAAATAGAAGATGTTCTCTGGACACTGGCCTTTATTACGCTTCACAATGATCTTTGCGGGAGAATGTGGAAATACAACATTTGCACAAATCAGTCCAAACGCAGTAGTGTTGTCCACTATGCTAAAGAAATTCCTTAACTAGCATTACACATTTGCATTAATGCTAAAACCTACAGAAATCTTCTCCAATGCTGTAATCAAGAAGTACTCTAAGGGTCAATTTTGAAAGAAAATACACCAACTAGCTCTGACTTTCTTCTGCCCTACATCTGGGGTGGGCTATTAAATTGACCAAAAAATTAGCATTTTTGACTTACTCCTGACTTGCATCTCAGTTGGAGTTACTCAAAATAACTAACTAAAAGTAAGAAAGGAGTAATTCAGAGTTACTCATATTAAATTCTTTGTGAATAGAACAGCCCTCTCCCAGGCAAGTCAGAGAGTCTCCAATACTGCAAAGTCCATAACATTCCCTTCCAGGTTTTATTTATGTATAAATCGTTCAGATCTGAATACGTCAAAAAGACGTAACAAGTCATCATAATTTGCAAACAAAGTCTCATAAAGCTTCACACGTATTTCCTTATTGGTGAGCAGCATGGTACCATCACATCTCAAACATAATTTTAGAAATTCAGAATGCAAATGATCCTAGCACATATCCTAATGAGTACCTAATTCATTTCTCAAGCTGTTGGAACCCGACCAATATACATTCTGATTGTGCCCACTCGTTTTCAGCATTATTGTCTATTTCAATATACGACGTTCCCCGCGTTAAGGGAACAAATGTACTTCCGTTGTATTCTCTTGTGTCTCAGCAAATTTAATGAAATTAAAGTTAAACCATGGATACTGTGCGTGTCACCATATTTGTTATAATCTGTTCATCTGTTATATTAGCTTCTTTTGCACGAGCCTAAATTGCACTGAAAACAAACGATCCATGCCAGTAAGAGCGCCAGGGGACCACTACAGTGGTGATAGTGCACGATATAAATATCCATTAACATTAACATTAAACACCTGATGTAGGTCGCAGGTTCAAATCCTTGCCATGCCAGCTCAGCCTTTCACCCTTCCGAGGTTGATAAATGAGTACCAATTTCGATTGGGTAATAATAGTGATGCATGTAAATATGTCCTATGTAAAGTGCTTTAGCTTAAAGCACTGTACAAAAACAGAATTATTATTATTATGATCATTATATCCTAGATAATGCTTGTGATATTCAACCTTAAGTGATCTAGCAAATGGCAGAAAGAAACAGTGAAATTGGTGTCCAAAGTGAAGGCACCAGATTAAATATATTGTACCAATGCTCGACAATTTTGCACCAGTGCGGGGCAGGTTTGCAATAGTACAATGAAGCATAACATAAATTGTACCCAACGATCCATTGAAACATTTTATTTGGTTTTCCAAACCTGTACAAAGTAGACAATTTGCACCAAACTGAAAAAGTCAGTGATAAATATGTCCGCAGGCTGTCTAAGGAGGCTGACTATGGAGGCAGGCAAGGTCTGTTTCTGCTGGCAAGAAGAGCAGAGATGGGGCTGGGTACCCAGATGCTGCTTCACTGCTACGAAGACGGGGGATTTGTGCTGTGTTCACAATGCAGTGACTTTCTCCCATTGGGGGTAAGCCCTTTTTGAAGTCATATTCGTGTATCTGCAGTCTCTCAGGGCCAGCAGTCGAGCATGCCATTTTTGGTAAGGGCAGCAGAAATACTACACATCTTTGTGGCGAAGCTGCATGGGAACAGTTATCTTTAATTTGGGGAGAGACATTTACCCTCTCAGTGGACAAGCTCTGCAAGGTACATGTAATACCCACAGTTGCTCACATAAGAGCCTATGGTTTCTTCATAGGAATTTGGTATGGAATCTTATAAAGGTCAGAAGTTCTTTTTATATAAAAAGATATCAAGCCAGAGGTGTCTGCTTACAGTCCTATCTGATGGTCTGGCACAACACAAAAAATGGCAATTGGAAAAGGCAAGAAGAAAGGTAAAACCACTGACTGACTTTTTTCTGCCCCATGGCTAAACAAACAGGCAACCTAACCAGGAGAACTCCAGACTACCCTCTCCTTGGAGGGATCCTGTACTGGCTGCCCTGGGGCGTATTGTAAAACCAATGTCTCACTTAGAGAACACATTTGACAAAATGTCAGAGAAGGTGGCACAACTGGAGTCGAGAAATTTGTTCTTGAGGAGAAAACTATGGAGTCGGAACAGCAAAGAACCCAGTAATCCCCAGTGGTGAAACTGATGGGAAATTAACTGGAGAACTGTGCCAGGGGGCTGAGTGCCGTGAAAGCAGACTTGAATACCTTGAGAACATGGTTCAAGCGAAACAAATCAGGGTTACTGGTCCCCCAACGGGAGCAGAAGAAAATGATCCAATCGCCTTAATATCCACTTGGCTCCCTGAGATGCTTGAACTGTAGGTTGTGGAAAGCCCCACATATGTGGATAAGTGCTACGGCATCAAGGCGCACTCCTCTGATAAGACGCAAGACTATCAAGTGGGACTGAGACTCTTTGTGAAGCTTTCTGATGTCCGAGATAGAGAGATAGTGTTAAAAGCATCAAAAGACAAGGGGAATCTGGAATACCAGCAGCAAAGGATCTTCCTCTTCCCGGAACAGGTTCCAAGAAGGAAGAAATGGAATACGCTTAAGAAAACCTTTTTTGCACTCGGGGTAAGAGCAGGGATGCTCCGGCCTGCTAAACTGAGAGTCACCTGGAAGGATAAAGAATATATCTTTGAAGCGCCTCCTTGAAGACTTGCAAAGGTGGGACGTTCAGGAACTATCATGGTTACCCCCAAAGTTAATTAAGGAACTTCAGAGGCCAGTGTTTAAGTTTATAAGGGGGAATAAGAAACTGAGGATCCAAAGAAGGATCCCGATGCGACCAGCGCTTCTTGGCGGGCTGGGTGTTCCAGACGTAGGGAGGTATGTATTAGCTGCTCAACTGACACCAATGTTGAAGTGGGCGGGCCGGGACCCTCTTCCTAGATGGGGGAAAATAGAACAAACAGCGACAGACATCCCACTAAATATGCTACCATTCCTAAAGCCAAGCACCCGAGACAAGGGGGAACCCTACTAGAGGCCACTAAGACGACTCTACACAGCTGGGATATAGCGGTTCAGGGCAGTAAGGACAGACAAGGTCTGGGTCCGCTATCCCCCATAGTGCATAACACAGACTTCTCACCCGTGCTTCATAAAACGTTTTGGGTAGGGTGGAAGGGCGCAGACACTCTGTCCCTACAAGATATGTACCAGGATGGAGCCCCACTATCCTTTGAAGCCTGTAAACAAAGATTTGGCATTAGCGAAAACCAAAGATTCAAATACATACAACTGCGCCATTGGATCTCACATCCAGCGGTTAAAAAGGCTGGGTTAAGACCTCCAGTGGGCCTAGAATTAACAATACGGGAGGGGACACCCACAAAGGGGATAACCAGACTATACAAATTCCTAGACAGGGCGCAAATAGAGGATACCCTCCAATACATGAAGGATTGGGAGCGGGACATAGGGGAGGAGATCACGCAGGAAGAACGGAGTCAAATCTCCATAGTCCAGTTGCGATAGAATAACGGCTCTGGCAATCGTTGCCGTATTTTCCTCATTTAGGAAGGGCCGGATGGCTCTCAGAAGGCGCAGGTAGTAGGCATTATTTTTATGCATGTATTTAACCTGCACCTCCGATCCCACTGTTGCCACCATCATCCCCAGCGTTTTGACCTGGGTCCTAACTGGGATGATTGCCTCCTTATCACAAAGGCTTTATATTCTGCGCCTAATTTAGCTCTGGCTGATGTGTTCCAAAGATCAGTAATTCAGTCTTGGTATTGTTTAGCCACATCCAGTTACGTTTCATCCACTTCTCTATGATTTAGTAGATTTCAGTTATATTGGCACTATCACGCAAATGGTCGCCTTCCAGTTCCAAGACCAACTGGATATACATAAGCTATCCAAATCCACAGCAATCAAAGAATCGGCATACAAACTCTTTTATCGCTGGTATATGCCCCCGAATAGAATACACAAAATGATCCCCACGTATCCTCCAGAATGTTGGCGACAGTGTGGGGAAAGAGGAGACATGTGGTGGTCGTGCCCAAAGATGGAAGTGTACTGGACATAAATCCTGGGCCTTATCAGAGACATAACGGGCTCTGACCTAGACATGGTCGCCAAAAGTAATTCTGCTGGGTGTAGTGGCAGAGGGAAAATATGCAGCCTCAGGGAACAGAGCTGCCCTCATAACCCACCTACTGACGGCAGCGAGAATGACAGTGGCCCAACGGTGGAAGACGGTGGAGGGCCCCACAGCACCATGGTGGTGGGTGAAAGTGTGGGGAGTCATGGCAATGGAAAACATCTGCACCACAAAGTCAGGGAGCTATCTAAAATTGTTGGCCATATGGGAACCCCTTCAGGATTATGTGGGAGAAAGAGAGGCTCAATACTTTAAATCCCATATCCTCAGAAACATCCACATCAGATAAAGACAGGAGAGACTATGGTAGATGGCTTGGCTCAAGGAACTGAACTGGTTATGAACCAAAGGTTTTTATTTGGTACGAACAGCAATGAGGGAGGGTGGGCAGGGTGGGAGAGGGTGGGGGGGAATCGTAAAGTAAATACGACAAAGGGGAGTTTAAGAAGACAATCACTGGAGAAGATGCAAAGGTTCAAGCACAACGAATATGGGGTTTATGAGGGTAACAATGTTAATAATGCAAGTTGTAACCAATGATCAGTTATTGTTTCATTAAAAATGAAAATAGAGTTGGTTAAAAAAAAAGAGAATATGGGCCTCATTACCCAGTAGGCGGTAAGGGAAAGACGATGCCGGTAAAGGATTACCGGTATCGCTAACCGCTCCTGCCAATTACGACCAGTCTATCCGCTATTAGTGGCACCGCTAAGAACGGTGTCTCTAATAGCGGCAAGGTTGCGAGCGCGCGTCCCCTCATGTCGGCAATAGCGGCATGGGGGAAATAGGAGTCCATCAAAAGCCAATGCGGAAATGCTAATAGCGGCATGGAGTAGGCCCAAAAAGCCCATACCGGCATGGCGGAAATACCGGCATTGCGAACCACCCGTCAAGGGACATGTGCAGTGTTCCCAGCTGCCACAGGTGGCCACAATCAGCACAGGTGGAGGCAATGGAGACTGGGGCAGCACAAAAGGAGCACACCACACCCCTTCCCACACCCTTTCCCACACCAAGATGATTCCAATACTAGCAGCATTACATGGGCTGGAGGACATGATTGCATTGCAGCACCAACAACAACAGGCAGCACAGAGGAGCTATCCAGGAAAGTCTGATATGCCAATGCCCTGGATCCTCGAGTTAGCAAACAAGAACAACTTCAAAATGTAATTGAACAACAGTAACCAAGATCCTAAGTCTGCCCATGGGCAGAACAGCAACAAAGATAATCATATACAGAATACATTCACTGGTATTCTGTTTGTATGAAAAATAATATTTAACCGCAACCCTCTTCCCAATAACAACACTTACATTTGACACTGCAAAATATCTTGCATATCACTGTTTTCAAAGCAAACAAACAGTTTCCATCCGTATACAAATTACGTTCATCGCAACAAATGTCCACTTTCTGAGATTTTAAAAGTATACAAATCCAGACCGATACCTCACTGGTGTTACATGACTCACATAACTTCACTGTAGTGTCCTTACCACCATGTGGGGGTCCTAAAATATTTTCCAAACTGTTTCCTTTCATTGTTTGATTTACATGGTACAATGTGCTTAGCAGTACCTCTCTTACTAATGCAAACATATAATTCATTAATCTTTTGTAATGTGCTTAAATCTGGAGACAGTTCTCTAGGATTCGAACCTGTGTTGCTCTGTATAGTTTTGCTACAAAGACAAATGGATTTATGTTCATGTTTAAAAAGTCCCAAATGCAAATGGGGACACAGATAACATAGACAAACAACACAACAAACAAGCAAGCTAAGAACAATAAAACATAATAATCCGGAAAGCAGTAAAACCATAAAACAACAGGCAATAATCCATAAAATCACTAGCATCAAACACCAAGCCAAGTAAGCATAAGTGATGAAATCAGCAGTATACACACATGCCAGACCAAGCCAGACCCATTCAAGTAAAAAAGGAAGTCTTAAGGGATTGCTTGAAGGATAAAAGCGAAACATCCAGTCTTAACGAACAAGGCAGCTTGTTCGCACAGGAACGGGGCAATAACATTAAAAGAGCATTTGCCTGCCGTCTCGAGTTTCACAGGGAGGACCATGCGAAAATTACTCTGATTAGATCTCAACAGTCATGTAGCATGCTTCCCCTGCAGCCTCTTTTTAAGATAGGCTGAGTTCTTGCCAAGTATACATGTATGTGTAATAGAGAGAATCCTCAAATTCAGTTGCTGCTTCACAAGTAGCCTGTGCAGAGCTCTCCGAGTAGGTGTAATATGTGCTCTTTTTTTGAGGTGAGGATCTATTGTTACCACACTGTTCTGTAACACTTGAAACTTAGCAATATATTTCTGAGTGGTACCTACAAGAAGGCTTTCGCAGTAATCAATCTGCCCTCCAATTATATTGCATGAAAGAGTAAACACAATTCTCCTCGGAGATAAAGGGCCTAATGAGTCAAAGTAATACGCTGATGAGGAAATCACTGTGTTAACCTGGTCTTTCATAGACATGGGGGGAATCAAGAACGGCACCCAAGATTTGGACCTCTGTGAGAACCTTAATACAAGAACTGGCGATAATACAATTCTTATACAGGTCAGAGAGCCTAGAGAGTCTTTGCCGAGAACCAACCAAAGAGAGGTTCAATGTTAGCATCATTTAAGGCCAGGCAGTTATGGGCCATCCAACATTGAATCAAGCTTAAAATGGCATTTACTCTGGCAGAGTCTACTGAGTAATCAACAAAAAGTTGCATCAAGATCTGTGTATCATCTGTGTACTTCATATATAAAATGTCCTGGTCATCTAAAACATCAAATAAACATTTAATAAAAATGTTAAAAAGAGTGGGCAACAGACAAGACCTCTGTGGGACACCATAAAGAGGCTTGACAGGGGGCACAATGAAGGATTTTTGAAAAACTCTTGCAGTTTTGTCCGGTAAGAATGATGGCACCCAGAAAAGAAGGCAGTGAGCTTATAAAACGTTAAAATCCAAAAGGTCAAAATCAGCTGACAAGTCTAAAAGGACAAGAAGAGAAACCTGTCAGTTGTCCATGACTTGAGACATGCTTGATTCTAGAAGAGAGGATTCCGTGCTGTGACAGGTTCTAAATCCAGATTGTCTAGGTCCTAACAGATCATACTCTTCCAGATAAGCTTGTGTCTGTAAGTTTGCCAAACGTCTATGATCTTTAGAAGAAATGGCACACTAGTGATAGGTCTGTAGTTGGTGGGTGTATTTGGGTCAAGAGTGGATTTAATTATCAAAGGCGTGATACACGCTTGTTTGATACATGCAGGCACAGAGGCCAACATGAATTAGGCATTCACAAATTCATCAATCAGCAGTGCGAGAGCAGTTGCACAAGTCCTTACAATCCTAGAAGGAAATGGATTGCCACGACAATAAGTTGGTTTTAAAGACTGTGTCACTATTTCTATTTCGGACACAGTCACTTCCCTGAAGTTAAAAAGAGATGAGGGCCAGTAAATGGATGACCGAGAAACTGGGGGTTGATCCTCAACTATCCTCCCAGAGGATGAATCCCCTTTTGTCTGGTGAGTTACAGTGCCTTCCTGATATATTTCATAGTTTCCTAACCTTCCCCACCCACTTCTGCCTAGTGAGCCACGCCATCAAGGATGCTTCCAAATTCCTATTGATTCCTAAAATCTATGCAACCTTTGATCTTTGCTGCCATGTCCCATGTTTCCAGTGGTCAGTCAGCCTGGCAAACCAATCAGTGGTTTTCAGTGCCTAATGCCATCAGAAGCACTTGAACTGTATAGCCCTGACTATCTTCCCATGGCACATTTTTGCATTTCAACAGATCACATGTGATATATTTACTGGGCTTCATTACGGGTCTGGTGGTAGCCATGCCTGTAACAAAGGCACGGCTGCCGCCGGACCTGTGATTTTACCGGCACCCCGCGAATGGCCAATTACTGGGTCATGCTGAGGTCGGCAGACCCGGTAATTGCCCATTCTCGGGTGCTGGCAATAAGGGACTCCCCATCCTCATTCGGCCCCATAGGGCTGAATGGGAATGGGGAAGGTGGTAGCACTGGTACCGTTATTAACGGTACCAGTGCTACAGTACTGTTCTGCTCACGGGTGCCGGTACAAACACCAGGTCAGACCTGGTGGCTGTAAGGGCACCCGCGAGCAGAACTCGTAGTATGGCGGTACGGTATCAACGGTGCCGGTAGAGTTACCGGCACCATTGTTGCCTTACCGCCATACTTGTAATGAGGCCCACTGTCTGTCAAAAATTCAAATGTAAAGGATTAGCACAGTAGAATGTTTTCATTAATCTAATGCTTAATTTACCAGCAGATGATATGAAAGATTTCACGAACTGTATGCAAATAACTACCATTTTATAAAATTGTTTTTCCATAATATGCCAAAGATGGAGCATAACTATCACATTGGGTTCGTCAATAGTATGCAAGGCACAGTGCCCATCATAGGCAGGATTGCGCCCATCATATACCATGCCCTCTGCCACCACAGACCAGTATCATTGTGATAAGAAATGAGGTTGTGTCATCCTATGCCATGAGTGATAGAGTCCTGGCTCTACCCACTCTCTCTTACTTTCAGTGCTGATATCCTGTAGAGGCTCCTGAGAATCGCATCCCCTCGCTACTAAGGTTCTCATCACTGGCCCCAGACAGCCCACAAGAAATAAGGGTGGAAATTGAGCAGGCAGGGGCACCTGGAGGGAGCAGATCTGAGCTGCAGGCCCCTCCCGGTAGACTGATGGGCATCCCATCCCTGCAACACTCTGCAGTGAAGGTGTTGGGTGCCATCTTGGTTGATGCCGGCTGGGAGGAACAGAGCTGTGGTGGGGTGACCTTCAGAGACTCTGGGTAAGGAGTTATCGGGTGAGACTGGGGTATGCCATGCCAGTGGAGTATGGCCCTGGAAACAGGGGAAGATTTTTGGTACCCGGTATCCTTGGTTGATCCATGGCCTGGAGATGAGCAGCCAGGCTATCCCAAGCGAAGGGTTCTGGAGGTTTGGCCCGGGACACGTTCCTGGGGACATAAGGAGAGTGTGCCTGCACACGCTGAGGTGCCGTGGAGCAGTGGTGATGATTGTGGAGGAGGATCGGATCTCTGAGGAGCACCCCTCCAGTCTAGTTCCCAGCCTTGTGGATGGCCTTCTTTTGGACGGAGAGTGCGGTAGACAGGCTCTCTTCACAACATAAAAGGGGAGGTGGCAGCAAGCATAGGTGACTTGAGAAGCAAGGTTAATGCCTTGGGGAATCGGGTCAATGACGTGGAGCAAGCAGTTAAGGAAATAGTGGAGCTGACCCAAGAGAAGACGGGAGGCCATGCAAGGGGCCCTGAAAGACCTGGAAAATTACTACAAAGACACGGAGAACAGATTCAGGTGTGACAATATTCATGCCAAGTTTTTGAAAGAAGGCACGGAAGGGACCAATCTGGAATAACTGTTAAGGACCTGTTTTTGGAGTTGCTCCCAGCGGAACCAGTGCCCATGATGGAGATTTAAAGGGCGTAGAGGATATTTCCGTATTTGAGGAAAGTAAATGGTGTGAGGGGCCAGATAAATGCTTTGGAAACCAGTAGATTGGAAAGATCCTTACTAAATTTGAAGGGAATATTTAATGAGAAGGCCAATAAACGTAGATGTTCCTGGCCCAAGCAATCAGGGAAAAGCAAATGAGGGTACATATAAGATCACTGGAAGATGGGGAAGAGAGGCGATTAATCAAGGGCGCAGATATCATAGCAGTCTTTAGGGACTTCTATCATGTGTTATACAGGGCAGAACAGGGAGACAGCACCATGAGTAACCAGTATATGAAGGAAGCTTCTCTGAGGAAGGTAACACCAGAACAGAGAGCCCATCTAGACCAATCCATTGCAGCGGAAGAAGCATTGCGAACGATGAAATCACTGAAGGTGAACAAAGCCTCCCGACCCGATGGTCTAACCGGCCATTTTTATAAAGATCAAAGTGATTTGATCAAAGTGAATAAATGTTTTGTAATTCACTTCGAAGCAATTACTTTGTGACTTTTTTCCTTTTTTTAAAACAAGGGGGAATTCCCCCATATACCACGATGTGTCGTATACACACCCGCTACCCTTCCCACCCGCCAATATCCCCTTCCTGCCAAATATACCCATGTAATTGGCTTACGCCACAAAGTCATTGCAGCAAAGTGAATTACAACAAAGTAAATCCATCTGATGAAACCATGGCATGCAGATGTTAATGTATTTGAAAGACAATTCCGATTAAATGTATGATCCTGCTAGTTCCCTCTACTCCGCCTGCCAAATATGGTAGCATTTCCCACCAGCATCTGGTTTTGATGCGGGCAGAGATCCTCTGGATTCCTATGGATTTCACCTGCTTTGTTAACATACTAAAAGCTGGTGAATAACATGAGAACCCATGCACTAACATTGGCCGTGCACCCACATATTATGAGACATTTACGGATCATCTTGGACAAGGTTGTAAATGTAACACAAAAACCTAGTTCCACCTGGATTTCCTTGTTACATTTACACCATTGCCCAAAACACGTCATAGCTGCATGGAGGAGCTGTGTGCATGGACGTGAACATGTTTGTTGTCAAGTACTGGGGACTTGTAAAGTTAGACCTTTGGAGTCCTGCCATGCTCCTGCTCACTTCATCTTGTGTTTTCTCTCCTACCCGCTAAATACACAAACACAATCTGGCCTCCACCCACCACCAGTGGCGTAACACAAAATGTGGGGGCCCCCCTGCGTGCCATGCTGAGGCCCCCCCCCCGCATCAGCAACAAATCATGCATCACACTCTGGGCCGGCCTAGATTATCACGCTTGTGCAATATGCACAAATGTGCTGTTGAAGGGGCATGCCACACTCTGCACTAGGAGAAAGATATACATATGTGTTTTAATGCAATATACAGCACACTTTCTGTGAAAAATTGGCTAAGAAGCCAGAGTGTTTGCAATGGTTTGGTAGGGTAAAATCAATCCAATACATGCAAGTCACCAACAGTGCACAGGAACATTAGTGCTTTGCTATTAAAAATGCCATGCCACAATGAAAACATGTCCAACTGGCTGCACATTGTAGACCAGTGTAATAACATTACAGTGAAGCATGCCAGGCCACATTTAGATATACCTAGACTGGTTGCACCAAAAGTCCAGTCGAAGCAATAACACTCATCAAGAAGAGAACACACATTCAAGCCTGTGTCTCTGTGGCCTCTAACAACACGGCCAAACTCTTTAAAATCTGTAACTGGTCAATCCTGTTGCAGTCTTTACCTCTCCTGTTTCCTCGCAGGTCCTCTGTATGGCTCTGTACTCACACTTCTCAACTAAAACGCAGGACATCCAGTCCCCCATCTCCTCTTCGTCTCACTCTTCCTCTCTTGGCCCCCCATTGGCAAGCTCTACTTCTCTTCCTCCTTTCTCTTCTTTCTCTCTGACAATACCTGATGAGGTTTCTAGACAAGTCCAATCTATGAATGTGTTGTCCAAACAGGTGCTCCTGTGCTCCTCTAGAAAGATCAAGGATCATATTGACACCCTCGCTCCAGCCTTAGCCTATTTCTGTAATCACTCTTTCAACACTGGAATGTTCCCCTGTCCCCTTAAGCAGTCCGTTGTGCACCCACTCCTCAAGAAGCCGTCTACCTTTCCTGCCTGCCTGGCAAACTATCACCCAATATCCATCATCCCTTTCCTTGGCAAACTGTTGGAACAAAACTTTCCAACTTCCAGCTTACTCTCCACACTGAATCTGTTGGTTGTCTCCATGACCTTCAGAGCTTCCAGAGGCATGGAAACTGTTCGCCTGAACACCTGTGAAGATCTGCTCTCTAACCTTGATTACAGCATTCCTTCTGTCCTCATCCTCTTTGATATTTCTTCTGCTTTCGACACGGTCAACCACGTCATCCTGATTAATCGACTCCATGAGAACCTGGCCATTACGGATCAGGCCCTTGAGTGGCTGACCTCCTTCCTCTTGGACTGCCCCTCCCAGGTGCAACTTGGTCCCTTTCTCTCTACCACATCTCTCTATACCTGTGGCGTTCCCCAGGGCTCCATCCTCTCACCCTGGTTTTTCAACCTCTTCTTGACCCCTTTGGCCCACCTGATCTCTACCTTCTCCTCATATGCAGATGACACTCAGCTTTCCTTCAGGCTCCCCTCAGACTCCTCTCCTCTCTCATTCCTGACTGTCCCACTACCAGCTGCTCCTCCTCAAAGGGACTCTTCCCTTTCTCACTTTCCCTCAGAAGCTCACTGTCTCCAGAGCCCTGGTTCTCTCTAGGCTGGACTACTGCCACAGCCTCTTTCTCAACCTGCCTTCCTCTACTCTCTGTCCTCTGCAACTAATCCAGAACAGGACTGCAAGACTTATCCTTGGCCTCAAGCCTAGGGATCATATTTCTCTAGTCCTGAAATCTCTCCACTGACTCTCGGTTGCTGCAAGGATCAAGTTCAAGACCCTTTGTATTGTCCACAAAGCTTTCTGGGCCCGGGCCCACACTACATCTATCACTCTCTTCCAAAATACCTTAATTCTCAAGCCCTTCGCTCAGCTACCTCCAACTCTCTAAGGGTCAGACACTTCCCCAGGCAAAGAGTGGGGTGGGGGTAGATCTCTCTCCTATGCAGGTGCCTCCCTCTGGAAAGGCCTCCCTGCCCCTCTCAAACTTGAGCCGGACCAACCTGAAGATCCGGAAGCAGCTCAAAACTTTCCTCTTCTCCTCTGCATTCTCTCTCTCTCTCTCCCCTCCTGGCCTTCCTGACCAACCTGTCTGCTGTACCGACTGGTTTCTGGGCAACCCTCGGAGTCTCAATATGTCCAGACTCTTTCTTTATCAGTCACCCTTTCAGCCCTATAACTTCAAAAAAGAAATAGTTTCTTTTTGAAGTCACCTTGACTTCATAAAGAAATGATTTCCTTTAAGGACTGAACCATAACGTAAATAATTTCTTTATGAATGCAGAGTGACTTCAAAAAGATACTGGGGGTCATTATGAATAAATACCGGCACGGCTGCCGCCGGAATCATGACTTTTCCGGCGCCAGAAAATATTACTCCCCATTCCCATTGAGTCCCATTGGACTCAATGGGAATGGGGAGGCCGGATGCACCGGCACCATTCATGAATGGTGCCGGTGCATCCGTTGAGTTCTGAGCGCCGTGCCGTACCATCCGCCAGGTCAGACCTGGCGGAGTGAAAGGCATCCACTCGCAGAACTTGTCGTTTGCCGGTCCGGAAACAAAGTTACTGGCAAGCTTACCGGTACCATTGTTTCTGGACCGGCAAACTCATAATGAGGCCCACTGTTTCTTTTGGAAGTCAAAGGGCTTCCCCACCCCATGACATGGAGGCCTCCAGCCTAGGGTCTTCCATTGTATGGGGTGGAGGGATCCATCGGACTTCAAAAAGAAAGTTTCTGTTTGTAGTCACTCTGCTTTTATAAAGACATTATTTCTGTTACAGAAATAATTTCTCTATGAATGTAAAGTGAAATCAAAAATAAAATAAAATGTTTTTGTCGAAAAAAAAAAGTTTCATTTCTTTTTCTCCAAGTGGGGCCCCCTCCCAGGACATGTGCTGGTGGAGCCCACCGCACTGCGGGGGATGCCGGGGCCCACGTTACGCCAGTACCCACAACCTTCCTCGATTTCCCCTGTTCCTCCTTCCTGCTAAAAAAATTCAGAAATGCATGGCCCCAAACCACACTACCACTCTCTTTTCTGTGCTTCTGCCCACTCTAAATGCTAACCTATACCAACCATCATGACATACCCCGCCTCCCTCCTGTGTAAACCCTTCCCTCCCACCACCCCAAAAAAAAAGAAATGGCTTCCAGCCACCATCACCAACTGTTTTAGCTTCCCATCTTGTCTCATCATATGTGGCCTTGCTTTCTGACATAGCACAAGCCAAAGGCCTGTCACAGTGCCACAATATTTGGCACTGGTTTGAAGGAGAACAGTACAGCTTGTAAGCAATTACTGGATGACATTAAAAGTACTCTGCAGAACCTCTTATCTGACCTGCGAGTCGTCACAAAAAGCAACAATCGAAAATATGTCTTTTACGATCAAAGAGGAAAAGCACACGGTCCTAGTCTAGTTGAAAAGAGAAAGAACACTTTACACGTTTGCCTTAGAGTTAATTAAACTTGCACTGGAGCAAAGGACCTGTAAACAGAAGCAATGATGGGTCTCTGCAGGCTAAGCTTCCTGGTCAAATCCAATGACATACCAGTAACCAGGCATGATAAGGAAAGGCAAGATCTTTTTCAATTTTACCCTGCTGCTAACGTGGGGAAATATGGGGCCAGATTCTGAAAATATATTGTGAGTGCATTTCTGCAATGTGCATGAAATGCACTTTAAACAGATGTACATGATTTATAGAAATGTCATCTCTGAGGCGTGCTGGCGCACAGAAAACGTACATAATGATGGAGTGGGTAGAAATTAAACATGCAAGAGCAAAGCGTCCATCAAAAGTAGACCAACTACTCCAGCAACAATCCTACAAACCAGATCAAAGTGTTTACTCCGAAAAATGGCCAGGGCCATTTACTTCAAAAGAAAGTGGAGCAAGTTATCCAGAAAAGTGAGAAAGTCACCGGCCACCAAATCAAGTGGCAAACATCACACCAATCAAAACAGATAACACAGTAGAAAAGGCTGGCACATTCCATCAGGTGGAATTTCATGTATGGCTGATTTCGTCGTGGAACTTACCATGTCAACTCATGAGGAGGAGGAGTAGGAGGTAAATAACATATCAAAGGATCATCTGCCTGTCCAGTGGCAGAGGAGGGGGGCGTGTATAGGTAGTGAACTCTAGCACCTTGTGCTAGATGATTTACCAATAACCATCTTGGACCCAAATAACCGGACAGACTCAAAGAACATGGCCAACTACTACTTTATTATTAACATAAAGAAAAGTACGGCAATCTAGTGAACAAAATGCTGTAGTTCACAAACTCACAACCAAATTTGATTATACAAAGGCTTTATACCTCAAAATGTGTCATCTATGACGTCATTATATTTGGCAAACTGTAAAACGTACTGAAGTGAGGGATTGGTGAAGGGAACATATGTACCTATATATTATGAAAGTACTAACAATATTACTGGATGCCCCTTATCTGGTGGGCACACCTTGAACCTCATATAAATACGTATAATTCTGATTGTAGCAGAAAAATGCCAGCGGGTTGGCCTATGCAACATTGTACACTATGTTGCTACATAGACCCTCTGATTGGTTGGCATGATTTCCCAACCTTGGACTTTCGGCTCGTTAGCAGCACGTAAGCAAAACGAAATGCAGGTGCCAAGAGTAACGTCAGGCTACTCCTCACTTTCCCAATTAGTCCATCATCTCTCATCAGTCAGGCCCCAAGCCAAAGCTTCTCCCCTGTAGTTGACCTCAAAGCCTGTTCTCTGTTCTGGGACATTCGAGGGAGTGTAGGGACACCATTATCTTTGATTGAGCTTAAGGAATAGCCCTCATTTTTTGACTTCTGAATCAAATGCAAGACCACAAATTCATCCCTTTCGACCTTCTGTTTACTGCTATTTTATTCAATTGAGCTGGGTGTCAATACCCTCCTTGGACTCTGGAGACTTGCTCACTCCATTTTGCATAGGTTTTCTGCATCTTTAATTGTCCAATACTTGGCTCTTGCAGATGTTTTCCTCTTTACTTATTCTAAGAAAAATATGTCCTACGTGCATGGCTTATCCTTTTCACTCCCTTTGTGCCTTGCAATTATTCCTTGAAGTTGCACCCTTGATCCCAGGCCAATACACTCGTCTTTATTCCTCACACAAAGCTGTTTTTCCAGTGTCTCCTGACTCTGCAGCTCTGGTCTGTCTCTGAGGTTGTTTAATTGGTTCCATTACGTGTCTGACATTTATCTTTCCATCATGGCCGCCCTGGCCACATTATGTTATCTTCTGCAGCAAGCCTCTATATATCTCGCCTACCTTGCCTTTCTGCATATATACATTCATTAGTCAGCAGGTTCCTTTATCTTTTTTACATATATGGTTTCTTCATATTTGATTAAGTTTCTCTTGTTACTTCACTTACATCTTTATTCTTTGAGTATTTGCATATACTTTCAGTGTGTCTCAGTATCTTTCCACCATGACGTCACTTTGCTCTCGTCAGAGTTCACTATGATGTCTAATGGTGCGTACAAACATCTTTCCACCCTCTCAGTGCGAGGGTACATTCGATATGGTTGTCTGAGTGCATATTGTCTCTCATACACTTGATGCAGTATTGGAATGATACCTGTTGTCCCACATAGGGCTCTTCTCCTGCTCTTCCAATATGATGGAGGTGAGGGGGTGGGAGCTAGAGATGACGTGTTCACCAGCTCCTCTACATTCCCCCTCTGGTCGAGTCCTCTACACCTCCTCTTTTTCAATCTTCTTCATCTTCTCTTCATATCTAGGTTTCTTTGAGATCCATATTTTCATCACCCCCGCTGCTCAGGTCACCCGCATTCTTTATATGCTCATCCACACTCCAGGTCATGTGACAGCATTCACCATTTGGTTGACAGAATACCCAACGTTCTTCATATTTCCTGTGATCCTTAGGGAAGTAGTACTTTGTTTCTGGGGGTGCCTCAGGACTTTTCTTAATGTTCTCATGGGTGATGTTTTCTGTCTGTCTCCATTCACATTGATCATTATCTTCATCCCAACAGCTTTCTTGGTTGTCTTCTGGCATTGTCCCGAAATGATCCTTATTAGACAGATGCTAGCAATACCAACACTAGTATTGCTCCGAGTAGCTTGAGGGCATTTGCCAGCCAAGTTGGAATCCATGAAAATAGAGCTGAAAACCAGTCTTATTAACTTCATCCACCATCTTCGTATGCAAGGTTGTCAGCATAATTATTGCTTCTGTCAGGGTTCCATTTTCTCCATCATGGGAAGGGGTAAATGTACAGCAAAAAAGTCCCAACCTTGGCGCACATGCCTCCATTACTGTAATTAAGTCCAGGACATACCTGTTCTGGAGGGACATAAGCCTAATGGCCCTCAGTGCTTCTCTGATTGCACTAAGGCCTTTTATTGTTGGACTAATCGTTTCTAGCAGCTCCTATCTGGTAATCTGCAGTCACTTAGCATTCTATGCAGTCTGAAGTCCTGACATAAATATAGATCTCATTATCATTGCCGTCTCGCTGAATGTGTTATTCTCATCTGGTATGTCATTATAGGCTTCTATTGACTTTGATGAGAAATATTTCTCGTTCTTCAATCGGCGGAGGTTGAGCGACCTCTTCTTTCTCTGGTGTTCCTCCATCTTTGGAAATTCGTCTATATTGAGATAATTTTGAGGAATCACTAATGCAGGAACGTGTATGACCACAAGGGAGCATACTCCTCCCCAATTTTTGCACAATGGCATGTAAGCTCTGAGTCCACAGGCCCAATATCGATCCATCAGCACAGCAGTTCCTCCATTCAATCCTGGTACTTCAACCACCTGCTTACATCATTTATTTTGTCCAACCAGAACCAGGCCTTCTTTCTTGAAAAGTGTTGTCACATTTTTCAGTGGTATTATAGATACTGGTCCTGCTTCATTGTCAACCCATGTTAGTAGCTTAGAGTACTTGGCCCATTACTCTAGACACGTGTCATTTACTATTTGCACTATGCTTACTGGTTCCTTCTTCAATAAGTGTGAAGGGCAAGATAGAATTCCTTCTTCCCATCATGTACTGGTGGCAACTTGTCCATACACCAATAACTGAGGTCTCTCCGAGCATCCTGGTACTCCAGATCTTCCACTATGTCTGTATATTCCATCCTCCTCTTTTCAACAACCTTTATTCGTTCTCCTATCTGGGATGGATAAATATGTTTTTGTTGTCCAACCTATTCCTTTATCCATCCTTTGTGTTTTCACATAAGCATCTTCATATGGAAATGTTCCCCTTGATCACCATCGTAGGGTTGCCCATTTTATTTTGAATTGTCCTCTAGTTGTGCAGGCTGATAGATGACTAAGGCACTTTGCATGCAATAAATGTTCTGGCTGCATTTATGATATAGGGGATGAGAGAACACTCATAGCAGCTTTCATATGGCATTCTCTCTCTTGCCTCCTTAATGTGCTGGTACCATAGGTTATTCTTTAAGTGAGCTGAATTATCAGATATGTATGTACACCTTCATGATCTTTCCCAACATCTCTTTTAATTCAAACAATCTGTTAAGTAAAATTGGGGAAGATGCAGCATGTGCTTTTCTAGGGATCATAAAGAATGTTTCATTGTCCCCCACTGTATCTGCATTTTTAATCATATCTGTCTAAATGCCATAATACTAAGGAAGAAAAGACAAAACATAAGACAAAACGAAATCATAATAACCATTCCAGAAAAACTCATTGACTTTCTTGATGGTAGTGAGTCTCTCATATTTTGGAACCTTCCTATTTTGTTTAAATTCACTATGTAATTGTGTTATCCTCTGTAACTCACACTTTTATATCAAGAACGGTAAAATAATTGCCACAATAATTCTGAAAATATTATGATTTTTTTTAGGAATGCCAAGAAATGGTATAATGTCCACATGTCATCTTACAAAGCTGGGTGACAACAGCATACAAGAAGGGGTGCAATGTTATCATGATGCGTAGCATAGAAGATGAAATGTTTTCCTTGTCTTTCTGCTCTGGTGCATCAACACATTGTTCGTTGTACCTATCTAAAAAAAGTTCCAGGATAGCTGCAAGTCTATTCATTCTTTATAAGATTTAAGAAATATCGATTTTTATTTCAAGGTTGGTTTATTATTCCATAAACTCTTTTTCTTTGCTCTTGGTTGCTGATCTTGTCTGCATGCATGGAAGTTCTTCTCTTGCTTCACTGTCAGTAGATGCAGGAGGGGTAGAAGTTTCTCCCTTGTACGGTTTGATATCGTGCAGATGCAGCTAGGCTCGCCTTCCTCGTAGCTTGACAGCTATGGGAGTGACTGCTTCCACCTAATAGGGTCCCTTGAAACAGGGTTTACTCCAAGTACGGACATATTTTCGTATCAGCACCTGGTCCCCTGGAGAAAAGCGGGGTTGTTTTAGGAGGCTATCAGGATCAGTTTGCTGGCTTTCTTCTTCAATCCACTTTGACCCCCTTCCTCTGGTTCTTGATCTGTTGAGAAATAAAAGAGACACTAGCGGTCATAGTTCCCAAATAATCATTGATCTCATCACCTAATGTCTTTGCTACACTATGTGCATCAGTTTCTACCCTAGTTGGACGAGCAAGAGGTGAACTGAGCCAGGTTGATTTTGTAACACATATAGCGCAAGGGGTAGGCAGTGTAACCACCGCTTCTTTTAAGTGATTTAAATCTTAGCTATCCTCTCCTTAAGTAATCCATTTAAACATTCACAAATCCCATTTGCCTGTCGATGACAGGCAGAAGAGAACTTGTGTTTTATCGTTAACAAAAGAGTGACCTGCTCGAACAGTACATTTACAAAATGCCATTGTCAGACCGCAAGACCTCGCACACACACCATCTTGGGAACACCTCAAACACAAGGAACATGGCGGTGCATGTGGCATCGGGGCACGTAAATGGACCTGCTGTGATCCATCTAGAAAATGGACACACCACAACCAGCATGTACCTATATCTGTTGAATGTCTGGACCATACCTACATAATCTATATGTAGATTCTGAAATGGGCCATTGTGTATAGGGATTGCTACTCTCACTGTTTGCAAAGTGTGACCTGCAGTAAATTATTGGATCACAATGCTATTCACAATAAACTGTGCCGCATGTTCTAAAAAATGTGGAGAAAACACATCTTCTGCAATTGTAGCAGCAAGACTCTCTCGAGGCGTATGCGCAGGGTAGTGAAGCTGCTCCAGCACTACCCTCAATAATGTTAGAAGTATAACTGGCTTTCCAGTGCCATCCTGCCTCCAGATTGCCTCAGTGGCGGATAAAGAATCCCCCCTGTTTTCTCCATAAGTCTTGCTCCTCTTGTGAGGCTCGACCTTGTATATCAAATATCTGAACAATAGACAGCATGTTAAAGCCCTCCTTTACCTACATGCATCGTCCTGTCATTTGCTTAACACTTCTTAGTTTGAAATCAGAAATATTTGGGAAATATGCTGCCTTTTTGGCTTCTAAGTCTGCGGCTTTGTTTCAGGGAGAAGTCATGTCTGTTCATTTAGTATGCATTGCTCATTTTATAACTGTGATAGTCAATGGGAGACTCAGTGCCTCAATAGATTTATCCAGTAGGGCCACATGTTGCACTTGTGTGCTGTCTGTGTGGAGGAAGTGCCTCCTTTTCCTGCGTGACAAACCTGCATGTATATTTGACGTCACATATCCGGAGTCAGAGTATACCACCAGTTCCTCATCCTTGTATCTTTGGAGTGTGGCGATAAGCGCCACTAATTCTGCAGCCTGTGCTGAGCAATGCAAATCAATCTCGCACTTGTTACTACATCAAATTTGCCCTCTCTGTTCAGTTTTACTACTGCTGACCCAGTATGCCTTTTGCCAGTCGTTTGCTCAATTATTGAAGAGCCATCAATAAAGAGAACTCCCGCCCCCATTTGAGAGGATTTTCTCTAACACAGGGAAATTCATCACAAAATTCAGTATATGTTGTGCAGTCATGTACATAATCATCCTCCCCTAGTGGTTCTGCTATGAATTTTACTGGATTCACTATTCTGCATCTAACCATTTTGATTGCTGGCTTCAAGATAATTACTTCATACCCTGATGCTCTTTGTGTTGTCAATGTACTTTTGGGTTTCACTAAAATGGCAAATAATGCGTCCTCATCAAATATTGTTACTGAACACCCCAATGTAATACTTGAAGCTTTTTCAAATGCAAATGCAGCAACAGCTAAAGATTTTTTGCAAGGGTAATGCCCTTTCATAACTTGATCTAAATTCTCACTATAGTAAGCCAGCGGTTTGTGTCCATGTCCTAATGTCATTTTCTGTGTAAGAAATGCCCTCATGACTTCTCCATTTGAATAATAAAATACGAAAAATTATTTGTGATAATCTTGAATTCCTAGCACATGGGCTGCACTGAATGCCTTTTTAAATTCCTCCAATCCTTCAGTCATTTCATCTGTCCATGTTATCTTACGTTTGTCTACCTGTGCTTCTTTAAGTCCTTGTAAAAGTGACTGAATATTTGTACTGTAAGCGAAAACCCAGGTCCTACAAGAGTTACATTGACCTGAAAACTATTGCATTTCCCTTACTGTTTTTGTTTCTGACGTTTTCATGATTGCTTCTGCTCTTTCAGGTGTCACTTTTCTCCCCTTTGAGAGACTGTCGTATGTACAGGAACTCTTCCTGACAATATTGTAACATTTCTTTATCTACCTTGTATCCTTTCTCTAATAATATGGTAATGAGTTGCACCGAGTCTTCCCTGCACCTTTCCTCTGTCTCACTGCACACCAATATGTCTTCCATGTACCGAATTATTGCACTCTAATCTCGGGCTATACATTACCCAGGTCCATCTGGAGGACCCTGTTAAAGATTGAGAGGAACTCACAGTATCCCAGAGGCAAACAAGTATGTTTCAGGTGGATATTTTTTATATGAAAAGGAAGTCAAATCTGTGAGTCCTCATGAAGGAGAATTGAGAAGAATGGATTTTTTAGATCTATAACTGTAAAATATTTAGCCTCAGATGGAATATCACATAATATCTTAGCGCGATATGAAACTAAAGGAAAATCTGCTTTGACAATATTGTTTAGGGGCAGAGATCCTGAATAAATCTGCATAAACTCCCAGTCGATTTCATCACTGGGTACACAGCTGTGTTACATGGGGACTCAGATGCTACTAATATTCCTTGCTTCATTAAAGCAGAAATAGTCATGATTATCCCTTTGTCTGATACTTGGGACATGGGATATTGTTTTGCTTGTGGCAGATTTGCTCCTCGTTTAAGCTTGATTTCAACTGCTCCTACTTCTTACAATAGGTCCACATCATATGGACTAGTGGTCCATAAAATATCTGGTACTTTCACCAAATCTTCCTGGAAAAATGATGGTTTCTTTTTTACCATCACCATTCTCTGCAGTATTTCTTTGTTTTCCACTTTAATCCAATAAGTGATACTTATGAAAAATACTAATTCATCATCAGAATAATCATCCCTAAAAAGCTCTTCATCTGTCGAGTATGTCAAGTGGTTCAACCTATATCCTTCATCGGGGGCTATCACTGCTCTCCACCCTCTCCCATCATCTTCTGTTCCATGGACAACCACTCTTTCCTCTCTGACCATTACTGCTTCTAGTTTAAAGGGATAATCTGTCCTTCTTTGTCATTCATGGGTATTTCTGGTCTAAACAAAAACTCTTCAGGTATTCTTAATATTTTATCTACCAACTTGGGTAACCATGAAAATAAAACAGTGACTCCATACAAAAATACTTCTGGATCTAAAGGGACTCCTCATAATGCCTTCTGGCCTGTAATGTATCCCTTGAGTGGAGCACACTATTCTTTCGTCAGTAAAAAGATATCATCATGCTAAGTGTTGTCATCAAGTCACGCCCTCATTTGTTAACTGGTGTCTGCCGAGAATTATAATAAAGGCATTGATATGTCATGTTCTCCTATAGAGATTGGAAATTTGTCTGTAAAAGGAACTAAACTCATCGGACCAGAGAATCCCTGTGCATTCATGGCAATGCCTGACATTGGGTATTTTCCCTCCTGGACACAGGAAATAGTTGCTCCAGTGTCTCCAAGTAACAAAAATGTCTTACCTCCTATCATTACCTTGAACCTTGGTTCCTGTTTTGTGTCTGGTGGCACTGATAGTACTGAACACATCAGGTTGCGCTCTTTGGGGTGTCCTATTGTGGATACAAAATCATACCTGTACTTGTGAAAGAATTTCCCCCTGCCAAAGTCACACTCCCTAATCTAGGTGCCGGTGTTTGCAGTATTCAAACATTGTGTTCTATTGTGGTACCATGACCTGTTGTGTCTGTGCTTGTTGGGTCTGTATCTGTTGTGTTTGCATAGGCAATTGATGTGGTTGCCCCTGTGACGATTGCATTTGTGATGGCGCTTGCTGTGTTTGCTGTGGTTGCTGCACACATGTCTGATTCTGCGTGTAATCTTGGGCAAACTACTCCTGTGATTCTGTATTATATTGTGGAAGATAGCCCATCCCCCCTCTCTTGGAGCTTGCCAATTTTGCTGCATGCCCCCTCTGATTCTACATATTCTGGCTATGTGTCCCATCCACCCACAGTTCCAACATTGTTGCAGCTGTCTGCCATTAAATCCCCCTCCTCCCCGAGGGTTCTGAAATCCACCTCATCCTCCTCCCCTAGATCCATTCCCTCTTCCTCTTGGCCAGATATTATACCCACTCTGAGCTCTAGGGTGTACTACATTACTTTGCTGCACTGGTTGCATCTTTTGTGTAGCTAAACCTTCATTACCTGTCAATAAAGCTCCCTCTAAGGCCAGTTTTGACAATTATTTCAGAACTAACTTTGCTTCCTCCTGTTTTCAACTCTCAGCTTTCTTTTATTCTTCTTTTGTCACAATCGGCAATGGTGCATGATAGTCAATTGTATTTCTGGCCACGCTTCGCTTCCATCCCTACCTGTTTCTTTATCTGCCTTTGCACTGGCTCGGGCAGTCCCTGACATAAAATGGGAAAAGAAATGCCACCGTTTTATCCCATTGTTCTCTCGTCTCAAGATGCGATCTCTGTTGAATATCTTGAAAAAAGGCAACAGGATCGTCATCCTTGCTCACCTTTCTAGTCATAATCACACCCATCTCTGTTGTGTCGGGATATTGTACTCTTAGTGCTCACTCGACATCTGCTCTGCAATCATTAAATGGCGCTGTATCATGTGTCGTGTTTTTGTGCAGTCACACCTGCATACACTGCTAACTTCCAAATGTCTTCATCCCTCTTCCCCAGAATGGCCAGCTAGCAGACCTTTTATGTCACCGATAGCTAATGTCACTCCTGATGTCATTATTTCTAGTTCATAAATGAATTTTCAAGCACCTGGGATGATACCTAGTGTCCCACATAGGGCTCTTCATATGCTGTTCCAATATGATGGAGGTGAGGGGGCGAGATGTAGGTATGACATGTCCACCTGCTTCTCTACAGTACCACACTCCCCACCAGGTAATCCTTCAGTGGAAGAAATTCCATAGAACAGGATATTTGATCCATGTTCGTTCTTAGTCGAGGGGCTCCCACAATCCTTTTGAATTTTGTAAAACGTGGGTTTCACCCTAAGTAGCTAAGGGTAATCACTGAGGTGGTCCAACAAGGCCGAAACATGTGTCTGGCGTTGCTGGTGGCACTCTTTTTCGGAGGAGAATTGCCTAGCATTTCAGTGCTGGACTGCCCTTGTGGGTGGGACAAAGACTGATATGAAAATGAATATTACTTCTCCGTGAAGTGTGAAGTGAGCTAAAACATGGTTGTAGACCCTCCTGAGTGGAAGAAATCCCACAGAACAGGGAATTTGATCCATGTTCATTCTCAGTCAAGCGCCTCCCACACTCCTTTTGATCCTTAATACATGAACTCAGTGGAATGGGTGATTTACTGCATCCTCCATGCGAGGACAAGCCATACCCAGGGTCGGACTGGGTCATAAAATTGCCTCGGGCACCAATGAAAAAGCGGCCCACAGTTGCAAATGGAAATTCATTCCTTTCATGAGAAACTGTTTGAGTAGTATCCAAGCTTGAGATTTTTCATAAAATGTGATGCACATTTTGCATTTCATGGAATATTTACTCAGTGCACTAGTCAAAACTGCTATCCGCTTGGTGAAGTAAATCATCAAACTTGCCCACATGGGCCAAAAAAGTGGCCCACTCTAGCATTTTGTGTTTTCTGTTCGGGCATTGCCCTAATGGCCAGTTCGAGCCTGGCCATACCCCTGTTAGTGAAGTGATAAGCAGGCTTGCATATCTTTGTCATTGGCTCCTTTGCAAGTGTCACTGGTATTGCAGGAAGGATATTGCAGCCCTACGATTCACGGGTCCTCCACCTGGCCCCCAAGTGAATTCTACCTCCCCAGAGAAGAGCAACAATATTGGAGTTGGGGTCCATGACATTGCAGGGTTGACTGGGGAATACTGTGACAATGATTGAACCAATTTGGCATTAATACCCACTCTGGCACCGGAAATCCTGTATAGGAAGTGTGCTCTCTCGTAATCCATCACTGTTGAGATGGTGTGTTGTGCCAACATCAACATCAAGAATCTGTATTTGTATTTATTGATGTTTATTGTGCGCTTTTGACAAAGCACTTTACAAGCACTGATGTATAACAGAACAAAGAATTACAGACATGGTGCCAGTAAACACAGGTCTTGGAGAAGAGAGAAAAAATTAAGAATCAGAAAGTAAAGAGAGAAATGTTTTTTAAATGCAGGCAAAAGACGTGAAAAGAAGAAGATGAGCAAACAGCGAGGGACAGAGAGTTCCAGGATTTGGGGCAAGAAGGGAAAGGCAATGGAAGCGGGAAGCAGCACACTGAGGTTTGCGTATGGTAATTAAGTAGAGAGATTGAGACTGGATGGGTCGAGACAAGAGTAGTAAAAAGTGACCACAGAGGAGAGATAAGTAGGAGCAAGGCCATGCAGCCATTTCAAGACAATATAAGCAAAGACAAAGATGAGACAGGAGGCAAATGGTAAAAGGGAGACCGACCAAAAGAAATAGAGGTGCAAGAGGGAAGAATAAAGTGCAGACTGAGAGCCGAACCATAGACAGAGCAAAGAGAGGTGAGAAGAGGGGAGACCAAGCAAGCGAGGCGAGCTATTATCAAGATGAGGGAATATTAGTAAGAAGAAGAGAAGCTTTGCAGCATGAAAATGTGAGGACGGGATGAGCATGACGAAGAATGTAATGGTGGAAATGACAGATGTGGGCAATGTTTTAAATTTGGGATGGGAAAGAAAAAGAAGAATCAAAGATGATGCTCAGGTTACAGGTAGAGGGGGTGAAGGGAAGACCAATGGAAGGGAAGGAAGGGAAAGAGAAAAAGAGGGAGGAAAACAGGATTGCAATCATGGATGGGTTGAGGTGAAGAATGTGGGAAGACATCCAAAATTGAATAGCAGAAAGACATGGTGAGATGGTAGAGTGGAGAGAGTCCAAAAAAGAAGAGGAGATGAAAATCTGTGAGTCTTCTGCATAGAAATCACAAGAAAGATTGCATGAACTAATCAGTGTGGAAAGAGGGATAGTTTAGAGAGAAAACTATAGAGGACTGAGAAGCAATGGGCAAGGCGTTGAAACGGGACAGGCCCATGACAGTAGGAAAGATAA
Source organism: Ambystoma mexicanum (assembly GCF_040938575.1). Taxonomy (NCBI): domain Eukaryota; kingdom Metazoa; phylum Chordata; class Amphibia; order Caudata; family Ambystomatidae; genus Ambystoma; species Ambystoma mexicanum. The sequence continues at coordinate 869,514,817 of NC_090937.1, forward strand.
GAGAGATAGGAATGAAACGACTGTAGAGCAGAACCTAACAGACCATGGGATGGTAACGAAGACAAAAGAGTAGGACAGTATAGAAAGCAGTTGATAGATAAAGAAGAATGTGTACAGAAGACAGGTTTATGAGACAGGCAGTGAGAAGAGTGTTAGAAACATCTAATAGTTCCGTTTCAGTAGAATCTGTGGGGTGAAATCCAGATTGATGGGGGAGTGGATGTTTAAGAAAAGAAAATGCATGAGTGAACACATTCCATTGGAGACGTTTCTATAGAAATGAGAGAGGGGAAATAGGGTGAAAGATAAAAGGGAGTGACGGGTCAAGATAAGGTTTTTTTCAAAATAGAATTAATAGCAGGTTTGAAAGAAGAGGGAAGGTAAGACGAGGAAAGGGAAAGGTTAAATAGACATGTGAGGTAGGGGAGCAATTGTGGGTAGATAGAGTGTATTAAGGAAGAAATAGGGTCAAGGGGAGAGGAAATATGATGGACATTGATTAAAAAGTGGGCAGTGTCAAAATCAGTAATAAGGGAGAAAGAAGAACATTTGTGGAAGAAAAGTAAGGTTGTGAGGAGATTTGTGTGCAGGAATAGAAAGCAGGATGGTGATAAAGAGAGCAATAAACAGGGCAGAAAAAGAAAGACAGTGCTGATGGAAAGAATATGGAGGAGCAATAGGAAGTGCCATGACAGAAGTGAGCTTGTAATGCAGAAAGGAGGGGACTTTTAAAGGGAGATATAAAATACTGTGTACCAGACAAGGGCAGGCCCGAGCAGGGGCAAACAGCAAGCAAGTCATTACCCTTAGATCGTCCGTCCTTTGATACTGGCACCCAGGGCAAGGACACCCTACAAGGGTTTAAGAAAATGGCAGCATGGAGCATGTGACCAAGTCACATAGGTGCTGCAATGCAACTGGGGGCAGTGGCGGCTGATTAGGTTGCAGGAAAGGGTAAGGTGTGGCAGGAGCCACAGTGGAGACCATTTCCTCAGGTGTAAACCATTCCTGTGAGGAAGAGAGCAGAGGGAGCATCACAGCATCAGTATGCTAGACACAGGAAATGTGGCCATGTCACGTGACTCGGTCACGTGGGTGCTGTGATGCAGCAGGGCACAGTGGCGGCTGATGAGAGGGCATGGGTGGGCCAGGTGTGCCAGGGGCCATGACGGAAACCGGCACCTCAGGCAGCAATCCTTGCTCTGGTGGGGAGACCAGCTGGAACATCACAACATCGGCTCAGGTGATCAACAAAATGCATATACATTTCCCATGTCACATAACTAGGTCTCATTGGCGCTGTGATGGAGCTTGGTGCAGCACTGTATAATGAGGCTGCAGGGTAGAGCCATTTATGGCAGAAACCAGGATAGATACTGGCACCTCCGGCGGCAATCCTTGCTCTGATTGGTAGAGCAGCTGGAGCAAAACAGAAAATGTGAATACAAACCTCACTGGACACACACATGACAGTTATATCTACTGACATCCAGCAAGGAATTGCAATAAATAGACATTTGGGGGACAGAAGTTTACATGGAATGTTATGACATTGGACCTCTCACATACATGCATGTGTACACATAGTAGGACTTTTCATATGTTTCCCTTTCACTGATATCAGTTTTCACCCTTAGAGGAGACACCAACTCATCATTGTGAAGGCCCAAATAGAAATATGCCATAAACCTCATAGCACTGCTGAAATATGCACCAGGAACCCCCTGGAGTGTACCTTTAGAACAGTGAGGTCCAACTGCAGATGCCTGGACGATTCAGACATATTCAGATATATTGCATTTTATCCAGGTCTGGCCAACAAATGCAGTGCTACTGTGATCTTCACCCACAGCAGCACATGAAACATGCTGCTGTAGATGTTCCAAGAGACATGGCAGAGGGCCTTAAGGGTAACCCGGTATCAAGAGATTTACTATATTCAGCATGTGTGCTAACACGGACCTGTGTATCAGACATGTCAGTGTCCATTGAGGTGCCACGCCAACATATGACAATGAACATGTCTGCCTTTGTTATTATGTTCAACCTATTTCAATATGTGGACTCAAATCACAGGCTACCAGCTGCCGCAAATCCAGTGTGATCAGGAACATCCCAATTGGAAAGTACATTACGGCATGCAGAAATAGTATGGAAGTGTCTGAATTTGAACAGGATTGTGAGATATTAACTGCAAGGTTTAAGCAGAGAGGTTACATAGTGTACAGAAGTGTACCCAATAGCATATGTGTGTATTTAGAAGTTGTGTCCAATAGCTTCTCTGAGAAAAGTTGCATTTAGAAGTTGTGCCCAATAGCCTCTCTGAGAAAGTTGCATTTAGAAGTTGTGCCCAATAGCCTATGTATGTATTTAGAAGTTGTGCCCAATAGCCTCTCTGAGAAAATTGCATTTAGAAGTTGTGCCCAATAGCCTCTCTGAGAAAAGTTGCATTTAGAAGTGTACCCAATACCCTCTCTGAGAAAAGCTGCATTTAGAAGTGTACCCAATAGCATATGTGTGTATTTAGAAGCTGTGCCCAATAGCTTCTCTGAGAAAAGTTGCATTTAGAAGTTGTGCCCAATAGTCTATGTGTGTATTTAGAAGTTGTGCCCAATAGCCTCTCTGAGAAAAGCAATATTTAGAAGTGTACCCAATAGCATATGCGTGTATTTAGAAGTTGTGCCCAATAGCCTCTCTGAGAAAAGTTGCATCTAGAAGTTGTGCCCAATAGCCTCTCGAAGAAAAGTTGCATTTAGAAGTGTACCCAATACCCTCTTTGAGAAAAGCTGCATTTAGAAGTGTGCCCAATAGCCTCCCTGAGAAAAGTTGCATTTAGAAGTGTGCCCAATAGCCTACCTGAGAAAAGTTGCATTTAGAAGTGTACCCAATAGCCTATGTGTGTATTTAGAAGTTGTGCCCAATAGCCTCCCTAAGAAAAGTTGCATTTAGAAGTGTGCCCAATAGCCTCCCTGAGAAAAGTTGCATTTAGAAGTGTACCCGATAGCCTATGTGTGTATTTAGAAGTTGTGCCCAATAGCCTCTCTGAGAAAAGTTGCATTTGGAAGTTGTGCCCAATAGCCTCTCTGAGAAAAGTTGCATTTAGAAGTTGTGCCCAATAGCATATGTGTGTATTTAGAAGTTGTGCCCAATAGCCTCTCTGAGAAAAGTTGCATTTAGAAGTGTACCCAATAGCCTCTCTGAGAACAGTTGCATTTGGAGTTGTGCCCAATAGCCTCTCTGAGAAAAGTTGAACTTAGAAGTGTACCCAATAGCCTATGTATGTATTTAGAAGTTGTGCCCAATAGCCTCTTTGAGAAAAGTTGCATTTAGAAAAGCTTGGACAAGTCGCCCAATAGCCTCTCTGAGAAAGCTGCATTTAGAAGTTGCGCCCAATAGCCTCTCTGAGAAACGTTGCATTTAGAAAAGCTTGGCCAAGTCGCTGTCCTGTGGGTGGGGGAGGGAGCCTATGTGTGTATTTAGAAGTTGTGCCCAATAGCCTCTCAGAGAAAAGTTGGAATTAGAAGGGCATTTAGAAGTGTCCCGATAGCCTCTCTGAGAAAAGTTGCATTTAGAGGTTGTGCCCAATAGCCTCTCTGAGAAAAGTAGAATTTAGAATTGTACCCAATATCCTGATAGTCTAATATCATCTGTATAATGTACCTAATAGTACCTAATACCCTAGAAGTGTATTCATACCCTAATATCATCTCTGTGTACAGCTGAAGCGAGAAGTGAACCTAATAGTCTAATATCATCTCCGTGCAAATTGAACTTGGAAGTGAGCCTAATAGCGGGCTTTACTGAATTTAGAACTACAATTAGTTTCTACACTCAACTTCTCCTTAAATAGCTTACCTATCTTCCAGTTTACTCAAAGAATGGCAACCTACCAGAAGAAAGTCTACCAACAACATAGCAGTGCTGTAGCTACAACTAAATAAATTGCCTAACTAGCATATCCTAGGGTCTAGCTACAACCCAAAACAGCCTAATATCTGCAAACTACTACAACCCTGAAACCTAGACTACTCACAGCCAGTGATATAGTCTAACATATAAAGTCCAATAAATTTAAGTTTCAACTGAGACCACACCTAACAGCTCGTACAAAGCATGAGCGCACCCACTCCAACAGAGTCTGTCGGAAACGGCCACTGTAGACCGCCCTCACTTCCCGGTGTGCCATCCGTCCCGTACCCCCCTTCCCAAATCACCCCACCCTCCTTTGCACTCCCTACCATTCCCCTCTCCAAACACCAAGCCAGAGGGGCACGATGGCGAGCCAACCACCCTAAGACCACGCCTCCCCCGAACCCCACCACCGGCCAGCCCACGTTAACCATGCCTGCTCCCCTCCCTATCACAGCGGGCACACCTTGCCCTGCAAGCATCCACCCCCTGTCCACAAACCCCCACCACCTTCCCCCCCGAACACACCCTTTCCCGTCCCAAAAAACTGCACGCCTAGCCTTAGCAAGAACCGAAGCGGCATCCCTCTCCCCCTCTGACCCCTCCTCTCTCACACTCCAATGGCAACAAAGAAACTAAAAGGGAATCGCACCTGGTCCCCCTCAATCTGTCAGCACTCCTCGCCTCCCTTGTCTCGACCCACCTCCACTTTCGCCCAATCACCTCCGTCCCCCATAGCTTCATCTTTTCTGAAACCCATCTCCCTCGACTTCTCATCAACTGAAATGGAAACTCCTAACCGCCCACACCCCACCCCCCGAGCCAAACCCGATCCAAACCCGATCATCCGAGCACAAGCAGCCACCCAATCCTGCCCGAAGCCTGCCAACTATTCTGCTCACCCACTATTCCTGCCGATCATCACCCACCCTCTCCCTCTACAGCTTCCTCTCTCTCCACCATTGCCCCCTTCCGCTCCAGCCCCGAGACCAACCTCGCTTGTCGATGTGAACTGCATCCTATTTGATGCCCGATCCGTAGCAAAAAACAGATTCTCCATCTTTGACCTCCTCGCCTCTGAAAAACCAGACCTGGTCTTCATCACCGAAACTTGGTTCTCTGACGACTTTGCTCCAATCGCCAGTGAAGCCTTTCCCCCTGACTACTCCCTCATACCACTGAACCGTCCCTCTAGAGAAGGGGGAGTAGCATTCGTCTTCAAGTCTCTCTTCCATGCCTCAATCTTCAACAACCAACCTTCCATTCCTTCCTGCAAATCACTCCTCGTTAAACTATCCCTCTCCCCGTCGCTCTCGCACAGCTTCCGAATAATCTACAGGCCCCCAGGCTATGATAGACAATTCGCAAACAACCTCTGCGACTCAATTGCCACCCTTCAACTAACCCAACCCAACCTCACCCTTCTTGGAGACTTCAACATATGACTCGACATCCCCACCAACCCTATGACACACTCTCTGGTTGACGGTTTAGACGCAATTAACTTCCAACCCCACATAAATGGCCCGACTCACTATAAAGGACACACTCTTGATGCTATCTTTGGTGGTCGGTCATTTTTTTGAAAAAATAATGTCGAAAGACAATTTTTGCGAAAAAAAAATGTCGAATTCGTTTTTTTTAAATTATATATTTATTTTGGGGTTCGGGATAAAAAAAAATAGGTAAAACAAAAAATAAATTTAAAAAAGGGGGGTTGGGGGAACCCCCCCATTTCGGAAAAAAAAGCATTAAAAAAAAATGCAACATTTTTTTTTGACATTTTTTTTTCGAAAAAATGACTTTCGACATTATTGGTTTCGAAATTATTACTATAAACCGCTATCTTTAACTCCAACACCCTGATTCATTTAAACCCCCGCACCCCCATCATCTGGTCTGATCACTTCATCCTCTCTTTCGTCATTCACTCACCCGACCCCACTCCCGTACTCGAATCTGAACCACCTAATCTACGCAAATGCTGGAAAAAACTAATAATCGTCCCGGATCTAGCCGACGCACTCCTCCAATCGCCACCACCTACCAGCCAACTCATTAAACAACTAACCTCTGATGCCTTTGGCTCATGGCTCAACTTATCTCTGATGCGGCTCACACCCCCTTGCAAACCATCAACCCGCCGTGGCCTTTTCCCCAGATGGTTCACTCCTGAGTTGAAAACCACTAAACAACTATATAAATACCTAGAACGCAAATGGCAGAAAGACAAAACCAAGGAGACCAGGGCCACCTTGGCCCGTCACCTCTATCAGTACAAGGCCGAAATCCAGAAGGCAAAAAAAGCACACTACAATTCCCGAATACTAAACTGCAAAAACCCAAGCAAAGAACTCCACAAAATCATCTCTGAATTCACCAAACCGGCTTGCACCACGACCGTCCCAACCCCCTCACAATCACTGTGCGACTCACTCTCCCTCCACTTTTACACCACGGCACTCGAAAGAACAAATACTCTAGCCACCAAACTGGCTCTCTTACAACCACCAGGCAATACTCCCCCCATAGCGGCCAGTCCACCAGCTGCGACCACTATGCAACCAACGTTCGAATCCTTTAGTCCAATATCACCAGAGCAATTTCTCAAACTTCTATCTGCCCGCAAACCATATGGCTCCCCGCTGGACCCTTGCCCAGCCACAACCCTCAAAGAAATGTTTGCTTCCACCTGTGCAGGAGAACACGCAAGATCGATCATAAATGCCTCCCTTTCCTCTGGTATCTTTCCCGACGCATTCAAAACGGTTCATGTCAAACCGCTAATTAAAAAACCTTCCTTTGACCCTCTACAGCCCAGAAAACTACCGCCCCATCTCGAACACCAGATTCCTTGTCAAACTCATTGACCGAACCGCCTACTCCCAACTAAATGCCTTTGTCGAAGCCAACAATCTCCTAGACCCCACACAATCCTTTTTCAGAGCCTGTCACGGAACCGAAACCACCCTAACCTCAATCTGGGATGACCTTAAAATGACGGCAGACTCCGCGGGATGCGCTGCACTAATCCTTCTTGACCTATCTGCCGCCTTCAACACAATCAATCACTCAATCCTCCTAGACCGCCTCCACTCCCTAGGAATTCATGGAACCGCTCTTAAATGGATAACTTCATTCCTCAAAGACAGGTACCAAATAACGATACTCTCCACCTATACCTCCCAAGCCCGACCAGTCGACACGGGAGTCTCACAAGGATCATGGCTATCTGCCCTCCTGTTCAATCGCGACTTGATCACCATCCCTCCAATAGTTAGTTCACAGAACATCCTGTGTTACAACTATGCCAACGACACTCAACTAATTCTAAAACTAATTAACTCAAATTCCAACTCCCGACCTGACCTGGCCTCCTGCCTCCTCGACATAGAACTCTAGATGACCCAAAGCCACCTCTTGTTAAACCCCTCCAAAAACGGAAATCATGGTATGTGGCAAATCCAAGCTTCTTCCGCAACCACTACCCTGGCCATCCGCCATGGGCAGCTCACCGAACCCCTGCAACTCAGTGAAAAATCTTGGGTGCATCCTTGACTCTGACCTAACACTCTCACGCCAAGTCAACACCGTCTCAAAATCTGCCACTACCACCTTAAAACCCTCAGGCGCATCTTTCCATATCTCTCCTTTCCTTTCCGCAGTCCAATCAATCGTTATGTCAAGACTGGACTATGCAAACCCCCTATACCTCGGAATCCACGCGTACCAACTGAATAAACTCCAAAGGGCACAAAACGTGGCAGCCAAATTGCTACTTGCGCACGGCCCAAGAGACCACGTCTCCCCAGCCCTTAAGACGCTGCACTGGCTTCCAGTAGCCCAAAGGGTGACTTTCAAAACCTTATGCATCTCCCATCGAGCACTGCATAAAACCAGACCCCAATATCTTCAAGACAAACTAAAACCCTATCACTCCCCTCGCACCCTAAGGTCAAGCTCAGCCAGCCTCCTAGTCATTCCTAAAACAAACTCAGTCAGATTAGGTGCATCAGCATTCTCAGCCTTGGCCCCCAGCCTGTGGAACTCACTCCCACCCCACATCCGCTAAAATGAGGATTTAACATCTTTCCGCAAACTGCTGAAAACCTGGCTCTTCCCCTAAAACCAACCGGTAACCAAACTAACCCAAACAGACAATCAGCATCTCAACGACACCTACCCAGCAAACTACCTGTGGCAAGAAATTGACAGCTAATGACCCTGAATATAAACTAGATAGACAAACAGAATTAAACGAGTAAAGTAGGTCAAAACAGTGAAGCGGTTAATAAGAATAAATCATAGGGAAACTCTAATAAGATGTAAACTGCCGAAACGCACATAATGCATGAAGAGGGAACGGAATGAATGGCGACAATGAAATAGTTAGAATAAATGAAGCGTGTTGAACAAGATGAATTCACTGAGTGAAAGAATACATGAATGGAAGAACTGATGACTATAGAGATTGAATAAGTGTGTAAACTAAATGAGTATGTACAGCGGATAAGTGTATAGAATTGATGAACTTGCTAAGCGTTTGAGTGTGTAGAGTGGTTGAGTATAAACAGTTGAATGTACTGAATGGAAGAATGCATGAGTGGAAGAACAGATGACTACATAGATCAAATGAGTGTGTAAATTGAATGAGTATGTAGATCGGATGAAGGTATAGAATGGATGAACATGCTTAGCGGATGTGCGTCTCGAATAGTTGAGTGTGTAGAGCGGATGAGCGTGTATGGCGGATGAGTGCATAAATACAGAGAAGCAGATATAGAACTGATGAATGTACAGAACGTATGAGCATGTAGAGTGAGTGAGCATATAGAGTGAATGAGCGTGTAGAGTGGGGGAGCGTCTAGAGTGGGGGAGCGTCTAGAATGGGGGAGCGTGTAGAGTGGGAGAGCGTGTAGAGCGAGAGAGCATGTAGAGCGGGGGAGCGTGTAGAGCCGGGGAGAGTGTAGAGCAGGGGAGCATGTAGAGCAGAGGAGCGTGTAGAGCGTAAGAGCATGTAGAGCATAAGAGTGTGTAGAGCGTAAGAGCATGTAGACCGTAAGAGTATGTAGAGCGTAAGAGTATGTAGAGGGTAAGAGTATGGAAATGCGGATGAGCATGTAAGCGTATAGAGCAGATGAGTGTATAGAGCAGATGAATGTATGGAACGGATGACGAGTGTATAAAGCCGATGAGTACATAGAACGGATGAGGGTAGAGAACGGATGAGGCCACAGAGCGGATGAGGTTACAGAGCGGATGAACTTATAGACCAGGATTACTGCATATTACCAAATGCCTCTAAGGGACTGATCAGTGCATATTAATGTTGAACGTGGGGAAAGCATGAGTGCATAGAGCAGATGAGTGCATAGAGCGAATGAGTGTACGGAGCGGATGAGTGCAGGGAGCAGATGAGCTGAATGCGTGGAAAGCACGAATGCATTGAGCGGATGAGTGCAGGGAGTGGATTAGTACGGGGAATGGATGAGTACGGGGACTGGATGAGTATGGGGAGTGGATGAGTACGGGGAGTGGATGAATACAGAGAGTGGATGAGTACGGGGAGTGAATGAATACGTGAGCGGATGAGTACCGGGAGCGGATGAGTACCACGAGCGGATGAATACGGGGAACTGATGAGCGCCGGGAGCGGATGAATGAGGTGAGCGAGTGAGTGCGGGGAGCGTATGAGTTGAATGCATGGAAAGCACAAGTGCACTGAGCAGATGAGTACATAGAGCGGATGAGTGCATAGAGCAGAGAAGTGAGGAGAGCTGATGAGTGAGGGAACAGATGAGTGCAGGGGAGCAGATGAGTGTGGGGAGTTGGTGAGTGCAGAGAGCTGGTGAGTGCGGGGAGCTGGTAAGTGCGGGGAACTGGTGAGTGTGGGGAACGGATGGGTGCGGGGAGCAGATGGGTGCAGGAAGCGGAAGAGTGCCGGGAACGCGTGAGTGCGGGAGCGGGTGAATGCGGGGAGCGGGCGACTGCATAGGGTGGATGAATACGAAATACACGGGCAGACAGGAGTGCATGCGTGGGGCAGCCAGGAGTGCATGCATGGGGCAGACTGGAGCGCACATGGCGGACTTGAGCGCGCGGGGCGGACGGGAACGCATGGAATGAATAAAAGTACATAGAACGGACTTGAGCGCATAGAACTGTGCGACGTACATAGTATGGTCTGGAATACAGGGAACGTTTGAAAGAACATGTAACCCATCATATCACACCCCACGCTTACTCTCTTCTTTACACCACCACTCAACTAAAACACAGAGATACTATGACACCATTCGGTATAACTGTTCTCATACTAACATCTCCCGCTCACTCCCCATCATTCTAAGTAAACACTGCTGGCTACACACCCCCAGCCAGGCGTTCTCCTCAGGCCTAACGCAGCCACAGTCGGTCTGGATAAATCCTGCCAGAACGAACACATACCCCTGATCTCAACCATCACACCTATCGCTAAAAAGCAGCCATTTCACGAATACCGCACCAGCTGCACATATACCCGGTGCACACACGCGCCGTTGACTCTCCCTACTCTCTCTACTGACCTGAACTTCGGTTCCCAAGGGCGTTCAACCTACCAGCACCTTAAGGCGCTATATAAATGCACAATAACATAATATAACATAACATAGAGGAATGTGTTGTAAAGTGTCTTTTGCTCTTGAGTGGAATTCTACAACGTAGAATTCCACTCATTCTCTGATGTCATGTTTACTTCTGTTCAGAGGGGGGATTCTATGAAGAGCCGTTAGAAGCTGGAGTGAAGAGGTGCTGTGTAGGCTGAGTACTGCTGGCTCAGGCTAGTTACCAATAAAGGACCTTCACTCACCTGTAGTGTAGGCCCCTTGTTACACTGGCGACGAGAGTAACCAGCCTCTGACCCACGTTGCCTTTGCAGCTGCCAGCAGTTGCCTACATTCCTCTTTTCACCTTTGGGAGAGTGCCTGCTCCGGAAGAGGAGCGGCGGGCCGTGTGGAGAAGAGCCCTCCCGCCGAAGCTGTCTGCGTCGAGTGACTCGTCCGGAATCATCTGGGAGGAGCAGCATTTCCCAGCCCCTGCCTTCACAGTTCGTCCGTGGGCTGCAGCGCCTGTTGTCCCGTGGAAGGGAGGCCCTCCGCGCACGTCGGCACCAGGACAGCCGACGTGCTCCCAGCCTGTGCTCCCCAGCTGGGGTTGAGCGTGGTGCCTCCTCGGACAGCAGGTGAGAGGGGAAGGGATCCCTGTTTTCCAGCGCATGTCCACCCTGCGCGGCGAGCGGGGCTGGGGGTCAGGGCGAGCGTGCTGTTCAGCTCCCTGTGTCCGCTGCCCCCGTTCCCTTAGCAGATATCGACGCAGGCTGGAGGAGGGTGGGACTAAATGCCAGGCGCCTCCTTTCTGCTTCCTGCCTTGGGGGCGTTCCCGCCGTTCAGAGGGAGATTTAACCCCTTGTGGATCCTCCAAGTTTTGTCACTGAGCCCGCACCCAGCCCTGCCTTAGGGGCGTTCCCTCCAGCGGCACAGAGGGAGAATTAACCCTGTGTGGATCTTCCAAGTGTTTCATGACTGCATCCCGGCCACATCTCTATCTTTGCTCAAAGCACGTTGTATTGTACAGTGACACTCCAGTTTTGGTTGCTTTGCCAGGCACATGAGGAGGTTGCACAGTGGATACTAATTCATTACAAGGTTGCACAGTGGAAATTGGTTCATTACAAGCCTGTCTGACTCCCCCCCTCTCAACATGCAGCACAATAATGCACGTCCGCCACTTGCATTCTTGGCCAGTCCTGGTGAGCAGCCTATTGTGTGGGACTTGTGGGTGGACACCTTCAAAGTGTACCTCAGAGCAGCGGGTGGTGCAAAATTCACAGATGATAAGAAGAAGGCGGCGTTGCTCAATTGTTTGAGAACTGAGGGCCCCAGGGTATTCAGGCACCTACCCGGCCCCAATGTGCACGCTGCCCCCGCTGCCCAGGCAGAAGGCAGCAAGGGTGGTGATGTAGTACCAGCAGTGGTGCTCGCTTATGAGACAGCTTTGGGCAAGTTGGAAGCGCGATTTGGCAAGAGGGCCAATGTTGTTCTTGAGAGGTACCATTTCTTCTCGAGGGCTCAAGGCTCTTGTGAGGGTATAGATGCTTATGTGACTGCCCTACGCACTTTGATTGCAACATGCAAGTTCACTGGTACCGTCGATGAGTACATCCGTGACCAAGTAATGATGCGCACATGTGATGTACAAGTCAGGGAGAGACTACGGATTGAAAAAGACCCACCCCTAGAAAAAGGCATAGAGATTGCCTGCGCAATTGAAGAATCAAGGAAGAGTGTGAGAGAAATGGCTGATAAAGGGGAAGCTGTGCATGCTCTGATCCCCCGTAGGCCAAAGTGAGGAACAAGGATGGCAGAGCAGGACCCTCATCGAAGGAACAGTGCAGGCGATGTGGTTGGCGAGGTCATGCAGCGGGTGCAAAGGAATGTCCTGCTACCAATGTGGACTGTAGGAAATGCAAAGCTAAGGGACATTATGCCCGCATGTGCTGGGGCGTTGCCTCCACTAAGGTGTCAGTGAAAATGGTGGACGTGAATGATGATGATGATGATGTGACGATAGTGGGGTACATGGGTTGTTCTGACAGGGGTGAAGGAGGTGTGCCTGAAGGGACATTGTTGAGTGTGGGGAGCTGCAAGAAGAGAGCTTGGGCAACGCTCATGGTCAATGGCATTCCGTTAGAGATGATGGTGGACACAGGTTCTCCATACACTATGATATCCCCTGAACTATACGAGTCCAAGTTCCACAAGAAGGTGTCTGATCTCTCCTCTTCTGATATAAACCCGCGTGCCTATGGGCGAGTGCCCATCAAAGTTTTAGGGTTTGAATGGGTTGACATAGAGTTTGAAGGCAGAATGACTAGGCGTAAGTTGTATGTGGCTCACAAGGGTGACCCTGTAGTGGGTTGGGACGAACAAGCTGCCCTGGAGCTGCAAATTAGACCTGAGAAACCTGTCCCTGTGATGAGTGTATGTGAAGAGAATGACTGTGCCATGTTGCCTGAGGGAGTCACAGAAGAAGTGTTGGAGAGCAAGTTTCCCTTCGTTTTTACTTCAAAGTTGGGCAAATTGAAGGGTTTTGCACACAAGATAGTTCTCAAGAAAGGTTCTGTGCCCTTTGTACACAAAGTCAGAAGAGTTCCGATCATGGCTCCTGATGCTTTAAAGGAAGAGTTACACAGACTCAAGGAGTCTGGGGTCATAGAGGAAGTAGAGTGTTCAGAATGGTTGGCCCCGGTAGTATTGGCACGCAAGGGTGATGGAGGAATGAGGATGTGCGTAGATCTCAGAGATCTAAACTCAAGCATTTGGGTTGACAGACACCCCCTGCCCGACATCAATGAGATGCTTTCCCAGGTGTCTGGGGCTTCCTGCTTTTCTACTTTTGATCTTTCTTCTGCATATCATGAGATAGATCTGCATGTGGAATCTCGCCCGCTTACATACTTTGTCATCCCTTTTGGCACCTTCCATTTTTGTAGGATGCCCTTCGGCTTGGCCTCTGCAGCTGTGGTTTTCCAGAGGACAATGCAGAAACTTTTTGGGGGCATTCGGGGGGTAGAATGTTTCCAGGATGACATTTTAGTATGGGGTAAGTCGCGAGCTGAACATGATGTTAGGGTTCTTGAGGTGATGTGTGTCTTGAGGGATTGTGGTCTCACTCTCAAACTTAGCAAGTGCAAGGTGGGTGTTCCCAGTGTGACTTACTTGGGACATTCGTTAGATGCCCAGGGTATTCATCCTAGGGCAGAGTTGGTAAAAGCGTTGAAGGATGCACTGGCCCCAGTAAACAAAGATCAGTTGAGATCCTTCATGGGTCTCGCTGAATACTACTGTAGATATGTCCCTTTGTATGCCGACAAGACTGTTGGTATGAGGTTGTTGCTGAAGAAGGATGTGCATTTTGCATGGTCAGACCAGTGCCAAACGGAATTTATCAGGTTGAAGGAGGAGATTGAGCAAGCCCCGTCCTTGGCTTCCTTTTTACTGGCCAGGAAAACTTATCTCACTGTGGACGCGAGTGAGTATGGCATAGGTGCTGTCTTGGAGCAGAGGGTGGAGGGCGAGCTTCGGCCTATCGCCTTTGCATCCAGAGTGCTCAGAGAGGCTGAAGGCAGGTACGCTGTCATAGAGACAGAAGCTCTGGCTGCTGTGTGGGCCTCTAAATATTTTAGGACCTTCCTGTGGGGAATTGAATACACCTTGCGCACTGACCACAAACCTTTGGTGCACGTGTTGACAACCAAAGGGTTGTCCCATGCGTCTTCAAGGATTATGAGGTGGATATGGCGGAGTTCAATTTCAAGGTTGAATATGTCCCGGGAGCGAGGAACGCGGTAGCGGATTGTCTGTCGCGGTTTCCGAGGTCTGATTATGTCGATGTAGTCCAGGATGTAGTGGGGGATGAATGCACCTTGGTTGCGAGTGTGGTGCCGGCTTTGTCGGAGTTGGAATGGGGTGCAGAATGTTCAGCTGATCCTGAATTGATGGAAATAAAGACTGCGCTCAGTAGTGGGGTTGTTGGTTCTGCGTTGTCTAAATTGTATGGTCACGTGTGGGAGGAATTGTCTGTAGGTCCATGGGGTGTGGCCAGAGGTCTGAGGTTGGTTCCTCCATGTTCCCTTAGGGGGAAGCTCATTGATTTGGCCCATGAGGGGCATGTAGGAAGGTCCATGACCAAGAGGAGGCTCAGAGAAGAGTATTGGTGGCCCCGAATGGATGCTGATGTGGAGGATGTGGTGAAGGATTGTGCGGCCTGTTCCTCTAGTGACAAGAGCAAAGTTCCAACTCCCCAACCTATTTATCCTGTGGAAGTGCCCCGTGAAGTGTAGTCCAAGGTGGCGCTTGACATAATGGGCCCCATAGATTCATTGGGGAGGGGGTCTAAGATTTATTGTGGTTTTGGTGGATTACACGTCCCGATGGGTTGAGGCTACGGTTACTGCCCAGAAAGTGGTGGAGTTCCTCTCTGCGGTGTTTGACAGGGAAGGCGTGCCTGCGGGGTCGGTGACCGATAATGGTGCCCAGTTTGTGTCGGACTACATGCAAAAGTTTTTGCATGATCTTGGTATACGTCATCATAGGGTTGCGTTATATAACCCACAGGCTAATGGTCTGTTAGAACGCATGAATCGTTTTGTCAAGGGTGCGGTTCAGTTGGCCCTTGCCAATGGTCTTCCCTGGGGAGAGTAGTATCAGAGTCACTTAAAGCATACAGACTTACTCCTTCCGTTTACACTGGTCATTCTCCTTTCGAGTTGATGCGAGGGAAGAAACCTGGCTCCAAATTGAGAATCCCTGCCTTGGGTGGTGGGGTTCAATCACAAGTGGATATACAAGAAGTCTTAGATCGAGTACGGTGTAGGCAACAGCGTTTTCTGCAGGAACAACTGGCCCGCAGGAAGCCCTTGCCGGTCAAGATGGGTGATTGGGTGCAGATCAAGAATCCCAGGTTTGCAGCAAAGGGACTTAGCAAGTATATGAAACCACGTTTAGTTGTCAAGTGTGGTCGTGGTTACGTCAAACTTGAAGATGGCTCCAGATGGAGTCTCAGGCGTGTGGTTGTGGTAGACAAGGTCAAAACGGATTCTGCTGGTGGTGCGTGGGTGGAGCCTGATTGCGCTGTAGGCGATGCTGGGGCGATGGTTGAGTGTCCCTTGCCATGCCCTTCTACTCATGAGGAGGCTGCTGATAAGGTGGCTTCTATGCTGGCCCCTTCTCACAATGGTGAAACTGCTCTTGTTCCGGTGCGTGAGCGTGATGAGGAGGCATCCTCTCTTACTGGGCCGTCTGTCTCTGTCCAGAGTAATGCTCATCCTGTCAGAGCGAGGAAGGTTCCTTCTAAGTACAATGATTATGTTTTGGGTGCCATAGTTCGTTAGCACTTGTTCTTGTTCTTATGTTTTCCCCTCTTTGAGCTGCATTTAGGTCCTTGTTCTGGTTCTTATCTTTTTCCCCTCCTTGAGCTGCATGTTGGCTCTTATTATGTGTTGTGGTGGATGTTTGTGTTTGCCTGTTGGTGTGTGTGTTGCGGTTGCGTGTGTAGCTGTGTGTGTGTGCAGTTGTTTTGCCGTCAGTTGTGGGTAAAGGGGGGAGAAGTGTTGTAAAGTGTCTTTTGCTCTTGAGTGGAATTCTACCTCGTAGAATTCCACTCATTCTCTGATGTCATGTTTACTTCTGTTCAGAGGGGGGATTCTATGAAGAGCCGTTAGAAGCTGGAGTGAAGAGGTGCTGTGTAGGCTGAGTACTGCTGGCTCTGGCTGGTTACCAATAAAGGACCTTCACTGTAGTGTATGCCCCCTTATTACAGAATGCACAGGCAAGAAGCCTGGGTATGCATAGGCATGAACTACTCAAACCAAAAGGCAAAAAAAAAATGATGATTCATCTGCTGTGAAAATGATCACACAATATTTGTCAAAGAGTCATACGTTTTTTTAACATATTTCATAAACATTGGCACATATTGGCATTAGATTCTAATCTTAACAATTATATCAAGGAAGTACCCACTTGTGTGTACACGAAAGCCCCAACACTTAGAACTGTACTCAGTGCTTCATTTCTGAAACCAACAGAAGTGCCTAAGACTTGGTTACATCAGAACCTACGTGGGTTTTACAAATGTGGACCGTGTAGCATGCGTCAGTATGCTGAGGAAAGCATGCAAATTAAAATCAATATCGAGGAGGAACATACTATCACAGACTTCATTAACTGCAGATCGAAATTGTGCGCTTATGTGGATTGATTTCCATTGGCAGTACAATCCGTGAACTTTGAGTACGGATCAGAGAACATTTCAATTACGGTTGAGATGACTGGAAACATTCAATATTTTAATATTGTACGGATAGGAATCAATATGAAAAGGTTTGAATCGAAACATTCTTTTACATTAGGGCATTGGTTTTCTTTCTTTCAATATGGGAAATCCATTAATAGAGGATTAATAGAACTCTGAAGAACCCCAGGAATTTCACAGGATTTGAGTAGTGAGTCTGATATGATTTATCAATTATATATAATTTGTAAGTCTGGGGCATATCCCTGTAGGTAGAGGTTCAAGATGGCATCACACATTATCACAAAGGAGGTCATAGTCAGGCACCGTAACGCTAAAGTATTCATTAGCTGGACACAAATGTGAATTTAATAACATCAGCAATATTTGGCACATCACAGTAGTAAGCATATTGTATTAAGGCTTTATTATTTCAGCATGTGTTTGCAATGTACAATCAGTATCAGGACAGTTAGAATCTGGTATAAAGATTAGAATTCTTAAATATCTACACGCAGAGCCACCTTGCTCAATCACGGCATCATTATGCTGCCTTATATTTATACTGTTTTTTCATGGTGGAAGTACACCCAGTTTGTAAAACCAAAATCTGGTAACTGTACTGCAAACAACATAAGACCAACAGACACAGAGGTGAGCATAAACAACAGAGTTTATTCATTTCAAGCGGACTCGGATTCTACACAACAGTAGCTGT
This sequence comes from Ambystoma mexicanum, assembly GCF_040938575.1. Lineage (NCBI taxonomy): Eukaryota > Metazoa > Chordata > Amphibia > Caudata > Ambystomatidae > Ambystoma > Ambystoma mexicanum. The sequence continues at coordinate 869,532,278 of NC_090937.1, forward strand.
GTAGACATGAGCCATTTACAGAAGGGAAATTACGCCTTTTATGCACTCCAGTTTACATGAGTTCTGCTGCAAGTGCGATGTCATAGAATCATAGTTTACAGTTCCTTGCTACATGTAGGGTTTTCTGTGAAAACATACATTTGTTAGTGATTTCATGCTTGTACATTCTAGCTATCTGACCTTACAAGACGACAGACTGTTGTCAATGAAGGAGACATTCCTATCAATATTATCTTTTGTTTTCATGACCGAGAGTTACTGTGCAGCGGCATGTTTTACAGTTTCTTTAGGATAAACCTTTCCTGGCAAAAACAGGATAGAACAGAACATCTCCTATGTCATAAATTATTCTTATCATTAGTATGTGCATTTATGAGACCCACGCAATTAACAGTGAAAGACGAGAATATATGTTTTTCGCGCTTGCTCCTGGCTGTGCAAGATCCAAGGCTGCATAAACAATGAGGTAATTTCTTTGCAACAACATTTCTATGTGGCTCAGCACTTCTATGCAGCGAACATATTCCTTTTAGCTTGAAATAGAAGATCTGCACGATGGAGTGAATACATGAAACAAAAAATGGAGGAGCTTAGGCTATCCTTTTAGGGTATAGTCCTTTTAGGGTATAGTCAACCTCACCCTTTTAAACTTGTAATTTTTAACATGCCATATTTTATTTGTTTTTAAATTGCTTTTAATTTGCTGTGTGCCAGATTGTTAAACGTTACACTTTTGCCTGTTATATTGCTGTGCCTTGGTCCCTTGGTGCTCTGTAGCCTTATTGAAAGCACAGGGCTCAGGGCTATCCTGCAATGACTGGTATATGCAAGGTGTTTAGAAGCAGTGCGATTTGAAGCAGACTCCGTGATTGGACATCTGCACGCATGCTCCGAACTACAACTCCCAAGGAGATTGTAGTCCAGAAGGGTTTTTCTTGTTAAACCCGGTGCAAACACGCCGGCGCGGACGAGTTGGTGCCAGTCTGCGGCAGTATTTCAGCAGCTGGTGTCCTCTTCTCCTCAGAGATAGTCCTTTTAGGGTATAGTCAACCTCGTCCTTTTAAACTCTTATTTTTTAACATGCCATATTTTACTTGTTTTTAAATTGCTTTTAATTTGCTGTGTGCCAGATTGTTAAACGTTACACTTTTGCCTGTTATATTGCTGTGCCTAGGTCCCTTGGTGCACTGTAGCCTTATTGAAAGCACAGGGCTCAGGGCTATCCTGCACTGACTGGTATATGCAAGGTGTTTAGAAGCAGTGCGATTTGAAGCAGACTCCAAGATTGGACGTCTGCACGCACGCTCCGAACTATAACTCCCAAGGAGATTGTAGTCCGGAAGGGTTTTTCTTGTTAAACCTGGCGCGAACGTGCTGCCGCAGACGAGTTGGGGCCAGTCTGCGGCAGTATTTAAGCAGCTGGTGTCCTCTCCTCCTCAGAGATAGTCCTTTTAGGGTATAGTCAACCTCGCCCTTTTAAGCTCGTAATTTTTAACATGCCATATTTTACTTGTTTTTAAATTGCTTTTAATTTGCCGTGTGCCTCGATTGTTAAACGTTACACTTTTGCCTGTTATATTGCTGTGCCTAGGTCCTTTGGTGCACTGTAGCCTTATTGAAAGCACAGGGCTCAGGGCTATCCTGCACTGACTGGTATATGCAAGGTGTTTAGAGGCAGTGCGATTTGAAGCAGACTCTGTGATTGGACGTCTGCACGCACGCTCCGAACTACAACTCTCAAGGAGATTGTAGTCCGGAAGGGTTTTTCTTGTTAAACGAGTTGGGGCCAGTCTGCGGCAGTCCGCGGCGGAACGCAGTCTGGCATGGGCCTTTTACTCCACCCGGCCGTTTCTAGATACCACTGTACTTACAGACCACACGCAGGTGAGTTCTCTCTCATGGGGTACGTTATTGCACCGATCTCACCCCTGACAGTCACGAATATTGCCCAGTGGGCCAAACATAGGATCCCAGAAGTAGGATTAAACTTCTGTCTTTCGAGCAACCCCGCTCAACCTTACGGTTCAGATGGAGTAGAAGGAGGCGACATCCATCATAATAACCCCACAGCTGTTAGTTGTTACCCTCCGAGGATCTCTGTGTATGGCTGCAATCACCAAGCAGCCCCAGCAGGTCCGAAGGAACCTAAGAGTCTGCTTATTAAATGCACGATCTCTCAGTAAACATGCAGAGAACATCCACGATGTTATCAGAGAAGAAGAGCTGGACATGCTCTTTCTGACAGAAACCTGGCTCAAGGAACCAGTTGGCCCAGTCTGCAATAAAGCAGTCCCAGAAGGATATACTATTTACCATCAAAACAGGGACAAAGGAGCAGGAGATGGGGTTGCCATTATAGCAAGAGAGTCATTTCGACTGTTCACAGCTCCACTATCTTGCACGGGCTTGAAACCCTCCACCTCAAATACTCCCCCAACCCCACCGAATGCGTTAACTTCATTGTAATATATAGGCCTCCATCCCTAGTATCAGACTTCAATAGTGAGGTCACTCAGCAGTTGAACCTATTTAAATCTACCAATTCCTCCTCAGTACTGGTGGGCGACTTCAACAGATGGTGTAGAAATCCCCTAGACAAGGAGGCAATTAGCCTTGAAAAGGCATTAAAAAATATTGACTACACGATCGAAATCTCTGAACCTACTACTGCGAAAGGCAACCAGTTAGACTGGATTGTAACACAGAATATTACAACACAGAACTTAACAACCCAGCCTTGCATCTGGTCGGATCACCACAAAGTTATGTTTCAAATAAGTCTGCAAGACATACAAAAGCCTAAACACAGTCCTCACATAAGGACTCAAAGCAGAAATTGTACAGGCATAGGTCCTGAACTATTGGAACCCTGTCTTCGTCAAATCCTAGAAAGTTTCCAAACTGGAGACTAATGCGAACAAAAGCTAAGGAATTACTCAAACCAAATACTTGCTATGGTGGAACAGCACGCCACCCTTAAATCGAAAATAGTTAGAAAAACCAACAACCATCAGAGTTGGTTTAATAATACACTTTGCGATCTTAAGATCGAGAAAAGACGATTGGAAAGAATTTGGCACAAAAACCCATCCGCAGAGACCAAAGAACAATGGACCCTGGCTTATTCCACATATAGGAAGGGTATTAGACAGGCGAAAGCAGACCATTATAACACGCTGATTGAAACGGCACCCAACTAAGCAAGTAAGCTCTTTGACATTCTCAGATCTCTTGAGAAATCTAAATCATTGGCCCTCATTACGACCCTGGCGTTGGATCATGGTGCTAATAGCACCATGGTCCATGCCGGTAACTTACCGACTCCGCCATGGCGGAATGGGGAATTACCGCCCCATTCCGAGGTTGGTGGGGCGGTAATTCCCCATGGCGCTATGGCCCTTCCCCATTCCCATTTTTGCCCCATAGGGCTCAATGGGAACGGGGAAGGCGCTAAGTACGGTGCTGCAAATTGCAGCACCGTACTTAGCACCAAGGTCCCTTTGCGGGTTGGTTTTTAACGCCTGCAAAAAGCAGGCGTTAACGTCTCCAACCCGCAAAGGGACATCGTAATCAGGCGTTAAGGGTTTAACGGCGCCGCCACCTTTTACGGCGCCGTTAACCCCTTAACGCCTGGGTTGTAATGAGGGCCATTGTCCCCCCTTACACACCCACAGAGGAGGACTACGAAACCCAAAAAGCCAGAAAAGCTATTATTCTGGCTAGAGAAACCGCCAAAGAGATCCACCTCCCCAATGCGGCCAAACACCAGCCATTTAAGTTAGATAAATTCAACTTTCATCCCATCTCTGATACTGAGCTGGTGAAGGTTCTAGCTAACATGAAGCCATCTTCCTGCGCAGAAAATCTAATCCCCCCTAAACTTATTTTAGAAAACAAGGAATTGTTTGCACCTGTGCTGTCCAAAATAATCATGCCTCCTTCCATGATGGCATGATTCCCCAAGCCATTAAGAAGGTGACCATCACCCCCTGTTAAAAAAAACCCGGGCTGGATCCTAAGGACCCTGGCAATATGCACCCAATTACCAACACAAATTTCATCTTGAAAATCATGGACAAAATCGCCACAGGCCAGCTGCAGGCTCATGTTGAAGCTAACAACATCTTGCATGAGCAGCAGTCTGGTTTCTGTGCTGCTCACAGTACGGAAACTGCTATGTTAGACTTGCAATCACAAATGCTTTCTATCATGGACAAGGGTAAGACAGGGATACTAATACTCCTGGACCTAAGTGCTGCCTTCGACCTGGTGGATCACCTACTATTACAACAGGTACTGGAGAATACAGCTGGATGTTCCAAAGCAGCTTTGGCCTGGCTGACATCGTTTCTTACTGATCGAGTGGCCAGAGTTCACTGGGAAGAGAAGTTCTCTACCCCTTCCCCTATTAGTGTAGTGGTCCCGCAAGGAGCTAGTATATCTCCTCTGCTTTTTAAACTTTTTATGAAATATCTGTGTGTCCTTTTAGAGTTCATCAGCGTCTATTTTACTAATTACGCCGATGACACACAGCTAGTTTTAGAATTGGATGGCGACTATCTAACTGATAAAAATAAGATCATGAAATTGTATAATCTGATTGATAAATGGATGGAAGAAAACTGGATGTGCTTAAACAGCAAAAAAACAGAGTTAATGATCGTCGATTCCAGTAAGGCAAGTGATAAGCTAGGACCAGAATATCAAAGTGGTATCACAGGTAAAAACACTTGGGATGTTGATGGAATCTACCCTGGGAGCCAAGGCTCAGACAAGCTACCTCCATGAAAATAATGCTTATTACATTAGACTACTGAGAGCCATTTGCCCGCTTCTCAATGAGAATAATGCAGCCACGATAGCTAGGGCCATCATACTGGCACGCCTGGACTACGGCAAATCATTATTGCTTGGAGCATCAAAAAAAAAATATTAATAAATGCCAAATAATGGAAAATTATGTGGCCCATGCAGTTAAAAGGCTGAACAAAAGAGATCACGTTACGGAGAGCAGAAGAGCCCTCCATTGGCTCTTGGTTGAGTAGAGAATTCTGTTTAAATCCCTGACGCTGGTGCATAGATGTCTTCACGGGGCAGCACCGCCATACCTCAGGGGTAAGTTAATTCGCTACACCCCCAATAGGGTCCTGAGATCCCAAGCCTCAGGAAAGTTAATGATACCAGCTGTTAATCGTGCCCAGGGTGCTGGGAAATCCTTTCCGGCACTGGTAGCCAGACACTGGAACAATCTCCCAGTGACTTTGCGACTAGAAGCCAACCATATACTATTTAGGAAAAGCCTGAAGACATTCCTCTTCAGGTAATGCCTAGATAAAACAGCTTCCTCCCCCTTTGAAGGTGAGCTCAACTTTGGATTTGTCTCTCTGCGCCCTGATGCCCACGGCCTTTCGGCGCACTACGAATACAAATACAAATACAAATACAAATACAATCCTGAATAAATGCATTTTCACAAGTTAGGATATTGCAAACGCAATTATGATAATAACACAATGATATTTTGGATGAATGTCAGTCAAGCATCATGCATATTATATACAGTGTCAACTCAAGTAAGGGAGTTTTAACTAATAGAAACATGAACGTGATAACAATAAGCTGTTTACCAGCCGTAACTGTCGGAGTATGTTGTGATATGGAAATGGAGTATAAGATTGGGCACTAACGACTGACGTCAATGGGACTATTTAAAAGCTTGAACCAAAATGGCGGACGCAAATACCACGCTGAACGCCGTGATATTTCTGCCTAGAAGTTGCATGGGCCTAATGAGCCATGCATTACATGAGTACTGGTGTTATTCCTTTGTTCAGAATTCCCTGTTTTTTGAGCATTTACAAACTTGATTTCAAACACAACTTTTATTTATGGACTTATATTTTTTAGGGAACTTTTTTGAGTTGGGTCTTAACCTTGAAAACAATAATGTGGATAATTCCTTCATGAGGAGCAGGTCATACAACAAGTGCAAATGACTGCACAATAAATTAGGTATGGCTTTCTGAATATGATTTTAAAATTGAGTGAGGAATGGTTGGTTACGAACACCATCTTTTCTATTGGATTATGGCACCAGCTTGAAATAGAAAGCATGGTTCCATTAAAGATGAGTTGATCATTGGACCAGGTACAACAGGATGATGTGTTTTTGCTGATATTGGATGTATAGACTATGGGGGTCATTCCAAGGTGGGCAGTAAGGGATACCGGGCACCGGTAAGGAGACCGGTGCCAGTAATCTCTTACCGCCCTACTACAAGTTCCTTTAGCGGGTCCCACCAGTAACGGCTGGTCTGACCAGTCATTCTGGGCGTGACCCGTTAAGGGACCAGGGCACAAATAACGGGCTTGCCATTCGCCCTTTTATTTGCGCCCTCCCCATTCCCATTGAGCCCTATGGGGGCTCAAATGGGAATGGGGAATGGCATTTTCAATGGGGACTTACCGGTCCCGCAAAGGTCGGACTACACCGGTAAGTCCCCATTGAACTATACCGGTGCCGGACCCGTTATTGGTGGCAGTCATGGTGCAAATAGCACCATGACTACCACCAACCTCGGAATGAGGGCCTATTTGATTATTATAACATTCTTACCCCCTGGGGAGCAGTCATGTTAACCACTGGGTGCAATGAAGTAGAACCCCGCACAAATAATTTATTCAGTTGTGGTGAGGTCCTTGGTAGTGTTTTGGTGGTGGTCATGAGGAAAAAGGTACCGGGTCTCACTTGAATTATTGGGTGGAACACCTTTTTTACCAAAAGAAATAATATGTACAAGTGTTGTGGTATATGTATGAAAAAGATGATGATAGATGTGTTCATTTTTTTCCATCCCATCCCTTTTCCCATTTTCTGCGTAACTTGTGGTCTTTTATGTTAGGTTAATATATATTATGTTTCAACAATATTAACAAAACATTGTCTGCTTTTGCAACCCTGAGGAAGACCTTTTGAACAGGTCGAAACACGTGTTGCTGTCCAGTAAAGCTAATATAGTTGATACTATACTGACTGGTCCATTTAATTTAGTCAATACGACTGGTGGTATTTACAAGGAGAGTAAATGTGGTGTGTGGCCAAGTGGTCAACTTGTTTCCAGTATGTTTCAATATGTACTGTCAAAAAATTGTGATGACATCATAAACTACACTTCTTCCCCAGAGGTTGCCAAGTGCACCCATCACTCCCTGCAAACATCCTTATCCTGCTCAACATAAGCACTGACGTAGACAAGGTTTCATGATCACCATGAATGGTAGGCACCGTCTCCTGTCTATGAAATTCCAACTGAACCCTCCACATTCCTTGCAAAGCAATGCATAATAGAAATGAGACTTTGCACACAACGTCTTTGCAAGACGATGTTATTTCAGTCTTAACATCAGATCACATACGTACAGAAAGGAATAGGCTCACACTGTAGTCCCAACTGTGAAAGTCCCCAAAGTGAAAATTAACTGTGTAGCCACAAAGAAAGCATGCATATGGTTATTTGCAGGCATTCTACCTGCTATTCCTGAGGCTTTGTCGATCCCTGCTGACACCATCTCCACTATCTGGTGGCACATATTCTAAAGCAGCAATCTAGTTAACAGAGGCAATGCTCTCAGCATGGTGATTCACCATGATGCAAAATGGTGCTGCATGCGGTTTGCATATGGCATCAAGCAGTGTGGGTCATTGGATCACCAGGAGCGATTGACCAAGTGTGGTTCAAAACAATGAGTACCGTTGGTTCGGGTGGCTGAGTGAAGCATCACCATGGTGCATTAGTGCTCAACCCCGACAGGTGACATGTTCTGCTGGGGCGATGCAGTGTTGAATGAGCTTGAAGGATGCAAATAGTGGTTCAAAGTTTGAAGGAGAATGTCAAAATCAGCACTACAGGTCCTGGTGGTCCAAAGGTGTTAAACAGGGTAAGAATTCAATTCGAAGAGGCTTCAGTGATGAAAAGAGGAGGCTTGTGTGCCCTGGAGTCTGGCTTTGGATGCTGTGGGACCCAAAGCAGGGGGGTCCATGACAAGGAGTCCTTTTCAGTCTCTGCTCTCACAGCATAGGGAGATTTGCTAGCCAAGTGCAAGGCATTGGTCCTCAGAAAAGTCACTCCCAATATGCCCTGGGGATGGGTAGGGAGCAGAACTTTCCTCTTCCTTGGATCACCTGTCTGTACTTCTGGTAGAGGGCTTTAGAAAGGAATACTTTCACAATAGGTTCCAGATAAAATTTTCCTGATGTCCTTGAAGGTCCCAAGGTGAAAATATGAAGGAGAAGCCACTCTTTTAAAGGTAAAATGTCACAGGGGGTGGATGAAAGCAAACCTACTTTAGGGGGTCCAATCCCTGTCCCTTAGACAAATGTCCCTTCCCTCCTGATGTCATACCCAGGATGCCTTGTTCCAGAGGAAGTGGAGGATACAGAAAGTGAACAAGTGCACACAGAAAAGGGGGGCTGGGAGGATAGCTCAGGGGCAACGTGTTTGTCTTGGAAGCAAAACCGTTCATGGCAGCACAGGTTTGAATCCTAGTCTCGCGCTTAGAAACTGGTCTCCTGTATGAAGCGCATTATGAAAGAATAATGATAATAATTATAAAAAAGATAGAGGTACCATTCCTCAAGCCCCCAGGTATACTCTCTGCCCTCTCTTAACCTGTAGCTTTAAAGGGTTTCTAGTGTGCCTTCCACTAGTGTCAGGCAGACCTTTGATACGGAATTGCCTCTTCGAAGCCAGGCTTTCAGGCGATCTGATGGGAGCTTCTTGGCCTGGCAGGGAAGAGTTACCAATCCTCCCAGAGAGTCAACAGAGAAGACATCCCGTATTTTGTCTCAATCACTGGAATACAAACAGTTGGGCTGCCTGGAATCCACAAAGGTGCTCATCGCTGGTCTGAGCACTCTGGGTTGATAGTAGTATGATCCTAGTTTGATGTGACTTCAATAGCTATTTGAGCTATCATTCGCCATACAAAAACCTATGTATGTCTTATGTTTCAGATTAGCCTGCTACCAAGAGATAATTCTTATGGTATTTTGAATCAGAGGTGCTGACGTTAATTCAGCCTCAGTGTGTAAGAGCCTTGTGCTCGAACAGGTATCAAGGGCACATCTGACCTTTGAACCTGCTCTGAGCCACTGATAAGCAGGTTTTTCAGTTCTGTCAGCAAATTGGTCCAGTGGGGAACACCAGTACGCTATGCTGTACCATGGAGTTTTATTAAAGTGGAGCCTAGTTAGCAGAACGCCGTGCCGTTTCTGGGATGGATTACCTGTATATTTGTCTGTTTAATAAAAATAAAAAAGCTAAGGCTTCTATACCCTTGTTGCATGGCAATCCTTCACAAAATATTTGGTCACCCTCGCCGCTGCTACCTGGGGTGGCATGGAAGCAGTGTTATTGCTGACTGCCTAAAGACTCCACGGAGACCCTCACCTATAGTATCCTGAATAGATGTGAGTGGAGTCCTTGTAGATATCTGCTGTTGCCGCATATCCTTTTCCCAGTCTGTGAAAGGGTATGTGTTTGGCCTCCTCCTGTGTGCCGGCTTTGCAATCCATCTGGGTGTTTCTGGCTCAGTCTATGACTCCTGCAGCGGCAATAGCCCTTCAGTGTCATCAGCTGCACCACCCCGGTCAAAGTGTCTATTTTTGCCTCTTCCTCTATTGATATTTCTGCCTGTACAAGCTCCTTTCTACTCTTGTTCCCTTGAGAGGTCTCATATCCACAGTTGGATGGGTCAATGGTAACATTCCAAGAGTAATGATTGCTTCTGTGTAGGTGAGCTGCTCTACATCCAGTCACCTAACACATAGCCACATTATCACAGCGCCAAGCAATTTGCAGTATGTCCTCTGACAGTGGGAAGGAGACCCAAACTTGCCTATTGTGAAAGGGTGGACCGTACCACACTAAATCAAACATCTCATTGAAATACTTATCACTGGACCAACAAATACTAGCCGAAATCCAACAGCCACAAGGACTGCACAATGTGCTCATAACATAACAGCAAAGAATTACAATCCCACAAACTACAAGATAAATTAAGGGGACATGGCCCACAACCGAGTTTCAAAAAATGTATTTCAGTCTTGACATCAGATTTTATATATACTGAAATAAAAAAAATAAAAAATGCCAATCAAGTTCCCATGTCCCCACAAACATGCATAAAAATAATCAAAAGAAAGTTACCAGCCCACAATAATGTTACTGAGCGAGGGGCCTTCACTGGGGCAGGTTTCCGGTGTAGATGGTGTCTCAGTAGTGCGTTTTTCTTGCTGCCCATAAATGTCACTGGGTAAGGCAGTGAGACTAGAGCTCCTGGTGGAGGCAGTCGTCATTGCTGCTGCATATCCGTCCAGGGAACATGCCAAGTGGTGAGTGACAGCAATATCCTCGGCATGCTGTCCATCTGAATCCTGACCTGCCTGTTGACAGTTCTCATCCAGCTTGTGTCCTGCTACCGGTGTTCCCCCACTAGTGCATCCTTTGCTGCAACCCCTTACCTAGGGTTGAATGCATGGAGGTCAGCTGCATTCTGCTGGCAAGTTGATGTGGCCTGATGGTGCGTGGCCCTCTTTATAGGAGTGTGTCTGTTGGAGGATTGGCAGACACATTGTCGGCTGCGGTCACAGTTGGTGCTCTTGCCACCGATCCTGGGACCTCGAGGGGCCTGTCCACCCCACCACTTCGTTGGACCACAGGGAAAGTTAATAGAAGAATCACCACTGTGGTGGTGATGTCCTCTTCCTCATCAGGCCCTTCAAATGGTGGCATGTCAGGAACGTGTTCCATGGCATCCTGTGGATTGGCTTCTGTTTCAGAAAGAATAAAAAGATCACAAATGTGACACTTGAGCAACCTGCGATCGTCATTTCAATCAACAGTCATGGTTGCTAATGCATTAAGTATGTCTCACTGGATGTGTTGCCCTCTTCCCACCTATTGGTGCTCACATGCACACAGTGCTTCGTGCACACACAAACACACACAGTGCAAACTTTCTACGAAGGTCCATGCATCTTCATAGAGTGGGATGTGTGAGGCTCTGAATGTCCCATGCAGTTTGACAAGTCATTTTCCTAGACACAGATTTTTACATGTGATTGTGTGATAGTCACTAGGTAACAGTCGGTGCTCTATCCAATGTCAGCTCACTCGAAATGTGCATGCACACACAAAGATATGTCTCATCTCTGTATGCCCAACCTTGAGTTCTTGCAGTGGTGTCCATCCCACCAACTTTTTCCACAGTGATAGTATGTAGCATGCTAGACACTGTCTCCTCAACTGGGGACAGGGTGAGCCCTGTACATGGTCCTCCACCGGTGGCACTAGCATGGAGTGCATGTCTGCCAGCTTTGATTGTGTCCTGTCCTCAAATCACCCCAGTGCTTCTTTATCTCCTTAATATTTCTCAGGGTGACACCTCAGGCATGATAGACATGTGTAGCAAGCTTGCCACAGAGAGCATTTCACACTGCAAGGCTGGCCCTTTGCTTATCTTTGCAAAAGAGGGTTTCTTCAGGATCTTCCATAAAGTACACTGTCACTTCAACCTCTTCTTCACTGAAGTTTGGGACACGGTGCTATTCCTCCTCTGCATTGTCCCCACTTTTTCCTTTGGATGACATCTTGTAGGCCTAGATTGCCCTTGATAAAAAAACAGCCCTTCTCCAGTTCTCCAAAATGAGTGTATAGACATTTCCTGGTTTTCTCCAATTTGTACTGGAATTTGCGACTGTTTTTGACGAATCTCACATAATGCACACGTTCCAAGCACATCATCAGATGCGGAATGTCATTTGCGCTGGTTTTTGGTGCAACTCATCCGATGCGCACGTTTCGACACCTTGTTAGATGTTGAACGCAGAGGCGTTTCTAGGGGGGGGCTAAGGAGGCTATAGCCCCGGATCTTTTGATTGTAGCCCCAGATAGAATATCAGGAGCTACAGCCAAAAGGCTAGCTAGCCCCCAGTCCGGACAGTTCTGACATTAGCATAGCCCTAGTCTTTTCCAGACCTAGCAACTGCCCTGGTTGAACGTCATTTGTTTTAGGCACGTCATACCAGATAAGCCACATACCTACCCACTGCATGGATGCGCCATCCATTGCACCTTTATTTGCACATTTTATGTGCGGAAACCTGCGCTCCCTTACACAATGCATATTTCTTAGTCTTTCTTGTAAATTTGCCACTTAGAATGAGAAGTGCAATGGCACAAGTTCATCTTATCACCATTGTGCATCTCATTGAGATGTGCATGTTTTTGTGAATCTGGCGCTTTGTGCTGTATTGCGCAAAGTGCATTTTCAGTGGTTTGTTTCTGAATACATGCATTGAAATACATTCGCAATTGCTGGGGACAGTTTATCAAAGCTTTGCACCTGTGCAAAAAAAGTGGAGCAAACAAATATAGCACCAATTTTGCTGCTTAGATAATTTGGAATGTAGCAAACAGTTTTAGCCCCAATCGGTATTATCTAAAAATCTTTGCACCTGGTAAAATGGGGACTGTTTTGCAGTGCAGTGTTGCATGAACAGAAACATCGTAAGCACATTTTGCTTTATGCTATGCAGAAAACATAGCACAATGCAATAGTGATTAATGTATGGCCCAGTGCAAATGTTTTTAGATAATATGTATTGTGAAAAAACCTGTTTGCTCCATTTTGCATTATTAAAGCATTTTCTCCATTTTTAGCGATGGTGCAACTGTTAGATAATCTGGGCCCAGAAGGGCCTCTTTGAGCAGTTGCGCATCTGATGGCGGTACGCACGATTTTGTGGATATGGCGCCTGCAGAGGCGGACAGCTGACCATGTAAAGATTCCTATAACGGGCCCACTAGCGCCTAGCTGGGAAAGTGTGGCCTTTGTGGAGCGGGCAGCTCGCCAATGATCATTGGGCGTGTGCTATAAGCAGCCTCTTCTTGTAACCACGCCCCTTCAGATCGTAGGTGGCTGAAGAGCAGGTGATGCCAAATCGCTACATTTTATAAATAAGAAAATAAAATATTGGTGTTCTTTTTCAGATTGTTGTCTGTTGTACCTAAATGTGCAAGCTCAACACTTCAATTTTATATTTTTGGGGCCTGATTCATGGAAGCGTTTTATAATGGCGCAATCCCATAGGAAAACGTTCTGTGAATTAGGCGGTATATTGTAGAATGCTGTTTGTATTCATTCATAAGACAGAGGCTATACAATACTATGTTTTTGCTATATGCAGGACACATGTAAACATGATTTTGTTTCCTCCCTTTAGGCACAGGGAACAATTTTCCCCAGTCCAAACTTCAACCCTCCCATGGATGCACAAATGCTGGCAGGAGCACTGCAGGGCTTTGGTATGTATATTGCATGACACTTTCAATCCTGCATTTAATCTATTAGGATTTCTAAATAGGCACCAATGATAGAAGCAATGAAGAGGAAAACACACATAAAATGAGACTAATGCAATGCTAAGAACGCTTGCATCTCTTTATTAAAAGAACATTATTAACTTATTAGCAAAATGATCAGTAACACAAACGGAAAATGAGCTGCAAAAAGGATCCACGTCTCTTCCTATTAGTATGAACGCTGCATTAATGGCTGCAAAATGGTTCCTTTACAACATTATATTAGCTAATGCTTCATCAAAGTTGTCCACCCATGTTCTGCTTATGACATATACACACAGGCTAATGTCCTAGTCATCATCCTTGCTGTGCTGCTAAATGTAGCATAAATGCTGCACACGGTGCGATGTGTCGTTGATTCACTCTGAGCTTGTGAGGAAGCATGCATGTGAAATACCCCCAAGACAATGCATGTGGGTTCCCACATGACAGGAACATATTTCCAGCGGGGCTGTGGAGAGGGAACACACAAAGCAATCCATTTCAGCCCACTCAGTATGTTCATGTTCCCTTGGAACTCGCATGAGGCACTGGGGATGGTCTCGCTTCCGTGTTTGGAGTGGGGCGTGTGTTGCCCTTATCTCTGTGTAGAGAGGTGTCCTGGGCCCAGGGCCTGAGAGGAAGTAGCCACCTCTGGTTATGGGGGCCTCTACCCTCTCCACAGATTAAGACCACATTATTACTGGTCTTTTTTTCTGGCCTGTTTCTCACATACCTTCTACTGTGCAGGTATTTGTATCGGAATCCGTAGAAATTACCGAATAAAAAAAACGAATAGGATATTTATTCGAATTTCGGCTTTTCGAAAATTACGAACAGCTGAACATTTCGAATAAATATCCCATTTGGGGCATTTACAGTGAACAAGGGCAGGGGGGCTGGCAGGGGTGTCCCCGCACATTTCTTCACTACAATCGCGTTAGGGGTTGCACGACCTAAAGACTAACGTTTTTTCGTTTAAATGCATACAAAAAAGGACCCTGCAGCGACTGTTCCCATTCACTTAAGTGAAGGGAACCGGCGTCGCAGACAAATGGAGGAGTCGGGCACACACAGCGAGGTGTGCCACCAAAAGGTAAGTAAGGGGGTGAGGGCTGCGGGTTTCCAGAAAAGTCCACGGGAGAAAAAAAGAAAGTCATTTTCAATTAAATGACTTTGTTTTTTTTCTCCCTCTGACATTTCTGACTCGATCTAATCATGGACAACCTTTGCATCACAACCAAAGGCAGGGGTTTGGTAACACCTTAGCTAGAGCTGGGCACGCCAGGCAATGCTCGTGACAGCTCAGGCCGAGTGAATATGCATAAAAATATATCCTGCCTGGAGTCTGCCTGACAACCTTTCCCAACCCCCAGCAATGAACCACACCCATGAGGGTTACATCCCTCCAGATCATGGAAAGAAGTGCCATCAAGCAGAGAAGGGACCTAGATTAACCTCACACATAACTACTGAACAGTTTCCTTGTGATCACAAGTGAGGCATTGGAAAACACTACAGCGTATTCATTAGAGTGTACCAGAATAAATGGCCGCATAACGTATTGAGGGTAGCGCGAGTCACACCTGCATGTGCAGAAGAAGGAAACCAAATATACCCTCAATAGGAATCCTGCCCCCCCCATCACCTACACTATTTTTCTGTTACCATAATAGGCATAGTGTAGTGAGTTGTGATGCTGCGCACACGCAGGGCTTGCAGTAGGAGGACGCATGACGTAGCAGCACGCCCGGCGCAGAAAGGACAGTTGGAGCCTACGTAATCCACAGGGAGGTTCAACCAGCTCCTGATGTTAACACGTGCCGGCGTAATTAATAATTGTAGATAAATACAAACATGATCAGAACTACCTCTTAACTTATTCAGCAAATAATTATAATATGTCCACAATGGTAAGGAAGGAAGCGATTTGAGGAGGACGCATTAAACGAAGTGAAACTGCATTACAAGAATTACAACAAAAAAAAACAAAGATCAGAAGAAAATACAATAAAGACAGACACAAGGGAGCACGAGAAGATGATGTAGCAAGTAATAGCATTATCAGCCTTTCTACCAAATACAGGTATTCCAATAATGCCCTGGAAGCAGTGGCTGCAATGGTTTAAAATATATATATGAATCCATCATGTCTAAAAGAAACCAGTCAGAAAAAAAACCAGTGTTCGGGCGAATTCTCATTTCTGTGCTAATGAAAAGAAAAACAGTGTTCGGGAGAATTCTCATTTCTGTGCTAATTCCCTTTAACCTTAGAGACCCAAGGCTCTTTTGATGGACTTTAGGATATTTTAATTTAAACCCTGGAGAGAGTGAGGCCTTTTTCCCACTCTCTCATGTATTTTTGATCTGATTCGGATAATATGTTTCCTTTGTTTTTGGAGTCTGACAAATTCCATAGGCGTCTGCTTTTTGTACGTGACACGCACTACCTTCAGTGCAGTGTCACAGAGAAATCCTTTAGATTTCTCTTAAGGTTTAATTACCTTTTCTTGGTTGAACTACAGTTCCCAAGAATAGTAAAGTGAAATTGACTTTACTTACATTTTCTCTTTGTATATCCAGCGCGCCCCATTTTATGGGGAGTACCTGTGGGGTTACTTAGTAGCCCCTTTTCCTACTTACTCATGTAAAAATGTTCATGTTACCCTCATGACTTTAAATACCTGGTGGCAGTGGTTTAGTTTTCCTACCATTGTACTTTTCTACCGGAGACTGAATCCTCAGCTGCAATATAGCACCCATGGGTGACCATTGTGTCAAAATGGCCCTGGTCTTCTTTTTTTGCCATTTCTTGTGTGTGAGGTCTTTCTTGGGTTTTACTCTCTGCGACAAACCAGGTTTGTCCCCTTTGTTCATTTTGCCTTTGGCAGACTTCAGTACTGAATCCCAAACCCGCCACTGGCTCCAGTGTGTCTGCAAAGGCAGGAAGTGAGGGAGGTGCCAGAAAACTCCCCTGTCCTAAGTCTCCAGGACAACCTGAATGCACCCAGTGCTGATTGGCTGGCTGGCTGTCCTTGCAGGACAGCCACCCTGCTGTGTGAGTGACAGCTAGTCTGTGCATGAATGGGAGAAACCTGCTTAAAAAGTGAGGCTTCTTGAACTGAAGACAGAGTCGACCACTGGGAAGAACACCCCGATAAAGAAACCATGAACGAAGCTTATTGCATCCTCCTGGACCATTGAACTGCCCGATGAAGCCCTGCTGCTGTGCTGAAACTCCTTTTTCTGATCAACAAGAGAAGCTCTGCAAAGGACGACTTCTTCCTTTGTGTTAGTGGGACCAACTAACCCTGAGATGAACTTTGCTGAAAGACCTTCCCCAACTGGCTGTTCTTCTTTGCTGCTGCTGGAACCGAGTGCAAGGGGTTGAGAAATCCATAGTCGAGTGCAACGTCTGTAAGCCGGCCAAAACCTCCAGGTGTCTCATGAGGACCCTTGAGAAGCAGGACGACCCAAACTCAAGTGAAGGAAGCCCAACGGGTGTCCACGAACCTCGGTGGTGCTGTTTACCGAGCACTGAAACCGCAAAGTGCCGCTGATCCGAAGAACACCCGTCACTGCTGCTGAAATTTGAATTGCAGTGCTGGAGTCCTCCAGACGTCCTCCCTCTTGTCGCCACGACTGAGGCACAGGAACACAGGGTCTGCGTCACTGCAACCACCAGACAGAAGCCAGCTGGATCCTTTTCTTCTAACCAAAGGTACTGTTCTGATTTTGGGGTACTTACCTCTTTGTCTGTAGTTCTGCTCTTCTCAGTTGAGACTTGCAGTAGCTTCTTTTCTAAAGTTGATTGTAGCTCTAACTTTCACAAGTTTAACAGCTTGTGACCCTACAGTGATTTTTCTTCAAAAAACTCTCTAACAAGACTTTTTGCTATTTAAAAAGTGTCTCAGCTCCATAGACTTTGCTCCAATTGACTTTGGCTGTCCTAGCTCCCTGCAGACTCTAGTCCATTGACTTTGATTCTTACTGTCCCTTATAGGTGATACATTGGTTTTTAACTAATATTGCCGTGAAAGGTTTTTATCTAGACTTCATTGGGAGATTTACAAGTGCTCACATGCTGTGAGAACCTGTTTAACACTTTTCCTTCCTTTAACCTTTCCTTTCTACCAACCTCAGAATATACAAAGTGCAAAAGTGGTATATAGATGCCACTACTGTCCTAGTTAGTGAAGTCACCTGAGGGTTTAGGAAGTGTGAATGAAGCATCTCTAAAGAGTATCTACTTGCTTTGCCTTGATTCTGAGAAAGTATTTTTAAGCGTATTTTTATTGTTGTACATTGCCCTTTTTAAAGAATGCTTATTTAAAACTGACCATTAAGTAAATACCTAATTATTTTACCAGAAAACCTTGAGTGTAAGTGTTATTTGGATACTTGTATTGGTGAGTTTCAATGCTACAGCCCTACAGCTCACAATTACCCCTCTTGAGATAAGTCTGGCTGCTTAGTCACACTACCAACTTGTGTAGTACAGGCCTATAGCAATAGGTGGATTACCTAATACCGAGGACAAGGGTTGTGTATTCTCCCACAGGGTTACTACATCAATTCTTGCCTAACAAACAGCACTTCTGATACATTTTTTGGGGATGGAGGATTAAAGCATATTTCAGAAATTCCCAACCGAAAAAGAGAATGATGGTTCAAACATAGACAATCCAGAGGAAAAGGCTCTCGGAAGACTAAATAAAAGATTTGAGATCAAAGGGAATAAACTGTGACATAGATTGCATTAGTATGAAAGGAAACATTGAGCTATTGAACCTGTTGCTGATTAAGGAACAGCACTGAGTAAACTGTTTTAGGCCTCATTACGAGTTGAGCAGTATTCGGGTATTAAATACCGCCCAATGGAATTACCGTTACGTCACTTGGGGCCTCATCACGACCTCGGCGGTAACCCTTAAATCCGGCGGTAGCGCTATTACTGCCGGATTTAAGGGTCCGCCGAATCAGGGCCTCAGCGGATTTCAACCCAGCTCTGAGCTGGTGTGAAATCCGCCGAGAATTCACGCTCATACCGCCGGCGGGAAATCCACCGGCGGTATGAGCGCGTAATTTCCTCATTGAGCCCAATGGGGAATGGGGCATTCCCGAATGGGCTCAATGGGGAATGGGGACTTCCAAGTCCGCCCAACTCGTGATCCCACGCTATTAGCGCCGGGGGCTATGGCAGTCGCGCTAATAGCCCCCGCGCTAATACTGCCGGCGTTACCGCCGAGGTCGGGGATGAGGCCATTGGTATGGCAGAATTACCGCCGGATTACAAGTGGCAGTGGTGGAGTGGTGGAGTTGTGGAGTCACAAGGCCGTATATGCACAAAGCTAAGAAACAGTTTGGCTCAGCCCTTTAGTATCACAGTCTGCATATGACTAGAGAGGACACTTCTAACTTCTAATTTATAACTGTTCAGTGGCAGCATACCATTTTCTGTAGAGACGCTGTTTAAAGCTTTCTTTTCCCTTTTTGCTTTTTTCTCTTCTTTTCATTTTTCTTGGTACAGATCTACGTAATATTCATATATCCACACTATTGCTAAATTATGGATCTAGGCATCGAGTGTCACAGACTGCACCAACACACACGTTCACAAACTTTACTCGCGTGTATTTTTTACACAACTTTAGGACTACAGTATACATATACCTTTGATACCACGAGGTTTCGCATTTCTTAACATGCGTATTGTTATCGCATTTCTTAACATGTGTATTGTTATTACATAAGATATGAGACAGCATACTATATTAGCACACAATGCAGACTGCGGTATTCGTGCAACCAATAGGAATCAATTTGAACTACTTTTGCCACATCCAATATGGCTGGCACGTAAACTTACGAGCGACCATATTGTTTATATAATGTTGCCTAGGGCAACGGCACGAACCGCGAGCAACAGACGCCGTTCGTAGGAGACTGAGCAGGACACTGCTCGTTGCACTCCAGGTAAGAAAAGGAAATGCGATGCACGATCGTTTTTATATTGACAGTCGATGCATATGAATGCTGATAGGAGATAACATGTTTGCTCTCTTCATGTCAGGTAGTGCCAAATAGACCAATTCAACACTCGAACAGTACGCGTTATTGTATACTTGGCTTACAGGTCAGTGACAATAGATGCACCGCAATACACAGTCACACGGTACTGCACAAAGTATACTATGCGATTAGGCACCTCAGCACGGTATTGTTTACACTGTAAGTCAGACGTCTTTACACTTTAGGCAACACGAGGGACCACAGTGTTAAACAATTAAATACAACCTTGATCATAAGCATGACTAACGGTATGTACTGCCTAATACTGCTATAACCATCATAATTTAGGAAGGCGTGACTTGAACATACATAATGATGAAAGTTTCTTGGTTTCTTTCTCTTGTTTTTTTGCTCTTGTGTTTTTTCTCTCATCTTGAATTCATGTTTAATATTTCTCTGTCCTTGTGGGCGCCCTGTTAAATTTTGAATCTGGTCGTTGTGCACGGTGCAATGTTGATTTTTGATCTAAACATTGTGAATATGCTTAATTAATACTGAAATATATTACAATCACAATGTGTGCAGCACAGTAATAACCTGGCTCTGAGGAAGGATATACTCCAAAATGCATTAGCCGGATGGGTTCTCTGTTTTGCCTCAATAGAGAGCATTAGCTTTTTTGGTGAAGTTTAACCAATTAAGCATAATATTTTTATGGACTTAATGAATATGTTATTTTGAACATTAAATAAGACTATACATTTGAATCATCACTGAAGTTGGACTTTTGAATTTATTCAGAAACAAAGAGAAATTGATTAACCCAAAGTGGGTATTTGGGGTGTGCGGCCCACACCGAAAGCACAATTGCCTAGGTCTCCTCTTTCTCAGTGGTGGAGTTAATCCCATTTTTTGAGAGTCCATGGGACTCTCTGGGGTATTTTTTGCAGATTTACTGCAGCGGTAATTCCACCGATTTTGCCAATTTTCTGCAAGAGGTGGGAAGATTTACCTCCAGATAATTCTAGAGGTAAATCCCCCACTACAGGGCCATATCTGTAGTATGGCAGTGTGTGAAAAATGGCAGTAATTCTGATACCGCCAATTGTTTCCTGCACTGCCATACTTGAAATGAGCCACATGTTATGCTGAGAGACTCTTTGGTAGTGGGGTGAAAAATAGCAAAATGTAACGAAAAGAGGCTGCAATGCAGAATCCCAACTCTAGAAGCGTTGACAGTTGCACGCAGTGGAGAAGGAGCATAGACAGCAAGAACAGTAACAAAATGTTCTGAGAAAAATTATCTAAGTCAACAGAGTCAAATGGAAAACAACAAGAACAGGTAGAGCCAGTAAAGTTGTGTATAGTTGCTAAAAAGGGAAGTACAAAAACAATGGAAATCCTTGATACCGGAAGGAATGTTCCAGGTGTGGAAGGCACAGGCATGCAGCAAATGACACGGACTGTCCAGATGCAGGACAGGGATGTGGTAAATGTCAGAAACCAGGACATTTCGTAAGGGCATGAGGCTTTGCAATGAAACAGATGGAAGTAGAACACAGTGGCAGTAAATAGTCAAAAGATGAACAGATGCATGTGAGACTATTGCATTTACAGACACAGAAAATGATGAAATGAAAAGGAAAGTCCTACTGCAAAGTATTAGTGGGTGAGAAACCGATACGCATGATGGCTGACCCTGAGCCGGTCCTCACCATCATATCAGAGGAACTGTATGAACATATGTGGAACGGCAGAAAGAGCACAGTACTAAGGACCAAAGTAAACCTACTTTGTGTATAGAGGCAAAGAAATCAAGCTCATAAGAAGAACACTTCCGGACAGCCATTCAGTTTAAGGACAGACCAGTATAAGTGAAAGTACATGTTACAGACATAGGAGATGCTTTATTAGGAAGGCCACACCAAGCTGACCTGAAAATCAAATTAGATCAAGATAGGAAGGAGCAAGTGATGTCTGTGACAGAGAATACAAAGAAGAAAATACTTGAAAAACACACAGAAGTGTTCCCAACCTCAAAAGGAATATCCAAGGGATATGTGCATGCAATTAAGGTTTCAGAGGGTGCCATATCTGTAAAACAAAAAGTAAAACCTGTTCCAGTAACTGCTTCAGAGGAATTGCAAATTCTGATTGACAGTCTGTTTGAAGAAAATGTAAGAGAAACAGTAGAAGCCGCAGAACGGCTAAGCCCCATTATGGTCACAAGAAAGAGCGGATCAAGCAAACCGCAAATGTGTATAGATCTTAGGGCACTGAATCAAGAAGTAATATGTGACAATTTACCACTAGTTAACGTAACAGAGATGATGCAGTCACTGCAAGGAGCGGTAATGTTCTCAAAACTAGGCATTACTAGTGCCAACCATCAGGTAAAGGTGCATTCAAAACTGATCATGACCTAGCTGCTTAATGCCATAAAAAAACAACCTATATCCAGGACAACATCCTGATGGAGGGTGCGTAGCAATTGCATTAGAAGAATGGCAACATAAATACTGACAATACCCTTTAAATAGTAACAGCATTTACCAAGAAAGGATGACCAGTTGAAATAGTACTCCCTCAAGACCTACAAAACGCCGGGAAAGTATCATCAGAGATACTTGTACATGAAGGAATATTCATGAGAGAAGATGTACTGATACCCCAGCCAGTATTAGACATACAGGAATGACTCTGACGTAGGGAAGAATGAAAGTACTAGTGGCCATAAGTGCTAAGGTCGAGAGACAGTTAAGTAACTACATAGCGGGGGCAAAGAGGGCAATAACAAATGGACAACTGGATATTAACGGATAATGGAGTTCAATTCACTTGAGAAGAAATTAGGACATTTCCCAAGAAAAATGACATCAAACATAAAAACTCCATGTTACATCATGGAGAGGTCAAGAGAATTTGCAGATATGTGAATGGCATCATACAAGCACCATTTCTCAGTGGCTGACTGCAAGGAAGAAATTCAAAAAGGAGTGTCAACACTAAGACCACTCCTAATAGGGTAACAGGGATATCCCAAGTCTTCATATGCAAAAAAGACAAACAAATACTGGATATCACCTCCATGGATAACATACAACGGGCAGAGCTGAACATGAAAAAAACAAGTAAGAAGGTAAACAAGATGCACAAAGAAAGAAAAGGGATTTGCGATCCAGGAAAAGCAATGAAGACACAGTGAAGACACACAACCTGCTCAAAGCTGAATTTGTAAAAATAAGGTTACCACACAAATACAAAAGGATGCTAACTTGCAAGAGTGCACCCATCCAGTTACACAAAGCAAGAGATTAATATGTGCAAACCGCAGATGGGAGGTCATTGAACATAGAAAAAAATAGCACTGTATCACAAAACAGCACAAGGAAAGAACATGCCAAGTCGTGTAAGGACACAAGAAGTAGTGGAGGGAAACATCATTGCGGGAGAAGAAGTGCTCAGCTGAATAAAACCCAAGAAAACTACAAGCCATCAAGTCCAGACGGGGCAGGTTCCTCTTCAAGAAGGGCATTCAAATAAAACAGAGAAGATCTTGATCAAGGAAATAGACTAATACTTGAAGTGTCAACTGAGAAAGCTACCTGTTCCAGAAGGATTTCCAGAGCAAGGAAGATACCAGAAAGTTCCTAGACTAATTCAGTTTTATTTAGGAAAGGGGATAATGAAGTGATACATTATGCTGAAAACACATCATGTGCACATCGGACATGCAAGGGAAGGGAACCCCCAGGGAGGAGTGGACAGAGGGAGACCGCATGATCAACCTAGAGGGTAGAAGAGCTGACCGGCCACTGATGTTACTGCATGCCTGTGCATTTCATAGCATAAAAACAAACAAAATCAGAACAGTTAAATTATTCACTACTAGCTGTTTCCTGCAGCTTTGCTCACATGGGTTTTGGGATTTGGTACAATAGTGGTTTTCCCTTCGAATGCTAGGATTACCAGAGGGTTAGGTGAGCTCCCTCTGGAACAAGCCACGTAAAACTGTCCATTCGAGGAGCAGCCTTCCCTTAGGTCAATCCCTGCTACCTTTAAAGTATGCCCCTGAGATTTGGTGATGGTCCTGGCGAAACAAACCTTTAAGGGGAACTGAAGTCTTTTGAATTCAAACAGATATTCTGAAGGTATGAGAGGTATTTGTGGTATGAACACGGACTCCCCCTGGCCAGGACCGGTTAGCACCGTAGCCTCAATCACATTTCTGTGGAGAGCTTTGACTCACAATATGGTGCCATTACAGAGCTTAGCTGGGTTGAGGTTCTGTGGTAATATCACAGGTGATCCCACTTTGAGAAGAATGTTATGGTCGGGATGACCAGGAGGATTCAAAGTGTTCAAGAACTCAACGGGGTTGTGGACTGCGTCATCACTTTGAACCATTGAATTTACAAATTTGCCCTCCATTTGGACTCTTCTGAAAGAATTAATAAGTATCTTATTGATTACGGCAGTCATGCTGTTCTTTGGCGTTAAAATGGCACGCTCACATAACCATTCTGTCAATTTCTCCATTCGATTTTCTATGTCAGGGTACATTTTTAATGTGAGTTCTGCTAGGAAATTGATGACTGTGCCCAGGTCAGAAAGGGATGACAATGTTTCTCTCAAATATGGGACACTCTCCATTGCCAATCTTAAGAAGCAGTTTAGAAACGTATTTTATAATGAAGTTCTAAAATGTGAATTTTTACTTTTCTAACATCTTTGGTTTGTAAGATATGTCTAGCCTTCAAAAATATTCACCCCCCTGTTCCACCTCTCCTAAGTGGATTTTCAGAAAATGGTAAAGCATGTGTTTCTCTAATTTTGAAGAAGAATCTAAATACCAATGTTCATGTCTGTAACATCTTCAGTTTTTGAGATATAGGTATCCTCATAAATAAATTCACTCCCCCTCTTTCATCTGCTGAGGGACAGAATTTCCAAAAATCCTTCCTTTGTGGGTGCCTACGTCATTAAAACAAAGTACCTTCCAAATTTCACATTCCTAGGTTAAACGGTTTGAGCTGGGCGTTGATGAGTCAGTCAAAAATGAGTTCCCCCCTTTCACTCCCTTAGGAATGGAATTTCCCAAAACCCTTCCTTAGTGGGAGTCTACATCATGAACACAATTACTTTCCAAATTTCACATTCCTAGGTTAAACGGTTTGAGCTGGGTGTTGATGAGTCAGTCAGTCAGGACTTCTTCTTTTTTATATATATAGATTTAATTGTGAAAACAGCTTTATGCAGGATAATGATGTAAAGTTGTGCTTTGCATTGTCAGAGATTTTGAGCAGTCCACTCTTGACCAAGTTCTCCTAGTTTGTCCATACAGTAGGGGAGGGAGAGATTGGTACTGAACATATTTAATCATCTGAGACCATGAATGACTTACCAATAGCAAAGGCTAATTTAAAATAAAACAGCTCAGAAGACATCTGTAGTTAGGTTACAGTCTCTTAGTTTATATGAGGGAACTAATGAATCCGTCAGAATATGCTCAATACCTGGATGTGATCCTCTCACCACAACTCTGCAGATTAGTCACTAGAGTAAGATTGAGTCAATTGTATGACAACAAAACGTGTTTTAAAGTGAGCTAATGGTAGTATAAATTATAAGAATTGTACATGTTTAATCGACAGGGTAGATGACATTGAGCATTTTGACCTGTTGTGCTCTGAGCAAATGGATTTGTGTAGCAGGTACGTAAGCCTGTCCTTGTTTGAAGCTAGAATGAAGAATTTAGGAGAAGCATTAAACTTTTCTTTTGAAAGCACATAGTCCCAAATGTACTTACCCTTTGGCATCACATATGTGAATTGCTTAATAGGAGGGGAGATTGTGCTCTTTCCTAAATGTCTTAATGAGATTTAGGTTCTTTTTTAGACTATTAATCTTTTTAATTTATGTTGGTTTTAAGAGGATGAATTGGAACATGTGAAGTGTGTATTCCTATTTGTATCCAGTAGTAGAATGTGATGTAAGTAGTATGGTAGAGTGCCCTTCTGCCACATTTGGGGGGCAGAGGGCAATACTTTTTATGCTCTGTAGAGAAATGAAAATGGGTGGATCTATGAAGGGATAGTGGGAGAAGCAGATGCAAAACCTGGGGTGCTGATGGTGAAGGTGGGAAGCACCCAGTTTCTGTGTGTGAATCAGCCATTTCTATGGGTTTGGTGGAGAGACTTTGGAGCATTTTATCCATAAAGAAGAGCCAAAGATCTGATAGCGTACAGCATTTTGGGACTGGTTAGCTGCAGGAGCAGCAGTGATAGGCTTTCTCTCGCTCTCTCTTTCTTTCACTCTCTGTATCTCGCTATCTCTCTTTCTCTCTCTCTCTCTCTCTCTCTCTCTCTCTCTCTCTCTCTCCCTCTCTCTATGTCTTAAGTAGATGCAAACATCTACAAGTTGGCAGCCAATGATAGGAAGCAGTCTGGAAACTCCACTCATTACCACTGGCTACATGCTAAGGGTTAAGGGAGGAAATGCCTTTTGGTTCAGAGAGAACACGCTCAAATTCTACTGTCCAACACACAATGTGCATACCATCTAAACCAGATGCACATTGGAATTGAACGCCCTTCCCAAAAGACATCAAACATCAGAATTCTACAACCCCCCCATCCAACGTATATATGAAAGTCCCAACCAACAAATGTGAAGGATAACCATCTGGCAAGGCTGCAGTAGATCTGGCAATTCTGATTTTTATTAATATTAGGATGTGGGTAATCAACCTCAGGAAAGGTGGTCTGCTAAGCAGACACCCCTTTATTTAACTCATTCCTAAAAGCATATTACCCACCTGTACCCTGCCGCATCAATTTCCTGGTCTGCAGCTCCTGCTCTCCAGTGGCACAATTTTATGTATGTGTATTCATGATTCTGATCTATTTCATGTCTTCATTATTACATTTTTGATTTTGTGTTAAAATCGGTGGGTAGGAGAACACTTTGCACAGCTGTCTTCATTTAGTGTATATTGATTATTGGATTATTACAAAATGGAATAAATTATTTTACTGATTAAATCTCAAAATGTTTTTCAAGGATCATTGCTTTTGTTGACTCCAGTTGCACAGAGCAGGTTCAGGGGCCAGAGGTGCCCTTTTTGACAGCTGTAGGTGAAGCAAAGTCACCTGTATTTGTATTTGTATTTTATTGTGTTTTATATAGCGCTTTTGTCCAAAGCGCTGTATAGTTAAAACAGAGTGCAGTACACAAATAATGATAAGTAAACATCAAAACATAAATGGATCAACGCTGGTAGCAGACAATCGAGAACAATGTAAAAGGTTAGATTTCAAAGAGGAGCGAAAAGTAGGATAGTCAGTGATAGAATGAATAGCACTTGAAGGGAATTCCAGTGTTGGGGGGCAAGAAGCTGAACTGAGCGAAAACGGGACTGGGCACATGTTGGACGTGGGACATTCAGTCTAAAAAGACCAGAGGAACGCAAGGGAATATAAAAGGAAAGAAGTGAAGCAAGTTAGTCAGGTGCAAGCTGGTAAAGTGATTTGAAGACTAAAAATAAAAACTGGAATTTGAGCTGAGAATGGAAAGGTAGCCAGCCAAGTGAGGCAAGTGAAGAAGAAATTGAATCACAATAGGAAAGAAGATAAAGTAAACAAACATAAGAGTTATAAATTCATTTCAGAGGTGCAAGACGGGAACTTGGAAGGCCAAAGAGAGTGTTGGAGCAGTTAAAGAGCTGTGAAAACATTAGGGAGGAGATATACGTTTGATGGCCTGAAAACTAAGAAAAAGACAGACTGAGAATATTGTACAAATGGAAATGACAAGAGCAGGAGGTAAGAGAGATATGGTGGACAAAAGAAAGATTAGAGTCAAGATAAAGTCCAAAATTCCGAGCTACGTGAGAAATCATAAGACTAGCAGGTGGTAAAGATATGGAAGGAGGTGGAGGATGAGGTGGAAAAGTGTTGGCAGGGAAGAATAGCATCTCAGTCTTCCCTGCATTTAAAGTAAGGAAATGAAAAGCCATCCAAGATTTGATAGTGGAGAGACAAGCAGTGAGGGTGCGGTGAATTTCATGAGTAAAAGACGAGAAGGACAGGAAGAGTTGTGTGTCATCGGCGTAGAAGTGATGAGAAAGATCAAAAGAAGAAATTATAGGTGAGAGTTCAGAGGTATGGAGAGAGAAAAGGAAGGGACACAAAACTGACCCTTGGGGAACCCGTGCTTGAGGGGAAGGGGTGAAGAGGTCTGACCAGCCCAAGAGACAGTAAAAGTTTGATTCGAAAGATAGGAAGAGAACCAAGAAAGAACAGTACCCCTAAGACTAAAAAAGGAAACAGATTCCAAAATCAAAAAATGGTCCATGGTGTCAAAAGCAGCAGATAAATCAAGCAGAATAAGAAGAGTGTTTAGAATAACGTACTGATAGAAGGGAGTTAAGTACACAAATCAAAGCAGTTTTAGTGGAGTGACGAGGACGAGAACCAGACTGAAAACCAGGGAGAAGTGATAGATCAGTGACAAAAGATGAAATCTGAGAATAAAATAGGCGTTCAAGGAGCTCGGAAAGATATGGCAGGAGGGAGAAAGCCCGTAAATTAGAACCAATAAGAGGGTTGGCTGTGCGTTTTTTCAGAATAGGAACAATTGTAGCATGTTTAAAAGCTGTAGGAAAAACAGTGGTGCTGAGACAAGTGTTGAAAAAAAGAAACAAGATAAGGTACGAGAAGAGGATAGACTTAAGGAATAGGAGCAGATGGGATTGGGTCAGTGGGAGTAGCAGTAGGATGTGCTTCAGCTAACAAAAGAAGTACATCAGAGTCAGAAACTGGAGAGAAATTAGAGATGAAAGCAGGGGGAGTAGAATGATTTGCTGATACAATAGTTGGGGTAGGAGAATTTAAAATGTCTTGACGAAGAGACTGAACTTTAGAAGAAGATAAATTAGCAAATTCAGAAGCAGGCAAAGTAGAATTAATAGAGTGATCAGGAAAAGGGGACAAAGGGGAAAAAGGAGGTGTATTAAAGTTTGAAAGAGACGTTTAGGGTAAGTAGGGTAAGTAGATTGCATGTGAAGAAGGTCAGAAAAGTAGTCACGTTTAGCAGAAGTAAGACCACTGTCATAGAGGACATGATAAGAGAAATAAGCAGAGTGATTAGATAAGGATTTAGTTTTGAGCTAATGACGCTCCAGCCTACAAAGAAGACACCGCATAGCGTGAAGTTGAGGGGAAAGCCAAAGATGAATACGTTTACGGGTAGGCTGAAAAGCAGAAAAAGGGTAGAGTTGGTCAAAACCAAGGGAAAGAGATGATGAGAGGGTAGAGGCAGCCTCATCAGCAGTAAGAGAAGAGACGTTTATTAAAGAGGCAAGAATAGTAGTACAAGTGTCAATGTAAAGTGAGGAGTTGAAGCTGCGTAAATCGCGTCGAGAAAATGTTTTAGATGAAGAAGTGGTAGAGGAGATCTGAGGAGCAGAAGGCAAGAGTGAAACCGAGATTAGGTAGTGATCGGACAGATAAACAGGTAGAGCTAATTCAGAAGAAGCATTGAAAATGGAGAGAAAGTTTAAATCAAGCGAAGAGCCAGATATGTGAGGCGGAGGAGTGGGTAGAGGTAGGAGCAGGTGAGAGTCAAGACTAGAAAGGAAAGGAGAGGTTGAGTGAGTGGAAGAAAGATGAAGATTAAAGTCTCCAAGTAATACCAGTGGAGTAGGACTGGGTAAGATGTGAGAGAGGAGAAGATCAATATCATTGCAGAACAAACCTAGTGGGCCAGGAGGACAATAGATGATAAGAATGGAAATAGCATGAGGAAGAGTAAAGATGAGTAAATTCAAAAGAAGAGTAGACTGGCAGAGTAACAGGTGATAGAATAGAAGAAAAAGATGAATGATAAAGAATTCCAGTACCCCCTGCGCGATTGCCTGCTCGAAGGACATGAGCAAAAGACAATAGGGAAGAGGTAAGAGAGGCAGAAACAGTTGTGTTGTGGGGTTGAATACATGTTTCATTTATACAGAGAAAGTGGAAACGTAGCCTTAGAAAGAAGTCCAGTACTGACGTTGTTTTGTTGAAAAGGGACCTGGCATTCCACAGGCCCAGGTCTATGACAGTAGAAGTGCTGCACCTGCAGCTGCAGACAGAGGTTGAATTTAAATTGGCACCTCTGACTGAAAACAATAATAATTATCATAAATGATAGCTCAGTGGGAGGATAATTTTGAAATATAAGCCATATTTTGTTTTGGTGGATAATAGTTCACATAATTGCAAAACATTTGGTTTGTACCATACACATGTCAACACTGTAAGCCCAGGCCAGCATGGGAAGGATTGTGTGTATTCTAATCTGACTGGCTAATTCTGTCATACAGCAGAACAATGGGCAGGGAGAATGTGCCTCTCTTTTACACTGTGCGTAGTTGAGCAAAAACTCTCCTGCAGGGCAGGTCCCAAAAGGAGCTCCTTTGCAAACAAGTTTTAAAGGCCACACCCTAAACAAAAGAGCCAGTCTCACACCAGGGTGCAGGCATAGTTAAGGAGGTGGGTTTAGACAGTCAGACTGAGAAGAACAGAAGGGATTCATCCATTTTTGTTTTCTGCAGGCTTCTCTTCCCTTTCTATATCCTACACCACCTGCACT
This sequence comes from Ambystoma mexicanum, assembly GCF_040938575.1. Classification (NCBI taxonomy): domain Eukaryota; kingdom Metazoa; phylum Chordata; class Amphibia; order Caudata; family Ambystomatidae; genus Ambystoma; species Ambystoma mexicanum. Next base: position 869,562,331 of record NC_090937.1, read on the forward strand.
GCAAAGTACTTTGTGTATAATGCAAGTAGGAATAAAATCACGTGTTACCTTAACAGGGGCTGGGCCCATTAAATCCAGTTTGCTTTTACCCAATACTGGGAGACCTTTTGCCTTTATAAGGAAGGAGTCTCCAACTCTATTTCTTGATTCACTTTTGGGCATGCAAGGATATCGGGAGAAATTCATTCAAACCCTGTTAGGAGAGCAGTCCTCATCAACGTCCTCTGCCAGAGGTGAGGACAGGTGCTGCAAGGGAAAGGCAAGCTCTGCACCATATCCATCCCAGGGCACAATGGGGGTAAACTCCTGTTGGACCAGACAATCTCTACTGGTACTAAGGCCCCTCAATGGAGGCGAAGGACTCTTGTAAGCTAGCCTCCCCCAAGTTGGAAGTGAAGAGAAGAATGACCAATCTTGTACCAGTGGCCCTGGATTGGGACGTACAGCAGCAGAAGAAGCAAAGATTCTGTCTTCTGCATTCAGCACCTTCAAACCATTGTGCGTTTGAATACCTTCGAACCACCAGGACACACAGTTCTGCTTTTGGTACTTGCTGAAACATTCTTTGTTTCGCTGTTTCTGCATTCATCAAACCGGCTTGACTATCTCTTCGCACCTGCAGAGCATGCCACCTGTTCGGCCCGAACACCAGTTAACCACTGTGGCCGACTTTGCGCCACCACCTCATCGAACCTTGCACTGGACCATCAGAATCACAGCTTTGGACTGCCTCGACATCGACTTGAGTCACTGCAAGCATCATGCCACTCTTCAACCCGACCCAGCGGTAACCAATGTCTCAAACTGGCTCAAAGTTTGAACCAACCGCAGAGGGCCCTCTGAACTGAATCATCAAATGCCACCTTTGAACGGCATGGAGCTCCACTTCGAACCGACTAAAGGTCCATCTCACCAGCATGACTCAATGCATCCATTGTTTGAGGGTTTGTGAATTTGCATATGTTCCCTATACAATTCCACACTGTTTCACCAATCTACACCAACCTTGGCACAGTCACATGTTAGGACCCTCCAGACATTACTTGCTACCTGACATCTGGACACCCCACCCCTTTCCCTGGATTTCAGCAAAAGTCAACATTTGGGTGTGGGTTTATGGCTTCACGTATTTTCCCTATACAATTCCACACCATTTCACCAATCTGCACCACTCTTTGCACAGTCACCTCTTAGGCCCCGGACATTACTGGCTACATGACATTTGGAGAACCCACCCCTTTCCCCAGATTTCAGGAAATTCAACATTTGTTTGTGGGTTTGTGGCTTGGCGAAGCTTTATTCCTTATACAATTCCACACTGTTTCACCAATCTGCACCAAATTTTTCAGAGTTAACTGTACCTATGGGGGAATGAAAGCCCGGGCAATGCCGCATATATCAGCTAGTATAAATTCAAGTATAAAAGTGTATACACACATATGGGTATACTTTTATACCTTAAAAAAAAAAAACAATGACACTCTAGTGTTCCAGATGCTAGGACTCCCAGGATCCACAAAAAACTAAGAAGGGATCAATATGAAAATATAGTTTATTAGATTCAGGGCATCATAGGGAAAGCACCCAAGGTGATGCATTTCACTCCCTCCAGAGAAGATAGTTCACAAAAAATATCTTTCAAGCATTCAACACTTTGATAGTCCTACATGAGTTCTAAAAGAGGCAAGTGCCTTTTTTCCCTTATGCATCTCTATAATACATCAGATATGTTTGTTGTGTTTGGTGGCCACATTGGAGTTCGAACAATAACATTGAGCAACATATTTCAATGTTGTACATTTACTTTATATATATTTTTAATATATATTTATAGAAGCTCGATTGAACATTCCTTTATTTTGGACAGTTGAACTATTGCTGTTTGGGTTGCTACTGTTATCATATTCACCCCCATCTTAAGAGTACAGTTGGCCCTCAGCTCATGTTACCACAAAGGTGAAGAAGGTACATCTCTTGACTGTGCATGTTTCACATTTAGGATTGGGTTCACTGTTGGCTTGTAGCAGTGTGAGGGCTTAATAGGCAGTTTAACACTCATATTTTTACTCCTTCGGGTCAGCAGTCATTTTGTTGAATTGGTAGGCAGCGGATGGTATATAATACAGTCTGTACCTACAGCCTAGTCATCCAAAATGACAAAAGTGTGCAATAAATGTTAGATGCTCTAGCAGGTATTGTTTTATTGCTACAATGTGACTTGACATGAGCGCTGTAAATATCTGCACTCCCAGGTACCTGAACGGCTCAAACTCCCATTTTACCTCCCGTTCTGGAAATGCCTCCATTTGCCTTGCCACAAAGTCGCCAACAGAAATAGGATTGTCTTCTCTGTGCTGACTCAAAAACAGAGATAATCGCTGGAAATTGCCCAACTCCTCCAATATAATCGGGACATTCTCCAAGGGGATTGCTAACATATAATAAAACATCATCAGCATATCAGGAAATATTATGAAGAATACCCCTTAAATTAATCCCGTTTCCGGCTTCAGTAGCATATAAAATAATATCAGGGACACCGGAAGTCACTGCCTAGTGTCTTATCTAATGTCCAGCGTGAAGAAATCCAGTCTCCAGTCTTCACTCTCACCATTGCTTCCTTATATAATAGTTTGATCCTCTGCATTATGCCGGTCCCAAACCAAACACCTCCAACACCCTGACAAGCCCACTGCCATTCAAGCAAGTCAAAAGCCTTGACCGCGTCGCCGGCTACCAATGCCAATTCCTCTTTGGCAGACCGAACCTGTTCCATGACACAATGCAAAAGATAGAGTTTCATTGTGACTCTCCTGCCCACTACAAAACCACATTGATCGGGATGCACTAACCCCAGTACCACCTTGAATAATCTCATCGCTAAAACCTTACCCAGGATTGTCACATCCACATTATTCAAATAAATCGGTCTATATGATTCACAGTGGTTCGGGTCCTTCGGAGCTTTAAAGAGCACTGTGATCAGTGCCTCACACATGGACTCCAGAAGAATCCCTCTATCATATGCCTCACCATACACATGCTTCAACTGGGGGATCAAAATCTCTGCACATATATGATAAAACTCAACAGGGACCAATGTATCCCCGGTGTCTTATTCCTCTGCATCATTCTCAGCGCGTGTTGTATCTCTTCTTCTTCCACCGGCACATCTAACTCTGCTCGCCAGTCCACCGACAAACACGGCAGCCTCACCACATCCAGCATATTTGCTGATTCCTCTTCAAAGTATGTACCCTCACTGGTATATAACTCCTTACAATAATATTGAAACACCTCATTAATTCCTTCTTGCGTGGCCACCAGCTTTGCCTCGTGATCATAGATTTGCGTTATTGCCGACCAAGGCGACTCCCTACATATCAGCCATGCAAGCAACTTACCTGCCTTATCCCCTTCCCCATGTATACAAACCATATATTGACTGTGTTCCCATTTACTCAACGCTTCCTGAAGCTCCTGTTGTCTTATGACTGCCTCCACAAGGTTACAACCTACTTGTTGCCCTTTCTCCTCAAGTTGTTTAATCTCCTGTTCAACCCGTTTTAATGACTCATTCAATGTTTTGCGCACCCCCACCATTTGCACTGCCCCGCCACCCCATAGTTACCTTAAAGGCTTCCCACATAACTCCCGCCTTGATCACCGAACCTTCATTCACCTCAAAAGACCTAGTCATTTCTCCCCTTATAGTATCTAGAAAGGCAAGATCAGACAGGGCCTTTACCATATTCTCATCAGCGGTATCGCCGGTCTCCTTTTACCACATCAGAATTTAGTAACCAACGGGGCATGATCCGACAGGATTCGTCCCAGATACTCCATATCCATGAACCACAGAGCATTCTCTCTGACTAAAAACATATAAACAAGTCTGGAATAGGAGTTATGAACAGGTGAAATAAAGGAATACCCCCTATCCATACCATTAGATCCTTGCTAAAGTTCCACTAAGTCTAAAACCGGCAACACTTTATTGAGCATAGTCAATGACTTCTGCTTAATTGGGCCTCCTGTCCCTGACCAATCCATATCCGGGTCCAGTAACCAATTAAAATCTCCCCTCCAGATGAAAATATATGCTCTACTCCCCAGCCAATGCCAACACTAAGCGGAAATACTCCTCAGTGTCCACATTCAGGGCATGCGAATTTACTATACAAACCTTCAATCCCTCCAAATTACACTGTATTATCAGAGTGCGACCATTGGAATCACCCTGAACTTCATTTATCTGTACAGGAACACCCTTCCCCATCCAGATCAATACCCCCCTGCATACAATGAAAACTTGGTTTCAAACACCACCCTTCCCTGTCCGGACCCAATAGGTGAGCTTCTTGCAGCAGTGCCACTTGAATCCTGTTGTGTTTCAGGAATTTCCCAGTCTACAAACTTTTCCCTCAATTCCCCAGCCATTGGACATTCCAAGTTCCTATTTTAATCTCTATGATTCCGACCAAGGATAGTAAGACATCCCATGGATCTCCCTGGCCACTCTACTGTGATCACCCCTGATCCTCCTTGTACATACTGTATGCTGTAAACCAACCTTTCAAGAGTATTTAAATGAACAATTGTAAAACCGAACTTCCCTCTGAATGACTCCCCCAGCCACTGCTTCCCTCCATACCCAAACGTCCCCCCAAACATGAACCTTGAATAGTCAAACAGTTCCCCCTGTCCCTTCTCATAAGGCAGCAACCCCCCGCTGCTTCACCCCCACCCAATAACATGTATGACCATCAAATCCAGGAGAACCCTTCCAAGGCAAATGGGTCAGTGGTCCGGAGTGGGTATTATTCCATCCCAGGTCTTTGACCTCCTCTCCTGAACCATCTTTGTTCATTTTTGTTTGTCCCTTTAGCGTAACCTCTTCACAGATGGCAATGTCAATCTCCGACCTCCTCAGCACCAATCTATGTCACCAGGGCCCCCCTATCCTGATCCTTTTCCTGCCGCCCAATCTGTGCACCCCTGGATTCCAACCAGTTCCATGCTTCAGGTACAGAGAGAAAGAAGTAGGACCAACACCTTAGATTTAGTTGGGAAGAACATCAAATACCTTATATTTCATTCCCTTAATCGCCTATTCACTGCATTGAAAGACCAGCATTGTTTTTGCACTTCTTGCGTAACGTTTGGTAAGATGAGGATTCCTGCATTGCCTAATTTGAAGTGTCCTTCCCATCTAGCCTCCTGCAAAATTGTATTTCTATACCAGAGATTCAGTAATTTGGCAATTAGGGGTCTAGGCGGCACCCCCCCCCCCCCAGGTGGTGCCCTTCCCAGCACTCTGTGGGCCCACTTTAACATGAATAGTTTCGACAGACCCTTCAATCTAAATGTTTCTAGTAATGGCTTTTCCACAAATTACTCCACACGGTGGCCTTCTTCTCCTTCTGTCACCCCTATCATCTGGATATTGCATCTGCAAGAGCACCCCTCTGCAACCTCCACCCTTTCTTCCAGGACCCTTTTTGCTCCTACCAAGTCCATCACCTGGTTCTTTGACAATGTCAACGCGTCCAGCCAATTGCTCACCCGTTGTTCCCTCTCTGTCACCCTCTTGTTTGCTTTTTTAAGGTCTGCATGTAGCAGGGAGATGTCCACACCCACCTCTTGAACCTTCCCCCCCATAGATGATCTGGGCTCCTGGATTGCCACCATGAGACTTTCCATTGTGACGCCCCATCCCTCGTGTTGCGTATTCCACCGCTCCATGCTTTCCTTGTTTCTGCTTACCACCCACATATTGTGCCATTTTAGCTTGGTCTTACACCATCTTAATGCCTGTGCACCCCTCTATCTGGGGACTAACAATCTTACTTTAGACTCCCCTTCGAGGCTCCTTGCACTGTCTGAAGGCCTCCTCACTTATCCAGTTTCCATGTCCACCTCACTCTAACAGAGGATCAGTATCTTTTTTCTCTCCTCTTCCTCAGGGGGGCTCCCTTAGTGCTCCACCCTATCCCTCGTTGGCCACCCAGTGCCTGCATGGACTTCAAGCTCCCTGATGCCTCTCCTGATCTTCCCGCCTCTTGTATGCCCCACAGGTCACAGCTCACAGTCCCTTCCCTTGTTCAGCTTTGGGGCAGAGCAGTCTCTCACACAGTCCTGGTTCTGAGCCTCCCAACTCCCAGGGGAACATTTTGCGTGTCCGGGGGCAGGACAGATCTCCTTCAGGTGGTCATACCCCACCTCACTCCAGGCAGGCCACAAACACAAACCCCCCACTGCAGACCGACTTGCTCCCGTGCCTTAGAACACCCTCATCAAGGTCTCACTGTTCCCATGAGGACCCTCCCACCCATTTACCGCTGTTGGCGGTCCACTACATCTCCCCAGCAGGTGGGCATTGCCTCGGGCAAAAAGGTTTCCAGTCAACTCCGGCTGTTGCTCAGAGCCCTCTGTGTACAGGCCCACCTCGCCACCTAGCTCAGACAGATCTCAACACTCCTGCTGTCCTACCCGGAGATCGGGATCCCCATTGGAGACACATAGCGGCAGAACTCTACCTGCTTGGCAATCTCGAGTTTTGTTCCGTGGGAGAGTCGACCATAACCTCCACACAGTGCAATGCTCCAGGCAGGGTCTGCTAGGTGCCAGTGATCCTTTATGCCATCAGACACTCCGTGCTCGGCCAAGCCTGCCTAGGATCTTCCATACGCAGGCTGCCTCCTTCCAACTCCCAATATGGCCACCACTCCACTCGACACAGAGCTTTCGTCCTTTCAACAACCGCACCGCCGTCGTTTCACCGGTGCCACGGTGTGCTCAACTCTATGGGGAATAACATCAACTTCACTTCCCCTCAGATTTTGCTAAAAAGCAGGATTTTATATGTTGCGATCAGCCACGGAGCTCCGAGTTGCACATCTACATCACTCAGCTCCGGCCCACGCCCCGACAGCAAAGGCCTCCTTAATTCCACTACCAGTGGTTTGGCTGCATTTCGAGAGAACTGCCATGGACATTGTGGGTCCTTTCACTCCTCAGACCACCACAGGAAACGCGTACATTTTGATTGTGGTAGATCATACCACCCAGTATACTTAGGCAGTGCCCTTGAGAAGCAGCAAAGCCCGACTGGTGGTGACGGCATTCATAGGACTAGTCTCTCATGTTGGGTTTCCACAGGAAGCTATTTCCAGCAGATGATCCAACTTAATATCTGCATATATGAAGGCCATGCAGGATCATTTGTGGTGTAATTTACAAGTTCTCCACAGCCTTTCACCCTCAAACCAATGGGCTTGCTGAGCAGTTCAACAAGACACTGAAAGTCATGAGATGGCTTGGAAGAGCACCCGAGGAGCAAGTAGGATAATGTCCTGCCATGCCTGCTGTTTTCCTACCGGTTGGTGCCACAGAGCGCTGTAGGGTTCAGTGCCTTTGAGCTCTTGTTTGGCCATCCTTTTAGGGGTCGCCTAGGTCTGGTGCCGGACAGATGGGACAGCACTCCCCAAACTACTTCCACAACATAATGGATTATATGCTAGGCATCAGATCCAAGATGGCCAAGAACAAAGAAAAGAGTATCCAGAATCTAAACGTCAGCCAGGAGCTCATGAAACACTGGCATGATAAGAAGGCCACAGTGACAGAGTATACTCCTGCACAGATTAACATGCAGTCTATTCTCAAATGTTACAGCACATCATTTTGAATGCTCTTCTTCCCGCTCATCAATCAGGATTTTGCCTGCTGCACTCGACAGAAACAGCCATTCTTGCTGTTACTAACTCTCTTCTCATAGCTTGCTATGCCAAATTCTCTTCTCTTCTTGTCCTTCTTGATCTCTCCCTGTCTAATCTTGATTTCTGTAGTTCTGTCGTGAAATGTTTTGCTTCCTACCTTTCTGCATGCACTATCTCTGCATCTTGGCTTAATCAATCTTTGGGCTTAATCAATCTTTGTCAACTTTTCCATTCACTTATGGGGTCCCTCAGGGCTCCGTCATAGGGCGTTTACTTTTTCTCTCTTTACAAGTCCCCTTGCCTCTATTATTTCGTATTCCAAAGTCTCCCACCACCTCTATGCGGATTACTTTACAATCTTTCTTTCCTTCTCTTCTCTCTCTTCTGAACTCCAGTCTAACCTCTTTCCTTGCCTTCTTGCCATCCAATCTTGGATGGCCTCGCATTATCTTCAGGTACCCTTTTTTTAAACCGAGGTCATTTTCTTCCCTACCTCTACTATCCCCCTTCATCTTCGCCTCCTTCAATTTTCTTTCCCACTGTACCACCACTCTTTCATTTTCCACCAATAATCAAGGTGTCATTTTTGGTTATTCTCTATCCTTTTCTTCACATATTTCAGTCATCTCTCGTTCCGGCTGCAATCAGCTGTGCATCATGCGCAAGTCCTGGCCCCTTCTCACAACCCATGCTACTAAGATCATGCTTTCTTCCATGGTGTTCTCTGCACTTGTCTACTGTTCATCTATTTGCTTTGGTCTTCCTGCTTCTAGATGTGCCACTCTTCATTCTGTCTATAACTTCTCTATTCATCTCCTGTTTTTACTCTCTCCTAATGACTCTATTCGCACTGCTTTACTCTCTCCCTGCTGACTTTCTTTTGACTCTCACTTACTCTACCATTTTCTTTGCATAGTGTTTAAATGTCTCCACATTAGTGCCTCGCCCTACCTGTCCTCATTCATGTCTTTATATATGCCTACTCAGTTATCTAGAACTCAATCTCAGTGGCTTCTCTAAGTTCAATGCCCTCCATGTGTACCTTCCAGATTCTGGTCCTTCTATCTACTCGCCCCACAGTTTTGCAACGCCCTTCTCTGCCATGGACATTGTGGGTCCTTTCACTCCTCAGACCACCACAGGAAACGCGTACATTTTGATTGTGGTATATCATACCACCCAGTATACATAGGCAGTGCCCTTGAGAAGCAGCAAAGCCCGACTGGTGGTGACGGCATTCATAGGACTAGTCTCTCATGTTGGGTTTCCACAGGAAGCTATTTCCAGCAGATGATCCAACTTAATATCTGCATATATGAAGGCCATGCAGGATCATTTGTGGTGTAATTTACAAGTTCTCCACAGCCTTTCACCCTCAAACCAATGGGCTTGCTGAGCAGTTCAACAAGACACTGAAAGTCATGAGATGGCTTGGAAGAGCACCCGAGGAGCAAGTAGGATAATGTCCTGCCATGCCTGCTGTTTTCCTACCGGTTGGTGCCACAGAGCGCTGTAGGGTTCAGTGCCTTTGAGCTCTTGTTTGGCCATCCTTTTAGGGGTCGCCTAGGTCTGGTGCCGGACAGATGGGACAGCACTCCCCAAACTACTTCCACAACATAATGGATTATATGCTAGGCATCAGATCCAAGATGGCCAAGAACAAAGAAAAGAGTATCCAGAATCTAAACGTCAGCCAGGAGCTCATGAAACACTGGCATGATAAGAAGGCCACAGTGACAGAGTATACTCCTGCACAGATTAACATGCAGTCTATTCTCAAATGTTACAGCACATCATTTTGAATGCTCTTCTTCCCGCTCATCAATCAGGATTTTGCCTGCTGCACTCGACAGAAACAGCCATTCTTGCTGTTACTAACTCTCTTCTCATAGCTTACTTTGCCAAATTCTCTTCTCTTCTTGTCCTTCTTGATCTCTCCCTGTCTAATCTTGATTTCTGTAGTTCTGTCGTGAAATGTTTTGCTTCCTACCTTTCTGCATGCACTATCTCTGCATCTTGGCTTAATCAATCTTTGGGCTTAATCAATCTTTGTCAACTTTTCCATTCACTTATGGGGTCCCTCAGGGCTCCGTCATAGGGTGTTTACTTTTTCTCTCTTTACAAGTCCCCTTGCCTCTATTATTTCGTATTCCAAAGTCTCCCACCACCTCTATGCGGATTACTTTACAATCTTTCTTTCCTTCTCTTCTCTCTCTTCTGAACTCCAGTCTAACCTCTTTCCTTGCCTTCTTGCCATCCAATCTTGGATGGCCTCGCATTATCTTCAGGTACCCTTTTTTTAAACCGAGGTCATTTTCTTCCCTACCTCTACTATCCCCCTTCATCTTCGCCTCCTTCAATTTTCTTTCCCACTGTACCACCACTCTTTCATTTTCCACCAATAATCAAGGTGTCATTTTTGGTTATTCTCTATCCTTTTCTTCACATATTTCAGTCATCTCTCGTTCCGGCTGCAATCAGCTGTGCATCATGCGCAAGTCCTGGCCCCTTCTCACAACCCATGCTACTAAGATCATGCTTTCTTCCATGGTGTTCTCTGCACTTGTCTACTGTTCATCTATTTGCTTTGGTCTTCCTGCTTCTAGATGTGCCACTCTTCATTCTGTCTATAACTTCTCTATTCATCTCCTGTTTTTACTCTCTCCTAATGACTCTATTCGCACTGCTTTACTCTCTCCCTGCTGACTTTCTTTTGACTCTCACTTACTCTACCATTTTCTTTGCATAGTGTTTAAATGTCTCCACATTAGTGCCTCGCCCTACCTGTCCTCATTCATTTCTTTATATATGCCTACTCAGTTATTTAGAACTCAATCTCAGTGGCTTCTCTAAGTTCAATGCCCTCCATGTGTACCTTCCAGATTCTGGTCCTTCTATCTACTCGCCCCACAGTTTTGCAACGCCCTTCTCCTTTCTCTTCGTACTATTTCATCTTTACCTCACTTTAAAACTTGTCTTAATGAGCGCCTTCTTTCTTCCTGACTCACTCTCCTTTCTGATGTATGCATTGTCATTTATTGTACTGTCTTTTATGCTTGTACAGCCAGTGCTTAATTTGTAAGTACATACGTGCCACGGCTCAAAATGTTGAGTATGAAGCTGTCATCCACTGCCACCTGCAGCACCGCCCACCGCCATCGCTCACACAACCCATTGTTAACACTACTAGCACCAGCCCCACCCACTACTACGGCATTCAGCATCACTTCTAGTCAGCGGTCAGGTGGGGGGATACATATGGGATCAGGGAGGAATTTGAAGTTGCACAAATATTCAATACCATGCCTGAGTGGCTGTAGCAAATTATTTTAAGCTACTGTTTATGCGGTGACCATCACAAAACAAAGTGCAATAAAACACCCACAGCTAATAGCGGTCAATGACATACAGTGAATTGGAAGCTTGTGGTATTGTGGTGTGCTTCTTTTAACTTAACATTGCAGTTTGTCACATAGCAGAGAGTTTGAAACTGATTGCATGACATCTGTCCAGTTTAAACATATTTCATGGTAAGCATGTGACTACTAACCTATTAAACTAGTACACAACGTAACTACCACGCAAAGCACAAGACAGTCGTTAATGCAGAGAACTAGTGTGGTGAGCCCCGTAGCAAACAATTTTAAAAACATACATCAGCTCCTTCCCAATTCTTGACAGTGTTTAGAATTCATGTCCACCAGCCTATAGTCATCCACCCTTCTGCATCAGAAGGCATCCCTTAAACCGCCTTCCTTTTCCACTCTCTCTGCTTTTATATATTTTGATGCAACAAGGTTATCTTCAAGCAGAGAACTACCCTGCAATGTACTAAGCTCTAGGCTTATCACCATGGAGAAATCCGAGGCAAAGGCCCTCAGATGCAAAATGTACCCCCAAATTAGCGTTAACATTTGGAAACTATTCATCCACTTCTCTTTCGAACACATTTCTCAATTTCTAACATGATCTGACGCTTGGGCATCGAATACCAGCTTCTGGGATTGCAAACACATGCAAAGGAGACTGGTGTTGTGACTGTGAAGGGGATCTTGGTGATAATTGTTTCAAGGGAGGCTGGAGTTTCATGCATAATTGACTTCTGAGAATAGGGCCTGTAATAAATAGCTACAGATGTTATCAGGATAGTTTCGCCAAGGGTTTTTAGTGTAGTCATAAATAGTCATATGTTTCAGACCATGATCCCCCTCAAGACAACAGAGGAACACGTTTCTAAGTAATTTCCTAAGCATGTGACCCGATTTAAATCTATGGGGATGTTTTGGCTGAAAGGATAACTCTCGTGGCAACAGTGGTACTACTCTGAGGCAACATTGAGTGGATGTATGTTAAAGTGAGTGAGGGAGTAGATTTGCTTAACATAACAATGCAAAATGAACCAACCACCTCTAGGTAGAAATGATTGCTCTCGTTTTCTATACATCACTTCATGCTGATTTTCAACCACTGCTAATTTTTTTGCAGCTAAGGGAAGGCAGACACTAGTGGGCCTCATCACGAGTTTGGCTGTAGCTCTTAAATACGGTGGTAACAGTATTACAGACGCATTTAAGGGCTGGCCCTATCACGAGTTGGGCGCTAAATCGACTGTTTTACCTCCAGCTTTTTTCTGGAGGTGAAAATCCCTGTTTTCGGCTGATTTACAGCCGGCTGTATTAGCCATCATAATTAGCAGCGAAAATTCCCCTTTGGATCCAATGCACCCAATCAAGAATGGGGATTTACTGTTAAGGCCCAACTCGTGATCCGGTGGTAATACCACCGGACTGGTCGGTGTTAGGGCTATTACAGTCGGCTGTATTACAGCCGGGAATACAGCCCAACTCGTGATGAGGACTGAGATAAAAATGATTTTTGAAAAATCACATCACTGTGTCCAAGTGTAGAAGCCAAGTTTGGAATTCTGGTCTACTTACTATCCTAGTTTGGATTGAAATGGGAATTACCATTGGAATTAGAATCTAAATATATCTGCACTTAAAGAGCTCAGACAAACTCATACATTGTGCTTCAAAATCATCAGTGGTCCATTATGGTCACACTAACGTGGTGTAGTTCTTTCCCCTTGCACCCTTCGGCCCATTCGCGAGGTTCTTCGCATCATATACTTAAACCCATGATAGTCTAGTGCTCACCTGCATATCCCAATAATACTGTTTCAGACACTACATGCAGCCTCTTCAATTCCCAGAGCACATGCCTGGACCCCATGGCAGCAGAAGACCCATCCACCTAACCAGAATAACTACTGCTGCAACGGTGCATCTTCACAACATGCAGATCTGGGTTCTCCACGCGCCGTGAGTCACCTTATTAGATGCCAAAGGGGTAATACGCAGGGAAAGCGTTTTGTGCACCCCGTGTCAGTTTCAAAAACAGTGTTAGGCATATAACCATGAGGGGTTGTGAATAATCTGTATTTACGTTTTAACGTGACCTTGCTTTTGGGGACCATTTGAACGACCTGCATTCTTTGAAACGCAGAGTGATGGTTCCCTTTCTCCCAGTGTGATGGGCGGATGGGGGGGGAGAGGGGTGGATTTTCGGCTGGGGGTTATGGGGGGAGAAAGCCTACCGTAATTTTCTGGTCCGATTAAAGAGTTCAAAATGAAAGCAAGTACCAGCAGCCTTCAATAAGCAGCTGGTGAGTGGGGTTGTCTTGGTGCAAAGAATAGCTACAGCAAGTGATACACCCACTCTTTTTTTATAAATCTTGCCAGCATATAAACTCCAGGGAAGAAATGTGAAACCCGAACGCCTCCCCAGGCCAATACCTCTACTTAGTAGCAACTTTGGCAGACTGTGTGTGCCTAACACATGCTTTACATGTCTCTTAAGAGCAATAGCAAATGCAACTACTTTCCTTTCGTACTGAATTCATACAACATATAACACAGCTACATTGAGCCATAAAAGAAAGGACGTTTGCCACAATGGCTACATTTGAATACCTTAATGCTTCTATCTCCAACATTCATGCCCTGTGCTTGCCTATACATGTATATGAATAATATTTTTTAAGCTACAGCTCATGTTTAAAGCCGGTTCTGAAACCCTAGCGATAAGGCTGGTTGAAATGAAACCTGCACTCATAAAGTCTTCTTGTGTGCCCCTCATCCCAGCCCCTTTCTGCTATTAGCTTCAAGGAGGGTTTACTCTGTCTGTCACACCTGCAGTGCAAGAAAGCCACCTCCCGTGCAACACTAGCCTTGAATACAGACACAAGCTCTTCGTGGTGGTAAGCCCTGAGTGAGCAGGACACAGTTTAAGACTGGCTGGTGCACAGTGTGGGAGTATGGTTTTCAGTGCTGGGGTAGGTGGGGGCAAAGGACTCGGGAGGAGCCACCAAACAGTACCATTTCACTATTTCGGAACACTGCTGCAAAATATACAAACTAATTTCAGTGCAGCGGGGCATGCTTTCTGTCCATTATGTCAGTTTTCTGGATTCAGCTTTTGATTGTGAATATTAAATAAATGCAATGTACACAGCTTTACATTTTTTTCTATTTTCTGTTCGGCGCTGTCCTCTTACTGTTCTTTTTCAGTCTCCTGCTTTTCTTCTCTGTCTATGAATCTTCTTCTCTTGAAATTCTTTTCACACTGCCTCTCTCTTCTAGACACTTCTTTAACACCTGTACACCTTTCCATTCTCCTTTCAGCACCACTTGCTGCAATGCACTTCTTTGTCCCATGCACTGCTCACCCTGCACCTCTCTCATGAATCTAGATTTCAACCAGCACCCCTTTTTCCTTCCTCCTAGTAGCCCCACAGCACACCATTCCCATCCACCCTTGCCATTACTCACACCCGTTCTGCACAACACACACACATACGGCCCATTCACATCTCTTTTGCTTTTTGCTCTTGTCTCTTTCCTACGTATCTCCCACCTCCAACTCTCTGTCCTCATTTCCCATAGGCTATTGCTGTTCTTGTCTCTTTCCTGCGCCTCTCTCACCCATCACTCTCCGGCCTCTTCTCCCGGAGGCCGGTGCCCATCATTGTGTCAGTGACAGTGGGTGTCTGTGGGCTCTTTCTCTCTTGCAAGCTTTACCTTTCCCTGCTGCAGTGCGTATCCATCTCGCTGTATCACAGAGTTTATTTGCATCTGCTTGTGCACATGGCTCCCAACAGCTATCTCCTACGTAACATTTATTTCCCATTTCCCTATCTCTTTTGTGCTCACGTGGCCACTGCAGCCCACCCTCATCTTCAATTATGTCTTTGCTGCACCTGTTCCCTTTCGCGCATCCCTCCTTTGCATCTTTTCTTCCTTGCACTACTTTCTCTCTGTGCTCTTCTCTCCCCTGAACTCATCCCTGGGACTACTTTATCTGCAGGTCCTTCCTTGCACCCGTCTTCACTCTGAGTAATGTAGCAGGCGTCAAGCATGCGTCCCCTCTGCAAATCATATATAGCAAAGGCTATAACCGTTTCCTCCCTGACACGTCGGTCATTCTAGTTAGAAGTGATGTCAATGGCCTCATTACAACACCGGCGCTAAACCATGGCGCTATTAGCACCATGGTTGGTGCCGGTGTTGTAACGGGTCCGCCATGGTTCAATGGGGAATTACCACCCCATTCCAAGGTTGGCGGGGCGGTAATTCCCCATTGAACCATGGCCCTTCCTCATTCCCATTTTTGGCCCATAGGGCTCTATGGGAATGGGGAAGGCGCTAAGAACGGTACCGCAAATTGCGGTACCGTACTTAGCACCAAGGTCCCTTTGAGGGTCCCTACTTTAACGGCTGGTGTAGACCAGCCTTTTACGGCGCCGTAAAACACTTAGCGCCAGGGTCGTAATGAGGCCCAATAGGAAAATGGGTTGGGCCGGTAACGTAGCCACTGCACTGTGGCACAAAGATGAGTTATACAAACTTGCACATTTGCAATCCTTTAGGAAATGGGCACACAGAAACATAGCCGTTGTGGGCGATGTTGTTCACAATGGCTGTCTTCGTGCATTTTAAGAACTATCTGAGCGTTGTGGTCTAGCTGTGATGGAACAGTATCCATACATGCAGTTGGCCCATGCTTTGAGGTCCCAATTTCCTGACTTAGCATCAGTTCTGCAGCACTCACCGATAGATGCGTGCCTACATTATTAAAGAATCTCTGCAAAGGGTGTTTTGATGTTATATCTGGTCATTCTATCTTTCATGACCAAGTCGTTACTTCATTTGAAATCCAGATGGGAGACAGATTTGGGCCCTCGAGAGGAAGAGTGGACAGAGGCTCTTTTGTAGCCACGCAAATGCACTCTTCCAAGTACCTCAAAAAAGGTAGCAGGCGCTCCTCTCCAGAAACAACATGGCATGATAACCTGTTCTGAGATGAGAGTTTGCATCACACGCTTTTTGCTCACTGTACCTTTCACAGATGGGAAACATCCATTTGCATATCAGTCTTTGTCCCGCCCACATGGACAGTCCAGCACCGAAATGCTATGGCAATTCCCCACTGAACAAGTACTGACTTATCCAATTCAAAATATTGCATAGGGTATACTATTCTCGGGAAATGTGTGGTAGTGTGCCTGGGTGCAGTGGGTGACATCATAGGTTCTAGTGCGTAGGTTGCTAGTGTGATCTGGTTCTGAATGTTACTGTTGGGGCATTGATGTGAGTATAGCTGCCTGGATGGGTGTGGCGGACCAGTCATCACCATACATATATTCCTGTCTTGTGTTCATGGCCAGTGCTATCCCTAGGCAAGGTTAGGCGCTTGCCTATATGTGCAAAATGTTAGAGCTGCAACATGCTGCTTTAACTCAAACTACATTTGTGCTGCCTCACCTTGCCTGTGATAGCACCGGCCCTGTGCACCGCCCCTGGCCCCTTCACACTGCCTGCAGGCTGGCGCTGGCAGCTGAAGCAGAGTCAGAGAGCTGGCGGCGCTGTGAAGGTTGGGGTCGGGTCAGGCCCGGGTCATGAGTGGCATTATGGGTCTGGCAGCACCGGCTGGCACCTGTGCATTATGAATGTAGCACCCCACATGCCCCTCTGCTCTGTTTGTTTTCAGTGCATCGTTAGAAGTAAGTGCCAGTCATTCCACAATGTTCAAAGGGACGTCGTGAAGAAAGCAGTGCAGGCGCTGCTGAACAAGAAGAGTTTCCTGCTAGTGCCTTGGCAGAATGAGCAGACAGATCAGGTGAGACAACCTGCCCCTTTCCCCCAGCTCTATGTCATACACTTGTCACTGTTGCTCTTGATGCCCCTCTCTACATTGCCTCAGAAGCTTCCATGCCAACCTGTTACTTGTAATAATGCCTCTATCCGACCATCAAAATGAATTCCCCCGCCACCATAGCCCCCTCCCATCAGTGTGTGTATATTTACCCCCCTCTGGATGGTGCCCCAGTCCGCACGTGGTGGTTGGCTTGACCCCTGTACTTGGGCTGGCTCTTTTGATATGATCGCATTTTAGGCAATTTGTGTGCAGCGGACCAATGCCCCATGGAGTCCGGAACCCATGGGCTCATGAAGCGCCTTAACAGACACATTCCAAATCCTCTGCAGAGCAGGGATCACAGTCCATCATATCTCTGACCATAGGAAAAGCACCAAGGGCAGCGTTGCTTGTCCGGCCATCAAACATTTTACATGAATGACAAGATAAGAGTGTGGCTGAGAATGCCAATGAGTATGGCTTTTTGACTTTGAAGGATAAATGCCTATTCACAAGGTTTGTTGGTGGGCTGTTCAGGGATGCTTGTCTCTGGGCCATTAAGAAGTACCCGCCTTGCAGTGCCCACAGTGACCACCCGCAGGTGAAGATATCACTGCAAGCCTGGTTAAAGACATAGAGCTCACACTTTTCCACTCGAATCATTCTGTATTAGGGGACAGCCACAGCTGCCAAGAAGCACCTCTAAGGGCTGTCATTTGAGATTGATTGCATTTGTGGCCTTGAAGTGGTGTGTTTGTGCCTATGGAGCATCACACATCGAAATAAACTTAAAAAGACAAAAAGTGGAGTGTCTGGGAGTGTTCCTTGTGTTCGGTACTCAGGTGAACTGTTGTGGATTTGAGTACCTCTACCACTTCTAGTGGAAAAGGAGGAGGAGAAACTGTTATAATCCCCCTAGTCACACGGAGCATCGCAGAGTGTCTGGGAGTGTTCCTTGTGTTCGGTACTCTGGTGAACTGCTGTGGATTTCAGTACCTCTACCACTCCTAGCGGAAAAGGAGGAGGAGAAACTGTTATAATCCCCCTACTCAAGTGGGGTGTCGCGGAGTGTCTGGGAGTATTCCTTGTGTTTGGTACTCTGGTGAACTGTTGTGGATTTGAGTACCTCCACCACTTCTATTGGAAAAGGAGGAGGAGAAACTGTTATAATACCCCTACTCACACGGAGCATCGCGGAGTGTCTGGGAGTGTTCCTTGTGTTCGGTACTCTGGTGAACTGCTGTGGATTTGAGTACCTCTACCACTTCTAGTGGAAAAGGAGGAGGAGAAACTCTTATAATCCCCCTACTAAAGCGGGGTGTCGCGGAGTGTCTGGGAGTGTTCCTTGTGTTCGGTACTGTGGTGAACTGTTGTGGATTTGAGTACCTCTATCACTTCTAGTGGAAAAGGAGGAGGAGAAACTGTTATAATCCCCTAGTCACACGGAGCATCGCAGAGTGTCTGGGAGTGTTCCTTGTGTTCGGTACTCTGGTGAACTGCTGTGGATTTGAGTACCTCTACCACTCCTATTGGAAAAGGATGAGGAGAAACTGTTATAATCCCCCTACTCAAGCGGAGCGTCTCAGAGTCTCTGGGAGTGTTCCTTGTGTTCAGTACTCTGGTGAACTGCTGTGGATTGGAGTACCTCTACCACTTGTATTGGAAAAGGAGAAGGAGAAAATGTTATAATCCCCCTACTCATGCAGAGCATCGCAAAGTGTCTGGGAGTGTTCCTTGTGTTCGGTACTGTAGTGAACTGCTGCGGATTTGAGTACCTCTACCACTTCTATTGGAAAAGGAGGAGGAGAAACTGTTATAATCCCCCTACTCACGCGGAGCGTCGCGGAGTCTCTGGGAGTGTTCCTTGTGTTCGGTACTCTGGTGAACTGCTGTGGATTTGAGTACCTCTACCACTTCTATTGGAAAAGGAGGAGGAGAAACTGTTATAATCCTCCTACTCGCGCAGAGCATCGCAGAGTGTCTGGGAGTGTTCCTTGTGTTCAGTACTCTGGTGAACGTCTGTGTATTTGAGTACCTCTACCACTTCTATTGGAAAATGAGGAGGAGAAACTGTTATAATCCCCCTACTCAAGCGGAGCGTCGCAGAGTCTCTGGGAGTGTTCCTTGTGTTCGGTACTCTGGTGAACTGCTGTGGATTTGAGTACCTCTACCACTTCTATTGGAAAAGGAGGAGGAGAAACTGTTATAATCCCCCTACTCATGCGGAGCATCGCGGAGTGTCTGGGAGTGTTCCTTGTGTTCGGTACTGTGGTGAACTGCTGTGAATTTGAGTACCTCTACCCCTTCTATTGGAAAAGGAGGAGGAGAAACTGTTATAATCCCCCTACTCACGCGGAGCGTCACAG
Source organism: Ambystoma mexicanum (assembly GCF_040938575.1). Taxonomy (NCBI): domain Eukaryota; kingdom Metazoa; phylum Chordata; class Amphibia; order Caudata; family Ambystomatidae; genus Ambystoma; species Ambystoma mexicanum. Next base: position 869,581,613 of record NC_090937.1, read on the forward strand.
AGTGTCTGGGAGTGTTCCTTGTTCGGTGAGAGCGGTGATAATGGACTCGCTCATGGCCCCTCACCTTTCACTATCAACATTGACTCCTCTGACTCAAGCAGGACTACAGCGCTTTCAATCAGCACCAGTAGGAGCGGGAGCGGGGCGCTGACACGTAAACACACCAGCTACAAGGAACTTTGCGGTATGTGATCTGCCTGTGGCGAATAGTCATGATCTGTTACCATCTTCCGTTTCCTCAAACCCCCCTCCCTCTGCTACTCCCATGCTTTCCTTTGCGCCTTCTGACCTCCTCGACCCCGATTCTTTATGTCCATCAGTTCTGACCCCCCAGTGCTTACCGTTCTCGTGGTGCATGAATGCAATGCTGCGTCCGCCGTCCAATGCGCGCTGGTGAACAAATCTGTGGTGGAGTGTTTCAGCGCATTCGCAGCTCGCCTGCAGGGCCTCGAACTCCGGGGGACCGCTAACTCAGTCTCAGCACTGGAGTGTGGAGAAGGTGGGGCGTGGGCTGCGTTTTCAAAAAGAGCATGTAAGCATCCCACCATTTCATCAAGTCCAGCTTGGTATAGCACGAAACAGAATGATGAGTGTAACAAACACGACCATAAACACGACTTTCAGCATGCAGAGCAGAAATGTTGGGAAATGTACAACCAACAATTTTCTTAATTCCCCCTCCGTCTTCGCTCAGGGTACTTGCTTGGCGTGTGCTGGAATGGCATAATAAACCACAAATCATAGACAAAAAAGAGAAAGCAGCTGAAAATGAACTGACGTTGAACGATCTTCATAAATACTCATATACTTGAAAACTCTGCGAAGAGGCTGAGGTGCGCCCTATGACTGATCCGGTTACTTGTGTCAGCAATGAAACAACAGCACTTTATAACAACAGAAGTCAGAGGCTAGACGAAGAAGTATTCCTTGCAGCTAGCGATTCAATTTTTGCAGGCTGTGACCCACTGAATGTGTGCTTGCAACAACAATGTGATTCCCACAAAGAAAGCCGAAACTCCCTGTTCTTAGCGAATAAGTTAATGGAAGATCTGAAGAAAATAAATGCAAAGCTGTCTGTTGCTGCGCCACTGCACACGGAAACAGCAGACATTGACAAAACAATAGGCTCTTTATCGATGCCTAAAGAATTGGGAATTCCACAAGTTATAAACAAACAGATTTGGGCACTGTGGAGCAAAGTGTGCCTCTAAATTTCCATCGCCCAAACAAATGCAGAAGGATTGCGTCAAGCACTAGTCCAAGTCTTGTAGCCTGCTCGCAGAACAAAAAAGAACAAGTTAATTCTATACCAAAAAATCACAATGTGACATATTTAAAAATGAAGAAAAACAGAAATGGTGGAAACACAGCCAGAAGGTGTCTTACATCCGACTCCACTGAGACAAGTGAAGTCAATTCCACGGATTCAGACTCATCTATAGTTGAAAGAGAATTTCCGAAAGTGGGATGACAATACATTAAAACAAGATGCTTTACAAAGTTTGGTTGATCCTCGGACAGAATGCTTCGAACTAGTGGAACAAGTAATTAACCAGCTTGGACTGAATATAATCTCAGCACTAACAATAACTGTCGCTCTCTTGATAAAGCTTTATGACCACCTAAATGAGAGCCTCAAAGATCAAACCACTTTGACGGCATCGGTCAATTCAGAATGAATAAATATGGAGCTTTTACTACAGGAGGTGAACATGTATGCATTGCATAATCAGAAGAACAACAAAGCTTTCATTGCTCAAGAAAAGGACCAACTAAAAAATTATGCCGAAGATAAACGACTCTTAGCAGAAGTTGCATGAGAGGCACTTAAAATTCTAAAAAAACAGCAATCGCTCAACAAAGGAAATCAGCAGCATTGTAATGAGAAATATATTGCTGTAATTGACAGACCAAAAAGTGAGAACGCAGCCAATGATGATCCAACTAAGAAAGGGGTGACGTTTACTAACCAAGTAAACGTCAATATAGGTGAGCAACAAATGTGTTCTGAAAATACAATGCAGCTGCCAATACAGACGATTGTTGATTTATCGGATGCTAATGGAAATCAGTTGGAACCCACGTCCGTCGTATAATCACCCATTAATAAGACTCAATTAACATGTAATAACGAGGAGGATGCGGATTTGGTTTGTCCATCAACCTCAGCGAATGCTGATGGAGTCACAGGAATCTCAACGCAGCCTCCGGAAATGACAGGTTTGCTATTTTTGATAAAACTAAAAGAGAAACAATGATTAAAAGAAGTGGAAAAGATAAATTGCCTGTCAAACAAACAAAGAAAACAAAAAACATGTCTAATAAGAAAAAAGTTTAATTCTAAAAATTCCTGTAAATTTTTACGGAATATCAAAATCACTAAACAGCTCTGATCAATTTGAGATTAAGTCGCCAGGTGGCAAATGCTCCAGTGGATATAGAAGAACCTGCAAATCCACAGTAAAATGGAAGAAAAACACTGGATATCTCTGAAAATGATGAAGAGGATGATGATCAAATGATAGAAGATCTAGCAAACCTGTCTACATATGAGTCTAACAGTGTTGACTTAACGCATGATGAAGAAGAACATGCTGAGGAAAACCTGATGTTACTATGGATTGGCATAGTAACAGTGACCTGCGGACAACACAAATGGTAAAATAGATTCAGACAAGAACATGAACAATGGTTGTTATGCCTGAAAAAGAAAATAAACGGTAAAGAAACAGCAGGACATAACCTCAAATTTCTGTCTATTGCTAGAAAGGAACTTCCAGTCCAAAGCTGGGCTAATCCTAAATAGGTACAACGTCCTGCAACTCCTGAATCAACTTCCGCAACTTCAATCCATAACAACGAACGATATAAAAACAGTGGAATTTATACAAGACTCAATAACAGATCTAGTGCTACTGCATATCTACTCATGAGCGATAAGACACATTACAGTAGAAAACATTCCTGACCTACATGTTCTGGGATTCGGGATAACCAAACCATGGGGGGATTCCACACATGCTAAAATGAAGACGCTATCAAATCAACAACAGAAAAGAACTGAGGAGATTAACTTGCAAAGGAAAACAATTCCAAAACAAAAAAAAAACAATTTGAAATAGCTAGCCTAGCAAGTGTGTAGAAGAAAATCATGATCTGTACTTTCGTGATGACGTTACAACAGAATAAAAAAAACAGATAAAAAAGGATGTTTGCCTGCAAAGAAAATAACTATGTGCTCCCAAGCAGTGCCAATAACAGACCAAGCAAAGAGGATGATGGAAAAAGATGGAGTTGGGTGTCCAGTTCGCTAAACTCGCAACATAAGAAATAATGCCAGCCCAGTAAGGTAATGCAGGTCTTACTGATGGGTACTTGGAACACAAGAGGCTTTACCCATCTGTTTAACAATAGTCTTGAAAATATAGAAACCTTACATATTATCTGCCTCCAAGTAACTTGGCTCTTAACACAACCAACAGTGGAAGGCTATGAAATAGCCTGGAACCCTGCCATAAAGCAGGCCAAGGGAAGACCGATGGCTGGTTTATTGACCTTGGTAAAATTAAAACATGGGTTGCGAATAATAAATGCTGTAAATCTAACACCATACATGCAACATGTGTTGATCGAAATAAAGAAGAAAAAGTTTGAAGATAATGTTAAACTGCATGTAATCAACCTATACTGGCAGCATAAGGCATCCGACGAATGGTTATACTTAAACCCGTTAGTAGATCTAATAGACTCTATATTGACTACTGAGAAGAATGCCAATATTATACTTTTCGGTGACCTTAACATGGAATGTTTAAAAGTAAAAAATGCTATGGTTTTGACATTCACAAAACCGCATATAATGAAAAATCGCCTGGTAGCTACATGGGAAGAAGAGATGGAAGCCCGAGGAATGTCAATGCTGAATGGAAATCTTAAAGGGGATATGCCTCCAAACCCGACCTGGCAAAATGATAAATCTAAATCCATTTTAGATAGCTAAACGTAATTAACATGCCATATAGTGATCACGATCTGGTCACAATTAAATTACAAGAACTGAATATGAATAAAGAGTTGACATGGAATTACGATATTTCCATCACCCCGGGCAGAAACCGTCTGAAACTGGAAGAGAGACAGATCATGACAATGGCAAAATTGTTGTCTGGTGAAAAAACAAATGAAACCTCGGACTCGATAGAATATCTGGCACTATTACATTCTTATACTGAAACAGTGAAAGAAGGCAAGTTAAATAACTTTAAGAAGAAACACGTGTACGACAGAAAAGTTGTTGAAAAAAACGTGAATTACAAAAAATGATCAGGGCCTTGCAGAAAAATCCTGCCATAGACTATCTGAAACAAAAAAGTAAGGTGCAAAAAATGTATAAAAACCGGTTACGCTCCACAAAAGTATTATGGTCCGGAATGACGCCGAAAAAATGCTAAAGATCTTGTCATCTAAAAATGCTTGTTCATTCTGGGAAGTGATTAACAATTTGGAAGCTCCAAAACATGCAATCCAAAACAACATGGTGTCAGAAATGCAATGGATAGAACATTTTGCAAATCCTTTGACCAAAAGTACTGATAGTGAATATCACGAGCAAAAAGCAGCCACAACCTGGGATATTACTATTGCTAAGATAGATATCTTTGAAAACATCAAAAGGTTGAGTTCATCGAGAGCCTCTGGGCCAGATGGCCTCACAAATCAGATACTGAAATTGCATCCCGACGCGTGGGCTGAATTCTGTTACACCCTGTTTAAAAAATCATTGAAGAAAAAAGGATCCCGGAATCTTGGAAAAGTGCAAAAATCGTGCCTGTATTAAAAAAAGGATTAAGAGCGGACCCTAAAAATTACAGGCCGATTGCCCTTTCAGACGTCGTTGGAAACATTTTTGCTACCCATCTGTTATTACAACTAACAGAGTGGATAAAATTGGCAGGAGTTGCTGATGATCGCCAAACCGGTTTTGTGAAGGGTGTCGGGTGTGGGCTAAACTTACAGTTAATCAACTTACTGAAAATGGAGGCTTTAAGGAAAAAAACTAAAATATTCATAGATTTAGCTCATGCATTTGACACTATCGATAGTGAGTTTCTATGGACAAAATCTAACAAATGGGGATGTCCAAGAAGTTTGCTTGATGCAATTAAAGAACTCTACTCAGACCCCACAATCAGAGTCAGAATGGACCGGCTTGTAACCCTTTCTTTGGCCATTAAAACATCCAGAGGGGAGACCACCAGGGGGCGCAGAGCATGCAGGACGCGTAAGCATCGCGCTCCTGAAAGCACCGCAGGGCCTAGTGGACTTACCTAGTCCCCGGCCTGGAGTACGAGACTGAGCCGGAGAAGACCTGTCCCCTGATCAGCTGGCCCCACCCTGAGAGCACAGGGGGACCCGCCGCTGGGACCCGCTGCAGTGTGGCCCGGGGTCCTGACTATAGAGGTGTCCCGAGAAGCAAACATGAGCAGTGGGTACCGGTGCGGGCCTGCGACACCAGACCTTGCCGTCCCCGCGGCTCTGTGAAGAGGCCCTTGGAGCCGGGCACCCCATCCCTCCCCCTGTTGCGGAAGCATATCTCGCGGAGGTGTGCTGGGGGACACAACGCACCATGGGGCGCTCGGAGTGGGGCTCATACGAACACGGCCCCCACGGATACAGTGAATCATATGAGAGCCCAGGGCCGCAGAGGACAAGGCCCGGGCTTCCCTCCCTATATTAGTGCATCGGAACGGAACAGGGACAGCACAGAGGAGCGCCCTCCAGCACCCTGGGGCCCAAAGCTCGCTCCCGGCCCACACCCAGCACACGGAGGCCCTGCGACAGACTACGCTTGGATGGAAGCATCCGCCCCGTCGACGCCACAGAAGCGCCTCTGCCTACCCGTTGGGGGTCAGCATAGTGACGGGGAGGAGTTGGAGGTGAGGAGAGCGTGGGGGGGAAGGGACAGTTGAGTGGACGAGTTGTCTAGGGGCAGCCCCCCCGCAGGGCCTTCTCCTTGGTTGTACACAGGAACGCCACCCGGTCGGGGCATGACGAAGGGAGGTCAGTGCTGCCTGAAATCTACGGATCCAACTAGGACCAGTACCTCAGAGACTCTACTTAGACCAGCAGGCCCCAGCTAGGGCACAGCGCCACTCACAGAGCGACGAGCCCACATCGCCCAAATTCCCAGTGGTCCGGCCACTGAGAGGGCCATGCACCATCGACCCTGACACCGTCCCTCGTAAGGGGTATAGCAGCACCGCCCTGAGGTGCGCCAGAAGACTTGAACCCTGGAGCGAACCCCAGTACCTGGGGCAATCTCATCCCTCCAGCGCTTCCACCGGCCCCTCACGGTAACGAGTACAGTCCCCAGGAACGCCAAAACCACCATGCCAGTGGGCGGCGAAACCCCTCCCGCTGCACTTACTAAAGAGGATCTCAAGGACATTCTCCAAGAGATTAAGGCGATTTCGCACAGACATTGAAGCCTCCATAGTGGATCTGAAGGGGAGGGTGGAGACACTGAAGGATAAAATGGAAGGGATGGAAAAAAATCACCTCCAGGCAGACCTGCTCGACATGAAATATGAGGCTAGGCTAACGGGTTTGGAAATGAGAGAGGAGGACATAATTTTGAAGATGGACGATATGGAAAACAGAGATCGCCGAAACAACCTGCGCATTATGGGTGTGACTCAAGAGAGAGGGGAAACTGCGGCGGACGTGGGGAGGAAGGTCCAGGGCCTGATAAACCAGCTTTTTACACTGGAGAGCGGCAAGGAGGTCCATGTAGAGTTGCCCGCCACGGGCTCTACTGACATGGGGGGGCATCATGGGCAGCTTGCCCAGCAGGGGCACTGTCAGGGACCCTCTGTCCACATTGCTGGTCCGGCATCATGCTGCAACAAAGACACAATGCAGGCAGGAGTCTGTTTGCATCGACTGACAAGCCGGAACTGGCCTGTCCCTTTTATTATTTAAGTGACATGGTCACCACCATGTGACCTTAGCACGAGGACTGGGAGATACCATGCTCCCAGGAGGGTTGACACACCACACCAGGGACAAAGTCCATTACAACTCCATTTGATGAAAATTCACAGTCCAGCAGCCAACACCGATCTGGTATTCTATTTTCGCAGTGCTCACCTGTCTACTCCATTTTCTTGGAACACGGGTCTCGGACATGACAGCTGCAAAGTAGACTAACTTTCCACAGTGCCGTCCCGTGTTCGCTTTATTTCTTCATAAGGCAGTATCACATTGGAGGTGCGATGGGCACAAATACCTATACTTCCCTGTCACGCAGGGCACATCAAAAGGTCCTCTCTTCCTGCACATCATCAAGAACATGAAACACTCTTTCCATTGAAGTGTTGTTGACTCACCATCACCCCCAGCAGCCTCACTGAGGTCATCATTACAGGCGCTGGCTTGGCGCTGGACGGAGATCTGCTCCAACGGACAAGTATTACAAGTGCTTAAGGGGGACGCCCCGGAAGGGGGAAATTTGATGGAGAATCAAGAACCAGGCGACACCGTGAGAGAACCGGCAGGTCCCTGGTCCACAAAGAAGAAGACAAAGGCAGGAGAAAATTCAGAAAACCTAACACTCCGACGTCCAAGGTTGAAGGGGACTAGGAGTGTAAAGATAGCTTAACAAGAAGATTAAGTCTGGCTCGTAGGCGACCCCGGCTGGGGACACAGAGTTTACCAAGAGAACTGCGGTGCAGGAACATGCACATACCCTGGTGGCTTGCCCGTTGGAAGGCATCTTGGAGAAAGGAGGGAAGAGGAAGGGGGAGGGGTGGGAATTGACAGTAAGGAGCTCGGGTCACGATATCCACCAAACTTCAAATGGGCACTGGGCAGCTCTGACATGATTGGGAGGACAAGATACTTAAGAAGGGAAAGCAATGAAAGTCAATGAAAAAAGGGGCCGGTTCGAGTCACTCAGGGTGGGTTCACTCAATGTCAAGGGGCTCAACTCACCGACAAAGTGCTCCCTTCTCGGGAGGGAATTATAAAATGGGAAGGTGGATATTTTGTTTGTCCAAGAAACCAGAACAGTGAGGGGGGAGTATAGGGCCATCCCAGGATCTCACGTTGGCCAGACCTTTTGGGCATCGGGTCACGTAAAGAAAGACAGAGAGGGCATCCTACTCCAAAGGAACCAGAAATTGACAGAGGTGTCCCAGTGGGAGAGGGAGGATGGAAGATCCTTGGTAGTGTCCGGCAATCTAAATAATTCCAGAGTCAGCCTGGCAGTGATATACTGCCCTAACGGGGGTCAGAGAGAATTTGCTGAAGTGGCCTTGTGGGAGGTGATGGCTAAAGCGGAAGGGCTCCTGCTCCTAGATGGGGATTTTAATATGTGGGCAGATCGAGAGTTGGACCACAGTGGGAGTTCGGCCACATCAGGTAATAGAGGAGCTGAAATTCGTGGTGGGCTGCGGGAATTAATGTGGGAACAGGGATTGGTGGACATATGGAGGGAGCTGCACCCTAGACGAAGGGGATACACCTTCTACTCCGCAGTCCATGGTACCAGGACCAGGATAAATTACCTTTTCATGGGAGTCAGCATATGAGCAGAATAGAGGCCTGTGACATCCGCCCGGTCAGCTGGTCAGACCACAACATGGTCTGGTCGGATGTCAGTATAGTGGGGCTGAAACCCAGGAAGTCTCTCTGGAGGTGCAACGGTTTCCTGCTGAGGGACGCAGTCTTTAAGGAAGAAATGACCGTTGCAATTGAAGAATTCTTTGAGCTAAATGACACGGGAGAGGTGAACCGGGAGATGGTGTGGAGGCGGCCAAGGCGACTTGGAGGGGAAGGTTGATCAGCGAAGGGGCATCCAAAAAAAGAATTAGGACCCTCTTGACCCACAGGTTGAGATCTGAAATAATCCTCCTAGAAAGCTCGGAGGGGAAGGTGGAGACAGAGAAAGAGAGGGACCTGGGCATAGTGAGGGAGAAGAGACTAGAATTGAGAGAAATGGAAATGGGGAAAATTGTAGAGGGGCTCCAACATCTACGTCAGAAATACTATGAGAAAGGGGACAAGGCCGATGCTATGCTGGCAGCAAAATTGCGAGGCCAAAGTGCAGATAGATGGGTGGCAAGAGTGGTTAGCGCTGAAGAGGGGGAAAGATCTGATCCGGAGGGGATCGTCGAGAGTTTTGCTTCTTTCTATGAGAAGCTCTACGAGAGGGAAGGGGAGATAGAGAAGGAAGCGAGTGAGGCATATCTCAATGGAGCCACCCTCCCTGTCCTTGGTCCCTTAGAAGCATCAGCCCTAGACGCCGCCATAACTGAGGAGGAGGTGCTTAGAGCCATATCGGGATTGAAACTGGGCAGGGCCCCGGGGAGGACGGGTTCACGGCAGGTTTCTACAAGGCCTTCTCGGGCCAACTAGCGGGGTTCCTGGCGGACCTTTTCTCGAATATTATGAGAACGGGGAGGGCACCCCCTTCCTTTGGCAAAGCTTTGATCACGGTGATTTCCAAAGGAGGGGAAAGACCCAGCGGACTGCCGCTCCTATAGACCCATCTCCCTCCTGAATGTAGATTCTAAGCTATTTACCAGGATTATCGCCTCGAGACTGGACAGCTACATGCCGAGGCTAATTCACTCAGATCAGGTGAGTTTTATACGGGGAAGGCAAGGTGCAGATACACTGCGCAAGACGTTGCACCTGATGAGAGAGGCAGCACCGAAGGGTGGGAACCCCGTCCTGGTGTCCATTGATGCCGAGAAGGCGTTTGATCGGGTTGACTGGGGGTTCCTTCAGGGGGTACTCGAGAAGCTGGGATTCGGTACGGGGATTAAACAAGCCATCAAGGCCCTATACGTGTCACCAACTGCCAGAGTTACAGTTAACGGGCGTTTGTCACGAGTCTTTCATCTCCAGAGAGGTACGAGGCAGGGTTGCCCCCTTTCCCCTCTCCTCTCCGCCATGATAATGGAGATTCTGGCGGAGTACCTCAGGGGTGCATCAATGGTGAGAGGAATTGAGGTGGTTGAACGTACCTTTAAATTAGGCCTCTATGCAGATGACATCTTGCTCCACCTGCGGGAGCCAGCAAGGTCGGTCCCAGCGGCTTTGCAGGTGATTCAACAGTTCGGCCACTTCTCCGGATTCAAGGTAAACGTAGGCAAGTCAATGATCTTTCCCTTCGCACCCGATGCGGATAGAGATCTGGCAGAACTCGTCCGACTGAACCTCCGAATTTGTACAGAGGAGATAAAATATTTGGGTATCAACATAGTCCGTCCCGAAGGGGATTTTGGCCAGGCAAACTACCCCCCGCTCTTTGATAAACTATTCAGGGACATGGAGGCTTGGGGGAAGGGGCAGATCTCCTGGATGGGAAGAATAAACGCCATAAAAATGAATCTGCTCCCCAGGGTGCTGTACGTCTTTTAGATGCTCCCCTTGGAGGCTCCTGAACCATAACTCAGAGAAGCCAAGAGGCGTATAGTGAAGTTTATATGGCAGGGCCAGAGACATAGAATTGGATACGAGACTCTCACCCTCCCCAAGGATAGAGGAGGGGTCGCCCTGCCGGACCTGAATGCCTACCATAGATCAGCCCAACTTAGGCCCCATGCTCCCCACCTTAGAGAGGACCCCAATAAACAATCGGTATACATTGAAAATGTCTATCTACGCCCAGTTACCCTGGGTGAATGGCTATGGGTCCTACTGAAAAAGCTCCCCAAAAGAATCAGGGACCACCCAATACTGGGTACAATCTGGAAAGCACTGGCGGGGAAAGGCTCTAGCGAGAAAGTCCCCACATGGCCCTCTCCCCTGAGCCATATCTGGTCTACACCAGTCCTGGAAGAAATCCCAGGCCACGAACACTACCAGTCATGGTTCGACGCAGGCCTGTGTAGCGTAGGCCAATTGCTAAGAGAGGACACTTTCATAAGCATCCAGGAGCTCGAGGCGGCACTGGGAATCGGCAGGCTCTCCCCGCTCCTATACCTGCGCCTCAAGGGCATCCTAATGAAGCCGAGACTAAAATCTTGCATACAAAGAGGGCTTACCCCGGTTGAGAAAATTCTATACTCCCACACTGAAATGAAAGGCCTCATCTCCCTTCTGTACGGAGCACTGTTAACCTCCCGCGAGGGAACGACTAAGAGCCTCAGAGGGAAATGGGAAAGGGACTTGGGTTGTGCCATCGGGGATGGGCTCTGGGGGAGACTATGTAGCAGGGCATTCAAGACTTCTATCTCATGTCAGTACAAGTCCCACGCCATCAAGCTTCTCCATAGTTGGCAGTACGACACGATCTCCCTCTCTAGGATGTTCCCAGATACTGTCCCGTTGTGTTGGCACGGATGTGGGTAAAGAGCCGGCTACTGGCATATGTGGTGGTCCTGCAAGAAAGTGCAAGTCTATTGGTCAGAAGTGCTCAGCTGGCTTGAGGAGGAGGGAGAGGGGGTTTACCCATTAGACCCATTTTCATTAATATTTGGTCTCCACCACAGGGACGACCACTGTGAGAAACTTCCGGACCTGACACACTTCCTGCTATTGGCAGCCAGAGCTGCACGGGCCAGAACTTGGAAGAGAGCATCTCTCCCCTCGAAAAGGGAATGGGTGATTGTGGCCAAGGACATTTATTTTATGTTCAGACTAACAGCAGCAATAGACGGCTCCAGCACGCAGGTTAAGACCGATTGGCTGCAATTCATGGAAGCGTTCTCCAACGTTGAGGATGACACAGGAGTTTAACAGAGGCACTCCACCCGGCCCGAAAACTGGTCGTGGCATAAGACTCATTGTACTTTTCCAAGTAAAGTTCACTAATGTTTATCCCTTGTATGCCCGGTGGGAGCTGCCCGAAAAGGATAATCATGGAGATGTGGATCGTGTGCCCTATCATTAGGGGTCTTGTGCGGGAGGGGGGCGGGAGGGTGTATACAGCAGACTATTATGGTTCTCTAATGGACGTTGGCACGGGCCGGTGCCCCAATGTCATTGTTTGTATTAATGCTTTGTTACCATAAAAAACAATAAAATTGAATTAAAAAAAAAAACATCCAGAGGAGTGAAACAGGGGTGACGCCTTGTAGCAACTCTATTTAGTGTTTAGTGCATCTATCTTGGACATAGGAAGAGCGCTAGAGACAACAAGAGCCTTCGCCGCAAAGATAAATGGAAACAGACTGGGATACATCTTATATGCCGATGACATTGTTTTAATTGATGTAACTCAGATCGGTTTACAGAGGAAACTGACGGCACTAAAGAGTACACAGAAACAAATGGTCTGGTGATTAATCCAACATAAACTGAGATATTGGTGCTTCAAAATGTAATGGGCTCAAGAAAGGTTGAAAAATTCAAATGGAAAATTGAAAAAAACCCAATCAAACTCACGATGGAGACCTAGTATCTTGGAGTGATTATAAATTCACGCAAGAACGGAGACCAAATGGTAGAGAAAATTCGACGGAAATGTAAAGCCTTGGCCGCCCAGGAGTCTGTAATAAACAAAAAGTATTTACTTTGAAACAGACAATCGAATTTTATAAAGCAAAAGTTATTCCATCGTTGATTTTTGGCAGGGAAGCAATGCTAGGCTGCCCAGCTGCGATATGGTCCTGGTGCGAAAACACATTTTGGAGCAAAGTTCTATCGATGCCCAGGGGGACCCCAATCGCGTGCACTAGATAGGAGCCTGGATTAACCTCGATCAACGCAAAGGTGATGTGGAACATGCTTACAGTCTACAGAAAGGTACTTGGAGTTGATGACCTACCACATTACCGAATTCTGCGCACAGATGCAAATCATCCAGATGAATCAATATCGAGCAAGTGGAAACAAACCTGTGCGATTACGTTAAAACAACTATAAGCTGATCAACTATTGCTGATCCAAAACCCAAATGCAGTGAAAACGAAATTATGACCAGGACTGGTGTGAAAACATAGATCACAGAGCACTTCATAGATGTATGTCCCAAATGACCCCGGAAGCAAGAGCAGTGAACACTCTCCCAAAATATCTTCAAAACATTCCATGCAGTAAAAAAAGGAATATCTTTTTGAAATTTCATATGAATTTGTTCCAAACCAAATCTGTAATGAAAATAAGAAGTACGGATAAGACCTTAGATGAAGAATGCAGATTTTGTAGAGCAGAAATCGAAACACTTAAACATCTGGTTTATATTGCAAAAAACGAAGGGAGTTAAGAACAACCTAATCAAATTCTAAAGAGACCGCATCTCAACGGCGAAGATTGGTGAAACGTAATCTCAGATGGAACTGATTTGAAATTAACTTTTGCTTTAACATTTTATTTAGAAAAACTGGAAGGTATCATGGCAGAACATCATTGAGTATACCTTTGTTAAGCTCCTAAAAGTTTACTAAAACCATGACAAACTCCTGAACACCATGATGTAAAAGACGATTGTTATTTGGAAACTAAAAGGCCAAATTTATTCTGTTTACTTATCTGTGTAAGTTTGTAAATGTATGGACATGTTTTTCTTTCTATCATGTGTAATATTTTAAAAGTTTGTAATGAACTATAAATAAATAAATAAATAAATAAATAAATAAATAAATAACTAACTTCCAGGAGCCGGGCCTTGCCTAAATGCAGTGTCAGGAACAGCAAGGCTCTGTGATTTAGTGGTGATTTACAGAGTGGGCAGTGATCACAAGTCCTTGATCACCTGGTGATATGTTTGGTAGCAATTCTTAAATGAGTTTGTGAGTAGTGCATTTGCTAAATAGAAAGTGTCTACTTTTCCAAAAAAGCCACTACATCTGCTAAACAAGCATTGCCAATGCCAAACATTTTGACTTTTTTGTAGGATAGGGATAGATATTTGCCAGGTACTGCTGTAATTGTACGAACTGGAAATTATTGGCAGCTGCTGTAAAATGATGAGAGTATAACAGTATATAACAGTAGTGCCTGGCAAATGATTATTAAATATCTAGGAGCAGGCCAAACCTGTTGGCTTTGGCAATGCTTACTTTTAACAAAACATCAATGAAGGACATGCACACTGTATATAAATCAAGTGGCTGAAGGCACACATGGTTAAGACATTTGTATTACACCAGTAATGCATGTAAAGATCCAATAAAACCATTAATTTTCAGCAGACTCCATATAAATAACTCTGACAGGCATTACAACCAAAGGGTAATGCTACTTCTTGATAAGGCTAGCTCAAAGAGATCCCAAGAGAATGTGCTTATAGCTGATAGAGGCAGAAAGTGGGTGGAATTGCCATGGGGATTAGCATGGCCATGGGCAGTTAATCGGTGGGCAAATAACCAAACAACACCTACACATGTTGTGTCCCTCAAAACATCCCATCACCCTTCTAGCTGTACTCCAATGCAATAGTTTCAGTGTGTAGGTGGTGTTTAGGATCACCTACTAGGAAAAACTAAACATGCCAATGCTTTTTCTATTGGCACACCAGTAACCAAACCATGTGGCCTAAATAAGCTCAATTTAAACTTTAAACTAACTTGACAGTTTTTGCCTTTTGGTGCATCGGTGCAGAGGGTCTTCTAGGGAGAATGTCACTCCATTTTCCCATCCTCTCGATCTGTCACTGCTTGCAAGCACAAGATCCAGAACCACTGTCTACATCCCTCAATGCGTGTGTGCTACACAATTACAGTATTCACTGTGGTGCATTATCAGCTGTTTCCATCAACTACATTATAAATGAAATCCTGATTTTTCCACTGTCAGTTTCCCAGTGTATTGGCAGTGGCAGGGATGACCCTTGATCACACACACCTTTAATACATTTATGCTGCTATGCAAAATATGGTGGCCCATTAAAAACCAGCAGGCTAGTGCCTCAGAGTGGGCGCACCATGCCTGGCGAAAGACTGGCCATGGGTGGCTCCCTCCATAATCAACATGGTGCCAGCACCCACTCTGCCAATGTTGTACTGAGGTGCTGTTTGCTAGAGTGTTCACGTGTGTTATATTTCCTGTATCTTTTATTAAATATTGTGCCCCATTGAGCCTATCGCTTTTATCTTTCTAGCTGTGTCCGAGGGATGCAATATTGGGTATTGGCACTTGTATGTGGTGGGAAGAGTGGTAATGTGGTACCCTGTGCTGTGAAAGACCTCAGTCCTCACATGTCACTCTGCAGGGTCATGATTTGTTGGTCTGATTTTGGCACCCATTGCCGTACCTGTTTACCAGACCCATATGAACACATTGGCTGTCCCATATTCAGGCACAAGGCTC
The DNA here is from genome assembly GCF_040938575.1 of Ambystoma mexicanum. Lineage (NCBI taxonomy): Eukaryota > Metazoa > Chordata > Amphibia > Caudata > Ambystomatidae > Ambystoma > Ambystoma mexicanum. The sequence goes on from NC_090937.1 coordinate 869,596,874, forward strand.
TGGACCACACTGTAGCGCCTGGGAATCAGGGGTATTATGACAGGGCTGTTCAGTGTGGTTATGCTTCTCATGTGGGAATGTTTCCCACAGAATTGCCTTGGGTGATTTTGGCTTGTGGGTAGCTGACCCATCAGATGCTGTGGCAACAGCTGTAATTCACAGTGTGCGTATTATGCCAGTCACTTGATAGTTCTGGCTTATGTCAGAGGCACTGCATGCTACGCAAATGAGGTGGTGGGTCTCAAGTTCACTGTATCTAACATGAGAGAGTAATGGAGCTGACGTGATTCTACTGAGCACATACATCAACACATTATTCCTCCTCTACCTTGGAGGACAGACTCCATGACAGCAGAGCAATGTGTGATCTTGTGCTTCATGCTGGCGTCACCTTTACAGGCCACCTCTGGAAACTTTGCCTGTAAAGGATTCTGACAGTTCCCTTGTATTCCATTGTCCTGCAAATGTTGAGACATGAATTTTGACAGAAGGATCCTTGAAGCTGTAGGACACAGAATGAGGGTGCCTGAATATTTAGAAAAGGTGTCATAAATGCACAGATTCCAGTGTGAGGGCAGAGTAGGTCAACCTGAAGACATCCTACACAATGAGGGCTTGAGGGTGGTGTGGGCCTCCAGGTTCATCCTGGTTAACCCTCCACCATTTCATTATTAGTTTTGGCCATTAGGTGGAACTGAACGTGCCACCTATAAGATGAAACTATTGTCATGGGGAGGGGAGATATAGGAGATAGGACTCAGGGAGGAAGATCTTTTGGCACTTGCAATATGTGGAGGTACACAATAAAAAGGTGATCTTTATGAAGATAGTGACATGTTTTTAACATTAACATATGCAACAAAAGTGCATAACAAGGAGCTGGAAGTTTGTGACACAATCTCCATACCTAACTTGGTTTATTGCAGAACTTCTTTCAGTATGTGTCTGAAAGTGGTGAATGTACAGTGGTGTTAAAGGGAATTGTTTCAGGCTTGTATTATTTTTCATTCTGGAAATATACATGAACCTACAAATTGAAAATGTAAAATATGTGTACCAAATAAATCTGTGTAGGTGTGTGTCCAAGTGCTTTAAAAGCAGAGTGGGTTAACATCACTGATTCACTGTTTACCCAAAGTGTGTGACCCTGGACGGCTCATTTAATCTTCCTCTGACATAACTGTGCACAGGTGTCTAGTATCCACTACCAAAATCGTTTTCCTACTGCCTGTATTGCCTATATATAATTTACAGAAAGGATTAGATCCACATGCTCAGCATTAAATTTGTTGTTGCTCTAGTATCATTGACTGTTTAATAAACCTGTATTTATGAAACATAGAGGATTGAATTTGACTTCTGAAACCTAACGCTCTGAGTAGATGTGGAGTAAGAAAAGTGCAATGGGATCTATCCATAGCAGAAGACCTGAGCAATGTTTTACGTGGAGGTAATGGGTTTGCGGCAATCAGTATCACAACGAGGACTGTTGGTTGAGAATGATTAGGATCTGGAATGGAGTGGGGGGCACCAATCTGACAGTTTGCCTGGGTGTCCTTGCACCGGCCCTGCTTGTGTTCCCTACCTTCCCACCTGTGTACCCGCAAACCTGGAGTGGGTAGCAGACGAGAGGGACATTAAAGCATGACAGTGCTTACCTTACAAGTACTCTTCCTTCATTTCACTTGTGACAAGAATTCCAAGGCGAAGGTCAGGAGCTGCTGAGGGAGGTGCAACAAGAGGTGAACACTGCCCCCAGCAAGATCTGAACCCCCACACCCAGAGGGTCGGAGCAAGAGCTGTGTTCCTCCGCTACCGACCCCTAACGTTTCTTTCAGGCATCCGGCATTGAGATGGCCAGTGCAGCAGTCTAGAAGACTGAGCCCTTCATTCAAGGCAGACCAGCTGAGGAAGGTGTAGCCTGTGCAGCACCGGCACACTGTTTGTCCAGAGAGGCCAGCACAGACCCAACCTTGGCGTCCCCACCCTCCCCCATAGTATGTTCTCGCAGAGCAGGGAGGGGTGCTCGGGCCACCCAGAGAGGACAACAAAGGTGGAGTGGATGCTCTGTTGTGGGTGGCCTACTGGAGGTGAAAGAGATCAGGCCAGCCCCTGGCGAACAGAGAGCAATGTTTGCGGTCCGGAATGGTCCAGCAGAGGCAAAGGGGACTGGTCCAGCACCAGCTGTTCGTCTGGTTGGGTCTTCTGTTGGAGGCATTCGATGCGTGATAAAGGACGCTTGGCCTCCTATCCAGAACACGATCAAGGATGTTATGATGATGTAAGGGCAACAAAGGAGAACGAGTCCTGCATACGCATCAGGTCGTTGGTGTGCGCGAAGCCGTTGCAAGGGTTCTTTCCTCTGACAATGAGAGAGAGGTTGCCAGCGAGTTCGTATTCTTAAGCGGGAGTGCTGCGACGAGCATGATTCCCTGCATAGTATTTGGCACAGTGCAGTGTCGCAGAGTGGAGGACAGAGCAGCGGACAGGGTCAGCGTATTGGTAATCCTTCGATCTGGAAGCATTTTGATTTTCGACGAAAGTGGAGTTTTAATGGACCCGGTCAGGTTAGCCGGGTTGGTTGACACTTAGTGGGTAAACGTTGTTGAACCTGTTCCTTTTCTAAATTGTAGCAAGTTTTTGTGTTGTGGCCCGGGTGAAGAGGGGTAGGTTGTTTTCTCGAGTGATACGTGTCATGTGTGTTGAGGATGTTGTTTGTGCTCCCGTTTCACGTGTTTCTGTCGTTTATTTCCCCTGGATGCCTTCATTATTGGTTTTGGAAACGGGTGTTCAGTTGTGTTTTTAAGTGACATTTCATGGATAATTTCATGCTTCGGAACATTTTGGGACTGTTCATCCTGACTTTAGAGGTGCAAGAGGTCGTTTCATCTGCAATTTGGAACAAGTACGTTTTTGCAGTGCTAGCAAACCAAGAACTTGTTCGTTTTTGCAGGGTTTGGCATTACTGATGCATCCATTCCGCTGCAGAAGTGCAATATAAGGTCATTTTTGTGCCTCCGTCGACATTTCAACTTGAAATTCGCAACAGGTGCCAAACGAATTGCGCAATTTCTGTTTTTGCAAATATGCAATGTTTTTGGTGAACTTGGGAGTGGATTTAGGGTTCTAGGGGCGTTTGACTGTGTACGGTGGTCATTCCTAAATATTGCAGAAGTTGCAAGTGTAGAGTATATTTTTCACATGGATGTGGTTTTAACATGTGCATGAATGTAAACATTTTGTGTGTGTGCTATAGGGTTATGGCTGTAATTAATAGTTTATGTTCAGTGGGTTTTCAGTTGGAGTTGGTGAGTTTAGGAGCAAACGTTTTTGATTTTTGACACCAGCGTTAGATATTCTATAAAGGGTTAGTTAGAAGAGTTATTCATTATACTTATCGATAAGGGATATTGAAATGGGGTTAGTGAAATGGTTTTGAATGTGACCCCTTTTGACCTGTTGCTGTTTCCTGATAAGGGACCTTGTGTGGCTAGGGTCAGCATCCAGGGTTTGGATCATGGCCCCTTTGGTTTTTTCCTATAAAGGAAAGTGTATAGCTAGGACTAGCATACCGGATTTTGGTGTTTCCTGATAAGTGACAGTGTGTGGGTAGGGTTAGCATTCAGGGATTGGATTGTGACACTATTTGTTTCTCCTGATTAGGGAGAGTTGTGGTTGGTTAGTGGAGAGGTTCTGGAACATGCCCCTTTTGGGATCTCCTATTTAAGCAGTGTAAATGGTATGGGGAATTTTAGAAATAAATTGTGATTGCGGATTGGAGTATGACCACATTTGTGTTTCCTGATTAAGGACAGTGGGCAGTTAGGGTTAGTGAGCCAGTTTTTTTTATTCTTGCCTAATTTTACATCATTGGGTGTGCTTGTGTGTTTCGTTCGGGGAGGCTGTAGTTCATGGTGCTGTTTGCCAATTCATTTCTGCTTACTGGATTGTGCAATGATGAGGTGGGTGTCTGTTTGGATGGTTTGAGGAGATCTCCCACAGGTGTGTGTGCTGGTACTTTGCTCTCAGTTGAGCCGTTTGTGCTCAGATGTAGCAGACCTGAGGCCTTGAATGGCAGTTCAGGGCAGAAGGAGTTTGTGCATTGGTGGCAATGGTTGGTTAGTTTGGTTTAGTTTGTTCTCTTACATATATGGTTGTGCTTGGGTGTGGCAGGCCTGAGGTTCTGAGGGGCAGCTCAGGACAGGTGGTGGTGGTGTTTGTTAGTTTTGGTCCTCAATGGTTTCCTGTGGATGTGAGTCAATATGAGGAGCATCGGTGTCCGTGTTCCACGTTGGTGGGCCTTTTAGTTCTTCCTTTCGCAACAGTGTGGTTTGAGTAGAGTGAGGTTGACAGTTATGCTAGTTTAAAATGTATGTGAGTCTACCTGGTGTTGTTGCGGTACAACTGGTGGTTTGGTATGGTTTGCAAATGATCATGTACACCGGTTGTACTTAAGTCTTCTGGCATTTCGGGATCCGGAGTTGGTCTGTATAGGGTGTTACCCTTATTTTCCTATTTGTATTTTGGTTGTTGGCGTTGCGGGTCATCTGCTTTCATTCTTCCTCTGTTTTGTGTGTGTGTGTGTAAGGGAGAGGGAAGTGTAGTAATGTGTCTGGGTGCAGTGGGTGACATCATAGGTTCTGGTGTGTAGAATGTTAGTGTGTTCGGGTTCAGAATGTTACTGTTGGGGCAGTTAATGTGAGTGCAGCTGCATGGATGGGTGTGGGGGACCAGTGTTCACCATACTTATGTTCCTGTGTTGTGTTCCCTACCTTCCCACTGGTGTACCCGCGAAACTGGAGTGTGTAGAAGACCAATGGACATTAAAGCATGACAGTGCTTACCTTACAACTATTCTTCCTTTATTTGAAAATGCTCTTTAAATGTGTCTATGTGCCCAATCGGCGCTGTGTTCAGTGCGGATCCGGTACTGCATCTTTCTTCCGTATTTTATGGCAATGTCATAAGATACAAATGTATTGGGGGACAGTAACAAAACATATTTCGATGATTGTTGGAGAGATTGTGCCCTGTGACCCTAAGCCGCTGTTGTTGGGTATATGGGGAGATCTCTCACTTAATAAATATGATAAATTGTTCATATCCACTGCCTTAGTACTTGCCAAACACAATATTGCTATAGAATGGGGTGCAGTGACCATACTCAGCCTGGATCTAGATCACATTATGTCGCTGGAAGAGAGAGTACACTGGGTACGTGGGTTTCCCTGAAAATGTGAACTAATATTTATTTATTTATTTTACATTTAAAAGCGCTCTCAACCCTCAGGCATCAAGGCGGTGTTGCATTACATGTTATTCATAGAAAGAACTTGGGAGAGATTTGAGGTAGTGCGTACCTTCAACTCAAGCAAAGAGCAACTTTTTCAAAGCTTTCCTGAAAGCTCAGTAAGATTGCTCCGCTCATAAGGTTGGAGGCAAAGAGTTCCATTGCTTCCCTGTAATTGTGGTGAAGCTTGACCCTCCTGCTTTTGATCTTTAGAATTTCGGTTGGATCAGATGGTGCGCATAAGCTTTCCTGGTTGGTCTAGTGGATTGCACTTTCTGGAGCGTCTCTGCCAGGTAACGTGGCACTACGTTATAGAGGCATCTGTGAGATAAAAAGGGTCTTGAAGCATTTATACATACCCTCATCACGAGTTGGGCCCTAATCCTGGCGGTGTTACCGCCAGGGCTATTAACCCTACTGCCAAACCCCCCAGCGCTATTAGTGCCGGATCACGGGTTTGGCAGAACGGCAAATCCCCATTCCCCATTGAGCCCATTTGGGAATTTCCCATTCCCCATCAGCCCAATGGTGAATGTTTGGCGCTATTACTGCTGGCGGTACTACTGCTGGTGGTAATAGCACTGAAAATCAGCAAAATCTCTGCAGATTTGCCCCCAGCTCAGAGTAGGGGGTAAATCCGCAAAGCCTGTGATTTGGCAGACCCTTAAATGCGGCATTAATATCATTACCGCTGCATTCAAGGGTTACCACCAAACTCGTGATGAGGCAGTTTGTGGAGTAGGCTGCGGAGGAGGCAGTAGCATTCACTTGCCTGGAGGGGGAGAGTGCTGCATCCAGGTAGACTCCAAGTGTTTTTACCAATGGAGAGACTGGGATCATGTTGCTGTCAATGTTGAAAGAGGAGTATTGGGGAGTGAGTTTCTTGAACACTGCTGACGTGCCAACCAGGAGGAGCTCAGTCTTATCGTCATTCAGAGATAGGTAGCACATGGCCATCCATTGCTGAATAGTTGAGTAGATGGCGTTCAGCCTGGTGGTTTTGTCAGTATAATTGCCAGAGAGGGGAAGGAGGATTTGCGTGTCATTGGTAAGCTGGTGTATGATATGCTGATGGAGTCCAGAAGGTCAATGGGGGTTTTGTAAAGATATTGTGGAGGGAAGGGGGACGCAGGAGCCTTGAGGTACGCCGCAGGTGATAGGGCTGGTGGGAACTGGTGTTCTCTGCAAATACTTTCGTCCAGAAAAGAGGCAATCCAAGTAGTGGCCTCACGGGAGAAATGTGCTGCCAGGGATAAGGTCTGACAAAGGATCCCATGGTCCATCAGATCAAAGTCGCCTGAGAGATCCAGGAGTAACAATAAGGCTGGTTTCCCTTGGTCTTTAAGCTCATCAAGCTGGTTTTTGAGGTCTAACGAGGCAGATTCCGTTCCATAACCTGGTCGGAAGACTGATTGTCGTTTGCCCAGGATATAATTGGCTTGTATCTGAATGTACACTATTCTATCTAGAATTTTCAGCAGGAACAGGACTGTAGTGATAGGGCGGTAGTTATTTGGGACAGTGAGAACTAGTGTGGGTTTTTTGATAAGAGGGAGTACCCAGGCTTCCTTTAGGGAGGTAGGAACATGACCCGAAGAGAAGGAGGTATTAATGAAGGTGGCAATGAAAGGGGCCGAGGCTTCTGAGCAGTCCTTGATGATGGTGGCAGGGCAGATGTTGCCCTTGCATCTCATAGGTTTGAAGCCTTTTAAGAGGACTTCTGTTTCCATGACCTTAGAGAAGTGGAAAGTGGAACGTATTTGAGCAACTGTAGCTCGGGGGTGCTAGGCAGATTGTTGGGCCACTTTGAGCAGGGCTTGCTTGTGGCAGATTTTGGTATGTAGGATGTTAATTTTGTTGAGCATGGCATTTTGGATACTGCTGCACCATGCCTCATCTTTAGTGAGGGTGGGAGATGGGGTGGAGGGAGTTTCCAATTCCCTGCGGATAGTAAAGATCTCATGAGTATAAGATTTGAGATCCTTGCATTGTAGGTAGAAGATATGGCGAGCAATAAGGGTTTTTTGTAGTGTCTTAAATCTAGGGTGTATTCTCCCATTTCCTGTGTTGGGGCAATTGAGTGCCACACGTTATTCTAGATGAAAGAGCTATATAGCTTGGAAGCTCTTTTCTGAATCAGCAGACATGTCTGGACTATCTCAGAACCTACTGTAGGAAGGAAGAATATTAGTTTGATGATCATGAGCTCAGGAATCTGATAGAAACACACAACTAATCATATTTGAGAAACTCCCCCTCGTGCAGGACAAACTTAGATTTTAGCTCCCTAAAACTTTGGAAGTTTGGCCCCAACTTTACCTGATGTGCCGGCTGAAACCCTTTCATAAGCCAGGATTTCTAGAAGACTGGTCACTGTCCTGTTAGAAATCTTCTTGGGTAACTCTCAGAAAGGAAACCCAGAGTTGATTCCGACTGGGAGAAAATACATGTTCCAAAGACTAAAAGTAGAATATAACGATTTGTTCCAGTTCATGATAAGAATGAACAATTGGTAGCAAGTGAATGCCAGACTCGGTGATATGTATTTGCAATAAACTCTGAAACATTGACAAAGAAGTACAGTCATTTGTTCCAAGTCTATGGTACAACTGAATGGGGAAATGGCTCGTTGGTTGCAAGTCTTTGAAAGACTGTCAGAGAATGTTCTAAGTCCCAGCAACAGTAGTAAAGCCATAAAACATGTGTTTGCTTTCTTTATTTAAATTGTGTAGCTTGGTAAATCAAAGCACTTTATAAAATCAATAAATGGGCCATAACAATGATATAACAATATAATAAAGGAAAGATACATCCCAAGTCACTGGTCTAGCCGGGTTCCTCTGTTGGTAAATGGCTAGTAGCAAACTGTCCTGATAAAGTGGACGTGTTCAAAAATTACAAATGTCATTCAAAATTGCTTTATTGTGTATAATTACAAAATAAAAAACAGACACACTTCAACACAAGATCTATACCTGTAAAAAAAATGTTTACATATAAAAAACACAGGCACTTTTTTGTAACACAATCATCATACACGGGCCAAGAAAGTCAATTAACATTCAAATATTCTTGGACCAAGAACACCAGCTTAGTACTAATAAAAATATCTGTGTTCAGAAACTCCCCAAAATGTTTCTGTCCCACAGTTGTCACCAAATACTGGACATTCCTCAGGGGCTAAGATGTTAGAAGGTGTATGCTCCTTAACAATCAATTGGAGTGCCACAAAGTTCTATCACTAAAAACAAAAAACAGAGGAACACTTACTTAGTCTCAATACTTGATGGATCTCAAAGGAGATTCCCTTAGACCTGGTATTCACCCCCTCTAAACCAAAATTGTAAAAGAAAATACCTAGTATATAACCCATGGTAAATTGCAGGTGTTCATAATTCCCTCAAAATCTTCACTTCAAATCCTGATTCATTCAACAATTGGCCATTAACTTGTCTATTGTGTGCGGGAAGAAATTCTGAAGGGGAACATGGATCACCTGTCCCAAACACCCCAGTCCTCTTTCTACTCCAAGCAAGATCAAGATGAAGCAATAAAGAAGAGGATTTGTGGTACGCTGTGGCAGAAGCAGCACATTTCGACAGCAAAGCCAAAATTAAACTGAATAGCAAGACAGTAAACTCTTGGATACAAAAACCAGAAAGATGAGTGTCTACCAGTCTGCTCCATACAGTATGGAATCCCATCATGTAGAGACTTATTATTAATAACACGTCCAGTCATATTAAAGTTAAATATGTTGCCACTTTTCTGTGAGTGCAAAGACAAATGTATGTACTTACCACTTCTATAGATGTATATATTTTATATACCATGGTTACTGGTTATGGTGCCCTCCAGGTATTTTGGACTACAACTCCCATTATTCTTAACCATTCTCTATTGTGGATAGGGATAATTGGAACTGGAGTCCAAAACATCTAGAATGGGAAGAACCATACAATATATTATCTGGAGCAAAGCAAGTTATAATCGTTTTCTAGAACCTCCTCCCCCACCCGAGGCCATGCCAGACACTATGGGCACATAAACATTATTAAAAATCCTTGCTGTGCTCAGGCCTTTCACTCCATATTCTGGGCCCATAGCACCCAGTACAGCCCTCGGGCCAGGTCTGTTAAGCATAATTAGTACACAGTGGGGGATGTGTGGCAACTTCTCAGCCAATAAGGAGGCTCTGAAGGTAATCCTCCCACTCTGAGCTGCCTCAAGGCTGGAGGCTACCATCTTCCCCTGCTGGGGAATGAGGTAAGTGCTCTGTTCCCCTCCCCCTCCACAGATTTCCCTTCCCATCCCCTCCACTTACCTATTTGTTTGCTGCTCCTCTGTAGAGGATGCACTGAAAACACTTCTGTCTCCAGCGCGTACAGTCCATATCTGTGACATGCCACCATGGAAAGGAAAAGACACTGCAAGTAGTCCCTTTTCCTTTCCATGGCGGCCATTTTTTTGGTTTACATTTTTTATCTATTTTTTTGAATGGTCGCCATGGTCAGGGAGAAGGGGCTATATGTAGTGCCTTCTCCCTTTCCATGACAGTCAGTTTTTTGTTTACTTTTTTTATCTATTTCCAATGGCCGCCATCGAAAGGGAAAATTGACTTTATTTTCCCTTCCTCGGCGGCCGTTTATTTTACTTTTTGGAACAGAAAAAAATGCCTTTAGTACCCGGGTCTTACGAGCCGAGGAACTAATAGCAATAAGCCCCTCGCAGGGGAGGAATTACCACTTCTGGTAATGCCCTGGAGCCCTCATTACCTATGGGCCGCGGGGCATTACCTGAAATGGTAATGACTCCCCTGCTCGGGCCTTTTTGCTTAATTAGAACACTGAAAGTCTGGCAGTTCCACTGCAGACAAAGCAGAGCAGAGGGAGGGTAAAGTTCTTCTGTGCCAACAGTCCGATGGTTCTGGTTCCTCGTTGCTTATTTTAAACCGAGCATTCTACCCTCATTAAGTGATATGTGCTAATATCAGTAATGCCCCTCCAACAGCCATTAGCAGGTGGTCATGCCTGTCCCTCCGTGAAGGCCTCTGCTTCGCTCGGGCCTGTTTACTTGGGCTGAGAGCTGTTGCCACCTGTTAAGAGTCTTATGAATTAGGTATTATTGCTTAAAACCTATCTCCTCATTGTCTTTGATAGACTCTATCAATCTGTTTACTTCACTTTCGTTCCTGTTAGGCTGTTAAGCAGTGAAACAATGTGTAACCTTGTTAAGTTCTTCTTTCTAGCTCTGGTTTCGGCATGGCAGGCACTTTGAGAAAGCCTGGTGTGCTTGAAAGCACAATTTCAGACTCAACTTAGGCTGTTCAAGATATGTATCACATTATGAATCTGTTTGTTCTTAAAAACGGTCAAAGAACCTTGATGGGCAAAACAAATAGCTGATCTCTTAAATCTAGATATCCATTTAATTGAAAGTGTGCAACAGTGCACACAAATATACAATGGTCATAGAGTAGGGAATAAACCAAAATCTAAATGGCCACTTTTGCCACTTTTTCTAGAATTTGCAGGAGGAAAACCCCTGAAAACCCCTTTAGCCGTTACATCTAAAGAGGAATTTGCTTTGAGTTAAGTGAACGAAGAGAAAAACAAGGAGGGCCCCCTTTTTGGCCATTCTCACCCCTCCTTCTTAGCACATTTGTTACTCAACACTTCCGCCCTGTGCTTATCCTCTGCCCATATGTCTACAGTGCCAGTGCTTTTTCGTTGCCCCTTTACCAGTGAATAAATACTGAGCCTTGTTACTGCCCTAAGAAACTCTGAAACACGATTTTCTTCGGTCAGTAAAAAGAACTTCGCCAAACATCAAGAAAACGTGGCCCATTGTGAGAACAATGCCAAAGGACATTTCTCAGCTGTCTATCATTGCTGTTGAATATAAGCATCGACGTGTGACGCATTTTGTTATGGCTATTAATTGACGCTCTCCTTTTCTCTTCTTGCAGGCTGTGACAAGGATGTGTTAATTGAAATCCTAACCCAGCGCAGCAATGCACAGAGACTCATGATCTCGGAGGCGTACAGGAGCCTTTACGGCAGGGTACGATTCTTTTATCCGCCTGAAATTCTGCCCGGAGAAACCAGCCAGTCCTGCCGCACGCCATTATCGATTTCGTTCCTTAGCGGATGTTCATGGTTTGGATTCTTTGTTTAGGAAGGACTCTGCAAAAAAGAACGTCTTTCTTCTCATAACACGTATTATTTGGTACCTGTACAGTGCATGTACACCATAGAGGCTGAGGGGGGTGGGGTCACTATATCAGGACATGTGCATTTGATGAATTATACTTTCCTTGAACTCACATTCGATTCACATTCGGAGATCTGCGGTTTTCTTTTGGGACATTTGGGATTCCTAGAAATGAGTGTCTCAGCTTGTTCATGTCTGCTATAATGTCAAGTTATCACTGAACACGTGCATTCTGGAGGCCCTGTTAAATTGATCGCTCGTTTCGTATAACCAGGCTATGGTCAATTGATATAAAAAGTTCAATGACACCCTGTAGAGCTACAAAAAGCCCTAGACCTGGAGAACCTGCAGTGATACTGTAAAGACAAAGATCTTTTCGCCATCACCCCTCACATAAAGAGCACAGAGGCCAGAGCTATTTGAGTTTATTTGAGAGCCAAGTTTGCAGTCGCTTTTCTTATAACGTGCACATGTGTTTTCAGGTGTTACTAGAGGCTCGTTTTCCCCTTTTCCTGGTTTGGGATGGGGGGCCTGTGGGATTATGGTTGGCATCATGCCAGTAGCTGAACATGAGCAACACTCATATAGTGCTGGGTGAATGCAATCCTCATTTCTAGAGGGTTATGGGGTGACAATGAACGGTTCGTAAAACATTAGTGTGCTGTCTTTATGATAACAGAGAATTGAATACGCCATTTAAGCAACCCGTGCCACTGTACCACCTGGTAGCCATCCCTGCAAGTTCACCACCCCCAGTTCAGAACCACTGAACAATGCATGTTGACTATGCAAAATAACTCACAAATATGGATTATTCTCCAGAACATTGTATTTGTCTTATAGGCAGCACTATTTTAAACCTAGACAGCACCTATTGGTGCAGACACCCGTCATCAGGGATCATCTGTGTGGTATAGTCTGGCAGAAGAATGTGTATAGTTTTATGTTCTATATTCACAATATGCTCTGTTAGAATAACCCATGGAGGTGCCTCTGTTATGATAGGTCTGTCCATTGACACCTAACTATCAGTGTCAGTAAAACTGAGATACACAATACAATGGGAGTATGCTGACGGGCAGATTATAAACCATCATGGCTGGGTACAGTATTTTCCGAATAAATGTGCGGTCAAACACTGCATCACTACTCAGGTAAGCTGTTCTGGAGGTGAGGATGAGGCAGGAGGTGCGAAGTACAAAAGGAAACTTCTTTCTCAAGTTGCAGGTTAAGATAAAGGTATTAAATCGGAGAGCTGTAGGTGTTAGCATCCATCCAGCGTGGCTCTCGCTTGTAAAGTCCTTTCAACTGTCTCCCCTAGAGCCTACATCACCTCCAGGTTCCATTATACACATAACATTCTAGTAATAGGAAAGACACTGCAATACGTTTCAATAAGTGATGTGAATACTACAGATGGTTTCTGAACAAATTAAAGTTTTGGATGCAAATATGTATAATTGTTTCTCAGTAGGCCGGTTTCTGTCGCCTCCTTTCCCTCTTTACACTCTGATCAGTCAAGCGTTAAGGTTTGCCAGTAGAATAGCTATAGGACGCAAGCGTAGGAAGAGGCGGAAGCGAATACTCATAAGAGAAGCACGTAAGAAGAGAAGTTAATGCTAAAGAGTGTTGAGGGAGGGGGTTAGAAGGCATATATTATGGAAACTCAGGTAGATTTGTACGAATGTTGCACCGTATGGAGTTCAGAATTAATATATTTAGGTGATTTGAGTGACTACAGGTACATAACATGCACGGTATGCTAAACTGTGATATATACAGATTTATTTTATTTTATTTTACATTTATAAAGCGCTCACACAGCCCGCAGGCATCGAGGCGCTGTTACAGGAATTGTTTATTTTTCTTAGTTGCGTAATTGTGTTTTTTTTTGTCTTAGTTACGTATTTATAACGCGCTTAAACACTCAGAGGTTTCTAAGCACGGACCCGGGGATCGAACCTGTTGTTGCTCTGTCTCGTCTTGCTTCCAAGACGCGCATGCTGCCGCTGTGCTATCCTCCCGAGACAGATGTATTCATGAAATCAAAAAAATGACACCTGGCACTGGTGAGGAGGTGACTTCACATGAGAATATGTTTGCCAGACAGTGAAAAGGTTTTGCTCTATGCATAAAGACGTCACTGTTGTGATAGGGCATCATGTGGCGGATGGCACAATTGACATTGTGTGCCTCTCTAATCATGAGTTCGACACCATAGTCAAACCATGAAAAATGTGTGTGTGATGCCATTTTTTATTTTTATTTTTTTATTTTTTTATTGGCAAAAATGCCTTTTAAAAAAGGAGAACAGTTATTACACTACAATTTATTCTCTCTTCTCTCCTTAAATGTCCAGGTAACTCTCGTCTGTTGAAACCCTAACATCATAAGATAGCAGGTCGCATTCGAGCCTTCGCCAGTTGAGAGCCTCTTTGGTGCAGTCTCACAGTTTTGCCCTTGTTTTAGGTGTTATGTCAGTAGTTTTTTCAACAGGCTCAGGAAGCAAATTAACGCATAGTTCAGATGCCATTTTTGAAAAACAAATGTTGTTCTGGGAACCCCAAAAGTGGAGATTTTGGGAAACATTGGTTAACCAGTTATTAAGAAAAAATCAATTTTCGGCCTAGTCCCATTCCCTTTTCACATAGAGTAAAAGGGCATTCATTGAGCACCCTTAGCCCTAGAAACACTGGAAAGATTATTTATTATTTATTTATTTCTAACGCACCAACATCCCGCAGGCATCAGGGCGCACAAAGATTTGGACCAAATAAGAAACAAATTGGGCACAAAGCGCTGCAGATGTGCCTTTTGAAGGTATGGGGTAAAGTCGTCCAGTAGATTAAAACATTTTCAATGACGAATGGGGTGGCTCCTGCTCCTAAAAACGATTCTATATCTCCCATGTCATGCGGCAGAGCGGCTGAGAGGAATTTCAGAAATGAAAATCGGCCAGTTTTATTATCAATGCAAGCAATTCCTGTGATAATCCCAGGGGAACCCGAAAAAGAAAAGTGCCCATAATGCTATTTGGAGGAGGAAAAGTGGTGCATTTACTTCAAGCTAGAAGTTGGGAGAGAAAAGGGGACAACATGTGAAGCAGTGGCGTTTGGTGGCAAGTTCGGGATTCCTTTTGGAGTATAAAATTTTTGGTTTTTCGGGGCAATACCAGAGGAATTTCGTGAGATTATCACAGTAATGTCAGAAAGTGCGTCACACAAACTGAAGAGTGAAAGGGGCAATTGGAAAAGGAAAAAACAATGGATGGGAGTGGGGACAAGAAAAGTAGAGGGGGAGACATGGTGAGAACTAGTGAGGACACAAAATACTTTTTAATTTTCTAGTGTAATGGAGGAATCCCGGGGGAATCTCGTGAGATCACCACAGTAATGTTGCAAGACGGGATCGGAAAAGAAAATGCGCCACTGAAACCAAAGAGTGAAACGTAAATGGGAGGGGATCAGGTAGGAAAAACACAATGGAGGGAAGTGGGGGGCCGGGATAAGGGGAGGGGCACACATGGTGAGTGGCAGTGAGGACTGGGAAGACTTTTTAATTTTCAAACATTTTCTTGTTACTGCAGGAATCAGCAAAAGTTATGTTACTGTGGGAATAAGAATACTTGGGAATGATTATCTCTGGAATAGAAAGAGGACAAAAAAGTCATGAATACTTGGGAATTATTAGCACAGGAATAGGAAGAGGACAACAAAGTCATAATTCTTGTACACATTTACAGATCAGGTTTACTAGGCAGTGGACAATGGGACTTGAGGATAATTGGTGCAACATGTACAGTGGATGCAGATGTGGTCAGTAGAATACAGTGGAAACAGTTGTCTCAAGTGGACCCTGAAGCCAACTGCCATGGCTAGTGGGCCACTGGAACTGGCCAAAGGACAATGGATCCTGAGTTCTCTAGGTGGTTATGGGACTCCGGCAGTAGCCGGGATCAATGGTCATGTCCAGTGGCATTCCTGCTTTCAAAATCATTGGTGAAACATGTACAGTGGCCAAGGCTGAAGTCCATGTCTAGTGAACCACAAAGAAACTATAGTTTAATAAAAGCCATAACGTTTTGTGAATTGCATGGCTTTGGACCCCAACCCTGTTGCTAAGCCCATGAGCACATACATGATAGCACAGAATGGTTTAATCATGGCAAACAAAATGACATTGTTAAACGGTAATTATATAGTGCCTCATTAGCATTTATATTGGCCTAAGCCTACTCGCGCTACACGGAAAACCGTGTTGCAAAGTTCCGACTTTTGGGTTAACTTCGCCACCATTTTAAGATTCATCCGCCATTTTGATTTCTACTCGTGTGTTCGTCATTCTAAAATGGTGGTCTATGTTTTCAACTTGCAATCCAGCCTTCCGACCTTTGAGTTCTGTTAATGTTTAGGCTGTCCGAGAGCCAACTGTTTAGACTGAGCAATGAGACCTTGTCCTTCATATGAACTGTTGCTTAAGTTGCGCTCACAAGACTCATCCTTGTATAAAGATTGGGACAATGAAGAACAAACCTCGAGCGTATGCATTGGTTGAACTGTATTGTAAAGGAACTTGGTACAAGGCTTACCGCGAGATCCGAGAACATACATCACCATTGTGCCTTCATGGAAATGCAAACCTATGTAATCCTTTGCATAATATTGTATAATCTGTATGTGAACTAGGCACGAACTCTAGAACACGAATTATTAACGTGAAGAGAGGCGGGACAATATTACATGAATTGTATAAAAGCGACAAGGGTTTAGATGCCCAGCACTCTCTCACCGATCCTTGTCGGCTGGCATACATCGCGAGGTGTTGGGAGCCAGATAGCTATCTGTTTTGCTTTGTAACCTGTACAGTAATAAAAGATCTGTGAATCTTTTCAGCCCGCGATTGGTGTATTTCCTTTGTGGTACTCCGCCTCGATATTTCTTTGTTCTTTCAGATGGTGCCGAATAGGGACCCTCAAGATTGATGCCACCTCGTTGAAGAGTTGACGCGGCTATCGGACCGGGATCGGTCGGTGAGAAAAGTGGGCCCCTTCTTGGATGAGACGTGACACCTCAACAGTACTGTACAATCCGATCCCTGGACGGTGAGCACACGGTCCGAGACGGCATCTTGACGAGGATCCATATATCGAGGCGGGCAGTTTTGCCGAAATCACCAATCACGAGAGTCCTTTGTTGTCCTTTGTAATCCGATTGGACCTCCCTTTGTCCTTTGAATCAGGTGAGTCGTGCCCC
Organism: Ambystoma mexicanum; assembly: GCF_040938575.1. Lineage (NCBI taxonomy): Eukaryota > Metazoa > Chordata > Amphibia > Caudata > Ambystomatidae > Ambystoma > Ambystoma mexicanum. Next base: position 869,613,629 of record NC_090937.1, read on the forward strand.
GATTCCTAAGTTTCCTGATATTTAGTTGTAGTATTGTACTCGCAAGCACAATCGGTGCCAGGTAACACCAGTAATCTGACATGCCTGGGAAATTGTCTGCCTGTTTCAAGGTGTTATTCTGCAGAGACAGACAATCTTTGGAATTTGGTCGTCCGGCACCACAGGAGGGGTCTCCGGCATGTACTATGTACTGTAAGTACGACATTGGTAGTATAGTATTCAATGATATTTGGCACAGACAAACTAGACATGCTTCCGAACTTCAGTGGCCAATCAACGGTAGTTTTGAGTTTGCCCGAATAGAGTATTTAGAATCCATATTGTTAAAGAAAAAAGCTAGACCTGCAGCATTTGATGTAATACAAAATTGAAAAAAGGAAGCTATGCAGCAACTTAAGAGTAAAGAGAATCATACACATCGTCACATGTCGAACTCAGAAAAGGCATTATTGTATGATCAACAAAAACAGTCAGAATCTGTCAGAAACATGGATAGAGCTTTTCAACTTGGTATACAGAAAATATATCCGTCTAAAGGTTTTCATGCCTCAGACAAACTCATTGATAAACTCTTAAATGAAAGAAGGCCTGCTGCCACTGCACCACCTCCTTATGTACCTATTCCTGCTGTCTTACCTCTTCCTGCTGTCGTTCCTCCTCCCGTAGCAATTCCTGTTCTTCCTGTTGCTCCTCCGCCGCCAGTTATTGCTCTGCTTCCTGTTGTTGTTCCTCTACCTGTACCTCCACCTTTACCGACTATTACTGTTCCAGTAGATTCGTCTTTATTGCCAGTGATAGTGTCTCTACTACCTGTTGTACAAGATTTGTCTACTCTCTTTCCCAAGCGGTTCTGCTTCGCTCGTAGCTGATAAAGGGGCGAGGGCTGAATCAAAAATTGTAACGAGGAACACAGTTTCCAAAGAGACAAAGAAAAATTTGAATGCATGGGCTAAGCAATGTATAGAGAAAGGTGAACAATCTACTGTCTTAGCTACGCTCTCTAATCTAGAAAGTATTCCCGATCAGAATGTCTTTATTGAGGGGATGGGGATACATTTGGCGGTAATATGGAATAGATTGACGGACACAGATGTCCCACAAGGGTTGAGGGATTTGAATGTTTTAGTTTATTCCAGGGATACTGCGGAGAAAGTGCATGAGCATGTCGAGAGGGTTTTTGAGTTTATAAGAGAGTTAGAATGGTTGCAGAATGATGAAATATATGGTGATAGTTTGGACGCTTTTTATGTGCAGAAGCGGTTCCTTCTTCTTTGTAAGTCAACAAGTGAAGAAATGCAAATTTGCACAAGGGATGCGCTTAGATGGATTTCAGATATGTCGATATCTCCCATAGAAGTATATGATACGTATAGTCAGTATACTCCAGAAATGCAGAGGAAAGTGTTACAGGTAATGGTAGAATACCTGCAGGATGAATGTATAAACAAAAAGGTTTGTTGTCCCACAGAATTAGTGAATATTTATAAAAGAGCTTTTGCGTCTGATACTACTTCCACCACTTTAGCGCTTGATTTGGCTGTGTTGCTTAGTAAATGTTCGGAGTTTCCTACTTCTCAGTTGCCTATGAGAGAGGTTCCTCCGACATTTGTTCCCAAAGTTGAGATTCTGGCTAATGTTGCAACAGGTGCAGCAGCCTATGATATTGCAGCTTACTACGTATCACAGTTTGTTCACGTCCGGTTCTCAAGACAGGAAGTGAATACTATTAGACAGTCGATTTCAGATATTAGGAAAAATCCAACAGGGTTTTACAAAGAAATAGAATCTGTCTTGCATTCGTCAGTTTTCACTCTGAGTGATATAGACTTGTTTCCTGTGCTCCTACCTGCTGATTTATGGAAACAGATTAGGACTGTAGATGATCCAGCAGGGCTAGGTGACACATGGGTTAACTTGGTTAGGTTAGATGGAGAAAGGACAGCTGGTGAAAGACCACCGCAGGTGATATTGACTTTGTCAGATAGAGTAGTAGCAAAATTGAAGACTTTAATCCCAGAGAGAAGGATTGTTTGGGACAAACTCACTGCTTGTACCCAAGGAAAATCTGAAGGTGCTACCAAATTCTTTAATCGGTTCGAACAATTATTCTCAGATTTTAGCGGACCGGATTTAAGCACTGAGTCAGGAAAAAGATTGTTTGTGGATAAGTGTGTGCGTGGATTGTTGCCTGATATCTAGTCACAAATTATGACTTCCGAGAGTGCTTGGCAAGCTAAATCACAGTCCGAAGTATTGCATATAGCTCAGTATTACGAGAATAGAGTCAATAATGAGAAAGAAAGGATTGAAAAGAAAAGGGGAGATCCAAAAACCAAGGTATTATTGCAACAGATGGTCAGAGGGCCTAGAGGCGGAAGTACACAGTTTTGAGGGCAGTTTGTTCCACAAAGTAATGTGCCGTTGGGTCCTGTACACGCAAATCAATGTGCTTATTGCAGAAAAGAGGGTAATTGGCGAGCACAATGCCTGATCCTCCAGCAAACGTCGAATAACACATATGCTGTCATGGGTAGATGATCCAGAGGCCGCCCTGGGGTAGGGGGTCCTGGTAGAAGCCAGTTTGCTCAAAATTCTCAGTCTTTTTCGCAAGATAATCAGCAACCTAGTGTAGATAGCAGAAATATCTTTGATAATCTTTCAACTGCCTATCTTTCTGAAGATCTTGTCTTCGATGATATATTGTTCCGTTAGGACAGCCCGAAGCAGGGTCTGAAACCAACGCCTATTCCCGTTAATCAGAAAGGTCCCTACATTGAGATGATGGGGGAATAGGAAGCATCTATTTTTGATAGACACAGGAGCACAGAAGTGCTCCATTGATCATTCACGGGTTCTAGACATTCCACTGTCAGGGCAGAATAATGTTTCTGTAGGGTTTTCTGGTATGCCAGTGGTTAGTCCGGTTTCTCTGCCGGTACCGATTTCACTTGGTCCATTTACGGATTACTGACCATTTCTTCTGACAACGAACTGTGGAGAGAATTTGTTGGGGTTGAATCTATGGAAAGAATTAAATGCGGTAATTCATTGTTCTTCGGATGGAGTGAGTTTGACGATTTCACCTCAGCAATCTTCTGCCTCACAGTTTTTGACTAGACCTTTGTCGCCAGTATTAATGAAGTTCCGGCATGTTTATGGGTGATTGACGACAATGATGTTAGTATTTTGCAAATTGAGCCTGTTAAAATTGTTTTGAAACCAGTTGCCACGAATTTCACAATATAAGATTTCAGTAGATGGTGAGCAAGCTTTGAAATGTATAGTTTCCGACTTTGTACCTCGTGGAGTCATTGAAGAAATTGCAGGAAGTTTGTGCAATAGCCCAATTTTATCAGTGTATGAGAAAGGGGATAGTGTAATTCCTTTCCGTTTCATTATCGATTTGCATGCTATCAATAAGATTGTTACTCAACAATTTCCAATTGTGTCTGATGTAACGACAATACTAACAATGATTCCAGCTTCTACTACTCATTTTAGTGTAGTGGATCTTAAGAATGCCTTATTTAGCATTCCCATACACGTGGATAGTAGATATTTGTTCGCGTTCACCCTAGGGGGACGCTCATTTACATTTACCCGTGCGCCACAAGGGTAAAAGGAGAGTCTGAGCATTTATAGTAGGGCTTTGAAAGAACAGCTCGATAAACTTGAGTTGCCTTCTACTTGTACATTGCTACAGTACGTCGACAACCTTCTCTTAGCCGCAGACTCAGAAAGTGCTTGCAAGGAAGGCACTGTGTTATTGCTTATTCATTTAGCAAAGCATGGGCATAAAACTTAATTGAAAAAGTTTCAGTATTGTCGACAGGAGGTCGCCTATTTAGGCTATCTCCTGTCAAAGGAGGGAAGAAGATTGACACCTGAACGAATTAAGAGCATTTCTAGCATGTCTGTCCCAAATACAAAGAAGTAAGTCAGAGCCTTGATAGGAATGGCTTCTTACTGTAGACAGTGGATCCCTAATGTCTCACGAGTGATCAAACCAATGTTAGCATTGACAAAGAAGGGCATTTCTTTGCCACTACCGTGGAACTTGGAACACCAGAAAGCTTTTGATCTGCTCAAGACTACAATGTGTTCAGCACCAGTTTTGGGCACACCAAAATATGATAAGGCCTTCGAGTTGGATGTGCATGAACATGATGGATGTGCTTTGGCTGTGTTAACGCAGGAACATGGGGGAAGAATAGACTGTGCAGTTATTTTTCCTCTCAACTTGACCCTGTTGCATGCGCTTTGCCGATATGGTTGAGAGCTGTCACTGCTGCTGCTGCGTCTGTAAAACAGAGCGAGGGTATGGTCCTAGGCCATACTTTAATTGTATTGATACCTCACTCTGTAGACGTTCTATTAAATAGAACGCAAACACAACACCTTACTTCTGCACGATTAACAAGATATGAACTGATCCTATTTGCACCGCAAATTCAAATTAAAAGGTGTTGTGTATTGAATCTGGCTGAATTGTTACCTCTTCCGCAAGATATTGCTTGCAGTGATGAAATGTCACATGACTGCCTTTATACCACAGAGCAAGAAACTAAAGGCAGGATCGATTTGAAAGATACACCTCTGAATGATCCACAAGGGGAGCTGTTTTGCGATGGCTCCTGCTTCAAACTTCCAGATGGTACATCCACTGCTGCTTATGCCATCACTACACTGAGCACGATCGTGGAAACCAAGAAAATTATGCATAACTCTGTGCAGGCCGCAGAGATTATTGCACTGACTCGAGCTTGTGAACTTTCCGAAGGCCTTAGAGGCAATATATTTACTGACAGCCAGTATGCCTTTGGGGTGGTTCACAACTTCGGTAGACTATGGGCAGAACGAGGTTCTTGACCTCACACGGAACGAAAATCCAACAAGGCACCTTAATAGTTAAGCTACTCTCAGACTTGCGCTTCCTACTCAACTAGAAATCATGAAGTGCGCGACACATCAGAAAGTAGTAGATGGTGTTGGGAAAGGTAACGCTTTTGCTGACAGAATAGCTAAATAGACTGCTACTGATTTGTACTCAGAAATGTATGTTACAAAGGAAGCCACAAACACTTGTACTGTAAATGAAGGGATTGAAGAACTCTAGAAGAACTTAAACATTGGGCTGAGGGTTTGGCAAGGTTGGATGAGGAAGGGTGTTGGGTAGATAATTCAAAAGGAAGATGGATGTTACCTGATGCATATGTCACCGCCATGATAACAATGCCTGGGTAAATGTTAACATCTCAAAAACTGCTGAGCATTTTGTCCAGAATTGTATGGTTTGCTTACAGCATAATGCGGGGAAGGGTACGACGACACCGAGGGGTAGTTTTGGCCCCCTCTCTGTGCCTTTTGAAGTAATTAATTTCGACTTCATCAAGATGGAGCGCTGTAACAACTACAAATATGTTTTGTTAGTCATTTGTGCCTTTAGCAAGTGGGTTGAAGCCTTCCCTGTGAAAGATGCTACAGCAATGACAACAGCAAAAACCATGCTTAAGGAATATTTTCCTAGATTTGGTTGGCCGAGGGTCATCTGGTTGGATAATGGTCCACATTTTATCGCTGTTGTTATTCTGCAAGTATGTGCAGAATTACAGATCGATAAAATGTTCAATTCGGCTAGACACGCACAAAGTGCTGGACTTGTAGAACGCCACAATGGTATCTTGAAGAATAAAATTGCCAAGATCTGTGCTAGTAGTAGTTTGAAATAGCCAGACGCTTTACCTATAGCACTACTGTCCATGCAGACAATCACACAGACTAGAACTGGGCTCTCCCCATATGAAATTGTGATGGGGAGGCCAGCTAACATTTGGAGACTGCCCAAGTCAAAACAATTAAAGGATGTAGAGCATTTGTAGAGCATTTGCTTCTTTCTGAATAATATGACCAGTTACCTCAAAACATGTATTTGATTTATCAACAGGTGCGAGAAGCCCTCCCAGTTAAATACGAGGGGCGAGGTCACAGAATTCGATCCAGTGACTGGGTGTTCACAAAGTCATTTGAGAGGGCATCCAGCCTCACACCGCGCTGAGAGGACCATTCCAGGTCCTGTTGGCCACACAGACTGGTGTGCGAGTAGCTGGAAAACGACACTGGATACACGCGACACACATCAAGAGGATACCTTTCCCTTTACCACACAGCGGAGAAGAAAAGAAGAAAACTACTTACTCTGTTTCTGATGACCTATTGTTCTTGAACGACACCAAGGGTATTTCGGAGACCCTTCCTGAGTCCGAGGGGCCTGGGGAGACTGCTGCTTTGTCTCTGAATTCTTCTTCCGATGTTTCTGCACCTTTGAACGACCTTGCCTCTGTTTCACCACTTCCATCAGGAAGCAACAACACACTGTTTGCAGATCACGGAGTACCTGGAGTCTTAAGGTACGATCTGCGTCCACAGCACTAGACTTACAGCACAGCACGGCTGTGCTCACAGGAAACGACTGTTGAGCTCTTCCCTTGCCACTTTTGCGCTGAAACATAAGTAAGTGGTGGGGACTGGCAAAAGCTGTCTTCAATCAAGATCATGTGGTCGGGAGATCACCAGCAAATTCTACAGTGTTTATCGCAGGAACTTTTCAGGAAAGAGCTTTGAGGAACAATGCCTGTCGCTATCTCTACTCGTACGGAGCAACCGATCGAATTTGTGGCTAACAAAGACATTGGACTGAAAAAAACATGGTCCTTGAGGACGTATTGTTTCCTTGTAATTATGTTAACCGGTCTGACAGTAGTAATTGCTCTTGGGTTTTGGCACATTGAAGGGGTGCATCACCTTGAAACATTTTTACCTACTGAAAGTGTTCCCACTATGTCTACACCTTTCGTGCATCTGCACACTCTATCTCCTAGGGACTCCCAACACAGACAGAGTTATCACAATAATACACTTCTGTTAATTACGAATGCAACTCATGCGATCCTGAATAGAACTAATTGTTGGATCTGTTTGCATTTGCCACAACACAGGGAAAAAGGGTTGGGCTGGTATATTCATCCTTTGCCTCTAACTACTGCATGCTATGCCTCTCTAAGGGCATTATTCTTTGGTCGTTGGAATGATAGCATCTCAGGGAACTTTGATGGGACTAGGTTGAATGAGTTTGAAAGGCAAATCCTGACGCCTCTGGGATGCTCTCTTTTTGCAAATAGGAGCAAGCTTAATGTTGCTTCTATTAGGCCTTTCCGATTGACTATCTAGACCTTTTCAATCATTAATCTCTTTCAAGATGGCTCCCATAGGCAACCGGGATGCTATGCCTCCTTCCTACACTATCAATCACAGCCCCAAATATGTTTCCTTCTGCATACAAAGGAATGGTTCTCAGTCAATGGGTACTTTTGAGGGTTGTACTAATGTTACGAATTTGACCACTGAGGACAGACCATTGTATGTAGGTGATCCTGTTTATTTCATTTGCGGTAATGAAGCTTATCCGTGGCTACCTAGGGATTGGAAGGGTACTTGTTTTTTGGGTATCTTGCTAACAGGGGTATATGTAGCTAGCACTTCTGAGGTCTCTAGGGCTCGTCCAAGATGGGACAAGAACGGTGATACTCCTTCTCAAGTCATGGGTGATGCAGCGAAATCCTTTGTGCCATTTCGGGGTCAGATCATGAATTCCGAGGATATTAGGAGACTAGCAAGAGTATTGGAGAGAACCATCCACCGGACCACCGATTGTCATGATCACTGCTTCCAAGGAGTCAGGACCAGCCCAACGTCCTTGGAAGCAGGCCCCTAACCTTAATCCTAGGCACCAGCCGGTCCCCACTGGGACCTTTTGGACCTTGTCCTGGCGCCGGTGGTGCCAGGCTCATCAATGCCATCGGTCCCGGCACTGGAAGCGCCGGGCTCATAATCTATATGAAGATGCTTGGGTGGACTTACCTGCAGCAGACCATGCTGCTTACTTACCAGCTGCATAGGAATCCTCAGTAAGCCGGAACTACTTTCTTACCTGGGTGGGGCAAGCTCCACTCCCTGGATACAACACTGGAACTCTTCTGGAACAGGAACTCTTTTCTTACCTAGGCGGGGCCGTGGAGGAAGACGCCTCAGCACTCCAAGGCTATTTAAACCACACCCGATTGATGAAACGTGCTTCGCATTATTCTGCATCTGCAGCAGAACGCTCACCGAGTCTGTTCCAGCTTTTCTTCTGTCCGGGCCCGAACCTGCAAGAACAATACTTACCATTCCTGCATCCAGTCTTCAGCAGAACCTGCAAGAACAATACTTACCATCCCCGCATCCAGTCTTCAGCAGCACCTGCAAAATAAGAAACTACAGGTTAGCACGGCAACCTTCATACGAAGCGCATTACTCACCTGATCCATCGGCAGCGACCATTTCATCACGCTGCATCTCCGCCTGTGAAAACAAAGGCATAGTTATTTCTTACCGGCACTCTGGGTCTCCAACGCTGCAATCCGGACCTGAAAGACAAAAGGAGAGACATTAGACAGGTATTTACTTACGCCCATCGCGCTCGCCATAATAGGACGCCTGCAAATACTCCGGCGTTTTCCAGCATCTCTTCAGCACGAACCCGCAGCTGCAAGAGAAAAGAAACAGTTAGAGCGCTTGCATTTACTCACGCATTTCCAAGCGCTTCATTCCCATTCCAAGGCTCTGGCTCCAGCTTCGGCTCCCTTCACACCATCTTCTGTCTCCAGAGCCCTGCAAAACAAATAGGAGAAAGCATTATACCAAACCCTGATCTACATAAAAGTGCCCTCGCACCTAAAGACTTTAAGGACAAAAGGTGTCCGGAAACTCACCGCTCGTGCAGTTAACGGCGGTAGCGATCCTCTGATGTTAAGAGGCCTACGTTTTACCCAGTGAAGGAACTGGCAACGGCACCCTGCACCAGACGCAGATGGAGAGCCCAGCATTCACCTATCTAAGGTGAGCACGTTGACCTGGGGGATTCTACAGGGAAGCTGGGAATAGAGAGAGAGAGAGAGAGAGACACTCAACTGCCCAGATCATTAACCCCCATATTCTCTCACCTGCAGAAATCTCACCCTTCGAGTTTGACACACAGTGCGAAGAGGCTCAGCCCCAGAAGCCAACCGAGTCCTGCACATCACCTTTCGAGTCACAGACACCTTCCTGCCTAGACCAGCGCCTCCGTGGGAATCAGGTGAGCGTTACAGAACGCGAAGCCCACCGCAAAACTCCTACCCAGGCGCAATGGAAACCTCGGACACTGATCATTTGGCCCAATTGCTTGGGGAATTAAGAGCAGAAGTACATGCAGCTCGTCAGGAAACAAACTCACTAAGAGAGCTGATAATATCCAAGGAGCGAACAGAGGATCTCGCTAGGCAATTGCTACAAACGCAGGCAGGACAGACACCTTTGCCCGCTCCAGGAGGAAGTTATCCTTCAGCATCCTGAAATCCTGTGCAAATCAATCTACCTGGTAATGTGCCCTTGGCTCCGCCCGAACGCTTTTCCGGTGACCCAAAGAAGTTTGCAGTGTTTATTAACCAGTGCCGCCTACACTTTTTATGTCGACCAGCTGCCTTCCCAACAGATCAGACCAAGGTGGCTTTCGTACTTTCTTATCTCAGTGGCAGTGCCGCAGATTGGTCGATCCCTTTAGTCACTCAGGATGATCCGGTTCTTCATGATTTCCAGGCCTTCCAGTCCAGCATGGAGAAACTGTTCGCAAGACTTGCACAAGGGCAGGCCTTGGACAATGAACTCCTTTCATTATGGCAGGGTAATCAAGAACTCTTGACTTATATTGCTTCATTCAACAGACTTATAGTGGAAACCCAATGGCCTGAGGATAAAAGAATAACGCTTTTCTACAGAGGCCTGCGTGGAGATCTCAAGGATGTGTTAGCTCAAGTTGTGAATCCTCCACAAGAATGCTCAGACTATATTGACTTAGTTGTTCAATTAGACCACAGATTACAGAACAGGAAGGCTGATCGTTCCAAATTTGACACCCGAGTGTTTTCTAAACCACAGACCTCTACTAGGGGGGCTGACACCGTGGAACCCATGCAAATAGGGGGCATGAAAGGACCTTTAACCCAAAAGGAGCGGGAAAGAAGAAGACAGCTGCAATTATGCCTCTATTGTGGAAACTCGGGGCACTTTCTTCGAGACTGTCCAGTGAAACCAGCTAAGAAGGCTGTAGGAGCCGCAGATACCAGTGCCACAAATTCTGAACAGGGAAACGACCTAGCCCGGCAAGTGTAGAGGTCCTCTTGCCGAGCGTTAAAATCTGTCCCGTGACCTCGCATTTCGTGGTGCCTATGGTCCTCATTAGCCCTGAACGTCCGGATCGTTTGCATGCAATTGAAGCTTACATCGACAGCGGAGCAATCGGTAATTATGTGGATCGTGAAATGGCTTCAAGGATGAATCTACCTCTTGTCCCTAAGGCAGTAAAAGACGTCATTACTACAGTGGATGGCACGGAGATAGCCTCCGGACCAGTAACGCACGCCACCCAAGAAGTGACGTTAGTGAGCCAAGATGGACACCGGGAGAAAATCGTGTTCGATGTGATCAAGGCCCCTCAGTTCCAGATCATTCTGGGAATTCCTTCGTTAGAGAAGCACAATCCTCGGATCGATTGGCGAGCAAAGACGGTTCAGTTTCCAGAATGTTTGACCACTTGTTATTCTCGGCCTGATGTCTCATTGGCGGCAATCTCTTCTGAGGTTCCCAAATTACCTCCCGAATACCAGGAATTCCAAGACGTCTTTCGGAAGGACCAAGCTAACACCCTGCCTCCTCATAGGTCTTACGACTGTCAAATAGATCTGATACCCGGAACAACTCCTCCTTGCAGTAGGATTTATGCCCTCACCGAGCCAGAGAATCTTCACCTCAGACAATATCTGGACCAATACCTAGCTAACGGGTTTATTCGTCCTTCAAAATCTCCAGCTTCCTCGGCTTTGTTCTTTGTTCTGAAAAAGGAAGGAGACCTTAGGACTTGTATAGATTACCGCGCCCTGAGTCAGATCACCGTTAAAAACAGATACCCGTTACCTTTGATCCCTGAACTCCTGGACCAAGTCAAAGATGCATGTATATATACAAAGTTGGATCTCAGAGGAGCCTACCATTTGGTACGAATAAAGGAGGGCGATGAACGGAAGACGGCCTTCCGCACCAAGTATGGGCTATTTGAGTATCAAGTTATGCTCTTTGGACTTTGTAACGCTCCGGCCGCCTTCCAGTATTTTATGAACGATGTCCTTAGAGAACTCATCGATGTGTGTGTTGTTGTCTACATTGATGACATCCTCCTCTATTCATCATCTGAAGAGGAACATCAGAAACATGTTAAAGAAGTCCTCGAGAGATTACGTCAACATAACCTTTTTGCTAAGCTTGAAAAATGCGTTTTCAACGTAACTGAAGTTGAGTTCCTGGGATTCATATTGTCACCTAACGGAGTCCATATGGATTCGAAAAAAGTCGATGCGATCATCAAGTGGCCTTCACCAACCTCTGTAAAAGGAGTTCAAAGCATGTTAGGTTTCGCTAACTTTTACCGTAGATTCATTCCTGAATTCTCTCGAATTGTCCAACCCATCACCGCTCTGTTAAAGAAGAACAAACGTTTTGAGTGGTCTACCGAGGCAGAACAAGCCTTTCAGGACTTAAAAGTTAAATTCATTTCTGCACCTGTTCTAAAACATCCTCGTCCAGAACTCCCCTACATCGTGGAAACGGATGCTTCTAGTCTAGCTATGGGGGCAGTTTTATCACAAAGAGATCCGGTCACACACCAATTACATCCTGTAGCCTTTTGGTCTCGCAAATTCTCGGCTCCCGAGATCAACTATTCAATTACAGACAAGGAACTTTTAGCTATCAGATCGGCCTTTAAAGCCTGGCGGTATTATCTTTTGGGAGCCAGACACACAGTCACCGTAATGACAGATCACCGCAACTTACAATATCTAAAGACGGCCAAGGCTCAGTCTTCCAGGCAACTTCGCTGGGCTCTGTTTTTGGCTGAGTTTGACTTTATAATTACTTATCGACCAGGCAGTAAAAACAGAAAAGCAGATGCCCTCTCCCGGATGGGAATAGATGAACACTTGACCAATCCAGAACCAATACCCATAATCCCAGAACAAAGGATTTTGGGCTTGGTCAGCGCTTAATCCTTTGAAGACATCAAGACTACAGTCAAATCAATCCTAACTCCGGCCGAATTACAGGACTGGCAATTAAAGGGAAAAGAATTCTCTGTGGATCAAGACCTTCCATATTTCCGAGGACGATTGTACTTGCCCAGTGAGAAAATACAAGAACAAGTGATCTCCTGTTATCACGACTCACTAATGGAGGGACACCCTGGCATTACCAAAACCATGGAAAAGGTCAAAGACATTTCTGGTGGCCATCATGGAAGAAGGATATTAGAGACTTCGTAATCTCCTGCGGTGTATGTGCCCAAAATAAAAGTCAGAAGGAGAAACCAGCCGGCCTCTTACATCCACTAGACATCCCTCCCTGTCCATGGCATACCCTGTCCATGGATTTCATCACGGACTTACCTCCATGCTCAGGGTATAATACCATTTTAGTAGTCATGGATCTATTCTCCAAGATGGCTCACTTCATTCCCCTGAAAGGCCTACCTACAGCTTCAGTATTGGCCCGAGAATTCTTAGAAAACATCGTTCGGCTACACGGTTTTCCCTCGGTTTTGGTCTCCGATAGGGGAAGTCAATTCATCTCCCACTTTTGGCGAAGTTGCTGTCGTTTAGCCCAAATTGATGTGAGACTTTCAACCAGTCACCATCCCCAAACTGACGGACAAACCGAGAGGACAAATCAAACTCTAGAGCAATATCTACGTTGCATGCTCCAACAAACTGAAAACCCTTGGAAGGACATTCTTTGGATCGCGGAGTACGCTTATAACAATTCGACTCATTCGGGAACCGGGAAGACTCCCTTCTTCCTATTATATGGACACCATCCTAGGACCTCGAACCTGGATCCTCCCCAAGAATTCGAAGCACCTGCTGTGGATCACTTGCACTCTGAGATCAGTCGTGCTTTTAAGGAAGCCACTGCCCATCTGCAAAGAGCTAAAGCTCAATTCAAGAAAGGAGCAGATCAACACCGTAAAGAGGCCCCTCACTACGCAGTAGGAGATCAGGTCTAGTTATCCACTAAGCACCTGCCTCTAAAAGGACCCCGCACCTTCATTCCGAGATACCTTGGACCCTATCTCATCTCTGCTATAATTAATCCGGTAGCTGTCAAATTGGAATTACCTTCGCATATGAAAATACATCCAGTATTCCATGTCTCCTTACTAAAACCAGTACAACCAGAAACCTGATTGACCGAACTCCCAGAACCTGTTTTAGTAGATGGAGAACTCGAATTCGAAGTAAAGAACATCCTAGATTCCAAAATCTCCAAATCTAAATTATATTATCTGGTTGATTGGAAAGGATACGGCCCCCAGGAAAGGTCTTGGGAACCCTGAGAATATGTCCATGCACCTCGTCTGGTCAAGAAATTCCATCTGAATCACCCCGACAAACCAAAACCCCTGGAGAAGACACGCTTGGGAGGGGCCTTGAGGGGGGGTACTGTCATGATCACTGCTTCCAAGGAGTCAGGACCAGCCCAACGTCCTTGGAAGCAGGCCCCTAACCTTAATCCTAGGCACCAGCCGGTCCCCACTGGGACCTTTTGGACCTTGTCCTGGCGCCGGTGGCACCAGGCTCATCAATGCCATCGGTCCCGGCACTAGAAGCGCCGGGCTCATAATCTATATGAAGATGCTTGGGTGGACTTACCTGCAGCAGACCATGCTGCTTACTTACCAGCTGCATAGGAATCCTCAGTAAGCCGGAACTACTTTCTTACCTGGGTGGGGCAAGCTCCACTCCCTGGATACAACACTGGAACTCTTCTGGAACAGGAACTCTTTTCTTACCTAGGCGGGGCCGTGGAGGAAGATGCCTCCGCACTCCAAGGCTATTTAAACCACACCCGATTGATGAAACGTGCTTCGCGTTATTCTGCATCTGCAGCAGAACGCTCACCGAGTCTGTTCCAGCTTTTCTCCTATCCGGGCCCGAACCTGCAAGAACAATACTTACCATTCCTGCATCCAGTCTTCAGCAGAACCTGCAAGAACAATACTTACCATCCCCGCATCCAGTCTTCAGCAACACCTGCAAAATAAGAAACTACAGGTTAGCACGGCAACCTTCATACGAAGCGCATTACTCACCTGATCCATCGGCAGTGACCATTTCATCATGCTGCATCTCCGCCTGTGAAAACAAAGGCATAGTTATTTCTTACCGGCACTCTGGGTCTCCAACGCTGCAATCCGGACCTGAAAGACAAAAGGAGTGACATTACACAGGTATTTACTTACGCCCATCGCGCTCGCCATAATAGGACGCCTGCAAATACTCCGGCGTTTTCCAGCATCTCTTCAGCACGAACCCACAGCTGCAAGAGAAAAGAAACAGTTAGAGCGCTTGCATTTACTCACGCATTTCCAAGCGCTTCATTCCCATTCCAAGGCTCTGGCTCCAGCTTCGGCTCCCTTCACACCATCCTCTGTCTCCAGAGCCCTGCAAAACAAATAGGAGAAAGCATTATACCAAACCCTGATCTACATAAAAGTGCCCTCGCACCTAAAGACTTTAAGGACAAAAGGTGTCCGGAAACTCACCGCTTGTGCAGTTAATGGCGGTAGCAATCCTCTGATGTTAAGAGGCCTATGTTTTACCCAGTGAAGGAACTGGCAACGGCACCCTGCACCAGACGCAGATGGAGAGCCCAGCATTCACCTATCTAAGGTGAGCACGTTGACCTGGGGGATTCTACGGGGAAGCTGGGAATAGAGAGAGAGAGAGAGAGAGACACTCAACTGCCCAGATCATTAACCCCCATATTCTCTCATCTGCAGAAATCTCACCCTTCGAGTTCGACACACAGTGCGAAGAGGCTCAGCCCCAGAAGCCAACCGAGTCCTGCACATCACCTTTCGAGTCACAGACACCTTCCTGCCTAGACCAGCGCCTCCGTGGGAATCAGGTGAGCGTTACACCGATATACTCTACAACATGACGCTAGAACAGAAAGCAGTTAGATTATTGGCTCTACAGAACCGGATGGTGTTAGACGTCATCCTGGCTGAGCGTGATGTAGTATGTAAATTGGTGGGATCTGCTTGTTGCGTTTTCGTACCTGATTCCTCCCCAACCATATTCAAGGCAATACAAAATCTGCACATCCTAAGTACAGAAGTTCATGTTCCCGGGGAAACTTGGATCTTAGTACTTGGTTCTGGGACTTTTTACGATCTTGGGGATGTAAACTTCTTTCAGTCTTAATGGTTATCCTTGGTATTTTGTTGTTCTGTTGTTGTTGCATACAATGTCTTCCTGTCATATGTTCGATGTTAGGGGGATCTTGTGCGCAAACTGTAGGAACATTAGGACCGAAAATGCACACACCTGAGACAATGACTAATGTTTTTATAATGAAGGATATTACTGTTAAGGATTTGATGGCAATTGATATATCTGATTAATGTGATTCAGGATGTACGGACATTGAAACGTGGAGTCACGAGTAAAGCGAATATTTTTAGTAAGGCTCTTGGCTTAGGCCAAAAGGAGGTTTTGTGACTTGCAAAAGAGTAACTCATGTAGACTCTACCAACATTGCTTTATGTGCAAAAGTGGCTGGGTGGGACAGGAAGTCTGGCAGCACGGGCAGGAAGTCATGTGCCAGGTACCTGAACTTGCTACCAGCACGCCTTGAGCATTTTTAAAAATGATTTTCTGTTTTACGGGGCAGCAGGTGAAGTTCTTGATCAGCCCATGCTTTGGGCAGGAACTGACCCGAGAGAACGGTCAGGCCAGATCCCCAGTTTAGGCCCAGGACAGCCAAGCCCCACCAGGCTCACCCAGCTCTATCAGTAACTATCAAAGATTGATGATTCTCCTTGCAGTGCCCTTTCCTGTGAAGTCACTTCTGTTGGTGTGAATAGAAATTAGGAGGTTTGCATGTGGTTTTGACAGATCTCTAACAGGACAGGTCCTACATGGATAATGGCCCTACAGTTTCGTAATTTGTTTGTGCTGCGTATGTGCTAAAATGCCATATGCCATTAATATTACTAAAAAGATGATGTGGGGAGGGGCATGGATGTGAATGATACTGTATGGAACCGCGTGGACTGAGCTACTACGTCTAAAGTTACTGCAAAACCATTTTGTAAAGTTGGCCACCCTAGATGGAAAATGTTGGATACATAGGTGTGTATGCACCTTTGTGAGTGAGAAGTTAAATTATCATTGGATGTTTCAAATAGAAGCTATGTCCCAAAGTTAACAATGCAGGCTCCAGGCGAAAGGGAAAGGTGGAGCACTTCAAACATAAATATGACAACCAAGAAGTCTACAAAGTACTATTTAGAAGTAGGAACAACCTTTAAATTCACTCTTTTTACCCATCATCAGACAAGCGTATCTGCGCTTCTCACATTCCAAAAATGTTCATTTATTCAGCATAAACTCCTTTCCTGGATGCAGGCAGAGGGTTGCGAAGCTCGGCTGGTTTACAGGAGTAAGGAAGCTCATCTGGGTACAGAATGTTTCTGACGAGCTGCAGCAACTGAGCCCGGGGAGTGTCATGAAGAAGACACACAGCGCACCATTCACATGCCCTCCTCTTGGATGCAATCACACGCATACAGTTAGAGCAAAAAGCACCAGCTGTGCAAGCTCTTCCCCCGTTGCTTATTTACACTCCATTCTCAGAGAGCACCCAATGTGGGAAAAGACCTCGCTTCTCAGTGTCCTGTACCTCTCACAGGACCTCACAGCTCAAGGACTTTGAAATATGCATTAATTTTAGTCTGTATGAAGTATGAAAAAACAACCCTTGTGCTCGAGAAATGTTGATCTGAAACAGATTAAAAACCAATACACAACATACCCAACATACAGATCCAGTGACATTTTATTCTTCAAATACAGTTACTTAAAGGAGTAGTTAATTCAAAAATGTT
This sequence comes from Ambystoma mexicanum, assembly GCF_040938575.1. Classification (NCBI taxonomy): domain Eukaryota; kingdom Metazoa; phylum Chordata; class Amphibia; order Caudata; family Ambystomatidae; genus Ambystoma; species Ambystoma mexicanum. Next base: position 869,630,706 of record NC_090937.1, read on the forward strand.
ATGCTTTGAAGATGTTGGCCATAAAAAAGATATATTGGCATTGTTTTAAAAAAAGTTCCTATGGCAATTCATTTTTAAAATTTCCTTTCAAGTGTTGCTTTTCAAGTTAATGCTCTGCTCTTGCAGCAACAATCAAGCAAAAGCCACCTACTGGGAGCTTTTGCTTATTGCAGCTGGAGAGCAAAGCATTTTCCAGCATGCAGGCAGAGTGTTCATTGATGCTGTTGACATGTAAAAAAGTGGAAAGCGGAGAACCTTTTTAAGCGGATAGAGGGAACTAAGAGCTGACCTCATCAGTGCCATGTCATGCTTACTGCACAGGTCTATTCACCTGCTGTGTTTATTCACAGATCCCTCGAAAGTGAGGCCCTCCAGAGGAACCAACCTATACATGGAATAAGCAGATACACCTACACAATAAGCTTCAATCACACTGTACTGAGGCATGGCGCCTGCACAGTGATACAGCTGAAACATAAAGCCATGCACTGCACCACCATTCGCCTGTTTCTCCCTCTCAAAGTTTCACTACAAAACCATTTTGCAAATAGATGTCATTCAGAATTTGCCAGGAAAACCACAGTGCTCACATCAGAGCCCTGAGATCCTCTCTGGCGTGAGCACTGTCCTCTGTGTGTTTGCAGGATTTTGCTGGCATTCAGGATTTCTAGCTCCCTGCTGCCGGCAACATCCACACTTAGACTTTACAGAAAGCCAGCAAAGGAGGAAGGAGAGAATGTTTTTAGAGACAATGTTACTGTGAGGAAAAGGCTTAAATGGTCATATGATAATATTAACATGTCTTAGTATAGGAGTAGTGTTTCTGCTTTATTTGGTTGTAAAAGAAAACATTGATACACGATTAAATGACAATGTGAACAGAGAAAAGAGGAGTTTAATGAATGAGGAGGGTTTTACCATGAAACTGATAATGGGCGTAGTACATAATCAGGAAACATTTGGTATGATGAAATGTTGCATGTGGGAAGATAGCGGGCAAACAGCATATGATATGTCTGTTCACTCATCCCACACATCACTGGAATGACCAGGCTCTTCCTACCGCAACGTGTGTCGTATGAGGAAGCAGGATGCCTAATGCACCTATACATCTGCAAGACAAGGGGTTTATTCCATACAGTGGGTGGATGAAGGGGAACATGTATATGCAGACAATTACATGAAGCGAACAAGGATGGCTGAAAATAAGGAAACACAAAACATGGTAGTGGAATATGTAGTAGAAGGTTCTAAAAAAGGGGAGCTAAAAATAAGCAAACTCACAAAATTCGAGTGCATAAATGAAGAGGGACAAAGCATTCACTGGTGTCACACAAGACCATTAATGAGAATAAAAGGGGTGATGTGTTATGGTGGCAAATGGGAGGGGGGAATAATTCAATGTTGTGCTGAACGGTTGGTCGGATATGAGCAAAGAGTAGCAGCCCAGGTGAATAACAGCTGTAAGGTCATCTAGGGAAAATATGTACATGCATAAATGTGGCTGTATGAAAAACATCAACCAGTTGACATCAAGAGCTTTACACAGTGTCCTCTGTGTTCAGGTCAAGTGGGTGTACCCATCTGGGGACTAACACAGGATATGCCAAGGTGATGATAAGTGTGGCGCTGGTGCAGGGGGTGGCGGTGATCATGGACATGTGGTGGGCCTGTGAGTCAAAGGCCTATGCCCAGCTCCTGCAGGATTGGGGGGAATGATGTGCAATTGTCACCCTGCACAACCCTCACCTGGTGGTGCCTCAAAACAGCAATGCCATGAACATTGCACTACAGGAGAGAGTGGTGCAGCAAGGAGAAAAAGAGAAATCACTGAGAAGAAGAAAACAGGAGAATAATTATTTTTTCTGTAAAGAGTGCTGGGAACTTGGCTGCAATCCCTGATGAGGTCTGGTTGTTCTCTAAAGCTGCAACCTTCTTCATGTCCTTGCTGCTTCCAGGTGTACAGGCCGCAGCCAATGCAAAGTGGATTCAGCTCATTTGTTTTGAGCAACTAAAGCTGGCTAATTCAACAGCAAAATGGTTAAATGCAATAAAGGAAGAAATTAGGGCACTATGTTTGGTGGCCCTCCAGAACCACTACATTTTGGACCTTTTAACTGCTATTGAAGGTGGTGTGTGTGCCAAATTTTAAAGCAGCTGTTGCACCATGGTACCTGATGAGAGGCTTCTAATGGAACACTGAAGGTAGCTATAAAGGAAATACAGACACTCCACGAAAAAATGACAAGCAAGGCTAATGGAGTGCACCCAAGAAATTGGCCTGACAGCGTTTTCACATGGGTGCCCACCTGGCTTTCTGAAATATATTTCGAGTGACTATCCACGCGTTAGTGCTCATTCTCATCACCTTCTCCATCAGCAAGCACCTTTTTAGACTTTTTACTAACAAACAAAGAGGAACTGTTATGTTACCCCTGAGCATCGATAATGACAATAAAAAGATGGGTACTAATGGACTAATTGGAGAAAATGGGGAAGATGATATTGATGGGTGGGTTACAACACAGCCTGTGGATTTAGAAAAGTATGAGCAATTTTGGATATCATGTCTTAAGGACGGAACATGGTGTATAAGGGTGGAGGACTCATTAAATGGTTGGGAAGAAGCTGGGGGAGATATGACAAGGTTGGAAAAAATTTTGATCCAAAAAGACAAGGTAGCAAAAAGGGAGCGGGAGTAGGAAAAGAGTTAGTCATTGATAAACCAATAAAACGGGGGAATAATGTGAAAAAAATGCAATTTCAGCACGGCAAAGAGCCATGAATTTATTAGCTGTGGGAGTAGTGATCTGAGGGCGAGGGTGGCGTCTGTGATAACTACACTGCAAATTCAATGTAGGATGGATAATGCCCAAAAAAATTAATATCTCACAATTAAAGAAATAACAATAATAAAGATGAATGACCGGTAAGTATAATAAAATTTAATATTAGTCTGAAGTGCAGTAAATAGGCCCCAAAGCATGGTTTTGCAGAAACATGTGTTTGTTTCAATAACTTAGAAGCCACAGCGGCTGATAGCAATGTTTGTTACTTACAAGGTCACAAGGCAGAGCTCACGAATCCCGCCGAAAGGTAATGAATACACAATTATTTTATAATCCGACATATTTAATTTACTGAGCTTGATTTACTTAACAGTTTCAAAAAGCCTGTAGCAGTTTAAATTGCCACTGAACTCATTTCTACCCCAAAAGAAGGTCAAGGAATTGTTAAAGTGATACATTTGCACAGTGACTTGTCTTTGGTTCAATGCTCTAGCAGTGTCATGGTGGAAGGTTCTTTCTCATGAGAACAAAGATGAGATGACGGGACAGATGAGCACAGTTCTGCTGGTCATTTCAAATGTTTCAATGAATTGGCATTACAATGTGGGAACTGGGGGTTGGTCTGTGACGTTGCAGTGGGAGGCTGGGATGATGTAGCCAGGTCTGCAGGACCCAATCACTGAAAGTAATATATGTCCATCCATAGTAGTCTAATATACAGTAACCAATCAGCTAATTGGTGGGTGAATTTTAATGTTGCCAAATGCCCAGTGTTAATTACTTTAGATGGTTATAAAAGCTTCCAATTTAAGGGTGTTTCTTTGACAGCACCTTTTCATGCAGTTCTGTTCCGCATTCTGTTTGAATAAAGCTGTCCCAGCTGCACCTGGGATACTGAAATAAAACTGTGTTACTCCTTGCTTGGCGTACACTCCTTTTTGACTGCTTTTTACATTTTTTACCGGTGAGTTCTGAGGTGACCCTTGATACATTTTTATCAGAGAAATTAAACATAAGCCTGGGCAATCAAAGCGAACACTTCTGGGAATGATAACATTTTCTCCTTTCAAACGAGGAAAATATTGGCAGTGATTAACATAGGCCCAGATACATTATAAAACTAGAGAGGATTCAGTGTTTACACCTGTATGGGTATGCAATGCACTGATGTGACCTTTCACTATTAGTATGATGATGAGTATTATTATTATCATTATTATTAGAATATTTATTGAGCATAAACCTAGTTTTGGGAAGCAAAGGAGCTCTTTACTAGTCATATGGGGCAGTAAAACAGTCAGGAAATCAGATCACAAGGGATCAATGGGAGGGTGCGGGGTGCTTCCAGTGTGCGGGGGCTGGGGGAGCAGATCACCCCATCTAGGTTAAGGACTTAAAAAGTATCACTAATACACTAGGCCAATCAGTACACTTAATCAATACTCATCATCCAGCCAATCAGGGGTTTGGATTTAGTGTCAGATCCCAAACCCCATTCACTCCCTATTTTGTCCACATATGAAAATATGTTCATTCATACACTTGCTGCTATGCATCTACAGAAAGGCCACAATGAGAGTTATTTGTGACTCAACAACTTATATATGTGCTTTTTTTCATTTCGGTTTGTACCAAACAGAATTCAAGCCTGCACACATGACACATTCCGTCTTAAAAGAAGATATGATCAAAACTCAACACATAAAACACCCTTCAATTTCTTGGAACCGTCTCTTCTTTGATAGCAAATAGAATGAATCCAATATTAGCAGAACCTGGTGCTTATATTCTCAATGTCACGTGTGTGAGACATAACAATTTCCTTCATTGTGAGTTCACAAGGTAGCAAGTGTGAATGCTAGAAGGGGGTCTGGTTCTCTGCGTCACTGAAAACCCATTTGATTGTATGCAATTACATGTTCACTATGTCCTACAATCAAACACACACAAAACCAATTTTAAGGTTAATCTTATTATATGTCCTGAGGTCCCACTTTTAAATGTAAAGGTGTCTAGGCATTTCTTTGTTGAGCACCATGGGCTAAACATGGTGATGATGTTGTTCAGCTGAACCCAAATGACAAAGTTAATTGGTTAATGCTTTTCCTCCTAGGATTTAATTGAGGACCTCAGGGAGAACCTTTCTGACCATTTTAAAGACGTCATGGTCGGTCTGATGTTCCAGCCTGCATCTTATGATGCCCACGAGCTTTGGCACGCAATGAAGGTATTTCTCTTTACAAATGTCATCTTTAGTCATTATTCATGGTTCACTGTGTCATCTGTGTTCTATCTACTACTTGGAAATGCATTCATTTTGCTTTACAAATATCATCTTCATTCATTATTCATAGCTTTAGCATAGCAAATCCACTTCGTCTGAAGCGACACCTTTATTATTAAAATCACATGTCTGGAAAGCATTGCCAATGTGTGGTTTTAGTAACTATTAGCAATGCTGTTTGAAGACTGATATTTTCTATTTATTTGAAGAATATGAACTATGTTAAAATCACTATTTGGTGTTAACGTATATAATGAAATTATAATAAGTGTGCTTTCTTAGGAGTATAAGAAAAGATGGACAAAGCAATGCACCGAACATACACTGAGAAAAGGGTAAAATGTAAAGGTAAAACATGCCAATGTAAATGACAATGAACGTGGCCATTGCTTTTTCACCTTTTTCAACTTTATGCTAAAATGAATTAAAGAAAGCTGAACTTATTATTTGTATTTATTGTCGGAGATGGCCTTAAGACCGTCCAGGCTCAGAAAGGTGGTTCAAGGGTTTTTAATTTCAAACTAGTAGCTTCCCTTCCTCACTTCCTGTGGGTGTCTCACCACCCTAACCCATGCACCCTTAGCCCTCAGATTTCTCAGGTATAGATTGGTAACACCTACTGTCGAATACTGGATGTTGGTGATGGCCAAAAGGCAAAAACCTCCTCTATGTATCTAACTGGCTGCCAGTTCCCAGGTTTCTCAACAGGGAAATATGTCTTCTTCTGCTAGTGACAGACACCCTGCTCCATTTCTTCCCTCACATGTTCCTTTTATCTCTGCTTACTGATCTTACAACTCCCTCTATTCTACCCCCTCCCTCTCCCTTCTATCATCTTTCCACATCCACTTGCTCTTCTGCCCTATCTCACTCCCTCTGGGCATCTCTCCACTCTCTCTCTCTCTTCTGTCCCTCCAATGTCCACACTGTCTCTCCACTCTTCTTTCCTGGCCCCTCTCGTGCCCTCTCTCTACCTGCCTCCACTCCTTTTCCTCTACTCTACTCACCCCTCTCCACTTTACTCTATTTCCCTCAACACTCTCCTCTCTCTTCTCCATTCTACACTGTCCTCTCCACTCTACTCTCAGACACAAAATCCCCTATCTACACCTTTATGCCCAGATATTAACACACTCTCCAGATTTCATCAACTACCCCATCCTGCTTCACTCGGCCCTCACTACTTCTGCCACTACCACCTTGCACTCTTTCCACATCCTCCTAGCATACACTCTCTTTCACACTCAGGCTCTGTCTAATGCCCCTCTACACTTCTCCACTTCTCTCTCTGGCTTTCTTTCTGGGTTACCCGGGTGAACATCTTTAAAAAAAAACTTCTATTCCTACCTTTTTTCAGTCCCTGTTTGCAGAGTAGCAGTAAGGTGCACAGGCTGCTCATTTTCCAAGTGATTTTCATCATGTGCTGGTGATTTCTGTTGTCAAATCGGTTTGGGAAGGGGTTCTGTGTCTCTCCTTTTCCCCTTCATTCTCCCCTCACTCCCAGTTTTGTTTTCTGTTTCCCTAAATGTGTAAATGTGTGTAAAATAAATCAGCCAATGTCTAAGCCTAATTTAATTGCAGGTGACAAGTTACATTCTGTTCATGCCCCGATTCAACCATTGCTTCGATTTGGTACCTGCAATGAGCCTGTGTGCATAATGTGCACGGGGGGGGGGGGGTAGTACATCTTCAGAATTTGCTGTATTCTTTATAGTCTAATGTTCACTATTTTCTCGAAGTAAGCAATAGATCTTTATATTGACCTTATGCCTTTTAGTAATATAAAGATATGTGAGTTCAGCTCTACTGATCCTTTCCCAGTCTGTCCCAGCCATATCATCTGCACGCTCATTCTGCGGGTCTACGTTAGGGTCCAGAAGCCTCCGTTTCTTTATCTTCCTCTACCTCTGAAGATAAGGGAAATGATTTCAAGTAGCCAGCTTGCTGGCTGACAGTAAAACACAGAGGTAGTGAGGCGGCTTCCAAGAACACGTCTCCAATAAGATCAGAACCCAATTAGAAGACATAATTCTGAAATCCTATACAATTCAAGAAAACTCTAGAAAAAGAGATTGATGGATCACTGGCAAGAAGAAGCTCTCACAATAAAAAGTAGGTAAACATCTCCTTGCAATCAAAGGCTGCTTATATACAGAATACCAGTCAATGATGGAAAGAGGACAAATCCACAGTTACCTTATACTCCTGCCATCCATTAGCATGAATCAATAAACAGATGAAATCTTTATTGTTCGACCCATGTGGTGTTTATTTTGCAATTCTCCCTTCCCAATTTATGTCATGTCGTGTTAGGTTATTTTAATTAATTATGTTGTTTTCTGCAAGACAGTCAAGCAATTTGAAGAAACTGGAATTTAATATGTTGCATTCAACAAAACACTGTAATAAATAATATTCAGAAGAAGCACTGGGTACATGAAAAAGACCAGGCCACTTAAAGAAGTCCTGTAAATGTAAGCTGGAAAACCGAGATTCTACACCCCTGGTTAGAAATAGGACCCTCTGGTGTCCATTTTCCACGGTGAAAGGTAACTGCAACTCGGGCTCAAAAGGGTAGACCTGGTTGTATCATGCTGAATAACACCTAGAATAACCCAGCCTCATCCCAAGAGGAATCCCGCCTTGCACACTGCAGTAACCATCCCCACAAGGCTCCATGCAAACTTCAAGAATGTCCTGGTAGTCCAGTAGAGGGACTTGGTCCAAAGGTCGTCATTTCTCAAAGCCCAGCCAAATTTAAATGGGACCGTAGTTCCTCCTAGCTTTCATGTCTATATAATCTGGCCATTCAGGGTTGAGGATGGAAGAAGGGCTTTTGCTCCCCTCCTCTCTTGTGTATTGTTTTAACACACCCACGTTAACAACGACACCAAGAAGTGTGTTATGGAAACTAAATGTGTTATGCAATCCTGTTATGAACGGCCTCAAAGATGGCCATCCATGATACAAAGACATACTCACATCATGATAATATTTCACGCATAAGTGTGCCAGTTTTACTGCACACAGAAAGAGAGAGACATTCAGACCCTAATTCTCTGAGTGCCCACCCTATTTTTTCTCTGTCCTCATTCACCCGTCCCACAATCTATTCTTGACTTGTTAACTCTTGGCCAGTAGGCTTATCAGTCCCAGAATTACTATCACAGAGTTTATTTTGTGGCAGAAATTAAACATACTCCCAGGCACTAAAAGCTGAAACTTTTCAAGAGACAGCTTGAGGTCATTTAAAGCCCATCAGAAAGCCTCAAACTACCTTTAATAATACCTATTTACTCTATAACTGTCTTCATATAAATATTCACTTCTCCTTCAGACACCTCATAATTTGCCCTATACATTTCTGCAATCATGGTCTATGATCTACCTTGGCTGAATCTACATATTTTGAATACTGTCGAAGGGGGACTATAATTCCTTGAATTTCTGTCTTCGCAGGGTATTATAACAGCATCCAAATCAGAAGGTTGTATCCATATGTTTTTGCAGGCCAGTAATTGGATAGAGTAAAAAGTCGTCCATTAAACAGAGCCAAGGTCTGCCAGTGTAGTGGCCGCATTTGTAATTTTAGAAAACAAAACACTTCTTTTGTTAATTTCGGAGCCACTTGCTCCCATGTCAACCTTGGGCAGCAGCTCTCCCATAGTCAAACTCTGCTGTCCCTTAGTATAAGCATGCAAGGATTCTCTGGGAAACTCTATTTCTATACCATTACAACTATTAAATAGTCAAATCCTCTAATTAAATGGTGTAATCACCTGTGGTGTATTCGGTACAACCACCAATAGAATCTCACTTAAAGAGTTTTTATTATAGAAACAAGTGCTCGACTAATAACTCAATATAATTCTTACATATGTTGAAAACACAAAGATAATTTCAACAATCCGGTAGGTTGCTGTTCCGATTCGCTTATCGCTTGATGTGCTTTGCACTCTCAAGTAAACTGCACTCAGAATGGTTATGTGTGGCTCGCTGATATACCCCGCAGCAGATGTTGGGGGAGGTGAGAGTTGGTGTGCTGCTGCATGCAGGGACCTACTCTGCTCCATCCCCACTTGTTGCCTCAGTCTTGCGTGGCGCAGTTTGTTGCGGTGCATTGCGGTGTAAATATCCAAGAAACCGTGCGTTCTGGGGTTGAGGACCTGTCCTTCTACGACCACATTGATTGTTTGAAGGTGCTTAAATTCAGGGAAAGGGGTGGGGTGTCCAAATGTCATGTAGCCAGTAATGTCTGGAGGGTCATAACAGGTAACTATGCAGAATATGGTGCGGATTGGTGAAATGGTGTGGAATTGTATAAGGAAAAATGCTTAGTCACAAACCCACAAACAAATTTGACTTTTGCTGAAATACAAGGAAAAGCGTAGGGTGTCCAAATGTCATTTAGCCAGTATTGTCCGAGGGTCCTAACAGGCAACAATGCAAAATTGGTGAAACGGTGTGGAATTGTATAAGGAACAATGCTTCGCCACAAATCCCACCACAAACACATTTTGACTTTTTTACATGTAGACATTAACAACAATAAATAAAACTAAATCTAATGCATGCATATTCAATAGTGTTTGGAAAAATTACATGCAGTACCATTTGGAACACTACACACAATTAAGACCACAAGTGTAAACACAATTTCACCTTTGGTACAAGCCTGTACTACAAAGTTATGTGGCAGAAGTGGCTGAGCAGCCAGACTTATCTCAAGAGTAATGTGAGCAGTACAAGAGGTTACACAAAGGACTTGCAATCACAGTAGTTCAAACACACACTATTCAAGGTTTCTTGGTAAAAGAATATACATTTATTTACACAGTCAGTTGGAAAACATTCCACTAGCAAGAAAGCAGCTCAATATCACACACTAATATACTACAGTACACAACCAATAAGTTTCTGAACAAGTTAGGCTCACCTGAAGTGGGAGCAAAATGGCACTTCAGTTACTTTCAAAAGGGGTAGAAAGACAAGGTTAAAAGAAGTTAAAGCACAATTACTTTCATAGGCAGGGAAAATAGTTTAAATTCACTACAACCAGTAATTCAAATCAATAGGCCTGGGCCAAAGTCAATGGTTCAGAGTCTTGGATAGGATAGCACAGTTCTGGTAGTAAACGGTTAAGTCTTTGCCAATGTTTGAGGAAGTAGTTTGCAAGAAAATAGTTATATGTCGGTGTAGGAGCAAGCGAGGCCCCAAAGTTGGGAAAGTTTCACAAACTTTCACTGCGGCAGAAACGAGTTCCACGCCGCGTTTGCACAGTACCTTAGGTATGAAGAAAAGGTGTAGCTGAGGCAGTTGTTCCTGGCAGTTCCTGCAGATCTTGCTGTTCCTGAGCTTCAGTCATGGGGACAAGAAGGAGGACATTTGGATGATCCTGTACTGTCGAGGGAAGAAGCCACAGGCTTGGCTAAGCATTGGTTTAAGGTGTGAGTGCCTTAAAGCCCACACACTGGTATTCTTCTCACTGGCTATCTGGTTTTCAACAGCACTCTGAAGAAAATTCGACCAGTATGGAGACGGTGCCCAGGTGGCTTAAAAGTTGGTTGTTCCCACCAGCTCAAGGGAAGAAGTCGTCCTTGAAGGAGCTTCTCTGTCGATGGAGTTTCAGGCAATTTGTACCTGCAGCAGGGCTTCACCGGGCAAACCAATGGTCCAGGAGTTGCAGCAGTCATCTTCCGTCAGCTCTTCTAAGGTTCTTTGGTTCCAGTGGTCGACTCTGCCTTCCAGTCATGGAGACTCGCCTTTTAAACAGTTTTCTCCCATTCATCCCAGATTAGCTGCCACTCACCCAGCAGGGTGGCTGTCCTTGCCGGACAGTCAGCAAGCCAATCACGCCAGAATGCATTCAGGTCTCCTAGTAGACCAAGCACAGAGAGTTTCGGGCACCTCCCTCACATCCGGTTTGTGCAGGTAAGAAACTGTATCATCGCTCATAAAAGGTGCCTGTCAGCTGCATGGGTAACACAAGGATTTCTTGCATGGATGGATGTGTGTTGTGGGTTTTTTATTATTAGAAATGGATGCTTCTTTTAGGTGATTCCGGGTGAAAAAAGCATAGGGTATACCTGCTGATCGATTATTTTTCACAGAAGTGCATTTTAAAACAAACTACTGTTACTAATTGTTGCCTTCTATAATTAGACGTGCTTTAAACTACATTTCCCTGCAGTTCTGTGCCTTTTAAGACGCATCAGGTGGGTTAGCACTGGCACGTCTGGGTCGGTTTGTGCCGCTGCATGTTGGTGGACCCTTTACCAGGCTACTAGGTGCTCAGCGATCTCCTCTGAGTCAGGTATTGGTTTTTGATGCTCTTGCATCCCTCTAAAAGTATACCTTCTACTGTCTACACATCATACATTATAGCTGGTCTCCTGGCTTTATTGGCAAATATGTGTAATGACATTGGCACTTGTCCCCTTGTTCATAATGCTATCAGACTGAGATCTAGACATGCAGAGATTGTCTATATATATATGGTTACAGACTCTCCTGCATATTTTCCTGGAAATTACCCACTCACTTCCACTCAGAAGACCCCCTATACCTTAGAATGTGAAAAAATCAGGAAAATAGTATTCCTTGTTCTTTTGAAGTTAACTTATCTACTTTTCCTTTCAAACACCTTGGTCGATATTTCTCCTTCTGCCCCAGTGATTTTATTCCAGTGCATATCCCACAGGAGTTATCCGGTTCACTTAACAACATTGGAAACATGTTAGGACAGAGCTCTAAAGTTAAGTAATCGCTGTATTCCCCTCAAGCCCTAGGTGCATGCCCCATTACTGGCAAATTTATATCCTCTAAGGTCATCCTGAGTGGCCGTATTGATGAGGTTAGGGAATGCTTCAATGGCACATGCACCGGTAGTGACCATATGCCTGGTCCGCTTGCATCTGTCAGAATTAAACTTATGTTATGGTTGGCTCCATTAAGCCCCCTACTGGGTGCACATGATTCTATCTTGACCCTATCTCCGGATGAAACTTAGTGGCCCCCTGCTTGGTCTCTAGTATTAGTCAACATTGATGCCACCATCCAGGACACCACCCTCAATGCCTGTTTGATAAATGCATGCTCACTTACTGCTCATAAATACATGTTTTCCTTACTTCAGGACCATGATCGCGATTTAATTGTGTCACTGAAACCTGGTTCGCCCATACTTCTGGTCCTGACATTGTCCAAATGTTTCATTCAGGCTTCGCCATACTTCATGCTGTAAGGGATTTCAATCAGGCACACACCCAAGTCTCGCCTAGCATGTAGTGCACAAATGAAACCCTTATTTATTTTCGTCTATAAGTTCAATATTCTGATTGATATACCACTCACATCACAACCTTCTCAAAATACCCCCCAGGTCACACTGAACCAGGAATCAGGCTAGTTTGTAAAGGTAAATATGTATTTATTTATTTTAATATTCATATCACACATAGGTATACTAAAGATATGTATATGGGGCAGCGATCACCCAAAGGGTGATAATAAATTTCAGAAATAAGCAAAGCAATTGCACTTACTTCTAAGGAGGCAAAGTAGGAAACACAGAGAAAAAGAACAGTCTTGTTTTGCACACAGATAGTGTTTAGGTTAATGTTCCCCCTGCAAAGTTTTGTTTAAATACAAATGAGCAATACTACACCAATGTGAGTTATCATCAGGTTTTCGGGAATTAAATACAATGTCTAGAGTTATAGGCAATCCTCCCTCCCAAACAAGAAAGAAAACATTATTTGGGCAAATGACACTTTGAAATGACAGGTGAAAATGGCTTGGTGAAATACTGCAAAATTGTCAAAATGCTAAAATGCAGATAAATTCTACAGAAAGCAACACTAATCAGGACCTAACAAGCATGGGCTGTAATATGAACCACAATATATACTTCAGATCATGATGGGATGGAAAAAGCACTTTGAAATGGGCAATAGACACGTGTACTTTGGCTGAAATTGCAAATTTGCGGCAAACTTTTACCATGTGATATTGAAATGGAGATAGCTAAGGATGTTAGGTATCAGTGGGAGTTGAAATTTCATTTGTTACTATCTTTAAAAATTAGGGCGTTATAGAGGTTTTAGTGAGAGTTGTTTTTTGAAAATAAAAACACAAATATGAACAAGGACTTCAGTTTAAAACCAGGAAATATGGATTATGCTTTTACTCAAGACTAGAGCATTCAAACTAGACAAACAGGTTGGGACGAAGTAAGCTCTGAGACTGATTCATGACTTCAGTAACAGATCCCCAGCGCCTTCCCCGGCAGAACCAGTCCAAACACTCGGGGCTTTACCATTTGGGCTGATGCCCCCCAGTGTTTGGCGGCCACCATTTTTCTGAATTGCATGGAAATGCTGGGCCTGCAACAACTTGTGATGGGCCCTACCAATTTTAAGGGTCATACCTTCAACCTGGTTTTCACCCCTCACCACTTAGTGGTGGTCTCTCCTGCCCTGGAGGTCTGTTGATTAGATCATTATATTATACCATTAATTGGTGTTACACCAGTGTTAAGTGACTTCATTTCAGCAATCCCACTAAGTCAGTGCCTCGTCTGGGACGCCCAAAAGGAAGCCCTTATTTATATATTTTTATGACAAGTTATAATCTGGATGATAAACCCTTATATGACGCCCCTCTCTTTGAATCCCCCTGACCTCACTGAGCCAAGAAGTAGGTTTGTTTTGCACTTTAAAAGGTTTATTGAGAAAGTAAACAATATATATATATATATCACACTTTTATGAATAAATTAATATTTGATAGCACACTTAGGCATATGACAGTGATCAACAATGGATGATGTTACACTAGCACACTGATTGAATTACTTAGGATTTAGTATAGGGAGGATAAGGCAGCTGAGAATACTTTTATGATTTCAAGGAAATGCAATGATGAATAAAAATGCAGTACAGAAATAAACTGATAGGGTTTCACAAGAGATAATATGTTCACTTTTCCCCTTGTGGCAATTCACCCCCCCCTATGGAATATAAGGAGATGGAAGTAAAGCACACAGTTTTCAGGAATACAATCACAATACAATACGAATTTCAGTTCCCCCCTAGCAAGCTTAGAGAAACAGGGATGATTTTAAACACAGGCAAAAGTACTTTTAAATGTGGTATGCAAAGAAGGGAAAAATATGCTAAAAATGATTTTAATTCCCGATAGGAGATTCAGGGTAGGTGACAGCTACTTTGAATTAGTTCAGGTCAACCTAACAATGATTAATGAAGGATTATCAGGTTGAAAACGAATTTCAGCAATGCAAACAAAAGCAGCTATTTTGGCAGAAAATGAAATTGAGCGAAATGACAATTTGCGGCAATTTAGTCGCGTGCGTCGAGCAAGATTAGGGAAAAAGTATATGGAATAGACAGTTGGAAGGCCTAGGATCTTAGCTTTAAAATGAAAGTTAAATCTCATCTCTAGCATATATGGATCAAAAGATACAGGCGATTTTGTGGAGGTAGTTTCTCGAAATTAAAGTAAACTTCAGAATGACAAAATGACACTTTTACAGCATTGAAATGACAGAATGAACACACGATTCCTATGATGCAGTTCTGGCCAGGTTAAAATGGTTTGAATCAGATTATTTTAGACTAAGAGATTGGTTCTGGCACAGTTCTAGCTGAGTACTCACACTATAAATTTGAAATGGGCCGGGTGGAGCACCTGGGTCTGAAGTCACAGCTCTCTGGGTCAGCTCTGCTCTGCTGGTCTGGTCTGGCACTCGGCACTGCACGGCGGTCTGGATCTCTAGTTCTGCTGGTCTGGATCAAGTGGATTCTGGATACAGCACTGCTTTCTGGGTACTGGCACAGGGTTCTAGCCAGAATCAAAACAGCTCAGCCCGGCTGTTTGAATAATTTGCAAAAGATTTTGAGGCCTGCTGAAAAAGGATTCAGCTGGTGGTTCAGGCCTCTCTGCTACAAGTTCTGAAGTCTGTATTCTAAGTTCTGGAGATGGTCCTTCTGGATATTGTCTGGTCCGGCAAAGCGCTTCGCAAGAAAGGGGAAAGTGAAGTCTCTACCTGGGTTTCAGTGTTCCTTTTATGTCTTTTGAAAATGGGTGTGTGCGTGGGCATAACTAAGCCTGCCCCTCACAACTTATCATTGGCCAAACTCTCCTCTCTCCCTTGATTGGGGGAAGGAATGGAGTGTCATCAGGCATCAATTTTATGGCATACAGAAAGAACACTCCCCTTGTCAATTTGCACACAAATCTATTTTTGATCCAAATACATATTTATCTATGTACCATTTTTCTAATATTATATGTCCAGTTAACATATTTTCTGAAGCACCAAACCATCCAATCCCTGTCTTTGTAAGATGTTGTGTCCACTTGTGACAGAATTCTGCCCTTTTCATAAGAACACAACCTCTAAACCTTTCCAAAATTTACACAAACATGCACAAGGAATATGGGCATCAGATGATAAAGTGTCAGATTTTTAACATACAGACATTCAGAGTAATATCTTATTTTCCACTACTACCACCAGAACATACCACAGAGTCCTAACACCTCTTAAAATGTGCACAGAAAAATCACAAGGATAATGATATTAATTATATAATTTTGACAAGTCCGTACTATGAATTATCCATCTTTTTAAAATTATGCTCTGGCCCAGAGGGGTGTGGTTTCCCAAAGCACATGGTGGAATTTCTGGTTTGTCCACTTCCTCCAACTCAGGTTGCTCACAGAAGCACTGCTCCTCCCAGTTTCTTCCAAGAGGAAGCCATTTACGACCCCCCTAATTTAACATTTGCTTGAGCCAAGGAAAGCTCATTGTCTGTTTCCCTGCTCCCAGGTGCTCCTCCCCTGATTCAATCAGAGAGGTGTAAACTCTTTTTGGTGGGAACAGCAGAAGGCAGCCAGGCCTGCAAATGCAGTTGCTGGGCAAGTTTCAACTATTGTCGGGGGTAGTTGCCGGGCAGAATTTATTTATTTATTTATTTATTCACATTTGTTTGGCGCACAGGCAGCCCATTGGGCATCGTGGCGCTTGTTACATATATCAAAAAGGCTTGTTGTACATACGGTGAAGTCCTTACTTAGTTGCAGGAGAAGAGTAGTAACTACAGGAGAGGAGGTGAGAGAGGAGAGGAGGAGGAGAGAGTAAACGAGATGAGGGAAGAGGAGTTAGTTAAACAAGGTGGGTTTCAGCTTTTTTCAGAAAGGCAGTGTATTTTATTTAATTCAATCTCTTCAAACCAGGCTTCAGCTAAATGTCATTTTTTTTCCAGTTTTCTTCATTCAAATCAAACTTACAATTTTTACACATGCATCTAGAATGCTGATTCTAAGTTCAAAACTATGACCTTTAAACAGTTGCAACCTATGTGACACTCAAAAGTAGGTCACTCATTTATTTAAAAATTTCAATTTTAGTGGTTTTAAATCCAATTTCAGTTAAGATGCTGACATCCACAGCTCAGCCAGTTTTGTTATAAACCTTGTTTTGGGCTCTTCATCTTTCCAGATTTTGTATGCAGACAAGACTACATTCTGCCAAATGTCTGCTGGTGTTCAGTGAGGATTTTGAATATCTTGCAATGTTTAAAATAGGCATTTTTAGCTTGCATTTCAGAGAAACAAAGGTGATTTCAAAGCGCTTTTTGAGCTAACAGGCACTGCTGTTTTTCCTTTGGCACCGCGTTTCACTCATGGCGCTTTTGGCCCATAACGCTCGCACTGGTGGGTGGCAGGTTAGGCGACCATTTTGGTATGTGCAAAAACTGCACGGTTTTCCTGGATTCTGGCGCAATGTGGGCTTTTCGGCCATCTTGGATTTTCTAAGCCCACAGCACCAAATGTTGTAGCCTAATAATTTGAACGTGGGTAAAAACACCCAACAAGCCCCCCCGCCCAACTGCACTTTGATTTCGAGTCGAGGGGGAGTCGGGTGCAAAGGATGTTTTGATCCACGCGCTGGTATGTCAGCATCATCTTCTTCCGATTCCGCAGATGGCACAGTTCAGCATCTTTTCCGATTCTGCAGATGGCACAGTTCAGCATTTTTCCTTCATCAGGGTCGATCGATCAGTTCTCCTTGCCGGTCCTGATAGGAGTATTGGGTGGTACCCCGGGCCCCTCGGATCTTTGCTCCCGGTCCCCGGGTCGTCCTCCTTCGTCAGTCTCCAGGGTTTCATCTCTCCTAGGATGCAAAGCAAAGCGGCAATACCTATTCGTAGACATTTCTCCCCCACTATTGATATAGTGGGGCGGCATATACATTTTATAATCAAGAGACATTTACATTCTTATTTTAAAAAACAAGATATAATCAGGAGACATTTGCATTCTGTTACTATATTTTTGATATGTGGAATATTTTAGGGTTGGAGTTTTTATTGATCTGGGGTGGCCCCCTCTGGGATTCCAAAGGGTTTCTCCAGTTGTTGCAGAGTGTGCCTGGGATGGCAACACTTTAGCTGATTAATGTGGACCCACTTATCTTCCCCCTCTGCCGAACTACCTTTGGGGATGCGGATCTTGTAGGCGACTGGGGAGATCTTGTCTACAATTTCAAAAGGTCCCTTCCATGTAGGCAGAAATTTTCGCTATTTGGCCTGGTTCCTCTGGAAATTGTATAGATAGACCCGGTGAGGGATGTTGGCTGAAATTGTGCACACACAAGACACCCCTTCAAGTATTGGTCGAGGTCCTGCCCCATGTGTGGCCAGTATGCAACCTCTCTTAAGATCTCAAGTGTTGTGTGAAACCCCCTATGACTGGCGGTGGCCGTATCATGGGCGTGACTTAACATCAGGCTTCGGAATGAGGTAGGGACCACCCACTAATCATGGCCAGCTTGGGATTTCCTTACCAACAAACCATCTTGGATTCGGAACATTTTTGGACATTTCATCAACACTCTAAGGTCCACTTTCCCAATGTAATCGGTATCCATCAGCGGAAAGTTCTCAGGGTCCTCAATGTGTTGGTAAAACTTACCAATTATTGGATCCCCCTTATGAGCCGTGATCAAATCAGCATCTGGGGTCTCCTTACTCCATTGTGCAGTTGAAAGATCATTTTGAGCATTTGTCTGGGACCTAGTGATAGCAGTGATCTGGATTTCCCCCAACAGGGACTCAATCTCTATTAGATCCCCTTGGATGGCCCCGGTTTTGGCCAGCTGATCAGCTAAGTCATTTCCAGTTTTGTCTGATCCCTCTACTTTGGAGTGACCCTTGATCTTTTTCCAGTAGATGGTCATCCCGTTCGAGGTGACCAGATCATCAATGTTTTGAATTAACTTCCCATGTTTCAAGGGTTTGTTATTAGCACATAACATGCCTCTGGTTTTCCAATTAACCAGGTGCTCCACGAACCCGTTCCGTACATAATCTGAATCTGTGATTATGACCAGTTCGTGGAGTTGATGTTGGACAGCAGTGAGGATGGCTTGATACACAGCTATGAATTCTGCCACCTGACTACTTCGGGGACCAATTTTGTATCCAGCGGAGGGTTCTGGGGACTCATTCACCCATGCATTCCCTACGCCGGCCACAAGTTCTTTTTCCCCGTTGTTGTCAACATGGTAAGAGCATCCATCCACATAGACAGTGGGCATTCCCTTACACTTGTCTTCTTCAAAGACTTTGTGTGGGTAATTAACTTATGCCTCCATGTTGTCCTTGATTTTTAGACTTTCGTCCTCGAAAGATTTTTCTCTGGCACAATCATGCAAGTCAGCCAGACCTTGCGCAAGGGGACTCTTCTTGTTTTGGCCATATCTGACCTCCACAGGAAAGCCTTGCATTGACAGAATCCAGGAAGTAATTCGGGAATTACTCACATTTCCGGCCCAGATTCGGTCACTTTGGAGATATTGCAGAGGCTGGTGTGGAGTCTCCACTATGATGTGTTCCCCCTGGATAAAATGGCGGTCATTTTTCAATGCCCACACAGTTGCCAGGAGTGCCTTCTCAAAATCGTTAAATTTTTCCTCCACAGAGGATAAAGTTTTGCTCGCATAGGAGATTACTTTATTGACCTTGTCATGCTTTTGAAATAATACTGCAGTCAAGCATGTATTAGAAAACCCTGTCTCCAAGAAAAACTCCTTGTTTCTGACAGGGTAAGCTAGGCAGGGCGCTTTTGAGAGGCTTCTTTTGAGCTGTCTTACTGCCTTGGATTGTTCTGGACCCCATTCCCACTTGACCCCCCCTTCAAGAGATGCATCAGGGGTCTGGTGATCTCTGCGTAGCCCTCAATGAACTTTCCGCTGTAATTAGTCAGTCCAAGGAGGCTCCTTAGTTCCCGCAGAGTGGTGGGGTCTTTCAGTTTCTGAAGTGCTTCCACTTTCTTTTCTTGGGGACAGAGACCCTAAGGAGTAATCTCATGCCCCAAGAAATTAACATGGGTTCTACACCACTGTGCTTTCTGAAAAGGAAAGTTTTGCTCCGGCGGCCCTCAACTGGGTCAGAACATAACAGATCTCCGCTATATGTTCCTCCACAGTTGAACTTTTGATGAGGACATCATCTACATGAGCCAGGTTAACCCTCGCACCCAGGTCGGGCATGGCCTTGTGTAGGAAAATGTTGAATTCATTGCCGGAGTTGAGGTATCTGAAGGGAGTCTGGGTCCATGTGTACTGCTGGCCCCCAAAGGTAAAAGCCAGTTTGTATTGGTCCTCCCTACTGACAGGCACGGTCCAGTATCCATTGGTAAGGTCTATTGCAGTGAATACCTGTGACTACTGGATCTGGGCCAGCCCATGGCCAATGTAGGGAAGAGGCCATCGGGAAGTATGGACCCGTTTGTTGAGCTCCCTAAGGTCAGTGCAGAGTCTTCACTGGCCGTTTGGCTTCAATATTCCCAGCACCGGATTATTGAAGGTGCTGTGTACTTATTCCCCGGGACTCAAGGTTCTTAATTATTTCAATAAGGGACTCCATTGATGCGAGAGGAAAGCGATATTGCTTCACAAACACTGGAGTCATGCCAAGGTCCGTGGGAATTGTTGTTGTGTGGATGTCGGTGCGACCACAGTCATATGAGTGTACCGCAAAGAGATCTCTGAAATCCAAGAAAACCTGTTTCAACTTTTGCTTCTGTTCCAGAGTCACACAGGCATCAGCTAGGTTGACTCTCTCTTCCACCATCTGCCTGAAGCCTGGAAACACTTCTGGTGTTGCTATCTCAGTGGCCTCCTCCAGCTGGGTGGAGAAGTCCCTGGTCAGAGTGCTGATTTGGACTGGAGGCTTCAGGTGGGAAAGGCAGCCCTCATGGACCTGGAAAATCACCTCATCCCTCCTGAAGTCACAAGTCACATCTTCCTTACCATAAGGGCAGGAAGTGTACATCAGAAAGTTCCCCCCATGCCGGGTAAAGATCCTGTCTGGTGTTGTATTGTCATTACTGTCACTGTCAAAACAGTCCTTGGGGATTGGTTCTAACAGTTCATTTCCTAAATCAATGGAAAAATGTCAGTCATCAACCGCCATTCCAATAATGATGCCTGTGGCTAGAGTAATACTCTTTAAGTCGCTGTTATCCACCTCTATTGGATGGTGTCATGTTCTATGTTGACTAATGGTGTTGCGTTTACCCCCAACCCTTGCTGTTGGAAAGAAGCTTTTAGATGAATATAAGCATCAGAGTTTTTCAATTTTTGTCCTCTTTTAACTTTCACTTCCAGGGAGAATTGTCGGGTCCTTTCTGGGATGGTGACTTCCTCTTTAATCTGAATTTCAACTGCATAAGATAGCAATTGAGCTGACCTAAATGCTTTTTCTGGATCATCAAAGCCCATGGGATTATCCGCTAATCGGGACCAAGCTTTGAAGTTTATTAGGTCCAAACTAATGGCAAAGCGATTGAGAATGTCACTGCCTAAGTAAAAGGCGGCAGTGACGTCTTGCACGACCCAACAATTATGGACTATGCTCTTGTTGCCAATGGAGGTTTTGAGCATACACCTGCTGGGCAGGAGATGTTTGGAATTGGGTGCTTCCAGGTCCATTTCCCATTTGCCTATCAGTTTGAATGTGGAAATGGCTGGATCTTTTGGGATTGGCGGAGCACGGCTTCGCTGATGAAGCTCTTACCGTTGTTCACACACACTTGGCCGAGAACAGAGTGCTTCCCTTCATTTAACTGAACGGGGATGAACAACTGCTCTCCAATTTGCTAAATATCAGCCAGGCTCTGAGCTGATTTCACATCTTTCTGGACTATCGGGGTGGGAATGTCTGATTGTGGATTAGTAAAGAATTTCAGAGTGCTTCCTTCCACTGTGGAATACCACCTTAAACTGGAAGGAAGGTTAATTTTCAGAAATAGAGAGGAACCCTCATCACCAGTCTGCTGCCCTACTGCTATTACCGTCACGTCTGGGATTTGGTTGTTCTGGAAGTGAAATTCTACTTGGTCGGATTTTTGTTCAACCATGTGGCAGGTGCCGTTTAAACTAACATGGTTGATGCTCTGTTTTAATTTTATTGGTCGGTTAGTCTGGGTCCAGAGGACCTTGTTTACGCAATCTATTAGGGGTGACAAACTTCTCAGGAGGTTATTCCCTAGTAAACAAGGGGTGCCCTCTGGAGTCACTACTATGACCGGGTGTTTCACCTTGTGTCGCCCAATTTTGATGTCCAAATCTGCAGTCCCCTCGACGTGAATTTCCTTCCCATCAAAGTTCTGAAGTTGTCCAGGAAGAGAGGTGAGAGGAATACAGTAATTCTCCCCCTTCCTGCATTTAGTTCATCAAAGGCCCTTTTGGACAAAAGGGTAGCTTGGGATCCAGTGTCCACCAGTGCCAAAATTGTACCCTGCCCCTGTACTTGCACCGGGCCATAGTATCTTCCCTCCTTCTCCTCAAGGGGGCACAGATAATGCACATTTTTGGACAACTGGTGGGCTAATTTTCTGGTTTTGGACATTGAGAGAGAAGAGATCTAGGCAGAATTCTGTGGAGAGTCATGGGAATCTGCAAGAAAAAGTTGGCAACTGGATATTGATGCAGTTTTGGGTTCCCCTGGTTCTGGTTCTGGGCCGCCCCCCCCTTTTTGGAGGCAGTCACCAGGGTGGGTTTGAACCAAGGGCTTTCGGTATTGTTGGTTCTGGGATAGAATGATGGGCGGCGCCAGCTCAATCCCCACATCTACCCAGTCTGGGTTGGAATCCCTTGGGACCCATTTTTCCTTGGGAGGAGTTCCCCCATCTCTGAAGGAGAAGATCCTTTTCCCAGGATCCTCTGAAGATCCCTCTCCCTTAAATTGGAAGACCTGTACGTCCTCCACAAAATGGGTCTGTTTGGGTCCTTTGTTTCTCCTACCTCCTCTCTGCTCCTTGGGTGGCAGACTTTCAGGGGTAGGAGATTTTGTTTCTGGTTCCTGGATTTCCAGGGGCTGTTTACAAGTGGGGAAGGAAGCTTCCTCCAAGGCTTTACACCCCCCTTCCCCTTGTGCCTCCACCCTGGGAACCGGTGGGTTATCGGGGTGCTGCCCCGTCATTGTTCTGGAGCACCAGGTCCAGAGTTTGGGGCATTCTGCAGTGGCATGCTCATCTGAGGGCTCTGCTGAGCCCTCAGCACGCAACCCAGCTCCTGTGCCTTATTTTGGACCTGGTGCTCAAGTTGGGAAACCCGCTCAGGCTGATACGGGGTTCTGTTTTCTCCCCTGGGCTGATCCCGGGAAGGGTAGCTATCCCTTCTCTGGTAGTACCCCGGGTTGGGAAGATTTGGGTACCCCACCACCCTTGGCCTCCCCTCTCCCGGATTAGGTGGTCTGGGCTCAGGGAAGTGGGGAAAGAAGGATGGATGATTTGGGACTGGAAGTTGGGTGGATACCTGGGGAACAAGTTCTGCCCAGGATTTGGGGAATTTCTGCCCTCCTGTGGGAAGTTAGGAGGGAAGTTCCCTGGGTCAGGTGCTTGGCTGGATCCACCCCTTGGGCTGGAGGAGTCCACACATAACCCAGGATGGGTCGGTTTCCCTTGTAACGGGGACTTACATAATCAGGGGAGTGAGGGACCCCATTTGTGGGACTACCTCCTTGACTCCCTGTCTGTGACTGGCAAGAGGGCCTTCTGGGCTTAGAATTATTTGGTGCAGGCAGGTTTTTAGGTCCCCCATCTCCAAATCTAAAATGGGGGCAACCTTTACCTCTGCCACCTTGGCAGTAGCAGGGGTGCTGTTGGTTTTGGGTTTTTTGGGCTGATTCTTATTTTCCACCGGTTTCTGCACCTCATAGATGCGGGTGGCTTGCTCAATGACCCAGTCTAAAGATCTTTTCTCGTGAGAATCTCTCACAAGCTGGGTCATTATGTATTTGGGTAAGGCTTGGAAAAACGTATTAACAAATTCTTTACTGTCCGTGCGTACCCTTTTTGTAGTCTGTGCAAAAGCACGCTTTAACTCCTGCACAAATTCTTGTGGGGCCTGATCCTCCCCACATTGCAAATTGTAGGCTGCCTTGCGAGCCTCTTGGGGATTTCTGTGGACAGAAAAATTTTCAAGATGGCCACCCTGTAGGTGGACCATCTTGAATGATTTTGGTCTTCCAGCCCCGCAAAGAAACTGGAGTATTCTGGGGAGAATGTCCATTCTACATACTGAATGAAGCTACTACTGTCTTTCAAATGGAAAGTCTCCATCATTTACTCATAAAGCTCCAAGTGTTCCCAAACAGAATACTTAGCGTTCTTGTGATAAGGCGTGATGACACTCCTTATTGCCTTAATCTGTTTTAAGGGGTCCTTAGGCAAGGCCCTTTTTGCCTTATTGGCCTTTTTGGTTCGGGTCCATTCATCCTCTGACTCAGAAGCACTGCTCCCAGAGGTGCCCGTCTGATCTTCCAGGTTTTCCCGGATTCTGCGAGCCTGGGAATCGCTGGCAGAATGTGGGGACCTGGTCTCCTGTGTCCTGTGACGTTCAGAGGAGTCTTCAGATTCCTCCTTGCTGCCAGGATTTGATGGGTACCCCCCCACTGACCTAACTGGGCAGAGGTTTTCAGGATGCCCTTAGTGGGCCTACTCTCCTGGGGTTCCCCACTAAATTGCACTGTACTTAGGTGCCCAGACCCGGATGCCCGCCCATCCATTCCTGGGTGGTACTGGCCTATAAGCCCCATACTTTTGGCTTGTTAGTAATCTGCCATCCCTGTGGCTCTGTGCTCATGTGCGCCAGGGGACATGGGGTGGCAGAGTCCAAGGACTGGGAGAGATGAAGGCCTCTGGTACTAGGGCTCCTGAGGTTATGCTCAAGTGTTTCCCTTTCCCAGCGAACTTCATCTCTGTCAGCCCCTGCTCTCTGTTGCAATGCAAGAGCCTGCGCTTTCAGTTCCTCAGTTAAGGCCTTACTAGACTCTATAAGTCTCTCCTGCATTGCTACCTGTTGCTGGAGCCTATCATTGTGCTGACAGAGAGCCTCATTTTCTCTCTGCGCTTCCTGGTTGGTCCTGGAATACTGGACCAGTCTTTGCTGCAGGAGGGTTACCTCCTGAGTCCCATCCCTACTGGCCTGTTCCTTTCTGGCCAGAGCATCTTCCACCCTCCTGGTGTGCTTTAACAAGTTCTGATGCTCTTTTTGGAGGTCTCCCAGTCCCTGGAGGGCCAAGTGATTTTCTTCAATTTTTTCTTTTAATTGGCAGACTTCCTGGCCTAAGGTGTCCCTTTCCTGACTAAGAGCCTGCATCTGTGCCGCCAGGTCGTCCCTCTGCCTTTGAAAGGCACCAGCTTTCTGGCGCTGTTCCTCAAATTCTGTCTGGGTATCCAGGTCTTTCAGAATCAGTTTATTGCTCTCCTCTTTTTCTCTATCCAATTGGCTTTACAGGGTGGCTACCTGCTTTGTGCATCCCCTGTTGAAATCTATCTGTTGCTCCAGTTTTTTCTGGCTCTGCAGTAGGGAGTCCAAACCTTCTTGGTACTCCTTCTGCAAGGCCAGAAATCTGGTATCGTGGTCAGACTTTTCCTGTTGCAGGATACCCATATCCTCTTTTATTTTAATGATACACTGCCTACTATCATTTTCTGACTCCTGGCTCCTCTGCAGCCTCTGCTCAGAAGAGACCAGGTCAGATTGGGCCTTCTCTAATGCCATCAGTTGCCTATTTGCCAGATCTTGGCCTTCAGCACATTTGTCCTGTATGGCTCCCATATATAAATATAAATATGCCGCTATCCTGACAATCTTGTCATGCTCATCTTTGGCTTTAGGGGCCATATATAGTTCACTCAGGGCCCCATGTAATGGACCCTGATCTCTCCATATGTCTGACCCTGTTTCAGTGATCTGGGGTGTGATTGCCTGCAACCAGACCGCCTGGTCCTGATGAGCCCACTCACCTCTCACAAATAGCTTATGTAAGAGGTGTTCTCTGGCTATTTTGATATCTACCAAGGTCGTCATTCTGGAAATTGATTTCCTTCCTGACTTACAGAAGTTTGTATTTTATTTTGCAAAACAGACCGTTTCCTTAGAGCGTTCCTTTGAGGGGTGCTTTTACAGTGTAACACGGCGTGGTGATCCAACATGATTTTTGTATCCTGTCAGTTAGCACACTGTATTAATCTGCACAAGTGATAGATCTAATCCAGAATCCCGGACGAGCCCCAAATCTGTTAAGTGACTTCAATTCAGCAATCCCACTAAGTCAGTGCCTCGTCTGGGACGCCCAAGGGAAGCCCTTATTTATATATTTTTATGACAAGTTATAAACTGGATGATAAACCCTATATAACGCCCCTCTCTTTGAATCCCCCTGACCTCACTGAGCCAAGAAGTAGGTTTGTTTTGCACTTTAAAAGGTTTATTGAGAAAGTAAACAATATATATACATATCACACTTTTATGAATAAATTAATATTTGATAGCACACTTAGGCATATGACAGTGATCAACAATGGATGATGTTACACTAGCACACTGATTTAATTACTTAGGATTTAGTATAGGGAGGATAAGGTAGCTGAGAATACTTTTATGATTTCAAGGAAATGCAATGATGAATAAAAATGCAGTACAGAAATAAACTGATAGGGTTTCACAAGAGATAATATGTTCACTTTTCCCCTTGTGGCAATTCACTCCCCCCCTATGCAATATAAGGAGATGGAAGTAAAGCACACAGTTTTCAGGAATACAATCACAATACAATACGAATTTCAGTTCCCCCCTAGCAAGCTTAGAGAAACAGGGATGGTTTTAAACACAGGCAAAAGTACTTTTAAATGTGGTATGCAAAGAAGGGAAAAATATGCTAAAAATGATTTTAATTCATGATAGGAGATTCAGGATAGGTGACAGCTACTTTGAATTAGTTCAGGTCAACATAACAATGATTAATGACGGATGATCAGGTTGAAAACGAATTTCAGCAATGCAAGCAAAAGCAGCTATTTTGGCAGAAAAAGAAATTGAGCGAAATGACAATTTAGTCGCGTGCGTCGAGCGCGATTACGGAAAAACTATAAGGAATAGAAATCTCGTCCCTAGCACATACGGATCAAAAGATACAGACAATTTTGTGGAGGTAGTTTCTGGAAATTAAAGTAAGCTTCAGAATGACAAAATGACACTTTTACAGCATTGAAATGACAGAATGAACACACGATTCCTATGATGCAGTTCTGGACAGGTTAAAATGGTTTGAATCAGATTATTTTAGACTAAGAGATTGGTTCTGGCACAGTTCTAGCTGAGTACTCACACTACAAATTTAAAATAGGCCGTCAAGGTCTGGTCAGGTTTGGACTGGACTCCTGGCGGGTGGTTCTGAAGTCACAGCTCTCTGGGTCAGTTCTGCTCTGCTTGTCTGGTCTGGCACTCGGCACTACACGGCAGTCTGGATCTCTGGTTCTGCTGGTCCGGGTCAAGTGAATTCTGGATACAGCACTGCTTTCTGGGTACTGGCACAGGGTTCTAGCCAGAATCAAAACAGCTGAGCCCTGCTGTTTGAATAATTTGCAAAAGATTTTGAGGCCTGCTGAAAAAGGATTCAGCTGGTAGTTCAGGCCTCTCTGCTACAAGTTCTGAAGTCTGGATTCTAAGTTCTGGAGATGGTCCTTCTGGATATTGTCTGGTCCGGCAAAGCGCTTCACAAGGAAGGGGAAAGTGAAGTCTCTTCCTGGGTTTCAGTGTTCCTTTTATCTCTTTTAAAAATGGGTGTGTGCGTGGGCATAACTAAGCCTGCCCCTCACAACTTATCATTGGCCAAGCTCTCCTCTCTCCCTTGATTGGGGGAAGGAATGGAGTGTCATCAGGCATCAATTTTATGGCATACAGAAAGAACACTCCCCTTGTCAATTTGCACACAAATCTACTTTTGATCCAAATACATATTTATCTATGTACCATTTTTCTAATATTATATGTCCAGTTAACATATTTTCTGTAGCACCAAACCATCCAATCCCTGTCTTTGTAAGATGTTGTGTCCACTTGTGACAGAATTCTGCCCTTTTCATCAAGAACACAACCTCTAAACTTTTCCAGAATTTACACAAACATGCACAAGGAATATGGGCATCAGATGATAGTGTCAGATTTTTAACATACAGACATTCGCAGTAATACCTTATTTTCCACTACTACCCCCAGAACATACCACAGAGTCCTAATACCTCTTAAAATGTGCACAGAAAAATCACAAGAATAATGATATTAATTATATAATTTTGACAAGTCCGTACTATGAATTATCCATCTTTTTAAAATTATGCTCTGGTCCAGAGGGGTGTGGTTTCCCAAAGCACATGGTGGAATTTCTGGTTTGTCCACTTCCTCCAACTCAGGTTGCTCACAGAGGCACTGCTCCTTCCAGTTTCTTCAAAGAGGAAGCCCTTTTACGACCCCCCATAATTTAACATTTGCCTGAGCCAAGAAAAGCTCATTGTTCTGATTCCCTGCTCCCAGGTGCTCGTCCCCTGATTCAATCAGAGAGGTGTAATCTCCTTTTGGTGGGAACAGCAGAAGGCAGCCAGGCTTGCAAATGCAGTTGAGGGGCAAGTTTCAACTCCTGTCGGGGGTAGTTGCTGGGCAGAATTCAATCTCTTCAAACCAGGCTTCAGTCACTTTTGTTCCAGTTTTCTTCATTCAAATCAAACTTACAATTTTTACACATGCATCTAGAACGCTGATTCCAAGTTCAAAACTATGACCTTTAAACAGTTGCAACCTATGTGACACTCAAAAGTAGGTCACTCATTTCTTTTAAACATTTCAATTTTAGTGGTTTTAAATCCAATTTCAGTTAAGCTGCTGACATCCACAGCTCAGCCAGTTTTGTTATAAACATTGTTTTGGGCTCTTCATCGTTCCAGATTTTGTATGCTGCCAGATGTCTGCTGGTGTTCAGTGAGGTTTTTGAATATCTTGCAATGTTTAAAATAGGCATTTTTAGCTTGCATTTCAGAGAAACAAATGTGATTTCAAAGCAGGCACTGCTGTTTTTCCTTTGGCACCACGTTTCACTCATGGTGCTTTTGGCCCATCACGCTCGTACTGGTGGGTGGCAGGTTAAGCGACCATTTTGGTGTATGCAAAAACTGCACGGTTTTCCTGGATTCTGGCGCAATGTGGGCTTTTCGGCCATCTTGGATTTTCTAAGCCCACATCACCAAATGTTGTAGCCTAATAATTTGAACGTGGGTCAAGACACCCAACACCAGCCATGGCCCATTCCAATGGAAATGAAAATGCTACAGAGAAACTGGAGGGGATTGATGATAATAGATTAGCACAATGGATAACGGACAATTACCACTTGTTTGCAGAGGGTCTTTTACCTACCTCCCCTCATTTAACTCGATTTTTGGCAGCTTGTTCCGAAGCAGTTGAAGGCCTCAACCCTGTAAAATCGTTTCGTAAAGAGGCTCGGGGCCATCTGCCCCTTGATTTAGCCCTGATCTTCTTGCCCTGCTTGCCTCTGCCCGCAAAATAGTAAAAGATCTAATGACACTTAAAACGACAACTGTGATACCAGCTTCACAAAGCAGGTGTGATACCCTGTACTATTTATAAGGAGAGGAAACCCGGTATACTACTGACTAAGAAGGAATTAGCAGCATATACTTTGTCTGTATCCGGGAGGATAATGATCATAAAATAGGGAGACAAAGCTAAAATACAGATGCTAGAAATACCAGAACACAAAGGTTCAACAGTGATTCGAAAAAGGGGACCAATCAGAGTTAAAAAGGTGAATAGCCAACTTTAATAGTGAATCATAGAGGTTAAAACATGTAATTAAATAGAATGGTCCACAGTACAAAACTTAAACATCCAATGTATAAAACAACAACAAGGAATACGTAGCAAGCTAAGATAGCCAGTTAAAACGGTGTCACAGAAAAAACAAGTAAAAACAAAAGGTACTCATAAAACAAATAGTGTAGTACCCACTTCTGTTAGAATGAATGTGTCATAGATTTAGATCTCTCTTTATAGTCCAGAGAATTGTCTCGACATGTTTCTGTTCATCTAAGTATTAGTATGGAACATTCATCTGGAGGTAAAGTTATAGCAACGTAGCCTAGTTACAATCAGAATGAAAGTAGCAACAACAAAAGTTTCATAGCATCTGAAAAATTAAAAAACATAAAACAAAGAGTTAGCTAGTGGATAGCCAAATGCTTTGACAAGTTCTAATGTATGAACAAAGGCACCATATGAAGGGGAATATTTACCTAAAATGGTGCTTGAAGGGGCTCTCTACTGTCAATAGTAGGTAATAGTAGACGACTAAGTAGGTCCTACAGAGGATAGAAAAATCTATTAGGCATCAAAGTATGCTCAGAAAAAAAGTGTAAATGGGCTCACATCGTGAACGCAGAATAAATAGACCAATCCGGAGAGATAGTTCTAGAACATGCAGTGATAGAGAGGAGTAGATGGCGCAACACGTCAAAAGATGGACGCAGGGACGCAGCAAATAGCGGTGGCCCAGAGTCTGCATGTCCCCCAAAGTGAACACGGGGGTCCGTAAGGTCTTAAACATGATCAATAGTGGCCAGCACTAAGTAGCGGTGCAAATGTGCAAGAAATGGCCAAAGGTGGAGAAACCCATGCAGTGCAAGGAAAATGAGTGAACAGAGATGCAATCCGCAAAAGCCGTGAGTGTGTATGAGTCAGAAGAGAATCTTCTAACATCACCAAAATAGCGAAAATGAAAAGGAGTGACCGTAGTGACAGCAAACAATGGGGAGGGGGAAGGTAAATACCTTGTAGGTGAGACCGTGGCATCTACGGAGAGTCTGCGTATCGGGCTGGCTGCGGGGAAGAAAGCCCTTAGTTCAACGCTGCAAGGAAGCGAAAAAGGAGAAATCCCACATGGATCACGTCAGTAGTGAAAGGCTAATGTGATCGGAAAAGATTAGGTGAGCAACAGCACGTATGGCTTACCGATTGAGAAACGAGCGCGGCGAAAAATGCCAAGCGAACAGTTAGCACGGCTCTGTGATTCGAGTGAGAACGCGAAAGTAGCCGATGCCCGTGGGTAGTCAAGGCAACGCAATAGTCCTTCTACTATGTTGGTAGGGTACACAAGAGCCCAAGGTAGGGCGGAAAGGAGGCCGCCATATTGGTCTGGAGTGGGGAAAGGTAAGGTTAAACTAAATATGCCGCAAAGGTAAAGTCACTGTGTAGACCGAGTAAGTGGAGGGCCCACAAATGAAGAAAAGAGTAGAAGAGGACTCACAGGACGAAACGGGTGGGATACATCCCCCAAAAAAGAAGGGTGGGGGAAAAGAGGTCAGGGGTCAATGGAATGACCATAATAGCTATAGACTACGGAATAAAGATGTAATACTGGTGGCCTCAGGGGAACAGATTAAATGTTGTGCCACTCAACAGATTCATTAAGGCCAATGACATCACTACGTAAAGTGTAGATCATTTTCTGTTCCATCTTCAACAGTTTCTTTTCACGTGCTCCATAGTTGGTTCCTTTTAAGGCCAATAATAAAATCCATGAAAAATCCTCATGCTTGTGCTTCTGAAGGTTGAAGTGTTTCACCAGAGGAGCATTTTCAGTTTTGTTCTTCAAGCAGCTTCGGTGTTCCATAATGCAGGTTTTCACTTTTCAAATAGTTTTCCCCACATAATGCAGTCCACATATACAGGTGATCAAATATATCACAAACTCGGTGTTACAAATGGGGAGGTTCTTTTGGGTCCAGCGTTTCGAAAGGCCAACATCAATATCTTTAGTTTTGGAAGTTAATTTGCAGACACCACATGAGCCACAGGGATAATGTTCGGTGGCCTCTGGAAGACCCCATAACGTAGTCAATCTAGGGTCGGAAGTATTTAGACTTTTAAGTTTGCTGTTACTAACTATATTGCCTATGGTGGTACTTCTTTCATAGGCAAATATAGGCACTGGCATAGCTTGTGTGGAGGTTTTGAAAGTTTTCCAATTATTCTTGATGATGTTGGTGATTTCAAAACTCTGGTCCCTAAAGGTGTTAACACAGATAATTCGATCATCTTTAGGTTTTTTGGGTTTGGGTTCGAGTAGGGCTTCCCGATTATTGTTAAATGCCCTTTTAGCTGATTTTTTCACTGGTTTTTTGGGGTAGCCTGTCTGTCTTTTTTTACTGAGAGCAGTAGCTTCAACTTCATATGTTTCTTTGTCAGAGCTATTCCTCTTGAGGCATAAGAATTGGTCCAATGGAAGGTTATCTCGCAGATGTTTAATGTGGTGACTGGAATACTTCAGGAGGGAGTTTTAATCAGTGGGCTTGCGGTAAG
The DNA here is from genome assembly GCF_040938575.1 of Ambystoma mexicanum. Taxonomy (NCBI): domain Eukaryota; kingdom Metazoa; phylum Chordata; class Amphibia; order Caudata; family Ambystomatidae; genus Ambystoma; species Ambystoma mexicanum. The sequence goes on from NC_090937.1 coordinate 869,662,528, forward strand.
GTTTTATTATGAGAGCACCATTAAGGGGGAAGATGGTAAGATCTAGGAAGTTGGTTAATTCATTGCTGGACGTCATCGTAAATTGTAAGTGCGGGTTCAGAGTATTCAACCATGTAAAGAAATTACTGGCCTCGTTCTGGATGCCCTTCCACAGTACCAAGATGTCGTCTATGTAGCGGCTCCATTTAATGATGTTAGGACTAAATGGATTCAAGTTGTTGTAAATATGGGATTTTTCAAAGGTCTCGACATAGAGGTTAGCTATACTGGGAGCCATGGTGGCCCCCATAGCCGTTCCTTCAATTTGTTGGTAGAATTTCCCATTGAGCTCGAAGTAATTACGTTTCAGTGCTAGCTCTACGCACCAGAGAATGAACGAGGTAGGAACAGGATCATTGTCCTCGCGGGCTAGAAGTATTTCTTCTATGGTGTCCAAAGAGGCTTGTTGAGGTATGTTGGTGTAGAGTGAAATGATATCTAGGCCCAGTAGCAGATTGGTCGTAGGATCAAAATCAAGATTTTCATAACTGTTGATGACATCTCTGGAGTCCTTAAGGTAAGATTGCATTTTTTGGACGTGTACTTTCAAATAGTGGTCAGCAAATGTAGAAAGAGGTTCGAGTACTGAGTTGTTATCTGCCACTATAGGTCGTCCAGGAGGGTTGATGAGGGTTTTATGCACTTTGGGTAAGGTGAAAAACTTCGGGATATTAGGTTTTTTGTTGTTGAGGAAGTCTGCTTCCTGTTTAGAAATCCATTCACGATCTTTAGCCTTGGAGATTTTATCCGAGACGAGTCGTTGGAGTTCTGGTGTCGGGTCTTGCGTAAGTAGGCGGTAGTAGTGGTTGTCGCTTAATTGTCTTTCGCATTCAATAATGTAGTCCATGCGATTAAGGATCACAATCCCTCCCCCTTTGTCTGCCTTCTTGATGATGATCGAGGGATTCGTAGATAGAGAGTCGAGGGCTTTGTGTTCCTTATTAGAAAGGTTATAGAAAGGTCTACGGTGAATAGCTTGCAAAGCAGTAACTTCCGCAATAACTTTCTTTTCAAAAACTAGTGATTCTGGAGAGAAACTTTGGGAAGGAGGGTAGAAAGTAGAGGGATTACGTAGTCCCGTACAGTTGATCGGTCCTTCTCCTATGGTTTCTGTTTCATATGAAAAGAATTCCTTGAGATGGATTTTTCTCATCAACTTTTTGTATTCAATTAGGAATTCAAAAGGATCATGTTCTTAAGTCATGACGTGTCCCAGTCCTTTATTAAGGACTTGCTGTTCAATTTCTGTTGGTGTATAGTCAGATAAATTGATCAGAAGCGATTCCCGCTTCGAGTTTGTTTCGATCCGTCGTCCCAATTGGTTCTGTTCTGGGCCTGGTATAAAAAACGGCCCTGGTTGTTTCTCCTTCCTCCATTACTTTGTCGTTTTGTGGATTGTCCTCTACCCCTTTTGTTAGTTATCTTGTGTTATCTAGATGTACCTTCTCCTGTGTCATCTGGATCACTACTGTCGTTACTTGTGCTATATGAAGTGTTGCGGAACCTGACTCATCTGTTGTGTCTTGTAGGACCATTAGTTTGCAAGGATTTGTTAACATAGTCATCCTTAACATAGGGGAATGCTTGCAAGATCTTTTTTCATACGTTGAATACGTTAATTAGTATTAATAGTTTTGAATTCTTTCATTTCTTTTTCAATCTCATCTAGACTTTTCTTATACTTGTCGAGTGGTAACAGTTTTTTATATTTTCTTCAATTTTTTATAATTCAATTGAGTGATACCCTGTCCAACATCTTTACAGAGAAAATATAAACAATTAGAACTGTTTCTAATTTTTCCTATTTTCCATCCTCCAATCCTACATGGAGAGAGGAAAATGTTAACACCTCTTCATTTTCCTTCTTTAACCGTGTCAACACAAAAAAAGTGGTTCTTGCTCTCTGTCATCTTAAATCAGCATCTCCTACAGATGATGTGCCACTATTCAGATGAAAAAATATGGCAATATCCCTGAAGGATATTTTGGCCAAGGCAGTTAATTCCTCCCTGCTTTACGGCCAACTTCCGACATCTCTAAAACATGCCATAGTTTTACCACTCCTTAACAAACCTAATCTGAACTCTTCTCTCCCCACAAACTATCACTCGATATCTCTGCTTCCTATGTTTTGAAACTCCCAGAGGCAATTGTCACCCCTCAGCTCGGATCATATCTTGAGGACCACCATTTTCTAAATGCTCAACAACTTGGCTTCCGCCCATTAATAGGTACAGAGTCAGTATTGGTCTCAGTCCTTGATGATCTGGCATTAATTATAGATCAGTGCAGCATTGCAGGTCTGATTCTACTGGACCTGTGGGCCACCTTCAATAGAATAGACCATGACATTATTTTGTTCAGGCTCTGGGAATTTGGCATCTCATGGTCTGTCCCTGACTGGTTCCAAACCTTTTTGTCATCCAGGTATCAGTCTGTTTGTCTTCCCCCTTTTCGATCTGTTCCTACCTTAGTTACGTGTAGTGTCCCTCAGGGCTCAGCCCTCTCCCCCTGCTCTATAATATTTATGTTCAGTCCCTTGCCCGTTTGATTCACTCTCATGGTTTCCATTTCTTTTCTTATACTGACGACACCCAACATCTGTTTTGCCTCAATGGCACACCGGCTGGTACTGCAGCTCGCCTGTGTGTTTGACTGGAAGAAGATAGCTCTTGAATTAGCAAAATGGCTAAAACTGAAAGGGGAGAAAACAGAAGTCCTGGTGGCGGTCCCCCGGAGTCGTATAAACTATGGGTCACTGATTTCTGGCCGCCCTCCATAGGACACCTTCCTGACCCGGTGAAACAGTAAACCATTCTTGGCATGCAGATCACTAGTTCACTCTCTTCTGAGGTGCAGGTTACCTCCATTTGCAGTGCTGGTTTATTCAAGATGAAAAAATGGAAGAAAATCCTTCCTTTCATTCCTGAGAACTTTTGTGCCCCTATCATAGCTGTTTCCATTAACGAGAGTTTGGATTATTGCAACGCAACCCTTCTTGCTCAGCCAAACTATCTGATTATTCGGCTGCAGGTACTGCAGAACACAGGAGTTTACCTATGATGCCTGGCAGAACCTTCACTGGTTGCCAGTGGCAGCACGCATTAAATTCAAGTCTCTCTGCCTGATTTATTGAGCCTATCACAGTTGGGGCAGCTTATCCTTGCAGGAGAAATGTCTGCCCTATCAACCAAAAAGTGTCCGGCAGTCTGCATCTTCCTTTCTGATAGCTGCCACCCTAGGCAGCCGGCCCTTCTCGGTGGCAGGTTATAAGTTATGGAACTGTCTACCTTCAACTTTACATAGCTTCCTCAATTTCGAGCGTTTCGAAGCCTCTCTTAAAACATACATGTTCGCCTAGACTGCTCTAATCTTTTGCTGTCACTTCTCATGTTAGAGCCTTAACGCTTTGGTGATCAGTTGTGCGATAGAAGTTAATTTGATTTGATTTGATTCATTTTCTAAATTAGGTTTTCTTTTTTCTGGAAAAAGCAATATTTGTAGTTTTCTATATGAAAAGTTGATTCTTTTTTTCAGTTAAAATTGTTATTCATTTGTTTAGCAGGCAGTTGATTTCCTTGTTCCTTTTCTTTTCTTTTATTTGAAACTGTAGTCCCTCGAACCATGAAAAATAAATATAATTCCATATAAGACATATTTTCTGAATGTTGATACTTGCTAGCAAAGTGTAAAAAGAAGAAACAGATTGGAAAGCCATTACAATGTTTGAGGGAGCAATGCTTCTTAGAGGGCATGCCAACATTTTTCAGAGAGGAGTTTCACTGCAAAAGAGAGCTATAATAATTTGTCAAAGAGCACTTTTTTTCTGGGAAGGAAAGCACTGCAATCTTTGGGACAATGGCTTTTCTGTGAGGTAGAACCATTACAAGTTTGAGAGTGCTGCTTTTCTGTCAGGAGTACCCATTATATTTTTTCTGTGAAGGGGAGCCATTAACATTTTTCAGATAGCAATCGTTTAGTGAAGGAGAGATAGAGCAGTGCTTGAGAGAAAGGGTGCATTTTCTGTGAGTCTATGAGAGAGAGCCAAAACAATGTAGCACTTTTTAAGGCAGCCACTTTTCTGTGAGTTTCATGTGATAGATGAAGACTTTGCTGATTTGTCAATATTGGCATTGTTCAAAACAGCTTTAACCCAATGTGAAGCACGGTGACCTATTGACCTGACGTGATTGGAGTTGATTCAAACATATACAAACTAAGCTCAATTTCACTCATGAGCGATGTCAATGGAGGCTCAAATGACTTAAACTGTTTCAAACTACTTTTTGCATCATTCAAACCAACATTTGAATCAAGGACCCTAATGCTTGCCCGTCCCTAATGAATACATATTAATGCATATCAATGCATTACTACTGAAGGTCAGAGAATTAAATGTTGTCTTTGGCTCCTTTTTTATACTGGTTCTGCAATGACACCTGCCTCTCCTTTGAATTGTTTGCAAGAATTTATCAGAAAATGCAGGCAACTTGTATTCTAAAAGGTTTTGGCTGAGGCGTATATATTTACATCTGGGATAAGTGCTGAATGGCGAGGGAGGACTGTGCAGGGCTCAGAAGGCATAGCAAGCTCGGCAACTGCCAGCTTCACATTAGCCCTGCCACCCGTGCCCCCACTCTCTGTGGACTTGAACTTTCCAATTGTCCTGTGACAGGGAATAGCCAGCTTTGTTCACATTGTCTTCACAATTTATTAGATATGGCAGGCTATTTTCAGAGGTGGCATCTGGTTAGAAATCCAAAAACAGTATTCACTATCGTTCAACTATGAACATTGTAGCACGTTTCCTCCTACATTGAACTATGGGTCAAACCTGATTTATCCAGTTAAATGCATGTGAACGGATACTGTTTTGACTGTTTCATTAGGAAACTGGACAATATTTTGTTTGCAATTGATGGTACAAAGATTACTGATATGTTATGATATGATATGGCATTTATAACGCACCTGTGCACAGTGTTTCTAGGCGTGGTTATTTCCATTGGCTTACTGTTAGCACAGGTAACAGTTTGCCACAAATTTGAATGAGTGTCCAAACATTTAGGTATTGTCTCCTTCAGCAAAAGCATTACTTGTTCCTCTAGTTCCCTTTTAAGTACTTGACACAGAACATGGTTATGCTTGCATTCTTGCAGTGGAATGCATTGAATTTGACATCATTTTAAAAATGTGTCTACTAAGTATTTGATTTGGCTGTTATCATTTGTTTCTTGGGAGCCAGAGGCTGCTTTGCTCATAAAGTTAGTCCAGATTCCGGTTTAACTCAGATCAACTCCTTAAATTCTTTTCAGTTTTATTTTTTAAATTAAAAATCATGTGTTACTGTTATATACAACCTTCCACATCTACACATTATACACAAGAAAAGTACATAATAAATACACAATTACTTTTTAGGATTAAATTAATCACTCTCATTCAATACATAATTCCATAATACAAAAAGTGTTTTTCATAAAATGGCCAAATTCCCAGATACGCTGACCGCCCAGAACTCATCAGTAGCAATACTTTGTATGCAATGTACCTTTGGTTAATAGTTTCTTGTAAATAGGGGACAGAAACGCACATTGCATTAACACGTGTCTTGTGGTCTCTAAGGCAGACTGGCTGAGATTGACATGGTCTTCACCAGTGTGCTGTTCTGGAGATATTTAATCTGGGGGCCATGACCATAAGGGACAGCAGTTGGTTGGATCTGAACATCATTATAAAAGGATGCAACTTGCAATTACTTACATTTAATACATTTCGTTGCAGTTTCAAAAATTGGAGGCCCTGTTTTGTGTGTTCAGCTAGAGTTTTCTTAGTTGCTTAATAATCTCTGTTATAAATCCAATACCATATGACTGCTTTGCTTTTTAAGTGATTTCTTAATGAGGAAAATCCATCAGTTCGCATTTCCATCCATTTTAACATGAAATTCAGAACATGAACATAAGCGCTTTATTCTTTTTAGATTGCAATTTAAGTATTTTCCAAAATGACATAGGATACCTTCCTCAGTTGTAGTTAGCATTTTTTAATACAACAGGCTACATTGTATCTCCAACATCCTTTTCAAGAAAACGAGGCCCAACTCCAATACAGTGGCTTGGATGGGAAAGCCACACCCTTAACCAAGAGCAGATCTCCACATGTTCCCGTCTATAACGACAAGTCATTTAAATTCCTCAGTGAAAGATATATCTAGGCTAAATAACAAACCTGGTACAATGCTGGTTTTATATATGTGCGTTAAGCCTTCAGTAGAAAATCCACTAGCAGTGCTAGTAAACTTCTTTACAGCTAAGAATGTACTCAAGGCTTTATATATGACGGACGTTTGCAATGTATGTCCTGGGCTTTTCATACTAGGTAGGGCTCCTAGATAGGTACATTTTGTCACAATTTGAATGTATCAACCATCAAGGAGCCATGGAAAATGTTTAATAATATTATCTTTCCATGTTTTCCAATAGGACATGATTTTTTTCACGTGTTTAACCTTTAGGAAATTAGAAAGGGAATAGGAGGATAGGGCGTATATGGAACCTTGCAGGCCTACCTCCATTTGGTCTATTAACACAGTATCATCTGTGTAGCTGCAATATATATCGTAAAAAGCACAGGAACAAGAATGCACCCTTGTGTTAGTCCATTATTAGTGCAAATTGGGCTAGGAGTACCAGAGTTATCTACCCTAATTATCACTTTGGTCGCCAAATAAAGCTGTTGTATTGGGGATAATAATCCCTTAGGAATACCACATTTAAGAGTAAGCCGCAATTGACGGTATCAAAAGTGATGAGTAATAAAAAAAGGCCAGATGAAGGGGTTGTCGTGAGCAACTTCGTGGAATAAGGTATTGCACTGTAAAGATAGTGGGCCTCATTCCGAGTATGGTGGAAGGGGGTTAACGCCACTGGTAAGGATGCCGGTGCCGTTATCCCCCTACCGCCACATTCTGAGGTCCCTTAGCGGGTCCCACCAGGAACGGCTGGTCTGACCAGCCATTCTTAGCGGGACCCGTTAAGGGACCAGGGAGCAAATAACGGGCCCGCTGTTAGCGGGCCCGTTATTTGCTCCTTCCCCATTCCCATTGAGCCCTATGGGGGCTCAAATGGGAATGGGGAATGGTTTTCTGAATGGGGATTTACCGGGTCCTCCAAGGTTGGAATGACCCGGTAAGTCCCCATTCAGAGAACCCAGACACGGGTTTGGAGGCAGCCATGGTGCTAATAGCACCATGGCTGCCTCCAAACTCGGAATGACCCCCATTGGGTGTAGTTCCCTATCCCACCCTAAAGCCTGTTTCAAGATCCCAGATCTATTAGCCCAATAGCCTCATAATCCTTTCAGCAAGACGTTTGCGAAACCCTTGCTGGATGTTTCAAGCGTTGCCAGTAAATGGTAGTTGACAGGGTTTAAACAGAACCACACAACTTTAAATGGTTTGAAAGTGAATATCTTGATATGCAACCTTTAAATATATATTTTTATATATAACTTCCATTGTGAAGAGAATTCACCATACAAACTTCAGAATAACCATTCTTAATGCCTCAAACATCTTTTGGGAATTCCTTTTATTAATGATAGCGAATCCTTAATATTTCCACAGTTCTACGACTTCAAGTTTGCCACTGTTTAAAGTACAAGTAAATTAACTATTCTGCTTCAGATGATGAAACATCATAACCTTAATTTTGTTGATATTGATTTTCAAAGCATTAGATCTCATATATGATTCCAATGTAGTTAGAAGTTGCTGAAGTTGTATAGGAGTTTGAGCTAGAAAAACTAGGTTATGAGCATAGGCAAGGCTTTGTATGGGCATGTTTTCCAAATGAGGCGGAAAGAGTTTGTGTTTTTCAATTCCTTAGCTAGATCTGAAGTCTATAAGTTAAGAATGGCAGGTGCAAGAATGCAGCCCTTTCTTAGACATGTAAATGAGGGGATCGGCTCAGACAAATCTTCTTCTGAATTCAATCTAACCTGAATTAATGTGTTAGTGTGGAGGTCTATCAAAAGATTAACTTAAATATCTGGGCATTTTCATTTTTTCCTTTTTTCACAGAGAAGATGTCTATTGTATGTCAGGATTATTCATAAGGTCTTCCAAGATGGTTGGAAGATTTGAAGTTGAAAGATTAGAGCAAATAAGAAGTATAATATCGAGCTCCAAGTCACTGGATCATCATTTAATATTATATTTGTTATATTATCTGGGTGGGGGGACTAGAAGATTTTGCTTTTTAAATACATTTTCCTATTTGTTTGACCAAATTGAAAAGGATGACAGCAAGAGGTAGAAGAATTTGATGTTATGGAATAACTTTTTGTCGCTGCATATACATTTTTGAAATATTTCTGCCAATTAGCTTCAGAAATGTGATTCATTTGTACAGTGATTTGGTGTTGTTCTTCATTATTAATTAAATGCCACAAATGTTTCATTCTGTTTGGGATAAAGGCTTGTAGCATTCACTTTGGGTCTCATAGTACCATTAAGAAATGACGAGCCTTGAAGCAGTTTTTGAACCTTTGTTTCACAGTCTCTTTTGTACTGTATGCTTGTACAAGATAAGTTATGGACAGTGTGCCTCATCACTTTTTTTTGTAATGGTCATTTTCATCATACACGTGTAACCTATGGTGTGGAAGGTTTGTTATGGAAGGAATCGATGTCGGTGGACCCACATCAATGAATTTTTTAAGAAAACCAGAAAAAGCAAAAGGAAACAAATTGGTTAAATGCTGATTTATTATTATGACATTTCTCCAGCTAGCCACTTTCTGATTAAGGGCCATTATTAACTGTAGAGGTTCCTGGCACTGCTTGTCTAGAGTAGCCACTTAATTGCTAAATGAAAAGCAAAACAGTCACTAACAGGCATGTCTACTATTTTTAGGAGCTTGCATTTATCAAACAGAGTTTTGGTAGTGAATATATAATCTAGAATAGAAACAGACTTGCCTTGTTTCCAAGTAGGTGTTGAAGGAATATTGCCTAAAATGTTGCCATTTAATTTCATAAGACCCCCAAATCTCCATGATGTTCAACCAAGCTCGACCCCTTAAGACAATATGAAAGGTACTGGAGGAGGTGGTCTTATTAATTGATTGATAAACACCTGATCATGGTCTATGCAAAGGCAGTTTAGGTCACCCTATATTAAAACATTGTTACAGTAAGATGATCCATGCAAACTATTGATAATATGTGATAAGGTATTTGAGTAAATTGTTTGTCTTAAGAGGATTCCAATAGGTGTTTATTAATAACAGATTGGAATAATTCTCTTCTCTTGAACCAGCCAAGGATAATTTAATTGCTAAAAAATGAGGTGAGTCATTGTACCAAATTTTATACCCAAAAGCTTGCGTTACTTCTAATTGCTATTAGTAATCCTCCATAGGAGCGACGTTTAGCACCTTTTAAAGCTGTCTTTAAGTAGACTTCAAAACCATCCAGAATTTGTTTCTCCAAAAGCCAAACCTCTTGGAACAATACAATGTCAAATTCATTTAACTCAAAAACCTCATCCTTTTGAAACAGATGTTTGAAACCTTGAGTATTCACAATCGAATTCTAGAGTCCCTTAACTCTGATTTTCAAAAATGTTTCCCAGTCTTTATAATTATTGTTTGAAGTGTGGAGGGTAACCATGACCAATCATTTGTGAATTATCTGTTTTTGTTTTTTCTTTATGAATAGTTACTGTGCGAAACTCAAAATTGCAGTGCATTTTTAATTGAGGTACAGAGTGTGACTCTGGGATTCCTTCTTTACAGGAATCCTGGCCCTGTGGTTTATGTGTCATCCATAGGTATTGTTTTGTGAATATCTTTACGCAGAGATAGAAACGTATCCACCTCTTCAAGGAAAATATCACCAATTATATGTGAAGACAGATGTATAGCCACAATATCCATTCTGTTTTCTTTAAAAAAAAACAACATAACTAATGTCACTTTGGTTAATTGTTCTTAAAAGTGAAATTTCCTGGCACAAAGAAAGCATGGCATGTCTATTTAAGATGACTGGTCCTCCCATCTGAAAATAGCCATTCAATGCAGATTTTTTTATCAGAGATTATTTCACTTTCAGATGAATAACAGTGACCTTAGAGCTGTGAGATTCGTTGAGCCAGTCTCTTTATTGAGCTAGTGTCAGAAAAGTACAGGTAGTTCACTTTGAAAAAAATGTTTTTTTTCGTTTATTCTTCTGAGTGAGAGATGCCTAGAACAATGCTATTATCCAAAACTAAGTAGATAGAAATATCACTGTATTAGTGTCACCTTTGTGTTGCTAGCTCAGATGACATAAGAGGATATTGACTGACATTGTCATTCTGGTTTTTAACATTTGTGGCCACAGCCACTGTTGCTTTACAAATTACTTTATTCTTCATTTTAGTTTCTGATTTCTAATCAGATCTTTTTTTTGTGATATTAGTAACTGCTTTGGCTACAATCAGATATACTTGTTGTGAACAACTATTTTCTAGCCCTTTTGCCTGTAAATTCTGTAGACATGTCTTGGGTCCGCTATTTCTTACAGGCCCAGTAGTTTTTATATTTTTAGTTACTTTTGTTGTTGATGTTTGTAGCATTTTGAAAAGAAACGATGAGTTTCACTGACCGTGCTTAACGTAATAAAGGTATGTGCTGAAAGAACATGTTGGCACCTTAGCACCTGAGACAGTTTCTATTGGTTTCTATAATGTCTCCTGGTAAGCTGTGTTCATAATTATTTGAGATTTGGTGCGTGGTTTCAGAGCTTTTGAGTTGATTTAATGTGTTTCTATTTTTGTTCTGTCAGGACCATCCTTAAATGCTGTGATGAATTAATCAAATTCATCACCACCTTTAAGACTATAGAGGGGAGCCCACTACATCTAACAACCCCAGGGGACAGCTAATGCAGGGTCACATGGGGGTGACCACCCTTAGAAGACAGTCCATCCATTAGCAGGGATATGTGTCACCCTTCCTTGTCTCAGGAAGACAATGTCTTCATTGGTTATTTGGAAGTTAATTAAAATTACTGTGCACATCTTTTACCTGGTTTTGCTTATGACCCTGTATTCTTGCTATCCAAATACCAATGGCCTGTTGCATCATTGATATAAACAGCCTGTGTGACTGACACAAATGAGGGCAAGAGAGTGAGCTGGCGAGCAGCAGGCAAGCATGCAGAGCCCAGACGCAGAGGAGAGCTGGTCTCCCTTCAGAGTCTGCGAGGAGCGAGGATGTCCACAGAGTGCTGGTCACTGCAACCAGGCCGAGAACTAGAAAATCTTGGTCCTGCCATACAGAAAAGAGAAGAGACCGCATGAACCACAGTTGGCTGACACCTTTGGGAAGTGACACTGAAGTCCTGTCTGGAAATGACAGTAAGCCTCGAAGCCCACACACCAATGCAGGAGACCTACAAGAAGTAGGAGCCATGCTGCCTCCTCTCCAAGCAACATCACTGATAGGTACGCATTACATTCAGGGAACTGGGTGAAGGGGTGGATGGAGAGACCCCAAGTGGGGCGAGAGAATGAAACAACAAGAGGGACTGACACACAATATAGCCTGAGATGGGCAAGAACCTGCATACCCAAGCCGGGCAAGAGAAGCAAAGGCCCAAGAAGGGCTGGGGCATCAGACAGTTCGAGAAGGGTAGGGAACCTGTATACCCCAAACTGGGGTGAGAACAAAAATAGCACACATGAGCTGACACATTGCATAGCCCAAGACGGGGCACACATCTGAACACTCCATGCTGGGGTGACAGACAAGAAACCCTGAGAGGACCTAAGAACTCAGTGAGCTCAAGAGAGACAGAGAGAACAAACAGCCCAAGCGTGGCTGAGAGAATAACGAGACAATGCAGGAATATAAAACCTGAGACCCCGAGGAGGGGGCAGGAACTGAAGAGATTCAAAACCAAACAGTGAGAGGTCCAGTCATCGCAGGATACTTGATGTTAGGGAGAATTCTCAAGAATGGCTAATTTCCCTTACCTACTGAGTCCCTCAGCAGCTTTGCTGGATTTCTAGGATTATTTTTTTTCACCTGGTAAGAGTGTGAGCCCTTTTTTCCCCCTCTTACATGTGTTTTGCTGTGTGAGTTGTAACATTTGTGTGTTCATAGACTGTGGAGCCTCACCTACTCCACAGGCATCATCTTTTTACTGTGTTACACAGCACCTTCAGTGCAGTGACACAGAGTTGTCTTTTAGACTTCCCAACTAAGACTCAATTTTCTGGGACTGACTACTGTCTCCCGGAACATGTAAAGTTGCCATTGGCTTTATTAGTCTTTTTAAAACCACAGACCCTGTACAAACCATCTTAAATGGAGTACTGGAAAGGGTTAATACTTATCCCTTTTTGTCTGCTTCTCTTGGAGCATTGTTTCGCTCCCTTTTCATCAATACTTTGCTGCTGGCAGTGGTAACTACCCTATTTTTCCTACCGCGGTTATCTTAAATAACCTTGGTATTGTTTTAGGCTATCTTGGTAGCCTCGAACTTAAACCTGCTAAACCATATATGTTTTTATACGGCTCTGGCTGGGTTTATTCGCCATTTCTTTTTGAAAATATCTTTCTCGTGTTTTCCTCTGTGTGCCGAAACAGGTTTGGTTCCTTTGTTCACCGTCTCTTTGCGGGCTTCTACACAGAAGCCCTCCTTAGGTGCCTGAAAGTCTGGGTAGGCAGGATGTGAGGGATAGGTTTTAGGACCCCTGCCATGGGTTCCCTTGTTAACCCAAGTCGCACTCCTGTTTGATTGGCTAGGTGACTGTCCAGCCAGGACAGCCACCCTGCTGTGTGATTGACAGTCAGGCTGTGTGAATGGGGGAAAACTGCATAAAAAGCAGGTCTCTGGGTCTGGAAAGGCAGAGTCGCCACTGGAACGAAAGAACTGACGAGGAGCTGACGGAAGAGGACCCCTACCAATACTGAACCGCCCGGTGAAGCCCTGCTGAAGGTCTGAATCCTCGAACTCCAACGACAGAGAAGATCCTCCAGGAATCTTTTTCCCCTGAGCTGGTGGGACCAACCAGTTCACCCAAACTGCAAGCCAGGACTGCATCCTCTGGTCCAATTCGCTGTACAGAGCTACAGTGGGCCGGATAGCAAGGAAGGCCTGACACTGTTTAGGTTTTAAGGAGCATGCCTTTTATTCGTTGCTTTGCTCTTTTGCCTGGGTAGTGCAGGACCCTCCAGTCTTCCTACTTTGTGTCAGTCCGACAGTCACTTCAGGAACCGTGAGCCTTCAGGAACTACCAGGAACGTCCGCCAAAGCTATAGCTTCTTCTCCATTTAAAGGTACTGTGCAAATCCGGTTGTGTGTTTCATTCAGCCATGGTGAAGGTGTGTGAAACCTTTCACCAATTCAAGGGCTTGTCCTTCTCTTCTCTTTGAACAATCTTTTCTACTGACCAACTTCGTCCAGAACTCTTGGCAAAGACTTAACCGCGAACTACCCTGAACTGTGTGATCTTGAGCAAAATACTTTTGTCCTATTGACTTTGGCCCTAAGCCTATTTGATTCGATTTGATCACTGTAGTTCCTCTTTCTAGATTGCTCTGCTTACTTAACAGTAATTAACCTGTAATTGCTGCTCAAGTTTAGCCTAACTTTGTTTTTCCCTCCCTTTTTAAATTACTAGAGTGCCATTTTGCTCCCACTTCATTTTGTGAGCTTAACTTGTCTGGGAACTATTGGGAGTGGTGTGGTGTATTGGTAACGTGATTTTCCAACTGTTTTACTTTAGTGAACTGTTATACAACTGATGTGTAAATAAATGTATGTTCTTTTACTCAGAAAACTTGAGACAGTGTTTGTTGTCCTTTGTGTAACTATTTGATACTGCTCACTTCCTCTTGAGATAAGCCTGGCTGCTCAGCCATCGCTACCACTTTACTGTGTAATAAAGGCTTGTACCAAAGGTGAATTTGTACTGTCACTTGTAGTCTTAATTGTGTGTGGTGTTCCCAAAGGGTACTGTATATAATTCTGCCTAACACTTGAAGAGACGTTTACATATACAGAATTGAATATAAGGGCCAGCAGCCTAGAGACACTCCTTTTTACACCACAGGCAGGAGGTCTTAGGGAAACACGCATGTTGGAACTGTTAGATGGACAGAAGCCCTAGACACATTGCCTGTTGACAAGCTGAAACAATAGAGTGGGGGTCGGAAACCAGCCAATTGGGAAAAAGGCTCTTAACCACTTTTATATGTTCCTTTGTAGTGGTAGGGTTAGTATCAAGTTATAAACGGAGGATAGCTTTACTTTTTGCACACATCCTGACATTCACCTTTTCACCTTTTCTGCTAGCATAGGGAACAAAGTGGTAGGATTAGACATGGGTGTTTGCAACAAAATAAAAGTCTTTCAGAATGATATGAAATGAGTAGTCCATCTCCCGATTCTGAATTACCACAATGCAAAAATAAAGCCCTCTAAATAAAACATTTTAGAGTAAGTGATTGCAAAATCGATGAATGATCTTTTAATTTGATGTTTATTTCTTCGTACAGTTTTACCAGGGAATTTAACAAATAATTTAGAACAAAGATGGGAGATTGACACGTATCTAAATGCTGGTCAGAGGCATCCAATAAAGGTGGTGACCGCATTGGAATAGGGGTAGGTTTGTAGGAGAAAACTGATGCAGCAAATGGGGGGGATTTGATTTCTAGAGAATGTTGAGATCTGTGTGGAGAATGTAAAAAGTCCAAAGACTCACTTAGTGCATCATGCACAAGGATTTAACTCTGCCTATCCCCCATCTTCTTGGGATGATCCTTCCCTACCTCTAAAATGGGGGTGTAGGAAAACGAACATTGCAGTAATTGAACCTCATCTTGTTACATATCTGTAAATTGTACGTTCGAATTTTGGTTCATAGGTTAAAAATCCTGATCTTTGTTTTGATAAAAATCTGTAGTTTTAGTCAGGATTTTCTTTGAAAGTGAGTGACCAGTACTCTGTGACTGGGTGGGGAGTGATTGAGATTTGCTTTCTGAAGCCAACCCTTTTTGCGCTCTTGGCGCGGTTTTAGGCAGTAACAAATGTGACAGCTCTGCATCCAAAGTCGCTTTGCACCGCAATGCCTATATTATCATTGGCTCTAATATCACTGTGCAAGTAAAAACTAAAGTGAAGCGTCTAGACATGTTCAACAGGGTGAGCATGCCTCGTTGGTATACAATTTAGGGAATAGATAAAAGGTTAGCTCACTGTAGGTAAAAGGTAGAAACACTTCACACTGCCAGGCGGCGCCAACTGCCAACAACTGCACTTGGCTGCAGCACTTCGCTTGTGCAGTTTGTGTGACGTGTTCCATACATAGGCTCCGCCTCTGTTTCTCTCATTCTTGCAATGCATGCCAATCACATTGAATCCAGAAGCGCCAACCCAGGAGTAGATCCTATCACGTCTTAACCCCAAAATGTACTGCCAACAACTGCACGGTCTTCCGCACTGGAATGAATCATTAGTCCCAAAACCATGAAGAGGTGCCACTGGCATCGGCTTGGAAGCCTCCTGTCCAACTTCAAACATGCATGAAGAAGGATCCATGTGCCTAGCCCTGCCCCCGATGTAAATTCAGGCACAGGTGCAGAAGAATCAATCTATTCCTGCCCCTGAGCTATCACCAGTGGAGCCCCTTAGTGAATCCACCTGTTGCTCGACCACCACCGTCTCTTCAACTCCAAAATCAATTAAGGCTTCGTCCAACAACTCTGGTAGTGTAACCAAAGCTAGAATACTGTGATTCTGCATTAAGACGGATAAGTCTCGCCAGATCTCCCATTCACCATGCCAGATCCTGAAACTCTTCCTCCTGAGCCCCCTCCTGTGGCAGAGGCAAAACCTCCTCTGCCATTCCTGCCTTCACTCCTCTCACACAAGGCACTTCACACAAACACTTGCCATTCCCTGCCAGACCTGGTAGGGCAATTAGCATCCTCATCCTCCGAGAAGTGAACCCTGCCTCCCTCTTCTGCCACTCCGTCCAAATGCAACCAGTGCCGCTTTATGATTTCAGTTCCTTTCAAAAGAGTGACAAACACATACAATTGCCCTACAAGGGAAAACAAATAGATTCATATGAGACACATTTAGCAGGGGTTCAAGAACACAAAAAGAAGGGCCATTAAAACACCGGAAGGATTTGCTGGTTAATTCACAAATTAAAAGATTTTTTAGTGTTCACAAGAAATGTGCAGGACTACCAAAACGGATTTTTGTTTTGTATTTTAAATTTTTGGGAAAAAAAAAGACAGCCTAAGGGAAACTAATGGAAGAAGTCATACAATGCCTCAGAGGGTAAATGCACCGCTAACATGATTATGAATACAAATGAAAAATGTACTAAAACTTCCAAAAGACAGTGGCTGAATTCAGATAGATGTTTTATTTTCAGATATTATTATTGGTTGGAAAGAAGGAAGAATTTTGGAATTCCTTAGCAATAGTAGTGAAAAGATAAAGGAGAACACCGTGGTCTGCTAAATTAAAAACTGCATACATGTTTAGTAACATTAGTAGAATGAAATGGTCCATGCCAGCATTTATGGAAAATAAAAGAAAGGAGACAACTGCACTCATAAAGGTTTATACATAATAAGTGAATTCATAACTTTTTAGGAAAAAGTTATTGGTGCTTACAATCAATGAGCCTCATCTGAAGATCGAATAAACTCCAACAAACACACAAATAGTCCCACAGAGCACCCTTTAGGAATAATGTAGCGCACGTCAAGGGAAAAATCCCAAATTTGAGTACTGTGTATTTAAAATAATGATCAGGCATATTCAACACAAGAATTCTTTCAACTCAAAAACAGTGTTTTCATTAACAATATAAACAGGTCATTTAATATGTCATCAAGTATTGCATTCCATCACTACTTGCAATGTAATATCTTCTAACAGGACAAATTCCTTTAGTTTAAAAAATGAATACATCGAAATACACCGTTTTTGAGTTGAAAGAATTCTTGTGTTAAATATTCGTGATCATTTCTGTAAATATGTAGGATTTCTGACAGTGTTCTCAGCAGGACTTTTCCTAGATGAAGACGAAGAGAGGTTTTTTTTATCTACTGGAGCAAAATACAGATTGCCTAGGGATGTGAAGATTATACGTGTCCATGTCAGCATGTATTTGGACCACAATGCATTTTAATGTATTTCAGAAGTGAGGTGTAAAATATTGCTGAGATTACAATATTCTGCTTCTGTTGCATATAGGATTCTAGTCTTTAAAAATGGGTCATAGTAGCAGCTATTAAATTCCAAGGAAAACCACTGAGCTGTGGCCATGCCACCATCTGCTATAATCCTACTTGTCTGGGCAAAGTTGCCACCTATATAGTTATACTTCCTCTCATGTGGAATATTCACAGGTACCTCTTTACTCTGCTTATCATCAAATGTTCACCACCCCCCATCTCCTACTCATAGATGTGAAGTGTACTTGCATATTGAGCGTATTTGGTCTGGTTTTGTAAACACTCTAAGCAGTATAGCAAAATTAGAATTAGTAGTAACACAATTTAATCAGATCTACTTTTCCACATACCACAGCTCTCCGGCATTACTAGCAGTAATAATAATGATAGTGTAAAAGTAAAATTCAATATGACCACTTTTCTGAGTAGTGTTACCAGGCCATACATGTATTGATCACCAAGCATGCTGATCACAACGCTACTTTAGCCACATTATGACTACTAGAAGGTATCTCTGTAAAAGTCCACTTTTAGCACAAGAACAGGTTGCAGTAATTTGCTACTGGGAAAAACATTACACAGGTGTACGTTCTCATGCATCTTTTCTGAACCTTTTATTTATTTACTTTTCCAGGGCTTGGGTACAGAAGAAAACTGCCTGATTGATATTTTTGCCTCAAGAACAAATGGAGAGATCTTTCAAATCAAAGAATTCTACTCCATGCGTAAGTTACAATTCATATGAACAGATGGATGTGGACATTGGAAATCCAACTCTTTGTACGGGTCTATCTCCCAGTTATTTTTTTTTAGTCAAAACCTCTCTTGCCAAATGCTTCTTCATTTTAAGGAGTATCATTCACTACAAGACATTCTCTTTCTCACTTGATCAATATGTTTTAAATGGTTGATAACTGCTTCATTATAGTGCACAATAGCAAGTGGGCAATGATGTCAGAAAGCCCCGCAAAGTATAAGGGAAAGAAAGGGAAAGCCATAGGTGACAGAAGGTAGATGATTTCAGTCTTAGAGGAGTTGTGTATAAGAGAACAAAGTGCCATACAGTGTAGGATGGCCATGACAAGTAATGATATGATATGATATGATATGATACGATATGGCATTTATAATGTGCCTATACAGAAGTGTTTCAAGGCGCGACGAGGCAAGGGAGGGGGAACGGAGGGAAGACAGAGACAACGATCCTACTAGACCAGGTGACAATGAGATCGCACAAGTGCAGGGGAGGCGGAGCTGGAAAAGTGCGAGAGGGAAAGGGCAGGGGGCAGTACATAGGATAACAATAAAAAAAATAAAAAACAATTAATACAATAAATAAGAAGTGCAGCCAAGTGGTGACAAGTGGGTTAGTGCAGACATCAGGTGTCAGGTGCTGGTAGGGGGTGGTAGGGATACAGAAACAGCCCCCGAGTGCAGAGGGATTCCAGGGGGGCAGTGCAGGTGTGCAACTGGCATGGGGGGGGGACCTGGGCACGAGAACAGAGGGTGGCCAGGTGACCAGTGCAATTTTAGATTCAGCCAGGAGTTCAGCAAGGGAGAGGAGGAGTGAAGGCAGACGCAAAGAGGAAGGTCTTGAGGTGCTTGCAGAACTGAAGATGGTTCTCCTCAAGATTCAGAGAGGCAGGGAGACTGTTCCAGAGCGAGGCCACAGCTAAAGAAAGAGACCTATCACCAACTTGTTGCTTGGAAAAGCGACTGACCCTGAGGGAGTGGGAGGCGGTTGAGCAAAGAGCTGGAGAAGGAAGATATTTAGGAAGAGAGAGTTGAAGGTATTTAGGCCCCAGAAGGCCTTGTGGACAATGCAGAGGGTTTTGAACTTAATCCTCGCAGCCACTGGGAGCCAATTAAGAGATTTCAGTCCTGGAGAGATACAGGTAAAGGTTGAAACAGAGAAGATTTGGGTATTGTCAGCAAATTGGGGGTTACGGAACCCTGTGAAGTTCATATGGTATTAGCCTATTTGTTCAAAAAACATTTGTCCTTTTACTTTTGACCGAATGCATTTGATTGTTTTTTTGGTCCATATGGGGTGGGGCAAGGGAATAGTGAAGTTGCGGGGGGATCTCCCCCCACATTTTTGACCAAAATGTCTAGGGCCCAATGAGCAAGGCCCTAGAAAAAGGCCCTGTCAGAGCCAGGAGGACTGTGAACCTTGGCCCTTCCTCCAAGAACTTGGAATCATCTCCCAGATACTGTTTTGGGTAAGCGCCTGCACCATAGCGATACATTTGCTTACTCTCTTCACCTATGTTTTCCTTATCAGCGGCCTTTCCCACTGCCACAATAACTCGTATGTACACACCATCTCATAGCCTCTGTGAAACGTTGCTAGCCACTTACTGCATTCACGCTATATAATTGGCCTAGCACTATCCCTGCCACCTTATTCACATACTTCTTGGCTGCGAACATTTTCCGCCACTGTCGATGTCCTCTTGCCCATTTTACATTTCTGTATTACCTCACCATGTGACTCGACCACGATCAATGTGCACTGACGTACTCCCTTTAGTCGCACACCTTCACATCTCATTTACGCGCATTTTTGATAAATTGCTCTCAATGTAGCCGGTCCCTATGTGCACTATAAGCCTTTCTGTTGCATGCCTGTAATGCTGTTTCCTCATGTATACTGTATGCCATATACCCCTGTATTACGTTCCATTTCATATATTTGTATTTGTGGAAATAGCTTTAAGCTGCTCGTATTGTGCCATTTTTGTATGATATTCACTACAAATCTGGCATATTTCACTCCTTGGTTCTCTACATTAGATTAGTAGCGAAGCCAACAGCCTATAGCATACCACCCAATTATGCCACTAGCCACTCTATCGATACCCTTCTCTATCCGGCATACGAAGCCCGTGAGACCAACTAGGCATCTAGCCATTTATACAATGTCTACATACTAGCCTTGCTCCCCTTTACTTACCTGACAATATTATAAGCAGCCACCTACCTGTACCGGACAACCAATAGCCTAGAGGCATAACTGGCCTGCCAAACCTGCCAGTCATATCTATGTACTATTGTACACCCTTACTTAACCAGTCTGCTCAAATAACTGCAACATTGGCTACCCTAACTACTTTACTTCTTCTCGCATCAGCCATGCCTGACACATATAAGAATTGGACAACCATGCAACCCACTTACGACCACGCCACCATATCCAATAAGAATAACACATCTATCTCCATGTTTACCTCACTTCCTCACCAAATCACTCCATAGCACCCACCTATTTCCTGCAACCCTGCTTACCACAGCCTACCAAACACTATACAGTAAACGATAACAATGTCCTCACACCAATCCAATGGATTGGACGTAATGCCACCAAACCTGTTCCTAACCAACCCTGCCCATCTACAGTGCATAACCTTAGAATAGGTTCCAGATTCAGACAGACCTCCCCACCTGCCTCCAACGTTACTGTTCTAATCAGACCTAAGTCTGTGTCCAACATGGCTACTAAGAAAAAGACCTTGAAAACCTCTACTAATTCAGCCAGACCTGACCATCCCTGCTCTTCCAACTTCACAGTGCCACATAATAAACCTAATAATACCAACACCCCTATCAAAGGAGCACTCATCAATACCAGATCACTGATGGCACACGGATTAAGCATTGCTGACCTTATCATCTCTAACCAACTTGACTTCCTGGCCATAACAGAGACCTGGCTTCATACTGCAGCTGGACCTACTCTATCCTAGCCATCCCAGACAATTACACCATCACTAGACTCTACAGAGAAACTTCTAAAGGTAGTGGAGTTGCTGTGATATCTAAGAGTCACTTAGGACTAAGAGCTTTGCCTCACGCCCCTCTCCCATCAGCAGAACTTTAATCCTTGAAGCTCCCACTCTCAGCTTCATGCACCTTAAAAATTCACCTCCTATACAGACCTCCGGGTCCAGTTTTAACCTTCGAGGAAGATATCTTACTACTCCTCTCTACTAAGACAAAACCTGGCTCACAAATTTTGCTTCTTGGGGATTTCAGTCTAGGTTTCCTAGACTCTAATGATAACACTGCCACCACCATAGCCAACTCAATAGCAGAACTAGGTTTGTCTCATTGCATCACTAAACCTACACATAATAAAGGTAAAATCCTTGACTGGGTTGCTGACCTCAATTGTAATACAAATATCCTCACCAACGCACCCTGTGCCTGGACAGACCAACATTTCGTCTCATTCACCCTTCAATCCAGTACCCATCTAAAATTGCCCACTGCTATAGTGCCACAGACATGAACTCGAAACAAAAAGAACATAACAACAGACAATTTACTACCTCTTATACAACTGATCTTCAACTACCCAACTACAAACTTGGACCACCTATACAATTCAACACTCAACCAAGCCATCAAGGCCATAACTACCTTGAAACTGCGTACAGCTAAGCCTCAAGCACACCTCAACTCTTGGTTTACCCTGAGTCTTAAAACTCTACGCAATATCAAAAGAAGAGCAGAAACAGTGTGGAAAAACCACCCTTCTGACACTAACAAAGACTTATTTGTAAAAACTGCAGGCTGCCACAAGTCTGCCATCATCCAATCCAAAAGTGACACACATAACAATAGAATTACCAATGCCGAATCGGGTACCAGAAAGCTTTTCACTATCCTTAGAGAGCTTGAATCACCCACGCCTCCCTGAATCTTGCTCTAAGGACAAGGCTTGTTGTACTAAGATACAAATAGCACTTCTAGATAACATATTGACGCTAAAATCCAAAAGTGAAAAGAAAAAAATCAGCATTGCCTCCAAATTCTCCACTCCTAAACCTAAACCACCAATTCCTAAACCTGGCAGCCTATTCAATTTCACTCCTCTGTCCATTAAAGAGGTGGAAAAAATAATATCTAGCCTCAAACCATCACGCTGTCAAGGTGATATTTTGCCTGCAAATATCATTAAAGATGCAGCTAAAGAACTTGCACCCTCCATCACCACATTCATAAACGCCTCATTCGAAACCAGTACCGTCTCATCTAACCTGAAAGACCCCAGGGTCCTTCTCTTACTAAAAAAAACCTAACCTTGACCCTGACATTCCCACAAACTACAGGCCCATAACCACAGTGCCATTGTTGCTGAAAATTCTAGACATGGCAGCGTATTTACAAATACAAGCACATCTAGAAACCAAGAACCTTCTGGGCCTGCAGCAATCTGGATTCAGACCTAGACACGGCACTGAAACTGCACTATTAGGCCTAAAAACCCAAATAGATTACCAAAAAGATAAAGGGAATATATTACTCCTTCTGCTGTTAGATTTATCAGCGGCCTTTGACCTTGTCAGCCATGAAGTCCTGTGCGACCACCTTACTTCATCAGCCCACTTCTCCGACAAAGCCACGGCCTGGATACAATCTTTCCTTGGCAGCAGAACAATGAGAGTTTTTTCACTTATAGCCTCGGCGGACGCAGCACCAGTGACCTGCGGAGTACCACAAGGGTCCTGAGTCTCTCTGATGTTGAATAATATTTTTACCAAGCCTTTGTTTGATGACCTTCACCGTTTGGGTGTCACCTATACTAACTATGTAGATGACACCCAAGTCCTTATAACTATCGCTGGGAATTACGACTTGGACATCAAACTACTAAACAAAATGTACCTCATCATTCAGGCATGGATGGCCACCCATGGCCACTGCCTCAAGGATGAGAAGACAGAACTACTCCCCACTGGCTCCCAAGTTAAACTAAACAAACGTGGCTCTAGATGCAACTCCTTCAACACAGACAGCATTAATATCTCAGTCTCCAAGGAAGTCAAACATTAGGATTCTATCTCAACTCCTCATTAACCTTGACCAAGCAAGTAAATAAAACAGCCTCTGCTACAGCCTATACCTACAAGCTCATAAACGCCAGCAGACCCTTCCTTTCAACAACAAGTTGCTCCACCCTAGTTAGAGCACTGGTCCTCTATAAATTGGACTATTGCAGCGCACTCTACCTAGGTACCAATAAGTGAAACTTGAGTAATCTTTAAGTACTGCAAAATAATGTGCTTAGATCTGCCTTCAATATACCGAGATCCCACAACATATCAGAAACCAGACGTAATGTTCGCTGACTCTCGATTAAAAACAGGATCTCCTTCAAAACTCTCACACTTACCCACAAGTGCCTATCCAACTCAGCCCCTAAATATCTCACATATAGATTTACCAAAAACCAACCTGACCAGCCTACCAGAGCTGCTCAACTACATTGCATCAGAGTCCCGAGATTTAATTTACAAAACTCTGGGGGTAGTAGCTTCCCCGTCCTGGCATCCAAATTATGGAACTCCATACCCATTGACCTAAGAATTGAACCTTCATTGCCCCATTTCAGGAATCATGTAAAACATTGGCCCACCACTCAGGAGAATCAATAAACGTATCCGCCCGAGACTTACTAAATGGTTCCCACCTTTACTGTACATACAACTGTATTGCTGACTTATGCTCCACCATTTATTTTAAAATTATCTGTCTGCTTTTTTTGTATTTACTGTGTCGTTGTATGCAACCTTTTTTTCTGCCTACCACACTGGTACTTGTATTATATTGTGTCTAGACATTGTAACCATTTATTGTAACATTGTAACATTGTTAATGTAATTGTAACCATTGTAATGACATTGTAACCATTTATTGCAACATTGTTATGTTTCTTAAGCAACGTGACCAGTTACCTGAGGGTCAGGTGCTCTATACAAATAAACAATTCAATTCAAAAGATGACCAGAATAAAAGGTGGTCAAATGTGAAAAGGTCAAATATTTTCGACCAAGTAGACCTAAACTGTTTATGGGCTTACCAAGTGAGATGATGTTGGAGGTAAACATGAGTGGGCCCTGAGAAAGTCACACTTGGAGATGGACAGGGGTCAAAGGTGTTCAAGAGGTTGGAGAATAAATGCTCAGAAAGGTAATGGGCAAAAGAGGAAGTGTTTTGAATACCAAGGTGAAGAGGGCAAGGAGAGAGGAGCGATGTTTAACAGTGTCAAAGGCCACTGATAGAACAACCAGACTGAGGATGAGATGAGAGTTCGGAGTCATGAGCAGTGGGAAGGAACTTAGAGATGTGCGTCAGTGCCATTTCTATAAAGTGACAGCTGTGGAACAAACATTTAGAGGTGTCATACAAATCATGTACTGCAAGGTAGGTGGTGATCTGATTAAATACCACACGTTCTGGAACTTTGGAGCAGTGGAAGTAAAGGAAGATAGGGCAATAATTGCCAGGGTAATTAGGTCATCATAGGGAGCATTTAGGCTGAGCCAAATAACCATGTTTTTAGCTTCTGCCGGAAAGCAAGCAGGTTGGGGTAGATCGTAGGAATTCTGGGGGTAGATTATGTAACAGAGTGGACAGGAGTGAGAAACAATTGCCACCAATAGGGGAGTTCAGACAGGAGGGAAACACAAGCAGATTAGCCGTGGGTAAGAAAAGATATTGACAGGACCAATAGCGCAGCAGTTTGGAATCCAAGAAAAGTGGGCAATATTAGTGTAGCATTTTAAAAATGAGTCAGAAGAGCATTAATTGTATAGGTTGGCAACAAGCAGCCAATGAAGGGCATGAAGGAACAGAGAAATGTGTTACAATTAGCAAAGAACCATTACAAAGCTAGTAGTAGTGTTTTGAATAACCAGGAGTCTGGGAATAATTAGTGAGACCAAGAAAGATAGAGTTGCAGTATTCAAGACCACTGCATACAAATCTATTGACAATGATAGAATGAGTGGGAAAAGTGAAACAATTGAAAGTCCTTCTCAGGAGGCACAGCTGGTGAAAGCAGTGCTAAGCCACATTCCTGATATGAGAAGCCAATGACACACTGTAGTAAATTTGTGAACCTACATTTCTCACTATTGAGACAGGGGGACACCCAGGCTCTCAAGCAAACATGTTGGAAACCAAAGGTCAGGATTTATGCACGGCAAAATGATTTCAGATTTAGAGCCATTCAATGTGAATATTGGGTGGCACATCCGTGATTGTACCGATGAGAGCTGTCAGAAAGGACGATGAGATCCCTATATAGGCACACAAAAAATGGTTTGGGTGTCACCGGGATACACAAAAACATGGAAATCAAATGACTCAATAAAGGATGCCAAAAGAAAAACATAAATATTACATGAGTACAAAATAACAACCTGAGGGACACCACACTATAATGGTGGCCATTCAGAATTTAAAGGGGATACAGGTACTGCTTGGACTAGACCACTTAGAAATTAGCAAATCAATTGCAGTCAAGTCAGAATGGAAAGAAGGTAAGGAAATTGCTTGGAATACGTCACTCAGCAATAAACAAATCAATTCAGTGCAAGGCCTATAATACCTAAGGAAAGAAGGTTGAAGATAAGCAGCTGATGTTCGACTTTATCAAAGGTTGATGATACATTTAACAAAATCAGGGTGCATTGATCCGCCTCCGCCATATTCTTTTTCTATTAGTCAAAAACACTAAGGGTTCACTTTCCATACTGGGAGAAATCTAGGCGTTTACCTGACCTTGGCTAGGTAGGGAGTCAGAGGCTCAGGTTTCAACTTCTGTTTGCATAACAAGGAGATAAGAGTAAGGGAGGGAGAAAGGAGTGGAAACCATGATATTGAAGTTTAGAAATGAGTGGTCAGATTATCAGTGATCAATAGTTATGATGGAAGTGATGAGGGGGGTGATAGGGCCATAAGGTCCAGGATGTTAGCATGGATATGGGTCAGTTGATCATGGTGGGAAGTCAATTAGTGGTAAAATATTAGGGATACAAGATGAAGTTTGTTGGTGGTGGACATTTTAGGAAGGTTAAAGTCTTTGAAGAGGGCAATAGGGGAATCAATGGCAAAGTGATTGAATAGACAATCTCAATTGGAGACAAAAGTGTAGAATGGACAGGAAGGCCTGTAGGTAAGGATGGTGAGGGGGTGTAAGCAAGGAGTTGATTAGCAGATGTATCCAAATAGGAGAGGCTGCATGGAAGAAGGGGATGAGAGGGTTAGCTTTGTTGACCCAGAGTCAAATTTCACCACCTCCTACAGACTGGAGAGAGAAGGAGAAAGTTTCAGCATCACCATGAATGGTAACAAGAGCGGTTCGGTCATTGGTGGAATCCCTGTCTCAGTGATCACCATGACCAAGGCTGGGATTAAGAGTATCAAAGTGGCCAGTGAGAAAGGACTTATTTTTGTGTAGAGATATGTCATTCTAGAACCCAAGAGTGAGAGTAGTAGATGGGAATAAAGGGATGAGGGAGCAAAAGGGGGTTGGAAGGCAACACAAGAGGGATAGATTAGAGTGGAGTGAGATACCCTGAATGTCTTTTGTGAATGGTGCATAATAAATGAATGAAGCAAGACAGGGAAGGGAAGGTGGAGATAAGATGAGGGTGTGGCATGCTATGTGGAGTATTTTTGATATACTACATCTATACATACCATGTGCTAGGTTATTTTCATTGCTCATTATTCCACTGGTCAGGGATACCAACCAAAGTAAAGGCCAGACATCTTTTAACATGTAATATACATAGAAAATAATGGATAGCATGTGCAATATTAACAAAGTTACTCACTGTAGTGACTACCTTACTCCTAGTCCATAGTCCCCTTTCCTCCATATTTTTGGGACATTCCGTCCTGTGGGACGGGACCAGAGCACTTTTGTAAAAAAGCATCAAATTGAAAAATGTGTCCTTCTTCTCTTTTTACGTGGGGTACCGCACGTGGCAGTAACCCTTCCTCCTTAGCTCCACCCCACACATCGCCTTTCAGTCCTTTTCTATCGCCAGGTCTGAGACCATTTAAGCAATAATAGAGGATATTTATTAGACGGCGGGTGGGCATATGGAGGAAAGGGGACTATGGACTAGGAGTAAGGTAGTCACTACGGTGAGTAACTTTGTTATACTCCTACGTCCCGTCCCCTTTCCTCCATACTTTTGGGAGATTACCAAGCACTCCTCACAGGAAAACGGGTGGATGGAACTCCTTTACTCAAAGTGCCCAAACTGAGCGTCGGCTCTGGAGTTCAGGTCTAAGCAGTAATGCTTACAAAAAGCTGATGGGGAAGCCCACGTAGCTGCTCTGGCAATGGTTTCCCAGGGAACATATTTCTGGAAGGCAACAGCAGCTGCCTTGCCCCACACAAGATGGGCATGAATTCCCTTTGGAGGCTGAAGGCCCTGGACGGTATACGCCTCTGAAATACAGGAAGAAATCCATTGGGAGATAGTTGCTTTCGAGGCCGGCTTGCCTTTTGGGTCTCTGAAGGTCACAAAGAGCTGGGAAGAGCTCCTCGGTTTGGATTTTCTGTCCAAATAAAACTTTAGAGCTTGTCTGACATCCAGATTATGCAATACACTCTCGGCATCTGAGGCCAGGTCTGGAAAGAAAATGGGTAAAGAAATAGACTGATTCAGATGAAAATCAGATACTATCTTTGGAAGGAAAGAGGGGTTGGTCCGGATGACAACCTAATCCTTGTGAAAGGTGAGGAATGGATGTTCTACAGACAAGGCCTACACGCCTTGCTGAAGTCACCGCAATTAGAAAGGCCATTTTCCATGAAAGGAACTTCAAGTCCACCGTAGCCATAGGCTCAAAGGTTTATGGAATAAGGCAGTGAGGACCACATTCAATTCCCACTTTGGATGCGGGTTGCGCACCGGTGGATAAAGATGTAATAGACCTGCAAAGTGTCTTTTAATGATAGGGTTTGTCAATGAAAAAGAACAAGAGTCCGTGGACGGGTAAGCAGCAATAGCCGACAAACAAGTCCTACAAGACAAGACATGTATGCCTGAAGATGCCAGATGAGAAATGAATGACAGGAATGTGTCGATGGTAGCCTCTCTGGGCTCCAGCTGCTTATCTAAACACCAGTGACAGAAACGGAGCCATTTGCTCCTATACTGAGACCTCGTCAAAGGTTCTCTAGCCGCATGGATAATATGCATATTATCCGGGGACAAGTTGAAAGTTTCTAAAGATTTGAACTCAGGCACCAGGCCGCCAAGCTGAATGATTGTGTGGAGGGGTGCCACAACTGCTGATCGCTCTGGTGAAGCAGGTCGGGAATCAGCGGAAGCCTGATCAGTGAGCAGACTGACAGATGCTGAAGCTCCGAAAACCAGAATCTGGCTGGCCACCATGGGGCAATGAACAGGATAGTACAATTCGCTGGGTTCCTGAGCTTGCATAGCGCCCGGTGAATCAGAGGAAGAGGCGGGAAGGCGTAGGCCCTCATGTTGTGCCACAGAATCTCGAAAGCATCCCCCAGGGAAAAAGCCAGAAGCATAAAGAGGAAGTTTCCTGTTTGATGACGTCGCAAAGAGGTCCACTTCTGGAGTACCCCAATGGCAAAAAAGGTTGGAGAGGATCTCTGTGTTCAGCTCCCACTCGTAGCTGACTACCGCTCATCAGCTGAGAGAGTTTGCAGTCACATTCAGCTGACCCGGAATGTGCACTGGCAGCAGCCAAACACCATGCTGAATGGCCATTCCCAAATCTGAATGGCTAGATCTACAAGGGGAGGTAACCTGGAACCCCCCTGCTTGTTGATGTAGAACATAGATACTGCATTGTCGGTGCGGATGCGGACCACTTTGTTCACAATCACTGGCTTGAAAGCTTTGAGCACCAGGAAAATCACCAGAAGCTCCAGATAATTTATGTGAAATTGTCTGTCATGTGGCGACCACAGGTCGAAAACCTGAAGATGATCCATCGTTGCGCCCCACCTGATTAGGGAGGAGTCTGTCATAATGGTCGTTTGAGGGGAGGACTCCTGAAAAGGAGCACCCACCGACAGATTGCTGAAAGACCTGTCATCATGCAGGTTGGGACCAGAATCATTTTGGTATCAGGATCCACTGCCTTAAGCCAGTCGCATCTTGAGACGAGCAAGGGGAAGAGCAAGCACACATGAGGCCTTGAGGCGTAGAAGCCTCTGGAACCACCAGGCCAACATGCTCTCTGACTGGATGAAAACTTGATACGTGGTGAACAGATCCGCCATCCTGTCCACAGTCAGGTACACCCTGCAGTCGATTGTGTTCGAACGGAAACCCAGGAATATCAGGTCCTGAGAGATCGTCATGGAGGATTTCCGCCAGTTCACCGACAGCCCAAGGCCAAACAGGAGCTGAAGGAGAGACTGAAGATTACTCGAGGCTTTCACTGGACAAGGACTGCGCAGAAGCCAATCATCCAAATATGGATACACATGAATACTCTGCAGCCTTATAAAAGCTGCGATGACCAACATCATCTTCGTGAAGACACACAGCGTTGAGCTGAGACCAAAAGAGAGCACTCGAAATTGGAAGTGCTCCTCTCCCAGGGAGAACCGCAGATATTTCCGATGCAGGCTCCAAAATCATGATATGCATATGCACGTCCTGAAGGTCCACACCAGTGAGCCAGTCGCCCTTCTGAAGAGAGGACTTTATTTGGCAGGGCGTAATCATCTTGAATTTCTCTTGGGGGAGAGAAAGGTTGAACTGGGAAAGCCTGATTGGGTTTGAGAACCCTGAACAGATGAGAATAGAAGCCCTCCCCTCGTTCCCCTAGGGTAAAAGGTTCCACCACCCTGAGATGTAGAAGGTTCTGGACTTTGGCTCTGAGGGAGGGCGTCCCTGACTGTTGAAAGGGAGGATTGAAGGGTGGGGTTGGGGGCGGGGCAAGCGGAAGCCCGCCCAAGCGATGGACAAAATCCACCGATCGTCGGTGATAGTTTGCCACGCCTCCAGATGAGATAAGATTCGTCCTCCCACCGGAGTCTCTTGCGCCAAAAAATATAATTTTGCAGACTTTTCGGCAGAGAGACTACCTGTCCCTGAAGAGGAGGCTGACAACCGAGAGAAAAATTGACCACGTTGCTGTCTCTGAAGGGAATTACCTGTTGGAGGATCAGCCCTGCGTGACCTGCGGTCCTGGAACCCTCCGAAGCCTGAAGAGGATCGAGGCTGGGATCCAGATCTCTGAGCTTTGACTGGGGGCTTCACTAGCACCGACAGAGACTTGGCAGTTTGCGTGCTCGCCTTAGTCTTTGCAAGCTCATCATCCGTTGAAGAATGAAACAGCTCTTCGCCGTCAAAAGGCAGGTCCAGAACTTTATCTTGGACATCCTTCGAAAACTTTGTTGCATGAAGCCAAGCTTGATGAGAGGTGTCCACCCCGAGCATGAGGCCTCGAGCTGAGGTGTCAACATGGTGCGCAGCAGCCTCCAGAATATCCTGCGCCAACACCCTGGCATCTGATAAACCGCCTTTAAGGTCTTCCAGTCTGTCAATAGGACTGAACTCCTGGAAGTCAGCCAAATCTCTCCACAGTTTCATATTCGCCACTGCCAAAATGAGCTCTGCGTTAGCCTGACGCTATTGCAGCGCAGAGTTGACAAAAAACTTCTTGTCCAAGAAATCGAGCAACTTGTCTTCCTTGGCCAGAACATGAGCCGCAGCTGCGGAGGTCGCACAGGCTGGTTTAGACGGCAGAGTGGCGGCTGCTACCACCTTTCAGGACGGAGCAGGCATGATGCCAAGGCTACTTCCTCGGAGGTGTGAAGCCTGCAATGGGCGTCAATTATTTTATTTATGTGCAGCCCAGAGTGGGGTTTATCCCTGACCTTGCAGGCCTCGGTCAGGACGTCCCTCTGAAGGAACAGGCCGGTGCGCTCCTGTGGAAACAAGGTTAGCACCCCCAAAAGCACCCCTTCCTGTGGAGCAGGTGCCTCAGGTACTGGTATGTCAAGGAGTGACATCATGTCCAGAACCCGTTCGTGGAATGCTCGGACAGAGCGGGGCTGGTACTCACTATCCTGATCTGTGTGAGCGTCGTCTAGCGCATCCAGATCCATCGGCCTGAATGAGACCGGTGTCAAATTGACGTCTCGCTCTGCTGGAGTCTTGTCAACTGGAGACAAGGGAGACAGAGGCGGAAGAGCTGGAGGTGGGCCGGGAAGCAGAGGCGGTGCCGCTGCCGGGGCGACAGGTGCCGTGATTGGAACTGTCGGGGCAGGATGCGGCACCTGAGGGCAAATTTCCCTAAAGAGTCCTTTAAAGTACTCCCTCATGGGATCAGAGTTCATAAGACTATGAAATTTCCCAAAAAAGGCATCCTCTGCCGAGGCCTTAGGCACTGGAGTGGGCAGCGGCCGCTCATGGGGGCATAACCCCACAAATGTAGTGAGGAGGGCTGCCGCCAAGAAGGCCCGCCACCAACCGGGTCTACATAGACCAATGGGGCAGATGTAGAAGGAAGTGAGACCATATGCGGTAGTGGCATCTGCGCGTGCCAGTCATAGGAAGGGCGCAACGGATTCCCACCGTCCCGTGGATAAGGTTGTCCACCAAAAAGAAGGCTCCCAGCACCCGCCTTCGATAGCGTGGGTGTGAGGTAAGAATCCATAATGGCTGCCGTAGACCACGCAGGAAGGCCCACCATTTTGTGAGCATCTGACGAGAACTGCGTCACATGTGGAGATGAGGCAGGTGACTCCACAGACTGGTCAGGGGACTTGATTGAAACTTTAGCCTTGACACAAGGATCCTCAGCAGAGCCGGTACTATGGGGTCTTGGATGTTTACTGGACATCCTTTCCAGTGAATTATCCTAAAAAAGAGGAACCTCAGCAAAGCCGGTAACAGAGGAGTTACGGTCAGTGACCTCTCCCTGTACCCCCTCAACAGAACCGGTAACACTGCGAGCGCGGGAAAGTTGAGGAATCCACCGCACAGACAAGATCTTAACAGGTCTCTCAGTTCTGTTGGTACACACCTTAGCCTTGATAACAGGAACCTCGGAACAGAGTCCGGTCTTAATAGCTCCCTCGAGAGGGGCCTCAAACCGTGATTCGGTACAGAAAGCCTCAATGGAGGCCTCAGGGAGCACCCCAGTGTCTGTGTGGGAAGCTCCAAACTAGGAGACCTCTGAGCAAACTCCGGTACCCAACGCCTCAGCAGGACCATGCTGGCTATTAGCACTTAATTGGTGAACCTCGGATCGTGATCTGGTATAGGCAAGCCTCTCGCGAGAACCCTCCGAGAAAACCCCGGTACGCCTATTAGGCCAGCGAGGCACCTCAGGGGAAATCCTGGTAGCAGAGCTTTTGAAGCCGCTCCCGGACCGGACCTGGAGGACCCTGGGAAGGAGTCACCTTACTGAAAAGTAAGGAATTTACCGGACATCTCTCCTTTCCATTGATGAGCAGCTGAAAATGCGATGGAGGAACTCTCTGGAAGATCTCCTCCCACCGACGAAGACGACGCTGAAGTGCCTGGATCGAAAGGGAGTCGCAGTAGAAACACGAATCCCAACGGTGATCTGGTCCAAGACACTCCAAGCAGAGAGAATGGGGATCTGCCCTAGCGAAGCGACGTTCGAAAGAGGAACAAGCGGCAAATCCTAAACGATCCGGCATAGACCCCGCGTAACCAGAGAAGGACACATTTTTCAATTTCATGCTTTTTTACAAAAGTGCTCCAATCCTGTCCCACAGGACTGAATGTCCCAAAAGTTTGGAGGAATGGGGATGGGACGTAGGAGGATATCTAATATTGGTGATTTGTTAACTTTCACAAGCCATTATTACCATGTCACCTGCAACCCTGCATTGGAAGGTGGGAAAGGGTATGTCAACATGAAATCTGTGTTTCTATTATGAAAACCATTTCATATATAGGAAATTACTTTACAATTAAATGATATACATTTTTATTTTGCGCAAATGCAAGTAAGGTGTGATGTCATTACATCCAACATTAATCAAAAACTTAGGATCAGGCTAAGAATTAATCAGCATTGAACATTTTTGACTTAGATGTATCTGCCTCTTGAAAAATGATATGCCACTGGGGTATTATAGATGAATAGATAGATAGATAGATAGATAGATAGATAGATAGATAGATAGATAGATAGATAGATAGATAGATAGATAGATAGATAGATAGATAGATAGATAGATAGATAGATAGATAGATAGAAACAGACCTTGGAGCAATCTAGAGGAGCAGCACAATGCCTCCTCACAAAAAATATTCCCGCCGCTGATGCTCAACTGGAGCAGGGGCAGGAACGAGCTGTTGCCACTGCATAATAGTATCCTGGCACTGGGACCATAGAACAAGCTGGTGGAAGGGCACTTAGCCGCCATGCTGTATTAGACCGATGCTGAGGTTCAAGTGGAGTGGGGGCAGGACTGGGCTGTTCCTGCTGCACTATATTATCCCAGCACTGGGACCCTGGAGGAAGATGGAGTAAGAGCACTATGCTGCCATGCAATATTAGCACTGTGCTGAGGCTCAAGAGGAGCGGAGGCAGGAGCGGGCTGTTGCCTCTGCACTATAGTATCATGTGAGACGAATCCAAGGAAATCGTCAGCTCTTCCCAATGGAGGCTACCTCTATGGGACTACAGAGATGAGCCTGGTATGCTTACCAAAGCTACGGGACAGGGTAAGCGGGATCCCTCAAGAGGTGACTCCCTCTTAGGGGACACGAAAAACCCAGAGAGGGGTATAAGTCACAATCTCTCCATAGATACCAACACCTTAATGGAATATGCAGGTGTTAGGGTGTTTGAAACTACTATAAAATCCTCTAACATTAGCTGACTCAGTGTCTGACCCATGCACTTCCCATTATCCAAAGGAGACATGGAAAACAGCAGTGACACGAGAAAACCAACCCCCTAGAGGAGTATCATTGGAAGAACCAATCAAGAGTGGGCTTCCATGAACCCTGCAGAGTTCATCAAAGAGTTCAACAGAGTTCAACAAAGCCAACGCATCCACAAGAAGTGTGGTCGGTAAGGGAGAAAGAATGCCATAGGTGGCATCACACCCAATGGTGTGCACTAGTGAAGTGCAGCCAGGCACGGCACGCAAGTAGCCAGAAGCATCCCAGCCCACAGGGAGGATGAATATGAAGTACCTTGTAGGGCTCAGGGAAAGCCCCAACAAGAGGTCACCTGCCCAACCCCACACTGAGAAAGTAGAGGAGAGGAACCGCCGATGGTCGGCGTGCAGTTCAGGTGACGAGGTGCTCAGCAAGAGGTGGGCCTAGCAGACTTCATCTTTGTGGCACTCAGTCCACGCAGGTACTCAGGTATGCAGTGTCTCCACTGTATCACACTTCCCGAGTAGTGACTCTGAATATAGCATTAAAGGCCTACTAGCAAGCTCCAACTTAATACATCAAAGACCGAGATCATAGTGTTCAGCCCAGAAAATGTATTAAGAGACTTCCATGCAATTACTCCATGTCCTGCCATGTTGAATGCTGCAACCTCCTTTTCATGTAAGGTCAAAAACATAGACTGTGTATGGCAGGCTTCTTTGAGCTGTAACGCTCATGTTTCAGAAGTCGTTAGATCCGTTTTCTATCAACTTAGGCTCTTAAAATCCATCTTGCCATATGTCTCTGAATCCGATCGTGCTTTGGTTGTGGGCAGCATGGTAAACTCCGGACTTTATTACTGTGGTGTCCTTCCTACTGGAGCATCAGAGAGTCCCAGAATGCTGCTGTTAGACTGGTTTTTAATATGTAAAAAAAAAAACTACTAATTTCAAATATCAGAAGTTGCATTGGCTGCCTGTATGGAATCAGATTGAATTTAGACTCCTGTGCCTAATACACACATTTATACAAAGTGTGGCACCAAGCTATCTGGTCTCTAAAATCAGGCTTTATCATCCATCGCGTTCGCTTCACTGGACTGGAAAAAATGTATTGGTTGTCCCTCCCTCTCATTTTGTTTCTCGGGGTGACTGATGTTTTTCCATCAGGGGGACTTCAGTGGTCGAAGTGGGCGGGAGCGGTGCTCCTCTACTTCTTTTAATTAAGTTTTACTGTTACTATCCTTTTATTTTAAAAAGAAACTGTTCCGGAACGGTTTCGTTTTCAAATAAATGTGTAGGAAGCAGTTGAAACTTGCACTTTTAGTGCCTTGCACTGAACGTTACCCTAAACAGCAGGCACATGTGTTTAGGGGGTTGGACTGTGCGTGGGAGCGTGCCTGGCAATGGGGTTTGTGGGGAGCGCTGCAGGCCAGTAGGGAACATTGTTCCACTACTTCTTTCCATACACTTCGACCACTGGACTTGCCTCTGGAATGCACTACCAGCTGATTTACGGAATCTATCCTTTATTGTCTTCTTGCGAAAAAAATGTAAGATACATCTCTTCAGTCATTTTTCCTGTGTTTCTCTCTGGCAATGTTTTAAGGTGTCATTGGAATTGAACATCTGCGCTTGGATGCAGGTTCCTGCTCGGTTCTGTAAGGATACGTGTGTTATAAATTATAAATCAAATCAAATCACTTGGAGCTTATGCCTATATTATCAACTAACCTTTTTATGAATTGGGGCCATTGCAATGTGACACGTGGGGCGGGGTGGTTCAATGAAAGGTGGAGATCAACCAAAGGGGCTCTTCTGTCCCTCTTATAATCTCGTATAGTGAAAGAGGAGAAATTGTGAAATCTCGGGCCGAATATAAGAAGGCCATCACTGAGCGAAAAATATAGCAATACGGGGATGCCTTGGAAAATCTCTGTGTAGCAGCTGTTCAATCCAATCTGAGGATTTTCTGGGAGCTTGTAAACAACGTGCGAAAACTTAAGCTGATCAAAATCCTATTAGCACTAACGTTTCAGACTCTGTTTGGGGCATTTTTCAACCTTCTATGTACGTAAGAATATTCACATCTCTGAAAATGGATTTGATCTATAACATTGTGCATGTCCACAATCATATGCACATGTCCTGAAATCTTAACAGCTTTTCAAAAACAGAAATGGTCTTTAGAATAATTGTGGGCACCTTTCTTGCTTCATATTTTGAACCATATGATTGCACAGTGCAATTTCCCTCAGTCCTGGCAACAAGCCATTAAATATCGTATTTTCAAAAAGAGTAAAAGGGATTCCCCAGTAGCGAGCAAACACAATTCTGTACTTGATTTGCTGCTTTAAAAGTTTGGTAGAGTGCTCCTTGTACATTTGCAAGAACGTGTAGATAATGTTAAAATACTATCTGTTTAGCTGGGATTCAAGGAAGGCTTGGGTTTAGCGAACACTTGCTAAACTTATATTCTATTTATTTGAAAAAGGAAAAACTATGTCTTGCCTTCATGGACCTTAGTGCAGCCATCAATCAAGTTAACAGAAGGCCTTCTGTCAGTGTCTAAAGGACATGATTTGCCAGGAAGATTTGATATGCCTATTGATTTGTTTACATAATTTCCATGAAGCATCTGTTCATTCTGGTAGCGACAGCCATTGTACTCCTTGGTTTTCTCTCCATAGTCAAGTCAGGTAAGACTGTGCCTCAGCCCCCTTACCTTTTAAAATGTATATTAATGGTATGACTGAGCATTTACATTTTGCAAAGTGGGTGTACCCCATTTTGGCTGCAAGTTCATTCCGGTTTTGGCTAAAGATGACTACACGATCCTGGTGGCTCAGACAACTCTGTCTTTGCAGACATTTATTGTTGATTATACTGAATTAATGCATGTTCTTGACCTGAGTGTGAACATAACTAAGTCTGCTGTGATGGTGTACTCCCCAGGACAAAAGTCTAACAATAAGAGAATTCAATTTATTTTGGGTAAATGATAAGTAGGTGCTGGTAATTCATTCGTATGAACATCTGCGAATTAGTTTCTCCACCAGTTTTAATGGTAAAACACTGATAGAAAAACAAGCAGCTAGAATGCTGCAGGCGAAAAGTCTATACCTCTCTTTGCTAGAATGTGGAAGGAACAACCAGTTCTGTTGCTCTTAGGGGTGCATAGGGCCAATTCGGAAGCTGTCGCAAAGGATGCAGCTAGAATCTGGGGATTTTTGTATATGCCACTACTGGGAACACAGGAAAACAGTTCCTTTAAGAATATTTAAGGCTTCCACCCTTCAGCACCTAATTACGCAGCTCACATGAAACTCAACAAGTCATTGTTCCGAGGAAGTGTTAACGTTTTAGCCACTTGTACTGGCATTATAACGAAGAAGAGCTTGAATCATATCCTAAGTACAAAGGATATTTCTCTAACTCTACCGTGGCTGCCTCACATTAAACAATGCTTGTCTAATGTTAATGCATTTACTTACTTCTCTAATCCAAATGCTATCACGCCCGATGTATTAATAGCCTCAAGCATTGTTTGTTAACAAGGAGTATTATGGGCAGAGAAACTAGATAGCTCATGAAACTTTTTAACCGACAACGATTGAGTGTACATTTGCAGTGTATGTTATTCGACATCCTGTTCTTAATTCAGGGGTACGTGTATTAACATGGAACTAGTGTCATCTACATTTGTTTGTACATTTTAATGTATTAGTATTTGAAAGAAATCAATTGCACATTCTTTTTATAATCGTGTTTTTTTGGTATATATTATCTTGTATGGTTTTATGAAAGTTTGCCCTGAAATAAACTGTAACGACTGGCTGACTAATATGTGACCTGCATTTCAATCATTTTCAATTTCACTACGCTACTTTGACCAACCGTGTTTACCCATTTCAAAAACGCATGCTAATGTTAATTAAAATGTGACCTTTTCTCCTCAGAGTACAACAGTGACTTACAACAAGACGTATCATCTGAGACATCCGGGCATTTCAGGGATGCACTCATGAACTTGGTGCAGGTAAACACAAGCTTTCCGGCATTGCTATATAGCTATACAAATATTTAAATACACTAAACAAATAGTTTTGCCTTGTAGATACCTGTGGCAATGTTAACAATCCACAAGTCTACTTAAACAGTATGTGCATCAATTTGGTGACATTAAACATGGCATTTAAAATGCACAATGTATATACACGCGCACAAAGGTATAATTCATATTGTGAAATTACATATCATAAATGTATATTGCTAGACTGCTACACCTGCGTATTGATCTTGATGTCACATTTGACTCAGATATATTTATTTAAGTTGAATTGTGCGTGCCATAGTATTACTTGTAAAACCGCAGCTTAGTCCCAGATACCTTCTCGTGTATTAAAGTATGTGAATAATTGCTTCAGTTACTTTTTTTCTTCAAATTGTATGTATTAATGTATATGAAAAAGCGCAAGTAACAACTGCCAAACATCTCAAGCCCATATTCTGAACTTGACACACTTAAGGTGCTAAACAGCACGATTCACTGCTGCAAAAGAGGCCGCCCA
This sequence comes from Ambystoma mexicanum, assembly GCF_040938575.1. Classification (NCBI taxonomy): domain Eukaryota; kingdom Metazoa; phylum Chordata; class Amphibia; order Caudata; family Ambystomatidae; genus Ambystoma; species Ambystoma mexicanum. Next base: position 869,701,066 of record NC_090937.1, read on the forward strand.
GGCTCCACTGGTATATTCAAATGGGCCTCGTAGAGCACGACAGTGCACTGTGTGGACTGCACCTGTTTTTAGTTGTAACGGGCGCAATCCAATTCATGTAAAATAAGGGCACATTTGTTATTTTACAAAAATGCTGCTGAGAACACAGTTCCTATACACCAAAGTGAGCAGCTTCAACCTTGCAGGATGTTGAAGCTGCTTACTTTGGTGTATAGGAAAGTGTTCATATACACCTGTGTGGTGTAGATGAACCCTTTCATTTAAAGTGAGCAGCTTCAACGTTGCAGGATGGTGCATTTGGTGTATTTGGTGTAAATGAAAGTGTTCATATACACCCGTGCAGTGTATATGAACACTTTCCAAAGCGAGCAGCTTCAACGTTGCAGGATGCAACGTTGAGCAGCTTCAACGTTGCAGGATGCAACGTTGAACGGCTTCAACGTTGCAGGATGCAACGTTGAAGCTGCTCGCTTTGGTGTAAATGAAAGTGTTCATATACACCCGTGTGTTGTATAGGAACACTTTCATGTACACCAAACAAGGCTTCTTGTGGCACTCCTCCAGTTTAACGACACCAAAAGGATAACGTATATGTGCGCTAGTTTAGCGCACATATTAAACTGGCAGAGTGCCGCAAGAATAGCCTTCCAAAAAGCCAGTTTACGAATGTGGCGGTTGCTAGGTTGGTTTCCAACCCATCCTAGCAACAGCCACATGTATTCCGAAAGTGGCCCATTCCTTCCGACTTCGGAAGAATGCGCCACCTTCAGAATAGGTCTTAAGTACCGAAAAGGTTGTTAACTCTTTTAACGTCCTTTTCGGTACTTAACACCTTGATGAGAATACGGGCCTCAGTATAGAATAAGCCATAATTAGCATGCAAAAGAACCCACATTTTGCATCCTATTAGCTCCAGCATATTAGTATTAAATGTTCAATTTGTCTTATCCCTGGTGACATAAATAATAGTCAAACTAACCATGTAATTCAGTGGCAGAGTGCCAATTTTCTTTTCACTAACAATAACCTAAAAACCAACAAAGACATAAACAAGCAGCTCATTTACACATATATATGCAAGTAATCTACATCAACATCACATAGTTACCCAGAGAGTTAATATCAATTGAGATGAGAATAACAAATGAGAATTCCTCAGTTGATTCCTATAATCATAATACCTCCCATGCATTTCACTGAATGAGCCCCATGTATCCAGACAGTAGTAATATGTTCTATTCATCTTCTAATATATCACTTTCTCAAATAGTTGTAATCCAGTCATCTATTTGTGGCTTTTACCTTGTTTTCCAGACATTCAATATTTGTGTTTTGCTTTTACTAGTGCCTTGTTGAACCAACTATTTTGACTTTTATTAGCATCAAAGATATTCATGTCGATAAAACGTATGACCTGGGACGGATATCTTATCGAACAGTTCCTTACAAACTAATGAATTCTATCTAGAACTGCAGACCGGAATCCGCTAACTCTTAGACAACTTTTGGACAACTCCAAATCATGTGATATGAGGAACCTCTACTACCGCACCCCTTGCATCCATCATTCTCCAATAATGCCAATGCTTTCATTCTTCTTGGAGTCCATTCAAACGATGTATTATTACTTTCTGCTGAATTAGTCATATCACCCACCTATTTTGCTCGTACACCATCCTATTGTGTAATACGTATGATCTTTTCAGGTATGAATTGGAAAAGTGAATAACATTCTAGGAGGATTGTCAAATAACCTACATAAAGCTGCCTTGTCTTCTGAAGGAAGAGTTAACATTTCCATTCTCTGCGTCATTACTTCCTGGAGAGATAGATACCTTACTGGTTGCTATCCCCCTGAGTGAAATCTATCAACTAGTGCATCTATGGGAACACTTGCACCTCCCTCTTCCATAATATCCCCAGCTCACCCTTTGCTATCCAGCATTTCCAATATGACATTCTATTCTCTGCTAGTAACGCTGGGCTATGCCACAAAGATGCCTCTTTCTGAAAATACATATTTTGGCCATGCTGCTTCAACCATGAAATTAATATTTCTCGTCTGACTGTGTTTGTTGGAAGAACTGGTCCTGCATGAGGAATCTTACTGATCAGGTACAGATTCTCTAACATCGGCAGAAGAACTATTTGAGCCTCTACATTTAGCCATGGGGAGAGTTCGCTGGATCCTCTCTTAACTAATATGCTGTTTTATTTGGAAGAACATTTTCATAATATTATTCAAGACCTGGGTACCCAAATCCTACTTTCTTGGCGCGACGAGCTAGGGCACAGCAAGGAATTTTCAGGGCCTTACCTTCTCTCCATAAACAACTCTGCCTTTTCAATTTTTAAGTATTGTCATTGCTTCAGTGAAATCTTGATCCAATAGTACACCTCATTTGAACTATCTAACACAGTGGTGCAATGACCCAACAAGGAGCACACATCCAAATAGAACCCTAGGACTAGACAACATCTCCAGGAGCTATGCATGGGTACCTGGATCCTGCACAATCATTCCTGTACTCCACAGATGCCCCCTGTCACCACACACACTGTTTCTTTGCACATCCAACCCCCACAGTCACTGACCCACCCATGGTCCCTGTACATGTACAGGAACCATGCATAGGACCCAATTCCCTCCTACCTGGATGTGCCTTTGTTTCTGTTCCTGCACCTCCCTCTAGAGAGAAGGTGGCACCGTGCCTTGCCATCATGCTTCCTTTAGCAGGGCCACTTTCCCTAGTGACGCAGACACACTCACAGACACACACATGCCACCATGTTTTCTACTGTATGAGATGCACAGTACCTGGAAAGGGCCACAAGAAGGAGCAAACCCACAAAGATGCAAATAGCTTTTTGACACGCTGAGGAGCTATACATGGGGCCCTGTTCCTTAAAAACTACCTCACTAGTGATTTTTGTTCCTGTTCCAGCACCAAATCCCTCTCCCTATAGAAATGAGGTTCCAGTTGTAGTGGTCAGGTGAAAGGGTGTAACGGTGCACCGCTATAATTAGCTTCATTTAGTTGTCAAAACCCTTGCTGTTTTTTATACTGGTTTACCATGAATTGTGAACATCTATGCAGAAAGTCTGTTTGCGAGGGCACAGTGGCTTTGACCTTGCAGACTGAGAGGCGGCATGAATGCGCTCAGATGCCCTTGTCAGGCAGGTGAACGCGTGGGAGACGGGAGACAAGAGAGCAAAGCATATCGGCCCAGGGCTCCACTCGCAGAGTCAAAGGTATGAACACTTTACTTTTTGGCCAACTTACCTGCCGCTGCCTCATGTCCTTTAGTACTGAGTTATTTTCTTTCCGATGAAAGTAAAATACATAAAAAAATAAACACTTCACTTTAAAGAAGACTACATCGGGAGGATAGCTCAAGGGCAACGCGCTCGCCTTGGAAGCAAGACACGCCTGTGCAAGGCAGGTTCGATCCCCGAGTCCATGCTTAGGAACCTCTGGGTATTAAGTACGTGATAAATAACCAGTTAACATTATCATGGGCACTGCAGAAAGAGGCCTCACGAGGAGGGAGGAACACGGGATGGCAAATGACGTTGTTCGGAGTGTACTGTTGTAAAGAGAACGTTATATTGTTGCTTAATGTATTCTTCTACAGGAAAGTGAGACAGAGGAGCCAGCAGGCCTGCTGCATACCAACGACCATGCATGCAGCACCTTAAAGATATACATTTTTCCAAGGCCCGCGGATCTGAAGTACACATTGCAGCATGCCAAAATATCGACTGGTGCTGTGTTGCCAGCTGCTTTTTTTGGGCTGTGGTAGAAAAACAAAGGCCAGTGCAGTGACAGTTTTGTCAGTGATCAGTGTGGAAATTGGACTCTTAATAACAGCCTTCCCACAGGTGAATGCTAGGCAAAGTGCAGCTGGCCTGTGCTGCATGTAGATGTGAAGAATTGGACTATTGTCTGCAGACAAACCTAAAAGGGGTTGTTTGCCTCCCTTCACCAGACCACTGCATAGTAGTATAATGGATTGAGGGGCTCTGAGCAGTCTGTTAAAAGTTAACACCGATCAGACAAGTCCACTCCTTCTGACAAAGGCTTTTTTTGTTACCAACAACCCTGAGTTATATGGTGTTTGGGTTCCTTTAAATGACATGTGTCTGCATTATTTTCTTTTATTCCTGAATTGTTGGTAATTTTACAATCGCGGCATGCAGTCTGTCTGCATGATGCTATGGCACCCATTTCAAAATGTTAGTTGGTGCGCCCATAGGATCCATCTTAAAAAACCCACCTGCATATGTCAACAAATATATAGGGCCTCATTACGAGTCCGGCGGTAGCCGTGCTGGTAAAACCGGCAGGCTGGCCGCCGGACTCGTGACTTTTCCAGCGTCTCGCTTCCTGGAATTACCAGGGTATTATGACCTTGGCGTTCCGGGAAGTCAGGTGTTGGAAACATGGAATTCCCCATTCCCATTTGAGTCCCATAGAATGGGGATGATGGGGATGACGGTAGCACCGGCACCGTTCGTAACGGTGCCGGTGCTACTGTCAAAGTCTGGGAGCGGGTGCCGTTTCAGACCGGCAGGGTCGTAATGACTCCCATAGTCTTAGTTTATAGTTTTCAAATGCAAAAGGGCAGTGGAAAAAATGTTAAGTATGTTTGTTTTTGGTACGAGCAGTTTCAGGTGGCACAGTTTTATACCCCCTGAAGCACATACGTGAAGGGTCTGCAAACTGCAGTGCTCCAGATGTTTTGTACTACGACCCCCCACCAACTCTCACCATTGACCATGCTGACTAAAGCTGGTGGGAGTAGTAGTCCGAAACATCTGCAGAGGCAAATGTTGTGAACCCCTTACAGACCTTATCTCAAAATCAGTACATCATAAGGAATAGGAATGAGTAGTTCACAGCAATAAAGGTAAAGGACGTCTGTGCCTCTGTGTGGTTTGAAAATTATCATGAATCATACTATAGATTGCAATGGATTATAACGGAGAAGGTGTATCATAAGGCATATTGAAATGAGCGAAATCTGTGGTTTAATCACTGAATTTGCATACTATGAGCCAAAGATATTTGCAGCCTCAACACACCAAATAGCTCAAAGCAGGGCCAGAATGGTCTGTGATTATTGAGCACCCTTGGGAGAGGTCTACGTTTTGCCAAGAAAAACACATGTTAAGAAACAGAGCCTTTAGTTTGTGAAGATATATGCATACCACCAGTATCTGTTATGTCTTGATTCTGTAGTGTCCAGATAAACAACGGACATGCTTACTATCCTCTGCGCTGCAACAAAAAGGGAAGACAGCCAACAGTGGTACGGGATGGGTAGGTGGCAAGGGGGCTGCAACCCTAAATGACCACATGAGCAACACTAATTAGCTGTCTTTGTCAGAGGAATAGTGCCCTCAAAGGCTTTGGGAACCATTGCTATTGAACGTGTTGAAGTTCCTACCTACACTCGCCCAGACCTATTTTTGTCCAGCATGGGCATAGGGTTATTTTTCCGTGTTCACTGTGCACTCAGTATAGGAAGAAGTACGTTTTCTGAGGGGCAAGCTGCCCACTTTTGTTACCTGTACTAAAATACATTTATATAAAAAGGCAACTTCGTGGTGCTGTGTGTTTATGGGTTCGTAACAGTTTGACTTTTCTTAACAAACTATTATTATGTAAGGTAATTTAAATGTGTGCTATACTGCAATAACCATGGTATACCGTCATTTGGTAAGAAGGTTATCATGCCATCAAAATATCCATACCGTGACTCCCCCAAATAAGACATAGATGATAAATATAATTTTTATACTGTACGGTGCACAGAGGAACAAGCTAGAAAAAGAGAGCACCAGGCACAGTAATTATGCAAACTACAGCAATGCTCACCAAAAATGATCAAACACCAAAGAGAAATTAAAGTATGACACGTTAGACCACATGGTTAGATAGTGATGTAAAGGCAGAGTTCTGATGGCTCCCTTCAAAAGTGACATGTATTCAGTGTTCGAAGTGTACAAAAAGAAGTAGTGGAACTATGTTCCCTGCTGGTCTGCCCCGCTCTCCACAAAACCCATCGCCAGGCCCCCACCCGCGCGCAATCCAAACCCTCAAACAAACACACCTGCTGTTTAAGAGAATGTTCAGTGCACAACTTTCAACTTCTTCCTGGACTTTCATTTTAAAACTAAACCATTCCGGAACGGTTTCTTTTTAAAATAAAAGTATAGGAACAGTAAAGTTTAAAAAATAAAAAGTAGAGGAGCACCGCTCCCAACCACTCCCACCCACTTCGACCACTGCATGTATTTCTCACCTCACAAAACTGCCAATGGGTTCTTCTTTAACTAGAACGTGAAGGTCATACAGTACGCAAAGACGTCAAGGTCAAGCAGACAGACAGTCAAGCAGACAGTGAGTGGGGAGAGTGACAGCCAATCAAAAGACTGCAATGTTTGACAATGAGAGGGGCTAAATGGGAGAATAGCAGACCACAGTGTACCCCCAGGCTTGGGACATGTGCAATGGTTACACGTAAACACGGTATTACCCAAATTGTTAGTTTACAATTGTTCGAATGAACAATTGACGGAATTTAAAGGGTCACAATTGACCTTTTCACAATTGACCGTATATACATATATATAAATAAATATATATATATATCGGTTTGGTAATATATATATATATATATATATATATATATATATATATATATATATATATATATATATATATAGGGGTTTTCGGGGGTTTGGCGTTGGGTGGGGGTTGTGGGGTGTTTCCCCCCACATATATGTTACAATTGACCTTCACAATTCGGTCAATTGTGAAAAGGTCAATTGTAATTCGAGCAGTTGTAAAACGAACAATTCGTATACAACCGTAAACACAATCTCACACATCATGAACATGCAGTGGAAGCAGATTATTATATATACAACTAGAACGTTAAAAAATACGCTTTTCAAATAACTAATTCTGTACGGCTAGGAGTTATAAATTCTTAGCAATGATTCAAAACCTGTCCACAAGTACCAGCATTCAGAACACTCACATGGAGGGTGGATAAGAAATGAGTTCGCCAAAGTCGTTCACAGCTGGCTTCTGCAAACGGGTTCACAGTTAGAATACTTAGTTCTTTTTTGATACATGGAATATTTTGCTGCCACAGCTTTGAGCTGTAATTTGCATCAAAAGAACTAGCAAGCAGCAGAAGGAATTGGAGGAGGAGAAAGTGCCTTTATAGGGGAGACAAGGGCATGAGAGATGAGGCGCACTGTCGTGCACTCTCCTCTGTGCCACAGTTACAAGTGCAGTAGTATTGCACAGCTGCTGTCTATCCTCTGCACTTGCCTTGGCTCACACTTCACCAGTGGTGGCTGCACTTATCTTTTCTTCATAGCACTTCACCTTCTGCTCTCCTTGAGCTCCACAGCACTGATCCCATATACCCCTCTCCCCTCTGCACTTGCACGGTCTGAACACACACAAGGCATCGTAGGTTCGTCTTCTCCTCCCCATTGTCTCTTCTTATATTGTTGTATTTAATTATTCAGAATCGTTGTAATGAAATTGTCTGTCATTCCCTGTCCCCTCCCAGTTGCCCTGTGGGCGCTTTGAAAAAGTATTTGCTTCCTGTATAAGCGCCTAACAATTGAACAATAAAATAAAATAAATAAATACATTGTGCTTCACATGCCAATACTCGTGGACAGATCAGGTAAGTCCCATCCAAGGTTGCAAAACAACATCCCCAGTGTGCATGCAAAGAAAGGGAGCAGCTACTGAACGGTTGTGGAAAGCGGGAATATCAGTGAGGAGAGCTCCGATGTTCAAAAACTATATTTGAACTGTAGAGGCCTCATACAGAAAGAAGATTTGGAAGGGAATGTGCGGGGCGCGAGCATGCTGTCTGAAGATCCGGTGCAGCGTGCATGATTGTGAACGTTGAAAGAAGCACGATACAGTTAGACGTATAGAAAAAGAGATGACTTTTTACAGTACTCTACTGAATCTGTACAGTACAAGGGACAAATGCCGTTCACACCACACGATAGTTCAAGGTAAAGTAATCACAGTGCATACTGTGGTCCAGGTGCCCACTGACAGAGAAGCCAGTTTCTCTGTGTGAAAGTTGTGTTAACGTGAACATGTGCCACAGTCATAAGGAGATGATTTCTATGGCATTTTATCGAATGTATGATCACAGTCTGTTAGTGTCAGACTTGCTTGTTCTATGCACAATAACCCAACTGCCAAACAGTGCCTTGGCCATCACTCCCTTCTTTCATAGGGTGCATTCTGGAAAGGGGCATTAGGTCAACGCTACTGTTGTATCTCCTAGCAAAAGAGTTATGGGCATAGCCACTTGGACCAAGAACATTAGATAAACGCCAGTTAATGAAACTTGCGATCAGGATTGGTTTAGGATGTGTAATAAGGATCAGTGTGAAGGAGGGGGAAATGGGGCAAGGCAGTGGGAGGTGTTATAAATACTGTACAGCACAGAATATATGCTTTTCATGCTAGCGATTAGTACATTCTAGAAAGGCTTGGTACAGTAGTTGTATGAACCACAATCGCCATGGACGCATGCTGCCACTGCCTAGAGCAATGGCATTGAGGACACATGGTTAGCCGACTGGTCATATTCTCTTGGAAGTCCCTTCACAGTGCTGTTGCTGAAAGATGTAACTATTATGAGATTGAGATGGTACACCACTTATATCACAGACCCTTTTCAAATACCCCGGGTCAAAATGGACCATGAACCAGGCTGGTTGGTAAAATACAATATTTATTTATTTATTTTAAAATTCAAAAGAAATCATACAATTTTTAATATGGAGCAGCAATCACCAATGGGGTGATAATTACAATGAGAATGTGAGCAATGCACATGGTCTAACCTTCTAGTGAAACATATACACAGCACAGCAGAATAGGAGCACTTTTTGATTTAGGAAAGATAGCACCCAAGTTAGAAATTCCCTCTGCAATGTTCCCTCAGCCCACAAATAATCAAATCTGAGTGGATACACAGACACAGCAGGTAATCAGGAATAAGAGATAGAAAACAGATAAACAGGATCCAAATCTGACCTTCCCTCCCCAAATAATCGGTTTTAAAATTGAAAGGCAAATCTCGCTTAAACTAGATTTAATGGCTAAGAAAAGAGGAACGCCACCCGTGAATATGAAAAGTTGCGCTGCAGTTGTAGCCCTTCACGCAGTGTACCCCTTTTCTTAAAGGAAAATTAATGTATTTAAACACAATATCGCTGATGACTTAGGATCTATGCAAAAAAGAAATGATGAGAAACGTGGCGCTAACACTAGTGCAGGCACAGGGGTGCAAGAATGATTCTGACAGTTTTACAAGATAACAGGGTAAGGATAGATAGCTTAGAGAGTAGGATAAGGACAAATGCAAGACAAGATATATGTGTTTCTCTGGGGTGGTGATACTTACAGTCCACTTTTAGTTTGGGGTTTTGGACCGTCACTACACAGCAGCGCACCTGGCAAACCGCTGGGCAGTTCTGGTAACCGGATGGCACTGGACTGGCAATTCTTGTCACTGGATACTAAAGATCAGCTGGATGGCAGGTTTGCAGCAAGCATGCAGTAAGTGGGATCAGGATGCTTCACAAAAACACCACAGCTTTCCCCTTTCGTTATTTGGGAATTTTAGTGGGATTTCAGAATTGAGGCCTTGCTGGAGCAGGATCAGCAATGTTTTTGCCTTGTATTTGGGATCTGGATGGATGGATCAGGAACGCAGCACAGGAACGTCAGGAAGAGAGTGTGTGTAGAGTCTTGTCAGGGACTCTTATTTATAATGCCTAGTGACATCATCAAAGTATATGAATGGGGCAGGCTTAACTAAACATGCCTCTAACAATGGGATTGGAGAAGGGTGATAGTCTCTGCCTCGCTCTCAGCTGGTTGGACTTTTGCAAAATGGTGTCAGATTTATGGTGTGACTTTTACAATGTCCAAAAACCTCCCACAGTTACTTTAACTAAAATCAGAATTTGCCACAAACATACATGTATACAATTGCAATTTCTTAGAAAATTATATACACAGGTTACATATTTTGTGCAGCACATTGCAGTCCAATCCTCCGGTCCGTAAGACCTTGTTTCGCCCTTCTACCAGTTTTTTACAGAATAAACTACATCTCCCAGCATTCTGGGAAATAGAGAGCTCACGTGATTTGCCGGCAACGTCTGCGTCCCTCTGCATCATTATATGCAGCTCTGGGACACTGCTCAAGTGCTCCTTAACAAGTGCTTTTCAGGTTGTTAAGTCGCATTCTTGTTACTCTGTTTTCCTGTTATCCGAATCCTGTTTACCGTTTTTGACTATGTTTTTGTGGATTACCCTTCACTGTTTCCTGACGCTCGGTTCCGTCCGCTTCTACTGCTTACCTGGTTACCGGAAACTCGGCGCTTCCAACAGACTGTGTTTTCGCCTACTCCTGAACTTGTTATCAGCCGAACACTGCTGGGCTCTGCTGTATGTTGCAACTCGCCCCACACTCTCTGGGAGTACAGCCTGTGGTGCTCAGCGACTCCGGTTTTGCTAACCGCATGCAAACTTTTTGTCCTAAGGTTTCTTTTCCGTTTACTGCTGGTATCTGTTTTGGGAAACGCTACACCGCTTTCAATTCCTTCATCCCCACTAAGCAACTTTTCTTCTAAGTGACATTGGGACGCTCTGCTGACTCGTTACTTGGTCACCCCCTGGATTTCACATTACCTTGCTTTTGAAACACTCTTTGGACGCTCTGCTGAGGATTCCTGACCTTCACATAAGGACACTCCTTTGGGATTGATTTTTGGGATGCTCTCCTGTTTACCTGGGATTTGAACACTGGTTAGTTAGTCGCGCCTTCGTGCCGCCGGGGTTAGCTAGTTTCAGCCTTTTGGCTTTTCTGGGAACTCTGGAACACTCACCCATTTTCTGCTTCCTTCACTTCTGGAATTCAGTAGGTTTCCCATTCCTTTCTCCATCACTGCAGGTAAGAGTGGGGTTGCTGAGGGTGGTGTGGCTGGGAGACACTGGTTGAAACCTTTATTTATGGTATTTGTACTTTTGTGTTTTTTCCTTAGCTCTGTTGCTGCTCCTGACTTTTCACCCAAAAGCTCGGCCTGTCAGGTGTTTCTAGTCCTGCAAGCTGTGATCTTGGGGGGAAGGTTTATTTTGTCAACGGTCTACTTCTACTGTTGATACTCCTATCTTCAGATAAAGGAGTAGCTCAGTAGTGATTCCTCTACTAGATCATGACACATAAGGGATGTATGTACAAAAATGAGCATTTGCAACATGGTTGCTTTTCTCGTAATCTGACAGACTTTGCCATTTCTGTCCCCAAGGTGTCAATGAATTCTACCAAGTCTTAAAAGAAAGCCCATAAAATTATATTTAAAACTGTGAACTTTTTACATTTTTACAAATTCTTGCTGCAGACATAAAAAGTCTTTAAAGTGTATTTATAAAGTAGTCTTTGGAAGCAAATGGCAGTCGGTGTCACTGGATCATTTTTTCCTTCCTTCAACTGTTACTAACTGTCATTTCCTTCAAAGCAAGGTGGGGGTTTCTCAGCTTAATTGAAGGTTTCCTTCACACTTCACAGGTTAGTGTCCTAGGAGTCCTATTGTCCCATCCTGGAGCACAGATGAATGTCTGACAAGCGTGTGAACTTTCTTTGTCCTGGCAAATTTAAAGTTTTTCAAGCTGGCAATTATCACTTTTGTGTCCTGAAAGTTTATGGTGTGTCTCCCTTCCTAGGGGAAAGTTTCAGGGCTGGCAACTGGAATAACCGTTTTATTTTTTGGGAGCTTGCAAATTCAGCCCATGTGTTTTAAATATGTATTTTCTTATTTTGGGTCCAGAATTAAAACAAACCTGTGGAATAAAAATAGCCCCTGCATGTATTTTCACAAGCCACAAACCCCTTCTCATTGCTAGGTAATGGCAGGCTTTGCTTCAACAGTTTACTTTTTAAATGGGCATTTATCTCCTTTAGTTTTGCAAAAGCCCATTTTTACACATGTGTTGAAAACTGCTAGCATTTCCTTTCAAATTCGATTTTGCCATCTGCCTTCCCAATATTGCCTTGCAGCCATAGTTAGTTTCTTGTACACAACAGTCTGTATAATAGCAAAGGTCTCCTGGAATGGACATGTGCACCGAGCTATGATTTCTTCTGCAGGGTTCATTCCTTTGGCACTTTATAGCACAAAATAAAGTGTTTCCCGTGCACAGCACAAAGTGAGGTTTCTTGTTGATTTCTCTCAGAGTTGCTTTGACAGGGCCTGTCATTCAGGGATTATGCCTGGTTTTGGTGAGGCACAATGAAATATCCTGGGCATGGCATGGCCTTTTTTATCACTGTAGTTTAAGACAGAACAGATGGAATTAGCGTCAAAGCAGCATTTTTAAAGGGTGAAAATGTTTCATTTTGAAGGGGAATTTTGGGTTTTCAACAAAGCAGTGCTGCCTTTTCACTTTATTCCCTTTTTATGTTTCAGAACACACTGGAACGCTCCTTCAATGTGTCCCCTTGTTCCATCTTGCCTGAAGTGTGCTAGACAGGATGGTGCAACCATCTTTTTGTTGCTGCAAAAATGCAGTTTTGAGGTCCTGGTGCGCACAGGAGCCAGCGCAGTCATTTGCTGTTTCCTGCACACATGCAACTTGGTGATGTGGTGAAATACTGTTGAGTGGGTCAATGTATCCCACATTAACACCAAGCACAGCAACCACCACATGAACGCACCTGCCTTCTCGCTTACAATGAAATGTTTAGATGGGGAGCAACTATGACCATCAGATCTATGATGCTTCCTCGCAGCAATTTGCTCGAGGCCCATTTGGTTGAATTTCGTTTATGACATTTTACTGCAAAAAAGCAGGGGGGGCCTGCAACTCCCACATCCCCCCAACTTTCTAAACACCTAAACCAACACCATCTACATTTTGTGGTAAAATGTGGTAAAAAACCTATGACCAAATGGCTTCGAGCAAACTGGTCTGCGAGGAAATGTGGTAGTTCCTGACTGTCCATGGCCACCTTCACCAGAAATCCAGTGGGGAGCCAAGGGGTATGTGCCAGAGCTTCATGACCGATAGACCTAGCCTGGGCCCAGACAACCCCACACTTTGGTCTCTGTCCTCCCCTAAAATCTACAAAGGGGTCCCCTAAATGATAATGTTAATGTTAAATGTATTTGTGCAGCTCACTGACACCACCAGAGTGGTCCCCAAGCCCTCTGGCGAATCTGAAAAGGGCAGGAGTGGGGGGATTAGTAGGGAGTAGATGGAATAGGAAAGTGAGTGTTCTGATGTCCTGTTATCAGCTTTAGTTCGGTTCGAACTGTTTACTGAGCTTCACTGTGGTTTTCGGGTCGGTGTGACTTCCCAATGTGCTCTTGTGCCGAGTTATGTGTTGTTTGTCTGCTGTTACAGTGTGCTGATGTACGTTCAGATTTCTGTGCAAAGAAGTGGTTGCATTAGTTTTTGCATGGGAAGTGTATGCAGAAAGTTGAGGTTTTAGAGTTGGGTTAGCAAGTTTTCTTACCTCTTTAACCTTGTGTTTCTTTTTTTAGTTTTATTTACAGCATTTACTTCATTATAAAATTTTGCCAAAACACAGAATAAAGAGACAATAGGTACAACAAAAGACAAAGAACTGCTCAATAAATATCAAAAGAAACACAATGAAATGGTAAAATTCACAGTACAAAATACATAATACATACCATTTTAAATGTTCATGAAAACTTAAGTTAATCATTTTATTTCTTAAAACCAAAAGCATCCAGCTATTTTAAAAATCCAACTCTCCCTGTCTCCTACTTAATCTTCCAAAACCAATTTAAATATTTCATCCATACATTTTATCAACGCAAAAGTCAGTTTAAAATGTTCTACCCAGCATAGGTAATCTCACCATTCAAGTGCACTCCTGGAGGATGTTTCTTGTACAAATTCCCCCAGAAATGTTGTTCTCAAATGTTTTAAAGCTGGACAATAAAGTGTCAAGTGCTTTAGCATTTCTTTATGGGCCTTGACCTACATTCCCCCTGGTTATCCGAAACTTGGCTATGAGTATTCAAGATCTCTCTAGTGTAAAATATGTTCATCCTGAATCTCATAAAGAGGGCATAATATTTAGGACTAGGGAGTTTTACCAAGTATTCAGGCAATGTATTCAGCGGTTTTGTTTTCTTACCCAAATATTCAAATAGCCTATATTGTGCCTTTTGTGTTTCAGTTGAATTCCAATCCCGGTTCCATATTTCTTTTCTACTCTGTGATATCAGCATTGACCAATAGTGAAGTACATCGATTCCGCCACAATTCCAAATCTCCGTCCAACTTATTTCCCTTTTGATTGTTGCAATACGTCAAATTATGTGGGTGGCTTCCCTATAATTAGTTTTCGTTAGAGCAATAGGGACTTCTAAGCCACTATGGCATATATTGAGAGGAGTCCTAATTCATGCCTTATTATTACTGTTGGTACACTGCGGGGTAAGTGAATGACTCTTTTCCAAAACAAGCTTTCTAACATGGGTCATATTTTCCATGTTAGACATAGCAAGGCCTCCGCTCCATAAGCTATGATTGGAATTACCTTTTGCTTATACAATTTGAAGATCGGGAGGAGTACAAGAAATAAGGTCACTCAAGCCCTTTATAGAGGCCACAAAACAACAATTGCAGCAATTGAATGACAGGTGTAGTGCATTTGAAAGCAGAATGGATGAGGCTGAGAACAGAATTAGTATTGTGGAAGATATATCACCCAGAGTTAGTTGTTAGAGGTATTTTGGCTGTATTTTTGATTGGTGTTATTTTTGGTTTGTGCTATTGTTGGTTGGTGGTATTTTGTGGTATCGTGATGAGCCTAGCTTCGGAGTACCATCTAATAATTGTTCTTATACCGGGGTCACTAACGGTAAGCAAAGACTGGACTTAGTACACTCAAAATGATGAATTTATGCCCTTGAAGTATTTTATTTCCAGTACCACAATATTCCCTTTTGGCTTGCATCTCAAAATACATTTACCATCTACATGAAATACTATCATTCACTCAGAGCCCCCAAAGAAGAACTCACTTCACAGTGATCAGTTGGTTTTATTTTTTTTACCACATGTGATAAATGAATTACTGCCTGTGGTAAAATGAATTTACCACCCGCTCTGCATCAATCTGTATGCCAACCCAAGAAACCTGAACACTGAATAAGTAGACTGAGGCTATTTCACCTTTTTCTTGGATTCTTTATCAGAAGTAAAAAATATGAAGCATAATAAGCACAACTCATTTGCAGATACTTTCCCTGTGATTAATGATGGGCTTCAAAAGGCTTTTCTGTATAAAAAGAAGTCTTTCCTGCAATGGGTTTCAAAACAATCTATTCGCAACAATGTCCAGAGTTCTGCCAAAATTAACCTTGACCTCTACAACTAATCTTGGCAGGGTATAAGCTTCTGTCAAATCTGAATTTTATCACATTAATGGAGAAACAAGAACATGGTTGTCTACATTTAAAATATACAGTGCAGTACCTAAAAAAATGAATTACCCACTGTACACTAACTGATCACAAATCATTTACTCGCACCTCAATTAACTGAATCACCAAGAATAATAGTTGATCGTGCGTGTGTCCCTGGCTGCCAATGACCCCACTCTAGTTGCCAGACAGAAGAATTCTTTACCTGGTTCACTCCCTCTGCACTTGGAAAGAGCCTACAAAGTTCTCTGCCAGCCTTTCTGTTTTTTTCTGTCACACGCTTCTGCCAGGGTCAGCCAAAGATTAAGACTGCCCAAGGCTGCAAAGTCTTCTGAGATAACTGCCAGCCCAAGAGCCAGAGAGAGGGTTTGCCCTCCTGACAGCCTTTTAAGCACTCTCTCTAAGCCTGGCATTGTACATAGGTTGCACCTATATGAAATGTAAGAGTGCCAGTTTTTTTCTGTGATGTAACATGTCAGTCAAAACCACCTCCCTTACAAATCAGCCAACCCTCTTGAAAGTTCTGACCGTGTTCACGCTGACTACTTAGAATGGTAGCAACAGAAGCAAATAGTTACATCTCACTGCTATTTCCTAAAAGCCTTTTAAACAATAACATTGTTTTTAGCAAAATGGATTTCACATTCCACAATTCTGACTTGTCACGTCTTCATTTAAACACAGCGCAGCATCAATTCTGCACGTTTTATTTATTGCATTTCGAGGCTAACCTTGCACAGCCCAAATGCCTTAGACACTGGGTTTATCAATCTGCACCAAGTTTGTACACAATCATGAACTGATTTGCTCTGAATATTAGTAGGGATTGGAGGATAGGGATTAAGGTTTAATAATTGTTAGTTGTTATGTTTAATTGCAATTAGTTCATAACTGTGATGTGGAACAAGTGAACATGCTGTGCAGTATCAAGTTCGATTTCATCTTTTAGCTGGCATGTGCTTTATGTATGTGCTTTATGTATACACAATACTGACATATACTGGATTCAACCTGAGTCTCACACCCTTGCTCACAATTGGAATCAATACTTTATCCTTATTGAAATATGGAGCCCTTGCTAAAATGTGGAGACAGTGTTGAAATTTGGAGTCACCGCTCCCTACACTTCCCTCCTTTTTTTTCTGCTGGGACTTAACCAAAGTCACTGCGGAAAAAAAATAAAAGAAACTTTAAAATATGTGCACTTTGGCTAATAGGATTTTCCCTTTCCCATGCATCACTAGTGTGAACATCATCATATGCACCTTAACTGTAATTGTGATCAGCCAAAACAAAATGATCACTATTGAAATCCCCATAATCACTAAATGTCTCTCCATCCAGGTCCCCCAAACAAATATGTCTGTTTCTGTCAGGCCTAAATCACTCAGTAATATTATTTTTATTTAAATTCATCCTAATTGTGCATATATATTTTAATATACTCAATGTCGGGATCCATGGGTAACATATTTTTCTGAAAGAAATCAATGTTCTCTACTTTCTCCTCCCATAAGTCCCATTAGTCAACATCTGCATGGAAAAGAGTCAACCAACCAATTGACACTACCATGCTGTAACTGTTTGACAATAAAAGAACCTTGATTGAGGTGCGTAATTGTATAATTTGTTACCGAAGTACTGACCAACCACCTGTGCTTACTTAATCTAGCTTGGGTCAGCTCCTCATTCTTTGGGTTACCTATCGACACTTCACATCCTTCTGAGGCCCCATGGTCTGTCCTCAATCCGCAAATAGCACCCGCTGCATCAGGCAACAAGCATCAATGGCTTCCCTGGACATACATAATTCTGCTCCTTGAACTTCACACAACTATCTAATTTTGGAATCGGATACAAGTCAGGTTCCCACGCTTGATTGCCACCATTTCTGGAGTCACAATTTTTAAATATTTATCTTCTTGCCAAAATCCTACATTATGTACTAATTTAGTCTGATAAATCAATTGTGGAGTAGCAAATGGAACTCATAGCAGAAAACCCACTTCCATTCTCTCTGTATCAGTGTACAATGGGATTACATGCCCTATTTCAAATGCAATCCTTTACTGAATTATTTCCACCTCTCTTTGTGTAATTTTGTACCATCATCTGATGAATGATGTCACAAAGTACTGGGGTATAGGACCTTTAATCAATTGAAACACTCTGTTTTGAATTTCACGTATGTTCTAATATTGTGGCCTGCTCATTGAGGGTCAAAATTGTCTGGTTCACATAACAAATCACTTCACTCTGTTCACCCTTAAGTCCATCTAAGGTTTGTTGTAACATTCCTAGGTCATGTGCCAATTCATGTGCTTTGCTACCTAATGTTTTTACAGATGCAGAGATAGCTGTTTATATTGTCATGCCCACCACAGTGCCAACTTTGGTCTTTACAATTGTTGCAACCAAAAGACTGGCCACTCTTTTCCCCCTTCTTTTCTTGATACTAGATGAACACATGAAAGTTTTCTCTAACTGTAGCAACACCTCTTCGACTGATTTTTGTGCTTCCTCTCTACAAGACCGCACCCATTCCTCCACTTGCACCGATTTATTTCTGATACGTTAAGAAACCTTTCAATCACCAAATCTGGGTTTAAGCTAGCATACATGTTTTGATACAAAAGTCTTCTATTCCCTAGTATAAAACCTGGTGCTTCTTCCACTGCAATTCCTGAAACTGGTCCTGGTTCTTTCACAACTTGTCCTTCCACAAAAGGGATGCATGGATTGTTCATCGTAGCTATCAGCACCAAAAAGGAAAAGAAAAGGTATTGTATCCTTCGACCATATGTGGAACGCAGCCACTTTATCTTTCCTCTGCAAGTGGGGCCTCCTTCAGGGTTACCACCTTCTCCCCCTTTTCCGAGGGGGTCTTTTCCAGGGGACTCCACTCCATTGGCATCCTCCAGAGATCTGGCACACTCCAACGTCTAGAGTGCTGGCGCGATGATCAGTTAATTTCTAAAGCAAAAAGAAAAAGACAAATTAGGAATCAAGTACATAAATCCATTCTTTATTTCCTTTTCTTTTGGATATCTGAAATCAAAAATTACATATGCATATAAATGCAGATTATACACAAAAGTACAATATAATGTAGCAAGGACACCTTTTCAGGACCATCTGAAAACAGCATGGATTAAGTACAAAAACATAATACAGTACTTTTCCAGGCATATATTTCAAACACAACCAACCTCAACGCAGAATCTAATGGAAAGATAATACAAATTAAATAAACCATTGCTACAAAATGTGCTTCCATCCAAAATCCCACCTAATCTAATCATACTCACCCAATCTAATTCCCACCTTTCTCATCTCTGATATCTATTTTACTTAGCTACTATACTGGCTTTCTTAATTATCTATTTTTTTATTTGTTTCCTGAAATCTTTGGCCTCATATTTTCATTTATGTACTCACCTATTTCATCCCTCCTTTCCTCACATATCATTATAAAGACATATGCAGTTACTCACCTGATGTATCTCTCCTTTTGATCTTTTGCACTCCCAGTTGATATTGTTCAAAATATTTACACCTGCTTACCTGCAATGGTAAATCTATTTGATATGCAAGCCCTTTATTTCCAGAACTTAACTTCATTTCTCATTCCCTGGTTTCTCCAATATTTTCAAGCCTTTTAATTTCATGTTTCGGGTGGAAGGGCATAATCTGGTTGACATGGAAAAAATTGTTACACTGTTAACCCTCCCTCCTTTTTGGTGATTCTGTAGACTTCAGATTAAACCTTATCTACAATTTCAAATGGACCGGACCATGATACAAGGAATTTGGAGTTTTCATGTTTACCTTTTCCAAAATTAAATTTATATACCTGGTCACCTACTTCATATTCTCTCACAGATGGTTTCCTATCATAAAATGACTTTGCACTGTCAGCAGCTTTTTACAAATTTTGCTGCGCAAATACAAAAGCATATTGCAAGTGCTTTCTCATTTCTTCCACATATTCATGGATTGTGGATTGTGGATGCACTAACAAGGACCTGTTCTTTTGTTCTGTAAAGTAGCTTTTGTGGCAAAACCATTTTCCTACCTGTCAGAATTTCATGGGGGCTGACATTTGTTGATCTAGATGCTGTCGACCTGAGAGCCATTAATACCAAGGAAGTCGCAGATCCCAGCTAGATCCTGCTTCAGCGACACACTTTGTTTGTATGAAATGTCCAAATTCCTCTTCACACCAAAGATGTACCACATTTTTGTCATTACTACACTAGTGAAATTACTTCCACGGTCAAATTCTATTCACTGAGGTAAACCAAATCTTCAAAAGATATGATTGACTAACAAAGTGGCTGTGGTTGGGGCGCTGCAATCTGGGTCTTGAATACATTCCACCCATTTGGACATTAAACAAATGACCCTAAACATATACCTGTTTCCCCTTGCACAGGCCCCACAAAATCGACTTGTAGATTGCACAATGGGAGTGTCAAGCCTCTTTTCATTAATGGCGCCCTGCGAGTTTTGGAAGCAGACTGAAATTGCTCACACTAACCAGCCTCTGTTGTAGAGTTCTACATACTGTTATATATGTGTGGCCAATAGGCATTATATTTTAAAATGTCCAAAGTTTTCTGAGAACCTCTGTGACCTGCAGTTATGACATCATGGGCATGATGTAACATCAATCCCCGAAATGACAAAGGTATACCCTTTGGATTTGGCCTGTCACGGATTCTCTAATCATCAACCCATCTTGTAAACTAATTCTCTTTTTGCTTTTTAATAACCCCCTCAGCTCCTCTTTCCCTTTGCAGTCCTAGTCAGTCAGAGGATTTTGTTCTGCATCTAGCAAGTGGTTGTAAAATGTGCCTATTTTAAGATCCTCCTTTTGTGCCTTAATCAAGTCTTGATCTGGAGTATCGATACTCCACTGTGCCACGGGCTGATGAATTGTTTTCAGAGATTTGGAGCATGTTATCGCATCCACCTGGATTTCACCCATCAGGTGTTTAATGGGAAAGAACTCACCCATCACAGCCCTGATTTTGGCTAATTGATCTGCCTTGCCATTTTCTTCTTTGCCTTCCCCTGGTGTTTTCAAATGACCATGTATCTTCCTCCAATGGATGATCATGTGATTTTCTGAAAGAAGCTTGTCTATAGCTTGAATCATTTTGCCATGTTCAGTAGTTTCTTGTTATATGCAAACCTTCCCCTCACTTTCCAGCCGGGTAAATATTCCACCCAACTATTTTGTACATAATCAGAATCAGTGACTAAAACATTTTCTTTAAGTTCATTTTCCACTGCTGTAGATAATGCTTTACAAATGGCGACCAATTCTGAAACTTGACTGCTTTTGGGGGCTAGCCTCATGCTTACTCTCGGGATGCTATTGCATTTAATCCAACAGTTTACTATTCCTGCCACTAGTTCTTTTTCAGAATCACCTTCAACGTGATATGCGCATCCATCTACATACACGGTTTGGAGATCCTTACATGTTTGTTCACTGAAGTACTTGTGTGGGGATTGCTCAAATTCACCTACATTTGTTTGTAATTCTGTCTTCAGGCACACAAACAGCTGCACAGTCATGTAATTCTGCTAGCCCTTGAGCAACTGGGCTCTTTTTGTTCTGTCCATATCTCACCTCCACTGGAAATCCCTGAAGTGCTAATGTCCATGAAGAGATTCTTGACTGGGCAAGATTCCCTGATCTGATCCTTTTACTTTGCAAGAACTGAAGAGGCTGGTGATTTGTTTCAACAATCACTCTCTCTCCTTAAATTATGGCACTGAAATGTTATAATGCCCAGACAGTGGTCAGAAGCGCTTTTCACATTCGTTAAATGTGGTCTCTACCTGTGACAATGCCTTGCTAGCATAGGCAAAGGTTTTGTTATTTGCATTGTGTTTTTGATATAACACTGCTGACATACATTGATCTGTGAATCCTATTTCTACGAAGAAATCCAGTTTTTTTATTGGATATGCCAAACATGGCTCTTTCATTAACCAGCTTTTAAACTTGGCCACTGCCTCATTCTTTTCCGTCTCCCATGCTTCAGTGAACTCGTCAAAGGTTGTGTAATAATTGCATAATTTTAAATAAACTTCCGGTTGTAACTTGATTTTCCTAACATGCTTTTTAAACGTTTCATATTAGTGGGATCTTTTAGTTTCTGAATTGCCTCCTCCTTTATCTTTTGTGGGTTTAACCAACGTTCTGTCCCTTCATGGCCTAGGAAGTTTACTCTTTTTCTACACCACTGTGCTTTCTGTCCAGATATCCTTTCCCCAGACCTCTGTAGCTGGCTGAGTACATGTCTAATTTCATTGAAATGACTTTTCAAATCTTCATTTTTGATTAGTACATCATCCACATAAACTATTGTTTCTCTTTCAGCTGCAGAGTGCCTTGCTCAGGAATATACCAAACTCACTGCCACCATTGACATATCCGAAATGGGTCTGGGACCAGGCATATTGTGATTAGTCAAATGAAAATGCAAATACCTTTTGTAAGTCTTCAACTAGTGGCACACACCAGTATCCAGCTGTGACATCCAAGGTGGTAAATACCTTTGACCCATGAACCTGTGCAAGGCCCTGATCAATAAATGGAAGTGGCCATGATGAAATAGGCACCTTCTTGTACAATTCTCTTAAGTCTGCACACACACGCCATAGGCCATTGTGTTTTGGCACACTTAATAAGGGAGGATTTGATGCACTATGAATAGGCCGAATGTTGCCTCTAGATTCTAGATTTTTAATTATTTCAGCCAGTGACTCCAGACATGCCAGCGCTAACCTATATTGTCTCACAAATACTGTCTCCCTATCATGTCCTTCTGGTAGTGTGGCAACATGCAAATCGGTCAGGCCACAGTCATAGGCATCTTTGGCAAA
Source organism: Ambystoma mexicanum (assembly GCF_040938575.1). Taxonomy (NCBI): domain Eukaryota; kingdom Metazoa; phylum Chordata; class Amphibia; order Caudata; family Ambystomatidae; genus Ambystoma; species Ambystoma mexicanum. Next base: position 869,723,504 of record NC_090937.1, read on the forward strand.
AACCTGTTTGAACTCCATAAAAATTTTCATCAACTGGTCTTTTTCTTATTCATTCGCACAAGCATCTGCAGTCTGAATCTGCTCCTCTATCATTGTAGAAAACTCTGGAAAATCCTCCAAAGGAGAGACTTCTGTGCTTTCCTCTAAATGTTTGGCATCTTTGGAGAGCCGCTACCCTCAAATATTTTGGAATATTGACCTGCACTTCAATATACTGATTTTTTCTTTGATATTCACCTAATTGTAATATGACACAATCATCCTGATGACAGCATATAATGTCACTTGGCTCACAAGGGTACACAGACTGAACTTTAAATATTCCTTTTGTCTTAGAATCCAATGATTCCCATAATTCACACTGTGCAGTCACATAACTTTCAGGGATATTCCCGATCACTGGGTTACTGAAATCAGCAGTGTAGTCATATTTCTGTACTGCCATTCCTAACACTGTATTTTCCTCCAAATGAATGTCTTGACACCCTTCATTGTCCACCAGTATTTGAATGGGTCCAGCCCCAATCTCTACCAATGGTGTATATTCACATTCTAATCCTTGCTGTTTTATGGATTCATTTAGGCACTAAATACATCAGAATCTTTCATATGTTGTCCCTTTCTGTATTGTAATGCTACTGTAAATTGTCTGATAAATGTGGGAATGGTACAATCCTTTGTCACTTGAAGTTCAATTGCATATGGCATCATTTGGGCACAATGGCAAGCTTGTGTCTTGTCTTCAAATTCAGGTGCAGCTCCACCCAATCTGAACCAGACCTTTTGATTTAGAAAGTCTAACACCATACACATTCTGTGCATGATGTCATTTCCCTAATATAAGTTGTTTTGTGTTCCGCTCACAATCCACACATTGTGATGAATGCTTTTAGAGCCAATTGTAATCTTTAGCATGCATCTTCCTACAATTCTTTGTCCCAATGCAGGATCATCTAGTCCAAAAATGTGTTGATTTTTTATTTTAACTGCTCTCTGTCAAGTATTTGCCTGGGTACCTTTTCATTAATGAAACGCCTTTCCTGCTCAAGCGGCAAAGTGGCTTCAATCATTTCAGAATACCCATTCACATGGATGGCTGCCCTTCTCCCATGTGTATTTCTGCAATTGTTGGAATGCATTTTTCCTGATCTGACTCTGGAGTAATATTTGGTTTGCATGTTTCTTCATTTCGATAAAAACGCAATATGTTTTCATCTATTTCTGTTTGCCAGTTTTTCTTAGGGTCCAAATAAACCTCCACAGATTGTGTCTCTTTTTCTCCTCTGGTATTTCATTAATGGGTGTGACCAACACTTCCTGTCTAATCCTATGCTTTCCTATCTTTATGTCAACCCCAGTGACGTCTTTGATAGGTATTTCTTCCCCATTGAAATTGTGCACAGGGCCTTCACTTTGCCTCACCTTTATATCGTTTTGTGAGGATCTGCCCTCATTGATACTTTGCATCAGTTCCTTTGACATTATTGTTGCTTGGGCACCTCTGTTTTCATCATGGCACAGGTGACTAGCTAGTCACCTGTCATTACGTGCAAGATCACTCCTATGACCTTCTGCACCTTCACTTGGTTGTTGCTTTTGAACTTCAAATAATTTTCCTATTTGCTCAGACAACATTTTAACGTGGGCCTCAAAGCACTGAAACCTGTCCATGTCTCTGAAATCCTCTCTTTGTGGCCTGGGCTGAGAATGGTTAAATTCACCCTGATTAGGCCTGTTCTGGTACCTTTCAGGGAATTGATTTATGTTTGTGTTTCCACTGAAATCTCGTGACACAGGAGGTGGAGAACGTGGAGTGAACATCCACTGACCATGGTCAACCCGTGGCAGGGACAGACTATATTAGCGGGGTACATAATTCATATTTTGCCTTTCATTTGGTGGGAACTGTTCCCTATGCTGATTTCCATTTTCAGTGAATCTATCCACATACTTGATCTTTCTTGGTGGCCATACACCATTGCGTTTGGGTCAAATCTACTCTGGGCCCCTAATGTCTGGTAGGGGCCATTGTACATCTGATTTTGATTGTCATTCAGGCCTGGCATATCATGGTGAAACCCCACTCTGGGAGAACTACCAAGGTAACAAGGACTAATGTAAGAACTTCTGTTGCTGGGATCAATGAATTGGAACATAGTAGTCTTTGGTCATGTTCTCTGTTGAGAAACACGCCTTTGATTAGGTGTCATGTCATTCTTTGCCTGAGTTTGGGCTGATTCTAGCAGCATCTTTACAGACTTCAACTCCAAAATCAATGGTGTGGATTCCTTAGACTTTGATTTTGTCTCTTCATTCCTAGGCCCCTCCTATTTCTGCTTAAATATCACCTCATTCAGTTTGGTCCCCCGTTCAATTATTCATTCAAATCGGTTTTTCCTGTCAAATTCATGTATTAATTGGGAGACAATGTCGTTTTGGAGCCCATAGAAATATGAAGTTTTAAATTCTACTGAGTTAAGGTTAAAGGTCACATCAAAACGTCAGAACGCCCTTTTTAAGTTTTGAAAGAACTGGTTAGGGGATTAATTTTGTTGGCAAGCCAGGCGATAAGCAGATTTCTTGGCTTGCTGTATAGACTGATAGAGTGAGAATTGGTGTATAATCTATTTCTCAAAGTCTGCCCATAACAAATGTTCCTGTTCATTGAGACCATGCATAGTACTAGCAGAAGCCACATCTAGATTGAGGTGAAAATACTGTCCATATTGTTCCCTAGGAATCTGAAGGGCCTTGAATATATCATGGACCACCTTCAAACAATCTTCTATGCAACAATATCCTCCTTTTTTTGAATGGTCTAATCAAGGTCTTGATTTCATAATTTTTAAAGGACATGGTGCATTCTGGGATGTGCCATTTTGTCCCTCACTCCTGTTCTCTTGTGGATGAGAATGTGTGTGAGTAGTTGCACGTGATTCAGACCCCAACATTGGATCATATGCAGGCCTGGCCATGTCGACAGCTGCTGGTAAATTTCCTTGGCTAGGGCTATGACCAAATTCAGCTTCAGTGAACCTGGTACATTGCTGTTTTTCTTGAGACTTAAATCGAAGATTTGCTTTTTCATGTCTTTGCACTGCGCATGATACTGCTGTGATTCATGGCAAAAATTAGAATTCTCACCCCTGACTGTATTGACTGTACCCTGAAATTCTTTAATCAGTGTCTGATAATGATCAACTGTTTTTGCTTTTTCTTTATTCTCATCCAGCAATGTAAATATGTCCTGCTCAATGGCGTGGAATTCCTTATCTATTTCATTATTGTCTTTTCTAAGGGTTTGAATTTCTGAAATGGTGATCTCTTTGTCCTGCCTTACATCATTGAAATAGTGTTTTTAAATAATTTTATTCTTGCTCACTTTAAGCAATTTTTTTTTATCTCTCTGAGCCAGCCGAGCAGTAAACTTGTTACATTTGGCCTGTAATTGCGTGCCTAATTTCTCATTTTCTTCCATATGGATTGACCGTTTTTGGTCTGCATCTAAATAATCTTGCAGCTTGCTAATGACCTCACAGTCTTTCCTTTGCAGCTTTATGGATCTGTGTAGCAGAAACCAAAGTTTTGCGCACAACCTAATGATACAATCCTTCTCTTACTTGTGCTCGGATGCTCGAAACCGTCTAAGGAGGCATGTTAGCACAATATGTTCTTCATCAGAAATACCTTCAGATGCCTCTTTTTCCACATCTGTGCTTATCCTATTTTTCCATGTTATCAGATTTTCAGATGACCCGGTTGTGTAAACTTAGAGTTTCGCCACGAGGTAATCTGATAACTCAGAAGATTCTGCCTGAATTTGAGACATGGCAGTACTATTGCCAATAACACTATGACAAGAGACAAATATGCACACAGCACTGTACTACCTCACAGCTCTAACTCAGATAATTAGTGCACCATACGGTTATGCTTTATGATGCAAGGCCATGCCCAGTAATCACTTTACCACTTTCCGGCCAACTCACTAAGTTGTTACAGGTATTTTGACAGTATTTTTGGTTGGTGGTGTTTTTGGTTGGTGGTATTTTGTGGTATAGAGTCTAGCTTTGGGGTACAGCCTAATAATTGTTCGTATGCCGGGGTCACTAACGGTAAACAAAGACTGGACTTAGTAGACTCTAAACTATTAATGTATGCCCTTGCAGTATTCTATTTACAATACCACATTATGCACGTTTGGCTTGCATCTCAGAATACATTTACCATGTACATGAAATACTATCATTCACTCAGAGCCCCAAAGAAGAACTCAATTCAAAGTGATCTGTTTGTTTTAATTTGTTACCATATGTGATAAATTAATTACTGCCTGTGGTAAAATGGATATACCACCCGCTCTGCATCAATCTGTATGCCAACCCAAGAAACCTAAACACTGAATAAGTACACTGAGGCTATTTCACCTTTTTCTTGGATTCTTTATCAGAAGTAAAAAATATGAAGCATAATAAGCACAACAACTCATTTGCAGATACTTTCCCTGTGATGAATGATAGGCTGCAAAATGCTCTTCTGTATAAAACTAAGCCTTTCCTGCAATGGGTTTCCAAATATTCTATTTGCGACAATGCCCAGAGTTCTGCTAAAATTAACCTTGACCTTCACAACTATTCTTGGCAGGGTAAAAGCTTCTGTCACATCTAAATTTGATCTCATTAACGGAGAAAGATGAACACGGCTGTCTACGTTTAAAATATACACTGCCGCACATACAATAAAATGAATCACCCACCCTACACAATCTAATTACAAATCATTCACTTGCACCTCAATTAACTGAACTCACCAAGAATAATAATTGATTGTGTGTGTGTGTCCCTGGCTGCCAATGACCCCAGTTTCGTTGCCAGAAAGAAGAATTATTTAACTGGTTCACTCCCTCTGCTCTTGGAAAGAGCCCACAAAGTTCTCACCAGCCTTTCCACCTTTTTCTGCCATACGCTTCTCCCAGGGTCAGTCAAAGATTAAGACTGTTAGAGACTGCAAATTCTTCTGAGACAACTGCCAGCCCAGGGGCCAGAGAGAGAGAGAAAGTCAGCCCTGCCTTGAAACTCAGCCAACCCTTTCGAATGTTCTGACTGTGTTCATCCTGACTGCTTAGAATGGTAGAAACAGAAGCAAATAGCTATATTTCAGTAGTGTTTCCAACTCTGAAAGTCTTTTAAACAATAAACTAGTTTTTAGCTAAACGGATTTCGCATTTCACAATTCTGACTTGTCACATCTTCATTCAAACACAGGACAGCCTTAATTCTGCATGTTTTATTTATTGCATTTCCAGGCTAACCTTGCACAGCCCAAATGCCTTGCACACTGGGTTTATCAATCTACACCAGGTTCGTACACAACAATCATGAACTGATCTGCTCTGAATATTAGTAGGGATTAGAGGATAGGGATTAAGGTTTAATAATTGTTAGTTTGTATGGTTAATTTTAATTCAGTGCATAACCGTGATGTGGAATAACTGAACATGCTGTGCAGTATCCAGTTCGACTTCATCTTTTAGCTGGAATGTGCTTTATGTATATGCAATACTGACATATACTAGATTCAGCCTGAGTCTCACACCCGAGTCTCACACTCGTGCTCACTACGGGAAACAATCTGTTATCCTTATTGAAATATGGAGCTCTAGCTAAAATGTAGAGTCACCTTTGAAATTCAGAGTCACCTCTCCCTACATCACTCAAGCCCTTTATAGAGGCCACAAATCAAAAATTGCAGCCATTGGATGGCATTTGAAAGCAAAATGGATGAGGTTGAGAACAGAATTAGTAGTGTGGAAGAGTTCTTCTGTTGGAATGAAAAGTGTTAAAGACCTGCAAAAGCACAATAAGGAATTAGAAAATAGATGGAGATGTATAAATCTTCATATTTCGGGCATGCCTGAAAGGTGTGATGGAAATTATGCCATTCTGTTCCTTAAAAAAATGCTTCGAGCTTTGCTTCACATACCACTTGATATTGCCCTAAATATTCAATGGGATCACCGTATTGGGCCTATGAAAAGTTCTCAATCATCTCATCCTATACCACGTACTTTGATCTTTTATTGTTGGAGTACACTCAACTACAGCTCATCATTTCCAAGGCCAAAGAATAGAATAGCCTTGTTTGGCATGGCTGCAGAATTTATGTTTCTCAGGATGTGGCGAAGAAGACTGCTCAGTGAAGGAAGGAATTTCTGATCTACTGTCTGGCCTTAAAGCAGCTTAATGCAACATATGGCCTCTACCATCCATGTACATTCAAGGTTACCATCAGTAGAAGAACGCCAGTATTTGATGATCCTGCTTACCTAAAGGCTTTTATTAGATCCCTGAAAATTAACAGTATAGATACTTTTGTGCTTGGCTTTTTATTGGCATTACGGATTAGTGTATAATTCTCAATGCTTACAGCTGTGGATGCTGTTTGGGCACCCTTCTTCCTGTGGGACCAGTTTTCGGTCCTTCTGTGTGTCACCTAGTCCGCAGATATTTCTCTGCTTCTCCTTTTTGTAAACTTATCTTCCCCATATTCCGTTATATTTCCACCTCATGTGTCCTGCTCACCCCATCATGCTGCAAGTTCCACAACTGTAAGGTACACATCTCAGAATGTATTATCCTCCTTACTTGAGTTCTTTATTGATGCATTCATATGTACTTAATGATTGCTCTTGAGTTGTTACAATGGGATTTTGTTGTGGTCGTGGAAGATTAAAGCTATCAATAACCCAATGAAGAGATACAAGATCTTTTCACATCTCAAGAGATTCCAACCCTCTGTAGCCTGCATTCAAGAAACGCACTTGTCCTTAACTGATTCCATGAAACTTAAATCATTATGGGATCAGGAGGTTATTCCCAGTTCTGCTATAGGGAAGAACAATGGTGTTGCTATACTAATTAATAAGGATTTACTGCATAAGATTTTATCTCCAGGCATTTGCAATGAAGGAAGATGGATTTGGGTCAAATTACAAATTGACCCAATATCATATTCATGATAAACATTTATAGTCCAACATTGCCAGACCCTAGCTTTTGGGATGTAATACAACAAATAATACTGCAATCTCAGCTTACTAACCTTTTTGTTTGTGAAGACTTTAATAATGTTTTAGACCCCTTCTTGGATAGGAAATCCAGATGCATCTTTAAACACTCCAAATCCCATAACTCAATTATTTGCTGTATATCTGAAAGAGGTCTAATAGACAGGTGGAGAATCTCCCACCCTTCTTATGCAGAATATACTTTTAAATTCCTCCCTCATGACACTCTGTTTATATTTTTGCTGCTAAGTCCTTATCGTGTACAATAACATACTCTCAAATTGCCAATATTGTTATCTCGGCTCATGCTCCAGTTATAACCACAGTTGACTTTATTGATATTGAAGGCGAGCGTCCCCTGATAGCACGATCCTCCCCACAATGAGAGACAATAATGGACTCTCCCAGGATGGGAATAAGGCTAAGACAAAGTGCAGGTGAGCTTAATGGGAGTTTATATAAATCAAAATAGGGCATGCAAAGGACTTATCAAACTCCGAGAGCGCTCTGTCTGACACTAGCAAAGACAGGCGTATATATTTACAAAATGTGTCATAAGAACCTACACACTATAGGGGGCACATGTTCGTGGGGATTGGGTGGCGACGACTAACTATAGGTGCAGCTGTGATGTGTTACGCCATGGTTGGTGGACATCACGGGGTGCCAACGTGGGGCGGACAGGTCAGCTGGGCTCATCCGGGTGGTGCTACGGTGCCAGGCGTGGCCAGTGTCAGTGATGAACGTCTTCCTTGGCTTTCTGCCCTAAGGGCCACGCACTCCCCATTCATTCAATACCGCAATATTATCTTTCCATGTAAATCTTACAATAGGTTATTCGACAGGTTAATGCAACACAGGAGGAATGCACCTAGAGCGGGGTCCTTTGGTGATACGTCAATACATGGTTACCATCATCCTGTTGGCCGGGTATCATAGGTCACGAGGTTGGGTCTCAGGGCAAGGGGTGAGCTGTCCAAGTTTTTGTGTCTCGTTTGAAGTCATTATGAATGGGTTCCTACAGTGTTGCTATAATATTGGGTGTCCTAATTTTACAGGGGCCATTAACCTGGGGTGAGCTGGTGGGTCGTGGAGCCGCCTAACAAAGTGCACCTTTTGGCCTGCGTTTATGGCCGGGGTTTACTGCTGGGTTGTAAATAATTCAGGTGGCTGGTCGCGGCCATGGGACCTGCGGGGGAACGTGAATGCTTGAAGCGGCTCCAGCCGAATTGGGGGAGGTGAGGCCGAGCAGCCCGTGCCTCTGTCTCTCATCTGGCAGGCTTCACTGGAGAGGGAGGGGAAGTGGCCTTGGACATGCCCACAATGGTATTTTCCTCGTGTGTTTGCAGGTTATACAAAAAGACATAATTCATATACTGTACAATACTCATTGAGCTTTTTCTTCAAAGCTTACATGTCTACATTGTTAGTGCCTTTACATAGCCAAATGTGTTGCCTATACCAATGTTGCTATTGTTACCTATATGTTAAGAATTTAACAACCACGACATTTTGTTACACTCTATGCATGCACGATAAGCGAGGTAGTATTAGGGTTGGTGGAGCACGCAGGAACAACTGGCCAATGAAACTGATGGCAGTGACACATGGTGAGCTTGAACATTCGAATACATTCTATGCTTTTTCTTACACAATTTACATGAGCTCCCAATGCGGTTGCACTTGTTTTCCGTTGCACTCTTGCAGCATTAGTTCAGTTATGGCATAGGGCCTTGGAGTACATTCTTCTGGGAGAAACATATAACATAAAACCCGGGACACTTCCACCATTTGCGCATAGCTACGGGGATATGGGTATTTCAACCAGAATGCCACATGAACACACATTCTGCCATCTTCATGGAGTTTACATAGTTTATCAAAAAGGTCATGGAGAGAAGAGTTTCATCACAGGCAGTTTGCATATTAGTATTTGGGGTCTCTACTTTTGTCGGGGGACCATTTTACAGTTCTTTTCCACCCTGGCCCTGCTGGCCGGGTCACACTGAGGACAGTGATACACTGCGGAAGGTGAATGTTACAGTGTTTGTTTCTTAGCACTAGCTCATGTCCGTCTGTTCATGGGAACAGGCTCTCAGCGGATCTGCCAGGGAGCTGCGGCCGCAGGGACAAGTGAGAATTCTCCAAGGGTGGGGGCCGTGCTGCGGCGCACAGGGGCTCATGTCATTCTGGTTTCACAAAATGGTTTCCAGGGCCTAGCTTAATACAGCACGTTTGTTCAATTTGTCAGCCAGTGGTCCACCCGCCACCTGGGCCCTGGTGGCAGGGGGGACATCCGACGAGCCATGGACTCCACAAGGGGGGGACTGCAGGGGAGGGGGGTCTCTTTGACCTATCCTCCCATACATTTCCCCCCTTTCGTTACTTAAGTAACGAATACTGTAACTGCCTCAACCTCTTGCGTTCTTCTTCTCCTCTTCTTCAGCTACAGCCTCATCCCATGCGGGGGTGCCTTTTATGGGCATCCATGCCCTACATACCCCTCACAGGCTTTCCCCCCTTCTAGCATACTCGTCTGGTGTACAGGTCATATATATACAATCCCCGTCCCCTTCCAGATCCACCCACACCTCCTTATACCACTCAAGTTCACGGGGCTCTTTAATTGTAGTGTGCCATAGTCTGTCTACTACATCCCCACTGTGGTATATGGGCACCATCTGGAATTTTGGTGTGTTTTCTTCTCCTGTTTGCACCTCCACCTCCTGCATATTTTGTATTGCACCACGAGTGTTGCCCATAGTCACCATCATCATCGCACCATTTGGTACTGCGTTTGCACAACATGGAAGACCCACCTGGCACATACAAAAAATAAAAAGGAGTAACACCACCGTGGGCATCAGCAATTTGACAGTCATTCCCAGCCATGATGGGACCCAGGAGAAGAGGTTGTCGAACCATGTGCTTGCTTCGGCCCCACCTTCCGTTGTCATCCTCTCTCCTAGGTTATGTACGGCTTTGATCACGTGGGATAACGTACCATTATCTGCATCTTCAGAAGGTACGAAAGTGCAGCAGGCACTTCCAATTTTTCAGCAAACACCTCCGTCCATCGCTGTTAATAGGTCTAAGACATACCTATTTTGGATGGTCATTAGCCGCAGTGCTCTCAGCTCTACTTTTATTACGTTAAATCCTTCTTCGGTGTCATTTGCCAGCTGGATCAGCTCCCAGCGTGTGATTTGGAGCCACTTTGCATTCGCCCGTGCCTGGATGCTGGGGATGAGTGAGGCAAAGAAAGTCTCTGCAGAGCTGAATAATCGATATCTGTCTGGGATCTGTGCCAGTAGTTCTGAGGATGCTTTTGATATGTAGTTCGACGATCGTCTGCTCCGAGACAGCATCTCCCCCTTATTGCCGGAAGACAGGACATATAATTGTGATTCTGCAGTTGGTTGGGCCTCATTCTTCTGGGGAGTCTCTCGCATTTTCTTGCTCCCATCAATGTGGCTCTCCGGTATCACCATTAGCGCAGAATGTAGGGTGGCCAATGAGCAGGTGCCGCTCCAGGATTGTGGGAGGTGCAGGTATGCCTGGTTGCCACATACCCAATAAGTGTCCATGAGGGCCGCTGTCCCTTTTCTCATGTCCGGGATTGTGAGGGTCTTGTTGCAGTTTTTGTTTAACCCCATGATAGTTTTCCCGTCTCCCTTGAAACACAGTTCATAGTCTATTTCTTTCTGTAGTTTGAATGGCTTTTCAATGGCAGTCACCCAAGTCAATTTTGAGATGTGCTCCTTCCGTACTGGTGTACATGTTTTGTCTATCCACTGCAGTTTCTCTGGTGCCACACCTCGCAGTGCCTCAGCTTTGCACATTATTTCTTCATCTTTCCACTTATTTTCCGAGAATAATGTCCCTTTTATTATAAAAAATGGTTCTTCCAAACATATCACCACTTCCGCTTTCGGGTAGCAGGTCTTCTCATTCTGCAGCATTTTAAAAGTTACCTCGTGTGCCTGGAAGGTGTTTTTAATTCTGCACAACGTAAGATGAAGGAGACATTGGGCATCCACAATAGGCAACTCTTGTGGTAGCAATACTTTGGGTGTACCTGAAGCATGGGGAATAAAGGAGCAGACATAGCAATTCTCATTTGTTGTTTGTTTTGCAGTTGCACTCATGTCTGCATACCATTTATTTGTCTGGTGGGGGTGTCGAGGGTCTTCCATTTTGTCCAGTCCCAACCCGTAATACTCGTCGTATTTTCTCCTTGCCACCTCCCTTTTCCTCCTATTATTTCTAAGATATCTCCCGGCTTCACGGGCGAGGAACAGTCTAGACCCCCCTTTCTTCCCTGCACCCCCCTTTTCCCATTCATCATATAATGCTGTGTATCTCACTGCCATCTCTTCATTCTCTTTCTTTATTCTATCATGTAGTGTGTTCTCTGTTGTAGGGGTGGTTACATGTGCGGGCACGCTGGTGGGGGTGTTGTACAGCCATGATATAACAGAAGGGTTGCGATCATTTAAACTGTGGGCATTGTAATTGGAGACATTTGGCGGGGAAGTTGTGCTATCCTGCATTCTTTCGTTTCGCGAGGTAGCTGCATTGGGCGGTTTAGTGTTATATCCCCATACAAGTTTAGATCCGTCCCACACCAAAAAATCACCTTCTTTAGTATTCGCAGTTGTAGTTTGATTTGTTACATTATTCCCGTTATTCCCTCCCCCTCGTTCATCTCAATAGAGATGAACGCTATAAACCAATAGGTAGCCAAGCCAAACAGTATTATAAAAAAGAATGTAATGCATACAGACAATCCACACTCATACGAATATCTACACCTTTCAGCTAAAGCACCTCTACATTTTTTCAATCTATTCGTTGCAGGCTGCCCGTTTGTTGCCATGGTAGTTCCTGTTTGAAATATAAAAGTGCATTAAGTACGTGCATGTAAACATTTTTGTTGGCACTGTATGTACCAGGAAGTTATAGAAAGGGAGATGGTCGAGAGGGGGGTGGGAGGGGTGCACAGAGAAGGGAACAGAAAATATATATATTTTACACTGTTATTTTCAATTGAACATTTTTTTTTCATCATTAATTTTTCTCATTTATCTCGATCAATAACCTGTAATAGAATTGTTTCGTTAACAGCTTAATTTACCAGTTACATTCCTCCATTCATCTGTTCATGTTTACTCATCATTTCCATTATTTTGGTTTGCTGTTGTCTGTGCCTCCCCATCCACTTCTTCCCGCACACTATTATATGCCTTCCGCACGTCTGTCAAATGTATCCAATACCTGAGTCCCTTCACCTTTACAGCTGTGGGTGTACAAAACACTACTTCGTATGGCCCATGGGACCTTGGGGCATTCCACCGGCGCACAAAGCTCTGGGCATAAATGAACTCTCCTGGCATTAATTGTCCTTGTGTGTCCTGTTCCATAAAGGACACTGTTGTGTTCCCTTCCTCCCTGGTAAAAGGTGGTGAGAGTTGCCTTGAAATTGCACGCGCTGCCCTAGTTAGCTTCTTCAGGTAATCTGTGAATTCATCTCCTAATATTGTGGCACTTCTGTGTCGGCGCTGTGGGGAATGTGCTGTGTGCATCCGCCTCCCTGTCACAATTTCGTGCGGAGACAGATGGTGATCCTTGCTCGGCTGATTCCTCAGCTCAAACAGTGCAAGGGGTAAGCAGTAGATCCAGTTTTTCTTTAACGAAAAACACAATTTAGACAATCTTCCTTTTAACAGGCCGTTCATCTTCTCGACAACGTCGTTACTTTGAGGATGATAAATCGAGCAGAGTTTATGTTTTATTCCTAATAATGCAGTCACTTCCTTGAAGAGTTCATTCACAAAATGAGTGCCGTTGTCTGAGCGAATTACGTCACATATTCCCCAGAGTGGGAACACTTCTCTCACTAGGAACTTTGCAGCACTCTTAGCATCAGGGCGCGCACATGGACCCGCTTCCACCCACCTGGAGAATGGACATACAACCACTATCATGAAACGTGCCCCATTACACCTCTCCCCCATGTCTGCATAATCAATATGTAGTTCTCTGAAGGGCCCTGTTGGTTTTGGAATTGTCCCCCTGAGTGTCCGTAAGGTCATCCCTGAGTTATATATTTGGCAAGTCGTGCACTCCATTGTCAACCTGGATATGTGTTCCTGGAGACATGGCACGAACCAATCCTCCTGTATCTCTGCCGCAATGTGTTGTTTAGTATTGTGCGCTGGAAAGTGTAACTGCTGGAATGCTATTTCTAACATTAGTTATTCTGGCGCCACAATAAATCTGTTGCCGATTGGGTGCAACCCCTCTTTTCCCACAATATTTTTTCTTCTTTACTTGCACTTTCCTGCAGCTCTAGTATTTGCAATATGGGTGTGGCACTGTAGCCTTCTGGAAGTTCTTTGCTTGTCTGGTGCTGCAATAGGTACTCACCTGCTCCATGTCTTTCGAAATACGAGGCCTCCTTGGCAGCAGCGTCTGCTGCCGGGTTTCCCAAAGACACAACTTCGGTGTTAGACGTATGTGCTTGGCATTTCACTATTGCTACCATTGTTGGGCCTTTCAGGGCCTCAATCAATTCCTTCAACAGTTCGGCATGTTGTACTGGGGTCCTGTCCGCCCTTCGAAACCCTCTCCACCCCCACCGGCTAGACCTCCGTGTACAGTGGTCATCATGTAAGCTGAATCTGTGTATATCGTCACTGCACATCCCTTAGCTGCATGTAATACTTCTATTAGGGCGATAAGTTCTGCTGCTTGGGCTGAGAAATGGGATGGTAGGCGGTATTGTACTAACACTTCATACTCACCTTCTTCTAGCCTCACTACTGCTAGTCCCACATGTTTCTCTCCTGTGTCCATGTCAATTGACGCTGACCCATCCACAAAGTACACCTCTCCCTCGCTCAGGGCATGTCTTCTAGTGTGCACGGTTCTGTGATGAATGTTGCTGGGTTTACCGTCCTGCACCTCACTACGTGAATATTGGCGCTGGACAATATTATCTCATAGGCAGTTGCTCGCTGTGTAGTCAGTGTACTTTTTGATCTTTCCAGTATTGCAAATAATGAGTGTTCCACAAACAACGTGACAGGGCACCCCATTACTATTGTGGCACTTTTCTCAATGGCGAACGCGGCGACAGTGAGAGACTGCTCGCACGCGAAGTGGCCTTGCATTACTGCATCCAATGTGCCGCTATAGTAGGCCAATGGTTTGTGTCCTAGGGAAGTCTTTTGTGTCAGCACAGCCGTCATAAGAGTCCCCTTGCAATGTGACAACAGGTAAAATTTGTGCTCATAATCAGGATTGGCGAGTACTGGAGCACTCGAAAATTAGCTCTTTTAGTGACCCGAACGAGTCACTCATTTCTTTTGACCACTCTATTTTCCTGTTCTCTTGCTGGGCCTCTTTGAGTGCTTGCAGCAAAGGTCTGGTGTAGGCTGCATAATCTAGTATCCATGCTCTGCAATAGTTACACATTCCTAGTAATTTTTGCATCTCCTTCACTGTGGTTGGTTGTCTCACTGACCTTATTGCTTCCACTCTGTCAGGTATTATGCTTTTCCCATCCTTTGATATCAGCTGTCCCAGGTACAGCACTTCTGATTGGCAGTATTGTAGTTTCCCTTTGTCCACTTTGTACCCTTTATTGGCCAGCAGTGTCAAGAGGGTGACCGAGTCTCTTCTGCACATCTTTTCACTCTGTGCGCAGACGAGCAAATCGTCTACGTACTGAATGATCGTGCTTTCAACTGTTAGATTACCCAGGTCTTCGTGTAGTATGCGGTTGAATATGCTTGGACTCTCACAGTACCCCTGAGGTAGCCTGCAATGCTCGTATCTCTTCCCCCCTAGTGTGAATGCTGTCAAGTATTTGCTTTCCTCTGCCAAGGGGTTGGAGAAGAATGCATTTTTCAAATCAACCACTGTGAAATGTGATTCAGTTTTCGGGATACTGCACAGTATGGATGCAGGGTTCGGGACCAAAGGAAATTCTTTTTGCATGACGTCATTAAGGGGGCGTAAATCTTGGATCATCCTCCAAGCCCCTCCATTTGCTTTTTTGATCGGATAGATACAAGTGTTACATGGGGAATTTGAGGGCACTATTATTTCCTGTCCTAGCAATGCCCTTATTGTCTCTTTTATCCCTTCCTCAGCTTTGCGCGACAATGGGTATTGCTTCACTCGGGGCACAATTGCCCCTGGTTTTAGTTTTATTATTACTGGTGTCACTCCATGCAACAAGCCTACATCATGGGGGCCTGTTGTCCACAACTTGTTTGGCACCAGTCGCATGTCATCATCAAAAATTGACGGCCATCAACTGGACGGGCACTTGTCTCGTTTGAATTAAAATGTCACAGGATATTGCTATTTCCATTATTATATCACCATCACTCTCTGAATCAGAAAAGAGATCCTCATCAGATAAGTCACATAGGACAATATCAGCATTGATGCACAGTACAGTGCGCCATTCACACCCATCTATGTCCATCCCAATTACTGCAATCCTTTTGGCTGATACTTGCACAGCATGCAGGTCTAAGGATACCACTGAACCTGGTGCTATGTCTGGGCGTACTATTGGATGGAAGATGAATTCTGCTGGTATCCTCCACTCTAACTTTTTTAGCTCAGTCACTACTTGGGCTAGTGTTTTTAATCCTCCAATAAATATTATCTCGTCCACTGGCATGCCGCGTATTTCTGGTGCTGTTGCTCGGGCATGTACCACCAGCATCACGCGTAATGGGCATATTCCTGGGGTTCAGCACACTATCCCTCTCTCTGGGAACGATATTGTCATGTTAAGCTTGCTGAGAAGGTCCCTTCCAAGCAGGTTTATTGATGATTGTTCATAATAAAGTAAGGGTGTCTTTACCATTTTACCCCCCACTGTCACATCCAACTCTTCTGTGTAAGGAACTTCGATTACAGCCCCAGAGAACCCCTGCGTCTCTAACTTCCGGTTAGATAATGGAAACCGGCCTTCACGGGTACATGATTTCTCGGCTCCCGAATCCACCATAAATATGAACTGCTTGTCTCCTATCTGCGCCCCTACCAATGGTTCCTCCGCTGCATTGTAGGTGGTAGACAGAACTGGACACGCAAGTGTTCTCTGTGGGCTGTCCTATGCTGGTTGTCTCATTGTCCCCCCCTGGCTGAAGACATTCCCTGAAACTACTGACACACCACTATAGGGGGCCGGAGCTGGTGCTCCGTTGGCACTCGTTGCAAAAGGGTTGCCTGGGGTGTATTGCATATTATCATTGTTTTGTGGATGATTCTGTGTCCTATAATGATGTGTCTGTCTTTGTTCTGCATACCCCTGTTCTTGTTCCCTCTGTTGTCGTCCCATTGGAAGACTGTATGGGCTTCCCGGGTGGGGGTTACCATATTGTTCCATCTCTTGAAATCTGTTGTTTGGCCTGTTCCTGCATTCTCGGGAAAAGTGTCCCCACCTCCCGCAATTCCAACAACTTCCCTGCGTACCTCTGGGACCTTGCCATCCATTCCCTCCGTTTCCCCCGTACCCTTGTCCACCCCCTCTGCGACCCCTGTACCCACCTCGTCCCCCTCGAGGGGCCCAATCTTGCCACTGCGGACCTCCGTTCTGCTCCTGCTCATTCCACTGTGGTTGTCTTGCTCCTGCCCAATTCGTTGCCATCCTCCCCTGTATTGCTACCAGCCCCTCCTCCTCCTCTTCTCCCTCCCTGCTGTGTGGGAGCGTGGCTACTGCTGCAGCGACCTTCACCAGTTTTGTTTGTACTAACTTTGCCTCATCTGCCAATCTTTTTGTGCTATTTCCTTTACCCTCTCCTTTATCCTTTTACAGTGGTGAACTATTATGCTCTGTATTTCGGGCCACCCTTTCGCTTCAATACCTGCAATTTTGTCAAGTGCTTTTTGTACCTCTTTAGGGAGCCCTCTCTTTATTATGAAGTAAAATAATGAGGTTTATTGATACCAGGGCGTGCCTGTTTCCGCTCTCCACATCTCCTGGACCCGAAAAATGTAACCCATAGCATCTTCTCCATCATTCATCGTACATTGCATTACTGACTGGAAATCTGGGGTGTCTGGAAATGTTTCTCTTAACACCTCCCACACCCTTGCACGTACTGTGTGAAAAGAGGCCCCATCATGGCGATCGCAATCTAACGTTACCCCCGGGAAGCCAGCCTTTACCCATACTCTGTCAGCTTGATCCCCAACTGCCGATACTAGCAAACTCTTCACATCACCTATTGCTAGCGGTACCCCGGCTGTATGCTTCTCAAATGCATATATCCACTTGCTTGCCCTTCCTGATAGCGGCGGTAATAACTTTAATAACAAATTAGCCTTGTCCATCTGAGCCCAGGATATGTAATTTGGCCTCCCTCCTCCCCTGTGTATTAGTGGGAGTTGTAACTTCCCCTTTGTTGCCTTACCTGTACTCACCTTCATTCCTTTCTTTCCTAGTGGCGCCATTTTCCCCAGCCTATTCCTTAATCGTCCTGCCCATTCTTCTTCCATTGTTCTTCCCGAGCATGCACCATCCAACCCCTCATTTCCTCCTCCCATCGCCATACTTAATCTTTCAGCTTCCTCTGAGTCCTCTTATATATCGCATAACAATTCCTCTCTACCTCCTGTGGACATAATCTCATCGTCAGTATGTTCCTCCCTTTCCTCTACTTCAATTATTCGAGTTGGCTCCTCTTGTATTCTGAACAGTATTTCTCCCTTCTTCCACCCTTCCTCAACCGTTTTATCATGAACCTGTGTTCTTGTTGTCAGCTCTGACCAAGCAGTGTTAGCCCCACTCTGTTCACATATGCTTTTTATCCTCGAGAGCTCATCTTTTGCTACGGAAAGCCTAGTCTCTAGGTCTTCTGTTAGTTTCTCTATATTTACTGTGGGTGTACTCACCTGGTCGCGCTGTCTATGGCTCTCATACGGTGGGGGTGCCATTGGCCCTCGAGTTGTAGTGACTGTTGTTGGGGGCACATATGTCAGGTCACTGTATCCTTCTGCTGGCACTGGCTTATTTGCGACACCTTGTCGTCTTCAGGTATCAACAATGGATTATCAGTGGTGGATGGCAAATCAGTACGTAGCTCTCTTTTTTTGGGAGGGGGTACTTCTTCAAACAATCTCCATAGATCTAATATTTCTCTCTTATTATGTAACTGCTTCCCCTTGTATTTTAGACAAATGCATATGGCTACCATATCCAGGACACTCTTGTCAAACGATCCTCCTTCTGGCCATATATGGGGTAACCCTTCCCCCTTCAGTTCTGTAATCCACTGATCGTGATATTTCTTAATACGTTTAGCATACCCAGGTAGATTCTTAAAAATATGGGCCAGAGGTGTTTCTGCCCCCATGGTATGTAGTTTGCCCTATGTATCGCTAGATATATCTGTATGTATATGTATATCTCTGCATGCAAGAACCTGTATGTTTTTACCACCTGGGCAATATGGGAGTGGGTGTGCACAGCTTACACTCTGTATAGTTTAGGGGGTACATACGAGAGCAAACCACTTTTTGCACACTACCAATATCTTCAGCACATTTATTTAAAAAATACTAATTTTACTGCATCGGGCTCCTCCCCGTAAAATTTCTTCTGGTCACACTTACCATGACCACACCATAATTATGCACTATTTACCACTTTTACACATTCATCTTGACAAAATATGTTCTGACACATGTAATGCGTACACACCAATAAGCAGCACTCTATTCACAGCTCAATTTCTAATCCCTTTCCTCCCTTGCTAGTTGTCCCTTTCTTTCTTAATCTGATATAAATTTGTCTTTGTAGTTTGATATAAACTCGTCTTTTTACTTAGGTTATCTTCTTTTTTTTTTTTTTTTGGTACTAACCCTGTTTTTTCCCCATAAACCCAGAGTGAAGAATAGAAAGAATAGCAGTTACTAATGTATTCACTGTGTCTCCCTTTTACCAGACACCTTTATCTTATTTTTCACTTCTTCATATATTCCCAGTACTAGTCAAGATAGCACTATGCAGCGCCGCCTTCTACCCCCTTGTGGAGCTAGGTTCCCGTCTCTTTATCTCTTTTCACCTCTTGATCCTAATGGCCATATGCAAAGAAAAAGTAAAGAAAGTCTAGAGTGGTTCTTAGTATTCCCAAAGTGTCCCTTTTTAAATAACCTCGTTCCCTGTCCTGTTTTCCTCCCCTGCTCCCTTTATGGTCGCTCGCACTTAATACTCACGTGCCCGTCTTAAACCGAGAGTCTCCAAACTGGGTCCGTCCAGGCAGTGTTGCCGTACGCTCAACGGTCAGCCCTGGCTCCGGGCGAGCGGTACTCAAAGGGGATTTTTCAACCCGGGATCTCGTACCCTCTTTCTGTTGAGTGCGCACTTCTAAGCGTACCGGTCGCCGTTGGTGGGCAGCCTACCGGAGCAGGCGCACCGTGCGTATCTCTTTTCGACCAGAGAATTTCGTGCCAAAGGGGACGGTAGGGATATATTTAAGGAAAAAATGATCACGCTGTCGGGGTCACCACTGAAGGCGAGCGTCCCCTGATAGCACGATCCTCCCCACAATGAGAGACAATAATGGACTCTCCCAGGATGGGAATAAGGCTAAGACAAAGTGAGGGTGAGCTTAATGGGAGTTTATATAAGTCAAAATAGGGCATGCAAAGGACTCTGCAAACTCCGAGAGCGCTCTGTCTGACACTAGCAAAGACAGGCGTATATATTTACAAAATGCGTCATAAGAACCTACACACTATAGGGGCACATGTTCGTGGGGATTGGGTGGCGATGACTAACTATAGGTGCAGCTGTGATGTGTTACGCCGTGGTTGGTGGACATCACGGGGTGCCAACGTGGGGCGGGCAGGTCAGCTGGGCTCATCCGGGCGGTGCTGCGGTGCCAGGCGTGACCAGTGTCAGTGATGAACGTCTTCCTTGGCTTTCTGCCCTAACGGCCACGCACTCCCCATTCATTCAGTACCGCAACATTATCTTTCCCTGTAAATCCTACAATAGGTTATTCTACAGGTTAATGCAACACAGGAGGAATGCACCTAGAGCGGGGTCCTTTGGTGATACATCAATACATGGTTACCATCATCCTGTTGGCTGGGTATCATAGGTCACGAGGTTGGGTCTTAGGGCAAGGGGTGAGCTGTCCAAGTTTTCGTGTCTCGTTAGAAGTCATTATGAATGGGTGCCTACAGTGTTGCTATAATATTGGGTGTCCTAATTTTACAGGGGACATTAAGCTGGGGTGAGCTGGTGGGTCGTGGAGCCTAAGAAAGGGCACCTTTTGGCCTGCGTTTATGGCCGGGGTTTACTGCTGGGTTGTAAATAATTCAGGTGGCTGGTCGCGGCCATGGGAGCTGCGGGGGAACGTGAATGCTTGAAGCGGCTCCAGCCGAAATGGGGGAGGTGAGGCAGAGCAGCCCGGGCCTCTGTCTCTCATCTGGCAGGCTTCATTGGAGAGGGAGGGGAAGTGGCCCTGGATATGCACACAATGGTATTTTCCTCGTGTGTTTGCAGGTTATACAAAAAGACATAATAATTCATATACTGTACAATACTCATTGAGCTTTTTCTTCAAAGCTTGCATGTCTACATTGTTAGTGCCTTTACATGGCCATTTCAAATGTGTTGCCTATACCAATGTTGCTATTGTTACCTATATGTTAAGAATTTAACAACCACGACATTTTGTTACACTCTATGCATGCACGATAAGCGAGGTACTATTAGGGTTGGTGGAGCACGCAGGAACAACTGGCCAATGAAACTGATGGCAGTGACACATGGTGAGCTTGAACATTCGAATACATTTTATGTGTTTTCTTACACAATTTACATGAGCTCCCAATGCGGTTGCACTTGTTTTCCGTTGCACTCTAGCAGCATTAGTTCAGTTATGGCATAGGGCCTTGGAGTACATTCTTCTGGGAGAAACATATAACATAAAACCTGGGACACTTCCACCATTTGCGCATAGCTACGGGGATATGGGTATTTCAACCAGAATGCCACATGAACACACATTCTGCCATCTTCATGGAGTTTACATAGTTTATCAAAAAGGTCATGAAGAGAGGAGTTTCATCACAGTATTAGTATTTGGGGTCTCTACTCTTGTCGGGGGACCATTTTACAGTTCTTTTCCACCCTGGCCCTGCTGGCTGGGTCATACTGAGGACAGTGATACACTGCGGAAGGTGAATGTTACAGTGTTTGTTTCTTAGCATGAGCTCATGTCCGTCTGTTCGTGGGAACAGGCTCTCAGCGGATCTGCCAGGGAGCTGCGGCCGCAGGGACAAGTGAGAATTCTCCAAAGGTGGGGGCCGTGCTGCGGCACACAGGGGATCATGTCATTCTGGTTTCACAAAATGGTTTCCAGGGCCTAGCTTAATACAGCACGTTTGGTCAATGTGTCAGCCAGTGGTCCACCCGCCACCTGGGCCCTGGTGGCAGGGGGGACCCCCGACGAGCCATGGACTCCACAAGGGGGGGACTGCAGGGGAGGGGGGTCTCTTAGACCTATCCTCCCATACAATATTCACAAACACTCTACTAGATGGTGATTTAATAATATATTATTACAAGATAAGCAATTAACTCAGACCTTTACCATCTTCCTGCAGCAGTTTTTCTGTGATAATAAAGATGAGGATAAAGATGAGGATACTTCAACACCTAACAACTGCAGCCTTGATAGGTCACGTTATTGCGTATATTAGTAAAAGTAAGAACGAATATAAGAGAAACCTTGATGCATTATTTCTTCCACTCAATAACGCTGAGAAACAATACAATCTAGCCCCCTCTCAACCAGGACATGGAAAGGCACATCCAAATCAATAAAAAACGAATTGAGCAAGTGTCTGGTACCATTTCAAAGTACAAATCCAAGATGTATCAAACCTCTAACAAAGCAGGTAAGGCTCTTGCTTCCTACCTTAAGGCCTGAAAAGATAAAAACGTTTATTTCACATGTGAAAAATACTCATGATGCCACTGTTACCAATCCAAATGATATTTTGGATGTCTTTAAAAATGTAACTCTGAATTATACTTTCCGGATACTGATGTTATATCAGAAAATCTGGATTCTTTTTTTGAGAATATTAAAAGGGATTCATAGTCCAAAGCAGATATTAGTAGCTTAGATGGTCATATCACTATTCAAGAAATTACTGTGCGATTGCAGATTTACAAACGGGCAAAGCTCCAGGCCTGGAGGGCTTATCTATAGAATTCTTTAATCACTTCTTCAACTCGTTGTCCCCTAAGATATAGGCCCTGTTCACTTGTTTTGGAGGTAGACGTCTTTCTTCTGGATCGTTGGCTGAGGCATTATTCATTATTTTCCCAAAAGCTCAAAAAGTTTTGGATCTTCCAAAGAATTATAGACCTATTTCATCAATTAATGTGAAGTGTAAGATCTTCGCCAAAGTGCTGGCAAACAGAATCGAGTCATTCCTTCCCAAACTAGTAAAATCTGACCAGGTCAATATGTGAAAGAGAGGAATATTTCCTCTAATGCAAGACTTTCATTTGATGCTATACATATTATTGCAAGAAACAAAACAGATAGACATGGATATACTGCAATTACATTGGATGCTGAAAAGGCTTTTGATCAAGTTAGTTGGGATAATCTTTTTCAGGCTTTACGTTGGCATGTTTGTGGTGATGGGTTCATGTCCCTTGTCAAACTACTATATTCCAATCCTAAATCCTCCATCTTTATTAATAGTCAATCCTCAGCTTTTTTTCCTCTCAGGAGGGGTACAAGGCAAGGTTGTCCCGTGTCTCCAATTCTATATGTCCTGTCTCTTGAACCATTACTAGAATGTATTAGAATTGATATACTTATCCCTGGTATATGTTGTGGTAAACTTGAAACCAAGATTGCTGCTTATGCAGACGACATTCTCATTCTCAATCCCAAAGATCATCTCCGCAATTTACTATCTGTATTGGACGCCTTTTCCTTGGTTTCGGGTTATAGACTTAACAAAGATAAATCTGAAATTGTCCCTCTAAACTCATTTTGACTCAAACACGTAATAGACATTTATGGTTTTAAATGTTGTGACAGTTCTTTGATATATTTGGGCTTTCATTATGCCTCTTCGGTTAGCAGCATCATTAAACTCATCGTGAATGTCCTCCTACACAGACTAAGAGAGTCAACGTCCCTGTGGTCTTCTCTGTACTTGTCTTGGTGGGGGGTGTCTCAAAACAATTAAAATTATGTTATCACCTATTTTTGTATTAGCTACAAAGGCAACCGGTTCCCCGTCCTTCCATCTTTTTTAAATCTGTCAATACTATTTTAGTACACATTTTATGGGGAAGAGGCAAAAGTCAAAGAATTACCATGAGTAAGCTTTGAGCTCCCTTTCAATACGGAGGAGTTAGGTTCCCTGACTTTAAGCACTATCATAATGCATTTTCACTCAAGCAAATTCGTACTTGGTTTATCTCTGCTGCTGATGCTGACCTCCCCACTTGACTCTCTCTGGAGAAACAATAAGTATCTCCCATTAACATTTTGTAATCTGGTTTATATATTTGGTCCCACATTCTGAAGATTTACCAGTCCAATTAAAGCCTCCACGTGTTCCTTAAGAGTTTTCCTCTTTACCTCTGTTAGTGCTCCATCAAGGGGATTTTTGCTGTTTTTATGGAATAATAGGTCTATTACTTTTAAGGGTAAGCTGCTTTGCCGAAGCTCTGGCTCAATAAAGGTATCAGGTTTATTCATCAAATGTATCATGGTGCTAGTTGGAAATCCTTTCATGATCTTAGAGATTATTTCTCCCTACATATATCGGAATACAATTGTTATAATACATTGGTTAATGTCTGCCTGGACAAATTTGATCATTTTACAAATAATGAATTCACCCCTGATCATATAAGAGTACTATCTATGACCAAAGATGCTGATGTCAAAGCAGCTCAATTTCATGGAATGTTGGGTGTTGTTAAACCTTCTAAAATGAGATGGTCCACTGAATCTCAATGGGAGGCTGGCTGTGGTCCAGAGTTTGATGATGTGACCTGGCGTAGGTTATGGTGTAGGGTTAAATCTGTATCTTCTTCAGCCAATATCACACAAAATGTATTCTTTTTCTTGCACAGAGCCTTTTTAACTCCAATGAAATTACTCAAAACTCAGTATGGCTCTAATGGGTGTTGCTGGTCCTGTGAGAATATGTGTGTGTCCTACTTTACATATGTTTTATGAGTGCCCAAATGTTCATAGGTTTTGGCAGGACATTTGGACTTAATTAAAAAAGGATTTTTAAGATAGATCTCCCTCTATCCCTCACAATTACTTTGTTAGGAAGTATTCCTTGTGGTAATGTTATGGATGACCCCTCTTCTCTTCTGTATGACCTTTTTATTGCTATTGTGATTAAGTTAATTACGGTCAATTTGAAACTTTTTCAAAACTTAAGTATTAAAGGTTGGTGGAATAATATCTCCCTCTCCTTCCTAGTGTGTCCTGTTTGACTTGTGTCTTTCATCCATCCCCCTGTTAGTCCATTCTATATCATCATATATTTAGATCATACGAACGGCAGGCTACAAATCAGTATTGTTATTACATCTGTTCACTGCAAACCTGTATGCCGAGTCATTTGGATATATCCTGTTATCTTTAGGTTACTGCTGCTTTATTTTCAGTCTTCATGCCTTTTATTAAATGCCCATCCTATGTTCGATTTAGGGGGTTATTACGACCCAGGCGGTAAGTACGCCAACTTTACCACCATGGTGTAAACTATGTTTACACCATGGTGGATGGCGGATTTAACGCCCCATTCCAAGGTGAGTGGGGCGGTAAATCCCCATTCCCCATTTACCCTTCCCCATTCCCATTTTTGCCCCATAGGGCATAATGGGAGTGGGGAAGGCGCTAATTACGGCACCGTAAATTACGGTGCCGTAATTAGCACCAAGGCGGGTTAGCGCCATGGGTTTTAACGGCTGCTAAAAGCAGCCGTTAAAATTGGAATCAGGCATTAAGGGTTAACGACAGCGTTAACCCTTAACGCCTGAGTTGTAATGAGGCCCATAGGGTCCTTAATGATACAATGATCTAATGTTATGTATGTCTTGGTCATTTCTTCAATCATTTTAATAAAACGTATGAAACAAAAAAAGAAAAGGCATCATATTTGAACTGATACAATGGTTGTGACCACACCCGGCACGATCAACATTAATTGTCACTCTAAAACCAGTGTTGCATTTATGTTCACTATTGGTAGCTACCTTTCTCCAATTGTTCCCTTACTACTGAGTGTTCCTATGTCACACTATCTTCTATGTTGAGTCCCTGAACTTATTATAAAGGTTCTATGTCAAACTGTTGATTGCTTAAACATAGATCACTGAAATGTCAACTACCTTTCATAGGGTACATACATGTTGATTCCTTTAATCATTTGTGAGGAACTGCACCTGGTGACTGTGAGATAGCCTGAGCTTGTTTGTTTTTATTAACTAATAAAATGATTGGGGCAATCAATCTCAGAAAGGTGGTCCCCTTTTTTAAAGCTCCATGACAAAAGCATAGCGAACACCTGCACTCTGCTGTATCAGTCTCCTGACATCTACAGCATCTGTTCTCCATTGGCACAGATCAGGTTCAAAGGTCACAAGGCCCCTTGTAGACAGTTGCTATGACACAAAATCACTGCAGAAAGAGGTTGCATTTAACTTGTGTACCTCTGATCAATAAACATCATAATTGTGGCTCTATTTGGCTGGTGACATGGTTGTTTATAAAAAATAAGGCATACCTTGTTTTGGTATGGGGATTGATAGTTGACACAACAATTGAAGCCACATCAAATAAGTATTACACCAATGTCTGCCCTGAGAACACCGGTCGGGTATGGAAAGGCTATGTGGATTCAGAGCTAGCCTGCCTGTCTCTACTTCAGCAAGTGGGACAAACGGCAGGATGTGATTCTTCAATGACTCTCTGGGATAGTGGGTAATACCTCCCATCAAGCACAGTAGCTCTCACCAGAAGGTCCGGCTCACACTAGAGTGTTGCATACCAAAGGGCCCTTGAAACTAAAGAGTTAGGAAGGAGCAGTGTTAGAGTAGCCAGCAAGGACAGAGGAGGTTTTCACCATCTTGCTTTTCAATGGGTCTCTCTCTCCTTCCTGTCTTCTGCACTATCTGTGGCACAAGGCACCCCGGTTATGATGCAAAAAAGCAAGGGTCACTTGTTGCATCCCTCACAGTAGGCTTGCTTTTGTCCAATACTTTGTGCCCTTTTGTCTTTATAAAGAAGTGTTCTCCCGCTGCTTCTTTGATTCATTTTGTGCTTTCTACAAGACAAGAAGAATTCATTGGACCCTGTTGGCAATGCAGTCCATTCCAAAGTCCTCTGTCAGAAGTGAAGACATGTGCATCCAAGGCAGAGATACCCTCTGTCCCCCAACCATCCCCAGGGAACATTGGGGGCAAACTGCTTGCCACTCTGCCAGCTGCACCGGAACCATACTCCTTACTGGAGTTGAAGGGCCCCTGCAGGTGACATCCATGTTTTTGGACTGGAAGTGAACACTAGAAAGAACACACCTTACCCTAGAACCCCTTGATTGGGACTTGCAGCACTCAGAGGAGCTCAGAACAACATGGACTCCTGTTTGAACACTTTCAAACCAAACTCAAACCGAATTTGAACATGTTTGAAGCCTTCAAACCCCTGCTTACATTCATCAAATCTGGTTTGCTGCTGCATTGCACTGGCCGCACTCACAGCTGCTTTGCAACACAAACACTCGTCACTGTGGCATAAGCCTTCAAACTGCTGCACCTCTGAGTAATGCATTGAACCACCAGGGCTTTCGCATTGAACAGACCTGGACCTCGACACAAACCACTGAAAGCATTGTGTCACTCTGCGACTCCACCCGGTGGTAACCATCATTTCAAACCAACTCGACCTATGAGCAGACCCTGGTGGGCTCATGCAACTGCATCCCTCGAACCCCCATGAAACCACACAAAGCTTCACTTCGCACCTGGCGATGCTGAATTGATGCCTTGACCAACGCTACTCGCTGCACACAAACAGGGTTCAACCCACAAGAACAGCACTGCAAAGCTGAGTTAGATGCGGTTTCATCACCCAAGAACTGAAACAAGGTACTGTTGAGAGGCCCAGACCCACCTGGTCCACTTTTGGGACCATATTGACTGATAAGCCACCATTCTGCCCCTTTTTCAAAGACATATCCTTTTTGCTAGTGACATTTTTGCAATTATTTTCCTTTTCACACCCGATCCAGTACCCATTGTGCATTCTCTATGTTCTTTCCAAAGGGAGCGCTTCTGATCATGTTTTTGTATAGATAGTTGATGACAAATTGATTTCCTTAATTGAAGTATATATCTTTTTATAGAATCTCGGTGGGATAGTCTTTTATTTTAGAGTCTTGCTGTTTTTTATCACATTGACACCTTCACACGATTATAGCCTGTCATTAGCCCATTTTGCCACTAAAGGCGAAGGAGGTATATCTCTTGACTGAACCTGTTTCACTTTTTTGATTGGGATCACTGCTGGTTTGTAGTAGTACTCATCCCTGTCATCCGACAGCGCTGTAGTCATTTTATCAAAGCATTTGGTAACCCAAATACAGAAAGCATATTAAGGCCAATTCACAGATAAATCCATTTGAGTGTGCAAATTGCGGAAGGTATAAACTGTGGCTGCGACCACCGCACGATCAGCATCCAGGTTGTTTGCCAAAGAACCCAATAGACACCATGAGCAATTTGTACTTGATGTGCTTTTCAGATACAAATTCCCTGATTCACAAAAAAGACTTGTGTAAGAGGCTGAACAGAATAAAATGACATGGTAAGGGAAAAAGTGGAACAATTTGTAACAATTTCACCTGCAAGTCGTGATAAACTTTGGGAACAGTGAATAACTTCAAGAAAAAACCCATTTTTGTGTGAATCTGGTTTCAAAATGTATTTGGGAAGGTGTGTCCACTTTTTTGACACTCCAGATATGCAAAGTAGGGGTGTTTTCAAATTTCTAGAAGTAACTGCTCTACTACCCATTCAGGCACAGGTCATTTGTTTTGCTTTCTGAATGATCACACATTGCCTTTTCCACAGGTTTGTGAATACCTGCAATTTGTCTCAGGCACAATTCCTGTAGTCACACTGTATTTACGGACACAGAAATGCATTGTGAATTGGCCCAGTGGTGTTTTTTCATAAAAGAAATCTTATTGTTTGTAAACTTCCTTACAAATACTCACACTCACATTGACCAGGGAAACACCTCGGTTCCACACTCTTCAAATCTTTCGAAATCCATCTCCCTCTCACTAACCTTAATAATGTATCATGTTTTTCTTTGGTTACCCGCACACACCCCTAACCTCTTTACCCTTTCACTTTGAAATCTGGCATCTGCATCATGCAGTGGTCTAGAGGTTTTGGACTACAAAGCTCATGATGCCTTTGACTACACCAGCTAGGTCTAATGGGAGTTTAAGTCCAAACCATCTGGAGAGCCAAAGGTTGCAGACCCCTGCCTTAAAGTCATTTTTACTCTCAATTTTTAGTTTTAAAAGTTTCATAGAGGTTTTTACCAATGATCATGTTTTAGAAAGCGAAATATACCCGCAGTATATTAAGGGCTACAGAGCTATTACCGATAAGGAGAACTTAACATCGGGCCAATTTTGGAGTATGATTTATTGTACACAGTCACTGGTAATTTTCTGTGGCCTACAATGTTTGGAAAATTGCAAAAACCTTACTAGAATCTGGTATCTTTTAGCACGTGTCCTTCTACAAAGTAAGAATTTTTCGGATATGACGATATAATTTGGCAATGTGCACGTCACTTTATATGGTATGCTTCTTTTTGGATTCTTACATGATAATGGTTTTAT
This sequence comes from Ambystoma mexicanum, assembly GCF_040938575.1. Taxonomy (NCBI): domain Eukaryota; kingdom Metazoa; phylum Chordata; class Amphibia; order Caudata; family Ambystomatidae; genus Ambystoma; species Ambystoma mexicanum. Next base: position 869,752,533 of record NC_090937.1, read on the forward strand.
TTGGTAAGATGCAATATTTTATAATGTGATGAAGTAGTATTTATGAATTGGAAATGACTTATCTATGGATTCACTTCTATTTTCTTATGTATGTATTCCGTTGTTATTTTAGTACAAAAGAATTTGCCATGTGTATGTTGCTTTTTCAGGGAACAAGCTGTTTGATCAGACAAGAATCAAAATGTACAATTGAACTCTAAAACGTCTATGTGCTATTAGCGTGTAGTGGTAATGAAGACATTAATCATCGACTGTGTTCTGTGTTTTTGTGAATAGGGAATCCGAGAGGAAGGTTATACGGATCCAGCTATGGCTGTTCAGGATGCAATGGTAACCATACCTGAAATATTATGTCCTTCTAATTGATTGCATCCTATTGTGTCCTATGGCTGCATTCCCCTGCCGTATAGCTATCCATTGCTTCGCAGTTCCCAGCTAGGTTTGCGCTATACAAAATCCAGTCCATGCATGCCTACATACAAATATAACCATCTGAACATAGAAAAACACGTTTCAGGTCTTGTTTCACGTAGGGCAGATGGCATTCCCTTCCAACGTTCGCTGTTCTTGTGATGCCCTAGGTGCTGTGGGAGGCATGCCAGAGGAAAACGGGGGAGCACAAGAACATGCTGCAGATGGTCCTGTGCAACAAGGGCTACCAACAACTGAACATGGGTAAGTCCTGCTCAATAAACGAAATCCCAATCTTTCAGGGTAAAGGGATGCAAAATATCGCTTCCGAGAAAACGTGTGCACTTAGTTAACAAGAAAAGATTTCACCTTTCAAGATTCTCATTTCGATACACTGTCTCCTTAAAGGTTTTAGCAACCTCAAGGCATTAGAATCAATGCAGTCATGTTTAGATCTTCAAACACCGCGTAAATAATGCAGGAGCAGAATGCTGGCTCCAGTTGCTGGTAGATGAAAGCCACATCAAGGGAACAGGAGCCTGTACAAAGTCAACTCTTCAGGCCAACGAAAGCCATTATGCATGGCAGCGCTAATGCTCCCAAATCGCTTATTCTCTTTCTTTCTTTCAAGTGTTTCAGGAATTCCAGAATGTCTCTGGCCAAGATATAGTGAATGCCCTGACTGAATGCTATGACGGCTACTTTCAACAGCTTATGATTGCCATCGGTGAGTCAATACACATTATGCATGTTTAATGTGTATGCATGTATCAAGTGTACTTTCGAAAAAGTAAGCTTAATGTAGCAGGCACGGAATCATTAATATATCAGCATGTATCCTTTCTATACAGTGTACTTATGTCCATTTGCTTAGAAGGCTGTCATTCCATTTTATTAAGAATGCATGCAACTCTTAAAATTATAAATAGAAAACCTTTTTTTTTTTTGTGACTATTTTGGCCTGATGACATCAAGGGACTACAGGAACCTCTTGCCTGCCGTACGCTCTACGTGAACTGATGGGAATTGGGAAATACTAATTTGTACAAGACATGAAGAACAGGAGAAATTATATTTTGCGATGTGAAAAGGATTGCCCAAGATCCCATAATGTACATTAATATTTAGGACTTCTCTCTTCCCAGAAAGGTTATTTTTAACCACCTTAGGTCTCATTATGAGTATGTCTTTCGAACTCCGCCTGCAGTGATTGCTGTTAGTGTATGCAGAAATGTGTGCGTTTAGTCCTTTAGGGCCGTACCAGAGGAAAACATGCAGATTTCCAGCGCTACTGTAAGCAGAGGTTCTGTAAATCTGCATGTCATAGTATGCCTCGCTGATAATTCTATTTCTATCCATATTCGGGAGGCAGAAATGGATGTGGTACACTAGCAGATCATACACTACGGTCACATGATGCACCGTAAGGTCATGCCTTATAGAGCCATGGTGGTGAGAAGGTGGGCATCTGGGACAAAATCTCTTTTTCTTGCCAGAGATTAAAGCATCTACCTACACTTTCTTGGTAGAGGTACACAATTGAGAAAATCCTATGTTAGGTTATGTTGTGTTGTTCGGTTTTACGCCACGCAAAACTGCCACTTGCATGGTCTCCAGATGCTCTCATGGCTCTGAAAGGAAAAGTAAGGGGCAGTTTGGTTAGGGAAGGAGAGTGAAAAAACAAAGTGTTATGTTTAACGGTTGGTGAGTGAAGAACCAAGAGCAACTGGCATCTATGTGGGTGTGTTTTCTAGGTGGAAATTGATTTGATATGATATGATATGGCATTTGTAATGCGCCTATACACAAGTGTTACAAGGCGCGACGAGACAAGGAACGGGGAATAGAGGGAGGACAGAGACAACGATCTTACTAGGCCAAGTGACAGTGATATCGCGCAAGTGCAGGGGAGGGAGGATGGGGCAGTGCTGTACATGGGACCAAAAAAATAAGAAGAAGTGCGGCCAGCAGGTGACAGGTGCAAGAGTAAGTGCAGACAGCAGGTGTCCAAAAGTGCAGAAAGGTGGACTGTAGGGTTACAAATACAGGACTTTGGCTACCCCACCTGTATCACACTGGCCGGTTATAGACCCAGCACAAGTTTATCACAGATCTCTGTTGGTTAGTCTGTACATATGAGATCACCCAGAATTTATGCGACACAATTTACATTTATTTGAACATTGTGGTTTAAAATATAGCTCAAACAGCTATTAACAAAGACCTTTTCTTTTCCCTAAAAAACTGTGATCAATTCAGTCTAACAGGCTTGATAATCAACCACATACATTGGTTCTTTACATTCACTGTTTTGTAGTGTGGGTTAGTAAGAAAAGGTGACTTAGAATGTGGTCCGGTTGACTTCACATCTGTCTCGTCGACACAATACTGGTGTTTCTGGCACTCAGTTGCTAATGGTGTTGCTGGTGCTCTTGGTGTTGCTAATGGTGTTGCTCGAGAGAGCACTTGTTATTTAGCTAACACAGGTTCCCCCACGGGAAGCACCTAGATAGATTCTAATATGTGTATAGCTAACTTAAACACCTGCGAGGGAGACACGCAGTAGACACGATGCACATGCATGAAACACGAGTGTTGAAAAAAGAGGCACATTCATAGTGCAAGTCACCATCACAGCCGCGCGGCTTTTTGATACAGGTGACACACAAGCGCATTGTAGCGCTTTTTCACGAGATATTTATCTATCTTCTTTACAGTCATTGAGCTGACTGATACATCCTAGATGCACAGGATACTATACATCCAGCGCACTGAAGGCGCCACGAGCGAAGTACTCTAACCAGGGCCAACGCTTACCTGTCACACCAAACTACCAAGGCACAGGTAGGACTTTTGTCCAGCACACCGTTACATGATCTTTTTCCTGTAGAGATACACCCGTCTTTCATTGCGAATTGTATCCGCTTACCTTTTAGATGTCCCAATCAAGTGACAGCTCGAGTCCACTGAATTTGTCCTGAAGACGGCACCAGAAACACCATTAGCAACTGAGTGCCAGAAACACCAGTATTGTGTCGACGAGACAGATGTGAAGTCAACCGGACCACATTCTAAGTCACCTTTTCTTACTAACCCACACTACAAAACAGTGAATGTAAAGAACCAATGTATGTGGTTGATTATCAAGACTGTTAGACTGAATTGATCACAGTTTTTTAGGCAAAACAAAAGGTCTTTGTTAATAGCTGTTTGAGCTATATTTTAAACCACAATGTTCAAATAAATGTAAATTGTATCACATAAATTCTGGGTGTTCTCATATGTACAGACTAACCAACAGAGATCTGTGATAAACGTGTGCTGGGTCCATAACCGGCCAGTGTGATACAGGTGGGGTAGCCTAAGTCCTTCCCTTTTTTCTTTCTGTAAACCCCTCATGACTTACGCTCCCTGACCAAAAAAGAGGGATACTCTACCCCTTGATTTCATAATCGGGTTACAGATACAGACCCAAGTGCAAGGGTTGCCAGGAGGCAGTGCAGGTGTGCAGCTGGGAGGGCAGGTACCTGGGCCCGAAATCAGAGAGTAGCCAGGTGACCAGTGCAATATCAGACAGGAAATCAGCAGGAGAGAGGAAGAGAGAAGGCAGAAGCAATGAGGAAAGTCTTGAGGTGCTTCTGAAATCGGAGATGGTTCTCCTCAAGTCTCTGAGAGGCAGCGAGGCTGTTCCAGAGGTAGGGCCCAGCCAATTAAAGATATCTACCACCAACTTGTTGCTTGGAGAAGCGACTGACCCTGTGGGAGTTGGAGGTGGAGGAGCGAAGAGCTCGAGCAGGAAGGTATTTACAAAGAGAGAGTTGGAGGTATTGAGGACCCAGGTCCCAGAAGACCTTGTGGACAATGCAGAGGGTCTTGAACTTAATCCTTTCATCTGCTGGGAGCCAATGCAGAGATTTCAGTGCTGGAGAGATACGGTCCCTGGGCTTGAGGCCAAGGACACGACTCGCAGTCCTGTTCTAGATGAGTTGCAGAGGGCGGAGAGTAGAAGCAGGTAGATTTAGAAAGAGGCTGTTGCAGTAGTCCAGCCTAGAGAGAACCAGAGCTCTAGAGACAGTGAGCTTCTGGGGGAAGGAGAGGAAAGGAAGAATACCTCTGAGGAGGTGCAGTTGGTAGTTTGACTTCTTAGAGACGTCAGAGATGTGAGGAGAAAAGGAGAGTGTGGAGTTGAAGATGACCCTGACGTTCTTAGCCTCACAGATGGGTGCAGGAAGAGGACCAAGGGGTGCTGGCCAGGGAGTGACAGGAAAGGAGGGTGCATGTGTGCCGATGAGGAGAATCTTGGTCTTACTGGCATTAAGGCAGAGATCGTTGGCGGCACACCACTCCTGGAAAGCAGACAGTCAGAGATGAGAGAAAGAGAAGAGGTGGTAGAGGGGAGCCTCAAAACAAGCTGAGTGTTATCCGCATAGCACTGAAATGCTATGCTATGGGGTGGGCAAGAGGTGCCAGGTATTGGTTGAACAGCCAGGGAGAAAGGTTAGACCCCTTGGGAACACCACAGGTAGAGAGTGAGATAGAGGAAAGGAAGGACCCAAGTTGGACCTGGGAGGGACGATCAAAGAGGAAGGAGGTCAGCCAGGCCTAGGGCGATCGGTGATACCCAGGTTATCACAGAGAGGATTGAGCAGGATGGCATGGTTGACCGTGTCAAAGACAGAAGAGAGATCGAGTAAGATGAGGACAGAGGGGAGATTAGAATCAGGGTTAGAGAGAAGGTCTTCACGGATGTTCAGGAGAGCAGTTTCCATGCTTCTGGCTGCTCTGAAGCTAATTTTAAAAAATAAGGGTACCTGTTATGCCCCCGGCCCTCCAGGTGAGTAACATGAAATAAAAATAAAATGGACCTCGGCAGGTGAGATTGGAGACTCTCTTATACACACAACTTCAATATGACTAATATCACAAAATATATTTATTTAAACTCCACTTGACAGTGTTTGTCTTATTTGATGCTTATTCAACATCCACATGTCTGTTCCACCATTCGCGGACGTCCAATGTTTAGCCCTCCGACCAGACGGACGCATGCAAAATAGATGCCCAGTCTGATGCTCTTCAAATGTACATCATCATATGTTCCAGACTTCATTCTTTGTTGAGATCAGTGTACAACTAATCACCATCAGGACTTCAATAAACAGACACGCAAGTTGAAAAGTGGCTACGGTCTACAGTTCACATCCTCTTGATTTAGGACTGTTAGGTGCAGTGTGACATCCAGGGCCCCACCTGACCGCAAGATCAGGCCCCTGTAATTTTTGTCCAGGAGGGATGAGGATACATTCCTACGTTGACACTACCCCCACTATTTGTATTGGTGATATATGCTAGATGACATCCCCCACCAGATGACATGTTGGGGCCAGGTCCAATTCATTACCTACCCCCATCCTTAAGAAGGTCGCCAACTACTGTGGCTCAATGAGCAGCCATTAACAGCTGACAAAAACATATGTCGATGCCATTAAATAAGCAGAACGCTATTTGATTTGCTTTTGAGCACCTATTTAGTGTGGGTATAGGTGCTAGGAATTGGTGTATTATATGAGTTTTGAAGGGTTCTTGAATAACCCATATAGTGTTAAGATGTATATTTATGAGAGCTCTGAAGCCAGACTGATGGCCATTGAGACAACCAACAGATTAAGTGTAAAGATTAAGCTGGGAGATGGCCAGCTTTTCCAGGAGTTTGCCCAGGAAAGGAGTGATGGAGATGGAGCGATAGTTAGCCCGGCAGGAGGGGTCGGCTGAGGGTTTCTTGGGAAGAGCGTGCACAAGTGGTGAAGGAGTGGTTGCAGAAGTTAGCCAGGGCAGGAGCGAAGGTGTCAATGTGGTCCTTGATGGTTTTGGAAGAACAGGGAATAACCTGTTTAGACTTTCATAGATCAGACTTGTCTAGAAACCTTGTCAGGGGAGAACAGAGGAAAGGAAGAGAAAGAGGGAGGAGAGGTGGCCACAGGGGGGCTGGAGGTAGAGGAGGGAATATAGGGAGGAGGTGGAGAGGACGAGAGGGTGAACAGGATGCCCTGGGTTTTAGAGATTAAATACCACATAGGAGTAATTTTGTTCCAGATGGGAGACCTCAAGTGCTTATTTGTCCAGGTGCTTTGGCCGATGGGTGAGGTTTGCAAGTTGTTTCAAGAGTTGTGAGTTTTGTGGTAGAGGGTGTATATATTGTCTAGCTGTTTGGGTTGGTAGTGCTTGTGAGCATATGGCGAATGAAGGTGGTGGAACATGACATTGTTGGTGTGAAGAGTACATGTCATAATATAGAACAATGCAATGCACCTTTGGAGGAATACCTATATATGAGGCACAATAAATGGCACTATATAAAACACTGTAATGCGCTTTCTTAGGGATGCCTAAATGTGAGAACACAATGGGACTACCTACACACACATAGTGAGGCCGTGATGTGAGCAAACAGGTTCTCCCAATTGCTCATACTCAAGCATCACAAACATAGATGAACCATTTGTATTTCCTTATTCTTTCAAAGCCCTTCAGTGACTAGGTTTCCCTACAGAAAGACACAATCCCCCTGCCTATGTACCCTCTACCTAGAAAGCAGTGGAGGACGGCCTACCTAAAGAGGGGACAGAGCATAGAAACTAACCCTCATTGCTTATTTTGTATGTTTACTTTCCAGATTCCCAAATCTACATGTCTCAATATTTATCACCTGTGCATAAAACCACAAACATCCAGGCTTAAGTTACCATTAAAAATAAAACTGGTGCAGGTGTTTCAGAGGTCCAACAAGTGGGAAGCTAATTAACATTTATTACTCCACCTCACCTGCTCCAAGGTTAAAAAAAGAAAAGCTTCTAGAGCTGAAAACACATTATTGTTGAGTGAATCAAGTTATCCGTATCCATTGATTCACTCCATATAATCTAAGGTCGACTGGTTTCTGTGGTTTATCACCACTTGTTATACCGCATTCATCAGGACAGATACAACATACTAATTTCAAAAATAATTATTATAACAAACACAGATGTAATATAGTGAAACCCCTGTGCATGGTCTAGTACGGTAATAGAGCATTGGTCCGCCTGTATTCCTTTTGTTCATGTCACACACAAGGACTGGGTAGAAATGCACTTCTTAGTAATGTCAGCTACCTGCAAGGAAAACACAACAACAATTCCTTCTCCATCCCCGGGTAGACATACAGTCCATTGCAATTACGACCCAAAAAAAAGATCTTACTTACAAGTTAGTTTGTCACCCTCTTGCTCCAGAGTCATCTAGAGTTCAGGGGCCTGCTTCCACTCACAGCTACCTAAATAGGAACATTATCAATCAAATCATGACAGCTTCTATTCCCCTGGACTTTGTCACAAGTATCAAATAGAAACCTCAATTTAAAAAAGGTCCTGCTCCCCTTGAAGTTCCTTTTAAAAAAATGTTTTTAATTGGTTTCATAGTATAAAAAAACAAGCAATTGTTAATAAGAACAGAAAAAACCTTTAACATTATATCCCATCATGTTCATCCTAAAATCCTTCCCTACCCAACACAATTCAAATCTTGAAACCATCATGAGCTCATAAAGCCAACATTCCCATTTCCTTGGGTACAGCTCTTCATCACATATGTACCATTCAATTTCCACATTCCCAATTTTCCCATTCATCTTTATCTTCAATCTCCACAATGTAAACCCACCAATTTTCCTATTTGATCTCAGTAGACAATATGAATTCCAACATTTTCATAACAGTGATTACTAACCTGGTTTGATCCCCTATTAACACCCATTTCCACCAATCCAGTACACTAAGAGTCTCCCCCATAGATTTAAATTCATCAACAAAGAAACTTCTAGTCTGTATTAGGGATTCACAAACATTACCAGGTGCTGAGGAGTTTCCACCACCTCACTGTTCTTACAATAGTGGCATTGAGCATTCTCCACCCCCAGTGTTTTCTGAATCCACTGAACCTTCTTTGTATTTAAGATGTTCAAGCAACACCTAAGTAGCACATCTCTATACCTTGCGGAAGAGAATCTTTGGAGATAATTTGGCTGGGAATTCACATCACCATCCTCCAAAGTTAACGATTTCCTCGATTTAAGACTCTCACATTGATCAATAGTAGTAATTCAGTCCCGTAACATGAACTTCTTTTTTACCATTACTGGATTATGCATCAACATTTCCAACTCTATGTCATTTCCCTTCAAAAAAGATCTCCACCTTTAATCTCCAAAGTTCTAGATGTTGATCTAGTTTTTTTTTACCCAAGGCCAGAATCACGAAGGGCTTCCTCATACTGTCCATGGCACACTTCCTGTATAGTGAGACTGTTTTCCATACAGCCAGAGACTCCAAAGACTGTAGTCTAAGTTCGAATCTTATTGCACGGGATGGTAAACTATTTGGGAGTCTCAATACCTTCCTCAAAAACTGGAGCAAGCAAGATAGATGAAGAGTGGTTTCTGCTCCATATAATAAAATGTGGGTCACCTTTTGCTTGTAAAAAGAGATTGTTGGAACCAGTGTAAATATCCCAAATTTACGGTGGAAAGCTCTACCCTGATTTGCCAGCGATATCAACCTTGATCGCAAATACTGGAGTTGGCCAGCCTCATTTCTACTCTTGTTTATCGTAACTCCTAAATATATAATGAATTCCACTGTTTCTAAAGGGATCCCCTCCATCCTCCACTTAAACTTCTTGATCTTCTTTTTGCCTGCCCCCTTCATAGCCAGAATTTTTGATTTAGTAGCATTGAGCTTCATGCCGTTCTTTTTTAAATAGAGTTCATAGGCTCCCAATCTCCTCTGTAGCCCTATCGGAGTGAGGTCCAAAAAGACCTAATCATCCGCGAAGAGAATCCACGGCACCTGTACTCCATTTATTTTTGGGGGGAACGCTCTTATCCCTCTTTGTGACATGGCCAAATCTGCTATGTAAATGCCAGCGCGCAACCTTGCTTTAACCCACGAAAGGTATAGATCTTTTGAGACAGTGATCTCTTAGCTGACAGTCGAATTCTAACCGATGTATCGGTATATAAAGCTTCCATAGCCTCTATTAAGTCCCATGGACATCCCAAGGCCCGTAATTTTGCCCACAGTTTCTTTCTAATGACACCATGAAAGGCCTGCGCATCCCGATTGTCTAGGATCCAAGATCCCACTTTACTCAACCCAATTTCTTAGATACCTTAATAGACTGTTGCAAATAGTTTACCGATTGAATCCAATAAGGTAATAGGGTGGTAGTTTTTAGATTCCGCCCTTATTCCTTTTTTAATGATGGGAACTATATTTGCCTCCCTCGATGAGGATAGCCTTGTTTTTCATAATTTGGGCGAACATGATTACCAGCATTTTTCCCCAGTGTTCTTTATTTTTTTTCAGTTCTTGATTTGAAAGGCTGTCAGGTCCGGCCGCACGGGAGGCACTCAAATTTCCAATCATCATAATGGCATTATGTTTGTCAAAAACAAAATCCCATCTCGACAAGCTGACTTCCCTTTCCTCATCTGTCACCCATCAATCTTTTTCTCTTCCACAAATTCAACAATCTTAATGTCTCTGGATGCAAATTTATGGGCTGGTATTATGCAATTTAATAATCGCATGCCATTCCTTCTATTTAACACCATCATTCTTGCATCAGACACAGCCTTTCCTTCATTTTTAAATTCTCTTTTCTATTATATGGCCGCGTCTCATCAACCCTTGATCTTGTATCCTTGGTGAATGTTCTGATTTCATCACTTATTTTTTGGGTCTTCGTATGATCTAATTTGGCACCACCATTTCTTTTTTTCTCTAATGTCTTCAAACCAGGCTGAGGATTTTGTGGACCTTCCAAGACCTTGCTGGGGACAGATGAGCACCACCATTTCTTTTATCTTCCACTGTTTTAGGCACAGCCCCTAGTCCTTGGGGTTTTTCCATTGCCTCTTTTCTACTTAAGCTGTGCCGTGTCTTAACAGCCAGCTTTGCAACATTTCTAATAAACCGCTCCATATTTTCCCATTCCGAATTGCTCACATCTTTCCATCTGTCATCTTCATCAGCTTTCTCCATTTCTTCGATTAATACACTTAAGTCCCCCGCGGGAGCTGTCTCATCTCCCAGCTCAATAGGCACCTCAAAAGCCATCGCTGGTTCCAAATTGGCTTCCTTTGGTAGCGACAATTCCTTTCTGACCTTTTTTGGAGCCAGGAGATTATCCCTTTCAGGGGGCGAGGGAATATTTCTTAAGAAGGCCCTAGAGCCCTTTGCTTTCTTTCTTGCATTAGATGGCGTGTATTTTGTTTTTTTAGCATGCTGGGTTTTTATCTTCTCAGCTTCCACACGGACTTTACTAGGGTCCTTTCCTTTCTTGGCGTTGAATACTGAGAAAATGTTATTTTCTGGAAGGCTGCTACTAGGTTTATCACCCACAGCCGCTGAATCAACCTCCAGCTCCACATTTACATGGCTTAGTTTAATAGGTTCTGGTTTTTCACCCCTTTTTAGTTCTTAGTTCGAGAAGAGTCCTTCATGTGGGATCTCATCCACTGACAGTCTTGGAGGAGGGCCTCCATCATCAGATTCTCTCCTCCAGTCAACTCCACTTTCCTCCACTTCGCTCCGCAGAGGAAGTGAGATTATGTAGAGGGAGTTTACGAGTCCGGGCGGGGGGGTGGTGCTCAGAGAGCTTCACAGATCTTAAAGTGCCAGTAGCACAATGCAGCTTCTATGAAAGTTCCAAAACTTAGCTTTCAAAAGAGCTGCCAATGACAGAAAAAGCACAACACCGTAGTCCACACGCAGAGTCTCTCCTCCAGTCAACTCCGCTTGCCTCCAGTTCCATATTTTGTACTAATATTTTGTTACAAACTGGCGTTGCGTCCCCACAATCCGCATAACAATATTATATGTTTAAACAAGTTGCAGGTCATCTTATTGAAATGCACCCAGGCTTTCAGCATCATGCACACTAAGTCAAATTCCAAAAACAACACATCACCAAAAAGGTGTGTTGTCTTATTTCACCAAAATGTTATATTGTTTCTGTACACCAGTAGGTTCAACATCATAGAATCTAATGCAGTATGAGTAGAAAATATGGAAGTTCAAAGGGAGCAGAACCTTTTTTATACTGAGGTTTCAATTTGATTATGCTGATAAAGTCCAGGGACAGAATCCATTGAGAATTGATCGATCATTTTTCTGTTTAGGTAACTGCGAGTGGATGCAGGCCCCTGAACTCTAGTTGACTGTAGAGTGAAAGGGTGACAACATACCTTGTAAGTAAGAGGTAGTCATTTTGGGTCATATTTATGACTTGTTGTGTGTCTACCTGGTGTTAGGCAATGTTTATATGCAGTACCCTTTGGGACCACTACACACAACTAGGACTACAGGTGTAAGCAAAACCAACCTTTGGTACAAGACTGTACTACACAGTTTTGTGGTAGCGTTGCTGAGCAGCCAGGCTTATCTCAAGAGGGAATGTGAGCTGTAAGGGTGTTACAGAGAGGTGTATAATTACAAGTATTCAAATAGACTCTTATACTCAAGGTTTCCTGGTAAAACACTTATTAATTTATTTCACAGTCAGTTATAAACATTCACTAGACGGACGCAATCTATATCACACAAAAATATACTTTAGTACTTCACAATATCAGGTTCTGAGACATCTAGACTATTTTGAAGGAGGAGCAAAATGGCATTCAGAGCATTTGAAGTAAGAGCAAAAAGGCATAAGTTAATAAAACAAATATTACAGTAACTCTTAAACAGTGCAAATAGTTTGAGTTCCCCAGAGGAGTTGATTCAATGCAATAGGTTAGGCCAAAGTCAATGGACTAAAATCTTGTATAGGACAAAGCCGTTCTGGAAGTTAAACGGAAAAGTATTTGCCAAAGTTTTCAGAAGTAGTTTTTAAAAGAAAGATTCATATGTTGGGTCACATGCTGACTAGGCCTGCAAGTTGCCAAAGTTTCAAGCAATTTTGCAATGAGAGGTTCTCTCGGTCGGGTTTTCATACTACCTTACAATGAAGAAAAAGATGCAGCTGAAGAAGTCCGTTCCTGGCAGTTCCTGCAGATCTCGCTGTCCCTGAGCCTCAGTCGTGGGGACAAGAGGGAGGACATCGGGGGACTCCTGCACTGCACTGGGACTGGTCTAAAAGCTGGCAAAGGCAAAATCTTCAATTCCGGTAGTTGTAGTCAAGCACACAAACTGGTGTCCTTCTTCCTGGCTATTTAGTTTCCTGCAGCACTCTGAAGAAAATACAACCAGCTCTGAGTATGGTATCCAGGTGGCTTACGAGTTGATTGTTCCCACCAACTCAAAGGGAGAAGTCATCCTCGAAGGGCTTATCTGTCGAGACGAACTTGGTGATTCAGACCTGCAGCAGGGCTTCACCAGGCAAACCAACGGTCCAGGAGTTGCAGCAGCCGTCCTCTTCTAGCTCATCTTCGTTTCTTTCGTTCCAGTGGTCGACTCTGCCTTCCAAGCCAAGAGACTTGCCTTTTATCCAGTTTCCTCCCATTTATTCCAGCCTAGCTGCCACTCACCCAGCAGGGTGGCAGACCTTGCCGGACAGTCAGCCAGCCAATCACGCAAGAGTGTATTTGGGTCTCCTACGAGACTAAGCACAGGGCGCAGAGACAAACTCTAGAAGGACCTTTCCAAAAAGAAATGGCAAAAAAGAAGACTGGGACCTGTTTAAACAAAGGGGGCTAAGACTCCATCTTGAAAATCATGGCTCCCGCGATTTAACGCTACCGGTGTTCGCGGTCTGGGAAAAATCAGTTCCATGTGTTAAAATCGCAGCAAAAATTGCATTGGTTACAAAATATTGTAGCAAAAATGCTGTGGTTTTGCCGCTGCAATCCATGTAAAGGATGCGGGGGACACCCCCGCAAACCCTGGACCAACTATACCATTTAATGGGAGCGGGGGACATCCCCGCAACGCCGCCCCCCCTAAATGGTATATCGGGATTCACCTTTACAGGGTCAAACCACAGCATTTTTGCCACGATTTTTTGTATAGGTGACATTTTTGCCACGATTTTATCACTGCATACCAAAAAATCATGGTAGTTTGTTGTAAAACCACTGCCACCAGCCATTTCGAGAGGTAAGGGTAGCATTTGACTGCTACATGAGTTTCTAGACATAGGGGATACTAAGTAACCCCATCAACACTTTATGGTAAGATAGGGTGTGCTGGGCCAAGGAATTTGCAAAGACTAGTAAAGTCAATTTCAATTTACTTTCTCTGGGAAACAGTAGTTTATCCCAGATAAGGTATTTAAACCTTGGGACAGCCTAAAAGGCTTCCCTGTATCACTGCACTGAGGGTGCTGTGTGACACATATGAAAAGATGATGCCTATGGAGTTATCTAAAACTCCACAATCAAAGAACACAAGAGTAAAACACAGATCAAAATACATGAGAGAGTGGGAAAAAAGGCTCACACTCTCTCCAGGTAAAAAAAAAATCAAGTCCTCAAAATTCGGCAAAGTTGCTGGGGGTCGTCTCTAAGGTGAAGGGAATTTGCACATTTATGAGAACTCTCCCTAACACCTGGGGATTAAGAAGCAACTCTTGGTGTGTTTCCCTTGCAAGTAACTGAAATTACTAAGAAGTACATTTCTACCCAGTTCTCATGGGTAATATAAACAGAAGAAATACAGGAGGACCAATTGGTTTCACTATATAACACCCCTGTTTGTTATAATAATTATTTTTTAAATCAGTATGTTGTTTTGGTCTTAATGAATGCGGTAAAGCAAGTGGTGATGAACTGCAGAAACCGGTCGACCTTATATTTTATGGAGTGAAACATGGGCGATCAACAAAGAAATTAGGATAACCTGACTCAATCGACAATAATCTGTTTTCAGCTCTAGAAATTGTTCTTTTTTTAACCTTGGAACAGAAGAGTGGGAGTAGTAAAAGTTAATTAGCTTCCCACCAGTTAGAATTCTGCAACACATTCATATGTCTTTTGGTGTTTTAAATGGTAACTTAAGCCTTGATGTTTGTGGTCTTATGCACAGGTGATAAATAGTGAGACACATAGACTTGGGAATCTGCAAAGTAAACATATGAAATATGCACTGGGGTTTAGTTTCTCTACTCTGCCCCCTCTCCCTTTAAATAGGCGGCCACCACCGCTTTCTAGGCCGAGGGTACATAGGCTTGGTGATTTCGTTTTTCGGTAGGGAAACATAATCACTGATGGGCTTTGAAAGAATAAGGAAATAAATATGGTTCATCTATGTTTGTGATACAAGAATACAATTGGAATCAATTAAAACCGGGTGGAGTGGTCAACAAAGAGCTAATGCATTTACACCTTGCTTTGCCGCTCCAGCCCATTTTGTCCTCTTCCAATGCAGAGGAGGGACGTGAAACAGTTTTCCTCTCTGCCTTGTTTTCTTCCTTAGCAGACCACAGCATTTAATAGCTGCATGAAATGTTCAGACTATGGAATAGTCTTCCACTGAGCCTAAGACAGGCAACTTCTCTGTCGAGATTTAGAGCAGCTTTAAAGACCTATTTATTTAAGTAATCCTGATCATGGCTTTTGTTGAACCTCTATGTCATCTGTTTCTACCAGGTTCACGTTTCCTTTTCATATATGATTCCAACTGCACCAGGACATGATTTAGTTTGTTGTGTGCGCATTACAAATTCATCAAATTCAAATTTAGTGGGTAACTAAATGAGCAGGCGGATTTCCTAGGAATCCATTTTGCCTTGTTTTTACTTGCAAAAGTTGAAAATTGCATACACTGGACCGATTACACATAAGTGCAAGCATTGGTGGTCACCTGCATGTGATTACCATATGTTCTTAAAATGACCCTCAATATATGGGACCATAGAGAACCGTGCAATGAGTTTTATTAGGGATGCCTAGATGTGTAACAATTTGCATCTAGGTGTCTATCTGAACTCTATGAGCAATGTATAGTCATAATCATGCAGAATTTACTGCATGTGATATTTGTCATGAATACTGCATAATGTAAATACCTTATGGATCAAGCAGGTGGAAAAGAAAGCAGTATTTCAAATACAGCCTGTTTTTACCTGTACCAACAGACTCATATTGAGGCTCAATTCCCATATTTCTCTTTACCAAATCCACACATTTTGACTCATAGGGCTTCTCATCCAATTTGCATCTCGCATCTCGCTATCAAAAGTACTTCCTTCAATTTCAAGATGTGTAATGGAGCATCAATGGCCCTCGGTAGCTAACTAAACTATTCTGAAAAGTCAAGAAGAAGCTTACATCAATTAGTTTCAGCTAATTAAATCAGGACAACCTACCACAATTAACTTTAAAATACTAGGTGACACTTTAGGAGAGATGAGGAAAGATGCTGCCATGGCTTTCAACGATGCTTTAAATAGTTCAGAAAAACAAATTCATACGTGCACTTCAAATTCAAATCAATCCTTAATCATTTATTATTACAAGTCCTTAGATTCATTATGTTGTAGTCTACATGCCTGAGGCAAACTTTGTGGTACCCTCCTTACCTGGAGCGAGCGTTGTGATAGTCGTTATGCCTGAGCTCCTACTGCAATTAGAAAAGGGGCATCTTTCAAATTTAAAAACAAACTCTTTTGGAAAGGACTTATCATTCCTTGTTTAGAAAGTCCCTTCCCAGTGGCAATGGTGCTCAGCGCCTAGCCAAAAGGAATAGGTTCAACAAGCCTGCTGTGTCATACCCCTTCATGACCAATGTTAAAGTCCTTCAGAGCGACGAGTATTAAGAACCAGGTAACCAACTACTTAATGATGTGTAGCCTTATTAAGAGGGTGGCTTCTCAACTCTTTATTCTTGACACACCCTAGGTGTATTTCACTAAAAGAAAGTATGTTTAAAGCAACTACTCACAAGATAAGTCCACTGACATACCAGCCTATTCTCAGACCATTCTACATCCACCACTTTCTGCAAATGGTTGCTAATTGCATTAATCAGGGTAACAGTTCCACTTATGGTGGAGCATGGTGAGTGAAACATTAAGATGAAGCACATCAATTGTAATCTGGATGCATGTTCCCCATCGCTCTTGGGAGGAGCTGCAACTGACAACAAAGAGAGTGAATAATATGTATCAGCCCCTATTCTTCTCTCCCCAAATTCATGCAGTAATAAGAGGACACCCTAAGACATATGACTTGCCCAGTGAACCTCCAATAAAAAGACAACCTAAAGGCTTGGTAGTTCTTCTCAATTATGAGTAATTGTCTGGAAAAATGCATATATAAGTGGCTGAGATCCCATGAAACTTTGTGGTAAAAAAAAAACTCAGGCATTGGAACCTGGATCTCCAACAACATGCTTATTGGAAGGAAACAACAGCTTGTGCATGTGGTGTATCACATGTACGGAATCAGTACTTTTGACATCACTCCGGTTCCAAGAAGACAGAATCACTGATGTAAAACTGTTGCTCAAATTCTATGATTCGAGTAGAAAGCAGAATATTTCCGACCCTATACCTATCACTTGCGGCGTGCCTCAAGGATCTTGAGTCTCGCCTACACTTTATAACATCTTCACGAAGCCCCTTTTCGACGTCCTAAACGATCTGGGTATCACCTACACTAATTACGCCGATGATGCCCAGATCCTCATCCCGTTGTCGGGGGATTACGACAAGGATTTGGCCTTCGTTAATAAAGTGTACCTCATCATCCAGGCATGGATGGCCTCACACGGTCTATGCCTGAATGATGACAAGACGGAACTCCTCATTCTAGGCTCTACACACTAACTGAACAAGCTGGGCCACAAATACTCATCGTTCATAATTGATGATAACAAGATCAAGGTAGCTAAGGAGGTTAAAACCCTCGGCTTCTATCTTGATTCCACCCTTACCTTCAACAAACAAGTGAATGCAATGGCCTCCGCCACCTCCTACACTTGAAAACTCATTAGGGCAGCCAAACCCTTTCTCTCCCCCACCAACTGTACCACCTTGGCCAGGGCGCTGATCATGTCCAAGCTGGACTATTGCAATGCTATATATGTAGGTTGTAACAAATATATCTCAAATAAAATCCAAATCCTCCAAAATAATTCCCTTAGAGCGGCCCTCAGTATCCCTAAGAAAGCCCATATCTCAGATTCCAGAAGATCTGTCAACTGGCTATCCACCAAGGACAAGATATTCCTTAAATCGGTATCTCTGATTCATAAATGCCTCCACCAAGCAGCCCCTCAATACCTCATCGCCATATTTACTAGACCCACCCTCTCTCGCCCCTCGAGAACGGCCAATTCCAACCTTCTTCTGGTGCCAAGGTTCAAACGTACAATGTCTGGAGGCAATAGCTTTCCAGTAAAAGCAGCGCAATTTTGGAACTCCCTTCCTCCTACCTGTAGGGAGGACCTACCCTACCACCAGTTCAGAGCCAGGACTATCCACTGGCTCAAATCTCTCGACTCATAACGACCTTCCGATGCCCAGATGCGCCACTACCTGTGGCTCATTACCTCATTGAATGTAAATATATATATAGTACTGCCTATAGTGTATATGCTCTACCCTTCCTATTTGGCGTGATACGTCCGGCATTGTAACCGCAGCTGGACCTCACCCCACTGTATGTAACTAAGTTTTGCAACCCTCTTGCTGCCTTTGCGCCTGGCTACCCCTGGGTTAGGTGTGCATTATAAATAAATAAATACAAATACAAAAATACAAATATTCATATATTTACTGCCTTCATTCAACAAAGCTTACTGTGTCCAACAGAAATAAGGAAAATCACCTTGGAACAGACAGTGTATCAATCTATTTGCCAATGCTAGTGAATGCTGCCATCCTGGTAACCTTATTTATCTAGTCATGGCTCGGTTTACCACGCAGTGATGTCAATGCACATAATGCTGGGTGTGCTGATGTGCCCCTATCTTAGAGCAGGCTTGGTGAAATTATTGCCCATAATGTGAAAATAGCTATTAAACAAATTGGGCACGATTAGCCTGAAGTCTATGTGGATACGTGAATAACAATGACATGGTAAAGTTATCCATTCAGTTCTCTGCATTGCTCACAGTGACCTCATTGCGCATAGTGTCTTGAATAACACCATCATGAGGCAGGTCCAGCCAGACAGGTGTAAATAGCATGAAGCAGGCTAAAACGCAGGCTTAGCATTGAATCTGAAGACTTTGATAACACAAAAAACAGAAAGGATTAATCTTAACAGCCAGGAAGAAATTGTGCAGCTTACACGGACGTGATGAAATTACCTATTCTTCAAAGAAATATCATCAGGAGAGTTGAAACATTTTGGAGTATGTTTTAGACTACCATTTCATGGTCCTGTTTCTTTAACAGCACAGGCCATTTCCTCCCTTGTTTGTCAGTTCATTACATTAACTCAACACCCATAGTGGCTTTGTCTAAGTAATGCCCCCCTGTCTGAGCATGGGGGGCATTGCTGGTCTGGTAATGCCCCGGGGCATCAGTTACAGTTAACTATAGCCCCAGAGTATGACCAGACCGATAATCATGATGCAACATGGATCGGGGAGAAGAGAACTACATGTAGTCCCTTCTCCCTTTCCATGGTGGCCATTGCTGGATCGAAGATGTGCCTGGAACACTAGTGCTCCCAGCGCCTATGAAGGAACATGGAAGCGCACAGTAAATGGGGTGGGGATCGATTGGAAATGTGGAAAAGGGGGCTAGGGTTTAGGGTTCAGGGAGTGCGGGGGGAGAGCACACTTACCTTCCTCCTGGCCAGGAAAGATGGCGGTCGCCTGCTCTGAGGAGTCTCGGAGTGGGGTCTTTAACAGTGTGGTAAAGACCCTGTTCTGAGCCTCCTCATTGGCTGGAAGGTTGCCACGCCCACCTTTCTGGGTTCAAATAATTAATAGTCATTAGTATACACATGCTGTGTGTAACGCTGTAGGTAAGTATCTTCTCCCATCAGGCCACATCTGTAGACTGACTGTATATGGATTCAATATATAATTATGCCAGGGCTAAGAGGAAAAAATTCCTCTCAACTAGTTACATAATTGTCAACTGGTGCCACTCAATCTGCCCTTCCAGAACCTTTTCATCTGTATGTAATTTAAAAATGCAGCACTCCCCTCTGAACAGATGTAATGGCCTCCTGGTCTTCGTGGCATTTTTACTCCCTCGATGATAGTCCATTATTGTTGTCTGATGTATGTCCTCTCTGATCAAAATGCTAGACCAGTGGTGCTCCTTCTTTATGATTATTGCTGCCGGATTTATGATCAACTATTCTATTCTTGATCGGTCTGATAGTCTTGCCAATATATTGTGTTTAGCATCGACACAGGATTGTGTTAATTACAAAGCTTCCATATTACAATCAGAGACTCCTTTTTGGAATCATTATGTTTTTAATCCCAAAATGTTATGGATATCCACCAAATATGCAAAACGACATTGGAATATTTATTAGGCACCCACACCTGACTCTCACCTAAAGCCTTTTAAGTAACCGAATTCTAATAAACTGTACGTTGTACTGTGTAAAATGGTGCCATTAGCCACAACGAGGTTCACCTACTTTCACACCATTTCAAAGAATGTCGGCGCAATGCTAGGAGTGATTACAATCGCAAGGAGCCTTTTAAAAATCCTTCAAATCTGTTTTAATCAAAGTCATTGGCACATCTAACCCTGTTCAATGTGCCTTACAACTATAGTTTCACATAAACTATTTTGCCTTTTACGCTATTTCTGTGAAAGAAATGTGTCACTGTCTCTTAATTTCTTTTTCTCTCCATCCTGGTGGTAATGAAAGCGAGGCTTAAATCTATGTGGCATACTTTTTGGATTATTGAAGAGTACTTTATCCATAGTTTTTAAAACAGTATGTATTACCCCTCTCCTAAAACGTCCACTTAATTAGCAGATATTCTCAAATACCATTATTGGGGCAAGTCCTGTGAAGTAAATTGTTTTCAGATTACAGTAATCCCATCACTGTCTGCTTTAACCAATCTGTTTAGGTCGACAGCCTTTGCTTAGTACTCAGGGCACAGTGGTACAGGATAAATATGATTTCATAAGATTCTCGGACTGGGATAAAGCTACAATCTGTCATATCACACATCCAACAAAGGTGGACTAAGTACCATGCTCATGATATCTTCCTAGCTTAGTTCCTCTCACCAGATAACTTTGCCAGGCATAACATAGGTGTGAGTGAATTCCTTGTAGCATGTATTTCTATGGTTATGGCATGCCAGATGGTTTTGCCCACCGAGGAATAGCACTGGGGTATGCCAAATGGAATTCATTTGTTAGCCCCACTGTTCAGTATTGTTGCTCTAATGTACATCCTGAATTCAGTTTATCATCCATTTTGTGATAATAATGAGCTTTGCATTGAGATCGCCTATAACACCTGTCTCTCCGGTGATGTACCTTGATGATGTAGGGGTTCCTTTGGAAAAAAATAGCCAGATCTGAAAAACAAAAAAGAGTGATGGTGGGGGCTGCTTCTAATGGGGTTAACTCTAAGCGTTAGTTGATCAAAAAGAAACAGAAAGGAATTTGTAGTATGGTTCACAATACATGGTAATCCTTAAAGAAGATTTCACAGGTTAGTATGTCTGACAAAATTACCTTTCTTCAGATTTTGCAGAGCAGTTTGCAGGGATGTGCCCTTGCCCATTTTATTACATTTCTTACACAATGCATCTGACTAACTGTTTATTAAAAATAAAATGGAGGTAATATACTCTGTGACACAGAACATGGCACTGTGATGGAGAGGGTGAATCGGTACCATAGAACCAGTCCCAATCCATGCAAAACTGGAAAGGTCATTAAGTACACCTCACATTGGTTCTGATCCTACTAGTTTCATTCTGGAACAATGCATTTTTCTATTCGACAGAGTTAACACACTGCCTCTTCACAGTGGCACTAACATTTCTAAAAAGAACACTGAGGGCCTGTTTCAGAAGTGCATGTTAAGATGGCAAAGTACCCTAAGACACTTTTCCATGAACAAATGCATGCTGATGTATTACGGGAGTGGCAGCAATAAATGAAGTCAGCCACTCCTCCAAAGCCGTGATTTACGGCATGGCAAGAGTCTTGCCAACCACCTCACATGAGAGGGGCTGGCAAGAACTGCATTCACAGGCCAGAACACCCTCGCTGCACCAGCCAAAAGATGCATACATTAAAGGTACCCTTGGAGGTGCCGTTAAACCCCACAGAACCCATTCTCCCATTATGTAGATAGCATTTCTCATACTGCAATACCACTTTTCTAATTCAATGAAAATTTAAGAAAACTTTCTTGAATTAGAAAAGTGACAGTCTTTTGATAAATGCTCACTAAGCCACCTGACCACATGTTTCCCTTGCAAAGATAGATTTTAGCAGCTTTTGCTGCTGGAAAGCGCAACATTTCCCCTCCAGCATTTCCATCCATCTCAGAATGATGGAGTTGTAAACTGCAGGGGAGAATTTTGGCTTTCCACACTACATTTAACACAGGATCTGAATCAGGCCCCGAGTGGTGCGTTATGTACATGTTCAGTTTATATCACATTATACATTATGTTATTGGAATTTTGGAAAGTGCAGCGTTCACCCAATTCTGGGATTTTGATGCTAGGACACAAATCTAAAAGTACTTGTTAGTTTAGGCTGAGTGGTAGAAAAACTTTCTTTAACTTTTTCCTGACACATAACAGGGATGCGAAGGACCTGATTTGAAAGCTCGGTAGGTTCTAGTAAAGGGTATAATTATAAAATAAGGAGGAGCCACTAGTGCATTGAAGTATAAAAGCCGGCATGCAGCGCTGTAGCAGGCCAGAAGAATGGTGAAGCTGTATGGAAGAGCATGGCAGACATTTCACTGCTATGATAGGAGGCACTCGCCAAGTCTTGTTGACTGATCGGGTGCCACTGCAAGATGTGCACTGGTATTCTAGATGTAGGAGAGCAGAGCTGATTTAACAGCATCTTTGCAGCTGTAACCTAGATCCCTTGCAGAGGATCAGTAGCATATTTTGGATGACGCAGATAATCCAGTAAAAAAATGACAATTGTTAAAGTTGCCGCTGCCCATTGGGTCTATCGAGATATTTAAATATAATCTGATGGAGTCATCACGGTTTTCCTGGCAGTGACCTTCCCCCATTTGGCCAGGGGATGACAGCCACTACCTGATCTTGACCCTGGGGGCGTCTATATGAGGGAGGATCACATGGAGGGAGACAGCCTCTGGGGAAGTATCCTGACTTCATCAGATGAGATGCAGTATTCCCACCAATTAAGGGACCTTAGACCCCCTTTCTACAACCCTAAGAATAATTTCTTTTGTAATGGACTCATGGGTTGCGCTTATCTTGCCATTCTCCTAAGAAGTACTGGGACTAGGAAGAAAAGGAGTATCTTAAATGAAGATCACTTTCCCAGTAAAAGGACGAGAAAGAGGCTAGGAGAAATGATGATCACTCCCCATGAGAACCACGGTCAGCAGTCTAGTTTATGCCCAGCGACTGTGAGAGGTAGAGGCAGGAGCAAGGATGATCACTCCCCATGAAAACCGCTCTCAGCAGTCTAGTACTTCCCCAAATCCTATGGCCAGAGCCATTACAAAAGGAAGAAAAGGCTCAAGAAGTGTGACAGAAACCCTACCTGTAGGAGCAAGGAGCTGGAATCCTGTGTTGCAAGAGCAGGGGCTGTGGGCCGCTGTTCCATCTAAAAAGAGGGAGAGCCCTTGAACACCAACAGCTTGTGGGGAACTGGAGGAGGCTGGAGGAACCCAGAAGACCACTGTGCCTCCCAGAAAGGGGGGTAATCCCTGGGAACCAGCAGTGTGCATGAACATAAGGGAAGCTGGAGGCTCCCTCACTGGGGAAACCAGAAAAATGGCAGTCCCCTGAGGAGGAACAAAGGGAGCTCTGCAGAAAGATTGCCGACTCGGGAGAGACTCACTGCTCCCGAGGAGGGTCGGAATAGCCAGAAGAAGAATCCTGTATTGTGGAGTTGGTAAGAGGCTGGAAACGCCATTGCAAGAAGCCAAAAAGATGGAGATCTGCCGCAGAGATGCTGAAACCAGGGAGAGCTGCCAGAGAAAGTCATAGGAGTGGTGGAGACCGGGAAGCGAGCAAGGCATCTGTCAGACCTGACAGCAGACTGTAGACTGAGTCGTAGGATGCAAAAGAACCCATAACTGCTGCTGAGAACTGGTGAGCCCACACAGAGGAATTGGGATGCCGGGTGGTTTAAAGGGTGTGCCGCGTACCGAAAGAAACAGTATATGAAGGTTTGGGAGATCCAAACAGGGAAGTAGGACTACCTGGCCATTACTGGAGAAAATCACAAATTAATAAGAA
This sequence comes from Ambystoma mexicanum, assembly GCF_040938575.1. Classification (NCBI taxonomy): domain Eukaryota; kingdom Metazoa; phylum Chordata; class Amphibia; order Caudata; family Ambystomatidae; genus Ambystoma; species Ambystoma mexicanum. Next base: position 869,776,331 of record NC_090937.1, read on the forward strand.
GGGGTCTGAGACCCGATATCATACTGAAAGGGACACTGAGTCAGAAAACAGTAGGCATGAGAAAATAAAGAAGAGATGGGACAATCAAGATGTCCTGGTGAGGATGTGAACCAGAAACACTTATTGGGGTCCACCTTTTCAGTGTGGAGGCTGATCCTTATGTTGGTACCATTTAATGGGTGACCTCAGAGGATGGATTTCACAGAAGATTCCTCATAATGTATGGGGGCTCCTGTCCTTAGGCATGGGGTGCCTGGGGCTGTTGTCCATTTCAGAGACGATTGTGTGATTTCATAAAAACTTGGGGCCACATTTCAGTGAGGAACTATTTTTACTTTTTATTCGACCTTCATAAGAAGTGTGTGGTCCCTGAGTTATACGTCACTCGGTAGTATTTCAAGAGTGAGGTTTTTGTAGGAGAAATTTAAACTTTAAAAGCAACGAACTTCGTCCATAGTGCAGAGTTATATGGTGTTGTTCACAGGGTATCCCGAGTTGGTTTTTGGAATATCCTTAGTTAAAAAGTGGTCGACCGGTTTCGATGAATTTAATTGATCATCTTCTTCAGGACCTTGATTTTGGCTTGTCTCTAGGAGATCAGGGGTATGGAAGGGGCACCGTCATCCCTTTTACCTAAGAGAAATCAAACCGAAATGGGTTTTAAATCTTGAGGTCACAGTGGTTCTTGAAGTTTTATTCTGTGGTATTTTCTATTAACTTAATACAATTAAATTGATATGCTAGCATTTTTTGACAGTCATTTGGCTATTTAGGCTAAAATGGACATAGAAGGCAGCTGGTGATTACCTCATATATAGTAACTGACAGCCGGGTCTTTTTTGTCATGCGTGACTCCAGTCCTGTAAGACATTAACAAGGTGTTTTTTATAAGACAAAAGCCTACGTGAGGCTGTATCATAAATGAGTCGTAATACAATTATAGGAGTGTCTAGTACCGTCTGATTTGGGGTTGACAGACGAAGCGCTGGTGTGCATTCATATCTCTGTGTTTACTTCCAAATGCGGTTCGCGGTATAGTGCGGGGAAACCCTTTGTTCTAAGAAGCGCCACTTTCTTGTAAAGAGGTGCTGTCCCAGTACCAGGCGCTTATGCCGTGTGGGAATACATCTGCCCACATTCATGCATCTGCCCACATAAAGACTCTACATGAAAAACATGTACATGCGCGGTGAATAGGTCTACATCCCAGTCCAAGATACCGGTCGCGGGCGCGGCTGGTATCCCAATAATAGTTCGCGGTCATGCGCGAGTGATCTTAATTCTGAAAGGGCCACGAGTGTTGACGCGTAAATCGCGTTCGACTTGGAATTCACTCACCGTGTGGCACAAATGCTTGCTGGTGTCTGTGAGACGCCGAAGGAGTTGTTCAGTTTTAGCAACCGTTGCCCAGCAACGGCGGCATTTATACGTTGGCCGTTTTTGCTGTTGATGATCCTCATTTTTGGGGGCCATCTTAGAGTGACTAGAGTTACATTTAAGGGGTATGCATTTTTGCACGGGCGGTTTAAGTGCGGGCTGCAAAGTAGCTGATGCAGTAGCCTTACTTTCTTTTGACTCCTGTATTCATTATGGCAATCCTTTTTTTAAAAAAAAATATATATACAGTGGTCTCATTCCCTTATTAGTTTTTAGAAGGGGGGAAAAAAGCAAAGACAGTTTGTTATTCTAAGCAATATCCAAATTGTATTTTTGCCACCTACATATGTATTCGCCTTCTGTCTTCATCAAGGATGCTGGGCAGGGGACTAGGCGTAATTGCGATTCCTTATTTTGCGTGGCTTGGTGATTGAGTTATGTATAGGGGCGGGCGCAGGGCGGGGCCTCAGCACTACTTGACTGCGGAGAGGAGGTTCCACATATGTAGGGGGTGTACATTATCGTTTCTCAGGTGTATCCCCAATAAGCGGAATCCCATATTGAGTTTCTTGTCATGCTTCTTCGTCTCTTTTTTGAACAATATCTTCATTTCATTAGGGCCAGGCTGTTCCACTGGATTTCTTCATTGAGTCCATTTTTCTCTGTATTGAGTCTAAAAATCCAGAGTTGTTCTCGTTTCAGGAGCATTTTTCCGAAATCCCCTCCCCTTCTGGGTGGGGTTAGTTTTTCCAAGATGGTCCATGTGAAGTCTTCTTGTTTGTGACCTTTTTTCACGCAGATGCCAGCAGATTTCCGGGACAGCAATGGGCGCAACTTTTGCGCCTAGTTTGGCTAATCTCTATGTTGAACATTTTGAAAAGGAATTCGTATATGAAGACACAAATCCCTATCGGGACAAAATAAAGGTCTGGAAAAGGTACATCGACGATGTCCTCATGATATTTGAAGGGTCTGAACAAGAACTCACAGCCTTCCACCAGTGGCTGAACAACTGTAATGCACACTTGAGATTCACCATTGAGGCCAACAGGACAGAGACACACTTCCTGGACCTTCATATCAAAAACCAAGGAAATGAACTGCTGGCACGGGTCTACAAAAAAGACACTGATAGGAATTCACTACTACAATACAACAGCTATCACCCGAAAGCCCTGAGGGATAATCTCCCATTTGGACAATTCCTCCGGTACCGCAGGACATGTACAAGATTGGAAGATTTCAAAGAACAATCTGCAGCTCTCAAGAAACAACTGAAAAAAAGAGGCTATCCGAAAAGAATCATTAATGACACATACAAAAGGGCAAGAAATATACCGAGAGAAATTACTCTCCAACAACACAAAAAAGATGAAAAAAGAGAAGAAATAACAGCAGTAATGAGTTATCCCCCCATGTTCAACCGCATCAAAAGAGAAATAAAAAAACTTTGGCCCATCCTAAATACAGGCGCCAGCTCCTTGCCTCTACCGTCCTTTGCCATCAAAAGACGTAGAAATCTAAGGGACAGTCTGGTCCACACTATGAGAGAACCAAGCAACAATGAGTCGGAGAATACTATCTGGGGAGCCAACAAGCCAATGGGACACACACCATGTGGAGGGTGCTCAATGTGCGCCCAAACCACACGCAGCAAATCGATCGAGATCGGATGGCACACACCATGGCAACAGAGGAGTTTCACCAATTGCAAATCCAAAGGGGTAATCTACCTCATCACGTGCCCATGCACCCTACGATATGTAGGCATGACAACGAGAGAAGTAAAAACTAGACTTATTGAACACAAATCATGTATTCGTACAAAAAAACTGACAGCCCCCCTTGTGAACCATTTCGTGAAAAAAGGTCACAAACAAGAAGACTTCACATGGACCATCTTGGAAAAACTAACCCCACCCAGAAGGGGAGGGGATTTCGGAAAAATGCTCCTGAAACGAGAACAACTCTGGATTTTTAGACTCAATACAGAGAAAAATGGACTCAATGAAGAAATCCAGTGGAACAGCCTGGCCCTAATGAAATGAAGATATTGTTCAAAAAAGAGACGAAGAAGCATGACAAGAAACTCAATATGGGATTCCGCTTATTGGGGATACACCTGAGAAACGATAATGTACACCCCCTACATATGTGGAACCTCCTCTCCGCAGTCAAGTAGTGCTGAGGCCCCGCCCTGCGCCCGCCCCTATACATAACTCAATCACCAAGCCACGCAAAATAAGGAATCGCAATTACGCCTAGTCCCCTGCCCAGCATCCTTGATGAAGACAGAAGGCGAATACATATGTAGGTGGCAAAAATACAATTTGGATATTGCTTAGAATAACAAACTGTCTTTGCTTTTTTCCCCCCTTCTAAAAACTAATAAGGGAATGAGACCACTGTATATATATTTTTTTTAAAAAAAGGATTGCCATAATGAATACAGGAGTCAAAAGAAAGTAAGGCTACTGCATCAGCTACTTTGCAGCCCGCACTTAAACCGCCCGTGCAAAAATGCATACCCCTTAAATGTAACTCTAGTCACTCTAAGATGGCCCCCAAAAATGAGGATCATCAACAGCAAAAACGGCCAACGTATAAATGCCGCCGTTGCTGGGCAACGGTTGCTAAAACTGAACAACTCCTTCGGCGTCTCACAGACACCAGCAAGCATTTGTGCCACACGGTGAGTGAATTCCAAGTCGAACGCGATTTACGCGTCAACACTCGTGGCCCTTTCAGAATTAAGATCACTCGCGCATGACCGCGAACTATTATTGGGATACCAGCCGCGCCCGCGACCGGTATCTTGGACTGGGATGTAGACCTATTCACCGCGCATGTACATGTTTTTCATGTAGAGTCTTTATGTGGGCAGATGCATGAATGTGGGCAGATGTATTCCCACACGGCATAAGCGCCTGGTACTGGGACAGCACCTCTTTACAAGAAAGTGGCGCTTCTTAGAACAAAGGGTTTCCCCGCACTATACCGCGAACCGCATTTGGAAGTAAACACAGAGATATGAATGCACACCAGCGCTTCGTCTGTCAACCCCAAATCAGACGGTACTAGACACTCCTATAATTGTATTACGACTCATTTATGATACAGCCTCACGTAGGCTTTTGTCTTATAAAAAACACCTTGTTAATGTCTTACAGGACTGGAGTCACGCATGACAAAAAAGACCCGGCTGTCAGTTACTATATATGAGGTAATCACCAGCTGCCTTCTATGTCCATTTTAGCCTAAATAGCCAAATGACTGTCAAAAAATGCTAGCATATCAATTTAATTGTATTAAGTTAATAGAAAATACCACAGAATAAAACTTCAAGAACCACTGTGACCTCAAGATTTAAAACCCATTTCGGTTTGATTTCTCTTAGGTAAAAGGGATGACGGTGCCCCTTCCATACCCCTGATCTCCTAGAGACAAGCCAAAATCAAGGTCCTGAAGAAGATGATCAATTAAATTCATCGAAACCGGTCGACCACTTTTTAACTAAGGATATTCCAAAAACCAACTCGGGATACCCTGTGAACAACACCATATAACTCTGCACTATGGACGAAGTTCGTTGCTTTTAAAGTTTAAATTTCTCCTACAAAAACCTCACTCTTGAAATACTACCGAGTGACGTATAACTCAGGGACCACACACTTCTTATGAAGGTCGAATAAAAAGTAAAAATAGTTCCTCACTGAAATGTGGCCCCAAGTTTTTATGAAATCACACAATCGTCTCTGAAATGGACAACAGCCCCAGGCACCCCATGCCTAAGGACAGGAGCCCCCATACATTATGAGGAATCTTCTGTGAAATCCATCCTCTGAGGTCACCCATTAAATGGTACCAACATAAGGAACAGCCTCCACACTGAAAAGGTGGACCCCAATAAGTGTTTTTGTGTGCTAAAAACATTGTTTTGAATAACACTTTGGGAAAAATTTTGAAGTCTAAATGCCTCCCTGAATGTGATCCAGTATATCTTAGTGCGGCGACTAGACTGCTGGGAAGTATTAAAATAACAACGGATCTGGAGTACTCCTCCGGTCAAAAAATAACCTACAACAAGAAGTAACAGTCTGGAAATTTTGGCTAAAAAAAGACATATTTTTTTAAACCACCAAATAATAAAAAAATGGCAGAAAATAATTACCTGGCATTTTCAGAAGATCTTGTGGAAGGCATTCTAGCGAACCCCTCCCTACTTGGAACAAATGCAACAATATAAGCCCTGACAAACAACGACGAATGGAATGAAATTGAAGCCCTAAGGAAAAAACTAATACGAACAGAGCTGCATGGTGCACTAATGGTAGAATATCTAAGAGCCCATGCAGCACCCAGTGGGCTCATCATACACATAGAACCGAGAATCTTCCTAGACGACCTGCAATTTAGAAAAGACTGGTCCTTTATAGCTAACAAATGCACAAGAGATTGGCTAATTCTCATCATTAATACAGCCAAGACAGTTTCAGAAAAACTAATGAAGGACATCCAAACCAAATTAGATACCAACAAAGCCAATATCGCATTAGAGATTTACAATACTAAATTAGCAGCACTCGAGACATCATTGAAGGAATTCCATGAACTAAATCTTACAAGGAAGATCAACAAACTCAAAAAGGATCTGTCAGCCTTCTCACACGAGAAAATCTACCCATACACAACGGAAAACTACTTCTCTGAAGAGGCGAAACTAGCGAGGAAAAATGCTTTCCTACAAAGCCAACAAGTGGGTGGAAGACAGGTCAGAGGCAACAGATCGGGTTCCTCTAACAACTCTAGTATGAGCTCAGATGACGACCTCAGGGCACAACAACATCAATCAACCACAACAGGCCAACCTCGGAACACCTGGGGACAAGGGCGAGGCACCAACAATGTCCGTTTTTTAGGCCAACAAGGGAACCAACGAGGGAGGCCACGGTGGCAACCCTTTTCCCCAATGACAACCCGCAGTCGCGGCAAAGGATTCCAACAATCGAACCTTCCCTAGTCATGAACCTGTCATCACATATACTCACAGAAGCAGAAAGAAAAATTCTAGAAAAAGGACTCTCTTTTGTACCAACTGCTCGATATGACCCATTCCAAACAAGAATCGAAATAAAACAACTGGTCAGAAAAATAAGATTGAAACAATTCTTTCAAGAAACCACGGAAAAAGAAACTGGGAAATTTACGGACCTCCATCCGGCCTCACAATTCTTTCCTCCCACTGAAAGCAATACCTCAGAGTGCAACACTTTTGAACAAGCACTCATCAAAAAAGTGGAAATAATGGAAAAAGAACACAAATTCGTACACAACAACTACAGTAAAGCAGAAGCAGAGGCCTTAAAAACATTGGCCAATGATGATACAATAATAATCAAGCCAGCAGATAAGGGAGGAGCCACGGTCCTAATGGACACACAAAACTACCAACAGATGGTCAACACTCTGGTACAAGATCAGACCAGTTACAGAGCTCTTCCCTGTGATCCTACTCCATCTCTACGAAGATTGATTGCACCTATCGTGGAGGAGGCACTCAATGAGGAACACATTAACGAAAAAGAAGCCGCTTTCCTCACACCAACACATCCTAGACTGCCAGCGTTTTACGCACTACCAAAGGTACATAAAGGGACAATCCCCATACCTGGAAGACCCATAGTATCAGGAATCAACTCGATCCTGGAACCCCTGTCCCAATATGTAGACAGATTCCTACGTGACAGGATCCCCAAGATGACATCCTATGTAAAGGATTCAACGGCCATACTAAATCTGCTCACTGCTCTCCCTTTTGATGGAACTAACCAATGGCTAGTAACAATGGACATCGAAGCACTCTATACCAGTATTCCTCAGCAGGAGACAGTGGAAATGGTAAGAAGAACCCTGACTAATGACCAGAGTCTAACCCCAGGACATGTGGGCTTCATCACAGAACTTGCTAGAATAGCCCTAACTAGAAACTTTTTCATTCTGGAAAACGTATTCTTTCAGCAGATTTCCGGGACAGCAATGGGCGCAACACTTTTGAACAAGCACTCATCAAAAAAGTGGAAATAATGGAAAAAGAACACAAATTCGTACACAACAACTACAGTAAAGCAGAAGCAGAGGCCTTAAAAACATTGGCCAATGATGATACAATAATAATCAAGCCAGCAGATAAGGGAGGAGCCACGGTCCTAATGGACACACAAAACTACCAACAGATGGTCAACACTCTGGTACAAGATCAGACCAGTTACAGAGCTCTTCCCTGTGATCCTACTCCATCTCTACGAAGATTGATTGCACCTATCGTGGAGGAGGCACTCAATGAGGAACACATTAACGAAAAAGAAGCCGCTTTCCTCACACCAACACATCCTAGACTGCCAGCGTTTTACGCACTACCAAAGGTACATAAAGGGACAATCCCCATACCTGGAAGACCCATAGTATCAGGAATCAACTCGATCCTGGAACCCCTGTCCCAATATGTAGACAGATTCCTACGTGACAGGATCCCCAAGATGACATCCTATGTAAAGGATTCAACGGCCATACTAAATCTGCTCACTGCTCTCCCTTTTGATGGAACTAACCAATGGCTAGTAACAATGGACATCGAAGCACTCTATACCAGTATTCCTCAGCAGGAGACAGTGGAAATGGTAAGAAGAACCCTGACTAATGACCAGAGTCTAACCCCAGGACATGTGGGCTTCATCACAGAACTTGCTAGAATAGCCCTAACTAGAAACTTTTTCATTCTGGAAAACGTATTCTTTCAGCAGATTTCCGGGACAGCAATGGGCGCAACTTTTGCGCCTAGTTTGGCTAATCTCTATGTTGAACATTTTGAAAAGGAATTCGTATATGAAGACACAAATCCCTATCGGGACAAAATAAAGGTCTGGAAAAGGTACATCGACGATGTCCTCATGATATTTGAAGGGTCTGAACAAGAACTCACAGCCTTCCACCAGTGGCTGAACAACTGTAATGCACACTTGAGATTCACCATTGAGGCCAACAGGACAGAGACACACTTCCTGGACCTTCATATCAAAAACCAAGGAAATGAACTGCTGGCACGGGTCTACAAAAAAGACACTGATAGGAATTCACTACTACAATACAACAGCTATCACCCGAAAGCCCTGAGGGATAATCTCCCATTTGGACAATTCCTCCGGTACCGCAGGACATGTACAAGATTGGAAGATTTCAAAGAACAATCTGCAGCTCTCAAGAAACAACTGAAAAAAAGAGGCTATCCGAAAAGAATCATTAATGACACATACAAAAGGGCAAGAAATATACCGAGAGAAATTACTCTCCAACAACACAAAAAAGATGAAAAAAGAGAAGAAATAACAGCAGTAATGAGTTATTCCCCCATGTTCAACCGCATCAAAAGAGAAATAAAAAAACTTTGGCCCATCCTAAATACAGGCGCCAGCTCCTTGCCTCTACCGTCCTTTGCCATCAAAAGACGTAGAAATCTAAGGGACAGTCTGGTCCACACTATGAGAGAACCAAGCAACAATGAGTCGGAGAATACTATCTGGGGAGCCAACAAGCCAATGGGACACACACCATGTGGAGGGTGCTCAATGTGCGCCCAAACCACACGCAGCAAATCGATCGAGATCGGATGGCACACACCATGGCAACAGAGGAGTTTCACCAATTGCAAATCCAAAGGGGTAATCTACCTCATCACGTGCCCATGCACCCTACGATATGTAGGCATGACAACGAGAGAAGTAAAAACTAGACTTATTGAACACAAATCATGTATTCGTACAAAAAAACTGACAGCCCCCCTTGTGAACCATTTCGTGAAAAAAGGTCACAAACAAGAAGACTTCACATGGACCATCTTGGAAAAACTAACCCCACCCAGAAGGGGAGGGGATTTCGGAAAAATGCTCCTGAAACGAGAACAACTCTGGATTTTTAGACTCAATACAGAGAAAAATGGACTCAATGAAGAAATCCAGTGGAACAGCCTGGCCCTAATGAAATGAAGATATTGTTCAAAAAAGAGACGAAGAAGCATGACAAGAAACTCAATATGGGATTCCGCTTATTGGGGATACACCTGAGAAACGATAATGTACACCCCCTACATATGTGGAACCTCCTCTCCGCAGTCAAGTAGTGCTGAGGCCCCGCCCTGCGCCCGCCCCTATACATAACTCAATCACCAAGCCACGCAAAATAAGGAATCGCAATTACGCCTAGTCCCCTGCCCAGCATCCTTGATGAAGACAGAAGGCGAATACATATGTAGGTGGCAAAAATACAATTTGGATATTGCTTAGAATAACAAACTGTCTTTGCTTTTTTCCCCCCTTCTAAAAACTAATAAGGGAATGAGACCACTGTATATATATTTTTTTTAAAAAAAGGATTGCCATAATGAATACAGGAGTCAAAAGAAAGTAAGGCTACTGCATCAGCTACTTTGCAGCCCGCACTTAAACCGCCCGTGCAAAAATGCATACCCCTTAAATGTAACTCTAGTCACTCTAAGATGGCCCCCAAAAATGAGGATCATCAACAGCAAAAACGGCCAACGTATAAATGCCGCCGTTGCTGGGCAACGGTTGCTAAAACTGAACAACTCCTTCGGCGTCTCACAGACACCAGCAAGCATTTGTGCCACACGGTGAGTGAATTCCAAGTCGAACGCGATTTACGCGTCAACACTCGTGGCCCTTTCAGAATTAAGATCACTCGCGCATGACCGCGAACTATTATTGGGATACCAGCCGCGCCCGCGACCGGTATCTTGGACTGGGATGTAGACCTATTCACCGCGCATGTACATGTTTTTCATGTAGAGTCTTTATATGGGCAGATGCATGAATGTGGGCAGATGTATTCCCACACGGCATAAGCGCCTGGTACTGGGACAGCACCTCTTTACAAGAAAGTGGCGCTTCTTAGAACAAAGGGTTTCCCCGCACTATACCGCGAACCGCATTTGGAAGTAAACACAGAGATATGAATGCACACCAGCGCTTCGTCTGTCAACCCCAAATCAGACGGTACTAGACACTCCTATAATTGTATTACGACTCATTTATGATACAGCCTCACGTAGGCTTTTGTCTTATAAAAAACACCTTGTTAATGTCTTACAGGACTGGAGTCACGCATGACAAAAAAGACCCGGCTGTCAGTTACTATATATGAGGTAATCACCAGCTGCCTTCTATGTCCATTTTAGCCTAAATAGCCAAATGACTGTCAAAAAATGCTAGCATATCAATTTAATTGTATTAAGTTAATAGAAAATACCACAGAATAAAACTTCAAGAACCACTGTGACCTCAAGATTTAAAACCCATTTCGGTTTGATTTCTCTTAGGTAAAAGGGATGACGGTGCCCCTTCCATACCCCTGATCTCCTAGAGACAAGCCAAAATCAAGGTCCTAAAGAAGATGATCAATTAAATTCATCGAAACCGGTCGACCACTTTTTAACTAAGGATATTCCAAAAACCAACTCGGGATACCCTGTGAACAACACCATATAACTCTGCACTATGGACGAAGTTCGTTGCTTTGAAAGTTTAAATTTCTCCTACAAAAACCTCACTCTTGAAATACTACCGAGTGACGTATAACTCAGGGACCACACACTTCTTATGAAGGTCGAATAAAAAGTAAAAATAGTTCCTCACTGAAATGTGGCCCCAAGTTTTTATGAAATCACACAATCGTCTCTGAAATGGACAACAGCCCCAGGCACCCCATGCCTAAGGACAGGAGCCCCCATACATTATGAGGAATCTTCTGTGAAATCCATCCTCTGAGGTCACCCATTAAATGGTACCAACATAAGGATCAGCCTCCACACTGAAAAGGTGGACCCCAATAAGTGTTTTTGTGTGCTAAAAACATTGTTTTGAATAACACTTCGGGAAAAATTTTGAAGTCTAAATGCCTCCCTGAATGTGATCCAGAGGATGTGAACCAGGCATTGAGAATTGCAAGTCTGGTACTCGCACCAAAAGTGTATGAATTGAAAGCCCTGGCATTAGAGTGTACCAGGCAGTGTACCTGTGAGTCTGGGACCTGCACCAAAAGTGTATGAAGTGGGGTGCACAGGCAGGAGATGTACCCAATCGGAAGAGAACAGTGAGAACTGAGAAGAGGAAAGTAACCTCTTGGGAATGTGAAGTCTCAAGGGGAAAGGAACAATACCTTCTGGATGAAAATTGTGTTTGAATTGTGGAAGCAAGGAGCAACAGAGTGCCTCTTGAGTGTGAGAAATCCAGCGGAAGGAAACAATACCCTATGGACAGAAATTCTGTTTGGAACTGTGAAATCAAGAGGTAACAGAGTGCTAGAAATCCAGAAGAAGGGAGCAATACTGGACGATCCTTGAGAGACTTTTTGTTGGAGTTAATCCTTTTTCCCATTTGAACACTTTTGAAACCCTGAAGAGCAAAGACATTGGGGGTCATTACGAGGTTGGAGGTAATGGAAAAACGATGCTGGTAAAGGATTACCGGCATCGCATACCGCTCCAAGCTATTCTGACCTAAGAACCCGGTATTAGAGGCACCGCTAATAACGGTGCCTCTTATAGCAGCAAGGGGGCGGGCACGCGGGTCTTCAGGCTGGCAATAGCAGGATGCCGCTAACAGCCGGCATCACAAGTCGTGCGGACATGCAAATACCGGTATCATGAGGCGATAATAGGGGATACCGGCATGCCGGCAATACCGGCATCGCGAAGCACCCGTAAACTGCTATGTGCAGTGTTCCCAACTGCCACAGGTGCACACAATCAGCACAGGTGGAGGCAATGGAGTCTGGGCCAACACAAAAGGAGTACACCCACACACCACACCCCTTCCCACACCAAAATGATTCCACTAGCAGTAGCAATACTGGGGATGGAGGATATGCTTGCATTGCTACACCAGCAACAACACCAACAACAACAGCAGGCACCACAGAGGAGACGCAGGAGGAGAACAAGGGTGAGACAGGCCGAGCATGCCCCACCAGTGCAGCCAGTGGTACCACACAGGCAGCCCCCAATCCCTCGCATCAGAGCCAGTCCATTCAACCTAACCCCTGAGCAGATCCACACCCTGTACCGTCTGGACCGGGACACCATCACCACCATCGTGGAAATGATACACGACGACATTGTCAGCCTCATAGAAATACGCACCACCATCCCCCCTCTACTGAAGGTAGTGTCAGTGCTCCACTTCCTTGCCACAGGCACCTACCAGCACAAAGTGGTGCACATGCATGGCATATCACAACCCTTATTTTCTCGCATGCTGAACCAAGTGCAGGATGCCCTCCTGAAGCACACAAGTGACTACATATCCCTACCATGGACTCCCAGGAAATATTTGATACAAAAGTTGGCTTCCATGCACTGGCAGGCATGCCAATTTGTATTGGTGCCCTCGACTGCACCCATGTGGAGTTGGTGGTCCCATATGCCATGGAGGTGGTGTGCCGCAATCGCAAGCAATACCACTCCATCAATTTGCAAATGGAATGTGACCCAACCGAGATCATCACACATTGTTGTGCCCAATATCCCAGATAAACCCATGATTCAATGGTCCTGCGGAACTCCACGATACCACACTAAATGCACTGACATGCTGGAGGACGTGCCTGGCTGCTTGGTGAGTTGCATGGCAAGCACATGGTAGTGTAATGGGGGTAGAGATGATTACTCCACCTGGGTGGCATTGGGTGTGCGACTGGACAATGCCCATACTGCAATACACTGTGCCCCAAAGCATCCCAGACTGATCTTGACACCTGAAATCAATACGAAAGACGTAAGCTGTACAACAATGACAACAGGCCAGTACTGCAACCATGCCATATCCATCAACACGTAGACTGCACATCAGACCGTACCCTCTGCAACACAATGCAGCAACATGCTGTGAGTAAGCCCAATGCAAATGACTGCTGAACGGCACTACACCGGACATGTGTCCATGAGTGCGCACAAATGAATCACACAAAGCCAATACACAGATTGTCACTGGCACACCACCACAGAAGCGCAGAATGCCAGCATGAGAACATCAAACAGGGAATGGCAGATCATGATGAGATTGGTGGCAACGGTGCCAGGATGAATGCATACGATTCACTACACATCACATAGATCATAGCAACTACTGCCGTAGGCAACCACAGTGCATGAACACTGGCAAGGAAGTGGACACCCTGCATCAACTTGATGATGCAACCGACACCTGTGGACCATGTGACTTCACACATTGTGGATAGTTGGAATGTCTCCATTCATGCAGGGATATGTGGATGTGAACAACAAATAACTGCAGGAATGTGAGTGATAAGTACAGGTGACATTTCATGAAATCACTTACACATACCCAATGTTGCACCCATGCAGGTGATGCTGGCTATCCCTTGAAGAGGTGGCTCTTAACCCCTGTCCGAAACCCACAGAACAGGCACGAAGAGGACTACAATCGTGCCCATACCCGTACCCGTGTGGTGATCGAGCAGACCTTTGGCCTGTTGAAGGCACGGTTTCGCTGCCTCAGCAGGTCTGGTTGCGCACTCCTCTACGGACCTGAGAAGGTGGGAAAGATCACCATGGTCTGTGCCATGCTGCACAACATGTGCATCCAGAAAAACATACCACTGCCACCTGACATTGACCAGCATGCACTGGGTGAGGATGAGGAAGAGGAAGAAGATGGGGTTGCACGTCAGGAAGGTGGCGATGCACAGGAGGGACGTGCTGTGCGCCAGAATGTGATAGACCAATATTTCTAAGACACATGGATGCGGAGGGTGCCATGGAGGTGGGACTCAGGGCCCTGGGTGTGGGGGGGACATGGACACTGTGCACTGTTAACCAATAAAGCACACATACACAATAACCAATGTCCAGTCATGTGATTTTTCTTAACACAACGGGTGTATTAAACATGAAGTATATACAAAGTGCTCTAACGCTCCACCCCACACACCCTCTTCCCCCTACCCCCAGAACTACCCCACACACCCCTACACCCCTTCACTCCCCCCAGAACTACCCCACACATGGTGTGCATTTCAATGCAGCATGAGTCTGCAACAGTTACCATTGCCAGGCTGCCCCTACTTTCCATGTCCTCTACCAGCCTCGGGTGGCGGCATGGCTGACCGGCGCAAGGTCCGCGTGGACCTGCGCAGGGGGCTGGCCTGCGTGGAGCTGGCAGAGGGGCACGTGCTCGCTTGCACCAGTCCCTGTCCTGGACACTGGGCCTCCATGGCATCTGCAATGCGGCTGAGGACCTGCCTCACAGCAGACAACTCATCGCAAATGCGAGTCGTACTCGCCTCTATCACAACTTTAATGGCTGCAGTGTGTTCGCGGCACTCCTACATCGCCAGGGCATCTTCGGTCACGTGCTGTCCAACCAGTGCTGTGAGCTCCTCCTGGCGGTGTTCCATGAGTGCCATTCTCAGCTCTCCATCCCTGACACCAGTGGAGGTGGATGCAGCATGCGGCAAGGGTCCCACATCATGTGTGCTCTCTGTGGGGCTTAAGCTCCCTGGCCATGACTCCCCTCCAGACTGCTCATGGCTGCTGGCATTGGGTGTGCTGTGCGGGGTGAGGTGGGGTGACAGCTGCGGCCTGGGTGTGCCATGTGGTCCGGATGTTTGGCTGTGTACCTCATCGTCTGTCAGGGGTGCTGTGGCAACTCCTTCACCAACAGAACTGTTGGCAGTGGACAGTGACCCATCTGCCACTGGCTCCTGTGAGGTGGTAGCAGCTGGTGTGGGTACTTTCGTAGTGTCAGTGGCCTTTTGCCGCCCCGATGCCGGTGCATCCTGTGATGCTTTGGTCTTCAGTGGCAGTCCAGGTTTGGCTGTGCCTCTTGATGCAGAAGGCCTGTTGCCTCCTACCGTGCCCCTGGCCTTCTTACTGGGTGTCGTGGCCTGCGCCACAGAGTCCTGACCCTCGCTGTCAGATTGTGAGCCTGTGGGGGACAGAGAGAGGGACAGAATCAGTGATGGTTCTACATGCATCATGCATATATTGGTATTGATGCAGTTCTACACATTTGAGGGGATTTGGTTTTGGAGTTGTGACATACAGGTTGCTTGCCATATGGGTGGGTCATGCAGGCAAACGTCTGGGTGACACGTGTATGAGGTGGTGTATGCAGTGTGACATGCCTTCCAGTTGTGCAATGCGTGCAGTGTGACACATGACATTTGCATGCTTGTGGGGTGTGTGTCAGGTATGGCTTTGAGGTGCGGGATGCATGTGGGTGTGATGGTGCTGGGGACAGCCTATAGGCAGGGTTGTGTACATGTGTGTGTGATGGCCCATGCATTGGCTCATTTCACTGTCACATATGTGGGGCATCATCATGCTTTGCATTACAGTGATTTGTGTGGACACTCACCTCCATCTGCCAATGACGGCGCTCCCTGCTCCTTTTCTCCCACTCCCTCAATTGACTCCATCCCAATTGTCCTGGCACATGTTTCCTCCCAGCGAGTCGTCTTGATTGGTGAGCTTGCTCCGCCACCTGTTGCCATGCCCTGGCTCCTGTTAGCTGCCAGAATGTACCTGACGTGTAGGCGAAGGTGTCCCAGCGCTCACGCCATCTTTTACGGTGCAGGGGGTGGTACCGACCGCACTGACTTTACGTGCCACCTCCTCCCAGATCTCCTTCTTCCTCATATTGGCAGGTCGACTCATATCTGCCGCAAACACGACATCCCCATTTTCTGCAAGGGTGTCCGCAAGCATGTTTAGCTCATCCTCTGAAAAACGCACCTTGCGCAGACACGCATCACCTTTCATCAGGACCTTGTCCATGGTGATATAGTGGTGTATGAAGTTGGGGCTGCTGTCGTGATGATGCAGTTCCTGTGTATGGAGGATTGCAATGGATTGTGTTTTTCAAGATGGCCGCCGTGCTCTTTCCCGTTCCTGTGCGATGACTCTACTTCCGGTTCTGCTTATTTACAGGCACCACTAATAGCGGTCACCGCTGATAGCGGTGCCTGCTAGTGCTGTATCCATTGATGCAGGTAGTGCTGTCTGCGCTTTCCATGATGCATCTAAGGGCCATTTTATGGACTTTAGCGGCATGCCAGTAATGTCATTTAACGGCACAGCTCAAAGCTCGTGCATGCAAACTCGTAATAGCCCTCTATTAGCAGGATCTTTACTACACGGACACGGTATTTGCTCCATGCCTGTAAGGACTGTTACTTACCTCCAACCTCGTAATGACCCCCATTATCCTTGTACCTTAAGATTTATTTCCTTAAAATGTGAGGGTCAGAAGAGCACTTTGGACACAGGACGGTTTTGTTTTGAACATTCTGACACCAACAGATCCTTAGTTTTCAGTTTAGATAGGGAATCAACTCTAGCGCAGGGACAGCAAGGCATATATGTAAGGGTTCTTAGAAAGAACCAGCAAGATTGTACCTATTTATTGATGGAAGGAAAGCTTACAGACAAATACAACGCCCAGGTCTTTAACTACCTTGCTTGCTGTGGGAGGGGCACCTAGACATGGGGGACAAAATAAATGTGATTATTAAGACATAACATTGCAACCTTGGTTTTGCTTGGATTAAGATTCAGATTAATTACATCATCCAGATATCAATATCAACAGGGCCATTTTTAATTACATAGGGATCAGTTTTGTTATTTCCCTAAAGTTTAAAACAATGTGTGTATCATCTTCATGAGAGTAGACGTGTAAGAAACTAAGTAGTTGTACTGTGACCCTGACATGAGAGAGGCAAGGAAAAGATGTTTGGGTGCATGCAGGCAGACAGCCAATTGAATGTAATAGGCTAAATAATGTAATCCTGCTGAATTATTTTTTATTTTGTTCTCTTTAGTTCAGATGTAACTTCTATGAGGGCTTTGGGAGGTTTTTCTTCTGCAAATACAAGGCATTCTAGTAGAAATGGTAGCTGAGGTAACCCTAATATGACATGTTAAATTGCTTCATAGGAGCTCCATACTCTTACAATTGATGATAGTTTAAGTTTAAAAGAAACTAGTACTACAGGGTTCTTTAGGCTTTCCTGAAATTAATTCAAAAGTGGCAGGTGTCATCCAGTACTTAATGCAGAACAAAATGTTGTCAAATCAGCCCCACTTCCTCTGTATTGTAGATTCTACTAATGGCCCCATACTAGTCCAGGAGTTGTTGTGTTTATGTGCACACTAATGAGCTCATTTAGAATGAGCTCTGAAATCAGCAAAAGTGGACGACCTCTGCAACACCATTCTCAGTCCACTGATTTTGATAATTTGACATTCGGGTTGGTTCAAAGGCATGGACACCTGGGTGTTTTCAGGTTCTCTTGTCCTAGCTTTACATTGCATTAGCAAAGATTAGCTAATTTTGCCTTGAAGACTTGTAAGAAATCAATTTTTCTGGATAAATCGATTGTCCTACACAATAATATTGCATCGACTTTAAACAGAGCTCAGACTTTTTTCTTACAATAAATAACTTCCACAATCCTCAGGACTCACCTTCCTATTTAGCTCCCTCTAATACCCTGGTCAACGATTTCAATATCTTTTTTAAACAAAAGAGAGAAGATATTCAACAAGATATTCAACAAGACACTGATCAAAAATCGACCAAAATGAACATTAAACTGGTAGAGACCATATCTGTTGCTTCTTCCTTTGAATTTTCTGGCACTAATCCAGATATTATTGAAGAGGGGTGGTTGATCCTGCCACCACCACCACCCCACTAAATTCATGGCAAGGAAGAATGCCAGAGAACACTGCAATCATCCTTTCCATTTTGGACGAATTCATAATGGGCCTATGCTTGACAAATACGTTGAGAGGTATCCCCTCAGCCAGCCATATCGACCAAGGGACATAAAGATCTATCCATGCATGGATGAAGAGCCACAGGCCATGATCAGAGATACCTGCTTGGACTAGAACACGCAGAAGCCATGTTGCTGACATCGTTAGAGACACCACGACATAGCAGCATTAGGCATGAAGCACACGTGCTATACGCACTTCGGGACACAAGCACACACTTGAATACATGAAGAACACAAGCGTACAGTTCTATAGTTAGAAGACAGATACATATACATACTGTCATTGCTTTTATTATTTTTGCCATTAGCCAAATGCAGTAATGCAGAAACCGCAAGACGCAAGAGATCCTGAGCAAAGCTTGCAGATTCTTAAACGTGAATAACCATATGGCGAATAACTGCAGGAGCACTTATGGGACCTGACAGAGCCAAGTGTGACTAACCTATCGAAATGTAGCATAGCGTGGACACTGTAGAAACTGCATTATAAGGTTTGGGAACATTACAGCAGGCCTCAGGCCTCTGGCCAAGAGACGAGCTGAGCCGATTCAGGCTGGACAGAGAGCAAGACGTATGAGACAGGACCCGCCGCTGAGGTCAGGAGATATGGATAACATTCCAATCCACAGACAACAAAGGGACCAGCAGCAGAAAATACAAATAAATCCCCATAATTCAGAGCTGCAAAGCTCAAATTCGTGGTCTCTCAACACATGACGCCGCCAAAGCAGACAATGGACAGCGATCGACAGTGGGAAAGGAGAACCGGTCCCAGGCTGACGGACACAGACTGCAACAAGTATGCAACAGTATGCAACAAGTGTTGCACTGATCAGGAGAACACTCTCATAAGGCAAAGGTGGTACACACAAGTTACAAAACAGACACATAATCGTTCTCATCATCTTGAAGAGGTGCACAGTGAGCTGAGAATCCTTGCGGCTCCCAGGCCTGGGGTCGTCAGCTCTAGCCAATCACAGTTTAGTGCACATGGGATGGGTAGCAAGGGGTAAGAACCAATGGTAAGTCCACAACACTGCAACAATGTTATAGTTAGTGAACTTGGTATCGAACAGGCCAGCCACCTGATATACGAAGGCCAGTAGAACAATATCTATAGTGTTCTATATAGGATATAGAGTGCTCAGTACCCAATCACTTGGCGCAATAGGTTTTCTAGAGAAGGGCCCAGGTTGTGACGAGGTGCTGACACCATTTGAGAGTAAAACCGGCATGCACACCAAGGAACAGCGAGATGTGCATGAATATCCTCTGTTCCTGTGCTGATCCTTGTTGGTTTTGTCTGTAATAGCTTGCAGTTTGAGCTTGTCGTTGACTGAATCCTTTGTGAAAACTGAGGCAGGGTGTTGGGCCTTCCAAGACCGCAAACTTCCAGTGTCCCTCTGGCATACATGGGGGTTCTTCCCCGACATTATACTTAAACTCCTCCAAAATCCTAAACCCACCAGACATACCGTTGATAGAATTCCGCCATATGTTGCCCGGAACAGTGCCAATCTGGTAGATTTTGTGACATGTTTTGTAAATGTTTTCCCTTGATAAGTGGATTGTTCCCTCAGCACTGAAAACGACCACCTTGATACCTCTGATGAAAAAAACATCCCTCGACCCGGAAATATTGCAGAACCAAGTTGCAGGGTTACCTTGGGCGGCTTAGATACTGGAAAAGGTTGTGCCCTCCCAACTACAGTCTCATATAGACAAGTACCAAATTCTAGATACATTTCAATTCGGGTTTCATTGTTGATCATACTGGACCTCTCTGCAGAGTATGACATAGTAGATGTTGATACCGTGCTTTTTAGACTTTATAACATGGCAGGAGTATCAAATCAAGCACTAGAATGGTTTTGCTATTTTCTGACGAATCATCGACAAAGCGTTAAGATGGGAAATCTATCCTCAGAAATGTCTAATCTTTGTGGAGTTCCACAGGGCTCTTCTTGGTCCCCTATTCTTTTTCATATCTACATAAAAGCCCTGATGGAAATCATCTCTAAATTTAATCTATCATATCATTTTACGCTGATACCCAGCTATACGTGCGTATGGATAAGCCTACTGTGCCCTTGGAAAATATTGCACAATGTACTAAGGAAATAGCAATATGGATTACCCTGAACAGATTGCAACTTAATCCTATGAAAACAGAAATGATGTTACTAAGACCAAAATGTCTAATGAAACTTCTGTGGCAGTCACTCTACCTCCCAATGTGCTTTGCTTGTCATCAATCAATGCTGATAGGATCAAGCATCTTGGATGCTACTGACAGTCTGATATGAGCTGTAATTACCAGATTGGCACTATTGTCCAATCAGTATATTACCCTCGCCGACTACTTCTGTCAGCTCTTCCTTTTCTGACGACAACTGATGTCCCGGTAGTTGTAGGCTCTCTAGTAAATTTGAACCTAAATTACTCTAATACCACCTTACTAGGCATCCCTAAATACCAACTATAATGACTGCAAGTAGCTCAAAATACAGCCATTAGACTGATCGTTAAGATCTCGAAGTTCACCCCAGTGTCATGTTATCGAAGGTTCCTACATTGGATGGTGGTGGGTCAAAGAATTTAGTTTAAAATCATATGTCTAATGTTAAAATATGTGAATGGCCGAGCTTCATCATATTTAGCAAATAGAATTTCCTATTCTCAACTGACGAGATCACTCAGATCACAGCCTAAAAAATTACTGACAACACCGTCCTCCCACTGTGTTCAAAGAGAGGACAGGCGTTTTTCTGTTTACAGTCCTCAAATGTGGAACTCTTTACCCCTCGAGTTAAGAAGTATCATCTCTTTTCTCACCATTTCGTAAAGCCCCAAAAACCTATATATTCCAATGACATATATTTCTTTAGCCATTGACATTTTTTTGTTAAACTGGCTTGTTTCTTCTTTTTTATTTTAACAATCTGTGTCCAAATGCATTTTACTCTGAGCGTTACAAATCACTAATTACAGATCACAAATGATTGCAAGTCTCTCAACGGATTCCACCGACTTTTACAGTTTTAAAATCCAAAGGTATTGAGCTTCTCAGGTCTAGACACAATTGGTCCCCACCCCCAGAGGGAGTGGGCAACATGGACAGCATATTTCCCACTCTGTGCCCTGCACCATCAGAAGGAATCCATTCAAAAAGAGCCTGGGTCTGAAAAAACACGTAGAGAGCTGATCCTTACGTGTTTTTAAAGATCCATGCCACTTTCTGCCTCTATCTAAATAGGGCTAGTAATGTGTACACATTTGAACCAACATGAAAGGATAGGGTCAAACAGTAATATGAATAGGATATATAGATAACAGAAACATGCATTTCCTTTTGGCCTTCAGACTTCCTTAATGTGATGAATATGTGATTATCCACTTGAACATCACACATACCAGTATTCGCCTATGTGCGCAGTGCAAGCGCTGCCTTTAGTCCCTTCGAGAGCTGTACACAAGCCCATAAAACAGCACTTAACGCCAGGCGGGGAACAAGGGAAGTGAATAGCTTTGAATAACCTATAAAGTAAAATGCTTAAATTGCACAAAAAAGGCAGTTCCGGAACTGAAAGCAAGTGCAAACAGTAGTGGAACTATTACAAGTAAAAAAAATACTAGCAGTGGAACTCAGTTGCTGATCATTCCGGCTCACTTCGACCTCTAAATACATGTTTCTCATTAATTATCATTATTATTTTTTTTTTTCCTTGTTTATTAACCTATTTAAGGTTTTTTAATTATTATGCAAATGATTTTAAATACGCGCATCTCTTCTGTTGGTGCTCATTTCCAGTTGGTAGAATAAGAGCGTGATGCTGGATGCCACCACCACGTCTCAAGTCTTCTGTGGGTTAACATTTTGATGATACTCCTTGAGCTGCTGTACCGCACTCTTTCAGTAGGGCTGCTGCTTCATAATGATAGTTCAGTAATGGCCTATTTTGTACATGTGATTTACCATTTTTTTGCCAGAGAATCCGTTATGCCTCCACATAATTGAGAAGCACCACAGCAGCACAGCCTTAATTCATTGTAAAATAAAATTTTAAAAATGGTGGTACTGCAGCCAGGATTCGAACCAGCTGGTAGGCCTCTGAGTGGAAATGAATGTGCACTTAAAATAATTAGGACAACATTTTGTATGTTTGAATCACTAAGTGGATAATGCACAGTGAGCTTGGTGCTCACTTAATTTGTTCACAACACTCACCCTAACATTAAAATAATAATAATTAGTATATTTATAGGAAATATGTTACATACATTACCCAATCGAAATTGGTACTCTTTTATCGACCCTGCAAGGATGAAAGGCTGAGTTGGCCTTACCAGGATTTGAACCTGCCACCTGCAGATCAAACTCAACCTGCTGAGCCCTCTCAGCAGCTACATGTTTGTAACATGGAACCATACGTACTGGCCTGGACATCTTCAGGACTTGGATGTGAGGGTACATGGGTTCCATCATTACTCATTCCAATGTTGTTCAAGAGCAATGTTTTCTCGCCCTTTGCAGGATTTTAGCAAGGTGTCAGGCTAAGAATGGCTGTGCACCTGCTCAGTTCCCAATGCACAGACATCCTAAGAAAATTACACATATAATATTGCAGTAATAGTGAGAGTGTGGGTGTTATTTTTAGTCCTCATGACTGAAGGAACCACTTTGCACTATGAAATGCAGGAATTGTGGCACTCTGAGAGTTAATTGAAGGAGCATACACTCAATGGTTGAGTCTTGTTCAGGTTTTGGATTCAGCAAGAGGGAGTTACAGAGTTTAAATGTAACACTCTAGGCCCAGTGAACTTGCGGCAGAGAATGGAGGAAAAATGCTGCATTTCAAGGTTACGCATCAAAACCTGGTTAGTCATCAAATTGTGGGAGGTAGTGACAGAATACAACACACTGGCGAATAGAAAGGGGATAAATCCAGCTTGCGGGCAAAGCATCAGGATGGGTAGAAAATGACAGTTTCTTATTGGTTACATTAGGGTTACATCATCACCCCAAATGGGATTCCCTGTTTAATGCAAATTTATGTGCACCTAACATTGAAATTCGTTGTGGTCTAAGCCAATTTGCCAGATAAGAGTTCCCTATTTACCTGATTCATTACAATACTCAAGATTGCTTACCCACTTTCCCCTGGGAGAACTTTACTTCTGGCTTCCAGTTCCTGTAATTAAAGTGGGGTTCCATGAGTACATGCCCACCTATGCCCTGGGCAATAGAGAGGGCTAGCCAAGGACATGGGTGGCCACATACTGAGAATTAAAGAGGTTAATGAGTTAATCTGTATTATTCATGACTACATAGAAAAGGCCGATTGGGTTATATGCTTTGTTGCTGGACTACAAGTTTGTCTAATCAGTAAAACGCTGTGCTTTCTAGCTGTATTGTATTAGTCCACCAGGCTTAGAGGGAAATAACTACTTGCACGTTCTGTTTGTGTCAGCTGAACAGGCCGTGGAAACTGAGAGTCTTCACCTAGGTCCATTGCCAAAAACAGTAGGAGCTGTGAGATGACAACATCCGTGTTAGAGAAGTGCTTTTGAGGATTTTATCATAAAGCAGCATGGTTGAGGAAGTGAAACCGCACCCAGCATAGCCAAACACAGTACACCTTAATCAGATGCCCAATAAGGGTCATCCTCATACAAGTGTCCCTTAGCGCCTTTGAGAGAATAGCCACAGAGAGGCCACCACATACATTTGTGGCCCTTTAATCATAAATTGATCTCAGGCTACAGCTGTTTTCACCTTAAGGATAGTATTCATCTTCAAAGTATATACTTCTGAGCAACCTCCATTTAATCAAAGGTTTTGCTCAGCACATGCAGCCTGCTCCTCCTGGGGGTATGTTGATCCATAACCTACCAGAGAAAACTATTGTGCTTATACAGCTGCCCCATATCCTGTTCAAGCCTCTGGCAGCAGCTTCTACTAACTGGATTGGTTCCTTCCCTTCAGGGGGGCTCCCATTGACTAGCTAGATGAAAGCTGTGATTTTAAATCTGCTTCCTCCTACTTGTGCCTTAAGACATATTGTGGCCTTTTGTTTTTAATAGCACACTTTTCAGAATCTTAATTCTTTAATATTGAAGTGGGAGAATGGAAGAACAGGCTCCCGCCCTTCCCCTCTCGCGCCTGGCCTAGAGGATCACGGCCTAGACACCCGCCACAAGAGGAGTTTGCCTATCTACCAGACGACCAAATACCCTGGTACAGGAACATACGGATGTGCCCATCTACCTGCCCAGCAGCCCGCCCTGTCCATGCCGACACCTGCGGCACGGATCAACTCGACTAAACCTACACGTCGTTAGAGATGCCATGACGACCTAGCCAGCGGTCAGCACACCTGTGCAAACATGCACACCGGACACTCCCACACCAATCCACACGAAGAATATATTCAGTGCTATGACGTAGGCGACAGACATACTCACGGACGTGCATCTTTATTATTTTCCACATAGGCTCTCAAAATGCAGAAACGCAAGACGCATCATGAATTTATCTAAAAAAGCTTGCTCACGCTTCGTCTAAGAACCATGTACCATGATGAAGAATATAACGGAGACACGATACTGAGGATAGAGCAATATGACACCGTAACCTAAAGCGCTCTGCATCAAGCGGTTCCACCTATGCACCAGGCCCAAGTAGGCCGCAAGCAAAAGCTTCCATGAACATTGAATGAGCAAGAACTGGGTTGCTGACCCTGCAGAATGAGCCCGGCGAAAGCACACCACCAAGGGCACGATGTTGCAATCTCGCACGCTGCAAGCCAACGCCAAGGTCGCACCTGCAAGATAAACCAGGCACACAGTAGGAAAAACAATATTAATTGTGTTGAATTTTGCCTCAAACACGGTCCCACCTCACGTGACAAAGCCAAACCTGACAAGATGCCAAGCCCAGGAGGAAGGAGACGCCTGAATCCCACGTTTCAAGACACAGGCAGATACAATTAAAAGACTCATTGGACATCTGCAGCAGAGGGAGTAGTCGACCTCCCAACATATGAATAAATCCTCACATTGATTACACCTACCCATATTAAAACATTGTTGCAAATTACAGGTGCACCGCGAGCTGGGAACAGCGATAGTCCTAGACTGGGAGGCTCGCGAGCGGACCAATCAGAACATGGGGCTCCTATCACTGACGCCATTAACATTGACCAATCCTCAGAGGTCTTCTTGTAACAATTTTCATGTATCAAATTGAAGGGACAGCCCAGGTATACCACCTGACTAACCCTCAACCACTAATACCGTTCTCTATATGTATGCTATACTAACCCTACCACTCGAGTAACCAATCCAGAGTGGAGATAGGTTTTTTGCTAAACTTTCTAAAGTGACACAAGTAGCGCGTCATACTAAGGTAAAAAGGGCCTGCGAGCCCCACGATTGTGTGTGTGTCAGGACGGACGCGTACGCTCCTTGACCCATCCCTGCCGTTTTGCCTAATAAACAGCAGAGTCGCCTTGCTTCTTGCGTGTGTCTCATACTCTATCTCTTTTGGGATATACGGGAGGAGTTGGGGCCTCCCTGCCCGGAGGTCTGCGGACGGCCCGGCCGACCCCGGCAGAATTTTCCCCCAACAAGTTGGAGGCACTGCTGAGATCTGTTTAAGATCTGCTTTTTTATTTTTACTTTTTTCCAGGTAATCCCGTTGCGAGGAGGCCCGGCGGCACGGCCCCCTCTGCTGTTGCCCCCTTCTGAGGACTACAGGACCATCGCGGAACTGCGAGAAGACCGGACAGCGCAATCCGGATATTGGCCTTCGGGAGCCGGTTGAGAAGTATCCCGCCCGCGGTTGGCGAGTGTCCAGACGTGGTCCAGACGAGGGGAGGTGGCGAGCCGCTTGGAGGGGTGCACGCAGTCGAGCGGCCCCGCATCAAGAGAACTTGGTGAGCATGCCACGCACAACAAGCAATGTGAAATTGTGAGGGAGGAGGGAGGAATTAAATGCGGGAGGTGGGAGGTGTTGCACAGGTGCGCGGCGAAGGTTTGACAATTTAGTGTTGGCAATGAAATGAATGGTAGCCGAGAGCAGTCGGCTGCGTTGCGCGAGAGAGGGGGGTGGAGCACGAAAACATCACGTGTGGCCGCTTGTAGACACTGATTGGCCTAGGTCGCGACTACGTGTAAAGGTGTGTGTGTGTGTGCTTTGCTACGATTTGGCATTTATTGATCAATGAGTAGATGAGGATCCCTATTGTTCGATCAAGAAACTCGATAGGTAGATGACGTTTCCCTGTAGGCGGTAGCTAGTTAGTTGCCCAATACGGAAGATAATTGGCTGGTTAAGCCCTCCTGTCGAGGGGCGTATCACACGCGAGGCGACGCAGTGTGCGCAGTCCGATTATATTATTGATTACCTTGTTCCAGGAGTGACAGGAAGACAGCTGTATGGTTAACGGGGGTAGATTGCAAGTGTATTTTGAACTTAAAGAATATATGAAGAACTTACCAGTAGCTCGAAGAGATCGGTGACGTCACCAGTAGGGTTTTCATAGGATATCCCGAGCACAAGGCATCTTTCTTTCTGAGAGTGGTGGGGAAGAGAATTGTGGTAAGAGAGTGGAAACGGAGATAAACGGTAATGAGTTGATCAGGGAAAGGCGAAACGGTGGACGTGGCTGCGCACGGAGAACGCCGGCCACGGCAAGTGTAGAAGAAGGAGGAGGAGCAAGTGAAAATAGGACGACTGTATAAGAACGTCATAAGGGGCACGCAGCCGCAGGGGGCTACGTGCGCCTCGGCCGCAGGGGGCCGTAAGGGTGTCGTGTAAAGGAAGAAAGACAGAAGAAAATATACAAATGTAAATACTATATTTTTATAATTTTCCTTAGCGGACTATCGCAAGTCCCCAAACTTACAGGGCCAGGTAACGATATAAGGCTGTATATTGTAAACTGCTAGTGAGATAACCGCTACCAAATAGGGGAAGGGTAACAAGTGGAGCGCTACTATGTCACACGGGACAGGATCGGGAGGGTGGGGGCACACCCTCACTACCCCACTACAACACATATGTACCACACTGTCACCCCATAGGGAGAAACTGATCAAGTATAGCATAGAATGGACACAGGGGACGAAGAACAAAATGATAACACCATGGCCGCCTAATGGTAGCTTCGATCCATATACCCAACATTCACTATTAAACCATTTGCACAATACATACAAAGGGAAGAAGTTGACAAACCACGTGGAGGTGTTTAACTTATGGAGGATGTTCCAAGGGTCCCGACCAGGACCAAATGCAATGTTCACTGTGGGGGAAATACCGGAAGAAAAAGAGATCAAGGAGGAAGGAGAGGATGGGAAAAAGGGGAGTGAAGACCCACAGAACACGGGGAACGGACAAGAGGGAGGAGAAAAGAATAATAAATCAAATGAAATAAAAAAAGAACCGAGCAACGATATACCCCTCGTAAAGGTAGTGAAAACAGAGGGAGAGGGGTTGTACCCTTTAAGAGAATTAGGAGAAATAGGAAGAGGACAGTTAAGGGCGGCTGAGGGGTACTCGAACCCGGCATACAGCCCTCCACCATATGTGGCTCATAGGAAGATGCCAGCAGGGGAGGGGAGGACTGGAGAAGAACAAACTGTGGAAATAGGACATGATGAGTGGGTTGCTGCGCAGATATTATTAAAATTACGAGGTTCATTAACAGGAGAAGAGAAGGAGGTAGTAAGGAAAACAGACGAGGATAATACCAGGGAGAGTGGAATGAGAGGGGAAGAGCTGTTACGACAAAAGGAAGAGATTTTGGAGGAACGACTAGCAGAGTTAAGGGATGAGCAGAATGAACTGATCAAACAGCTCGAGAGGGAGGAAAGAGGGAGAGCGAGGGAAAGGAAAGAAGGTAAGAACGAATTGGAAAAAATAAGGGAACGAACTGAGGAGCAAAGGAGAGAAGCTGAAAGGGTAAAAGCAGCAGCAGAAAGGGTATCAAGAGCAGTGCTGCGAGAGAGGAAAAGGGAAGAAGAAGAGAAAGAAAGAGAAATGGCAATGTGGAAGAAGAGATTACTATCAGAAACGACTAAGAAATACGAAGAAGGGAGGGTGATAGAGAGTATATTAGAAAGGGAGAGGGTGAGATGGGAAAGGAAGAAAGAGGATGAAAGGATATTGGAAAAGGTGAGTAGTGAAGTAATGGAGGAATTAAAAAGGAAAAGGGAGGAAAATGGTAGGGAGATGGAGGATGTACATAGAGACACAGAAGTAGCAACAACATCAGCGCAAAGGGGAGCGGTTGGTAAAGGAGGAAAGGGAGAACCAGACCTGATAGACTTAAAAACAGTAACAATAAAGGGAAAAAAGACAGAGTGGGGGCTGCCGTTTATGAATGACTTTTGTAGTGAGGAAGAAGAAGGAGTGGAGAAGGAAGGAAGAAACAGTGAAAGGGAAAGCCTAGGTAAGCTATACATCACCCGGACCAACACAGACTCACCATGGATCCGTAGGAGAAAGGATGAACTGGAGAGAAGTGAGGAGGAAGAGCAAGGAATAGCGGAAAGACAGACACATGAGGCCGCACCGTCCACATCACGCCCTCTCCCACCCCACCCTACATGCTCAACCACCTCACGCTCATTACGTACAATAAAACTTGCGCCCTTCACAGACGAACTGACACCCTATGCATATCGGCTTAGAGACCTCCCTAGACGCAGGCAGGAAGGACGAATACACACGCCCACATTAGATACAGGAAATGATGGAAGAAGGGGACAGGATGGAGAAGAAAGAGTTACGAGCAGGGGAAATACGGACGAAATTGACGATGTAGAAGAGAGGGAAGAAGAGGAAGGGTGTGAGGACTCAATTTTATGGAACACAAAGGGTACAACGAGACATAACTTAATGCCACTTCTGGAGAGGGGAGGAGTTAGACCACAGTACGTCCCTTGGAAGCATACAGACAAAGAGAATATAAAGTGCAGGCTCCCATCACTAAGTGGAGGTGCGGGTAAATGGATATATGAAATGGAAAAACACACCGCGGGACAGAAACTGGCAGTGGGAGATGTAAAGGGCCTTCTAATATCGATATTAGGGGATGCAGCGGACGACATTTGGAAGAGAGCGGGATTCCCTGGGGTAACAATAGCAAACACATTGCATGATGGGGCACCATTCGCAAACTGCAGACATGCACTGTGGCAGGCATTGAGGGTACAGTACCCAGACACATCAGACATAGGAGCAATTACCTCACGCAAGATGCGTGAGAACGAAGATCCTGTTGATTATATCCAGGAAATCCAAGAGAAGTGGCGCATGGAGACTAGAGAACAATGGGACAAAACACCAGCAATATTTTATCATATACTAGTACAAGGGCTCCCAGAAGGAGTTCAGAAGCAACTGAAGAAAGTTGTGGGAATGGAAGCAAAAGCGTGGCCTGAAATACAACTGACAATAGTGCACTATTGCAGGACATGGCAAGGAAAAATGAAACAAAAGGAAGAGGACAGGAAAACGGAAGAGGCTAAACTAGTACAGAAAAAACGTACTAAATACACAATGGAAGGGGCACTAATAACTACGCCTACAACAATGACCCAAAGCCCCACACAAGTAGTGGCCGCACAAGATCCCTCCCAAATACCACACTCACAGACTATAACACAACAGGTGCCGCCACTCCAACCATACACGACCAACATGGGAGGAGGATACTCAATGCCAGGAGCTGGGTATTATAATTACAACAGGGGAAGGGGAGGAATTATGAGAGGGAGAGGATACGGATATAACACACAACAGCAGGTGGGAGGACTTAGAAATTCCTACAATATACCAGGACAACACAGGGAGCTTTCCATGGCAGAGTAGGGAACCACCGGTGTGTTGGAGTTGTGGATTATTGGGGCACATGTCACGCACATGTAGAGTAAGACCAGGAACACCATCATGGAGTGAACAGGGACAACCGAGGCCCACACAGGAACAGCAGGGCATACAGCAACAGCAGACGTTGCAACAGAGAAATGAACAGCAACAACTAATAACACAACCACAGCCACAGACATATTCACTGCCACAACAACAGGTAGCGATAACACTACAACCCCAAGCACAACAAACACAACTGGGTAGGGTGACGGTCCTGGGACACAACCCTTACACAGGAAATGGTCAATCGTTGTACCCTCAATAGGACGGCCCACAGACGGCCTTGGTGTGTCCCATCCTGTCAGTAACACCTAATAGTGCGGAGGAACCACGCATAGAGGTAACGATAGGTGACAAAAAATTATCATTCCTTGTTGACACCGGGGCGACCCGGTCTTGCATAAGGGAAGGTAAATTTAAGATGTCAGGCGAAGCCATGAACACCCAAGGATTCTCTGGGGCTAGAGGGTTGGTTCCTTTTACTGATAACATTCCCTTATCTATAGGAGATTATGACATGTCAGTTCCACTTTTATATTATAGTGCCTCACCAGTAAATATACTGGGGAGAGACATAATGAACAGGTTGAATATGACGATCTCCTTTACTGAGGACGGCATAATCTGCTCTACTCCAGGGATTAACATGCTCACAGCACGACAGGTTATGCAAGCATACTGCGGACAGACAGCGATTAGGGCGGAGCCAGTAGATGGCGAACTCTTCCAGTACGGGACAGACATGGCATTTGCATGGATGCCAGGGATAGAGGGAAAGATCTGGAGGAGGCCAGCGGCCTATTTGTTCAGACCAGAAACACCAGTCAATGAACCAGAAGGAAAGGTGGTTCCAGTGGACATTGAGAGCATTATAGCAACAGCTGATTACATTGCTGTACATGCCCAAGACAGAGAAGGAAGAGCATGGAGGGCAGTGATAGCACTAGCAGAAGGATGTAGGCTCACCCAGGTGTCAGATGAGGAGCTGTTCTCAGAAGAAAAGGAGGAAGGTGAAATGGTGTTTATGATGAGTGTGGAAATATGGCTAAGAGTGGCGTACAAACAAGTAGCACAGAAAATTGCAATGGCAATTGAGGCACCCGCATCCACCCCAGTTCCCTTCTTTAAGGAGGATATGACAAAGGTACCCACATCATTGTGGACTACTAGCCCCTATGACGTGGGGTGCATAAAAAGTATAGGGGGAGTAAGGATAAAATTGAAAAAAGGTGCAATACTCCCCAGAGTGAAACAATACCCACTATCAAGAGAGGCAGATGAGGGCATATATGAAACCATAACGGCCCTTATAGATAATGGCATATTGGTCCCCTCAGAATCAACATGTAACACGGCTGTATACCCAGTGCGCAAGGCTAAAGGGGGGTCTTGGCGCTTCATACAGGATCTCAGGCCCTTGAACAACATAGTAGAAGCAGAATACCCCATAGCCGCAAACCCGGCCACAATATTGTGTGGCATTCCAGCGGAAGCATCACGATTTACGGTGATCGACCTTAAAAATGCTTTTTTCTCAATACCATTGCACCCAGACTCACAAGATCTGACAAGCTTCACTTACAGAAACACAAAGTGGAAACACACCAGATTACCACAAGGGTACTGCGAATCACCCTCAATATTCAACAGAGTAATACAGATGGATTTGGGTAACATTGAAGTGGAAAGCACAGTGTTGCAGTATGTCGACGACATAATAATTTGCAGTACAAACGAAAGGACATGAAGAGAGGACTCATTAAAGATGTTGACAATATTGGCTGAAAAAGGTTACAAGGTAGATATGGAAAAGTTACAGTACTGTCAAGAACAGGTGCTTTACATTGGTCAGCTCATATCCCAACATGGAAGAAAGATTGCACCACAAAGGGCACAGGCCATTTCAAACACACCAGTGCCACAAACAGTGAGGGAACTGCAGCAGTTCCTGGGTCTGTGCAACTACTGTAGAGCATGGGTATTTGATTACAGCTCATACATAGGACCCCTGCTTGAGGCGTTAAAGGAAGCTAATAAAGGGGAGAAAAAGTTGGGGTGGACAATGGAAATGAGAGAGGCTTTTGATGAACTGAAAGATGCGATATCAACTGCTCCGGTACTGGCAACCCCAGACTATGAGCGACAATTCTTTATATTTTCACATTGCGACTCAGCAGTAATGAAAGCAGTGTTGGCTCAAAAAACAAGCATGGGCTACAAACCAGTAGCATTTTACAGTGGCCACTTAGATCCTGTGATGTTAGGTCATTTCCCTTGCGAACAAGGTCTCGCCGCAGCTGCTTTCGCGGTAGAAAAAGCATCAGCAATAACCATGGGGTGCCCAACTACACTGTTTGTGGAACATGCACTATTTGCGATATTGAATAAACCTAAGTCCACCCTAACCACGCAAAGGGCATCAGGTTATGAGATCATCTTATCCAGAGCTGAACTATCAATTGTTAGATGTAGCACAGTCAACCCTGCAAGGTTCCTAGCAGAAGTACTTGAGGAAGGAGATTATGCCGACGATTGTACGCAAATAACTGAAATGTACTCATGTACTAGAAAGGTTGAAGAAAACGCACTAGAGGGAGGTGAGCTCCTGTTTATTGATGGGTCATCAACTATCGACCAAAGGGATGGTATAAGGAGGACTGGGGCAGCAGTGGTAAAAATGATGGAGGTACCGGTGTGTGTGGCAATGAAATGTGTACAATTACCACAGCATTACTCCGCTCAAGCAGCAGAATTAATTGCACTGATTTTGGCGTTGAGGGAAAGCTTTGACAAACGAGTGACTATATATTCCGACAGCGCATATGTTACGTCCACTGTCCACTCAGGGCTGTCGAAATGGAGAAGAAGAGGGTTTAGGAGAGCTGATGGCACTCCAGTGCAACACACCCTCCTATTGGCTGAACTAATTGAAGCAATAAATGACCCCCAAGAATTAGCTTTGGTCAAATGCACCGCACACACTAATGGTGAAGACCACATCTCAAAAGGGAATGCAGCAGCAGACGCACATGCGAAGTATGCTGCATATTTTGGTGAGATATGGAACCCCCCAGAGTCACAGAGAGGGAGAGGGAGGGGAATGGCTAAGGAGATGTTGATAAGAGAAGGGTACACCCATCTCCCAGCCACACAGATTATGGAGCTACAAGCGGCTGCACCAATGGCCGAAAAAGAAATATGGGTAAAAAGAGGATGCACAATGTCACCAACCGACGCACTATGGCGCCAGGGTGACACTGGAAATATTGTAATACCACTGGCGCTATTGAACACCGCCCTGAGCCAACTACATCACCCAGCCCACACAGGCAAGGAAGTAATTGCAGCACGAATTAGGGAAGACTGGTTCTGCCCCGAGTTAAATTCTCATGTGTCAAATTTTATCAGCAATTGTCTCACATGTCAACAGTTTACGGCCGGTCACACTCTGAAGGTGATAAGAGGTACTATACCCCGGCCAGAGGGACCCTTCCGACATCTCCATATTGACTATGTTGATATGATCAACGTATGTCAAGGAAATAGGTATATGATTGTAGTAGTATGCCCATTCTCGAGGTGGATTGAAGCAGGGCCCTGTTCACACCCAGATGCATTTAGAGCAGCTAAATTCCTAGTGAGGGAGGTCTTCCCCAGGTGGGGAGTGTGCGAGGTACTGAGGTCAGACAATGGCCCACATTTCGCAAACGAAATGTTCCAGCACATCACATCCTTGCTGAACATCAAGCATAAATTTGCATGTGCATACCACCCACAGGCCAACGGTATATGTGAGCGCCTGAATGGCCTATTAAAGGAGGCAATTGCAAAAATTCAGCAAACAACAAAGAAGAGTTGGTTGTATTGCCTTCCACTAGCCCTATTCGAGCTAAGGAATAGACCAGGTTCCGACCACCACCTCACCCCTCACAAAGTGGTTACCGGACGTCAAATGCGCCTTTCCCTAACGCCAACATCAAGAGCATTTACCGACCACGAGAGTACTGCAAGTGTCCTTGGTGATGAAATGTACCAATATGTGTCTTCTTTGATTACTAGTGTAGCGTTTGTGTCTCAACAGCTCGAGCGCACGCGGGGCGGGTCTAATAGCGATCAACAAGAAGGCGCGGATAAAGAATTGGAAAAGGAAAGACTGTGCAAGGTTGCTAAAGGTGACCACGTACTACTTCGCAATTTCAACAGGAAGTGGAACAGTCCACGCTTCACTGACCCCCATCTGGTAGAGGAGGTATCAACGAGAGCAGTAAAGCTACAGGACAAACGTGCCTGGAACCACCTACATGACGTAAAGATCTACAAACTCCAGACCCGCCCCAGCGCCACCGACAGGGCCAATGAAAGAACAACAGCAGCGTCAGAGGAAGAGACTTCTACCGCAACTAACGGCCTAAGTGTCCCCATACCCTGCCACCCCCCAGATTCCCCAGAGACAACTATTAGAAAAGGAGGGGGTGATCCCCATACCGCCCACCCCATGGTTACACGATCAAAGGGTAAAGAGACTTCCACCAGTTGAGCCCCAAACCCTCTACCCATTGACCCCCTACCCACTGTAATAATAACGGAACTGAAGGACATTGTTTTGCACATATACACATGTAAACACCTGAATGTTCTCTTTCTTTTCTCTCGCACATGCAGGTAAAGCGTATTATTGTACTGTTAAGAAAGTAGATAACTAACCAATTCACTGCCCAGGAGTAGATGGTACCCTCAGACGATAATTACCTAGAAGAACTGTCACACCAATTTGTATATGAAATAAAAAGGCCAACGTACCTGAAAAGAAGGAGGGTACGTGTCTACTACACAGCATTCCTCTTAGCCATAGAACACTCAATGCCCCACCTCCAACCATTCTTGCCTGCCCTAAGAGATAGATCGCTTAGATTGGCGTGGGAACAGCTCTTCGCCTGGGCACTGAATGACTACTTGATAGGGAGAGCTTAATAACAATAACTAACCTTAATAACGAGCATATTAAGAATTTTCAGGCGGGCAACTGTAACGTCGCAAGAATAAGCTGCCGGACTGCAGCAAGGTAAGAGCAAAATGCCGGTGAAATTAGCATTTGTAATAAAATTGATAGGGATTTTAATGATCACCGGGTTCTTGGCTGCCTCTGTATGGCAGTACAGCTATGCTATCAATATTATTGCTGTACCCAAACCTAATACACCCCCACCCCCAGCTGCAACAGGTGTTACGTCAGGTGGTACTAGTAAAATCCCACACAAGGAAAATAGAGTTAAACGCAGCACATACTCATATAATAAAGGCATTGACAACTATGTACAAGATTCAGCACACATCTCAAACAACATATGGTATCAACACATGACCCACATAGGTAAGCAGACAACAGAAGACAGCTGCTACGTTTGCTCATTGATCCCATACGCCATGAGCGCTTCTCGAACATTTGTTGCCACGGAGATAGATGGAAAAATAGCACGATGTATAATATACCTGGCACTGTTCCAGACGAAAGGAAGATTTCAAGGGACAGTGGTGCATCTGGTGTGGAAAACACGAGATACATATCCATATGAAAACAACTTCCTTAAGACTTATTTGAGTTACCACAAGAGCAGTTTACATGCTGAAGGATTCAAATACATAACAAGTGGTCCTGAAAAAGGAGAAACTAAGAAAGTAACACTGCAATACCTACCATGTGATTGGTACGCTACTGAAGTCCCTGGTAAAAATGGATGTTGGGAAAGACCACTGATGATAATAACAGGGAAGGTGTACATGGACAACAAATGGGACATAGGAGTGGTTGACAGCAACATGATAACAAGAGAAAATATTTCAACTATTGATGGACATAACCATAGATGTTGGATGACTTGGATCAAGTACGTACCCATGCTCACGTGGATGGAGAAGGATGAAGACCCAATAACAATACTGCCGCTGACTGCGCCTAATGTATGCTACCAACATAAAGGAGAGGTGGATGTAGGATACAACACCAACTGTGAAAGCGTGATGGAGTTACCTGAGGGGGGAGCAGGAACAGCAGTAGTGATGGACCATTACTGGGCCTGTGGAGACAAGGCGTACCACACACTGCCCCCTTTGTGGAATGGTGTATGCACTATAGTACACGTTAATGTACCATCACTAGTAGTACCCCAGAAGCATGTGAATATGGCGAATTTCCCCAAGATGGATGAAGGGAACAAAAGGAAGAGGAGATCTGCACAGCCTCGGAAAGGGCCAGAGAACCGACGCAACGGCAACAACACTGTCCTCAACAGAAGGAAAAGACAAGGAGAACCTCTGACAGGAAATTACCTGTGGGGAAGGTCGGAAACAGCACTCACCTCAATTCCGCCGGAACACAGACTATTCAGCAGAGCAGCTATGTTCTTCTCGTCAATAATACATCCTGGACTGCAGGCCTACGCAAACGCGAAATGGCTCCAGATAACTAGGTGGGAACTAATGATGACAATTAACTCTACAGTAAATGGATTCAATGCAATAAAAGAGGAATTGCGAGCAGTAAGAATGGTTGCACTACAGAACAGATATGTACTGGACCTCCTCACAGCAATGGAAGGAGGAGTTTGCGCAAAGATAGGACAATCATGCTGCACATTCATTCCTGCTAACGATGCTGACAATGGTACACTCACGGAAGCTGTATCACAATTGGCCCAGATGCACTCAAAAATGATGGATGAAAGTAAAGGTGTGAAAAAGGATGAGAGCTGGTTTTCAATATTATGGTCATGGATGCCATCTTGGCTGTCAGATGGACTGAAGATTATAGTTGGATGTACTATTTTGGCTGGAGCTGCACTGATCATAATAAGATTTTGGAAGGCCCGTAAGGCACGCACCACAGACGAGATGATCGAAATGGCTGGTATACACCTCTTGATGCCAACAGATGACGGCCAACACACAGGCACAATCATAAAAGAGAGAGAGAAGTTGCGCAACCAGATCATCACCAACCACCTGGACCCACCATCTGTGAAGCTCGAAAACCCAAGAAACCCAAGGAGCTACATAGGGAAATGGGTATACTGCACTCCTGGAGGAACCTGTGAATATATGTATTAGTCATTTGAAGACCATGTTAACCACTATGGACATTTGGGAGGAATAACTAAAATATGGAGAGTAAGAGGAGATAAAGAAAAGGATATGTTTGTGGTCGACAAGTCGACCAGAGGGGGGACTGAAGTGGGAGAATGGAAGAACAGGCTCCCACCCTTCCCCTCTCGCGCCTGGCCTAGAGGATCACGGCCTAGACACCCGCCACGAGAGGAGTTTGCCTATCTACCAGATGACCAAATACCCTGGTACAGGAACATACGGATGTGCCCATCTACCTGCCCAGCAGCGCGCCCTGTCCATGCCGACACCTGCGGCACGGATCAACTCGACTAAACCTACACGTCGTTAGAGATGCCATGACGACCTAGCAAGCGGTCAGCACACCTGTGCAAACATGCACACCGGACACTCCCACACCAATCCACACGAAGAATATATTCAGTGCTATGACGTAGGCGACAGACATACTCACGGACGTGCATCTTTATTATTTTCCACATAGGCTCTCAAAATGCAGAAATGCAAGACGCATCATGAACTTATCTAAAAAAGCTTGCTCACGCTTCGTCTAAGAACCATGTACCATAATGAAGAATATAACGGAGACACGATACTGAGGATAGAGCAATATGATACCGTAACCTAAAGCGCTCTGCATCAAGCGGTTCCACCTATGCACCAGGCCCAAGTAGGCCGCAAGCAAAAGCTTCCATGAACATTGAATGAGAAAGAACTGGGTTGCTGACCCTGCAGAATGAGCCTGGCGAAAGCACACCGCCAAGGGCACGATGTTGCAATCTTGCACGCTGCAAGCCAACGCCAAGGTCGCACCTGCAAGATAAACCAGGCACACAGTAGGAAAAACAATATTAATTGTGTTGAATTTTGCCTCAAACACGGTCCCACCTCACGTGACAAAGCCAAACCTGACAAGATGCCAAGCCCAGGAGGAAGGAGACGCCTGAATCCCACGTTTCAAGACACAGGCAGATACAATTAAAAGACTCATTGGACATCTGCAGCAGTGGGAGTAGTCGACCTCCCAACATATGAATAAATCCTCACATTGTTTACACCTACCCATATTAAAACATTGTTGCAAATTACAGGTGCACCGCGAGCTGGGAACAGCGATAGTCCTAGACTGGGAGGCTCACGAGCGGACCAATCAGAACATGGGGCTCCTATCACTGACGCCATTAACATTGACCAATCCTCAGAGGTCTTCATGTAACAATTTTCATGTATCAAATTGAAGGGACAGCCCAGGTATACCACCTGACTAACCCTCAACCACTAATACCGTTCTCTATATGTATGCTATACTAACCCTACCACTCGAGTAACCAATCCAGAGTGGAGATAGGTTTTTTGCTAAACTTTCTAAAGTGACACAAGTAGCGCGTCATACTAAGGTAAAAAGGGCCTGCAAGCCCCACGATTGTGTGTGTGTCAGGACGGACGCGTACGCTCCTTGACCCATCCCTGCCGTTTTGCCTAATAAACAGCAGAGTCACCTTGCTTCTTGCGTGTGTC
This sequence comes from Ambystoma mexicanum, assembly GCF_040938575.1. Lineage (NCBI taxonomy): Eukaryota > Metazoa > Chordata > Amphibia > Caudata > Ambystomatidae > Ambystoma > Ambystoma mexicanum. The sequence goes on from NC_090937.1 coordinate 869,815,161, forward strand.
TCATACTCTATCTCTTTTGGGATATACGGGAGGAGTTGGGGCCTCCCTGCCCGGAGGTCTGCGGACGGCCCGGCCGACCCCGGCAGAATTTCCCCCCAACAATATCTTCACTGTTTTTCATTGTGTGTGTTATTTCTTGTCTAGATCAACATGGTTAATAGGGTTACGACATAAGCTCATCCCAGCTACTAAAAAGAGAACCAAGGGTAGTTCAAGTAGTATTATCTCTATGCATTTAGGTTGCAGGATATAGACTGTTGGGGAAACTCAGGTAAATCACATTAATCCTCTATCTTCTCTTGTGCTTACATATCCCTAGTGGCTTCCTCTCACCTCTTAATAGGCAGATAGTTTGAATGCATCTGGGTTATGAATTGACTTACCAATGCTTTCCGGCCTGAACTAGTACATGCAGTACCAGCAGGGTGAGTTTATGGCCCTTGGAACGTGCATATGGTAATGGATGGGATTGAACCAGAATAATTCTGAGTCCAAATAACCGGACAAACTCAAGAAGATGACAAGTCACTGTTTTATTAACAATTATCTAAAACAGGGAGATTACAACGAACATCAACGGGCATACGCTCAGTCTCTCAATGATTTCCACAAAAATATGCTTCATATACTTTATTATGCGTCAGAGTGATGTCATACTATGTGGCAATAGTGAAAAACCTATCAAGGGCCGAGATTGGTTAAGGGAAACATCTATATATACAATCATATAGGAGCTAGGATTGTTATTGGCTGTCCTTTATCGGGTGGACAACGTATGCCTACCTCTTCACACATGTAATTTTAAGAAAAAATAGTTGGACTGTGTTTCATTGGTCTTCTAAGCTATAAGGTCCTTTGTTATACAGACACATACAAGGGGTTGGCACGCTTGTGACATGTCTGGAACATTCGGTTCATTTAGAAGCACATAAGCCAAGACCCAGGTGCAGGGAGATAGGACATGAAGCAACCTCATCACCCAATTAGCCCAACATTTCTCATCACCTATGCCTTCTGCCATGAAATTGTCTTTGTACTTGGCCTTGCAGAGTATTCCCATCCTGAGAATGTATGGGAGTGAGGGCACTCGCTATCGTGTCTGGAACTCCAAGTTCGGACTCTCCATGCTTAACTCACGTGACAAGAGACCACAATTTGGTGCATTCTGCAGCTTTTAAATTATTTAAATGAATTAAAACATAGCATCTTTTTTGTTCTTCCTTACACCTTAATGTGAGGGGATTCATTCTCTGCACACTCGTTCTCTTCAGAGCAGATAGCTGACCTCGATTTCAAGGATCTTGACTTCAGGCCAGACAGCCTCGCCAGGCAGCTTCAGCAGCCTGTTATTACACTGCGACACAGCTTTTCATTCCCCTTTGATTGTTTTTGGCTTACTATTTCATGATATCAATGTCCAGTTTCTATACAATGGAGGCTTCACCTGCATTCCATGTGCCACTCATAGCTAGCCTATATGATGACTTGATCCATCTTGCTTTTCAGCATCTGTACATTAATTGAACTTCTGTTTTCTGCAGCACTTTGTTAACGTGCAATCTTCTTTTCCACTTTGATAGTCCAATCAATTCTTTACTTCGTCATTTGTCCTCTAGGATACATACATTATCTTCATTCAGTATCTCGGGACGTTGTGCACTCTTTCTTATGATGTCATCAGTTCATTTTCTCAGCTCTTTCTCATATTCTTTCAGGGAGTTCCTCTTGTAGGTTGTCATCAACTGGAGGGTACATTCGATAGGGTTCTCTCAATGGATATCTCCTTCCAAATACTCGCTGTTGCGGCACAGTGTCATGTCTCCAATACAAAGGACGTAGAGGAGTGGAATCTCCTGCGGATGTATATATCTGCTCTTCTACAAGGGTATAGAATGCTATGTGTAAACCACCTTGTTCCACGTGGGGAGAGTGAAAGCTATTGAACTTATGGAAACATTTTCCATTGTTAACATTGCAATACCCTATTTCCTGCACGCCAAACTACTAGCTGCTAATCCTTTCTGTTTAGTTGTGTTTGTCGTGACTATCCTACTTATTTATCACCCTGCTGTCACCAGTTCTGTTTCGCTTCAACATATCTTTGCCTCATAGTTTAAACTCTGAGTCTAGCCAGGCCCACCCCTGGTCACAGGTAACTTTAATGTGTGGATGGAAGATCTATGTCTGACCTCCACCTCTACCCTTTCAGATGGTATGGATGCACTCAGCCTCCCTCAGAGAGTGCCAGTGACCACACACATAAAATACCATCTACTTGATTTGATCTTTAGCACCCTAGGCCAAATAGGGGAGGTCAGTTTTCTTCCTGTAGCATGGTCAGATCACTATGGGAACATATTTAACATCAGTGGACCAACCGTTATTCCTAAGGCAACTGCAGCACAGCCTACAGTCACTTACAGGAAATGGAAAACCATTGATGATAACGCATTTGACATTTCACATGTCAGCACGCCATACACCGATTGGTCATCTGAATTAGCCACTGGATAGAAGCAATTTTTCAAGTGGCTGGCAGCTCATATTGACACATTGCCCCTTGACTGACGCATTGGCAAAACGTGTGATGAAGACTGCTAAATGGTTTACTCCCCAGATGTGGGAAATATAACAGCTCCCTGTGAACTGGAACGGAAATGGTGGTAGCATTATGATGTTGAGGTGAAATCGGCCTATGAAAATCAATTTACAATTTATAAACAAACTACTTCTTAGAGCAATTGCAACTACTTCTCTGATAGAAATATCAACTCTCCTAATCCCTGTAGGGAAGTATTTGGAATATCTAGAAAACTATTTTCCTCATCAGCTAGAGCTGCCAATATTATTCCATTAGAGGAATTGTGGGTTCATACAGCCTTGTTATTTCCTGACAAAATTCAATCTATTAGAAAATGTATTGGACCTAAAACGTTGTTTCTTCCCCTTTAATTCTAAATAAGTCCATGTGTTGCCGTCTTCAAATCTCAATCTGTTGACCCTTTTCAGAGCTTTAGCACCTTCAGAATATTTGACATTTTAAAAGTGGATCCCCACTTGATCCATATACTGTTAAAATAGTTGAGAATAATGCTTGTGTATCATTACCTGCCATTACTCACCTGGATAACTCCTCTTTGCAAACAGTTGTAGTCCCTTATGCTTTTAAACAGGCAAAGGCAGTGCATCTACTTGAAGTGTACTTGGCATCCTAACAACCCTGGCACTCGCTGTCCCATCTCCCCACTACCCTTCAACACTAAGTAACAGAACAAGCTGTCACTATGGCAGTGCAATCCTTTGTAGAATCATTTGGTATCCTCGACACACAGTAAACCGGCTTCCACTCAGATAAGGGTACTTAACCAGTCCTTCTCTTGGTATTTGATGATATTTATCTGGCGGTCACTCATGACGTACCACAGCCTTGAAATATTTAGACTTATTGACCGCGTTCGACAACTTCAATCACCAGACCCTCCTCTGACTGAGGGAGGCAAGAGTGCAGAACCAGGCTCGTGCCTGGCTGCAATGCTTTGTGAAGGTAAGAATCCAGAAAGTTATGATCCCACCTTTTTGCCTCAAAATCCTCTCCTGCCCTCTGCGGTGTGCCACAGGATTCGCCATTCTTCAATGTCAATGTGCAGCGTATTGCTAGAAACATCCATTCACGTGGCTTCAGATTCCATTCCTATGACACAATACCCAAATCCTGGCCAGACTCAGTGATGAAACCACTGAGGAATACAAAGACTTCAGGTCTGCCATTCTTTCCTAAGTGAGTGAATGGGTCTGAACTGGTTGAGATTTAATTCAGAAAGGACAGAGCTATTGGCGATTGGAGGCACAACTTCGGTCTCGAATAATACTTTTGGTCCACCAGCAATGGGCACTATCGATCCTCCTATACTTGCAGATACAAATGTGAGTGTCATAGTTAACTATGTTTCACCTTTGACATGCGCGCCAACATTCAATAGTATTGTCTACAAATAAGCTGTGTTGTAGGTTTATTATCATACAGTATAAGTGCATACGATTGTACCGATTCACACGTATACACAAAAACGTTTTCCGGGATGATGTTAGTAGGTAAATTTCAACTATCACTACTATTAGTAATAATTACTGACATTATTGACAGAAAGATACATTTACAAAGGTTGCAAATGTATCTTTCTGTCAATAATGACAGTTATGTAATAGTTGAAACTCACTAACATCATCACGAAAAATATGTTTGTGTACATGTTTGAATTGGTACAATCATATGTACTTTATGATAATAAAACTACAACACAGCTTATTTGTAGGCAATACTATTGCCTTCTGGTCTGAGGCCTGCGGTCTCCATTATTTTGGAATGGGGAGGGCTCCACTTCAACCCCATTACCCCACCCATTACCCATTCTCTTAGTTCGAAAGAGAGCCTCCCTGTTTACCCCCAACCCTCACTTACCTTACAGATCTGCGACACACTGCTCTTACGGCTCCCGCCCATGCTCCACCCCCTCCCTCCTCTTATACGCCCACCCCTTCCCTGTTCCTATACGACCGCCCCTCTGCAACCCTTGCCCTCCCCCTCCATTCCCAGATAGGGACCGTTGTCATACATACATCAGCGGTGCCGTACAGACCAGCGCCTCAGTTAATACTACTGCCAGCTCTGTGAAGGCATATCACAATCAAAACAATCTATGCAATATATAAATATATATAAATGAAAACATAAAACTTTTTCCAACATATAAATTCACACCAGATTGCCACAACCCTATTGCCTCTGATTCAGCTGTTTAGTGCAAAATGATTCATCTTGAAAATTAAAGTAAAAATAAAAACTAAAAATATGTTCTGCTGAAGACCATTTCATTCTATTGTTGAGATTTGAAGAAATTGTCAATAGAACCAATCTATGTCGTTTCCCCATTATATACATGAAAGCCCGCTAGTGGTAGATCCACAAATATTAACTTTTGGATCAGATGTGGAAAACTGTTGAGTCTAATGAAGATATATTTGAACCACTAAGATTCCTACATTGTCCAACTAGCTGTCACAAGCTAGCCATGGCCAAAGACTCTGGAGTAAAACTAGTCAGGACATACATTGAGAAAATAAGTCTTCTCTTGAGTGTCTTTCTTTGGCTCTTCCAGTGGCCTTCCTATGAATAGTGCTTTTTTAAACTAATTTGTATCCCAGGCATTACCAAGATGATAGGCAGATTTTGACGGGCCTTCTGTTCTGTGATCATTTACTGTCAGCCTTAGATAAGGTCTTTAATACCGCTGGGAGAACCCAGTGATATCCGTTACTAGTGTGTTCATCACTTGTCATTTTGATGGAGGCTGTTTCTACCCATCAGTAGCTAATTACTAATGATGTGTTCTTACCATTCTCTCGGCAACAGTCATATCTTTGTATGCTCCGGAAGTTGCATCGCCAGCCAAATGCACAAATGCATGGACACTATGCAATTGCTGGCGACCACGAGCCTTTCCCTTCTAGCAGCAACACAGCGAAAGCCCTGTTAAAATTCTAAGACCACGCGAAATGAGGAACAGCTGAATGAGATTTTTTAAGCTAATGTCAATGGGAAACTAACACAGTTCCATTAAAAGACTGAAGTCTGGGGAGAAGCTCAACCTTGATCCTACTCCCTCCTCCTTCACTAACTCCCCAACCCACTTTCTTGCAGAACCACGTGAGCGCCTGGAGACTGTGCCAATAGTAATGGTGTGCGGTATAAGAAAACGTAACATAACATAACACTCAAAACCATACTATGCTGCATCGTCCATATTAAATCTTGAAAACCTTCACTGGCTTTCACATTTTCAACAGGCTGCATAGTGGCAGAGAAACAATACACCCCTCCGCATGTGGACCAATGTTGCTACTATCCTTGAGCTTGGTGGGAATGTTTTTTGTGGCAAGGGTTTTGCCAACAAATATAAGACCTCAACTGCTACTGTTTTGAGGGTGGTGAAATACATAAGGATACCGATCACATATTTTCCTACAATATATTAGAGCACCAATGGGCCACTCTGAACAGAGTCATGAAAGTCATTGCTAAATATAAACAAACCTCTGAAGAATTGGCCCGCACATCATTAGAATGCGACTTGTCCCCAACCCATTACCTTGTGTGCTACCATATCAGGAGCCTGTTCAGAGGATATTGGAGGGGGCATAGTCAGATTGCACAAGAAATAATGATTTTTGATCTAGTCGAGATTATGGGCATATAGCTGAATGTATACCTTTTCAACCACAGCCTTTGAGGAACGCCCCTGCCCCTCCAGGGTATGTCTATGCTGCTGTAATGATACATTGATTGGATCCCATTTGTACTACCTTTAATGGTTTTACAGGCTCAATGAAAACCTATTTCCAGTGACATATATGTATATTTGAATTAATGCAAATCATCGTATATTGGTCCCCAGACAATGATCTCAATTGTCTATGCATTGCGCAAAGTTGAACTGTCTGCCATTTATTAGTGCTTCTGCCTCCCCCCCCCCCCACTCCACAATTCTATGACCCATTAATTGGTTGCACATGCAAAATAAAATGTTTTTTAAGATATTGACCCTATTCCTTTTGGTTTACAAAAATTGACATTTATACTTCAGAGGTGGACGAATGCACAACACGCATCACTCCGTGAAAGCAATACTCACAGCATCTCAAACCCCTAATCTCCGCTTGCTCCTTAACCACAGATCTTTCTTCCAGTTGCACTCACTCATTGAAACAGTGTCCCTCACATTGTGAGAAAACGTGTGTCAAAATACAATAATGAATGTATGGAACCTGTTATTTTTCAGCCCACATAACTAAAGGGAACACTGTCAATGAAATACAGGAAGTGTTACATCATGACAGTCAATTAAAAAGACCTATAATCAATGGTTCATACTTGTTCAGGTTCAGCAAGTGAGAGTTTCAGAGTGATATTTAAACACTCTCAGCCGGGGGACCTTTCGGGCAGAGAATGGGAGAAAATAAATGTTGCATTTCATTGTTATGCATCAAAACATAGGTTAGGCATCATAACTTGGTTAGACATCAACACTGCGGGAGGTGTTGACGGAATACAAAATACAAAACAAGCTTCCGGGCAAAGCATCAATCTGAGAAGCACATTAAAATGGGCAGAGCATCAGGAAAGGGGGGGGGCATCCCTTGGCAAAACATCAGAAAGAAAAAATGTATCTAGTGTGGGCACAAGGATGTGTGTTTAAATGGCACTTAAATGACATAACAGGAAAACACTTTAATAGGTGCAGGGGGAATAATTACCCCTTGGTGCTTGGTTGTATAAACAATGTATTAGAAATTGCCTTGGAAGAACTTCCAATGTCATTGCCCCTGCACTACCTCAATCTACTGTGCCCAAAACAACATTACTAAGAAAACGCAGGATATTTATGGGTATACATTATGTTTTTCCAACAAAACGATAAATATTTATGAATATGGGAGATGTTGGAAAGATTTGGGGTTCACTCCTGAAGAAGGGTTTTTGACCTAACTAAAACCTCACATTTGAAGCTTTTTCCCATATGCTCTATATCCTTTCATATCACGGATTGTTTATCTTTTTGATGTAAAACCTACTAAAAACCAATAAATATCCTATGTATTCTTACGAGTCCTGCTTAGGGCACACTAGATTGAGAGTGTGCCGGGGAAATGACCTTGGAAGTTCTTCCAAGGCAATTGCTAAAACATCAGAAAGGGCAGAAACATCAGAAATTGAAGGAAGTATTAGAAGTGGGAAAAAGCATTATAGGGTAGCAGCCAGCTGTTGCAATCAGTCGATGAATAGCATCCTTGTAAGTTGCGAAAGGCAAAGTCAAAGTCTGGGATGATGATGCTGGCCATACAGGTCCATGGCTTTCACATCCAAAACATGGTCCCCAAGCCCAGCTGTCAACTGATGTATTCCTAAATCAAATTAACTGCTGAGGAACAACCTTGAGATGAGCACAGGCACTGTTGACTCCATTGTGATCTTAATTTTGCTTTACTGAAAGGATTTTGTTGATGGCTGCAGAGTAAGAAGACACTACCCTGTCTCCTCCCTACTTGGCTTGTCGTGAAATCGAGGAGTCATCGACTGTATGGCCATCACAATGGCCAGTGATCCCTATGAATCTCAAACGATCTTGATAGGAGTGCTGAATGTTGGAAAGGCATATCTAGGTGTGGCTGAGTGTAGCCTCGGGTGTGATGTCATGTAAGCTGCTTTGTGGGCTAGCTAGCTGATGGCTAGGTGCTAGCTAGATAGTGAAGCTGTGGGGCTTGTAGGAAAAGCCGGTTCTGTGGGCAGTGTGTTTCAAATGGGAAAGTACCCCAAGGGAGGTCCCAGCACCCCAAACTCCATATGCATACGCTGCCAGTCAAATCTGATCTCTCAGGAATTTTGACCATGCGCTTGTGGCCCCTCCTTCTCCCTCAATTTCAATGTGCTGTGGCGTGGCAGGACCCTCCAAAGAAATATCAAGAAAGCAGCGTGAAGAGCATGACCCATCTACCTGGGCTCCGTCTCTTCCTAACCCAGCACTGCCATGCCTGATGTTAGCACACAGCACCTTCCTCGATGAAACCACTCTGCAATCACAATTCCTCGCCCAACATGGGTGGAGGGGGGCACTCTACTGCAACCCCCTCTTGTTATTTCAAAGTTTGTGTGTTTGATTTTTTAAAACGTGTTTCTGAATTTAAATCTTGACCTTGACTTCATCTTGACTGGTTTTTATTGATTTCATTTTCACAACATACAGAGTGCATGGTGCACGAAAACTATACACATACATATCAATCGAATGCTTTAACAAAGACAGTTTGGGACCAAAAATTAAACAATAATCCTTAGTAAATATCCGCAGAATTTAACATTTCTCATCATGTATACAGTTAATACCGTGAGCACCTTACCATTTTGTGTCACATCCTTAAATTTTCCATAACTTGTCCTGAAATATCTACAGCAACTATTTCTATTTTCAGTTGACCCTGTTTTAGAGAATGGAGTGGGTGGATGGAGGGGAAAATGGCTACAGGCAAATCACAATATACCATCCAAAATATTGTTTTGGAGATGGAGGCAAGTCAAAATGTTTTCTTGAAGTACATTTGAGCTCACTGATATTGCAGGTTCATATGTTTCACTCTCTTAAAGTTGCAGGGAGGCTGAGAGCTCTCAAGTTTGCAATGGCCACGAGTGAGGTGTGAGAAGGCCATCTAGTCCTGTTTTGCTTGGAATTCTGGGACTTGTTTTTTTCCCAAATTTCAAATGGGAAAGAAAAGACTGCAAGTCCAAGGATACAAAAGGGAAAAAACAGGACTCAATTAAATTCTCACGCATAACCAATTGAAACTTGAGACCTCTGGAATGAAATGTTGGCAATTCAGAGGTGCTTTAAGCATTGCCTACAGGCTGCACCTGTTGGCATGTGAAGTGAAGCTAGGAGATAGATGGGATGTGAGAAGGGGCACACATGCTATGTGCATTGTTTGGATATTTATCCACTCATTGACCACTAATTGCCATTCTAGTACCTTTGACCATTCCCAACCACAACCTGCACCTCCAAATCAAAATGACACTCTTTAAACTATCTCTGTGCTTTAAAGGGGAAGACTATGTTCTTTCGAAGCAGTCTTTCTTTTGTAAGGCAATATATTTTATTTGTATCGCGCTCACACACATGTGTTTCAGAGCGCAACGAGGCAAGGGAGGGGAACAAGGGAGAACAAAAACAACGATCTTACAAGGCCCAGTGAAATTGAGAACGTGCAAGTGCAGAGGAGAGGGAAGGGGGGAAGTGCAGTGGGCGAGGGGGGAAGAGAAAGTGCTGAGCATAGGAATGAAAAACAACAAGTGGTAATGCAGCCAGAAAGTGGCAAGTGCTAGGTTTAAGGCACAGACCAAGGGTGTCTGATAAGTGCAAGGAAAGGGGGGAAATGCAGGGGACAGATACAGACCCAAAGTGCAAGGGTTGCCAGGAGGCAGTGCAGGTACATAGCAGGGAGAGCAAGTACCTGGGCCCGAAATCAGAGGGTAACCAGGTACATGATGCCTAAGCAGAGCAGATCAACAGGGGAGAGTTGGAGAGAAGGCAGAAGCAAAGAGGGAGGTCTTGATGTGCTTCCGGAACCATAATGGATCCCCTCATGTTTCAGAGTGGCAGGGAGGCTGTTCCAGAGGGAGGTCCCAGCCGAAGTCAGAGATCTACCCCCAGCACATTTCTCAGAAAAACGACTTACCCTGAGGGAGTTGGAGGCGGAGGAGCAAAGAGCTTGAGAGGGAAAGTATTTGTGGAGGGAGAGTTGCTCTTGATCTTTCAACATATGCAGCTTACAGTATTCAGCATACTGATGACTTGTTCATTGGGCCGTACCATCCTTCCTTGCAACGCTGAGGTCCCTATGCATGACTCATGTCTTCTCCAGAGTAGTAGTAGTAGCATACCACATGTGATGTCTACACTTCCACATAAAGGAAATTAGCTTCTTGGCGGGGGAATGTTTGCTATACTGACTTTTACAATGGGGTATAGATGGTTTCTAAACAAGAGTGCCTGCTGAGAGTTGCTTTCACTTGAGTGATTACTCGCTGTGGCAAACCGCATGTGGTGATAAAGCAGTGCACGTGTCTATGCATTGCCCTTGCCAATCGCCTGACACTTGATCCCCTCCTACCTTGATTAACAGCCACAATATTACATCTTCAGAATGCTGCAGAAGGTTGGCACAATGCCTCCTGTGTGCAAACCGGGCACACCACAACATGCACCTCGGTGTGTTGAAGAGCAGATTCGGATGTCTCGATTATTCTGGTCGATACCTGCACTACTCACCAGAGACTCGTTCTCACATCGTAGAAATGTTATGCATCTTTCACATAAATACAACCAAACCTAATATTCCAATTCCTGGGAATAGGTAAGATCCCAGTGACAGTGCACAACATGAAGTGGATGCGAGCCACCGTGGGGAAAGGACATGAAGTTCAGACCAACATTGTGCTGGACTGTTTAGTCCTAAAGCGCTTCCCCTGGCACTTGTGTAAAGTGTATATGTGCATACTGTCACTGGTTGCACAATGTTGACAGTATTTGGAGAGGTTCATTTGTAATGTCATTCTTTCATATCACTGGCACAGTCACTGAAAGGCATTGTGTGATGAAGCTGATTCCACTTCGTAGGAGTACAAGGATGAGTAGGGTGCGAAAGGGCACACTCAGCCAACAAACTAAAACACAACGCAATCATAAAGGGACAGTTAAGAGATATACTTCCTTCGTCTTTTGTGGTAAAGTGGGCTGAGGGAAGGCTCTACTCTCAAGAAGGGTCTGAAGGTGAACCAGTAGTGGCCCAAACAACTCAGTATCACAGTCCAAAATATAAACTCTGTAATTCAACACACCGTCCACACGTAGAACGAAAAGAGATTAGTATACAAAAACCCACCCCAAAGGAAGAAAGATGTTACAAACTGGAGAATGTAGCTCTCTGACATTGGTTTCAGAAGTGGTAGGGAAGGTACTACTATAAAAAGGACATCCTGTAGAACCCAGGAGCAATCATGACCTAATCAGTCTTAAGGGTCAAAGTGAACAGTGGAGGCAGTTCAGAGTTGGAGTGATGCAGAAAAACACGGTGTCAAACAAAGATGAGAGCTGATCAGGCTCAGTTTGGGCATGTAGGATCATGGAGGCCCAGGCAGAAAGCGGGCATCGAGCACCAGTGAATGTGGGTGCTTTTGCAGTAGAACGGCGGCTCATCAGTGATGCAGGTCGTTGTCGAATATACATCACCTCCCATAGCCGAGCTGGTTCACAGAAGCTGACACATGTGCAATATAAATTGGAATGTGACGGTTGTCATCATAAGTAGCCCCATGCACTATGCCAAAACGTAGGCATAGCTTTTATTTAGAGTTTACTCTGCCACCAGCACGTGCGACCCATGATCACCATGGTTTTGGGGACTTGGTGGCATATCATAAATGCTGCCTCTGCCCCGCAGGGACTTAGATGTCTCAGCAGCTGTCAAGTGGGCATCTTGTGACCTTCAAACCTGCTCTGTGCCTCGGGTAAAGCGATTGCCACAGATCAGGCTACTGATGCGGTAGTGGGTTTAGGCAGAACATTAAGATGTTGCCGTCAACTGCTGATATGGGACGCCTATTTGTGTATTATACATTACAAAGTGAATTGAATTACTTGCTCTACTAACAATAGATGTGATTTCATCAATATTAATGCATGTACAGTACACAGGAGGGATTTTATGAATCGGTAAAATGCCTGTGTTGCAGCTCCTTAAGAGAGTCAAGAAAACACTACCGACTAAAGAAGACCAGACAACTAGAAACTCATTATATATTCTTTATGATGAATGATTTTAAATCTAATTAATTCTGAGTAATATTGATTATCGGTGTGTTCAAATTATTGATAACCTGTCTTAACTGTGTTGATTGCGTGTGAAAACGTTAACATGTTTTACATCTCATGTTGCTTTGTAAAAAAGGTAATACATTTCTTATGAATATGGTTTGAAAATGATGGCATAACGATATAGTGGTACTTATTCGGAATGGTTAGTCTGAACCCTGTGACATGGCGTATGGTGTTTATGAATAGGTAGCACGTATGTATGCTTTGGGAAAGGTAACAAATATTGTTTGAATACATTCCATCTGGGATTCCCTTTGTTCAGCAGGCAAACAAAACAGTGTTCATTTTTTATATATATTTTCAAATAAAACAGGTATTGTGACTTCCTTTTGATATATAATGAGGGAATTACTCCGCACAAAGTTAAACAAGTTTGACAACATTTATATGGGAATAATGTGCTTTTGCCCAAAACACATTTCTGTAGCCAGCATTCAGTGTAACATATAATGAGTAATGTTGGGATGCAGGCAGCATCTACAAAAGCTTGAATATGGGATGCCTTAGAGGTGTTTGGGGCACGATCCAGGCCTAAATCCACCGGACATGGCCCCAGGAAGTACCCTGATACTGGTCATGGTTAGGGGATCAACACCTAATTTTGAGTTCTTTAAAAGTCGAGTGCTGAGCTGTGAGGCAAAAAGCTGTAAAGGTAGCGCAGCAGGTTCAGTGACTGTAACTGTTATCCTTGTGTAACCTGCATGCAACTGAACAAATTGATCATACCTGTTATCTATATTTGTTTTCGCAACCTCTTTTCCAGCTGGGAATAAGTTCTAGGTCTGCTATAAAGTCTCTGTTGCATATGTTTTAATAGTGTATGGAATGTATAAATATAATGATAATATGAACCTGCATTGTCTCTTAGAACATGCATGTGAAAATCACTTTTTAGACATACTCCTCTCACATAAAAAAGGACAAACATAGATATTGCACTTTTAATGGCTGATGCAATCTAAATCTATGTGTACCTACAGACAGACACACTCTGCAAACTCCCCATCACTCATTGCCTACCATGCTGTCGACCTTCCTTTTCCTGTCTTGTCTTCACTCCCCCAGACCCCTCCCTCTGTCTGCCCTCTGTCTATCCATCCCCATTCTTCACTATCCTCCCAAAAGCAACTTAGGCCACAACTCTCTCTGCCATCCCACTCGCTCCAACCTCATCTGGCGTACCTGATTCACTGCATCTACTCCAGCAACTATCTCCTGCACCTCTGCTCCCCCTGCTGATCTTACCATGGCTCTCTGGAATGGCCAATCCCTCTGCGTAAAATCCTCCTTTCGCCTGAATCATTTAGACTCCATTCATCCAAACCTCGTGGTGCTGGACCCCTTAATGACACTGCAACTCTGGCAGCCTTTAACACCACCTTGCCTCTTTCTCACCAAAAAGGTAGTGGAGTTGGTCTCATCTTCAGTAGGTTCTCACCATCAGCACCCCTTTCCCTCTCATATTTTATTCTGTACCTTTGGGTATATCTCAGTGAAACCCCTTGCTCCCACTCTTCTTACTATCCTTAACATCTACCGCCCAACGGTCACCTTCGACCTCTTCTTCTCTGATCTTGACCTCTTTCTCAATATGCTCCAATCTGATGTCCCTACTATCATAATGGATTACCTCAACGTCTCCAAATATGACTACGGCCCAACCGCTCTAACTTGACTCCAACCTTTCTGGTAAATCACTTGTCAACCATCATAACTTTCCAGTCTACATTAAAGGCCACTCTTTTGATCTAAATGTCCTATTGTCTACCCTGGTGCTGCCAGCTCCCTTAATTGATCCCTCCCTATTCCATTACCATTCTCCCATACCGCTCCCTCATCTCTTGCCAAACATAAATGCAAACTGGGCTCCATGGTCCCCTACCTCGAACAAACCAACATCACCAAGCTCTCTCTCCTTCACTGGCGCACTGCATTGGACTCACATTTACCAAACGTTGCATTGACTCCCCCCTTCAATGATCGCTACCCTGCCAATTCCTTCACCTCCTCTCACACATGTCCTCTATCATGGGTTTCCACAGTCACCCAGCTGGATAAGGACAACAATCATTCACTGCTTATGCCCCTGTGTAAAGACCGATTCCCCATTCTTCTCTTTGCCTAAAAAGATCCTCTGCTGACCTTGCACACAGCTCTCAACACAGGTAAATCCTCCTATTACACCAATCGTGTTTCCTTTGTCTGTTTGCACTGTCACAAACTATCCATGACCTCCTATGCTATGTTATCCCCTCTAAGAACTGCTCCATTCCTCTGCACCGATGGCTTTGCCTCCATCTTCTCCACTAAAATCAACAAAATATGGGACTCCTTGTCTACCCTTCTACCTCTACGACCTGTTCCCTCCTTCTCTCCTCCTCCCAACTTCAGCTCACACGCCACACTATCTCACGTCCCCACCACCTCATCAGTGAACCTCTGCCCATCCTTCACTCTGCTAACCCGTCCTGCTCTCCCAACGTCCCCTTTACAACACACATAGTTAAGGAGCTGGCACTGTCACCTCTGCTAACCTCTCCGTCTTATTCAACCCATCTCTCGCAACTTGTATCTTCCCAGAGTGTTATCAAACAGCCACGGCATGCCTCTTGGCGCTGAATGAACCAACCCCTCATTGTACACACCTGTCTCTCTGCCCTTCCCTTCCACTCTAATACCCAATCCCTCCACCGAGAGTAAGCTCATCTACATCACCAATTACCCACCACTCTCACCTCGACAATGAATTCCATTGACTTGATTGTAGCGTTTAAATATCCATAGTATGCAATTCCATTATGTACGTTGCCAGACATCCAGTACTGTTTTTATATGTCTGATGCAATTATGAGGTAAAGTGCATTGTTTCCGGACGACTTCATAAATGGATAAGAGAATACACTTGCATTTCCTCAATATTAAAATCATTAGATATGTTGCTGTGCATTTCACATTAGCAATGTATGCGAAAACCTAAAAAGTGCAAAGCATATTTCTGCCCTGTAATATTGTTGTTCTCTTTTATGCTATGTGTTTTCTGCAGTGATGTGTGTCCGGGACAAAGCATCCTATTTTGCTTACAGACTGTATAGCGCATTTCATGTAAGTAGTTTTCGCCCTTAAAAAAGATAGCTTAACTTTATGTTTCTTAGTATTGTTTTTTCATTTGATGATTATATTTGGGGGCATCCGGGAAGATTCTACAAAGGACAAGTGTTCCGTTCTGTTTCGTGTAGCTGATATTCAACTTATATTTAAAAACGTGAAGCATTATTTTACGGGTCTGGTGCGCCATCTGCTGTTCAAAATTCAAATTGCTATTGCATTAGTTATGAAATGTGGTAGGTTGCAGATGTCCTAATCCTAATGTATGAATTGCAAGCGTTTAAAATCAATAATCTCTGAGGATTAGCAAGGACAATGCCAAATAAGTGTGAGACAAAACACAGTTTGTATTCCATATGGATGGTTTAAAATGCAACGCGAGAAAACAACCCAAGAATCTCACTCAAGTCACCATTTGATTTGCTTAAACACGCTACTGCAAAACGTGTACATGTTAAGTATTTGAAAAGAAAAGGGCAAACCAGAACATATGCTAAGTGTTTAAAATGAAGGGATATAAAGAGCACCCGGAAGCTGTCGAAAGGTAACCTACAAATCCTGCTTCCGTTTGTTACTTAATTGGCTGCTTAAGACATTACAGCAAATATTAATTTTGCACACCACTTGTAAGAGTGCATGTAATTAGGGGCCATAATACTTATTTGGAAACCTGCACATATGTTTCCTATTGAAAGTGGCCAGTTATAGCACCAAAGCCCCACGACAAGCTTATGTCATTATACATATTGTATTCTAATGTATTGCTCTCAGTCCTGTAGATGGCAACAATTGACTGGTGTGGGTTTGGCATGAGCCATATGGATGGTACGTGATGGCGTTAGGTCTTGCCGTGGAGTCATGCCAGGAAAATAATACACTGAGTGGGGAGATGAGCATGTCTGGTACCATACTTGAGTTTCCATTTCGTTTTTACCTGTATGAAATGATTGATTAATTGATGTATGAATACTTTTAGCCCCAGGGGACTTTCGTGTAAAACAAACAGTATTGCAAAAACATTAAAAATACAATAAACATATACAAACATTAAAACACAACACTATGAACAAATCAGTTAAGAGAAGCTAGTCCAAAATATATGTTGAAAAACCACTTATACAAAGGCCTGTCTAATAAAAAAAAACAATGTATCAATACATGAGTGCAAGTGCCCTCGTAATCGCCGAAAGGAAAGACAAGATGATCCGTTTGCTCCCTCACATTCCGACACGTTAACATCAACAGCTCCCAAGCGGAAGGCCGTCACTTCATTGGCAGACCACGTGCCTCCATCGCGCAGCATCGGTCGTAATGGTTCATTCCTCGGCTGTTTATGTAGAGAACAGATGAGCAAGACATGGAGAGCATTCTCAATCATTCCCAAGTTGAAGCTGCAGAGGCTGGTGTCTCACATCTTCCATGCTTTTGTGACTTGGTTGAGAGGGAGCTTATCGCAGCGGGCCAAAGCGTACAGCCGTCTCGAGATGAGATGAAATTGCCTGCTTCTTCACCATTTCTGCAATTGCCTTTTCAATAGGCACAACCTTTCTTGTTGAGTCTGATATGTGAGATTTCCAACTGCAGGTGGGTGTCAGAGATTTTCACGCCCAAGGAGGGGGATTCATTGACATATTGTAAGGGTATCCCATATCGAAATATTGTACTTGCTCTGTTATGTAGCCTGTTATTTCCAAAAACCATGATTTTAGACATGTTTTTCTTTATTTTGAGATTGTTAAAGCTGTACTGTCAGCCAACTGCTGC
Organism: Ambystoma mexicanum; assembly: GCF_040938575.1. Taxonomy (NCBI): domain Eukaryota; kingdom Metazoa; phylum Chordata; class Amphibia; order Caudata; family Ambystomatidae; genus Ambystoma; species Ambystoma mexicanum. Next base: position 869,832,512 of record NC_090937.1, read on the forward strand.
TAATTGGGCCTGTATTGTGATTTGGGTTCTGGCTAATAGAATTACGTTGTCAGCATATAGGAGTAAAGGACATCGTCAGAGGAAGCTAAAATCCTAGCCACCAAATCATTCACATGAAGCGGGAAGAGAATAGTTGGGAGTAAGCAGCCCTGCCAGGCTCCCCTGGATGTCTTGAAGGACATCTGAAGCTTCCCTGAACGGCCAAACCGAACTTGTGCTAAGGTTTACTCCTACAGGCCTCAATGTTTAAAAGTGAAATGTTCAGAACCATCGAGCTAGTTTAGATAAAAGTCCAGCCATGTGGACTAGGTCAAAGGCTGAGGAGAATTCTAAAAATGCAGCATAAAGACGCATTGTCCTCAAAGTGGAAAACGTATAGATGATATGATATACAAGTTAAAGACCTGGTGATCTATGGACAGACCAGGGTAAATAAGAATAGGAATAATTCTCAAATGCGCCAACCTTTAAATTTCTTAAAGAAAAAAGAGTCTTCTGGTGAGTCAATTATTGAAATAACAGGCTGACACTGTGTTGTGTTTGTTGATGAGCTTGTGCTCTATTCGAGGTTTTATTTCAATTTACTGGTGTTACTTCACACCATCGATTTACTGGTCTTACTTCACACCAAATTTCAAATAGATATGAAAGAAATGTCTTAAGATTCAAGTGTTCTCTCTTATAAATCAATCCCTTTGCTATGTCCAGTCCAAATATTCTCTCAACACGTGTTTCCCCATTCAAGTGTGAATGGTTCATCAGGAGAGAAAGAGTAACCTTGTTAATGTCAATAGTAATAGACTGAAATGGTTCATTCACATGTTCCCGTTAGGAAGAATACCAAAAGATTTTTCTGGTAGGTTCTTTATTAGGCAGTTAAGCTTAGAGATCTGAGAAGAAAGGGCCTTGATAAGCCTGGTGTCCTGTGAGGCTCACCTGAAGATGCTTTTTTCTTTAAGAAATTTAAAGGTTGGCGCATTTGAGAACTATTCCTATTTTTATTTATCTTTATTAATTGACAGTGTGGCAGCCACACCGCTAGGGATATATCTCTGCCTGACAACCAACCCCTGGAACAAACTGAGGAGTCGCCAAGTATTAGGTTTGTTTGCTGCTATTTTGTTTAACATATGGACAGACCAGGCCTAAATCCACCTTGTGTTTGATGTAGTATGGATTTAGTTGTCAAGCCAATCTTTTACAGCTCTATTAATTGGCTAAAGTTTGCAGTCAATGGCAATCAAGCTGATTGGTCTATATGATGAAGGGATATTATACGTGGGAGGAACATCCAGTCGAAAGAACGTTACCAGGGATAAGTAACTTGTTCTTCGAATGGATTGTGTTCTCCCACGTATTCCTCATCTTTGACAGACTTCCAAACCAGTATTATGTTTAGAGGAGGGTGTATAATTACAATTTAAACATTTTAAAGGGAAGAGCAAAGTATTGCTTTGCCAAACGTACAATCCTGAGCATGGGAAACATCCAGACAGTAATGTTTAGCAAACGTGTGGATGGAAGACCATGTTGCAGCTTTACAGATATTTCTAATTGGAACACCCCTTTGAAGGGCTGCAGATGTAGCCATGCCCCTGGTGGAATGAGCTCTCAAACCTTCAGGAGGGTCTTTACCTGCCAGTCTGTAGCATTCTGATATTGTGAGAATTATCCATCTAGACAAAGGCTGTTTGGAAACAGCCTGACCTAGCTTGTGTCCTGTGTATCCAATAAAAGGTTGGTCATCAACTCTCCAATTTAGACATTCTGGAGATGTAAAAGCTTAGTGCTTTGCTAGGGTCCAACCTATGGAGTCTTTCCTCTTCAAAAGGAGGATTTGACCCTTAAAACAACCCTGTCCTTGTGGAAGATGCTTAAGGGTGGCTTGGATGGAAGTGCCTGCCACTCGCTCACTCTCTACGGGCTGATGTCAGAGCTATCAATAGGATTGTTTTAAATGTTAACAACCTTAGCGGACATTTGTGCAGAGGTTCAAATGGAGCACACAGCAGGAATTTCAAAACCAGATTAAGTTCCCAAACCGGAACCTGGAAAGGAGATGGAGGGAACACATTAGTGAGCCCCTTTAGAAATTGAGTCACCAGTGGTATTTCGCTTAAAGATCACTAGCGCTGCCAAGTAGCCTTTGATGGTACCTATCTGAAGGCCCAAATTAGATAACGATACAAAAAAAAGAAAGGGCATCCGGTGTTTTACACAGAAAAGGATCAACATTCTTTACCTTGCACGAGTTGCAAAACCTATTCCCAAGGCAACGGTACAAGGATTTTGTTGCTGGTCTTCTGTCCGAAAGTAACACCTCCATCACGTCATTCGGGAGGTCCCAATCCTTGCAACCGAGCCTTTCAGAAACCAAGCATGAAAGTTCAGAGTTTTGACCTGTGGGTGGAGAACCTGGCCCTCCTCTTGTGAGAGAAGGTCCTCTCTTTGTGGAAGAAGCATCAGAGGACAGATGGACATGTCCAGAAGGTTCGGGTACCACGTCCTCCTGGCCTAATCAGGAGCAATTAGGATGATGTGTTTCCCAAACCATCTCAACCTCCTGATTATATGAGGAATGATGGGGACTGGAGGAAATGCGTATAGGAGTGGCAACTCCCAATCCACCACTAACACGTCTCCTAAAGCTCCTCTTAGAGGAAATTTCCTGGAGCAGTACAGTTCGCACTTCCGGTTGACACTGGTCACAAACAGATCCACTTGAGGGGTTGCCCAATGGGTGAAGATCTCTTGAAGGACTTCCTGAGCTAGTTCCCACTCGTGAGAGACTGTGCTCTGCCTGCTCAGAGCGTCTGCCGCCGTCTTCTCCTATCCGGCTAGGTGAACTGCCGATAGGGAGATTCCTTCTTGAATTGCCCAGTACCAGAGCTGCATTGCCTCTCTGCACAGTGGTAGTGACCCTACGTCTGCTCTCTTGTTGAGGTAGTGCATGGCCACTGTGTTGTCCGTCATTATCAGGACATTCCTTCCCCGGATAGAGGGCAGGAAGGCCTTCAGCACTAGTCTGATTGCCCTCAGCTCCAAAAGATTGATGTGTAGTTTGGACTCCGATGGAGACCAACGACCGCAGACTGTCAGATTGTTGGCATGGGCTCACCACCCCATGAGTGAGGCATCATTCACTACTATTATCACCGGCCATGGTTGCCAAAAGCATTCTCCCTTCAGAATATTGTTCCCGCAGGCCCACCACAGAAGATCCTGTGAGACTCTGGATGGAATTTGAAGTCAGTCTGATATTTTTCCTGAGAACTGGAACCACTGTGTCCTTAGATCCCATTGAAGGGATCTCATTCTCAGACGGGCCTCCGGCACCCGAAAAATGCAGGATGCCATGAGGCCGAGCAACCTCAGAAAATCGAAGGCCGGCAGATTCTGGGCACACTGAAAGTTGGTAACCATCTGAAGAATATCTTGAGCCCTCACCTCGGGTGGCGAACTCTTTCCCATGGATGTGTCTAGTACAACGCTGATGTACTAGAGCTTTTGGGAAGGTGTCATATGGGACGTCTTGTAATTGAGGGAGAAGCCTAGTCTGTGAAGAGAGTGGCAGGTGACTTTGAGATAATCCAGAGCTTGTTTGGGAGAACGAGATCTGATCAGCCAATCGTACAGGTAGGGGTAGGCGTGAACCCCCCCTTTCCTGAGATTCGCTGCCACTACCACCATCAGTTTGGTGAAAACCCTCAGGCGGAGGTCAGCCCGAATGGCAGAACTCGAAACTTGAAAATGAGCACGGCCAACCACAAACCTCAGGTATTTTCTGTGCTTGAGATGGATTGGCACATGAAAATAAGCATCCTGAAGGTCCAATGACATCAACCAACCCTGGAATTGGAGGGCCTGAAGGATCTGAGAAAGCGTGACCATCTTGAACGTGTCCTTCCTGAGGAACTTGTTCGAGTATCTCAAGTCCAAGATGGGTCTCAGTCCTCTGTCCTTTTTGGGAATCAAAACATATGGGGAGTACCATCCCTTGTTCCTCTCCGCTACAGGTACTGGTTCTATAGGACCTTTCTTTAGCAGGGTTAAAATGTCCTGCACAAGGAGCGGATCCGGAATCCTCAAAGTGTGGTTTTCCAGTGGATTGTTCTAAGGTCTTCTTAGGAAGGCAATAACCATGGGCTATGGTTTCCAAAGCCCAAGCATCCAAAGTAATGTCTCACCATTCTTGCAGATGCTGAGACAGTCTGCCCCCCACTGGTGAACTGTGGCTCAAGACCTCAGAGTATTTTTGTGGCAGCTGCTGCAGAGACTGATGGTAAGGAGGCTGTTGCTTGAGCTGGCTTTGCACCTCTACCTCGTCCATCACGAGGAAATATTCTTTGGCATCTCTGACCGGTAATTCCTTTCGCCCTTCCAACGGAGGAGTAGTAGCAAAAAGATCTACCCCTCCAAGGTTGCCCCCTAGGACGAAAAGGCTGAGGTTGACTAATAGTGGCGCCTAAAGATTTGGCTGCCACCTTTGAGATCTGCAACTTCTCAAGGCTTTCGTCAGCCTTGTTGCCAAAAAGATGAGACCCATCAAAATACATGTTGAGAAGTCTAGATTGCACATCCGGTGCAAAACTCAACTTCCTAAACCACGCAAATCTGCGCATGACAGTGCTGGTAGCCATGCATCCGCTGATGCTGTCTGTAGAATCCAATCCTGATTGAAGGGACTCACACATGGCCTCTTTGCCGTCCTTAATAGCTAAGAAGCCGTCCTTTTCATCCCCTTTGGAAATGTGCTCTGCTTCCATGGAGTTGCAGTCCCATAGAGTATAAGAAAAGTTTGCGAGGGCACAAGTGGAGTTGGCACTGAATGCTCCCTGCAGAAAATTGCTTCCTCGCCCATCCATCTACGCACTTGTAGTCCCTATCAGGAGGGATATTAGGGTACACTGCCTGTTTTGAAGTAGCCATAGCTGCCTGCATCACCAGACTCTCTGGAGTGGGGTGTTTTGACAGGTAGTCACTACTGGAGGGGTGGTATTTTTTTGTCAGGTTCTTGTCGACTGCCAGATTAGACTAAGGAGTCTCCCAGTTCCTAGCCACTCTTTTTTGTAGTCCCAGGGTAATGAGGGCCTACTCCAACTCAAATAATCGACCACCTTTGACATAAGCTACGATAGGAAGAGTCAGCATGTTCCCCTGGTTCAGGCTTTCCGAACTCTGGTCCTGGGGATGTATCAACCCCACTTGCTGTTTGCAAGTTTTCATACAAATCCTGCATTCTGCTTTCCTCATGGATTAAGCTTACTGGTACATTGGGTGTACTGTATTGTAACCCAAATGCTGCTTCCTCATTATCAGAATGTTCCTCCTCTTGATAAATAGAAGTAAGGGACTTGAAAAATTCCTTCTTCAGGGGAGGAGCATAAACTTTGGCTGGTTTTGTAACCACAGGCTTCGAAGTTGTCGAAGTTGACAACAATTCTTTATCAGCGTTGATGTTTGACGAGCACTAGGCGCCGACGGTGTGGCTGGCAAATGTGGCACAGCCAGCATCGAAGACTTCGGCGCTGATGTCTATCTCAACATCGAGGACTTAAGAGGCGTTGAGGGCTGGCAGGTGTCGAAGGCACTGCCAGCGTCAAAGGTGTCGATGGCGTCCATGACCGCAATGTCCACTTTTCACCATGTTTCTTGTGATCCTTTGATTTTTCAGACCGGGGCCTCGAGGGCTCCCGATGCAGATAAGGTCTTTTAACCAGGCTCAAGGGCGTGTGGGTTTTCGACCATGACCTCTCCTTTCTGGCTTCATCCGAAGGCACGGTCGGAGCATGGCTTTGTTTGTTAAATATTTTCAACATCTGCACCCTAAAGGCTTCCCATTCAGTCAGTGTTGATTTTTAAGAAGGGCATGCAACCCTTTCAGGGGAATCGTCAGATGAAGAAGTCGATGAAGGTGACCGTCGGTGCCTCCTCTTCGACTTTTTTGAAGACGAGGAAGAGTGGTGGGAACCACTCCTCGACCTAGAACACTTGGCTTTCTTTCTCCACGGAGAGTCTTCCCTCAACTCGTCGGTCGTAGGCCTATCAGTTCAGGTAGGTGACTTTTTGGGGATTTTTCCTACCTTAAGTTTCCCCTTCCATTCCCTCAAGGCTGTCCCCGTCATGGATTGGCACTTGGAACACTCAGTGGTATTGTGGCTCTCCCGGGGCACCACAGGCAGATAGGATGCGGGTCAGTAAGTGACATTTTTGAGCCACAATCTCTGCATTTCTTAAAGTTGGACTTCGACATCGACAGAGTTGAAGAAGAAAACATATTAATTGATGATTTTTGTAACGTACGTCACAGAAGAGGCGTGCCGAATTTCACTTGAAGCAAACGCTAACGCAGAAAAACAGAACGGAGGCCAACGGGCACTGCGCAAGCTATGTATACCCTTCAATAACATCACCCTCGATGGAGGCCTTCGAGGGACATCGACTCAACACCATTGATGACAATGTTTTATGATGGCTGCAACCCTGGACTCCTTTAATGCTCACACCAGCAGCAGGAGATGGGAGCCTATGCACTTATCTAATCTCCACCCCCACCCTCACCCCCACACTCGTGGCACGAGACAGCTGTACCATGCCACATGCAGTTTAGATAAACAGAACTATTTTGTGCATTTCAAGTTTGGTGATCTGCTTCCTCTTCCCCTGGGATCCTCATTGTTATTGACATACATATTCTTCTTCATTCCAATACTTTCTTGAAATTGGTGGTACAGCAAATGTGTGCATGGGTGGATATATGCAAATATTTCACTTTTAAACATGATCTACTCTACCATGACAATGCAATAAACATCAATAAAGATAAATATTAGAATTCAAGGGATGGATATTGTAATAACACACAATAATATCCTGAAAACCTGTACCTCTAATGATGTAGGCAATAACATGATGAATGTTGTTTAGAAAACATGCAGCATAATCTTTGAAGAAAGATCACCACTATTCACTGAACTGTCGCCTGAGGAGCAGATTGCATAAGGTTCACAGAATCTGAGTACTTTTGTACCACTGGCAAGCAATTTTGCATCAGGCAGTAGACGTTTTGTAACAATAGCTAAACTAACTGACACATTTGCATTGATTGACTGTTGCAAAGATATATGGCACCAGTAGATCGGCGCCAATGCCAGAGTCATATTGCCTGCACAGGTGCAATATTGCCAGTCACAGGAGTAGCTCATGTAATTTGGCCCAACGTCTCTATAAACTGTTGGTTGTACTTCATTGATACACTTCAAGGATACACAAAAGAATAGAGGCACAATCGACGAAACTCTCAGTGACCAAAGTGTGCAACTACCGAATGAGAGAATGTGCCAGAGCACGAATCCAGAGAAAATTCTCGTTCTAATCGATTACTGCAGCAAAGAACATAGAACTGCACCTGCAATCAAGTAGTGGTCACCTAACAGCTAATGGCTCATACAAGTTGACACCCTCTCCCAAAGCCCAAAGCGATTGCGCCAATCAGGGAAAACAAATTGACCAACAAAATGACAAACACTGAAGGTCACCTCCGACACTTGGCACAAACCTGATCACCAAACTTTAATCATGTTCAAAGCATGTTTATCAAATGAACAGCCACAGAAGGAAACACAGAACTCACACGATGAACAAAGCACCTGAAAAATAAAAGGGAAAGAAAACAGCAATTTTACCCATCTCCATTTCCAGCTATCGAAATGTCAAAAACAATGCACAATGTTACCCATATCAGGAACACCCCACCCACGGTGCACGTAGTAAGTAGACACCTGCAAGAGATAACTCCACCACCCATGGAACAATCCCTTACAAGCCAAAACGGGAGAAATGTTGCCTGCATCACAAAGTCCCCACCCACGCTGCAGCTAACGCCACCTCAGAACAGTAAGCCACAATCACAAGCTGGTACTGATGGAACTGATGCAGCAGCTTGCAGAAGCATTTGTTGGGAATCTTCACACCAGGAGCCAGTGGAAGTGTACGAAAAGAAGTAGTGGAACTATGTTCCCTGCTGGCCTGCCTGCGCTCCCCACAAACTTCATCACCACGCCCCCTTCCCCGTGTAATCCAAACCCCCAAACAAACACATCTGCTCTTTTAGGATATGTTCAGTGCTGTGCAGTGAAGTGCAAGTTTCAACTTCTTAAAGATGCTGTTTCTTTTTTAAAAAAAAGTATAGGAACAGTAAAACACAAAAAATAAAGTAGAGGAACAGTGCTCCCAACCGCTGTCGCCAAATTCGACCACTGCCAGGAGCACAGTTGCAGTACTACATGCATAGAATGCTGGCACGATACTTGAATACAGAGACACTAGCTCAATAAGGACCATGTACAAAACATACAGCACATTCGTATTTGTGTATTATATTTGAATTCATAAAGCACTATACGCCAAAGTCCTGAACATATTAAAAAACTATACAACAAATGAATAATGAACATGATCAGATATACCAGTTTAGGCAGAATGAAGGTGATCGCATCTACGAAAGCAGAACGAAGGATAGGAAGAGAGTGGGAAGGGGAGTAGAAAGAGAACAGAGAAGAAAAATAATGTGGGGAGAGATTATGGAGAGAATTAAAAACTAGACAAAGGAAATTGAATTAAGACAAGAATGAAAGGGCAGCCAACGAAGGCTAGAAAGAGCAGGAGCAACCTGGTCACAAAGACAAAGAGAAAATAGTAGATGGATCAAAGAGTTAAAGTTGGATTTGAGAGGACGCAGGTGTGAAAGAGGGAGGCCGAAGAGTAAGTAATAGCAGTAGAAAGGTTAGATGTCTTTATAAGGACAAGAAAAATAGTGACAAACTTTGTCAGTGACTCTAAAATAATGAAAGAATGTCAATTTGTTTTCTATTTTTTATTTTGGGGGGCTCTGCTCCCCATACCCCCGGGTTTCCCTGCTTTACTAACCCCCTCCTAAGCCCCTCACCCTCTTTAATCCCTTAAACATATACTTGTATTAAAAATTCGACATTTATGTCGATATTTATGTTTCACTGAAAAAGTTTGTCACTTTTAATTTCGTTATAAACACTGTATACCCACTAGAAAAGACGTGACTATGTAAGAGAAGATATGAGGAGCTTAGAAGAATTGAATGAAAAAAGGCCTGGCTTTACAAATATTAAACAGATTTGCTTGGCAGACCACGAAAGAGCGGAAATATGAGTGGAGGAAAGGGAAGAATCTAGGTAGACTCCCAGGTTAGGAGCGGTTGGGGAAATAGGTAGAGAATAATGGGGAAATGAGATGAGGGAGAGGGATGGCAGAGGCAGGAAAGAAAAGTCTCTCTGTTTTAGAGGAGTTTAGGACAAGATAGTGATCGGCCATCCAGGCTTGAACAGCCAAAAAACAGGAGAATAAAGTAGCATGGATCGGATAGGAGAAGCAGGAAAAGTATAGAAAAAGCAGGGTGTTGTCAGCCTAGAGAAGATGGGAGATGATAGAGGCAAGAGGACAGGTATAGAAGAACACAAGAAACAGAACCACGACTGAGCCTTGGGGAACACCGTGATGTAGAGAAAAATTTAGTGATGTGCTACCTACCCCAGAGACCGAGTAGGTGTGGCCGGATAAGTAAGATTCAAACCAAATGAGCACAGAACCAGAGAACCCACGAAAAGAGAGAGAAGAGAGCCAAAGAGAGTGTTTCACAGTCTCAAAAGCTGACAAGTCAAGAACGTTTAGAAGTAAGGAATGCTTAGGGTAGCGAGCAGACAGGAGAGAGTCACAGACAGAAGGTGGGCCATTTTAGTGGAGTGATGAGGACAAAGCTAGATTGAAAATGAGGGAATAGAGAATTAGATGTGATGAAAGAAGAAACTTGTGAATTAACTACACCTTTCACAAGCTTAGAGAAGTAGAGAAGAAGAGATATAGATTGATAATTTGAGGGAAGAGAACCGTCCAAGAGGGTTCATTAGGAATGGGAAGAATTGTAGCGTGTTTGAAGGAGGAGGGAAAGACAGAGGTTTGAAGTGAGATATTAAACAGGGAGGTAAGAAAGGGAAGGAGGAGGGGATGGCCTTTAAGAATGAGACAAGATAGAAGGGGTCTAGCGGAGCAGATGTAGGATGTGCCTTAGCCAAAAATACCACAGTCTCAGATTCAGAGAGAGAGTTGAAAGAGGAGAAAGATTGAGAAGACACAGAGGGTGTAATTGCAGAGCAGAGAAGAGTATCTTTAGAGGAAAGTTAAGATGCCAAATAATCTACAGAGAGAGAAGAGGTAAGAGCAGGATCAGAAGGTGGGATAAAAGAATACCACATAATGTTTGAAAAAGATGAAAAGGATGTGAAGATTATGAAAGAAGAATCTCAGAGTAAAGGGCTGCTTCAAAGGTAGTGTGAAGGGAAGACAAGACAGAGAGGACAGAGGAATCTAAGACAGTGTGGGACTTGCGCTAAAGACGTTCAGCGCGACAGAGAGTACGTCACAGGGAGAAAAGCTACAGAGTCAACCACGGTTGAGGAGGTTTTCGAGTGAGTGTGAAAGGAGAGATAGGATGCAGACAATCAAGAGTGTCAGTTAAGGAAGTAGAGATAGAAGAGGCAGCCTTGTCAGCCAAAAGGTGACGAAAACTGAGTGCGAGGGAAGAGAATAGATAAAGGCAGTCATAAAGGATGGAGTATCACATGTACGGAGATCACAACACTAGAAAGTGGGAACAGAAAAGGAATAGGTGGAGAGTGTAGATGCAGGAATAATAGTGCAAGAAAGAAGATGCTAATCAGAAGAATAAACCAGAAGAGCAGAGACAGAAGTAACAGAGAGGAGGAGGAACATATTAGGTCAATATTAGGAAGAACCGAAAATGTAAGAGTAGGGATAGGCGAAAGAAGACAAGAATCGAGAACAGAAGTAAAAGGGAGACCAGAATGAGAAGAAGAAAAGTGACGGTTGAAATCACCAAGAAGGATAAGAATGACTTTTAAAGGACGAAGGGCAGAAAGAAGAACATCAAGGTCATCGTAGAATGAGCTCAGAGCACCCGCAGGGATCTAGATCAGAACAAAGGCAAAAGAAGAAAATTGATATTCAAAAGATAAGAGGCAGATGAGGAGGAGAAGGCGAGAGAAGAACAGCGGAATGATACGTGCGGGGTGTGAGTAAAGGCAGTAGAGGGAGAAGAGAGAGAAGTAGGTGTAGTGGTGTTGACTGACGAGATCCAGGTTTCTGTAACTCCGAAGAAATGTATGTAAAGACAAACAAATGTGTCAAGGACAGAGTGGGCCTTATTACAGAGAGCGCGGGCATTCCTTAGAGAAGATTAATGGGGAGGGTTGATCCAAACAAGGGGGATAGATAAGATTAGAAGAGTTACGAGCGGATAAGTGCAAAGAAGAAGAATGGTATGAGTGGAATGATGGGATAGAAAACCACATGGAGAACAGGAAATTAAAGAAAAGGGCCAGAGAATAGAGGAAACCAGAGTACTTGGGGGGGGGGGGGAATGACTAAAGATGCACCAGGATGTAAATAATGCAAAAGTCAATCTGCAGTGAGGCTTTGGGCACAAAATGCAGTGGAAGTGGGGACAAAGCAAGCCGCAGGGGAGATGTCTCGCAGGAGAGGCAACACAAACAGTGGAAATAAGTCAGCATAGTAGCAGTGTGTAGTAGGAATAGAGCATGATAACAAGATGATGGTGTGGAAAGCTGCAGACAGCGTGTTGACTTTGACCGAACTTTGTCTGGGCGTGATCTAATATTAGTCCTGAGGCCGGTGGGCGGGTCAGGGGGCATGGCAAACACCAGCAAGGTGGGCGCAAGGTGGAAGTCCGCAGGAGGGGGGACCACTGCATGACCAGGCACATCAGAAGCTCTGGTGGCAGACCACTGTGCAGGTGAGTGGCTACTCCCCGGGGTTGGGGAAGCAGTACATCTTTGTTGTGCACTGCACAGAGTCACAGAGATGTCAGGGCTCCAGGCAATGAACTGCAGAGCAAAGTTCTGCCGCATAAGACTGCAGGCCATACTGTGGTAAACCCACATGCGAAAGTGGGTGATATTGCACCCAAAATGGAAGCCCACATGCCCTGCCAAGATATCTGAAATTCCGTACTGCGCTACGTTATTATGCAACTGCTGCACTGAAACGAATCAAAGTAGGCACCTTGGCCCTATGTATTTACATCCTCTCAAGTGCCCACAGGGAACAGTGGGAGCCCTGACTAGTCCTAGGGCTAACATTGGTAGAGGGCCACCCATGCCTATGTGTACCGCTCATTGTCCTACTCCATGCATACCCTACCTACTCAACATCTGTGACTGCCCTCTTATCATTTGGAAGTATCAGAGCAGTGGTTTGGACAGCAGCCACCTCTATCCCTTACACTATAATATTATAAATAATAAACAAACAAACTATCATCCTAGTATTACTTGCTCCTTCCTCATCTGGCCCAGTTCTATTGGAGTAACTCCTTATATGAACTCCAGATCCAGTGGAGTAACATCTTTAACTCATTGAGTACTTGACTCCACCTGGGACAGATGGCATGCTCTTAACCTCATTAATCAGGCAAAGGTGAATAGCGCCTACGTCCATATTTTGAGCCCCTTACGCGCACACGTGCCAGGTGGTGTCTGCTATGAATGCCACACTTTCTGACATCTTCCAACACAGACAGACTTTGCCTCTGCTCAGAACAGAGGCGGACAGGACCTTCCCACCCATGATTGCTCTGCTGCCCCTTACAATTCCCCTCCTTTTCATTGGTTGACCTTTACCATTATTGCCTCTCAACCCAATGACAATGTCATATGACTCTACTGCACCCTCACCTAAATAGACCACAACACTCCCCACCCTATCGGGAGGGGGTGTCCTGCAATATTGGCACCATGAACATGACCCATGTCAGTGGTCTTTGCCTCAGGTGATGGACTTCTCTGATTATCCCTAATGACCCAGCCCTCATTCGGGCAGTGGGCCCAGTGTCCTCACCAAACTCATACCTGGGACTCAGGCGATATGTTGCTGAGGCTTCTGTACCACTTGTCGCCCTTCCAGTGCTTCATGGAAGATCTTCTATAAGAGGCGTTGCTTCCTCCTCTGCCACGATGAATGGTGGGATGGTGGAAAACAGCATGATTGAGCACTTTTGACCATATGGGGTTTTGTGAAAGGGTGTTTCATTTCCTGGTGTATTCGTGGAGGCATCCTAGTTGGTTTGCCACAATGTGGTTAACACCGATTACTTTTTGCTACACCCCTTCTTCGCTGGGTGCTTGTGGTTTTATCTTTGTAGTCTTATTTCATCAAGTAGTACAAGTCAATTGTCACACGACACGTTTATTGCATTTCCTCCATTGGGCCCTATATCTATCCAAAACACACACATTGAAAATTCCCTGTCCATAATATTGTTTTTATTTAGCTTGATGCATCCGTTTTATGTTTCTTCTATGTTAATTGTTTAAAATACTTGTTCCTATTGACTTATTTTGTGGTGGATGCTGTAAGTGCCATGGTATCAGATTCAACTATTTCAAAATGAAAGGCAAAATGTGTACAAGGTGCATTTCTTGTAATGTGCATGGCCCGCAAAATATGTTTAACATTGCAATTTTATGAATTATAATTTTCTATAAATCATCCCATTCAAATAATAACATTTTATTCTTGGTCTTTAGCTTTTCTTTGAAAAAGCAAAACAACAATAGTACATTACTGCTACTCTTCAGACTTCCATAAATGAGAAATAAAAACGAGACAGGCTCATTATTGTGGTGGAGTGTGATTTTGTGATCTAAAACTTCAATTGCTCAAGTTCCTGTGACAGTCCCTCCTCGCATGAAGTGCTATCAATAAATCTGTAGAAAAACTAGAATGAACAGGCCCACATCTTGTTTTCCCCTGTAAGGTGCTTCCAAGCACTTTGAATTTACAGTTGTGTAACTGAGACTCATAGACGAGAGTACATATCTTGGGCAATTGAGTGTCCCCAAGAGGAAACATCCAGGGCAAGTTTTTAATCCACAGGTTAAACCATGATCTATTTGCAAACCATCTTCAATATCAGAGCAAAAAAAAAACACACTAGCTACAATAAATATCAAAAGGAGCGATCTTCGGTTGTGGTTTTGATATGGTCGTGTACACATGTATTTTGGCAAACATTCGTTAGCTTTTTTTTTTTTACTACTTTCAACTAATTCTGTGAGACAGACTTGCACTGTTTACTTTCTCTAACGTTTCCATGTGTCTCACCACTTAGGATTTTGGTTTCCATAATAAGACAGTTATAAGGATCCTGATTTCAAGAAGCGAAATAGATTTGATGAATATACGAAGACGGTACAAAGAAAGATACGGGAAGCCTCTCCATCATGACATTAAGGTAATTGTCTCAACATGACATTTCCCGCAATTCAGATAAAAATCATTCAAACTGAGAATTCGGTGTTGACTAGAGAAAGTTTGATCATCCACACTTTCTTGTTATGTGATTCCGGGATGGGAGCCGTGGGGTAAACAGCAGTGGGGTCTTCTCATTTCTGCCTTAGGTTACAAGTTAAGTTCATGGGGATTTTTCTTATTTCTACTTGGTGTTACCATAGCAAATCTTTCCTAATTTCCACATTGCATCATCAAATTCTTGGACGGAAATCTCCATTGTCAACAATGGCAAAGGGGGGCGTGTTTGCCATCAATGCAACACCTGCTCACATATCCACTCAAACATTCTGTTTTTCGGAAAAGCTTAGTACTCTTCTAACTGTTGGCTCTTCCAACTGAGCACTAATTAAAGTGTGCCTGAAAAAATTCCTAACCTGTGGTGGCAGCCATGTTCGAAGTACCACATGGTTGAATTGCAATCAATTCAGTGCAGAGGGGTAGGCTTTTGTAGTAAACTCTCGTGGATGCGGCAGACCATTCTAAAAAAGAGTTGGAATGCACTGCAGAAAAAGAATAGAGGCGTGGGAGTGAAGGGTAACGACACAGAAGAGGACATGAAGAGAGGCAAGGTGCGTGTCCAAGAAATAGAGGAGGGTTGTCTCTCTGAGGCATTGAACAGGAGACAAAATAAGACACGGAAGGATGTAGGGGCTTGTCTGGGCACTATATTTTAAGATGGTTTTAGTCTTGCTCGGTCCCCAAATGTCTTCAGGCCCATTACTCGAATGTGGAATATTAGCACCCATTAAAGCCACATTCTGTGGCCTTTTGCACATCAATATTTCATATATAATAATCACTGAACATCATGTTTCTGAATTCCTGAACGTTACAAACAACACACTCATGTGCTACATGGAGTACAATGTGTCTGTGATTGTTGAACATCTTTGAGCGGTGTCTGGATTTACTTTAAAAAAGTAATATTTAAAGTGGCACAACCTTCTAATGTTGCCCATACTCTGAGCTTTTGCTTGGCTCTATTCAAACTAACATGTATATTCATGCGTTTCCTTTAGTTAAGATTCTGAGGTGAAAGATATCGAGAAATGCCTAAACATATCACTGTTGTTTGGGAGGGGGCGGTGTTGCTGCTTGCTGGGTGCTCCCTCCCTCGATTATAAAGGTACTATGCTGTTTCAGGGTCCTTCCCTGATGCTATTTCAGCTTTGTTAGTTCCCATTTTATGATTTGAGCTTTCTCTTCACTATCTCCCCATGTGCACCCCCTTATCTTTATGAGGTCCTCGCAATGCGGGAACCTTTCAGCTCCAAGAGAGGAAGTTGAATAAAGTCTGCTGTCAGGTTGCCATTTGCCACAGGTTAGGTGTCTTTGGTTCTTGAAGAGTAAAGGGTGCTTCCTATTTGACCCTGATCAGAGGTTGATGGCCTGTTTGTGCCCAATCACACTGCCCCTTCCACAGTGCAGTATGCCTATTGTGACCCCCCCACCCCCACCCACTCTTCCGCCACCAAAATCTGACACCTTTTTTAACCTATTCTTCATTGGCTTCATTTCATTATTGTATTTCAGATGTTATTTTTCCTGCCATGCTGATTAGCTCCTGATCCAAACCACCCTGCCCCCTTATGTCCGTAAATGTAGCTGCACTCATGAAATGATTTATCCACCTACAGTCTTCACGTCCTTTTAATATATTTTATATTTAGGTTCTCTATATTGCTGGATCATACATCGCCTACTTCAACATTAGCAACCCGCTGTGGCCCTAACCTCTACATTCTTAACTTCCCTTCAGCATCCCATCTCCATTGTACAGTTAGCAGCACTGCCATCATGCACCATACACTTTGGCTAATCACTCGCATGCCCCCTTCTTACAATTACATATTCTTTTGAGCACAACGAAATGTCTTCTTTCCAGTCGCATTGTTATGCCTTCCTTAATATCTAAGGCCCCCCTGAGTCTGCCCAGCCATTGCTGAATAATGTCAGAATTCTTTACCCATATTGTTGGCGTTTGTTTCTTCTCAGCAATACCACATACACAGCAGCTCTCGCCCTCTTTCCAATGGGTTTAATTGTGTACGACCTTCCCTTTTACCCACCCACTGTTATCCCCTGTGTGTATCTTCTGGGATCCTTTTTTCAGTGCCTCCTATTTGTCATCATATAATCTCCTTTTTCTATTCTGTCATGCCTCCTACTCTTCCTCTCTCGTCGCCTCCCACCTTACATGATAGAGACATCCACTATACATCAGTGCTTCGGACTTTTGAGAGCAAAGAATAACCCAATTGTATGATAAGTTGAGAGTATTGTTATTGCCATTGCCTACAGTGGGTGAACCGTGGTATGCGCTCGGAATTTCATAATAGGAATTCCCATTTCACCCAAAAAAATGTAACTTGACTGTTCAAAGCTTATTTACTAAAATGGCTGAATTCACCATTTAAGAATTGCAGCCTGCGCTTTTACGATTTCTTAATGTATACCTTATTTCAATCTTCATAACACAAAGGCTGAAACTTGTTTTGATGTTGTGAGCAGACTTCCGTGACCTCAAAGGAGCAAAGAGGGGTTTGAGTGTTTTAGATGGACTCTCGAGCAGTAATTCTTTTTTATGAACGAATTCAGCAAGAGTGAATATTAAGGCAACAGCAGTGAAAAAAGTTGTTAAAAGATGCAGAGTGTCTGGAATTTGACTGAAACCCACTAAATTTATACTATGGGTTATTCCAAAGGTATTAGTACACCACACGGAGAACATAACCTTTATGTCTATGATCTGATTTTAGAAGAAATGCATTTGTGCCAGCATGCATGGCATTATAAGGTATGGTCATCCACTCATCTTCTCTTAGCATCTCGAACCCTCCTCCCAAATGTGTACCTCCTATTAAGAAACTCGTATGTCTCAGCTACATTAGGAATCCTGAATAAAGAAATCGTACTCCAAAAATATAAAGGAAAGTACAGAGGTTGGATGAAATGGGGATGCAGCCAACCACCTGAACAAGAGAATATAATCTTTGTCAGAGTCTGCCCAGTTGTCCCAATTACACAGATTTAGAAAGAAATCGGGGGACATCACCACCCGAATGTGCACCCCTGGCATAGGAAGCAATGTTAAGTGCAGAACGTCCCTTTTTCCTCAGATCAAAAGATCCTGTGAGCCATAACACGGTGCAAAGGTGGTAGGCACAGCACTCATATCTTTCATGAGCGTCTGGCATTGAGGCATGCCTGAGGCGCAGCAGCATTTCTGTGAGCTCGTATGTGACTGCAAATGGTGCACACAGGCCCTAAGACTGGTCAGGTACTTTTCAAGGGTCGCCAGAGTCTGTGCCATGCCTGCACTGCAAATGAGTAATGCATAGCTCGTGGGCTCTTTGTGTGGGTGTTCTCATGAGTCCCTATTCCATATGTTTCCTATCTACGGTGGCTGTTGGAAACCTATGGGGATTGTTACTTTGGCTGCAGACAGCAGCACTGGTGCTTAAGGAGAAACAAGGCAGAGTAGAAATAGTGTGCTGAACCTGTGGGTGTAGAGGCCAAGTGCCACAACGTGAACCCTAGAGATGGATCCTGGAGTCAATCGGCATTAGAAGCAAGTGCTGTCAGCAGTCAAGATCCTTGGTGAACGTTGAACGACTCACCCCACCATGATGTCCACAGGCTACCTGAGGCACTTCAGGGAAGAAGTGCAAGTACTGTTTGCTAATGCTGCAATCTCTCTTGGCTCCAGCAGCCATCATAAGGATAAGGGTGAGGGTCTCCCAGCCCAAGAATTCTAAGCACCAGAAGATATTCAGAGTACAGGGTTTACATCTCCATAAGCACTCCCATGTATATTTGTATTCCCAGAAGGTGACAGTTCCACAGCCTACCAATCCTTCACGGACATTTATGTTCTGCAGTGTGAATGTTTACACCCCCTAATCATTCCCTCCATGTTCTGCTACATGGAGAAGGCCCTCCAGCTCCTTCATTTTTGATGTGTTTTCACTGTTGTTATTGATATTGATGGTGTGAAGCACAGGAATCCTGAGGTGCCACACAGATGCACTGTGGCGGAAGTTGCATAAACAGCAGGTTTCTGCGCGTGTGTGTCACACAGTGCATGTTTGCGAAAAGCAGACACTTAATAGCAACATGGCGAATGCTCCATTTACTGAAAACCAGCAAGTAGAGGAAATGTTTTATCTGAGGAGTCCTGTTCAAAGACCACAGAGTGAGGGGTCTGCTCCCTGTTCGGAATTTTGAGACGCTGCACCATGGTTCAAAGGTGACCAAGCGACAGGTAGCCACTTCTTATCATGTGTTGGATATCAACATATCTGTAACTGACCTTCCAAAGATTCACATACTTGAATATTCCCCGTTGTCAGGCCGGGAATCCTCAGTAATTTAAATAATAATACATAAATACATTTTCCCATAAGGAAAGCAATGTGAATTGTCTATAATGCCTGAAAGGAACCCACTTATGTAGTCCATCCATCTCATTGTGGTCCCTTTTGGCCCTAACCAATGAGGTGGCAGGGCTTAACCTCAGATGTTTAGGAGGCCACCCTTGTAAGTGAAACACGGGACACTTCTGGGAAAGATAGCCAGACCAATTCACTGTAGCTTGGAGAGCAGTCAAGGCTAAGTCACAGGACGAATGGGGGTGATCTGAGATTTTTGATGAGCACACACAGCAAGACACAAAGAATTGATTACCCTTAGACAGTAGTATATAAAAGTATACAATTCATTAGGCCCAAGAATAAACACAAGTGAAATATGAAACGCACAGTAATATAACCACTGAAACAGCACACTTTGTAAAATATATACTGTCACTTTGTTCAATGCGGTAAAGTGCGGAATCACGTCAAAACCTGTAAGGGAAAAAGGCAGGCATACTTTATATTATTGACAATCTTCAGAGATGGATAACCTTAACTTTAAGTTCAGCCCTACAATGAATGGAGCTTTGTGCTCAATGTTAGATGCACGCATAAAAGCGTTCAGTCATGCGTAAAGTCACAAAGTACAATTTCTAAGGAGCTGGCAGCTAGAGGAAGGATCTGAAGAGTAAACAACGGATTCCATCAGTTAGGGGAGGATCTGTTTTGGAGATCAAAGCTATTCCCAACATTCGTAGGACTTTACGAAGCCAAGAGGCTGTCCAAGCCAAAGGGAGGCCCACAAGGACTCTGTGCGTAAATTTACTATGGATGAACTAGGGGTCAAGGGTAAGTGGTTTCAGAACTCACCGCCCTTAGCTCAGTTTGGGTCCAAACTTGGCAGGTCTGGAGAGGATCGCCAGAGGAACAATCTTTCTGCCCTGGATTCGGCTTCAAAGCGCTCAGGTGCGGCGGGTGCAGATGCAGGTATGGTTTACACCAGGAGCTATATCTCTCGTCTTGGTTGCAGAACAAAGAAAGCACTGATGCAGCTGGTCTCAGGACATTGGAAGAAATGCGGGAAAATAGACTTCAGCGACGGTCACTGTCGTACAGTGACGTAGGGGCACCCAACTCTCGCAGTCTGTCACACGCTTCTCTCTCGCGGCCTAAAGCAGCTGGGGCAATGTAATTTGGCAAGAAGGTTCTTTGCACTGCAAGTTAGGATTCCCCACAAGCTCGAGGTGAAACTCCATAAGAAAATGCTTCTGCACGGGTGCCAAGGTTTGAGCTGGATAGTCCATTGGATGTCCCAGGGACACTTCGGATCAGGTGCTTTTGCAGGGCAACCAGGAGGCGTTGAGAGTGATTGGCCCCACCACTCCAAGGGGTTGAAGCACCTTTGCAGGTCTTCAGAGATTGAGCGCAAAGCAGGGTTCCTCCAGGACAGCAGCAGGCTCAGCGTGCCAACTTTCTTCTGCATGCTTCCGGATATCCTTGGTTCTGGTCGGCTCTTCAGGATAGTTGCCTCTGTTGTCAGGTCGATGCAGACCTGTTGCTGATCTGCAGGTCTGCATTCAAACCCCTCCTCCTGTGATTGCTCAAACCGAGCCAGCCAATGAGGAGATCTGCCCCACTCATGCACGCCAGCAGTGTTCCAATCAGAGACCACTGCGGCTCCCATGCCCTCATGCACACCAGACACCCTGACACCATACTGTGGATTGGGACCAGATAGTCCCGACCCACGTCCTGGGTACCCACACACGCGACCTGCAGTAGCCGGCAAAAGACACAGCTTTCATGGGCAACTGCATGCCCAAAAAGGAATTCCTGAGTATCAAAGAGCAGGGGGAGGGACAACGGACAAAATGGCCAAAGGAGCAGACAAAGACCTCGTGGCACGGCCATGACAGACACTAGCCACAGTCGTGCGGTAAGTGCGGTATGGCTCGGCAAAAAGTTATAAAGGTATAAAAAAAAGCTTCTGCTGCCACCAGTCCACTCCTAAACACATTGTTCAGTCACCAAAAATTCTCTAGCGGATGACTAGAGCCTAAGAACATAGGGAACCCATTGCACGGTACTGTAAGGTACTTTGCGCAATGAAATACAGTTGCCAAAAGAGGCAACAAAGTTATAAGACTAAGAGAAACAAAGTTTCCCAGTACTGATAGCCTTAAGGGTGTGTCAGTTTCCCCATAACGATGAGCAAAAGCCAGCCCAGTGCAGCTGAGGGCTGTGCTCCACTGGCAAAAGTCAGGTCAGGATGCTGCAACAAAAGCAAAACATTTGGGGGGTCTGCAAACATAGAGGTAAATTAGCAGTAAGATAAATGTGCCCTAACGATGGCCATCGCAGACCCAGGTACTGAAGGTTCCCCTAAGGGCCTCTCTCTTCAAGGACTACATTAAACGCAGAAAGAAGATTGTTTTTGTTAGAGACCCTCAACAAGAATGTATCTACTGCCTCTATCCCCATGACATCCACAAGTGTCATATTTGTCAAACATTTACTCATAAAACTCTACAAGACAGACACAGGAGACTTCTCCTTCATCTAGAAAGTAAGTGTCATTCTTCAGAGGAAGAGTCTGTTAAAACAGCCCCTGTCACCTCACACAGGACCCCTGAGAAGCATGCTTCTAAGAGGAGAGCTCCTTCAGTGGAGAGAGGAAGTTATCTACCTACAAAATAAAGAAAAAAGGGTGACAAGGAGGCAAAAACCAGCTCTCACGCCCCTAGGGAGCAAAAAGACCATCATGCCGAGGTGAAGATAGCCAAATCGAAAGGTAAGGAGTGCCCGATCCACAGGACACTCATCCGCAGAGTGGGCGGCGACCAATTCTCATTCTGTGCCGTCCATGGCTAAGCCATCATCAACACCTATCAATGCCCCATCCATGGGACACTTGTCCATGAAGCGGACGATGACCGACAGCCATGATTCACTGGCCCCAACTAAAGTGTCATTGACACCCACGTCATCCATGGGAGAGCGCTCGTCATCATCGAAGATGTCTTCATCCATGAGTAAAACACTGTCCTTGGCAAACCCATCAACGACGACTAAGGGTTCTTTGTCGATGACCAAGTCCAAACACTGCTCGACCACGACTACATCATTGATGGATATACCGTCGACAGACACTGCCTGGTTGACGCGAACAACTTCAACCACCGACCGCTTGCCCACTGATGCTGCACCATTTACGGAAGACATGGGAATAATGTTGTTACCTCCTTCGTCCACAAGCAAGAGTCCATTTCATACACTGTATATATTTAGCTCATCAGGACCTTATATCAACCTATCCCCCATTAAGTAAATGGTGGAATTCCCGGATTTAATTCTTAATGAGGAGTTTTCAGACCTAGAAGACACACCAGAAGTGCCACAGTCGGTACCCAAATAGTACAGTCCACTGTGGCAGTCCACCTCGGGAGATACCGCTGATCCCTTTCAACCTGCATTGATGCAGTCCATGAAGAACGTTATGGATAAGTTCCAAAGACGACAGAGGGCGCGCATAGCAGCTCAAGATGCCCTAGAACCGCCTACTGCAGAGCAGGGAGAGTCTTCCAAGAGGCAAAGGAGCATCTCCCTGTCTCCAAGATGCAACATCTCTCCCAGAAGGGTAACAAGCATTTCTCCCCAGGGAAGACAATCAACCTCTTACTCTGTAGCCTTCGTCACAGAGCACCAGAGCTCCATCCACTCTTTATCAGATTGGAAGGATCCTATGAACGGCCCGTACAGAGTTTTCTCAGCTCCAAACGCTCAGGATGATGATGCTGAACCTGAGGAGGACGAGCTTACCCGGGATTCACCCCTTCAAGACCGGGATGAATGAGACAGGTATGTCATTGAAAAACAGAAGAGGCGGGACTCCCCCGGGAGTGCCTCACCGCCAGACGATGTTGCTTAATTCCACACCATTATGGCTAAAGCAGCTGAATTGTTCAACCTGGTTCAACAGGTGTCCTACGAAGAGAAAAAATCAGTACTATATGAGCACAGGGACAAAAGGAGGAGAATGGTTACTACCATTCCCATCCTGGATATAATATGCGAGGTAGGAGAGAAGATATTAGTTAGCCCGCTGGCCATCACTGCCTTGGCTGCTCGTCCAGAGAAAAAATACAAGGCCCCAGAGAGTGTGCCTTTATGTCTACAAGGACATCCTAAGCCAGACTCTGTCATCACAGTGGCAGCTCAAATGAAAATGGCAAACCCAGCATCTCTGCTAACAATCCCCCAGCCCCGGACAAGGAGGGTAGGAAGCTTGAGGCGGTCAGTAGAAAGGTGTTGGCTGATAAGAGCAGCAAATGTTCTAGCGATGTCCGCAAGGTCTGATAGCGATCTATGCCTTAGAATGTCCAAGTTGAGTAAGTATCTGCCTGCAGAGATTCGATTGGAGACAACTCATTACAGGTGGTGAGCCACTTCAGACCATATGACTGATTCTCCAGTGGATGTGGCTGAGTCCGTTTTTCGGCAGATGGCACATAGCATGGTTCTCAGATGGCAGGCTTCGATGAAAGCAACACATTTCAGACCGAAGGTCCAGGTCCATATACTTGACATTCCCTTCGATTGGGAAAGAGTTGTTCGGCAAGAAAGGTGACGGCCATTTCAAAGGGATAAAAATGGACACAGACACTGCCAGAGCCACCAGCTCGTTGAGAGACAAGGATAAAGACCAGCATTCTTTTCGCACCTTTATAGTAGACCATATACCACACAAAGGTCTTCCTCTTCGTCATTTCTGTCAGGAAACAGATACCAGCACTCATCCTCCAGGTATAACAACAGTGGTTGAAGTGTATGAAAAGAAGTAGTGGAACTATGTTCTGTGCCGGCCCGTCCCCCCTCCCCACAAACCCCATCACCGCAACCCCTCCCACACACAATACAAACCCCCAAACAAATGCACCTGCTGTTTAAGGGAACATTCAGTGCAGTGCACTGTTGTGAAAGTTTAAACTGCTTCCTACACTTATTTTAAAGTGAAACCATTTCGGAACGGTTTCTTTTTAAAATAAAAATATAGGAACAGTAAAAATAATTTTAAAAAGCTGAGGAAAACTGCTCCCAACCGCTTCCACCCACTTCAACCAAAGTATAATTCTCAGAAAGGCTAGCTGGGTTCAGACGATTAAACAAGGGACCAATCAAAGCAGAATTGCCAGAGAAACTCTTGCCCCTTCACATCGCAGCACTGTGGAGGGAAGGATCAGCCAGCATTTTCACCATTGGCTAGACATTACATCTGACACCTGGGTGTTTCAAATAGCACAGAATGGAAATACCATCAACTTCATAGACCATCCACCAGCATTACCACAACAGCAGCGCAAGGTCCACCACATGGCACATCTTAAACTGGAGATAGATAAACCTTTGCAAAAGGCAACCACCAAGCCAATACTTATCGAGCAAAGAAGAAAGGGATTCTACTCTCAATTGTTCCAGGTCAGAAAGAAAACCAAACAGTGTCACCCATTCTTAGACCTGCAGGCTTTGAACAAGTTCATGAAACACATAAAATTCAAGAGGGCCTCACTCCAACAGGTCCTAAACTGGCTG
The DNA here is from genome assembly GCF_040938575.1 of Ambystoma mexicanum. Taxonomy (NCBI): domain Eukaryota; kingdom Metazoa; phylum Chordata; class Amphibia; order Caudata; family Ambystomatidae; genus Ambystoma; species Ambystoma mexicanum. Next base: position 869,856,877 of record NC_090937.1, read on the forward strand.
AAAAAGGACGGTTTTCTAGCAACACTCGAGCTGGAGGAGGTGTATTTTTATGTTCCGATACATCCAGCTCACATATGCTACCTCAGGTTCGCATTAGGGGCATGCACTTCCAATTTCACATGCTCCCGTTTGGTCTAAGATCAGCCCCAAAGGTTTTTACCAAGTGTCTAGCTCCGGTGGCAGCATACCTTGGGCGGACCGGAATAGAAGTGTTCCCGTACCTAGATGACTGGCTGATAAAGGCAAAGTCAAGGAAACGGATAGCCATGGCCATCATACACATGAAATTAACACTAAAAAGGTTAGGTTTCTCACACCAAACCTTGAATTGAGGAACTGTTTGGTGATATCACAATGAGACCCCCGCGACCAGTTTCAATTGCAATTCGGAGGTGTCGCATTGGCGTGTAAAAAAACTGAGACTAAGAATTCCCCTACTCTGTTTGTCTGTGAGGAGGTATGTATTTTTAACACACCTTGTTACTGTGCCACAGTTATAAGTAAATAAGTTCCAAAATGCCATCTATTGGTGATCCAAATAGTTTTATTATTGGCCCTTTCTGATTACACGTGTTTTGGCATTATCTATGCCTTTTTCAAATCAGGAAAGACATCATACACCATCTTTTCACATGACACTACAATGGTGGTACAAGGAAAACAACCTCAATCAGGGCATGCCCTTCAAAGCACCAAATTCCACATTGCTTGTCAGGACGGACACGTCCTTTTGAGGATGGCAAGCACAACTGGGGGAGCTACAAATGAGAGACACATGGTCCGAGCACGAAAATTACCTCCACATCAATGTGTTACAGCTCAGAGTCTTCCGGTGGGCACTAAAATCCTTCCAACCAGTCTTCACAGGACAAGCTGTCACTATTCAGATGGCCAATACGACCTCCATACACTACACCAACAAGCAAGGAGGAACAAGGTCTGCAATGCTATCCCCAGAAACACAAAAGCTCTGGGAGTGGTCTCTCAAGCACAGAGTACACGTCAGGGCTGTGGGGTATCTTTACCAGCCCAGCAGACCTCCCCAACATCACCAAACCGCATTTCAGCAGTCCAAGAAGAATGGCTGCGCTGGCTCTGTTGAGGACCATTGCCTTGCATCAAAACTGTGTTTTGCAGTCACCAAAATAATGGCTGAGCTGTCTTTGCCCAGCACATATGGGGCGAGATGGAACATGGAACACCCCGAGATTTGCTGCCAGTGTTTTCTTCATGTGCACCAAAGAAAAGAATTCAAAGGCAGCGCTGCTATGTTGCCAAGTCAAAACTTCCCACTGAAAAAAAATGTTCTGCATTTAAATGACTGCGCACTGATGCCCTTTTCATCTTTTTAAAATTACCCAGTTCAGTTCCAATAAGACACATTCAGGTACACCCATATTCAGGGCGTACACCAGCAAACGAGGGTATTCCTCACTAAACTGCATGTGGTGTCAGGCAAAATCTGTGAAATTGCAGAGAACTTCACTCCAAGCCGTACAGAAAATGCTTTACTTTTTGCAACAAAATAACACAGACAAACCCTTCACAAGAAGCCCTCTCTCTCTGCTTATGTCAGTTACAATGGACACTTACCTTGGATAGATTCCTGTGTAGTAGAAATTGACTAGGGCCATGGAAATGCTCAGAATACAAATGCGAGGAAAAGTCGCATTTGGAAAGTGACATTTAAGGAATATTAACCCATGTGTAAAATGGTGCTTTTGACAAACAAGAAAATGCCCTTTAAAAAGTTAAATGTTAAAGTAAGGCCCTTTGCATGCATAGAAATGTGATGGGAGCTTGCTTTAAACATATACATGATATTTATTCCTAAAAGACTTGCTTTCTGGTTAAGGAAAGACAAGTCAATAAATGAATAAAAGTACTTTGAATCCAGCAGAACAGGTTTGACAGGCCCATTGCTTCAAAGGGCTCTGCCTTTCCTCGGAACAGAATCATCTTCCCCCAAGTGGACCATCCCCCTGGAAACTGAATGGGCCAAGGGGGAGGATCTAACACCCTCGTCAGACAAAACAGCACTTCTCCAGCATGAGACAATGGACTGCCAGGACACATAGGTGTGAATTCCTGGTGACACCTCCCCTCAACTTAAACTGTAGGGCTTGAAAGGCGAATCCATGATAACATTAGGCTAAACCGACCGGAGCCTGACATGTGGCTGTGACCTGGAAAGGAATGCCCATATTTGGAACACAAAGCCAGCCCAGTTGATATCAGATACTATTCAGTTTATGTCATTTATTTCAGTAATCAAAAGACATATTAATGTGAAATTATGACCTCTTATATGTCATGTTTGCACCATTAAAATAAGACGTTGTAGGTTTTTCTCGCATGTTGGTGATGCAAACCTCAGGAAAATGTGAATTCTGGGGAAAACATACATGGTACAACTTTGAAAATTAATGAGAACATGACCAGTGACAATATGTATACATATATAAAATTGTAGAATTTTAGGTGAATTATTTTCCATGGAAATGGCAAAAGATTTCTAGAAGGACTAAACAGCATCGCACCGTCTTGGGATTTGGATCAGCATGTGTCCTGTAAAATATGTAGTCTGCCCGTATAAGTTTCCTGATGATGACATTTGTAATTATGAGTGTTTTGTTCCATAATGGATTTTGGAAAAAGTAACTTTGGTAGAACAGAGCACATTGTAAACAAACACCCACCATAAAACTGAGTTACCTCCTTCAGTCCAATCTCCTTCCAGGGAGGAGACGACATACATAGGCTGACCTATCCGATATTAAAAGGTATGTCTAGCTTGAGTCAGCCCAATAGTAAAATCCTCTGATGTCATGCTCCGTATTATAAAGGGGAGGCATGAGGAGCTCTGGACTCTCTTCTGACTTTTCCAGCTCCTGCACATCCAGAGACCCAGACATTCCAGATTTACCCTGCAAGATTCCAGATTTCACTGCCAGGCCAGAGCTCGCTGACCCTTTTCAGGCAGAATCACTGATCTAGAAAAACCCCACAAAATCCCAATAATTCAGGGAGAAAGGGGGAAAGCTCTGGTACCCTTTTGGGAGTATCCTGTGACCAGACAGGCTTTTGCTCCGCTACCTGCTTGCCCAGTTGATCCACCTCGATGTCCAGTGACCAGACTAGGCCCAGCCGTCCCCTTCTAGGATAGCCCACCGCTGTGTGCAGTGACCAGACTATGCCTCACTGCCCCAGAAACCCGGTCCGCTGTCCAAGCTACCCCATTCAAGTGCTTGTTGTGAGTATTTCCCTTCCCCAGTAACCACAAACTGCATCCCTTGCTTTATTACCTTGTATTAGGTACAATCCCATAGAGATACAATAAATGCCCTAACAAAAATCCTTAAACTGTCAGAATCCTCTGTGTACCTTGTTATTAGGAAAATCTGTGGTGATCTCCAAGTGTTAGCGCTATTCTTTACAACTCATTTCAGTCCTTATGTAAGTCCTTAGTACTATTTTGAATAAATTAATTCCCCCATAAAGAGGCACATGGCGTGAGGGGGGTTGAAACTGCAGCTTAAACCTTTTCACGGGCAGCGTTCCTCTTTTCTAGCCATTAAAATATAGTCTCAGTAAACCTTGTCATTTACTTTTCAAACCGAGTTGTCCCGTGAAATTATTCCTGTTTAAAAACCGAGTTTCCTTTCCCGTTAAGAATCTCATCCTGTCATCCATTCAGAGTTACCCTTTCACTTTCATATTATACCTGTGATGTGAATTTGTCCCTTAGCATCAAAACCGCATTCCGATTTTGTCTGTTTAACCCATTTTTCAAGCTGTTTTGTAATTTTAAACCCGTGAAAATAAGTAAATGCAATTTCTCCACGTGTGATCTGGCTGCATTGTGTTTTTCCTTCCCAAGTGGATTTTCCGATCTGTATGCCCGTTGTTAGTACATTGCCTTGTAGTTTGCTAGTGTTCCTACATCTCTGATACTGCTATATGCATTTCTACCTAATTCATTCAACCACACATGTAAAATAAGTATTTTGCAATTCCGAGTGCTATTTTGCTCAATTTCAACGGTTTTTCAATCTGATTTTGCCTCCCAGTCAGAGGGGGGAGGTCGGATTTGCATCCTGTTTTTGCCTATTATACCTGACTCCTTGGTACTCCTTTCTACCCCCACAAAATTCGGTTAACAGGAGTTTGAGAGAGTGTTGCAGGGGGAAATACTAACTGTGGTGCTATCAGAAAACACCTCTCGAAAAGTAATCTTGCCTTTGTGCAATTGTGCATTGTATATCTGATGTTAAAAGGTCAAACTAAGTGTATTCTTTCAATTTACAGTGTAATTATCACCACCCTGGTGAATGCTGCCTTATATTAAATTTGTGTGATTTTCATTGGAATTTAAAAATAAATAAATATTGTATTATTACACACCAGCCTGGTTCATGGTACATTGTGACCCAGGGTGTTTGTAAAGGTGGGTATGAGACGGGTTGGGTGCCTTCTCAAATTGAATTCATAATAAATAAAATAAAAGTATTTTGATTGTGTGCTGCATCCCCGGCAAGGAGAGAGAGTCCTGGTCTGGAGTGTAACGTGCCTTTGAAATCCTTAACAGGGCAGAACACCTTCTAGGGAAACACAACATCTTAGCTGACAAACTAAGTAGGGATTTCTTTTTCTCCCACTAATGGGAGCTTGACGACGACAAGGTCAACCGAATCATTCACAGATGGGGGCGTCTTCAAATCAATCTGTTTGTGACCAGCTGCAATGCAAAATGCCCTTGTTTCACGTCCAGGTACCCAGAGAAGAACTCACTAGGGCAAGCTTTCTCTCTAACATGGAAGGGACAGTTCCTTTACGCCTTCCCACCGATACCACTACTCACCCGAATGCTGAGGTGGTTAAGAACGCAACCATACAGGATTATCCTAATATTGTCAGCATGGGCCCGGCAGGATTAGTACCCGACTCTTCTGCAAATGACACAGGATGCACCCATTCCCCTCAGGGCTTACCAGGCCTTGCTGACACAGCACGAGGGAAAATCCTTCATCACAACCTGACAGTGTCTCACTCAGAGCCTGGTTCCCGAGCAGCAACAACATGCCAATTTAACGCTACCCTGTGTATGCTCGATATCATCCATGCATCCAGGGCACCTTCCACACCTAACTTTTGCCAGAAAATGGAAGCGCTTCACCAACTGGTGTGCGGCATCACAGCTTGAGCCACTGTTCATCACTATAGAACAGCTTCTCCCCTAGTTCTTACATTTGGCTAAAGCGGGATTGCCACAGTCCTTCATCAAAGTTCACCTCTCAGCCATTAAATCCTATTCCAGAGGCCTGGAACACGTATCTTTTGTTAGTGACATGACTGTGAAAACATTCCTCAAAGGGCTGTTATGCACTTTTACACCGTTACCTGCAACGGTTCCCAGATGGAGTCTGAACACTATCTTATCAGCTCTCATGACTGCTCCCTTTGAGCTGATTAATAGGTGCAACCTACAATTCCTCTCTGGAAAGTCGCCTTTTTGGTGGCACTCACGTCAGCAAGACAGATCAGCGAACTTCAAGCCCTCTCTACAGAGCCTCCTTTAACCGTTTTCCTGAGGGACCGTGCGGTACTTAGGCCACACCCCAAGTTCATCTCTAGGTGGTATCTAAGATAACTCTATCAGAGCACATAGTTCTTCTGACCTTTTTCAGCAACCATTCCTCAAGCGCTGAACGCGTTCTTCACTCTTTAGACCTTTCTCAAGTCGTAAAATTCTATCTGCAATGCACCAGCATTTTTTGCACTTTCTCCAGAATTTGTGTGCCCTTAGGAGGGTGCACCAAAGGACAAAGCATATCTGAACAAGGCCTCGCTCCCTGGGTGGGCAACTGTATCACTCACTGCCACAAAACCAGAGGCGATCCACTGATTTGTCCTACTACTGCTCACTCCACCAGAGGGAGGGCAGTCACAGCGGCTTTTCAGGCAGGTGTGGCAGTAAAGGACATTTTTAGGGCGTGTAGCATGCTCCACGCATTTGCCAAACACTACTGCCTGGAGGAAGACGTCACTAGGGAGTCAGTGGCTGGACAAGCAGTACTGCATCACCTATTTACATAAGGTAGGAGCAGCCAATGGTCTTCCCCCCTTCCCTTTCATTTTCAAGCATGAATAAGGTGTTAAATGTACTGCTAGGGGTACCATGGTTACCTGTGTATGTGTTGTGATTTAGGTGGCATGTGTTCACTGCTTGGTATTCTATTCAAGCATGTGAATCTATGAAAGATCCTATTCTTGAGTAGTCTTAGTTACTTACCTGTAACTGTATTTCTCCAGCATTTGTATCTTTCATAGATTCACATGCGGCCACCAACCTACCGTGGGAGGCTGCTCCAAGGACAGGCAGTCATCAGGTAAGCAGTCAGTATTTGGCTCAAAATCTGAAGATGGCTGCCTGAAGCAGAGCTTCATACCCTGCCTCCTCATTGGTTAGGGTCAAAAGAGACCAAAATGAGGCGGAGCAACTACATAAGTGGGTGCCTTTCATGCATTATAAGCAATTCACATTGCTTTGCCTATGGGAAAATATATTTATTTATGTATTATTATTTAAATTACCAAGGATTCCCGGTCTGACGACTGGAATATTAAAGCAAGTAAATCTCTGAAAAATACCAATGCTGGAGAAATACACTTACAGGTAAGTTACTGAGACTTCTGTTGGCAGCCGGGCTTCAGAGGCGAGTTTTGTGAATTTCACTGTGTTAATACCCTAATGCATTTACAAGCCTTCTATATTTATGGATCCGGTATTTAAAGTAGCGCACTCAGTGATGAATTATTTAAGTCTGCTCTTTAATGAAACAAAGACACTAACACGCAGATTTGTGAGTTTGGCCCATCTGTGGGACGGACTATATCGGTTGTTTATTCTGTAACTTGTTTGGGGTACTACTTACCAGGCCCTCATCTAGGTAGGAGAAAACTATTTTAATAACTATACACCGGGTGATTCTTTGGGGAAGTTGTCATTACATTTAAGAGCTCAAGTAACTATTTTCGTGCCGTCTCCTATAACAACATGCTGCGCCATCACTCTCCCACGGGCTCTAAGGGAGTCAAATGATGATAAGTGGTGTTATCGGTTTTGTAACGTGCTCTGCTGTCATTTGCATGGTCTCTTGGTTCTATATAAATATAGGGGTTACAATTGCATGTCAATTATTAGTACTCCTGCATAGCATAATTTGGCATATGTCTAGTCTGTCCCGCCATTTTACTTTTGAATACGTTGCTAATTATATGCTTTCAGTGGCATCCTTTTACTGAAAGTGTAAGACACAAGAGCTAATTTATCACATGTTTTTACAAAGGAAATGATTGAACATCAATGTGGTAATAATGAAGTTCTAAAGAAAATTGGGCGCCATGAGGACGGAAAGTGCACATATTGCAAAAAGGAGGAATCAGTGAAACACTACCTGGTAGAATGAACACAATATGAAGCACAAGAAAAAAAGTGTTGATACAAGCGTTAAACGAATGAGGAATTACTATAACAAATTAATTTATTAAAAGTTGAACGGCGGAAGAAGTACTAGGGAAAAAAGGTCAAAATAATGTTGAGATACATGCTGGACGCCAACAAATAAGACTGCATTTAATGATAAAGCCGAGAAGGGGGCGGGGGGCAAATCGTCATATCTGATAGAAAGCGCCCCAAGAAATAATATTGAGGAGAAGTTATGTACTACTGAAATCTATATTCATTCAGTGCTGAATTTCATTTATTACACCAGCATTACCTCTTCATTGCAGTAATAACAGATCATTTACACTGGTTTACCAACAGCAGCGTTTCAGCCTGCTACAGAAAGAAGTAGCTGTTAGGGTATACAGTAGCAAAAACACTGCCATGCATACCTGCACACACAGCACGGTTCCTACTGATCTGCATTCCTCAACACAACAGTAAAGGATCCAGACATTGATCCCTCTGCCCCCAATAATCAAACCAAACCTGCTTCTCCTGCAAATTCTAAAACGCTAAGGGATCATGAAAATGACAGCAGTCTACAGTTTAAAACCCTTAACATACACATCAAATTGTGCATGGGTAGAAATCTAGTGGATATTTTCCCCTAAGGGTTCCCAGTGAGACCACAAAGGACAGTGAGGCTCATTACGAGTTTGGCGGTGCAGTTAAAAAAGTGGAGGTAATACTGTTTTATGGTTTTACCGCCACCGGTGATTTTTTAAGGTAATGTGGGGAAGTTACGTACAGGTAACTCCCCCACGTTACCTCCAAAAATCACTGCTATTACCGTCCGATAATACCAGTGGCGGTAATACAAGCCAAAATCCCCAATTGAGTCCTATTCACACCAGCAAACTGCCACTTGCAATCAGGTGGTATTTCCGCTGGAGGTAATACCTCCAGTGGTAATAACCCCAGACCAAGTGGCAGTATCAGTCTTTCCATTTTCTGGTATTCCAGCAGATTTACCACCGGAATACCGGCAAACTCCTAATGAGCCCCAGTGAGCGTCATTCAAAGTTTGGTGATCATTCAGCAGTAACTCCACCAAATTACAGTTAAATTTGCTTACTGTTACCGCCATTTGATCCCATGGGTTTACCACAGAATTACAAGTGGTGGCAATTCACCATTTTTAGAGTCCTCAGAATGGCATGGGGAATTTTGGCAGATTTACCACCAGTGGAATTTCTGTGCAGTAAAAGTGCTAATATTTTTGCAGTAAAGTGCAGATTCTCCTCCAGCTTCTTGCTGGATCTAATGGACCACTACACCTCCAAATGCATAATTTGGCGGTGCAGGAACAATGGTGGCAATTCCATTACTGGCAAAAATATAGTGGTAACGGAATTGTCACCACTTTTCTCCTGCACTGCCAAACTTGTAATAAGGCTGATTATCTGTGATGTGACTCCTAACCTTGAGATAGAAAATGTACTCATTGCTAATGCCTACCAATCTACAGTTCAATGAAAATTCAAATTGTTTTGAGTTTAGGTTGCAATTTATAAATATGAAAAAGTCATACATATATATTTACCGATTTTTGTGGTCACAATTTTGATATGATTTTGAAATGTGTGCATGCTTTGAATGGCTGGTAATGTCAACATATTACATCTTGTGAAGACATTTTTGGGTGTCTCTTAAAAAGTTGTATTGATGAGATTCTTGCCCCTAATTTTCCATGTCATGTGGTCTGAGAAAATGCGACAAATGAACATTGCAAATATTCTCCGTCTTTCAGCATTTTGCCTCGGGCCATTATAAGCAAGCCCTGCTCGCCATCTGTGCCGGGGACACCGAAGACTACTAACAAAAGTCTACGAAAAATCCAACTACACAACCGGACACTCAGATGTTTCCACCCTTTAAGAACACTTTTTTCCAGTATGCCAAAACAACTGCAGACACCACCCTTATTTTCGGAGCCAAAAAGAAGCATTAGATGTGTGAGATCTGAGTTACTCCTGAAAAAACCGGATTCTGTTGCTCCTTGGTGTATTCCCATTTCAGAGCAATAAACAGTACTTTCTATTAATAGGGATAATGCAATTGTGCTTTACAATGAGAAAAAGAATAAGCCCACTAAATTAATAATTACACCAATAAACCGCTGCCTTTCATACGTAGCCCATCTATCAGTGTTTCAGTAGATTCTATAAACATGCAGAAAGCATACATTCAGAAACATACTATGCTATGTACGTTGTGCTGGATTGTCTTTGTAATGTAAAGTACAAATTGTATTGGTGTACAAACATTTTAGCAAATGCATACAATATTCAGTTGCAATAAAAACATACATATCTTCATTAAATACACACAAATATATGTTTTAATGAATTAATTCATGAACTCCATATACTATCCAAAGCAGAATAGATGACACATTTTCAAAATTGCTTGCAATGCAAATCTAAAAGAGGAGTCTTGGCTACCTTTCATATATATTCCCAGGCTCTTCAAAGATACCGGGCCTCATTAGGACCCAGGCGGTAAGGGGTTTACGCCGGCGTAAACCATGGCGCCCCTTACCGCCTGAGTACGAGTTCCCTTAGCGCCATGGTGATTTTAACGCCTGCTTTTAGCAGGCGTTAAAATCCATGGCGCTAAGGGACCTTGTTGTTAATTACGCCACCGTAATTTACGGTGGCGTAATTAACGGCTTCCCCACTCCCATTATGCCCTATGGGGCCAGAAATGGGAATGGGGAAGGGTAAATGGGGATTGGGGACTTACCGCCCCGCCAACCTCGGAATGGGGCGGTAAGTCCGCCAACCCCCATGGCGGAGTTGGCAGCTTAGCGCCATGGACCATGGTGCTAATAGCGCCATGGTCCTCCGCCAAGGTTCTAATGAGGGCCACTGTGTTACATCATGGATCAGATGTAAATTATCCCTACATCTGCAAAGAATTCAAGCCAGAGACGGGTGCATAATCCCATGTTTGTAAGATCTATGGACAATTAAAAAAAATGAATGAATAGCCTTCATTTCACAGAGAGGCAAACCTGCTTTGTAAAATGTTTGTGTTAACCATGTGTGTTCTATGTGTTATTAACGCCTAATTTTAACATTACATGATTTACTCAGTGTCACACGGTGGAATGGTAGTGCAGCTTTATTACGTCAGGTAAGGTTTAAATGCGAGCTATAAACATATCGCATTTACATCAGATGCAAAAAAAGTCACATCATTTCCACTTCTGGGTTTGGGAAAGGTAACCCTGAGAGGCCCAAGAAGTGTATTGGTGTTTGAACTTGAAGGAGGCCCGAACTTGGGGAAGGGAACCCTGAGAGGCCCAAGACGTGTATTTATGTTTGAACTTGAAAGAGGCCTGATCTTGGGGAAGGGAACCCCGAGAGGCCTAAGAGCTGAATTTGTGTTTGAACTTGAGAGAGGTCTGAGCTTGGGGAAGGGAACAATGAGAGGCCCAAGAAGTGTATTTGTGTTTGAACTTGGAAGAAGCCTAAGCTTGGGGAAGGGAGCCCTAAGAAGCCCATCAGGGTGGAATCTTGATTATTCTGTGTCACTGGAGGACCTGAAGCTTGGGGAAGGGAACCCCAAGGCATTAATGACATTGGCATCGTTTGAACTATGGAGAGGGTACTATGAACAGTCCCTTTTGATTAAACTCATCCTTTTGAAGCTGATCTACCTACATTTGGCGAGAAGAACACCTGAAACTAATCATAGTTTCCTATTCTGGTTGAAACACCACTTTTTGCTTTTGAAAGACTTCCTAACAAATTCTTGTCAAAGGGTGAGGGCAAGCACAGGTTTAGACACAGAGGGATTTTTATTTGTGACTTCTAGACTTCGACAGACCTTAGATACTTCAGTTAAGGAAATCATCCCTTTAGTGTTAGGGCCAGTTAGGCATTACACCAACCCAGGAACTGTGAGAAATAAAGGTTTTGAAAACATATATTTGAGTCTGTGTCTCTCTTGTTACCATGCCTGTCTCACACTTGCCAAAGTGTTATATTCTGCATTCCAATGGGGACTGATGGCAGAGGTGCACTTCACATAGGCTTCACGCCAGGGGCTATTGAGGGCACAGTGGAGGTGCAGGTACCTTCACTTGGCGTGACTTTGCCTTTACCCCGGTATAGACAATGGTGCCCTTGTCTGCCCAAGAGGGCTTAGCCTCTGTGCCTTTGGGCACAGGTTGCAAAAGGGTGAAACATCCTTCCCCTTCCGGCAGGGCTTGCCGGCCGCTGTTGCTGGACTGCTAGTCCGAGTGATTTTGCGGCAGCTTTCGAAGCCTGATATAAGGCTTTACGTGGTTGACTAACCTAATGCTTCGTCAAGGGATCCAGTGGGTTTGGTCCTGTTAGACGTAGCAAAGCCAAGCCCAAAAGGCATCCACTTAGCCTGATGGTACAGGGCAAGTATGCACCTTAAGGGCAAAGCCCAAGGGAAAATAAGACCTGTAGGGGAAAAACCGAGAAGAGCAAAGCGATAATGCTGAGAAGGCTTGTATGCAGCTGCACAGAAAAAAACTCTCCGATAAGGATTTCCAGAGAAAGGTGAGGCTCCAAGAATAACAAACAGCCAATTCCAGAGGAAGGTAAGTCCCCTGACTCAAGAAAGCGAGAGCAAGTAACAAGGCAAGGGAAGGCAGCTGGAGAAGAGGTAAGGAAACCAGGGGAGCAGGAAGGTAAGGGCAGGAGGTTAGAAGGAAAGGAACAAACAAGGAAAGGGCTCAACAAGCGTCAGTGCTAGGAAAAGTTCAAAGCGACGCAGAGCGCTCACCTTGTTGCAGCTCTTTAAGACGGATGATGGTGTCCGGTCTAGGGCTCCGGCACGTAGCAAATCCCATCGGCCATCTTGAAAAAGGCTGAAACGTTGCTGCGAGTTCCATGTCACGAACGCATCCGCAGCCATTTTACAGGGCTAAAGACTCAGTGAGGGTGCTGTCTTCTCCTTTGCTGCCATAGAGACCAGGTAGAACCAGAATTCCTAACACCTAAATCAATTACAAGGACTCGTCAGCCTTGGTGCCAAACAGGTTCATGCTATGAAATGCAATTTCCAGGAGTTTCTCTTCAACGTCTGGGGCACAATACGATGTCCTGAGTCAAGAGAATCTGCGCAAGACCAAGCTGGTAGCCATTGTTCTTATCACAAAGTCGACAGGATCCAGGCCTGACTGAAGGATCTGTCTGGAGGCATCCTTGCCATCCCTAATCAGAGCCTCCTATCCATTAGGCATCTCCCTTTCAAGGATATGCTCTGCGGACTCATTCATGATGGACTAGTGTTTGAAGGAGAAGGAGAAAGTTCAAAAAAACACTTTTATTTAGCTTATATGTCAGGATGGTTGAACCCCTAACTTGCCCTATGCTAAGGTGGTATTTCCCTAGCTAAATAAAACAAAGGGAGGTCTGAGTCAAATAGTTCAATTTAGGAATCCTTGTGTGTCCAAAACCTATGTTTGCCCTCACAACTACATCTGCATAGTGGGTAGGGATGTCAATAGCCAAAAGAAAACAGTGTTCAGCACAAACGTCTGAGCTTCTTCCAGCTCACAGCTTCCTTCCAGCTCCTTTCCCCAAGTTTAAAGCAGTTCTACAAAAAGTCTTCAAGTTACCTTCCTTGATTCAAGAGGATACAGTTTTAAACAATAGCTGGGGTTTCCTTCCCCAAGTTTCAAGCCACAAAACACAAGGGAACCTTGAGACTGCGTCCTCATTTCAGCAAATGTCTCAGATCTCAAGGGTTCCCTTCCCCACGGTATAATTTGGTTAAACAACACAGTTAAAAAAAAATATCCTTGCTTTCTTTATTTAACTTTTTTATACAGTTTTGTTGTTTCCTTTTTCAAATATTTCTTCTGGTGGCTTGTAGCTTTCAGACAAATTAGAAATTATATTTCTTACTGTTGTTTAAGTTTAAAGTTCCATTATAGATCAGACTTCCGTTTTATTTGCTTATTCTTCAAAGGTATTTTCAAGTTGGAATACAACATGTAGTAGTTTGCTTGTTCTTTAAAGTTATATTCACTTTGGAACTCAGCATATAATGGTTTGCTTGAATTTAGGGTCCCGTCCCCTCTCTAGCTTAAAAAAGGTCTTGATTTTGTTAATTCGCAAAGTTTTAATTCAGTTCGGTATTCAACAATTGTGGATTTTAATCAGAACTAATTTTTACATTATTTATTGTTCAAGAATTATTTTGCTGTTAAGTATCTTTTCGTTTTGCTTCAAATGTTCAATATTTGTTCATTTCACTTTAAATGGATTGCCCAGTGTTCGGAGACCTTCGTAAACGTGTTTCATGCCACACACGACCACTCTGTTACAACATATTCCTGGCGATTCAGTAATTGAAAATGTGAAAGACCAGAGACTTTGAAAAACAAGCTTGTGTGAGACACGCAACCACTACGATACTAGGTATTCCTTGTTAACAAGGTTCCCGCATGCGCGCACGCACTGGGTTTCTATCCACCAGAAACTCACTGGTCGCTTTGACAGTTCTCGCTGCAGCTTGGAGCACATGGTCTCCGACTTCCAAGGCCAGGCTCCCACCTTCGGTACCTCAGGCACTCCTGTGTTGGCCTCTCAACACAGGGGAACAAGCAAGGCGAACGTATGGGAAATGGGCAGCCTTCCCACACAGCTTCCCTCACATCATTCCCTCCGCTCCTGGGAGGCCCAGCTCCCAGATCACGCTTCCATGGACCACCTTTCTCCATGATCCCCAGCGTCTCTGCGTTTCACTAAAAGAAGGTTCTCTGATGCTTTCCCCGGCCTCCTTTGCTGCTTTTCCTGTCATCCCTGTTGTTTCTTTTGCTGTTCTTTTGAGCTCCTTTTATGCACCTGCAGCCTCTTGACAGGCTGCAAGTGTGAGTGTTCAGTTAGCCCTGCCTGACCACAATTAATGGGACATGGCTGACCCTTACTACTCTTAGCAGGCATCTTCTTGGTCCCCGTACCAAAGTGGTAAAAGAGCATGTGTTCATTGCTCTTAGTTGTCTCTTCTTCGTCCCAGTACTGTCAAGTGTGGGTAAATGAGGGAAACTGGCTTATAACAGCCCATGAAGGTTGCGGACTCGTTGGGTTGGCTGTCAATAGGGAAAGGGGAATACCATGTCTCACCCAAGGACACCCCACTCCCAGTCCCTAAGGACCCTCCACACAGGTGATCCTCCCTCGCTTCTCCGCCCCCAGGGTCGGGATCCAATAGCAATGACCTTCACCTGGCCACATGCACAGAGGATCCAAGGGGTTTACGAGTGAGAATACCTTCAGGTTTCTCACACCTGTTAGGGCACAGGGGCTGAAAAGACGTGGTCTTAAGGTCCACCAAAGCAGTCTGGACCACCAACCTTTCTCGTGATGCATGGGTGAGGGTCCGATGGTGGTGGCCTGTGCTTTTTTTTGCTAGGGCGTGGTTAACAGTGAGAACTAATGCCGGTTTGGCCCAGAGTTCAAGAACTGGCTCCTCTACTGCCTGATAGAAAGGCAATCGCATCTCCTTCTTTTGGCCCTTGTCCAGGATGTCAGTTACCTCATACTGAATCTTCGGGCAAAAAGGGGGAATATAACCCCAAGGTGTCAACCACCTTGGCCATCAGGTGCTAAAAAGCAGCCCGTGGCTTGCTTGGGGTAGCAGCAGGGAACATGTTGACCTCTGGCGAGGTGTTCTTGCCACTTGCCTCTTGCAGCTCTGCTGCAAGATCTGCTGGGTTCCCTGTTCCCCATAAAACTCCTCTGGAAAATCTCTGGCCTCCCTTGAAGGGAGGTGTTCTAGTCCAAAGGGCAAAGGGTCCCCTTCATCATAAATGCCCTCCAATTGGGACATATATGCTCTTCTGAGGTGTGGGGCATAATTCCAACTCCGGTGTAGTCGACCAGCACTGTGTAAGGTGGGACCGAAGTCAGAAAACCGATGACGGAATGGTTTGACCTTTTCATGGGACCTTGTCACGTCTACTCACAGAGACCCTGCCTACTCGTCCGAGTGAGGTGGGTTCCGCCGGCTTGGCCCAAGCCATTGGTGCCTTGGCAAAAATGTGAAGCATCTTCTGTCTGTAGGTCTCCCATTCCTCTGGAGTAGAGGATTGGGTTGGGAAAGGTACCTGCTGAGATGGTCTATCCGGGGCTTCTCTGGAGTGGTGGCTCCTCTTGCCTTGAAGAACAGCCTAGAGATCTTGATGTTTTTCAGTTCTTCTTTTCCTTGTCCTTTTAGACAGAGGACTGTTCCTCCGGTCCGTGTACGACAACCTCTATCTGGTTAGTTTGCCACCTCTTTACTTGTGGAGAAAGGTGAACAGCTTTGCCTCAAGTTTTCAAAGCAACTTTGGGTAAATCCGTTGACACAATGCACAGTCCTGTGTGTTATGGCGTTCACCTGAACAGTAAAGACACATGCGGTGCATGTCTGAACCACACATATGGTGCCCGCAGTTGACGCAGAGCTTAAATCCCGAGGACTTTTCTGGATTCAGCCTTTCGTCCAAATAAACTTAAATGAGAAGCGAAAGATTCAAAGAATTTGAAGAGAGGTGTCCCTACTATTTATTTATTTTTATATTTGTAGAGTGCACATAAACCCTTAGGCATCTAGGCACTGTTTCCTGTATCCAGTTACATGTTTACTGAGGAAGTAAGCTTGAGACATCAGAATGTGTCTTTCCAATCAGAGAGTACATAGGTTATGCAGAGTTACAGACACGTTAAACAGAACATAGGATTCTCCGAAGGTGGGTGGGACGCAGCCTCTGAGGCTAGAGGGGGTGGCCGAATCAGACAAATCAGGATTTTTCCTCTCTGAGAGCAATAGAGAGTTCCAATGTTTCACCACAATAACTGGGAAGCTAACCCCACCTGCTTTCGAATGTTTGAACCTTGGTTGCGCTACTCTTTGAACCTTGGTTGCGCTACTCTTTAGGTGTTGGGGGTTCTGGTGGGACTAGAGGATTGGTTCTTGGTAATATTGTTGACTAGGTAGGAAGAGCCCATTTTAGAGAGGCATCTACGTGTGATCAAAAGCGTTTTAAAGGCGATTCTTTCTCGAATGGGGAGCCAGTGTACCGCTTTTCTGGCTGCTGAAATGTGTTCTGATCTAGGCATGTTCAAGGCAGCCCGTAGCACTTAGTTTTGAATAGTCTGAAGTTTATGAATATTGTGTCGGGATGTGCCAGAAAATAGCACATTGCAGTAGTCGAGTCGGGCGCCGACTACTGCCTGTGCGATGGTTAGACAGCTTTCGGTTGAGAGGAAGCAGCGTATAGCAGTTTGGTTGTATATGCTGCAGGAGAGGTGATGGCATTGACTTGGTGGGACATGGAGAGGGTCGCATTGAGGTAGACCCCAAGCATTTTTACCGCTGGTGAGACTGGAATCCTGGTTCCATCAATATCAAATGCCAGGTAATTAGGATCAGGTTTTATTAGGACGGTGGAAGCGGCTACAAGAAGGAGTTCAGTCTTTTCGTCGATGAGACAGAGGACATGATTTGCCATCCAGAATTGGATAGTTGCATAGACTAAGCTCAAGGTTTCAACGTCATTTGCGTAATTGCTGGTGAGTGGTAGTAGAATTTGAGTGTCGTCAGCGTAGTTGGTGCATGTGATGCCTAGTGCATCCAGGAGGTAAAAAAGTGAATACAATGTAAAGTGTCAGTGAGATGCATGAGCCTTGTCGGACACTGCAACTAATTGGAGCAGGGGGGCATTGGCATTCTCAGAGAAGACATTCATTTTACAGCCTTCCAGGAAGGAGGCAATCCAAGATGCCGCCTCGGGTGAGAATGCAGCTGCTGAGGTGAGGTGGTTGCAGAGAATTTTATGGTCAACCAGGTCGAAGGCTGAGGAGAGGTCTAGGAGGAGCAGCAGGGCAGGTTTTCCTTCAGCCCTGATTTCATCAATCTGGTTTTTGAGGTCTAGGAGAGCTGACTGTGTCCCATGGCCTGGGCGGAAGCCAGACTGGCGCACTCCTAGGATATGATTGAAACCTAGGTGGTGTTGAATTTGGACATAGACTGCTCAGTCTAATATTTTCAGCAGGAAGGGGACTGTTGTGATCGGTTGGTAGTTGTTGGGCAGGGCTTGTCGGGGGAGTACCTAAGCTTCTTTTAGGCTGGATGGTACTAGTGCTCCCGAGAATGAAGAGTTGATAAAGGTTTTGATGAAGGGTGCTAAAGTTTCAGAACATTCTTTGATGAGGGCTGTGTGGCAGACATCCCTTTACATCTTGAGGATTTCAGGCTCTGTAAGATATGTAAGGTGTCTTTCTCCATTACATTTTTTAAGTGAAACAAAGGTGTGTCTGAAGGGTTAACATGCAGGTTATGGAGGTTGGTAAGGCTTAGGTTAATGTGCTTCAAGGACGACTTTTTGGCCAGAATGTTGTCACGTAGAGAGTTATACCACATTGCATTCTTAATGCTAGAGCACCACGTTGCGTCTTTAGTAAGTTATGAAGGAGGAGAGATGGAGACTTCCAGTTGCTTAAGGATGGAGAATAGTTCCCTTGTATCTGATTTGGTTTTCGCAATTCTTGAGTTGAAGGTAGTGGCGTTGGCTTGTATAATGCCATGTTTGTACTGCTTAGAGAGATTAGAGAACATCTGCTTGGCAAGGTCTGTGGGGGTTTTCTTCCGGGTTGTTTCCGCTAGCCGTTTCCAGCTTTGGAGTTCAGCGAGATCTGAGGTGATCCAGGCATTGATATGAGCTACTGGTTTAGCTTTCTTTAAGGCTAAAGGGGGCTAAACCACAGCGAAGGTTAGGGTACTCTCATAGAGGTCCGCTAGAGTCTTAGGGTCCTGAGTATCAAGGCCTTCCTATTTCAGTGCTTCTAGGAGGGGTAGGATGTGATCCTTAGTTAGATTGCGGGAGCTACATGCCAAATGTGATGGAAGAAGGGCTGTAGGGCGCTTAGTCTTCAGGTCGAGAGGGATAGTGAAGGCAATGACGTGATGATCAGAGCAAGAACAAGGAGATGTAGACAAGACAGTGATAAGGCAATTAAGATTGGCTATCCAGGCCAGCGTCTGCCCCTTTGGCATGGATAGGAAGATTAATGCAATGGTTGAATCCAAGGGAGCTCAAGGAACTGACCAGCGAGGTAGTCTGTAGGTCAGTGAGATCATTGAATCCTGAGTTAAGGTTGCCTAAGAGGACCACTTTCGATGATGGCTTGATGCTATCTCCTAAAGTGAGAAGGTCCTCCTCAAATGTTAAGATAGGGCCTGGTGGGCGGTAGACAATTTGGATCGTGATACTGTGATGCTGGAAATTCAGTGGAGGAACAGGGCCTCCATGTCCTTGTCCTGTATTCCTTTTTCATGTGTGTTCTGTGTTGTTTTCTGCACAGGAGTCCGTGTGGGACTACTGGCAGTGCAGCTCTTCCTCTTTTTTGTTTGGTGAACAGACCCTTGGCATACCCTTATGGCCCTCATGGGTGGGGGCATAACCCTGTACCCCTAGTGTAGGTTTTTGGGCACCTGTATGTGGCTCACAGAGCAGAGTATGGGCTGGTGGCATCTCCATTCTGAATTTGACAGGTGCTCTGAGTATCCTCCTTTTTGGGATACCCAGGCCCTGCCATTGGAATCAGTTAATTCCTGATAGAAGACAAGATGGCCCCTGTGGCCTCTTGCTTTCTATGGCCTGTTACATTGTTTTCCCAAAGTCCTGGGAAGCCCTGACACTGTCCCTTCCCCTGACTGGCTGTTGGGTGGGAGTTCCATATATGGTATTGTGGGGAAGTCCAGGCCAGACTGGCTGGAGCCTTCCCAATGACTCTATGTTGTGGGTACGCCCTGTGGGTGGGACCTGGGTGAATGGAGTGTGTGACCAATATACATTTCATGTAATGGGTGTCTGGTTTCTAGTGTGACACAATGAATGAGACAGACCTGCCCAAAACTGGTATGAATGCAGTGTGGAGTGCTGAATGGCTGGGTACTTGACCCAGTCCACATTCCTTATTGTGAGTGTCTGGATGGAGAAAAATGGCCTGGATGCACTGTGAGCCTCATTGGCTGCCTGCCTGCTGAATGCCCTTCTGAATGAGTGGCTGCCTGAGCCTGGCTCAGCAGTGTGAATGAGAGACAGAACAGTATATCTGGGGACCTCTCACTTACTGGAATTATTCAGAAGCTCAAGTCGAAACTTGAGGCTTAACCTTGAAGCCCAGCTGGAAGAATAATGTTTTGCTGCTGCTTTACATCGACGCAATCCGAAAGCTGTTGTGTCTCCAAGCACCTATCCAAGAGAGGACCTGGCTAGAAGACCTCTTCGCGAGCTACGAGGGAACATCGTGTACAAGCTAACCTTTATCAATGCTCACTGGAAGTCAGTCTTCGAAAGGCTGCCGACCGGAGACGGGGGCTGCCAAGGAATGTGAAGTGAAGCACCAGGACGTCGAGGCCATCGAGAACCATTACTGCCGACCGAGGTTCGGAGGACCGCTGTGACCTCGTCGACCGGAGCAGCAACGCTCCATTGCCTAAGACACTTTGAAAACAAGGACTCCCTTGCCATCACCGTCGACTGCTTTGTCCCACCGGAGAAAGTCGAGGTCGCTGACGAACTGAGGAGAATCCGCCGGTGGGTGTCCCGCCACCGAAGATCCAAAAGCTAGCCGTGGTCGAGTAACGATCGTCAACGCCGACGACCCGACGCCCTTGCTGGGCCTACGTTCTTCATTGACTCTTTGCGGCAACTAACTCTCGTCATCGAGGTGCACTGCATGCCTCATCTTCACAGGACCTCCACGACCGATCGTCGACGAACACCGCATTGTTCACCTTTTCTTCAAGGAATTTCTGCGACTCGTGGCCCCTGCCTTAAAGGGAATTCACTCATGGGGGATCTGTCGACAACACGTCGAAGATCTCTGATAAACCAGGTGCATTGGGGTAGTAGAACCTTTTTAGAAGGAACCAAGACTATCGCAAACAATATATGGACTGGGCTTGTTGATACACTTTATTTACAGGTTGCCCAGGTGGGGGGATCCTCACACAGAACTGTGTCTTGGTAGCGGGACAACGTATTCTGCCATTTGTTTAACCCAACTTGTCTTCCTTCCTATGTCTATTGTTGATTCACTTTGCTATTTGATTTGTATGCCATTTGAACTGTCAGCAGTTGGTGCATTTTAAAGGAGTCAAGAGTTAACTGTGGTACCACATAGACTTTGTACATATTTACCATATTAGAATTGCCAGAGTGCAAAGTGTGTTATTGATTGTGTATATATTCTGAACCTTATTTATATAAAGAACTGTGTTATCACTAACATAGTGTGTGGACATTCCTTTGTGGGGGCTTGGCGACTACACTGTACTTAAGAACCAGCCTGAATCACCTCCTGAGAGCTTACGCCCCGATTGCTCATCCATAGCTACCCTATAGAGAATCTTGGCTGGGGTCCGCTGTGCTTCTACTCTGCCAAATAGAGGGCAGGAGTACAGAAACCCACCTCCAGTCTAGTGTTGATAGGGGAGGTGGTTAGTTTCACCGATAGGAAGTCACAGTATTCGTTGAGAAGGGTGTGACAGGTCCTGATGCCAAGGTTAATTTTTAGCTATCAAAGCCTCTCCACGCCCTCTGATATTCTGTCACTTCTAAAGATTGTGTAGCCTGGTGGGATGGCTAAGGACAGCCTGACGCTGGGTGTAGCCAGGTTTCAGTGACTGCGAGAGCGTCCAGGTTGCCTTCTACAAAGATGTCATGGATGTCAAGCGTGTTTGCAGGTAAGGAACGGGCATTGATCAGGGCTAGATTGAGTGAAGACCCTGGAATAACCTCAGATGTGATGTTGGTCAGTGCATTTGGAAGTGGGGGAGAATGGCTGTTGTGGACAGTGATATTACTCTGTGGGCTACATTGATCCACTCAACAGAATTCTTCTCCATAACCAAGCTGCGCTTCTGCAGTCAACAGCAAAATGGCTGTGCTGGCTCCTTGGGGCACCATTGCGTCAAAACTGTGCCAAACAGAAAATGGGCGAGTTGGAACAGGGAGCACACAAAGAAAGGTGCCAGGGTGTTCTGCGGTGCACCCAAAAGAAGCGAATCAAAGCAGCGCTGCTCTGCTGCTTGCAAAAACAAAACGTTCCCATTGAAAAGGGGAAATATTTACATTTAAAAATGATGCTGCTCTGACGCTATTTTGCTCAGTTTTTCATCAAACTACTGTTATTAATAAAGCTTTGCGCTGCCCATCCATACCCCATTGTGCTTCAGCAGAAGAAAGCATGATCCCTGAATGACAGGCTCTTTCAAGCCAAACCTGGGAAAATAAAAGAAACTTAATTTTCAGCCGCACAGGAAACACTTTACCTTTTGAGTTACTAAGTGACAAAGATCAATAATTCAAAGAAACTCCAGCCCTCTGGGCCTATGTCAATTTCAGTGCATCTGTGTTATTGCTGCCTACAAGAAACTAACTATGGCTGCAAAACAATATTGGGAAGTCAGATGGAAAAACTGAATTTGAAAGGAAAATGCCGGCTTTCGCCACATGTGTCAAAATGGGCTTTTGCAAACCAAAGAAGAAAATGCCAGTTTTAAAAGTACAAATGTTGAAAACGTATCCTTGCCTAGCAATGTGAAAGGGGATTGTGCTGTGAAATATACATGTGGGAGGTTTTATTCAGCAGGCTTTCTTCTGATTCAGGACAAAAATAAGTAAGATAAAGGAGTTATAAAGCAGTGGCTACATGGGGAAAATCAGCCCAAAACAAGTTCCTGCTTCGAGGTTGCTAGCAACAGAAGGAAGGCCCCTCCCAGTAGATTGTCGGACACACAAGTGCTAGGTGCTACCTTGGCAGACTTCAGTCTGGGCTGGGGCTTCTTACAATGGAAATCTGAGACACGAAGATGTGAAAAAGGAAATCACACCTCCCTGTGACTTCTGCTGGGAGTTTCAGAGCCAACTCAAGAGCAGCCTTGGAAGCTATGCCCATATATGGGGAACAATACTGAACATTTGCTTCCAAAGACTATGTTATTAATAAAACTTGTAAGACTTTTATATTTGCAACAGGACTTCGCAAAAATGTAAAAAGTTAACAGTTTAAATGTGATTTTATGGGCTTTAATTTAAGACGTCGTAGACTTCACTGCCATGTTGGGAACAGAAATGGCAAAGAAGTGGATGTTCTGAGGAAAGTGTACAGGATGCCACTGTAAAATGTAATACTGATATGCCTAGTAATAATGTATACACATGTGTAAAGTTATAGAATTTCAAGTAATATAATTCTCACTGAAAAGTGCGAAAAAACTGGTAGAAGGGCGAAACAAGGTCCTGCAACTGTGAGGATTGGACTGCTATGCTCTACATAAAATATGTAATCTGCCCATGTGATTTGTTAAGATGCCATAAATGTAAAAATGTGCCATTTATGTCAAAACTGGATTGTGGCAAAATTAACTGTGGGAAGGCTTTTCACCTCATAAAATGTAACCTCATAAACTGAGACTCCTCCTCAAGGAGGCGATTAACTAAGGCTGACCTATCTGAGTCTTGGAGGTAGGCCTAGCTCAGTTCTGCCCACCAATAATTCTGTGATGTCACCATGCTCTATATAAAGGGTAGGTGACAGAACTCTAGGACAGACTCTTTCCTGAATTTCCTGCGCCTGCGTTACTGATCTTCTACCTCCATCTTGCCAGACTCCAGATCCCACTGCAAAGCCAAAGCATAGCTGACTCCAGATCCCACTGCAAGGCCAAAGCATTGCTGACATCACAGCAAGGCCTCAATCCTGAAACCCC
Source organism: Ambystoma mexicanum (assembly GCF_040938575.1). Taxonomy (NCBI): domain Eukaryota; kingdom Metazoa; phylum Chordata; class Amphibia; order Caudata; family Ambystomatidae; genus Ambystoma; species Ambystoma mexicanum. The sequence continues at coordinate 869,880,137 of NC_090937.1, forward strand.
ACTAAAAATGCCAATATCCAAAGGGAGAAGCTGTGGTATTATTCTGGGAAGCATCCTGAAACCAGATCCCACTAACTGCATGCCCCCTGCAACCCTGCCATCCAGCTGTCCTGATTATCCAGTGACCAGACCTTTACACAGCTGTCTTTTGCCAGGAGAGTCTGCTATCCTGTGACCAGATTCTTTTGTGACCAGAACCGGTTGACTGTCCAAAATCCCAGATTCAAACGTGGACTGTAAGTATCCCACATCTCATGACACATAGTCTACCCCATCTTGACTTTTGTCTTTGTACCACTCTCTAAACAATCCTATCCATAGCCTGGTAACGTGTTAAAACTGGTAGAATTCTCTGTGCACCATGCCCTTGATTTTCTAAGTGCTAGCGCCATCTCTCTATTAATTTTGTCTAGTGTAGATTATAAGCCCTTAGTCATATTTTGAGTAATCAAACTAATTTCCACATAAAATTGAACGCTGGGATGACAAGGTTGAAGTCACAAATCAACCTTGGATTTAGTTTAAGTCAAATTTGCCTTTCTATCAAAACCAACTTTCTCATTTTTAACTGCTTTCTTTTCCTAATAACAAACCTCATTCGACCTTCCAAATCTCTCTCAATTCACCAACTACACCCCTCCTTTCACCTCTACATTATCACTGTGATGTGCCTTTGTTCCCCAGCCCAAAGACCGCAGTTGAATTCAGTGTTTTTCACCCGTTTTTGTAAAAAAACGTTTTTAACATTTAAAGCTGAAAAAGCGTAAATGCAACTTTTCCACGTGTGAATCCGGCTGCACTGGGTTTTCAATTTCAACCTGCTTTGTGAATTGTATGCTTTTGTGATACCTTACCTTATAGTTGCTAGTGAAATACAATACCTGATACTGTGATAAAACATCTGCATATCCTTAGTTAAACACATATATAATTAATTATTTTTCTAAATCCGAGTGTCATTTTAGGCCTTTGCAAAGGGTTGCCTCTTATTTTGTGAGGGAAGGTCAGATTCTGATTCTGTTTGCTGTCTCTTATCCCCAACTACCTGCTGCTTCCTTCTATCCACTCAGCATTTGATTATTTGTGGGTTGAGGGAATATTGCAGGGGGGAACCTTAACTTGCATGCTATCTATCCTAATTCCAAAAGTGCTCCTATTAATTTGTGCTTTGGATATGTTCTACTAGAAGGTTAACCAAGTGCATTGCTTTCATTTCCATTGTCACTATCACCCCATTGGTGATTGCTGCCCAATATTAAAATTTGAGTGATTTTTGTGAATTTAAAAAATAAATAAAATATTGTATTTTCACCAACCGGCCTGGTTCAGAGTCCATTGTGACCATGGGTATTTGTAAAAAGGGGGTGTGAGACGGGTCGGGTACCGGCTCAATTTGAATTAGTTGAAATTAAAGAAAAAGCATTCCTATTGAGCACCACATTCCAGGCTAAGACCAAGTGTCCTGGTCCAGTGTGTGATGCCCGATTGGAAACCCCCAAATTGGGGGCTCGTAAGCCGGGGATTGAGTTTGTTTATTCACCGGTGACAGCCAAGCACAGCAGACTAACCTTCAAGGTAGGGATACTTTGTGTGGTTGGAACACTGGGTTACACTGTAGAAGCGCCTCCCCAAAACAAAAATCCTAAGTACCAGGCCTGTGTTAAAATTAAAGTTAAATCAACCCTAAAAATAGACAAAAAGCAATAGAATACAGATTATCCTTACATAAATAAATTAATAAAGAAAGAACACTTTCCAAAATGGCAACTGTAGAGATCAATATAGGTAGGGAGCACCTTCTGCACAACTTATGTGTCAGGGGGGAATGGCCAGAACAAGATGAAAAAGTCTGGCTAGAAGAAATAACGCAACAGGTCACCGCCATAGACATGGATGCAAGGCAGGACGGTGGCCTAAGCATTGAGCGAGTTATAGGAACAGAGTAAAATTGTCAGAATTGCGGCATATGTGTATCTTCATATGGGAGTGATGCCGGAAAAGCATGAGAAAAATGCAACTCTTCCGCAAAATCAATCCGAACTTTTAGCTCAGATACGGACTCTAAAATTAGCAGAACAAAAATTGCAAAAGAACCAAGATTTTGAGGCAGAATCTGGAAATTACATCCAAAAGCTAAAAGAGGTCTTAGTTCTCCAACAGCAGAACAATGTAGACCAAGAGGCCCAATTAGACGCATTAAAAGTAGACTGTCAGTAACAGGTTGACTCTCTGGAAGAGAGTCAACAGAAGTGAACTCAACAATTAAAATCAGGACAAATATCCATGCTGCAAGATCAGATCAAAAGGTTGGAAGAGGAAAATAATAAATTAATTATGAGAGACCTCCACTCCCAAGCAGAATTTGATGAAGAGCGCCAGAAATTAGGCACCATACCACAACAAAGGGATGGCCGGGAGGAACAAAGGGGTCCTCTGTATCAGGAGAAAGAGGTCCTCCACCAGGAAATGTGTAATTTAAAAACCAATCTGGAGAGAAGGGAGTCAGACCTTCAGGGACTGACTGGCATAAAAGAAGAATATGATAAATTAATGGGACATAGAAGACAAATGGAACTCGATTTAAAGCAGGCCATAGAGGCTCTAAATATGCAGAAAAGGGAGGGTCACCTCCTACAACAAAAATTGGCTCATGGTGCCCAAACTATACAGGCAGCACAAAGATAATGAGGCCCTCTGTGAGGAGAATGATTGACTACAGAAACAAGTGGCAGCTCAAGAGCGGGTCATAGAGGCCAGTAAAACCCTAAAAAGGCTCAGATCTTTGGCTATTATCAAGAGATAGGGCTGAGAAGGAGAAACTAGCAAGGTGGGAGAAAGAATATTCTAGATCTAATACAAACTGGAGGGACCCCGAACAGGTGGAGAGGGACAGGGCAACCCCTGACCATAGTATGATGAGCTCTGTACTAAGGGACTCAAACCCATTTAATACATTGAACTCTGCTGACTTCCTGTCTACTGGTTCATATAGACCAGAAACCATGAGGCCGGCGGAATTAAATAGGTTTAGTATGATGGATCTGACAGGTCAGTGCCCCTCCAGAAATTGATGAATGGGCGTCCCAGTATAGATACCAAACCATTAAGGGTGATGTCTCTGACAAGGAAGTCTCCTAAGAGGGGAAAGTCAGGGAATTAGATCCACAGAAATACTACCTTCCAAGGGACCAGTTGGTTCAATTTGTAGAAAATATGAATGAAATGAGGCCCAAAAAGAGCATTTTGAAGACCTCCACCCAATCAGGGCAATGGGGGGGATCCTCTGCCAACCCTAGAAGCAGGGAGGAGCCAGAAGACTACTCTCCTGTGTGCCACAAGGGAGTAGAAACTAGGCCCCACCATTCTGCGAGCCCCTCCAAGCTCAAAGAATCAGGGAGCGCCTAGAAGATCAGGAGGGTTCCTCCTACAGTAGCGCCTCTGAGTCGGAGGCCAAAGAAGGCAAAATAACTAAAGAGAATTATGGCAAAAGACCCCATTAGGCAGATTTAGGCCATTAGGAGTTTCATAACTCCATACCACAAAAACGCAAATTATTCTGTCTGGGAACATTTGGAACTCTATGAGCAGATGATGGACACTTTCCACCTTTAAGACAACCAGAACTGCACAGAGTATGCTAAGTGGACGTTCTCTCCAGAGTACTCCAGCTTCTTTGCTGGACTGGAGGATCAGAACCATTCAAGATGGTCCACCTACAGGGCGGCCATCTTGAAACACTTTTCCACCCACAGAAACCCCCAAGAGGCTCTCAAAGCGGCATACAATTTGCAGTGCGGGGAGATCAGGCCCCACGAGAATTTATGCAGGAGCTTAAACGTGCCTTTGCACAAAACACTAGGAGGGTGCGCACGGATAGCAGGGAGTTTATAAATACCTTCTTTCATGCACTCCCAAAGTATATTATAACCCAGCTGGTGAGGGATTTCCACGATAAAAGATCTTTGGACTGGGTAATAGAGCAGGCGACCTGCATTTATGAAGTCCAAAAACCTGCAGAAAATAAAAATCAGACCAAAAACCCCAAACCAGCCAACACCCCTGCTGCTGCTACGGTAGCAGAGGTGAAGGTTACCCGCATTTTACACTTAGAAATGGGGGAGCCTAAAAATACACCAATCCCAAACTAGCAAAACCAGAGGCCAGGAAGGCCTTCAGGCCCATAACAAATAGGTGGCAGTCAGGGTGGTAATCCCACTAATGGGACCCCTAATTCTCCTGAATATATCAGTCCCAGGTACAAGGGCAACCGGCCTATCTTGGGGTATGTATGTACTCTTCCCGCCCAAGGGAGGGGGGGGGGCGCCAGGTAAGCACTTCTCCAGGAAACTTCCCTCCTAACTTCACTCAGGAGGGCAGTAATCCCCCAAATCCTGGGCTAAGTTTCTTTCCCCAGTACCCTCAAAACCCCAACCTGCAGGGCAACCCTCCTTTCTTTCCACGGTTTCACGAGCCCAGACATCCCAATCCGGGAGAGGCGAGGCCAAGGGGGAGGGCTATCAAAATCCACCATCTCCAAGGTACTACGGGAGAAGGGATAGTTACCCTTCCCATGAACAACCGAGGTATGAGCAGAGACCCATGTACCAGCCGGAACGGGTGTCCCAAATGGAGCGCCAGGTCCAGAACCTTACCCAGGATCTGGGTTGCATTTTAAGGGCTCAACAGAACCCTCAGATGAACATGGCAGCTCAGAACCCCAAAAACCAAGGGTCTGGCACCCCAAAACAATGACGGAGCGAGACCGCCGACAATTCACCGGTTCCAGAGGAGGAGGCACAGGGGAAAGCGGGTTGTAAAGCCCTAGAGGAAGCTTCCTTCCTCACCCGTGAAAAGCCCCTGGACACCAAGGAACCGGAACAAAAATCTCCTGCCCCTGAAAATCTGCAATCCAGGGAACAGAGGAACAGAGGGAGGGTAGGAGAAATAAAGACCTCAAAAAGGCCCATTTTGGGGAGGAGGTTAGTGTCCTCCAATTTGAAGGGGAAGAATCCTTAGAGGATTCTGGGAAAACAATCTTCTCCTTCAGGGATGGGGGAATTCCTCCCAAGGAAAAATGGATCCCGAGAGATCCAAATGAAGACTGGGTGGGTATGAGGACTGATGCAGAGTCACCCATTCCTGAACCCCAGGATTTTCATCCTGAGAAAAAAATAGTAATGGAGGGATCCTCCCCACAAATTGGCTGTAGTGATTGCCACCCGGTAAGCGGGGGCAGCACAGAGCTAAGGGAAACAAGGGATTCCAAAATCTCCACTATTTCAGGATGTCACATTTTTATTACAGATCCCCAGACTCTGACACAGAAAGTTGCCCAAAATGCCACTGTGTCAGAGTCCAAAATATAGAAAATGACCACCCAGCTTGCCCAAAATGCACATTACCTTTGCCCACTTGAGGAGAATGAGGGTAGATTTTATGCCCCGATCCAAGTCCAAGGGCAATGTACATTTTCAGCACTGGTGGACACTGGATCCCATGCCACTCTCTATCAGAAAGGGCCTTTGATCAGCTAAATTCAGGAAGGGGGGAGAGGTACCAGATCCCTCTCACCACTCTTCCTGGACAACTCCAGAACTTTGATGGGAATTAAATTCCTGTCCAGAGAGCGGGGAGAGCAGATTTGGAAATAAAAATTGGGCGACAAAAGTGAAACACCCGGTCATAGTCGTGACTCCAGAGGGCACACCCTGTCTACTAGGGAATGACATCCTGCGCAGGTTATCCCCTCTAATAGACTGTGTGAACAAGGTCCTCAGGACTCAGAATAACAGGCCAATAAAATTAAAATAGAGTGTCAACCGTGTTAGTTTAAATGGCACATGCCACATGGTTGAACAAAAACCTGATCATATTGAGTTTCATTTCCAGAACAATCAAGTACCTGACGTAACTGTAATTGCTGTAGGACAACAAACTGATGATGGGAACTCCTCTCCACTCCTTAAAATCAACCTTCCTTCCAGTTTTAAGTGGCATTCCACACTGGAAGGAAATACTTAGAAATTTTACACTGATTCACAATCTGGAAATCCCAATTCTATAGTCAAAGGTGATGAGAAACCAGCTGAAAGTTTAGCTGATATTCAGAAAATTAGAGAACAGCTGTTCATCCCTATTCAGTTATATGAGGGGAAGGAGTCTGTTCTCGCCCGAATGTGCATGAACAACGTTAAGAGCTTCATCAGCGAAGCCAGGTTCAGACAGCTCCCAAAATATCCAGCCATTCCCACATTTAAATTTATCAATAAATGGGAAATGGGCCTGGAAAATCCCAATTCCAAATATCTCCTGCCTAGCAGTTGTATGCTCAAAATTTCTATAGGTAACAAAAGCATAGAACATAATTGTTGGGTTGTGCAAGATGTCCCTGTTGCATTCTATTTAGGCAGTGACATTCTAAATCGGTTTGCCATTAATTTGGACCTGATAAATTACAAAGCCTGGTCCCGGCTAGGGGGAAATCCCATGGACTTCGATGATTCAGAAAAAGCATTTCGGTCAGCCCAATTGCTGCCGTATGCAGTTGAAGTTCAAATTGGAGAGGAGGTCACCATCCCAGGATGAACACGGCTATTCCCACTTGAATAAAAAATTAAAAGAGGACAGAAACTGCAAAATCCTGACGCATATGTACACCTCAATGCCCATCACCAACAGCAGCAGTTGGGGTTAAACGTAACACCATTAGTCAATGTAGAACACAACACCATTCCAATATTGATGGATAACAGCAACCTCAGGAGTATCACTCTGGGTGCAGGCACCATTATTGGAATGGCGGTTGATGACCAACATTTTTCCATGGATCTAGCAAATTAACTGATAGGACCAATCCCTAATGACTGTTTGGACAAGGACAGTGACAATGACTTACCACCAGACAGGATCTTCACCTGGCAAGGTGGGAATTTTCTGGTGTACTCTTTCTGCCCTTGCGGGGAGGAAGAGGTGACCTGTGACATCAGGCAGGATGAGGTGATATTCCAGGTCCACAATGACTGCCTCTCCTACCTGAAACTCTGTGTCCAGGTCAACACTCTAACCAGAGACCTCTCCACCCAGCTGGAGGAGGCCGCTGAGATAGAAAAACCGGAAGTCTTTCCAGGCTTCAGGCAAATGGTTGAAGATCGGGTCAACCTAGCTGATGCCTGTGAGACTCCGGAGCAAAAGCAAAAGTTGGAACAGGTGTTCTTAGATTTTCAAGATCTCTTTGCTGTGGACCCGTATGACTGTGGTTGTACCGAAATCCATACAACAACAATTCCCACGGACCTTGGAATGACTCCAGTGTTTGTGAAGCAATGTCGCTTGCCTCTCGCATCCATGGAGTCCCTTACAGAAAATATCAAAAACCTTGAGTCCCGTGGGATAATTTGTCCAGTCCACAGCACCTTTAATAATCCGGTGCTGGGGATTTTAAAACCAAATGGCCAAGGGAGACTCTGCGCAGACCTTAGGGAGCTAAATAAATGGGTCCACACGTCCCGATGGCCTCTCCCCTACATTGACCAGGGGCTGGCCCAGATCCAGGGGTTCAAGGAATACACTGCCATTGACTTGACCAATGGGTACTGGACCATGCCCGTCAGTAGGGTGGACCAATACAAGCTGGCCTTTACCTTCGGGAGGCAGCAGTACACGTGGACCCTGACTCACCTTCGGATACATAAACTTCAGCAACAAATTCAACATCTTCCTACATAAGGCCATGACCGACTTGGGTGAAAAGCCAACTGTGGAGGAACATATAGCTGAAATCCATTATGGTCTGACCCAGTTGAGGGTTGCCGGATCAAAACTGTCCTTTCAAAAGGCGCAGTGGTGCAGAACCCGTGTCAACTTCTTAGAACGTGAAATAACTCCTGAGGATCTGGCCCAGATCCAGGGGTTCAAGGTATACACTGCCATTAACTTGACCAATGGGTACTGGACCATGCCCGTCAGTAGGGTGGACCAATACAAGCTGGCCTTTACCTTCGGGGGGCAGCAGTACACGTGGACCCTGACTCACCTTCGGATACATAAACTTCAGCAACAAATTCAACATCTTCCTACATAAGGCCATGCCCGACTTGGGTGAAAAGCCAACTGTGGAGGAACATATAGCTGAAATCCGTTATGTTCTGACCCAGTTGAGGGTTGCCGGAGCAAAACTGTCCTTTCAAAAGGTGCAGTGGTGCAGAACTCGTGTCAACTTCTTAGAACGTGAAATAACTCCTGAAGGTCTCTGTCCCCGGGACAAGAAAGTGGAAGCACTCCTAAAACTTAAAACCCCCACAACTATATGTGAGCTAAGAAGCCTCATTGGACTAACTAATTACAGTAAAATGTTAATTGAGGATTACGCAGAGATCTCAAGACCCCTGATCCATCTGTTGAAGGGGGGGTCAAGTGGGAGTGGGGTCCAGAACAAGCTGAGGCAGTAAAGCAACTCAAAAGAAATCTCTCACAAGCGCCTTGTCTAGCTTACTCTGTCAAAAACAAGGAGTTCTTCCTGGAGACCGGGTTCTCTAGTACGTGCTTCACAGCAGTATTATATCAAAAGCATGAAAAGGTCAATAAAGTCATCTCCTATACAAGCAAGAGGTATCCTCTGTGGAGGAAAGATTCAACGATTGTGAGAAGGCACTCCTGGCAACGGTGTGGGCATTGAAAAATTACTGCCTGTTCATCGAGGGGGATCACATCATAGTGGAGACTCCACACCATCCTTTGCAATACCTACAAAGTGACAGAATACGGGCCAGAAATGTGAGTAATTCCAGAATAACTTCCTGGATTCTGTCAATGCAAGGCTTTCCTGTGGAGGTCAGATATGGTCGAAACAAGAAGAGTCCCCTCGTGCAAGGTCTGATTGACTTGCATGATTGTGCCAGAGAAAACAGTCTCGAGGACGAAAGTGTTAAAATCCAGGACAACATGGAGGCGTAGCTGAATTCCCTGCACAAAGTCTATGAAGACGAGGTAATGCCCACAGTTTACGTGGATAGGTGCTCCTACCATGTTGACAACAACGGGGAAAAGGAACTGGGGGCCAGCTTTGGGAATGCCTGGGTGAATGATGCTCGCAACCCTCCACTGGGTACAAAATCGGTCCCGTAGTAGTCAAGTGGTGGAGTTGATGGCAGTTCACAAAGCCATCCTCAGTGCCGTCCAACATCAACTCCACAAACTGGTCATAATCACTGATTCAGATTATGTCCGGAACGGGATCGTGGAGCACCTGGTTAATTGGAAAACCAGAGGCATGCTATGAGCTAATAACAAACCTCTCAAACATGACAAGGTAATCCAAAATATTGATGATCTGGTCACCTCTGGTGGGATGACTATCTATTGGAAGAAGATCAAGGGTCATTCCAGAATAGAGGGGCCAGACAAAACTGGAAACGACTGTTACGCTCACCTGACTCCCACGGAGGCGCTGGCCTGGTTCGCGCTGCTGTGACCTCTTCTAAGGTGATGCGCAGGGTTCGGAAGACGGACTGGACCGGGCTCCCAAATCTGGCTTGCCTGGCTCGCAGAAGTATCCTTCTCTAGGCGAAAATAGGGGATTAACTGTCTGCGGGGTAATGCAATCGGCCTCCCACTTTCCCCTCTCACCCTCCTCGAAACCCTTCTGTGATTTCTCGTAGCGTCTCACCTTAGGGTCTGGAAGGACAAGCTCTCCATTTTGCTTCTGATGCAGGGGCGCGTTGGTATCCAGTTACTTCACTGGATTTTCGGATTGGTGAGAACCAAACTCGCTTGGCTTTCAGTTAAGTTTTTTTGATAAGAGGTTCCCCTTGTGTCCATGCATTAAAGTACTAATGCTAGTGTCTTTTTCCCCATAGGGGCCGGGGTACGGAATGCCGGGGAACAGGCACCGACCCGAGATGAGAGGTGAAATCCTTGTAGAAATCAGGTAAGTCTTTAATGAGCGTTTTTTGGTAATGTCTTTTCATTCGCTCATTAACGCTGATGTCTCTTTTTCCCCTTAGGGGCCGGGGTCCGGAAATGCCAGGATGCGGCGCGGACCCGAAATGAAGAGGGAATGAATCAACAGGTAAGTCTTAACATGGAGATTTAGCTTTCCTTATTCCCTTCTCTCTCTCACCTTTTGTTCTGGTCTTTTTCTCCCTAGGCGCTGGGGCGTGACTACAAATCCGGATGATCGCTGCTGAACATGGAGGCGCCCTGTAAAGGTGAGTGGAATGTGGCGCTGCAGCGATCGACGCGATGAGCTTTTAAATTAAAGTCTTCCTTTTCAGGATTGTCGGCGAGATGTCTCCGGGATGCGGATTTAGCAGGTAAGGACTTTTCCTTCTTCTGTCCTCTTCTTCTCTTCCTTTGCAGGTGATCCAGGATGCTGGCAGGCGTGGCAGAAGTCAGGATGCAGGAGCAGACACGGTGAGCGTCCAGCTGCTAGATGCAGAACAACGCGAAGCACGTGTGGCTGTTCGGGTGGGGTTTAAATAGCCTTGGAAGAAGTTCCAGGTATGTATCCTTCCTCCAATCAGGTATGTATCCTTCCCCGACCACGCCCGGATGGTAAATTAGTCCCACAGGTAAAGTAGTTCCTTTCAGGCCTCAAGTAGGCCGGGATCCTGCAGCATGGTCTGCATCAGGCAAGTGCACCCAAGCACTCCCATAATAAGCCTGGCGCCTATGGCGCCAGGACTGATGTCTTTTATGAGCCTGGCGCCATAGGCGCCAGGACACTGTCCAAAGGGCCCCTATATGGGGTTGCTGGGTCCTTCCTTGGGGACTGGATGTCCGCTTTCGGGGATGCAGGGCTTGAACCGGCTCCCCGGGAGCGGGCATCATGACAGCACTCCCCCCCAAGGCCCCTCCCAAGGTTGTTCCCTCCGGGGGTTTTGGTTTGTCTGGGAAGAGTCGGTGGAATTTCCTGACTAATCGAGGTGCATGCACATGGTCGCTGGGTTCCCACGACCTCTCCTGAGGTCCGTACCCCTTCCAATCAATTAGGTAGAACAGTTTTGACCTAAACATTTTTGAGTCTAAAATGTTCTTCACTTCGAATTCGGGCTCCCCATCTATTAGAATAGGTTCTGGAGGTTTGAGTAGTCGGGTTCCGGGTACCACTGGTTTCAGAAGTGACACATGAAAAACCGGGTGAATTCGCATACTAGCTGGTAAATCAAGTTTAACAGCCACTGGGTTAATTATTGCCGTAATAGAATAAGGTCCCAGATATTTTGGGTTAAAAGTTCGAGGCCCTTTGAGTGGTAAATGTCTGGTAGCTAACCACACTTGATCGCCAATCTGATACGGAGGTGCTTCACTCCGATGTAGATCAGCATTCTCCTTGTATTTTCTCTTGGCTTGTTGTAAATGCGTAGTTGCCTCTTTGAAGGCTTGGGTAATTGTAGAATGCAGATGTTCTACTGCAGGCATTCCGAGGTTCTGAGGTGAGTCAAGGTTTGAGGTTCGAGGGTGATGCCCAAACAAAGTATAAAAGGACTGTGGCCAGTTCCTGAGTGTACCGAATTATTATATGCGTATTCGGCTATCCAAAGAATGTCTTTCCAGTTGCTTTCAGATTGCTGTAACATACACCGTAAGTACTGTTCAAGGGTCTGATTTGTCCTCTCGGTCTGACCATCGGTCTGGGGGTGGTGACTGGTCGATAATCTTACGTCGATCTGCGCCATTTGACAACATTTGCACCAGAAGTGGGAAATGAATTGGCTTCCCCGGTCAGAGATTAGTATAGATGGGAATCCATGTAGCCGAACAATATTTTCGAGGAATTCTTTGGCTAGGACAGAAGCTGAAGGTAAACCTTTCAAAGGAATAAAGTGGGCCATTTTGGAAAACAAATCCACAATTACCAGAATAGTATTGTACCCCGAACAAGGAGGCAGGTCCATAATAAAATCCATTGATAGGGTGTGCCAGGATGTTGGTGGTATGTCTAGAGGTTGAAGGAGATCGGCTGGTCTTTTCTTTTGACTTTTATTTTGGGCGCAAACACCACAGGACATCACAAAAGATTTAACATCTTTTCGCCAGGAGGGCCACCAAAATTGTCGTTTCACCTTTTCCTCTGTCTTGGCAATACCGGGGTATCCCTCTATTAATGTATCATGATAACCGGAAATAACTAGTTTGTGTAATTCCTTATGTGGCAGGAATAAGCGTCCTTGGAAATAAGGTAAACCATTATCTATGGTAAAGTCTGATCCCTTTTGTATCCATTCCTGTAAGGTTGTAGGGTCCAGGAGTTTTTTCACTCTGGCTTGAATGTCTTCAAGCGTCTGTAACGAAGTCATGCCTAGAATCCTCTGTTCGGGAATTATTGGTACTGGTTCTGAGTTTGTATCAGATTCTCCCATTCCAATTCGGGATAAGGCGTCTGCTTTGCCATTCTTGCAGCCAGGTCGATAGGTAATCACGGAATCAAATTCAGCGAAAAACAAAGCCCATCGGAGCTGCCGTGATGACTGAGCCTTGGCGGTTTTCAAATACTGTAAATTCCGGTGATTAGTGATCACTGTGATGGTATGTCGAGCGCCAAGCAGATAATGCCGCCAGGCTTTAAATGCGGACTTAATGGCTAACAGTTATTTGTCTGTGATTGCATAATTAACCTCGGGTGCCAAGACTTTTCTGGACCAAAATGCTACGGGATGCAGTTGGTTGGTTTCGGGATCTCTTTGGGACAGGACAGCTCCCATGGCTAGGCTGGATGCGTCAGTCTCGACGACATAAGGGAGATCTGGACGCGGGTGTTTCAATATAGGTGCAGAGGTAAACTTAGCTTTTAAATCCTGAAAGGCCTGCTCGGCTTCTTCAGACCATTCAAAACGTTTATTTTTCCTCAAGAGTGCAGTAATGGGTTGTACCACGCGTGAATATTCCGGGATAAACCTGCGATAGAAATTGGCAAAGCCGAGCATGCTTTGAACCCCTTTTACAGAGCTAGGTGATGGCCATTTGAGGATGGCATCCACTTTTCTTGAGTCCATTCGGACTCCTTTGGGTGTCAGGATGAAACCTAGAAACTCGACTTCTGTGGTATGGAAAACACATTTCTCCAATTTAGCAAATAGTTTGTGTTGGTGCAGTTTTTCAAGTACTGCCCTGACGTGTTTTCTGTGATCAGATTCCGAAGAGGAGTACACCAGAATGTCATCGATATATACGACAACACAAACATCGATGAGTTCCCGAAGGACATCATTCATGAAGTATTGGAAGGCAGCCGGCGCGTTACACAATCCGAAAGGCATCACCTGGTACTCGAATAATCCGTATTTAGTACGGAAGGCAGTTTTCCATTCGTCGCCTTCTTTAACTCGTACCAGATGATAAGCCCCCCGGAGATCTAACTTGGTGTATATGCAAGCGTCCTTCACCTGGTCAAGGAGTTCAGGGATCAGAGGCAGAGGATAACGGTTTTTAACCGTTATCTGGTTCAATGCGCGGTAATCGATACAAGTTCTAAGGTCGCCTTCTTTTTGGGCACGAAGAACAAAGCCGAGAGGTGCCGGGAACTTTGACGGGCGAATAAAACCATTAGCTAGGTATTGATCCAAATACTGTCTCAAATGCAGATTCTCAGGTTCGGTAAGGGCATAAATCCTGCTACAAGGGGGTTGTGCACCGGGCACCAGATCGATTTGGCCATCGTACGATCTGTGAGGAGGTAACGTGTTGGCCTGTTCCTTTTGGAAGACGTCCTGAAAGTCTTGGTATTCCGGAGGTAGTTGCATGGAGGCAGAGGTTACAGATGCTAGATTAATCTTCAGGTTTTCTGGGTAGCAGGTTTGCGTACAATGCAGGAAGGTTATTCTCTTAGCTCGCCAATCAATTTGAGGATTATGTGTCTCTAACCAAGGGATTCCAAGAATAACCTGAAACTGTGGAGCCTTGATTACATCAAACACAACACCCTCCCGATGGCCGTCGGGACCAATAAGAGTCACCTCAGTAGTGGAATGTGTTACCGGTCCAGAGGCAATTTCAGTTCCATCGACTGTGGTGATGACATCTTTGCTGGTTTTAGGACGGAGAGGGAGGTTAATCCTAGAGGCCAAATCTCGATCCACATAGTTTCCAATAGCCCCACTATCGATGTATGCCTTTATTGCATTCAACCGCTTAGGCTGTTCTGAATCTACGAGAACCATTGGCACAATGAAATGCGAGGTCTGAGAGTTAGTTTTCAAGCTCGGCAAGCGGACCCCTACACTTGTCGGGCGGAGTCGTTTCCCGAAACAGAGTCTTCATGGTTTTTATCAGCGGCTCCTACCGCCTTTCGGGGCGGTTTTGCCGGGCAATCTCGTAGAAAGTGTCCAGAATTCCCACAATAAAGACATAATTTTAACTGCCGCCTCCTTTCACGTTCCTTTTGAGTTAAGGGTCCTTTAACCCCTCCAATTTGCATAGGCTCAGAGACATCAACTCCCTTGGGATTAGCATGGGTCTTGACCAACACCCGGGTCTCAAACCTGGACCGATCTTCTTTTCTGTTTTGAAGTCTGTGATCCAATTGGACCACTAAGTCTATATACTCTGTGCATTCTTGGGGCGGATTTACAACTTGGGCCAAGACATCTTTAAGTTCTCCGCGAAGGCCTCGATAAAACAACGTGACTCTTTTATCCTCTGGCCATCCCGTTTCCACAATTAGTCGATTAAAGGTTGCAATATAGGATAGGAGGTCCTGATTGCCCCGTCGCAGGGATAGAAGTTCGTCATCCAGAGCCTGCCTCTGAGAGTGTCGAGCAAATAACCTTTCCATGCTTGCTTGAAACCTTTGAAAATCACGAAGAATCGGGTCATCTTGCGTAACCAGTGGAACTGACCAATCGGCAGTGCAGCCGCTGAGATATGACAATACAAAGGCTACCTTGGTCTGATCATTAGGGAAGACCCCAGGTCTGCATAGGAAGTGCAAACGACACTGATTCATGAATACGGCGAATCGTTTGGGGTCCCCAGCAAAGCGTTCGGGTGGGGCCAGCGGCATGTTTCCAGGTAGATTAATCTGCACAGGGTTACTGGAAACCACAGGAGCGGGGTTCCCTCCGGAACCGGGTAGAGGAGTTTGCCCAGCTTGACCTTGCAAAAGCTGTCTGGCCAGGTCATCAGTTCTTTCCTTTGATATTATTAATTCCCTCCTGAGGGCATTAGTCTCTTGACGAGCGGCATGTACTTCGGCCCGTAATTCCCCCAGTAATTGGGCCAACTGATCAGTCTCAGAACTTTCCATAACGCCTGGGTGGGAATTTGTAGGAAGGCTTCGCGTTCTGTTACACTCACCTGACTCCCACGGAGGCGCTGGCCTGGTTCGTGCTGCTGTGACCTCTTCTAAGGTGATGCGCAGGGTCCGGAAGACGGACTGGACCGGGCTCCCAAATCTGGCTTGCCTGGCTCGCAGAAGTATCCTTCTGTAGGAGAAAATAGGGGATTAACTGTCTGCGGGGTAATGCAATCGGACTCCCACTTTCTCCTCTCACCCTCCTCGAAACCCTTCTGTGATTTCTCGTAGCGTCTCACCTTAGGGTCTAGAAGGACGAGCTCTCCATCCTGCTTCTGATGCAGGGGTGCGTTGGTATCCAGTTACTTCACTGGATTTTCGGATTGGTGAGAACCAAACTTGCTTGGCTTTCAGGTAAGTTTTTTGATAAGAGGTTCCCCTTGTGTCCATGCATTAAAGTACTAATGCTAGTGTCTTTTTCCCCATAGGGGCCGGGGCACGGAATGCCGGGGAACAGGCACCGACCCGAGATGAGAGGTGAAATCCTTGTAGAAATCAGGTAAGTCTTTAATGAGCGTTTTTTGGTAATGTCTTTTCATTCGCTCATTAACGCTGATGTCTCTTTTTCCTCTTAGGGGCCGGGGTCCGGAAATGGCAGGATGCGGCCCGGACCCGAAATGAAGAGGGAATGAATCAACAGGTAAGTCTTAACATGGAGATTTAGCTTTCCTTATTCCCTTCTCTCTCTCACCTTTTGTTCTGATCTTTTTCTCCCTAGGCACTGGGGCGTGACTACGAATTCGGATGATCGCTGCTGAACATGGAGGCGCCCTGTAAAGGTGAGTGGAATGTGGCGCTGCAGCGATCGACGCGATGAGCTTTTAAATTAAAGTCTTCCTTTTCAGGATTGTCGGCGAGATGTCTCCGGGATGCGGATTTTAGCAGGTAAGGACTTTTCCTTCTGCTGTCCTCTTCTTTTCTTCCTTTGCAGGTGATCCAGGATGCTGGCAGGCGTGGCAGAAGTCAGGATGCAGGAGCAGACACAGTGAGCGTCCAGCTGCTAGATGCAGAACAACGCGAAGCACGTGTGGCTGTTCGGGTGGGGTTTAAATAGCCTTGGAAGAAGTTCCAGGTATGTATCCTTCCTCCAATCAGGTATGTATCCTTCCCCGACCACGCCCGGATGGTAAATTAGTCCCACAGGTAAAGTAGTTCCTTTCAGGCCTCAAGGAGGCCGGGATCCTGCAGCATGGTCTGCATCAGGTAAGTGCACCCAAGCACTCCCATAATGAGCCTGGCGCCTATGGCGCCAGGACTGATGTCTTTTATGAGCCTGGTGCCATAGGTGCCAGGACACTGTCCAAAGGGCCCCTATATGGGGTTGCTGGGTCTTTCCTTGGGGACTGGATGTCCGCTTTCGGGGACGCAGGGCTTGAACTGGCTCCCCAGGAGCGGGCATCATGACAACGACCTAGCTGATTAGTTGGCCAAAACCAGAGCCATCCAGGGGGATCTCCTTGAGACCGAGTCCCTGTTGGGGGGAAATCCAGGTCACTGCTATCACTAGGTCCCAGACAAATGCTCACAATGAACTCTCAACTGCCCAGTGGAGTAAGGAGACCCCGGATACTGATTTAATCACGGCACAAAAAGGGGATCCGATTATTGGAAAATGTTACCAACACATTGAGGACCCTGAGAACTTTCCCCTGATGGATACTGATTACATTGGGAAAAAAAACCTCAGAGTGTTGATGAAGTGTTAAAAAATGTTCTGAATCCAAGACGGTTTGTTGGTAAGGAGATCCATCTCTGGCTGTGACCAGTGGGTGGTACCTACCTCATTCCGAAGCCTGATGCTTAGTCACACCCATGATGCGGCCACAGTCGCTCATCGAGGGTTTCACACTACTTTAGAAATCTTGCGGGAGGTTGCATACTGGCAACACATGGGGCAGGACATCGACCAATACTTGAAGGGGTGTCTTGTGTGTGCACAATTTCAGACAACTTCACTCACACACCGAGCTCCTCTCCAGAAGAGGGGGATGACACTGCCTTGGTCAGATTTACAAGTAGATTTCATCAGGCCTGTGATTCGCTCCTCTAGGGGAAACAAGTAAATGTTAACAGTAACATGGATGTTTACCAAATGGGTGGAATGTCTCCCGGCCCCACATTACAAGGCAGAAACAGAAGCTGCCCTGATGATCAACCACATCTTCTCGCGTTTTGGCCTACCCCAAAGGATTGAGTCAGACCGCGGTAGTCACTTCACCAGCGAAGTGATGACAAAGATGTGGGAGATACTAGGGGTAAAAAGGAAACTCCACATTGCATACAGCTGGTTCTCTAGTGGGGGAGTTGAGAGGTACAATAAAATAATTGTGAGCATTTTAAAAAAAATTGGGGCAGATTCTGGGCCAAGTTGGGACATCTGATTACTGCTTGTCCTGATGGCCATCAGATCTACACCTTCTTCTGCGACCAAGATGTCTCCATTTGAGCTGATGACTGGACGAAGGATGGTGCTTCCTCTGCATCTGCTCTATAGAACACAAGAGCAGACACTGATAAACGCCTCCACAACTCATGAGTATGTTGAGAATCTAAGAAAACACCTTCAACATGCTTTTGCGTATGCTCAGCAGAATCTGGAAAAATCTGCAGAGGGTATGAAGACTCAATATGATTTAAAAACAACCAAAAAGGAATACCAAGTAGGAGACAGGGTCTACTTGTACAATTTCCAAAGGAACCAGACCAAAATGGCGAAAATGTTTGCCAAGCTGGCACAGTCCTTTTGAAATTGTAGATAAAATTTCACCTGCTGACTATAGAATCTGCATCCCCAAAGGAGAACTAACAGAAGAGAAATGGGTCCATATTAATCAGTTAAAAAGCTGTCACCCTAGGCACATTTTGCATCAAATTGAGGAGCCAAGAGAAAAAATCAAATAGAGGAGACATCTGAAGTATGAGAATAAGAAAAAGAAGGGCCAGAAGGGAACAGATAGATTTATAGGTATAATTATTTAACAGGGAGTATTTTTTTTTCCTCATTGTCAGGACGAAAGGGATTCCCTAAAATGTCTACCCAAAACCAATAGTTATCTGTGTCTTGTGAGTGAGCATTTGTCTTGTTGTCTGAACTGTCATTATTACAATGTATGTGTGTCCCACTGCTGTCAACCTTCCCAGAGGGCAGTCGGTGGGAAAATGTAGTAACCGGTTCTTTATCTTTTAGATTCATACTGGTTGCACCCTTAAAAGACCACAGAGAACCTCCCCGGGGACCTGGAAAGGAGAAATCGAAGAAAATGTGGGGGTGTCACTCAACACCATAAAGGAAGACCTCAGGGAAAGCTGTGAGTGTTGTCCCACGCTCCAACGAGAGACAGCGAGAGGATCGTGGCATACCGCTCCCTGATGGAGGAAGGACTCCTACCTGGTAAACCCATTTTGCCTTACATGATGAACCCCGTTTTGCCCTACCAATTGACCCCACATTGCCCTACTGTCCCTCGACAAAGTCTCAGAAATGTCGGGTGGGGGGGTTTGTGGGCTACATTGACCCACTCAACAGAATTCTTCTCCATAACCAAGCTGCCCTTCTGCAGTCAACAGCAAAATGGCTGCGCTGGCTCCTTGAGGCACCATTGCATCAAAACTGCACCTTGCAGTCACAAAAGGATGCCTGCACCATCTTGCCAAACACAAAATGGGCGAGTTGGAACAGGGAGCACACAAAGAAAGGTGCCATGGTGTTCTGGAGTGCACCCAAAAGAAGCGAATCAAAGCAGCGCTGCTCTGCTACTTGCAAAAACAAAAAGTTCCCATTGAAAAAGGGAAATATTTACATTTAAAAATGATGCTGCTCTGACGCTATTTTCCTCAGTTTTTCATCAAACTACTGCTATCAATAAAGCTTTGCCATGCCCATCCATACCCCATTGTGCTTCACCATAAGAAAGCATGATCCCTGAATGACAGGCTCTTTCAAGCCAAACCTAAGAAAATAAAAAAAACTTCATTTACAGCTGCACGGGAAACACTTTACTTTTTGAGTTACAAAGTATCAAAGATCAATAATTCAAAGAAACTCCAGCCCTCTGGGCCTATGTCAATTTCAGTGCATCTGGGTTCAAACAAATTGCTGCCTACAAGAAACTAACTATGGCTGCAAAACAATATTGGGAAGTCAGATGGAAAAAACAAATTTGAAAGGATAATTCCAGCTTTCGCCATATGTGTCAAAATGGGCTTTTGCAAACCAAAGAAGAAAATGCCAGTTTTAAAAGTACAAATGTTGAAAACCTATCCTTGCCTAGCAATGTGGAAGGGGATTGTGCTGTGAAATATATATATATATATATATATATATATATATATATATATATATATATATATATATATATATATATATATATATATATGGGAGGTTTAATTCAGCAGGCTTTCTTCTGATTCAGGACAAAAATAAGTAAGATAAGGAATTATAAAGCAGTGGGGGGAAATCAGCCCAAAACAGGTTTCTGCTTGGAGGATGCTAGTAACAGAAGGCCCCTCACAGTAGATTGTCAGACACACAAGTGCTAAGTGCTACCTTGGCAGACTTCAGTCTGGGCTGGGGCTTCTTACAATGGAAATCTGGGACAAAAAGATGTGTAAAAGGAAATCGCACATCCCTGTAACTTCTGCTGGGAGTTTCAGAGCCAACTCAAGAGCAGCCTTGGAAGCTATGCCCATATATGGGGAACAATACTGAACATTTGCTTCCAAAGACTATGTTATTAATAAAACTTGTAAGGATTTTATCTTTGCAACAGGACTTTGCAAAAATGTAAAAAGTTAACAGTTTAAATGTGATTTTATGGGCTTTAATTTAAGACGTCGTACACTTCACTGCCATATTGGGAACGGAAATGGCAAAGAAGGGGATGTTCTGAGGAAAGCTATGCCCATATATGGGGAACAATACTGAACATTTGCTTCCAAAGACTATGTTATTAATAAAACTTGTAAGGATTTTATCTTTGCAACAGGACTTTGCAAAAATGTAAAAAGTTAACAGTTTAAATGTGATTTTATGTGCTTTAATTTAAGACGTCGTACACTTCACTGCCATGTTGGGAACGGAAATGGCAAAGAAGGGGATGTTCTGAGGAAAGTGTACAGGATGCCACTGTAAAATTGAATACTCTAATGCCCAATAATAATCTATACACATGTGTAAAAGTATAGGGGCCGATTCATGGAAGAAATGTGCGCCGAGATTTGTGGCGCAAGTGTGAAAGAGCAAGCGCACGCGTGCGATTCATGGAAGGCCCTGCGCGTGTTTTCCCCAGGATGTGCGCCAAATACGCGGTTGGCGCACACGGGCGCACACGTCACTGCAACATCCCGAATGCTGTGCGCAACGCGCACAGCGAAAGCGCACGTATAGCGCACACACCAAAAAGGGGGCAGAACACGCGGAATGGGGAACAACGCGTGAAAATGAAGACGTAACTGGGGAAGTACTGCTGGGAAATACACGGAACGCCCACACGCACGCGAACAACACATATTCATGGAATCGAATATGGGAAACCCGCGCACGCCAAAAGACACGCACAGGCGTAAACACGTCCGCCACACGAAGGCAGGCGGAAGCGTCCCGCGCAGTATAAAAGTGCGCGCAAACAACAAACACGTATATGCAGCTACGATAAATGTCCCATTTCTCACAGCCCTGATCGTGGGACACTGCAGGAGGAGGAGAATAGCCAGGCCTGCATTTTATTGCCCAGGACCAGCCTTTTTGGGATGCCCGATGACAAGGTCTATGGCAGGTATATGTTTCCACCTCGTATCATCCTAGACCTAGTCACTGAGTGGGAGGATGACCTCACATCACCCACCTTGTGCTCCCAAGCACTGGGCTCCTTGGAAAAGGTGCTCAATGTCCTGCATTTTTTGGCCACTGGGTCATTTCAGCGGACAACTGCCATAGTTGGGGGTATCTCACAGGCCACGCAGTCACGCTGCCTACACCAGGTGTTGGCAATCATGACTGCGCGCCCCTCAGTCCGAAGGTACATATACATGCTCAGAACAACCGCAGAAAGGCAGGCCATGGTCCAGGACATTTACAGGGTGGCACACTTCCCCCAAAGTGCTCGGTGCCATAGATTGCACCCATTTGGCCCTACGTCCACCTAGGGCCACTGAGCACATCTATCGAAAGCGCAAGCACTGGCATTCTATCAACGTACAGGTTGTATGCAATGCCCATGGAATCATCACCTCTGTCTATGCAAACTATCCTAGGTCTACCCATGACAGTTTCATATACAGAATGTCCGCCCTGAGCCGGGACCTGGTAGCTGGGAAGCATGGCGACACATGGCTCATTGGTGAGTACAAATGTCTGTGCAGATGCATGCATGTCACACACAGACAAATACACAAACCTAACTAATGACAACCATCCTCACCTCCCCAGGGGACAGTGCCTACCCTCTGAGCAACCACATGATGACGCCAATACAGAACCCCACCACACCACCCCAGGTAAGATACAACACTGCCCATATTGCAAACAGGGGCATAGTGGAGTGCACATTCGGAGTGCTCAAGTCATGCTTCAGCTCCCTTGACCACTCTGGCGGGCAGCTACTATATGCACCCCCAGTAGTGTGCAGGATCATTGTGGCAGCACGTGTCCTGCACAATGTTGCAACACGGTGGGGTGTACCGGTGGACATGGTGGTGCCCTCACATCCCCAACCACAGGCACAGGCGCTGCTCATGGGAGGGGAAAGGGCATGTGGCGAGGCAGCCCGGACCCATCTTGTGGCCACATTTCTCACCTAAACTCCCACCCCTGCAGAGTGCACACAGGCCTGGCACATACCAGGTGACAATCGATGATGACAAAGACAGTCTACTGTCACAACCTTACCACCCTGAGAATGTTGCCACGGAAGTGCTACATTGTGTGCATCCATAGCTACTTAAACATAACCAATCCTGTGTGACGAAAAGGAACACATGCAAGGTGTATATCACACCACCCCCTGCAAAACAGGCCATGACAATCAGTGGTATGTCACCCAAACCCTCCCAAACCACATCACCCTTGTCGGCCACACCATGACAAGGCATGCAACAGCAAAAGAGCAAGCCAAAAGCACAACACATGACAAATTAGATACAAAGTGACACATGATAAATGGAAAGAGGCCTGAGACAATCACACCTGAAATGTAATGAGATGAAATGACTGACCAACAACCTCCCACACATACAAAGTCATACACAAATCCATGCCACCAGAGGTACCATCAACAAAAGACAGAATGTCTGTTGGCATGCACATTGGCCAATTCAAATCTGAGAATCCCAAACCCGTGTGCTGTGTGTGTCTCCTGCAACACACCGCTCAGCACACAGCACAGAGAGCAGCCATTGTGTTGGGGATACACCTTGAGCATCATATAAAAAGGACAAGCAACAGAAATAACCTACTGACACATGTACACGATCCCCAAATGGTAACTGATCATGCGCTGCAGGGACACAGCATGCCAGAGAAGACAATCTGTGTGAACGTGTGGGCATGGAAGGGTGGTTGTATGTGTGGTGGAGCATTGTGTAAGTGTGTGTGTCAGTAGGGACATGCACTCAATACATGCATGTGAAATCAAGTGACCCTCAGTGTCCTGTACACATCACATGTGAACATTGGCCATGTGTACACCCCAGTATGTCAAACCACAACAATCCCCTCACACCGGAAAAGTAAACCCCACACAGGAACAGCCATTGACCAGCAGAACACATCATGTACATAGTACCCCACAATGAGAATGTCAGAGAGTGCCCAAACACTGTAGCCCAAGCGTACTGTCCGACAACAAAAGGCCCTCCCTCATTTACTCATCACCATGACCTTCAGAAGACATGTGTCTGGGGTCTGTTGGCTTCTTCCTTCTAGTCTACCTGGCTTCAGGATCCCCCTACCCCTTGGTTTCCTTGTTCTACCTTTCGTGTAAATAGGGTCCAGCCCCCTCAGAGGCCACCTTAACTGGTAAAAATACCAAATCGCAGAGAACACCAAGGAGCCAATCCCCCAAACCAGGGAAAAAGCCTGTAGCCACCAAAAACCCCTGGAAGAGTCTCCAGTAGATGCCAAGAACATGTCCAAGCAGAATGATAGAATAACTACCAAGGTAGCACAGTTGAACAATGGTTCGACAGGATGGGTAGCAATTTCAGTACACAATAATCAATGAGGATGCAACAACTGATGGGTAGCGTCACAGCTCTGGTCTCCAGGTGTAGGAGTGGCACAAACCAACCACCTCCTGCGCGGTCTGGGCGCCTGCAAGGTAAAACTTACATAGGCCTCCGAGACCCTGGCGGGGAAAGAGGGTTAGGGATCCATTGGTTGGATAGGCATCGTTATTTAGGATAACCGGAAAGAGGGTCAGGAGAGGGGAGGTGGATGAGCAAGGGAAAGTAGGCAAAAGACAAAATACAACAATTGACAATTACACATACTCAATCAGAGAAACCATGTTCTTCATGCACATTGTACAAAATGGCACAAAGGTGAGCCAAAGAGACACTTATCTCTGGGGTGAGTGCTGGCCTCCTGCCTGCGCACTCTCTGGTCCGATAACAGGAGCAGTTCAATGCTGCAAAGAGAGCGTGAGTTACTATTCTGTGTCTGTTTTCCCCACACACACATAACACCATTCATGCCTTGAACTTAGTGACTCCTCCCCAAACAAGCACTCTTGTCTGCTTCTTCGTTCGTATACTTTTGCTTGCCCCTGTGATGGTTCATACACTGTTAATGCGGTAAGGCAGCCGCACGTGGCCCCGCGGTAAATGGAAGACCATGTGTTAAGAATCACACATGATAGAATGGACCTTGGGTGAGCTATTAGCCGCGTGTGGCGAGGTGCAACTTCAGTACAAGTCGCGTTCTGCCAGCCGTGGATTTATATAGGTAGCGCACATGGCAAATTGCATATGATAATGATATGCACTGCACTTGAGTTTGTGCGTCGCTGGGTGCCACCCCTTGCGCTTTATTAGTTTGTGGCTAGGAACGCTACTGCGCTAATAACTTAGCTTCTATGGAGCAGGGGGGACTCGAGGATATGGGCGACGCCCCCAGTGTTTGCCCCTGACATCTTGGAAAGCTTCTTGGCATTTGCTCCTCAGCGCGGTTTAGCTGTACTGTGCTTATCTTCCCCAACACCTGGCTAAGCTCCCCAGCACTGGCGCTATTTAGCTTGCATGTGCGAGGGGCCTGGAGGAAGGTCGGCTGGGGCGTGACCCCTCGTGCTGCTCACCTTGCTCGGAGCTCCTGGAAACACATCTGCTTCTGTCGGACATCTGAGCACCAGCCCCGTGCTTCTGCTCGCGCGCACATGTGCACGTGTGCCCCAGCCAACGTGGCCAGGGTTTTGTAGTTCTTGGCCCGGTGTCCGCTGAGAAAGGTAGTCTGGAGGCTCCTTTTCCTGCAGAAAGGGCATAAAAGCCTTTAATAAGGCTGGAAAGTGTTCTGTGTGTGTGTCTTTATGCTGCTTGTTACTGGGCCATGTCTGAGACCTACATCTGACCTCCTCCCACACAACCCCAGGTTCTGTGCCCTGACAGGTAGAGCTGGTACTTGAGTAGAAAATAACCAAAGAGGCTGGCACAACTGGATGGTTGAGCTGAAACCCAATCAATCCTTGATAGTGTGAACGAAGAAAGGCAGAGACAGCACAAGTCTGGAAAGTCACAGAGAATGCGAGATAGCCGGAAACAGCTGACAGCAAGTTAAGAGCCACAACAGTTGCATAGCATTGGTAAAAGCCAACAGTCAACATAAAGGCATGGATGTAATAGATGAAAGACAGGAGGAGAGACAGAGAGATGCTGTTGAACAGAAGTGTACTGAGGCAAACCGAGGCAGTGTAAGAGTATGTGGAAATAACTGCCCGAGAGACGGGCGGAGAGATGTGCAACAAGGACAGTAGCAGGAAGAAGAACAGGGACTAAAGGCACCAGAGTGTGAAAAACAAGTAAAAGAGCTGTAGTCCAGTAGGAAAATTCCGCCGTCAGGCAGCATCAAAGACCAAGAGGGAAGACAGACACAACGTGCCGTCCAAACGGAACGGAGCGTAGTGGTAGTATAGGCAGATATCTCAGGTGAGGACTGGACCGTGAGTTGTGCCTCTTAGGTCACATTCCTAATGCATCCTCCTCTGCCACAATTCCCAGGGGCTGAACTCAACACGTACCAACTTGACATTGTCACCCCCCGGCCCCCTCCCACTATCAGTGTAACTTTGACAGCTAAAGGGTGCAGGCTACCGTCTACAGCATGAAGTGCATCAAGCATGTATACAGGCAAGAAATGAACATACATCACAATCAACATCAATAAGTGGACAGTTCAATAATGTACTCACCAAAATTGATTGCAGACATGCCGTGGAGAAAACATCCATAATCCCCACTAGGGGTGTTAACACAAGTAGTACAGCAGCAGACAGGCCACAGATATGACGAAAGTCCAATGCCCTTGAGTAAATGGTTGTTACACCGAACCATCCTTGTGAGCCCATGGATAGGGGAAGCAGGAGTGGCATATGTGTCAGGACCCCAAGCCGCAAACACATACACGAGACAAGCTTCAATGGGCCCAGCTGGAACAGACAGTGGATGCTTTCAAAAGCCACAAAGCACCACACCGTCACATGAATGCACAATAGACAAACAAGATTAAACTAATTTAACTAATTAAACAAAAAAAATGAAAAATTGCCACATACGACCCAGGGGGGTGGGGGGATTCAGGGTACTTCTCAACACCCACATGCGATGATGTTGAGATAAAAAAAACTCCATGGGCTCAACGCCTGCACGGCCCGACCTGTGTGAGAGATAAGTCGTCGTCCTCCTCACTCTCTGGATGGAAAGCAAAAGGTGGACGTGGCACAGTACCCTGACCATGCCTGTGCGCAGCTTGCCCCTCATCGGCAGCAAGTCTGTGGGACTGGTAAGCCTGGTCCTGTGCGGCGATGACACGTAGGTCAGCATGCAGCACCTCACGTGATACGCGTGCTTCCTCTTGCAAGGTAGCACGTGTAACACATTGTACTTCCTGCATGGCCTCGCATGACATCTGGAGCACCTCCCGGCATGCACATAGCTCAGCTGAGATGGTATTCTCAAGCTGCTCCAACCTCTCCTCTGTCCGCTGCCTCTGGGACATGTTGAGCACACCCAGAGTAGATCTGAGGGATTTATGGTCATCCCTCAGGGTCTCCCTGTATGTGTTACGCTCACCTGGCTCCCACAGAGGCGTCGATCGGAACTAGACAGCTGCGGTCTCCACCAATGTGACGCGTAGGGCCGAGATGACAGACTGGACTGGCCCACCTAGCTTCCTTTGCTTGGCCTTTAGGAATATTCTTCTGCAAATGGACAAAGGGAATTAACCACCCGTGGAGTTGAGCCTAAATCCCCCCACCCCCGCTGTTCTCCCCAAAGATCGCCTTTGATGTCCCCTCTTATAGTCTCACCTGATGGTTTGAAAAGATGAGCTCTCCATCCTGCATTGAGCGCAGGGGCGCGTTGATAACCAGTTGCTTCACTGGCTCGAAGGAATTGGTGAGTTCCAGAACAATATTGACTCCGAGATTCCCGGCAAGACGCCGTAAGTATAAACTTCGTAAGAGTTCAAATGCCTGACTTTCACTCTTGTCCGATTCCTTGCAGGTTGCAGCTTGACCCTTATGAAGAGTTCCTCGTGGCAACCGGTAGTATTCTGGTAAGGATTTGTATTTTCCAACACAGTTCGATAAAATAAAGTCAATATGTAACCTGTTGCTTTCTCCTTTATTCAGGCGCTGAGAGAAAGTATTGGGGAATAATACCTCCGGTGGTAAAATCAGGTAAGTCTATTGTGGTGAGGAGGGTTCCCTTTGTTAGTCCCTTTGTTTCACCTTGCTGTCCTTTTGTTTCCCCTTAGGGGCCGGGGTTCGGCGAAGATCCGCCGACCCGAGAAGAGGAATAGTACCCCCGGTGGTAAAATCAGGTAAGTCTATGGGGGGGTAACTAATATTCCTCTGTGTATTCCCTTAGCTAACCTTGCTGTTCTTGTCTTCTCCTTAGATGCCAGAGTGCGGCGGGAACATGCAGGAGGATGCGGTGGAATGTGAAGATGCTGCGAAGGCCAGTGAGTTCAGCGTGGCGCTGCAGCAGGCGAGGCAACGCGCATAAAATAACTTCTTTCTTCCAGCTCGAAGGCGCGATGGATCGGGAATTCAGGTATGGATTAAAGGTATTGCTCTTGTTCTAACCTTTTCTCCTTATTTCTCCCTTTTTCTAGGAGCTCCAAACTCAAGGCGGGCGTGGCAGAAGGCTGGATGCAGACTTGCAGGCACGGTGAGCGTTACGCTGCTGGATGCAGAATAACGCGAAGTGTGTGCTGCTCTTCGGGTGTGGTTTAAATAGCCTCCAAAGTAGTCCCAGGTAAGTATTCCTCCCCAGCCCCACCTGAGTAAAATATAGTCCCTCAGTAAACTATCCCTTCCAAGCCTCTTTTGGCTTGGAGCTCTTGCAGCATGGTCTGCATCAGGTAACTTTGCAGCATGGTCTGCATCAGGTAATTTTTAATCTATGAGCCTGGCGCCAGGACTGACTTTCCATATGAGCCTGGCACCATAGGAGCTATGACTGGACCCAAATAGCCCCTAGCAGGGGTTGTTGGGCTTGCTTAGGATAACTTGATGCCTGCTTCTGGGGTTGCTGGACGTGGTCTGGGTCCCCGGGGGTAGGCATCATGACAGCACTCCCCCCCAAGGCCCCTCCTAAAGTCGTTCTTCCCTGTGGTTTCGGTTTGTCTGGGAAATTTCGGTGGAATTTTTTCACCAATCGTGGTGCATGAACATGGTCACTAGGTTCCCATGACCTTTCCTGTGGTCCGTAACCTTTCCAGTCGATTAAGTAAAAGAGTTTTGACTTTATCAGCTTGGAGTCCAGGATGTTCTTAACTTCAAATTCGGGTTCTCCGTCTACAAGGATAGGGTCTGGTGGCTTGGTTAGTCTTGTCCCTGGTTGCACTGGCTTCAAAAGTGACACATGAAAGACGGGGTGAATTTGCATATTAGCAGGTAAGTCCAACTTGACAGCCACCGGGTTGATAATGGCCTTAATAGAGTAAGGTCCCATATATCTGGGAATGAAAGGGCCGTGTTCCCTTTAGAGGTATATGTTTTGTGGCTAACCATACTTGGTCCCCTATCTGGTATTGTGGAGTATCACTTCTATGCCGATCAGCATCTTTCTTGTATTTTTCTTTCGCCTGTTTTAAATGTGTAGTTGCTTCCTTAAAGGTTTGTGTAATCGTAGCGTGCAGATGGTCCACTGCGGGCATTTCTAAGTGTTGGGGTGAGTCAAGGTCTGAGGTTCGAGGATGGTGCCCATATAAGGTATAAACCGGGCTTTGTCCAGTTCAGGAGTGTACTGAATTATTGTATGCATATTCGGCGATCCAAAGAATGTCTTTCCAATTACTCTCAGTCTGATGTAACATACAACGCAGGTATTGTTCGAGAGTCTGGTTGGTCCTCTCCGTTTGACCATCGGTCTGGGGGTGGTGACTGGTCGATAACCTCACATCGATTTGCGCCAATTGACAGCATTTCTTCCAAAAATGTGAAATGAATTGACTGTCCCGGTCAGAGACCAATATGGATGGAAATCTGTGTATGCAAACAATGTTTTCGAGGTACTCCTTGGCCAGGATTGAAGCTGAAGGTAATCCCTTTAAAGGAATAAAGTGGGCCATCTTGGAAAAAAGATCCACAATAACTAGAATGGTGTTAAATCCATTGCATGGGGGTAGATCAGTAATAAAGTCTAACGATAAGGTGTGCCAAGGTGTAGGCGGAATGTCTAAAGGTTGTAAGAGTCCAGCTGTTTTTTTCTTTTGACTTTTGTTTTGGGCGCAAATGCCACAAGACATCACAAATGATTTAATATCCTTTCGCCAGGTGGGCCACCAGAATTGTCTTTTAATTTTAGCTTCAGTTTTTGCAATACCTGGTTGCCCCTCCATTAGGGTATCATAATAACGGGAAATGACTAGCTCTTGTAGTTCCTTGTGTGGCAGAAATAGCCACCATTGGTAGTAAGGCAGATCATTGGTGACAGAGTAGTCCGGGCCTTTTTTTACCCAGTCCTGCAGGGCTGTAGGATCAAAGAGTTGCTGGATCTTTAACTGAATGTCCTCTAGTGTCTGTAGAGTAGTCATGCCAAGAATTCTTTGTTCGGAAATTATAGGTACTGGTTCTGGGTTCACTTCTGCCTCTCCCATCCCTATTCGGGATAAGGCGTCTGCTTTACCATTCTTACAACCTGGTCGATTGGTTATTACGAAATCAAACTCGGCAAAGAACAATGCCCATCGGAGTTGACGTGACGATTGGGCCTTGGCTGTCTTTAAATACTGTAAGTTCCGATGATCGGTGATCACAGTAATGGTGTGCCTGGCACCGAGAAGATAGTGCCGCCAAGCCTTGAAGGCGGATTTAATGGCTAATAACTTCTTGTCAGTAACCGCATAGTTTAACTCGGGTGCCGAGAACTTTCTGGACCAAAATGGATGAAGCTGGCCAGTTTCAGGGTCCTTTTGAGACAGGACAGCTCGCATGGCTAGACTGGATGCATCGGTTTCCACTATGTATGGAAGTTCAAGGCGCGGGTGCTTTAATACAGGTGCAGACGTGAATTTCGCTTTCAGCTCTTGGAAGGCATTTTCAGCTTCTTCAGTCCACATAAAGCGTTTATTTTTTCGCAAGAGTGCTGTGATGGCATGTACAACACGTGAAAAATCCGGGATGAATCTGCAGTAGAAATTGGCAAAGCCGAGCATGCTTTGTACTCCTTTAACTGAACTTGGTGATGGCCACTTAAGGATTGCGTCCACCTTTCGTGAGTCCATTTGGACTCCCTTTGGGGTCAGGATAAACCCAAGGAATTCAACTTCTGTGGCATGAAAAACGCATTTTTCCAGTTTTGCATATAGTTTGTGCTGGCGCAATTTCTCAAGGAATGCTCGGACGTGCTTCACATGGTCAGATTCTTAAGAGGAGTGTACTAGAATATCATCGATATACGACAACACAAACGTCAATGAGTTCACGACGGACATCGTTCATGAAGTATTGGAAGGCTGCTGGTGCATTGCACAACCCGAAAGGCATCACCTGGTATTCGAATAACCCATACTTAGTGCGGAAAGCAGTCTTCCATTTGTCGCCATTTGTCGCCTTCTTTTACACGTACCAGATGGTATGCCCCCCGGAGATCTAATTTAGTGTATATACAAGCGTCCTTCACTTGGTCTAGTAGTTCAGGGATCAGAGGCAATGGGTATCGGTTCTTAACAGTTATCTGGTTCAATGCGCGGTAGTCTATGCACGTTGTGAGGTCACCTTCCTTTTTGGGCACATAGAACAAAGCTGAAGATGCAGGGGACTTGGATGGGCGAATGAAGCCATTGGCAAGGTACTGGTCTAAATATTGTCGTAGGTGAAGGTTCTCAGGTTCCGTAAGGGCATAGATCCTGCTACAAGGGGGTTGTGCACCGGGTATGAGATCGATTTGACAATCGTACGATCTGTGAGGAGGTAAGGTGTTTGCCTGTTCTTTTTGGAAGACATCCTGGAATTCTTGGTATTCTGGAGGTCGTTGCATGACTGCTCTGGTTACTGTGGCCAGGCCTGCGTTCTGACTTTTCTTTGGGTAACAGGTTTGTGCACAATCCAGGAAGGTTATTCTCTTCTCTCGCCAATCAATACAAAGATTATGTGTTTCCAACCAAGGTATCCACAGTATTATTTGTAACTGTGGGGCTTTGATTAGATCAAACACAATAGTCTCTCGATGCCCACCCTGACCCAATAGTGTCATCTCTGCGGTGGAATGAGTTACAGGCCCAGAGGCAATTTCAGTTCCATCGACTGTGGTGATGACATCTGAGGTGGTTTTTCGGCAGAGAGGTAGATTCATCCTGGAAGCCAATTCACAGTCCACATAGTTTCCTATGGCCCCGCTATCAATGTATGCCCTTACTGCGTGCATACGCGATGGCTGCCCTGGATCTACGAGGACCATTGGTATGACGAAATGCGAGGTCTGAGTATCCTTCTTCAAGCTCAGCAAGCGGACCTCTACGCTTGTCGGGCGTGGTCGTTTCCCGAGTCTGACTCCATATGGCTTTTATCAGCAGCTCCTACCACCTTCTTGGGTGTTTTTACAGGGCAATCCCGTAGAAAATGCCCAGAAGTTCCACAATATAGACACAATTGCATTTGCCGTCTCCTTTCTCTTTCCTTCTGGGTTAAGGATCCTTTAACCCCTCCGATTTGCATGGGTTCTGAAGCATCTGCTCCTTTAGGGTTAGCGTGGGTTTTGACCAACACCCGATTCTCAAACTTGGCTCGATCAGCCTTTCTGTTCTGAAGTCTGTGATCTAACTGGACCACTAAGTCTATATATTCAGCGCAGTCTTGAGGTGGGTTCACGACTTGAGCCAAGACATCCTTGAGTTCTCCTCGAAGCCCTCGATGAAATAACGTGATTCGTTTTACCTCAGGCCATCCAGTTTCCACTATGAACCTATTAAAAGTTGCGATGTAGGATAGAAGGTCCTGGTTACCCTGTCGTAGGGACAAAGGTTTGTTATCCAGGGCCTGTCCTTGGGAGTGCCGGGCAAATAGTCTTTCCATGCTCGTTTGAAAGCCCTGAAAATCCCGAAGAATTGCGTCATCCTGAGTAACTAGTGGAATTGACCAATCAGCTGCACTGGCGCTGAGATATGACAATACAAAGGCTACCTTGGCTTGATCATTTGTGAAGGCATCAGGTCTGCATAAAAAGTGCAAGCGGCATTGGTTCATAAACACGGCAAACCTTTTGGGATCTCCGGCAAAGTGTTCGGGTGGAGCTAATGGAATATTTCCTGGTAGGTTTATTTGCACAGGATTACTCGATAACACAGGAGCTGGATTTCCCCCGGAACCAGGTAGGGGTGCTTGTCCAGCCTGGCTTTGCAATAGTTGCCTAGCAAGGTCATCAGTTTGCTCCTTTGACAAAATCAGTTCTCTCCTAAGAGTATTGGTTTCTTGACGGGCGGAATGCACTTCAGCCCTTAGTTCCCCTAGTAATTGGGCCAATTGGTCAGTCTCTGAGGTATCCATAGCGCCCGGGTGGGAATTTGTGGGTAGTCTTCACGTTCTGTTACGCTCACCTGGCTCCCACAGAGGCGTCGATCGGAACTGGACAGCTGCGGTCTCCACCAAGGTGATGCGTAGGGCCGAGATGACGGACTGGACTGGCCCACCTAGCTTCGTTTGCTTGGCCCGTAGGAATATTCTTCTGCAAATGGACAAAGGGAATTAACCACCCGTGGAGTTGAGCGTAAATCCCCCCACTCCCGCTGTTCTCCCCACAGATCGTCTTTGATGTCCCCTCTTATAGTCTCACCTGATGGTTTGAAAAGATGAGCTCTCCATCCTGCATTGAGCGCAGGGGCGCGTTGATAACCGGTTGCTTCACTTGCTCAAAGGAATTGGTGAGTTCCAGAACAATATTGACTCAGAGATTCCCGGCAAGACGCCATAAGTATAAAGTTCGTAAGAGTTCAAATGCCTGACTTTCACTCTTGTCCGATTCCTTGCAGGTTGCAGCTTGACCCTAATGAAGAGTTCCTTGTGGCAACCGGTAGTATTCTGGTAAGGATTTGTATTTTCCAACACAGTTCGATAAAATAAATTCAATATGTAACCTGTTGCTTTCTCCCTTATTCAGGCGCTGAGAGAAAGTATGAAGTCTTGGGGAATAATACCTCTGGAGGTAAAATCAGGTAAGTCTATTGTAGTGAGGAGGGTTCCCTTTGTTAGTCCCTTTGTTTCACCTTGCTGTCCTTTTGTTTCCCCTTAGGGCCGGGGTTCGGCGAAGATGCAGTGGAAGCTGCGCCTACCCGTGAAGAGGAATAGTACCCCCGGTGGTAAAATCAGGTAAGTCTATGGGGGGGTAACTAATATTCCTCTGTGTATTCCCTTAGCTCACCTTGCTGTTCTTGTCTTCTCCTTAGGTGCCAGAGTGCAGCGGGAAGATGCAGGAGGATGCGGTGGAATGTGAAGATGCTGCGAAGGCCGGTGAGTTCAGCGCGGCGCTGCAGCAGGTGAGGCAACGCGCATAAAATAACTTCTTTCTTCCAGCTCGAAGGCGCGATGGATCGGGAATTCAGGTAAGGATTAAAGGTATTGCTCTTGTTCTAACCTTTTCTCCTTCTTTCTCCCTTTTTCTAGGAGCTCCAAACTCGGGGCGGGCGTGGCAGAAGGCTGGATGCAGACTTGCAGGCACGGTGAGCGTTACGCTGCTGAATGCAGAATAACACGAAGAGTGTGCTGCTCTTCGGGTGTGGTTTAAATAGCCTCCAAAGTAGTCCCAGGTAAGTATTCCTCCACAGCCCCGCCCGAGTAAAAAATAGTCCCTACGTAAAGTAGTCCCTTCCAAGCCTCTTTTGGCTTGGAGCTCTTGCAGCATGGTCTGCATCAGGTAAGTTTGCAGCATGGTCTGCATCAGGTAAGTTTTAATCTATGAGCCTGGCGCCTCTGGCGCCAGGACTGACTCTCCATATGAGCCTGGCACCATAGGCGCCAAGACTGGACCCAAATAGCCCCTAGCAGGGGTTGTTGGGCTTGCTTAGGATAACTTGATGCCTGCTTTCGGGGTTGCTGGACGTGGTCTGGGTCCCCGGGGGTAGGCATCATGACAGTATGCCTCTGTGTGAGCAGCAAGTGCTTGACGCAGAGACACCATTTCAGCCCAGCGTCCTCTGTCTGAGGCCACCATGCCCAGCCTGAGTGAGCGGGCCATGGACTGTGCTGCCAGCTGCTGGAGCTCCACCTGCCTAGCAGGGGGGAGCACGGATTGGGCCACACGTTCCATGCTCTGAGTGATCTTATCAATTGCTGACCCCTGTTGTTCTGAATTGGTACACATGGATTGCTCCCACTCAGTATACCCCGGTGGCGCACGGCTACTGCGTTGCCGGGCTCGACACCCGCGGGGCCCAAGGAGCCGTAGTCCTTGCTGGGTTGGCACCGCCCGCTGCTGCAGGACTACATCCCTCCGTTGACGTGATGCCCCAGGCACATCAACAACTTGTGTGGAGTGTGACCGTGCGTCCCGATCCACCACAGGCGGAGGTTCCAACACCGTCTGGCCCCTCAGTGCAGGTGTCGCAGACAGAAGGTCATCCACATCAGAATCACTCACCGTCGACAAATGGACATGACGCGCATCCAACTCAACATTGTTGTCAGAGTGATCATCCGAGCTAGACTCATTGCCAGCCCTGGACACGATGGTCTGGAGCACAAGTGGGTTCTTGTGGCCTACCACCCCACGACCCCCACTTGTGCCGGGTTGCTGATGTAATAGCAAGCCTGTGTCAGGATTGACATCACCATCCTCTGGCTCCATTGCGTCATCATCTGTAATGTGGAAAAAACAAACAGGAGTACACATGTCAGAAGCACATAACCCACACACACATAGACATCACATCGACAGCCAACACATGAAGCAGACATGTCACACAAATGAAATTCCGGCATGCATCCAGTGGCATTGATATGCAAACACATCCCAAAAGCAGAAATGAATGTGTGTAAATAGCAAAGCCTACACTTGTACAGAATGTAGTATATCACCTCCATCACACACCACCTCTATCAGGCACATGTTACAGGCAGAAATGACATATGGTAACAAAGAGATGGCACATACCATAAGCATGTCTGAACTGCAAAATGGCCACAGCTGCAAGTGAATCCAAACACACCATGACACACGTAATATGCATGTACATATGCATCACTAAACCATCATCACCAATATAGCTTCATCCATCTGCAGCTAGGCCCGTACCGGGCGTCATGGGCCATGTAGACATAGTGAATGTCCCGAGCAAAGTGAGGGCCTGCAACCAGGCATGAGGGACCATAACGCCCAGTACGGTCTGAGCTGCCGGCCATGAAGCCTCCAGAACACCCCTCGGGGCCTGATTGAGCACATTGTGCATTGATTGTGCCCTAAAACGTTATTCAGTGTGTCAAATCATCACGGCCAGGCCCCACCAGATCAGCTAAGTGGGCCTGGGCGTACACATACTGCACCACAGTGCACCTTCAGGATTGTGCCAGTTGAACATAACGGGCGGAATGCTGAAATCGCAGCAGCATTAACGATAAACAACTACATTTTAGTCATTCAACAAAAAAGCTGCGGAGAACACATGTGTAAATGAACACCTTCACACACACATAAATGAGTAGCTGCAATGTTGCACTACACAATGTTGAAGCTGCTTGCATATGTACATGTGAAAGTGTTCAAGAACACCCGTGTTCAGATACACCCGTATGGTGATTATGAACAGCAACCTATACAGCAAAGCAAGCAGCTACAACGCTGCTTGCTTCGATGTATGTGAAAATGTACACATACACACGTGAAGGTAGCTCTACAGTCATTACAAGCCGATTGGCAGGCTATAATCAATCTGCTGCCTATACCAGTTGGTATAGGCCGCAGATGACCAATCAACTTTGCTAAACACCCACTAGGGTGTTCCAATACTGAGTACATGTGTCACAGGATGCACCTGTGCCCGTGCCTTTCATGACAGTGAAGGGATGACAATCTGACCATACATGCCAGGTCACTTTGACATTGCAGCAGTGAGTAGGCATGTAGAACGGTGTAACATGGCTCAGCAGTGGGTTGGTGCAGTGCAGAACATGTGTACGTTACCGACTATCTACATCAACAAGTACATTATGATGTCAATCTATAAACATGAAGGCAGTGTAAGGGCAAGTTCAGGCATCACGTGCAATGTGCATGTAATGGGTTACATGGCTACAGGCAGCCCCCTCCCCTTAGTGAAAATGCAGGGAGGCATTGCATGGCAGTGAAAGGTTGACCAGAGAACTGTGTATTGGCAGACAGTGTTGACTAGTGTCAATTGCATCATCTGAGCCAACTGACAACACACAGATGAGCATGGGACAGTAAGCAGGACACATGATGAACCCTCACTAGTACACCCATTTGTGCAGAAGGCACTACACCAGTTGAACAGAGTCAGGGGGCCTGAAACAGGGTGAGGCCTGTGCCCCACACAGACTATGACACCCTAAACATGTGCATGATGCAGGACTGAGCCAGAGTGGGACACATAGAGGCATGCATGTAATGCACATGGAGCATGAATGGGCACTCATGTCCCTGCGGAGCATCTGCCATCTGCACAGTCCGAGTGAGACACCCTGCATCAAGGACAAAGGATGTACCCCACAGTATGTGTCTGGCAGGTTGGCAGTGGGAAGTGTGCATGTACACAGGAGTGTTGAACAGG
This sequence comes from Ambystoma mexicanum, assembly GCF_040938575.1. Classification (NCBI taxonomy): domain Eukaryota; kingdom Metazoa; phylum Chordata; class Amphibia; order Caudata; family Ambystomatidae; genus Ambystoma; species Ambystoma mexicanum. The sequence continues at coordinate 869,916,856 of NC_090937.1, forward strand.
CCATTGCAGTAGTCCAACATGATACCCACCAGTGCCATGGTGAAATTGGGGTACAGGGGGGTGGAGGGGCAAGGGAGCATGCCTACGTGGAGTACCCGCATGCAGGCAGAACACACATGCAAGTCAGTCATGCGATGACATAGTCCGAGTGCTGAGTGGAAAGACACCCCAGGCTACATGCAGAAGGGCCAGTGAGCTGGAACATGGACCGGAGGGGCAGCCGGGTGACTAGCATGTTAGTAGGATGCAAGTGTGGTGATGAGGACAGTCCCCGTCTGCTCTACATGTCCAGCATGCTGCACAGCAGGCACACATCAGTGAAGCATTGCATGACTCGCACATTAGAACTATGCACACATAACATGTAGTGGCAGTCAAGCACAACACATCACACAAGCAAACCACACATGGGCTGGACAAACACGCAACAACACTCACTGGACGGGGCATCAAAATCCAGCATCTCTCCCACTCCTTCGTACAATTCTGCCGGTATGAACTCTGCAGCGATCAACTTGTGCGAAGTGAGATCTTCCTCCTCAGGTGGTGGCCCAATGCCAGTCACCCGAGTCATGGCATAATTGGAGGCACGCTTTAGCTTAGCACAGCGTTGGAGGTCCTCCCAACGCTTTTTCCACTCCTGAGCTGTGCGCACCTGATGTCCGTATGCACTGACACACTCCGCAACATGCTTCCAGTGGTGCAAATGCCGGGCAGCCGTAGTGTGACAATTTGGGCCCGCTAGCATATCACGGTCGTGTCCCGACACATAGCCCGCAAGGAATTCCAGTTCCTGCTTGCAGAAAGGCTTCTTCCTGGACGTGCCGGAGGCTGGAGCCGTGTCTGGGACTTGTGCAGGTTCAACCTTCCTCCTCTTGGGCAGTGATCCAGAACCTGACTGGCAAATGCTGCCCTGATCAGTAGGGGCAGTGGCGCTGGTGGATTGAACCAAGGGAGTGGCAGGTGGAACTAGGACGGAAGCCCTGATTTGTGTCAGTGGTTGCTGGGTGCCCTTGACTAGACCCTGCGCAGCAACATCCGCTGTGCCAATGTCATTGACTGAGACTGTCCTGGATGGTAGACTCACAGCCGGGGTGGTGTCGGCTGCATCTGCCCATGCAGTTGCCAACACCCGGCCGTTCGGGGCAGCAGATGACAATACTGCCCCAGGGACATGTGCCTTGGTCAGGGCAGCCCTGTGTGCACTTACCGTGTGCCTCCCGACCACCTGGAAATCACCCTGGGACTCTTCAGGTGCCAAAGCAGCATGTGCTGGCCGACCCTGAGCCTGGGTGGTAGTGGCCACAGCTGCACCTGCAGCTACCACTACCCTTGGGCCCGTGGCAGTCGATGAAACAGACTGCCGGGTCACATGGGCACCAGTGCCAGATGCAAGAGCTGCATCTCCCGGAACCACAGGGGGTGGTGGCATGACTGCACCAACACGTGGCAGAACATCATGTCGAAGTGGCGCACCCCTGCCTCTTTCCCCTCTGCAGCCACCCTGGACCCCCTGGAGTCCCCCTACTCCCTGGTCACCCCAGCCACGTCCCTGACGACGCCCGCCACGTGGAGGACGCCCAGCTGATGCGCCCCTCACCTTTCGTGGCCTCCCAACCATGGCACAGATGTAGTAGTGCCAATGGGAGGTGTACACGACAATTGTCCTGGGCAATTGGGGTCAAGGGGGAGGGGTACTAGATGTTAACAGCACCCCTGTGCACCTGCAAGGCTGTATCTGACCCCAGTGAAAAAATGACGGGTCACGCAATGCTCAGGCACCCCAAAACTGCAGTAAAACCGTGCACGCAACCCCCGGTAGCCCACGTGTGTGGGATTAACCACCCGCAGTACGCAGTGGCACCCAGGGACACGAAAAACATGTACGCGTGGGACACACAGGCTACTACGACCTAGAAAACGGGTAAGCGATACACAGGGGGACCCGCAGTGGGAAAAATAGCATGCGCGACTCACCGTCTGTCTAGCGTGGTAATGAAAAACATGCGTAGGCAAGACCCCCGCCAAAAGAAGAGATACGTCCTTGATCCGCTGTGAAGTAGTGATGGCACGTGAAACAACCAGAAGTAGCAACACAAACGTCGGTCTCCACGAAAAGCACGTACAGCGAACTGCTGGGCCCCGCTCACCTTTAACCAGTGTTGAGGGAAATGCCTGTGCGCGCCACGTCACTTACGCGCTTAGGCCCTTTCCTCGAATTACACGCATTAACACACGGACGTGCTGTTTTTTTCACGTGCTGAATCACTATGCTCCCATGCCGAGGGAAACGCCTGCGCATGTTATGTCACATACGCACTTACGCGCTAAGGGCCTTTCCTCAAATTACACACTGACGTGCTGTTTTTTCACGTGCCAAATCACTCCGTATCAAGCTGGCCACATGACAACACATGGAAGACCATGCTCCTGCCCAGAAGGCCATTTTCCTGCCCCCCCCAGAGCCCAGAGCTGACTCCCACCTGCCATCTGCTGCTGCCTGCAGGCCACGTGCCCTGCTATTTGGTGCCTGCACGTCAGCCATCTGCAGGGGTCCAGTTGCTGTGACCACCCCTGCTGGAACAGAAGACTCCAAACTGCAGTTCCATCGCTCCACAGCCCAGCACCAGGACCCAGTTGCCCACCCACACCTGCCTCGGGGGTTGCCATGTCGGGGGAAACACCATCTGAGACCACTGGCAACCCCCAGCCAGAGAGGCAGAGGGCTGCCAGCTTCACAGCAGGAGAAGTTGGCATCTTGGTGGAACAAGTTCTGGTACATTATGATGCCCTCTTCGGAAGAACACGCGCCAACAAGGATGGACGGGAGAGGATCTGGACGGACATCGTGGTTGCCATCAATGCAGAGGGGGTGGCAACCTGCGACCTACCACACGTCCGTAAGCGCTGGGAGGACGTCAGGTCCAGGACCCTCAGGAAGGCCCGGCACCTCTTGGAAGCAGCGGATGCAGTGAGGTGCCGGGTCTACCTTACCACCGACGACATGAGGGTCCTGGAACGCATTAACCCAGCGCTTCACCGCCAGGTCCTCGAGAGGGAGACCCGTCCGGAGTCAAGTGGTAAGTGTCCATGGGTACTTATTGGACGCAGTGCATGTTGAGGTGTGCCAGGAGTGTGCAGCTTGGACATATGTCTGAAAAGGGCCATGTGTGGATGTGTTTCTGCAGGGACATGACCGTGCTGCATGTGAGTCCAGTCATGTGTGATGCACATCAATGGTGTATGTGTTCCAAAGCATGATGCACAACTGCATGTGGAGATGCACACATTTTAGCATTTCTGTGTATGTACTATTGCATGGTTGGGGTGTGACACATGGATGCTGGTTCCACCTTCATGTACGTGCACGGCATAGATGTGCGTGTGTGTGTTTGACATGTGTGCGACTGTGAAACGCCATGGATGCATGTGACACAGACATGTAGAAACCCGATTGGCAGATGTGACATAGTTGCCGATGATTGCACTGTGACAGATGGTGGAGATGTACAGATGCATGTCTGTCTGGTGGCGTGTGTGCATGTGTTCGGCACTCCCCATGTTGCTTTTGACGTCATGCCAACCTTCGGATGTTCATGCTGTTGTGTGTGTATGGATGCTGCTGCTTGCTGCACGATTCATGTTAATTTGTGCATGTGTGTGGGTTCAAATGATATGAGTGTTGGGGAGTGTAATGCCATCTGTGAAGTTTGACATTGCCACTCATGTGCAACTGTCATGTGTGAATCCGACCATTGTACAGTGCCCTGATGCCTGTGTTCTGTCTCTCCCTGTCTGCAGCGTCGACTGATGAAGAGGGGAGAGACGGTGCTGTGGAGCACAGAGGCAGGGATCCCACCGCCAGCCAGAGACGCAAGGCCCAGCTCTCCTCCCGCATATTGATCTCTTCCAGGAGTGAGGAGTCTGGTGCCACGTCTATGGCCGCAGCTGCCGAGGGAAGGTCCAAGAGGCGGAGTTTGGAGGTGGACTCCTCTGCAGCAGTAGGGCCAGCTGAGCCCCCACAGAGGCCTATGGAGGAAGATGGCACAGAGTCATCCAGGTTGGTGGGGGGTTCGGTTGAGGAGGAGGCCGTGGAAGGGCTACGCACAGGGCCTGGAGGGGGGATTCCACTGGTGCTAGTGGTGCAGTACAGGGGCAGGAGGCAGCACAGGCCGCCGCAGAGGTGCCTGTGTGTAATCCTGTCCCCGATACTGTGACTGCATCATCCAGCACCAGCAGGGATGCCTCCATCCAGACCCGTTTTCAGGGAGGGGATGCGCATACAACAACTGGCCTTCCTCTCCCTGCGGATGTTGCAATCCGTGACCGTATTGAGCCTGTCCTAGTTGGGATGGCGTTGCGCCAACGTGGTATTCGGGATGACGTGCAGGGTTCTCGTCTGGACAATGCATGTCATTTTGAATACCTCATTGGCCGCGTCAACCTACTTGGACAGGTCGTACATACGTGTGCTGGATATTCTTGCAACCCCCACCTCAACTGAACCCCCTATGTGCCAGTCGTCCTCCGTGCCATCCCGCCCAAGTATCACCTGGGCCCCCTGTGGAGCTGCCCCTGAGCCAGCCGCCAGGCTGGTACAAGAGACATCCCTGCCAGAGTCGGGAGTCGTAGGTCCAGAAGGGGTGGCCACCCCACCAACTGGACCCCAGCAGATGGAGGACGTGCAGGCATCATCAAGCAGGGCATGTGCACGGCGGCACCAGAGGATTCCATCAGTCTGCAGGCCATCGTGGTGCCAGAGGCAGTTGCATTGGAGGGAGCAGCAGGCTCAGCGTGGGAGCGATGATGGCTCGGGGCCTTCAACATCCCAGGGGCAGGCATCGGCCAGCGGGCAGGAGAGTGTCTTACGTGTGGCAGCAGTTGGCCCAGCAGATAGATGCGGAGCGGCGGCGGGCGGAGGAGGCACGGCTCACAATGGTCAGGGTGGAGAACTCCATGCGCCGGGTGTTGAGGCGGGCTGAGTGCCTCGAGGCAACTCGCAGGGAGTTGGAGGAGGCCATAGCTGCATCCCTGCGAGACCTCGGGGCGAGGGAAGAGGCCCGCCTCGAGGACATTGAAGTGGAGTTTGATGATGCCCTGGCCCGGGACATCAATGAGTGAGCCGTCGCACTAGCCCGCCGCCTTTTTATATAGTTATTTAGATTTAGGTTTCATTTGGTTTTTATTTTTATTTGGAGTCCACGGACTTTGCTCCACCTTTTGTATATAGTTGTATTTTACATAGAGTTTTAGGTAGGTTTCCTTTTGTTTTGGGATCATGGACCCTTCACACTTTCATTATAAATAGTTCCGGACATGTAAATGCTCTTATTTTTATTTCCATCTCAATGTAATGGGATGTAATGGTTTTTTATGCTTTTCATTTTTGGATTTGTTCCTATGGACTTTGGCAATGGACCACTTTTCTTTTTTCATGTCTTGGTTTTTCAATTTTCCTTGGACTTAACTTTCTTATTCTGATGGCATTCATTATTTGTTCATTTGCATGTGTGGTTTTCTTTTTGTCATTTTGTTTTATTTTTAATACATTTCATAATTCTACATTTTTGGTGTGGTGTAGTATGATTTATTTTGCGCATGTCTCCATGAGCATTGGCTCAGTCATGTGTTGCCACTGCGTGGCTCTGTCGGACATTTGTTGATGGGCATGTTGGTTCTTTTCATGAGTCGGGTCCTGCTTGCAGGTGCCTGTCACTGGGGGTAGGGGACATGAGTCGGGGCCTGCTGGCAGGTTCCCATCGCTGGGAGGTGGGGTGGGGGACATGAGTCGGGGCCTGCTGGCAGGTGCCCGTCACTGGGGATGGGGTGGGGGACATGAGTCGGGCCTGATGGCAGGTTGCCGTCACTGGGTGTGGGGTGGGGGACATGAGTCGGGGCCTGCTGGTAGGTGCCCGTCACTAGGGGTGGGGGACATGAGTCAGGGCCTGCTGGCTGGTGCCCGTCACTGGGGGTGGGGGACATGAGTTGGGGCCTGCTGGCAGGTGCCCGTCACTGGGGGTGGGGTGGGGGACATGTGTCAGGGCTCCCAAGTGCATGGTGCCATGTGGGCTGCCTGCGGGGCATGCCCAGGGGTGCTGCGCTGCCTGCGGGGTATGGACTGGGGTGATGGGCTGCCTGCGGGGCATGCCCAGGGGTGATGGGCTGGCGGTGGGGCATGGACTGGGGTGATGGGCTGCCTGCGGGGCATGCCCAGGGGTGATGGGCTGCCTGCGGGGCATGGACTGGGGTGATGGGCTGCCTGCGAGGCATGCCCAGGGGTGATGGGCTGCCTGTGGTGCATGCCCAGGGGTGTAGGGTGGTTCACTGTGGTGTGGGCTGCCTGCGGGAGGGCCCACACGGCCAAATCGCATGTGAAACTCCCTGCGCACCCCCGGAATACGTGTTCCCCCGCTTGCACCGGGCCAATCGCATGTAAAACTCCACCCGCACCCCTCTCGCGGCAGGCCAATCGCGTGTACAACTCCACGCGCACCCCTCAGACTACGTGTACCCCGCTCGCGGTAGGCCAATCACATGTGAAAATCCACGCGCACCCCCGGAATACATGTACCCCGCTCGCGGCAGGCCAATTGCGTGTAAAACTCCCTGCGCACCCCTTGGAATATGCGTACCCCGCTCGCGCCAGGCCAATCGCGTGAAAATCCACACGTACCCCCGGAATACGCGCAGGCAGCCCATTCACCCTCCCCATGACCCGCAGGCAGCCCATCACCCCAGTCCATGCCCCGCATCCGAAAGGCATGCTGGCTATGAGTGATGGCACATGTAATTTGATTGTTCTCTACAATACGCGTATTAGGTGTAAGAAGTGAATCGCGACATGTGAAAGGGGCTCTTTTGAGTGATCTTGCCACCAGTTTTTTGGGGTAGCCTCGTTGTCTTAGTCTGTCGCTTAGAAGGTCGGAATCATGGAAAAAGTTGTCCAAGGAGGTGCAATTTCTGCGTAGTCTCAAAAATTACCCATATGGCAAGTTTTCTTTAATATGTTGGGGGTGATCACTTTGAAAATGTAGCAAGGTATTGCGGTCGGTAGGTTTACGAAAGTGGTGCATATTAATTTGCCTTGGTTGTGTTTGATGCTTAAGTCTAAGAAATGAATGGAGGAATTACTGTATTCATATGTGAATTGGATGCCTTGACTGCATGTGTTAAGCCAAGTGCAGAATTCTAGTAGGGCCTCCTCTGTGCCCTCCCATAGGCATAACACATCATCAATGTACCGCCGCCATTGGTTAATGTGGTCCTGCCATCTATTGGCTTGATTGAGAACACATTTTTGTTCGAAGTTGGCCATAAATAAAATTGCCAAGCTGGGGGAAAATGCTGCCCCCATGGCGGTGCCTTTTGTTTGCAGGTAAAACTGTTGGTTAAATTCAAAAAAGATTTTACATAGGGCCAATGTCATGCCATGTGGGACTCCTGGCAGTGCAGCTCTTCCTATTTTTGGTTTGGTGTACAAACCCTTGGGATACCCTTATGGCACCCATGGGTGGGGGTAAAACCAGGTATTTGTGGGCACCTATGTGTGGCCCATGGAGTCGGGTATGGGCTGGTGGCAGCTCCATGCTGAATTTGACAGGTGCTCTGAGTAGCCTCCATTTTGGGGATACCCAGGCCCTGCCATTGGAATCAGTTGATTCCTGATAGGAAACAAGATGGCACCTGTGGCCTCTTACTTTCTATTGCCTGTTACCTTATTTTTCCCAAAGTCCTTGGAAGCCCTGACTCTGTCCCTTCCCCCTGACTGGCTGTTGGGTGGAAGTTCCATATGGTATTGTGGGAACGTCCAGGCCAGACTGGCTGGAGCCTTCCCAGTGACTGTATGTTTTGGGTACACCCTGTGGGTGGGACCTGGGTGAATGGAGTGTTTGACCAATATGCACTTCTTATTATGGGTGTCTGGTTTCTGGTATGAAATACAATGAATGAGACAGCCCTGCCCGAAACTGGTATGAATGCAGTGTGTAGTGCTGAATGGCTCGGTAACCAAAACAGAGGGAAGAAGAGAGTCAAACTGGTGAGGTAAATCCCATAATATCCAAAGATACACCTCTGTCAGAATCGACAATAGAAGAACTTTTGAGGACGGCCCAAATATTAGAAGATCAAGATGTTAATACAAGAGAGAACCAACAAACACAGGAGGATGAAGTAAAGGGAACACCAAATGAGTCAGCATTAAATTGGACTGAAGCAAGCAACCAGAATTACAGGAGGAGAAGAAAGACAAAGAAAAGGGAAAGAACTCCGAAATGGAAACCAATTTTCACTTGACAAAAAAACAAGAAGAAATATCTTAAAACCAAAAAATACAGAAAAATCAAGGTGTAAATGTAAATGTTGAAAATAAACAAAGTGATATGGGAAAAGGAAAAAAAATAAAAACAAAAAAATAATTGAAGAAAGACATGGAGAATTGCTCAGAAATAGAAGCCAATAACCTAGAGAGCCCTGTTCACAACCAGATAAGGGCAGAATGTGCTGAACAGCCGAAACCGAATAACTACTCTGAAATAGTGAGAGTGAGTATAGGTCTCCAAACCGAAATACAAACAAAAACAGATGACATTCCTAAAGTCCAAAGAGACAAACCCCTGAGTCTTGCCCCAATATTTACTCAGAAGAATCGACAGTTGGGTGGAGCAGCCGCCCAAACTAGGAGTGGTGGTACTGCTATGGAAGGCCTAAACATAAAACTGGCCCGGATATTTACAAGGGCGAAGAAAGAAGATCCAAAGCAGCAAATGAACGGCCAGAGGGAAATTCCACCACTGGTGACTATGAGCTTGGGGGAAGGAAAGTTTCAAACTATCCCAGAGACAGAAATGGGAGAAGGGAAGTCGAAGAGAGTGGGATTGGCAGAGGCAAAAAATGACGAGAAGATGAAGGCACAAGGAAATGAAACAGACAACCCAGATGACATCTCCACAGGTTTTGATATACCAAAACTATGGTTGAAGATCACAGCAAAATCAGTAAAACCTAAATCCCTGAGCAGATCCATGATCTTGTCTATATTTAAAAAAAACAGATGTCTCTTTCTATTTTCCACGGACAATATTGAATATGTAAAATTCCCAGATCGGAATAACTCATTCATGGTGGAGATATGGCTTAGCTCCAAAAAATCTCAGTCTGCAATCCTGAAAGCAACTAGAGATCTCAAACAAGAAGGATTAGCAGTGTACAGCAAGTCACCTAACAACATCTCTGTCCCCCAGAATCAACTGAAGGACATACAAGGGGTCTACCCGCAACAGGACGGAAGAGGCCCCATGGGCCTGGGGGAAATAGGGACAGTGGCTCTGCTGAAGGATCTCCAACACAGGAAAAGACACGGCAGCCTTGCCAGAAATTCTGTCGCAAGTCCTAAAAAGTATGGGCCTAGGCACTCAGAGCCTTTAGTCAAAAAGGGCTCCATATGGTGAGCTGGAACACACGTGGTTCCAGCACATTTAAGGCAAAGGACATAAGAAACTAACTTTTTGGAAAAATTGACATACTTATATTTCAAGAGACGTGGCTGGTAAACCCAATAGAGATTGAAGGGTTTGTAACATTCTGTTTGCCAGCTAACCAAAAGGCAAAGGGTCGTCCTGCGGGAGAGTTGTTTACTGCTTGTAAAATAGCCCTATCAAACATGTTGTCCCTGTCTGGAAAGACGAAATAGGTATTTAAGCATGTAAAGTACAACTGGCCGCAAGCCCGAGAAACCCTGTCTTGATTGTGATAAAAGTATACTGGAACCCTACATCCGCCAAAATCCAGGTTTTCCTGGGAAAGCTAACAGAGCTAATGGGGAAGATTAAGACGGAGTGGCAGGGAGCAAACATATTGCTGGCAGGGGATTTCAATGCAGAGTGTGTACACCGGAATAAGAAATCTGGGGAAGGAGGGATTCAGAAGCTACAGAATAAGGGGAAGGCCTGGCTAGAATTCACCAATGCATGGGAGTTGAAAATGGTAAACGAGGCACCACAAGGAAGTGAGGACCCACAAATGACATGGCACAGAGGCGATTCAGCCTCTATGCAAGATTACATCTTTGTCAGCGAGGGATTGATTTCCTGTAACTCTAAACTAAAAGTGAAACATGAAGGGGGAAGTGACCACTCGAGACTGGAGCTCTCATTTACAGACCTATATGTATTCACAAAGCTAGTACACAATCAAGAGATAATGGGAATACAAGGGAAGTTAAGGATGGTGAAATACAGTCAAGGCAGGAGGGAGCTAAACAAAAAACTACAAAATATCACAGAGCACACGGCCCAAGAGCTTTGTCAACCAGAGAAGTTTGTCAATGTCATCTGGTCACTGGTTCTCCCGAAATCTCTTCTAGACCACATACAGCATAAACATACCCATAGCTTTGATGAGGAAACCTGGGTAAGAAAGAGAAGCCTGAGAAAAAGCATCTGAGGTCTAAAGGCATTAAAATTAGATCAAAAAACATATAATCTGGAAATTAAAATTATTAGGAACAATTAGAAAGCACGGGTAAAAAAAAAAAAATCTCCACCAAAGAGAGGGGGAGCAAATGCTAAAATTGGTCTCGGAATGAAATTCAAGAAATTTTTGGTCCGTAATATGGGAACTAGACCCTCAGTCCAACAGCTCTTTGTGCAATCTGGTGCCTGAAAGGGAGTGGATAGAACATCTCACAAAAGCTTTTGGAGGAGTGCAAGAGGAGCCAGAACATACACCGTTCGAAAGTGAGTGGGTGCTGCGACTCGAGGAGGAGGAGATAGCGGAGATAATATATAAGGCCTCATTATCAAGAGCAGCTGGCCCAAACGGCCTTACATACCAGGTGCTTAGAAAGAACCCAGCACTGTGGGCTAAACTACTAAAACAGCTCTTCAATGAGATTCTATGCAAGAGGAGCTTTCCTCCGTCCTGGAAAACGGCATTGGTAATACCATTTTTCAAGGAGGGCGATAGGTCAAGTCCTAACTATCGTTCTATCGCCCTCCTTGACATCGAGAGAAAAATATTTATGAGGTTACTAATGAATGAGCTCTCGGCCTGGGAGGAAAAGGAGAAGGTTCTATCTTGCTGTCAGACAGGATTTAGGAAAGGGCTATCGACAGCACTGAATGGGATTATACTAAACTTGCTTATTGAAACCACCATAAGCAAAGGAGGTACACCATTATATGGAGCCTGGATCGACCTCTCCAAGCCCTTTGATCAGATTGATAGATTAAAGTTATGGGGCAAGTTAAAGAGAAAAGGAATTCCGGAATCATTATTGTCAATGATAAGGGAACTCCATAGAGGGACCACAGTGAAGGTACATCTTGACGATAAGGGTCATTTGTCAGAATCAGTGCCAGTGGAAAGAGGGGTCAGGCAGGGATGCCTGGGAGCCCCCACATTCTTCAATCTATTTCTAGCAGATGCAGGGGAACACCTAATGTCGTCGGCTATGGCCAGTCCGGAGCTAAATGGGAGAAAGATATTTTGGCTGGCCTACGCCGACGACATCGTACTGCTAGACAGAACCGCTATTGGTCTACAACTATTGTTGAACGGGTTGGGTGAGAACGCTACCAGAAATGGCTTAACAATAAACCCAAATAAATCTAAGATCTTGGTATTTAAACACCCCAAAAAGAAGATATACTTTAAACACTGGAAACTAGAAGGACAAACAATACTGCAAGTTGAAAAACTAGTATATCTGGGCGATAAGATCTATGCAAGCCCAGCAATATACAAAGTAGAACAGGACATCCTCACTAAATCGCTCTCACTAATCCCTCACCTGACAAAAATCTGGTTTATATACTGTAAATTCTCCATTAACCCGATGATAAAATACTATTCAGTTAAAATAGTTCCAATACTACTGTTTGGCCTAGAAGCTAAACCACAACTGTGGGAACCAAAATTGGTCCAAGCTGGAGGGTAGAATCTGGAAGCGGGCACTAAATCTTCCATGGAGTACCCCATGTTGGCACTTGCGCTATGAACTCGGACTAAAATCCCTAGGCTGTTTCGCAGAATGGAAACTGCTCTCCCTCAATAGAGAGATTATAAATCCTAAAATAGGCTCTCTATATGAGGATATTAAAGTACATCATGGTAGTCTAAAATCCAACAGCTGCGGGGATTAGAACTGAGAGTAAAAACTGCGCTAGCCAAAACAGATCTAAGTCATGAAATATTGGTTGGCATTCCCCTGAAGATAAAACGGGAGTTGGAACTGATGGACTGGATAGAAACCACTGCGAAAGTAAGATCATCATATCCACAGAACACATTCCTGGTTATAGACAAAACACTAGGATCTCTCCCACGATATCTAGACAAATTCTCAGATGAACTGATTAGAAACAACTTTCTTAGGGCCAGGCTGAATATTCTGCCAACTGGGGAAATACTAGATATTCGAAAACAGGGGGAGAAAGCAAGGACATATTGTGAGGGGTGCGTAGTGCCAGCAAATCAGTCCCTCAGACATCTATTAATGGAATGTGGAGGAACATGGGACAGAAGGGTTAAAAAGCTAGGAAGATTTGTGGAAAGGGTTGAGTGGTTAACATCGGAGATTACGTGGCATAGAATGATATCGGGCTAGGAAGTCCAGCTGACAGCAGCGGTGGTAAGTCTATTAAGGTCTCCACACCTCCTACAGAAAGATAAATCACCACCAGGGTAGGGTGAGAAGGGCGAAACTCGATGGCAACACAAGAAGCCACCTGAGCTATAGAAAAGTGAAATTCTAGGTATAGAGACAACTTTTTTTTAAAAAAACAAGGAGAAAGAAGGGAGGCCCCAGCTTGGGGGGAGAGGTTCAGGTGGAAGTAATCACTCCTAACATGGGAGTTGTTTGATCTCCGGCCCGTCCTGGACTTACCCAAGAATAGGGGAGGAGGGGTCTGACTCTTTGGTGTTTTACTGAAAAATGAAATGTGAAGATTGTAATTTTGTATTAAATTGTAAAGGTTTGTTTCTATTTGTAATAAGAGAATAAAACAAATACAATAAAAAAAAAGAAAAAGAAAGAATGGCTTGGTACTTGTCCCAATACAAATTCCTTGTTGTGAGTGTCTGAGAGGTAGGAGAATGGCCTGAATGCACTGTGAGCCTGATTGGCTGCCTGACTGCTGAATGCCCTTCTGATTGGTTGCTTGAGTGCGACCCAGTGTAACGCTCACCTGGTATCCACGGGAACGTCACTCAGCCTGTTCTGACCTCTTACGACCTTGAACCCTTCCCTGGAGTCTACTCGACTGGAGACTGGGCCTGAAACACAGGATTGGTAGAGTTTAACTCCCTATTGTCTCTTTGTGCTTGAACCCCTTCTTCCCCGGGGTCCAACCCTTCCCTTTGATCCACAGTTCACCTTGTTTTCTTGGAAAGTGTGCTCTCCGTCCTGCTTTCAGCGCAGGGGCGCGTTGATTGATGCGGGCTCGTTGCTGCCTAGTTACTTCACTGGCAAGAGTCCGACAGATAAGTATAATGAGTCTTTTGAACAGTTCTCTAACTTCGTTCCTTTGCTTCCTTAGATGATGGCTGTCGTCCGGGGATGGCGACGTGCTGCTGAGATGAGTAGCGCTGAAGGTGAGTGAGAGTGCGATGCCACGACGTTTTCAGCGTGGATGCCCGTTATAAAGAAGAAATGCGGTGAGTAAGCGCAGTATGCGGTGCCTCTAGATGTTTCCACGCTAACCTGGAGTGTCTTTTCCCTCTTGCAGATGGATGAGAAGTTCCAGAAACAGAGTTCCCCCAGAGCGGCTGGGATTCAGGTAAGCGTTTCAAGCTCGTACAGTCTTTAAAAATAAGCAAAGATTTGCTGAATACTTACTAATGCCTTTTTTCTGTTCTTTTCCCTTCGGAAACGGCGTGCCGGGATGGGAATGACACCGCCGAAGATGCCCGCAGAACAGAAGGAGCGATGAATGATGGGCAGAAGCGCCGCAAGGTAAGGCTGTTCCTAACGGTGTTCTTGTTCTTGCAGGAGCTGGGCGCAGAAGAAAGATGCAGGCCTACTGGAGACCGATCCGAACACGGTGAGTGTCATGCTGCAGGTGCAGAAAACGCAAAGCATGTTTCTCAGCCTGGGCGTGGCTTAAATAGTCCCTGGGTATCCCAGGTGTCTCTGGGCTGAACCACACCCAAAAGACTAGACTGCACATGCAGTTCTGGGAACCGAAATATGTGGGGGCATCCATCTTGTCCCCATCAATGCACTACAAGTCCAATCCCCAATGTTATCCTATGGGAGTGAGTGAGTCTGGTTTCACAAGCGCCAAATCTGACTCCAAGTGGGTCTTTGGAGGGATGGAGAGGCCCTTGAGGGCCATGTAGGTGATCGTGGTCTGGCTCCAGCCTGACATCTTGGAGGGCTGGGGACATGAGGGGCAGGAATCATGACAGCACTCCCCCCAAGGCCCCTCTCAAGGTGGCTCTTCTGTCTGGTCCTGGTTTGTTTGGATGGTTTTGATGAAATCGTCTAAGCAAGCGAGGTGCATGGATGTACTCACAAGGCTCCCATGTCCTGTTTTGTGGACCATACCCCTTCCAGTCTACTAAGTAGTATAATTTGGATCTGACGTACTTTGAATCCAGGATGTCCTTGACTTCGAATTCTGGCTCCCCGGTGACTACTACTGGCTGCGGTGGCGTTGCTACCCGGGTCCCAGGTTGACCAGGTTTAAGGAGAGACACGTGGAACACAGGATGAATCTACATGTTTGACGGCAAAGCTAGTCTGACCGCCACAGGATTTATCACGGAGGTGACGGTGAATGGACCCACGTATCTTGGATGGAAAGTTTGGGTTCCTTTTTTTTATTTTTAAAAAAAACCTTTTATTTATTGAGAGAGCAGCTTCATAGCAAGACCATTCACATAAAAAAAGCGTTGTGGGTAAAACATAGTTCTGTTGCCAATATACACATATCTGGCAGGTAAATATCACAAATCAAGGTGATGGCGTGGGGGGTGTTACATCAGCATCGGGCATTAAATCAAATAAATATAGGCGCAAAAGAGTCCATATATCCTTGGGGCGAGAAGGCGTCGAGACCGACAGTGAAAAGAGTTCCTCATCATCGTTTACCATACATAAGTCTTTCAGAAAGTTAGCACGGGTTGGTGCAGTTACAGATTTCCAACATTTCAGGATACATCGTTTGGCAACAATACATGAAATATTAAACAGTCTTCTTGTGGTTTCCTTCACCTTACCGATGTCCCCAAACAAATACTTCAAGGGGGCCAGTGTCGCCGGGATTGCTGTTATTTCCTCGAGAAGACCCGCCCCTCCCGCCAAAACTCCACAATTAAGGGGCAAGACCAATACATATGATATGTTCCAGCGTTAGGGGTATTAAATTTTGGACAAGACCCTGTACAGTTTTCTACAAATTTGACCAATTTAGCAGGGGCATAGTGCAATTGATTAATGATTTTAAATTGTATCAGCCAGAGGCCAGAGTTCATCGACACAGATTTGGTAAGTTGACAGTAACGGGACGATCTGGTGTCATCTATCAGGGTGCCCGTGTCGTGTTCCCAGGTCTCTTTGATTGTGTTGCATGAAAGGGAGTATGTCTGCACTAGGGAGTATAGCATCGAGACCCCCTTACCATGACCATCTGTAGATACCATAGCTCTAATACATTCATGTGTCTGGGGTTCCAGTGGAAATGTTGGCCATCTAGTAGCAAAAGCAGCCCTCATTCAGTGGAACTGAAAGCGTTTAAGCTGGCCCCCTCCCACTGCATCAAAAAAGTCTGTAAATTCACAAAAGGTGCCATCAGGGAACATGTCTCGCATCCTGAAGAGCCTGTCGGGGTCCCATGATTGCTGGAGGGCCCTGTCAAAGGTTGGGGAAATGCCAGGGAAATTCCACAGGGGAACCTCCGGATCACAAGGAGTCTCCAGGCCGATCCTCTTATAAATCCTGGACCAGGCGTGAGTGGTGGCATGTACCGGGTCAAATGGGCTAGTATCCTTGTAGGTGGAGTTGAAAATAACGGATCGTATTTCTTTGGGGCGGGCAGAGTGTTTTTCAAGGATTACATGTGGGGCCGTGTCCTCAGGGTCGAACCAATGTTTCGCAAATTGTGCCTGCGCAGCTAAATAATACAGTTGAAAGTATGGGGCCGCAATACTGCCCTGTGCATATGGTTCCACCATCTTAGCCCAACCCAGCCTAGCTGTCTCCCCTTTACAAATAAAGGAGGATGTGAGTGACTTGAGTTTCGTAAAAGAGGGTCTACCGGGCCAAATCGGGATGTTGTTGAAATAGTATAGAAGTTTAGGCAGGACCACCATTTTGAGTAGTGCCACTCGGCCATATAGGGACAATGGAATATTAGCCCACAACTGGAACTTGGACGTCAGATTTAGCAATAGTTCACTGTGGTTTTGAGTGTATAGCGTTTGTTTGTCCCTGGTTACCATGATTCCCAGATAGCGAACTTGAGTGGGAGCAGAGTTAAACCCCCTTATCTTGGATAGGTCTCCAGTGTTCGGGGTCAAAGGGAATATTTCGGATTTCGGGACATTGATTTTGTATCCTGAATAATCAGAGAACTCATGTGTGTCTGACATTATATGTTGCACATTCTCCTGTGGGTTACGGACATACAGTAGGGTATCGTCCCCATATAGTGATATAATCTGTGGGGGTCCGGTCATCCTAAGGCCTCTATGTGAGTGGTTCTTGCGAATGTATTCGGCCATTGGTTCTATAGTAAGTGCGAAGAGGATAGGTGAGAAGGGACAGCCCTGTCTATTTCCCCTATGTAGCAGGAATGTGGGGGATAAAGTATTATTGGTTAGGACTTTGGCAGACGGCTGAGTATACAATAGTCGCACACATTTAATGAAGTAGTGACCAAGACCAAAGCACTCAAGCACCAGAAAGAGATATATACAAGAGACGGAATCGAAGGCCTTTTCGGCGTCTAATGCCACAACCGCCGCCCTTGCAGTTGGATCGATCTGTGCCATCACGCCGAACAGACGTCTTAAGTTCAGGGCTGTGGATCTCATTGGAATAAATCCAGCCTGGTTTGGGTGTACCAGGGTTGGCATATACGGAAGGAGTCTGGTGGCTAGTACTTTAGCAAAAATCTTTGCATCTGTATTAATTAAGGAAAGGGGTCTATAGGAGGCCATATCTTGTGCCGGCCTACAGGGTTTCAGAAGGACCGTGATAATCGCTTCACGCATGGACTCCGGGAGGACACCCCGGTCCATAGCTTCCTCCCACACTTTCAATAATACGGGGGCTAGTTCGTCCCGAAACTCCTTATATAATTCGGAGCCCAAGCCATCGGACCCGGGGGCCCGACCACCGGACAGGGATTTAATAGCTGCAACAAGTTCCTCGACTGTGATGGGTTGGTCCAGTATGCGTCATGTCTCGGGGGGTTGATGTTGGGAGGTCTAGGTCATCCAGGTATTTAAATGTATCTTCCTTGGTTTTAACATTGTGGTTAGAGTATAGAGAGGAGTAGAAGTCGACAAATGTTTTGTGTTTTTTTTGTTTTGAGTTGATGTCCTGTTCTTTATTAACCGGTGTCTGTATGCTGGCAATCGGATTGTGATGTCTATCGGCTCTAAGCATATTAGCCAGGAATTTGCCCGCCTTATTACTTTTCCCATACCTGCGGGCCTTAGCTGGGGCGGACATGTATAGGACTTCCCTATTAGTCAACTCGTTAAATTCCTTAAGCGTAACATGAATTTTTGACAAGGTTTCTTTATCAAATGTGGTGCTATATTCAATTTGCAACAAGTCTATTTTGGCTTCGGCTATACCCAGTTCCCTCCGCACAGATTTTAGCATACCCGTGGACTTGCCCAATATGGTTCCCCGGATCCAGACCTTGAAAGCCTCCCAGAGTGTGGCATAGGTGCTTACCGAACCCTCATTCAGTTCCAGAAATTCCCTGATCTCGGTATGTAGGGCTTCACAGACATGGGGGTCTCTCAGGATCGTGGGGGGCATCCTCCATCTTCTAGTCGGAGGGGGGGTGTCATCTAAGTTAAAGTCGAGCGTTATTGGTGAGTGATCTGAGAGAGTGCGGGGGTGTATATCGCAGCCAGAAACCATTCTAGCCAGGGATGAACTAATAAGCCAGAAATCTATGCGTGAGTGGGAATCATGGACGGACGAGTAGAAGGTACATTTTTTCTCATATGGGTGTAACACACGCCATGCATCTATTATATCAGACTGTTTTGTTTCACGACCAGTGCTGCTTTGGAAGAAGTCCTGTAGGTGGTTGATAATCGATCAAGGGAATGGTCGAGTATTGTATTAAAATCTCCACCCCATATTATTTGTACCTCCCCCGATGTTGACAGCATATCCAGTATCGTACAGTAGAATTGCGGGTCGTCCACGTTGGGGTCATATGTGTTAATCAGTATTATCTGGTGCCCCGCTATCTCCCCCCACACCAGTGCATATCTACCCTGAGGGTCTATCTTACTAGAGTGATATCTGAAACACAGCTTGGGATGTATAAGTGTCAGTACTCCCCTAGATTGAGCTGAGTATTCTGTGTGGTATCTGTGGGGGCCCCATCGTGGCAGGAACTTGGTGTTGACCCCACCCAATGCATGCGTTTCTTGTATAAAAAGAATATGAGGGTTATGGCGCCCAATATATGCTGCGATCTTCCTTGCTTTAACTGGGTTGTTAAGCCCTCGGATGTTCCAGGATAGCAGTTTAATGTTTAAGCCTTTATTCGCCTGTGTCATAGGCGTACCTAGAGTCAATCGTGTGCCTGTTGTATTGCCACATGCTCAAGTAGTGCGGGTTACCCACCACAAAACAGCTCTCTGTTTTAACCGTTATAACTTCCCCAAACAGACCTGGCATATCGCCAGGCATAACGCTTAGTCGACCTCCCCACCAACCCCCACCCGCATCATCAACCCCAACCCGATGATGTATCCCTAGAACCATAACTTGGGAAAACTCCTGGGGGTGCAAGCTGTACTCACATGGCCGTCATCCCAGGGGGGGCCTCACGGCCCTACTTCAAACAAGTAATAATCGGGGCCACCTCACCGCCCTTGGTTTTAGGCTTTATATCAGTGTGGCATGAACGGAAGCACGTCAGCCGGCGGGGTCATCCGGCTCCTCAGCAAGCTGGGGTGGCAAATTCTGATTTATTGCCCGGTCCCGGGCGGGTAGGGGGATGGAGGCTTCGACATATGACATGGCCTCCGTAGGATCTTCAAAGAAATGTGCCCGGCCTCCATGTTGAATCCTCATTTTTGCTGGGTAGACGAGCAAGTAGGGAATCTGACGCAATCTCAATTGTTTCTTAACTGGTTCATAAGACCTTCTCAGTGTTTGCACATTTGTTGAAAAGTCCGGATATGTATGTTTCCTGTTGTTCTCGTAGAGTAGAGTGCCTTTTTCCCTGGATATCCTCAGGATAGCGTCTCTGTCCCTATAGTTGAGGAGACGGGCGATTATCGTGCGAGGTGGTACTCCAGGTCTGGGAGGAGGTGCCAAAGTACGGTGGGCACGTTCCACAAGGAAATGGTCTGAGAAAGAGTAAGGACCCAGAAGGTCTTTCAAGAGGGACACCACTTGGCGTTCCATGGACCCCCTGCCAAAGTTTTCGGCCACCCCGACCAGACAGATGTTGTTCCTCCTGGACTGGTATTCAAGGTCTTTGCATTTATTTAGGGTTTTTTGGAGGTCACCTTTCAGTTGGGCGATGTCACAGCTGTGTTGTAGTATCGAGTCCTCATTAGTGCCGATCCTATTTTCGGCCTCCGTGATGAAGTGTGCTTTCCTTATCAACCCTTGCCTTCAGGGAGCTGATTGTTGCCCCAATATCGTCCAGTTTGCTATTAACCGCTAGGAAGCCATTCTGAACCATTGACATTAATCGGTCCACTCTCTCGTCCATCGGGGGTTACAGTTGGCTGTCCATTTGCTTTGATGGTGGTGTGGTGGACCCACTGGGTTGGGAGCTAGCAAAGTAGTCAATTGGGCCTGTTTTCTTGGAGCCCACCCCTTTCTTCTCGTGGCGGCCCATATGGTGAGCCGAATGGCTTGTATTCTCCCACGTCCCTCCGTTCTCTATAGTGGTATATCTGTTATCCTTATATGGGGCATAGAATGTCCATGCACCTCGATAGCGATCACTCCTGCCGCCCAGAACGGGCTTGTGAAGTTCAACCGAAGAGAAATGAAAGTGCCGGGGCTGTGTCGAAGTTCAAGTTCGAAGGGAGAGCTGTAGGACAGACTCCAGGTGTTTATTTAGGCATTGCCGGCATTGCTGAGGTTTCGTGTTTCCAATGTTTCTTCTAGATGCCATAATGCGGTCTTTTTGCCAAGGACAGAGATTATGGCGTGACTTTATACCCAGGGTTCCGCACAGTGTCAGTGACCAGAGCGGCGTGGACCCGAGCAGTCCTGCAGATCCTCCGCCACCAGGTATGGGTGTTTTCAGACGTTTCGGTGGCCCCAGCAAGGATTGATCTTGGATCCAGAGGATACAGATGGGAGCCCTCCTCTCAGGCGGCAATTAGTGTCTTGTGCAACACCGTCCCCCGTGGATTACGTTGGTCCACCACGTATACCAGCCCGATTTGCTTCGCAAGGGTGTTACTGCAAACACAGGGTTGTGATCCGGGTTTCCTGCCAGTAACGTGGGTACTACCACCACTGTAGTGTTGCAACGGCACATAGCTGTGTGCAGTCACCAGCAGGGCACCCCACCGTTTGGGCCAGTTAGTCCAGGGATCATGTAGCCCGTCGACTATGTTGCTCATGTGGGGTATTTGCCAGTAACTCGGATACCGCCACCACGGGTCAGTGATGAGGTACACAGTCCCACTGAGGAGTCTCCGTTTTCCATCCCCCTTGCCCACGTATATAGTTGTCAGGCAGGGATATTCTGTGTCTGGTTTTTCCCCCCTCCAACCTTCTCCTTTTTTATATCTCCCCTTCCTTTGTGCTTCCTCTCGTGCACTTATTTGTTTTCGTGCCTTACAGATTGTGTCAGCTGAAGCGTTGTGCTGGGAAGTGATCCGGTACATTCCCCTTCAGCCGTCACCAATGGGGATGAGACCGTCCGCCGGCCCGTCAGCCCCGCCGGGGATGGCTGCACAGCAGGATCATTCAGCACTCGGTGTGTGGTCCCATGCTTTCTCCGCGGTCCCACAGAGCCGCCTCCACTCAATGTAGCCGCCGCCCAGCGGGTCCCCGGCCACAGCGTTTCAACGGCTCGTAGCCGTATGCAGTCACCAGCAGGGCACCCCTCCGCTTGGGCCAATCAGTCCAGGGATCATGCAGTCATCGACCACGTTGCTCGTGCGGGGTATTTTGGGTCTCTGTGCGCCTGCGGTCCGATATTATTAGTGTTCCGCTCCCTTCGCACGGATTAATTAGTGTGCGGCCCTCGCAGTGTGTCACGGCCCCTGCCCCAGGGGCTCCACAGGGGAAATCTCCTGGTACTCGTGGGTGGTCCGTGCCGTCGGCAGGGCACGCAGGATTTTCCGAAAAGTGTTACTCCAGAATGACTGTTCGTAGCGGCTCCAAATTTTAACAGCTTATGCCCCCAATTATGAGCTACTTGCCGGTGTGTCTTCCTTGCTTCGCGGGCCGCCCTGATACAGGATAGTTGTGATTAGGATTCATAAGGGCCGGAGCTCTGGGACTAGGCAGCCATCTTAGATGTGTGCCACAGCGTGCCCCAAGTTCGGGTTCCTTTAATGGACATGTGTTTAGACGCCAGCCAGACTTTGTCTCCCACTTGGTAGTTGGGGGCCTTTGCTTGGTGTTGATCAGCAAACTTCTTTTGGCGATTCTTAGCTTGAAGTAGGTGTTCACCTGCCCTTTTAAAGGTTTGAGAAATGGTTGTGTGCAAGGTTTTGACTGCTGGCATTTCCAGGGTTGTAGGAATGTCCAACTCAGAAGTACGTGGTTCCTGCCATACATGGTATAAAAGGGTGTCTGCCCAGTGCTGGTGTGTAGGGAATTATTATAAGCCTATTTAGCTATCCATAATAGGTCAAACCAGCTTCCTTCAGCTTGGCGTAACATGCAACGCAGATACTGCTTGAGCATCTGATTTGTCCTCTCACTTTGACCATCCGTTTGGGGATGGTGACTAGTGGATAGCCGGATGTCGATCTGGGCCATAGAGCAGGATTTTCTCCAGAAGTTAGATACAAATTGAGTACCTCAGTCTGAGACCAAAACTGAAGGAAACCCATGGAGCCGTACGATGCCTTCAAGAAATACCTTTGCCAGAGTGGAAGCATTTGGGAGACCCTTAAGAGGAATGAAATGTGCCATTTTTGAAAATAGGTCCACGACCACAAGAATAGTGTTAAACCCTTGACTGGGTGGTAAGTCAGTAATAAAATCGAGGGACAACGTGTGCCAGGGTGCTGGTGGGATTTCCAATGGTTATAATAGCCCAGCCGGTTTCTGCTTGGATGACTTGTTTTGAGCACACACTCCACAAGATAGGATGAATTGGATAATGTCTTTACGCCACGTGGGCCACCAATAATTTTGTTTTACCTTGGCTAGGGTTTTAGCAATTCCATGGTGGCCCTCGATCAAGGAATCATGATAACCGAACATGACTTGTTCTTGTAGTTCTTGGTTTGGTAAGAATAAACGATTCCTGAAGTAGGGCAACTGATCTTTTATCATGTAATGTTCTCCTTGTGCACTCCATTCTTGTAATTGCTCCGGACTCATCAGGTTTTGGATTTCTTCATGTAATTCTTTCTGAGTTATGGTTGCTGTGATTCCTAGGAGCTTGTCACTCGGGATGATTGCTATTGGGTCAGGGGTCTGATACCCTTGCTCTTCCACCCCCATATGGGAAAGGGCATCAGCCTTCCCGTTTTTCACCCCTGGTCGAAATGTAATCATGTAGTCATATTCAGCAAAAAAAAGAGCCCAACGTAGTTGTCGTGAGGATTGGGCCCTTTGCCGTTTTTAGGTACTGGAGGTTCCGGTGGTCAGTTATTACTGTGATTGTGTGTCTGGCGCCCAAGAGGTAGTGCCGCCATGCCTTAAAGGCTGACTTAATGGCCAGGAGTTATTTGTCTGTGATAGCGTAATTGAGTTCTGGGGGTGTGAATTTACACGACCAGAAGGCAACAGGGTGTAACTGGTCCGTTTCAGGTTCCTTTTGTGAGAGGACGGCTCCCATAGCCATGCTTGAGGCGTCCGTTTCCACCAGGTATGGGAGATCAGGCGAGGGTAGCGTAAGATTGGGGCAGATGTGAATCTTGCTTTGAGTTCCTGGAAAGCTTCCTCGGCTTCTGTTGTCCACTGGAACTTTTTGTTGCTTTTCCTTAGCAATGACGAAAATCCTGGGATGAACCGGCGGTAGAAGTTTGCAAAAACCAGCATACTTTGAACCCCTTGAATGAATTTGGGGATGGCCAGTTCAGGATAGCATCTACCTTGTGTACATCCATTCGGATTCGATTCGGGCTGAGAATAAAGCCCAGGAATTCCACCTCGGAGACGTGGAATGAGCACTTTTCGAGCTTGGCATAGAGCTGTTGTTGAAAGAGTTTCTCCACTATGGATCAGAGGTGTTTAACGTGGTCCTGCTTTGATGCGGAATATACTAGAATATCGTCGATATACACTAGAGCACAGATATCAATCAATTCCCGTAGGACATCGTTCATGAAGTATTGAAATGCTGCAGGCGCGTTGCAAAGGCCAAAGGGTATTACTTGATATTTGTACAAGCCGTATTTGGTGCGAAAAGCGGTTTTCCATTGTCCCCTTGTTTTACGCGAACAAGGTGATATGCCCCCTCAGGTCTAGTTTTGTGTAGATTTGGGCATCTTTGACTTGATCAAGCAATTCAGGGATCAGTGGCAGGGGTTAACGTTTTTTTACGGTAATCTGGTTCAGTGCACGATAGTCGATGCATGTTCTCAAGTACCCCTCCTTTTTCGGTACGAAGAATAGAGGGCTCGCTGCTGGAGACTTCGAGGGACGGATGAACCCGTTGGCCAGGTATTGGTCAAGATAGGCTTTCAGGTGCTGGTTTTCTGGTTCCATGAGTGCGTAAATTCGCCCACAAGGGTTTTGTGCGCCGGGTATCAGGTCGATTTGGCAATCATATGGTTTATGCGGTGGCAGGGTATTAGCCTGTTCTTTCTGAAAGGCATTTTGAAAGTCCTGGTATTCACTTGGTAGGGTGCCGATTGCCACAGTCGCAAGCGTGGAGGTTCTGGTGTCTATTGGTTGTTTCTCTTGGTGATAACATATGTGGGCGCAAGTCTCGGGAAAGGCCAATTCTTTTGCTCGCCAATCGATTCGAGGATTGTGAGCTACCAACCATGGCATTCCATTCCCAAAATCAACCGGAACTGTGGTGCCTTAATGAGGTCAAAAACGATAGGTTCTTGGTGTCCATCCTGGCACAGAAGGGTTAAAGCTGCAGTGCATTGGGATACTGGACCAGAAGCTATTTCTGTGCCGTCGACAGTGGTAACAGTGTCGGTGGTTGATTTAGGGCATAACCGAAGCCCCATCTTTGCCGCAAGATCCTGGTCGATGTAATTCCCAACGGCTCCACTGTCAATGTACGCTCTTACTGCGTGCATTTGAGATGGTTGTTGGTAATTGATCAAGACCACAGATAGTGCAAAATGGGAGGACTGTAGTTCACTTTCTTCGCTCGACAAGTGGACCCCTACACTTGCCGGGCTGGGGAGTTTTCCGATTCCTTGATGGTATCTTCCTTGTCTGTGGCCCCCACCGTCCTCCTCGGTGGCTTCACAGGGCACTCTTTAAGGAAATGACCTGACCTTCCACAGTACAGACATAACTGCTGCTGTCTCCTTTTATCCCTTTCTGCTTTAGTCAAGGGGGATCTGACCCCCCCCGCCGATTTGCATTGGTTCTCCTGAACCTTCTGTTGTGCGGGCAATATTGTCCTTTGAACGCACATACATAGGGCGAGGGTCCGGTCTGGTTCGATCTGCTCTTCGGTCCTGCAACCTATGATCCAGTTGAACAACAAGGTCAATGAATTCTGAGTAGCCTTTCGGGGGGGTTCACTACTTGTGGGAGAACATCCATGAGCTCCCCCCGCAACCCCTGATGAAATAACGTGGTTCTCTTCTCCACTGGCCATTCTGCTTCAACTATGAGTCTATTGAACGTGGCTATGTATGTTAATAGGTCTTGATTCCCTTGGCGTAGGGACAGAAGTTTGTTGTCTAATGCCTGCCCATGAGTACGACGGGCAAACAGCTTTTCCATCTCCTGCTGAAAGCCCCTGAAGTCATGCAGCAAAGGATTGTTTTGGGCCACAAAGGGCACAGACCAGTCCGCGACGCTACCACTCAGGTAGGATAGCACAAAAGCGACCCGTGAGTGGTCATTCAGAAAGGCCCCTGGTCTACAAAGGGTGTGCAGGCGGCACTGGTTCATGAACGTTGCAAACCTCTTGGGATCCCCCGTAAATAGTTCGGGCGGGGCCAATGGAACTGCCCCAGGAAGGGTTATCTGAACGGGATTGGCTGATGGTGCTGGCATCGAGGGCACGCTTCCCGGCAATGGTGCAGGCCCTGCTTGTGACTGGAGAAGTTGTCGGCTTAAATCATCAGTGTGTTCTTTGGCTACTATCAGCTCTCTCCTCAGGGTGTTGGTCTTCTGCCTGGCTGCATGTACTTCGGAACATAGCTACCCCAACATGTCGGCTAACTGGTCGGTTTCTGACGTTTCCATGATGCTGAGGTGGAATTTGATGTGAGGCTTTGCGTTCTGTAATGCTCACCTGGTATCCACGGGGACGTCACTCAGCCTGTTCTGTCCTCTTACGACCTCAAACCCTTCCCTGGAGTCTACTCAACTGGAGACTGGGCCTGAAACATAGGATTGGTAGAGCTTAACTCCCTATTGTCTCTGTGTGCTTGAACCCCTTCTTCCCCGGGGTCCAACCCTTCCCTTTGATCCACAGCTCACCTTGTTTTCTTGGAAAGTGTGCTCTCCGTCCTGCTTTCACCGCATGGGCGCGTTGATTGATGCGGGCTCGTTGCTGCCTAGTTACTTCACTGGCAAGAGTCCGACAGGTAAGTATAATGAGTCTTTTGAACAGTTCTCTAACTTCGTTCCTTTCCTTCCTTAGATGATGGCCGGTGTCCGGGGATGGCGACGTGCTGCTGAGATGAGTAGCGCTGAAGGTGAGTGAGAGCGCGATGCGACCCTTTCGTATTTGTATTGAACGGAGTTCTTTTTCTGTGTCTTTTAGGTGCCGCAACGTTTTCAGCATGGATGCCGGTTATGAAGAAGAAATGCGGTGAGTAAGCGCGGTATGCGGCGCCTCTTGATGTTTCCACGCTAACCTGGAGTGTCTTTTCCCTCTTGCAGATGGATGAGAAGTTCCGGAGACAGAGTTCTCCCAGAGCGGCTGGGATTCAGGTAAGCGTTTCAAGCTCGTACAGTCTTTAAAAATAAGCGAAGATTTGCTGAATGCTTACTAATGCCTTTTTTCTGCTCCGGGATGGGAATGACACCGCCGAAGATGCCCGCAGAACAGAAGGAGCGATGAATGATGGGCAGAAACGTCGCAAGGTAAGGCTGTTCCTAACGGTGTTCTTGTTCTTGCAGGAGCTGGGCGAAGAAGAAAGATGCAGGCCTACTGGAGACCGATCCAAACACGGTGAGTGTCACGCTGCAGGTGCAGAAAACGCAAAGCATGTTTCTCAGCCTGGGCGTGGCTTAAATAGTCTCTGGGTATCCCAGGTGTCTCTGGGCTGAGCCACACCCAAAAGACTAGACTGCACATGCAGTTCTGGGAACCGAAATATGTGGGGGCATCCATCTTGTCCCCATCAATGCACTACAAGTCCAATCCCCAATGTTATCCTATGGGAGTGAGTGAGTCTGGTGCCACAAGCGCCAAGTTTGACTCCAAGTGGGTCTTTGGAGGGATGGAGAGGCCCTTGAGGGCCATGTAGGTGATCGTGGCCTGGCTCCAGCCTGACATCTTGGAGGGCTGGGGACATGAGGGGCAGGAATCATGACACCCAGCAGAATGAATGAGAGACAGAACAGTATATCTGGGGGCCTCTCACTGCTAGAAATCGTTCAGAAGCTGAAGTTGATACTTGATGCTTATCCTTGAAGCCCAGCTGGAAGAAGACTTGCTGCTGCATTTGCTTCGCCCCGATCTGAAAGCTGTCAAGTTTATCGAGTACTGATACGAGAGAGGACCTGTATAGGCAACCTCTTCCTGAGCTACGAGGGACAATCGAGCACCGCTAAACTTCGCCGAAGCTCCCTGGAAATCAGACCCTCGACAGGCTGCCAACCGGAGACGGGGACCACCGAGGAGAATGAAGAGAAGCACTGGACATTCCATCCACCGTCGTCAACCAGGGTTTGCAGGTTTGCTATAACCGCTGGAGGCCCGTCATGCCACTGATGACCGGAGCCGCAACGCTCCATTGATTAAGACACTTTGAATCCAAGGATGCTCTCGCCTGCACCGTCGACCGCTTTTGTCCCGCCGGAGAAAGTCGAGGCCACCGGCACACCAAGGAGCATCTGCCAGTGGTTTTCCCGCCACCCGAAGACCGCAGAGACACCGGACGACTCAACGCCCTTGCTGGGCCAAAGTTCTTCATAGACTCTATGCGGCTACGAACCCTTGTCGTCTAGGTGCACCGCACGCCTCGTCCGATTGTCGACGAGCAAAGCCAGGACTGAAGCTGCTGCCTCGGCGCCATCAAACCTTTTCATCAATGACTCTCCATGCCAAGGTTCACCTTCTTCGAATTGATTTGTGTGACATCTGACAACCGTACAGTTGATGCACTTTAATTAAATCTGATAGTAATTGTGGTACCACGTAGAACTGTGTATATATTTGCCATTTTAGATTAACTGAGCACAAAGTGTGTTATTGTGATGGTGTGCATAACCTGAATCCTATTTATATAAAGAACTGTGTTTTCACTAATACAGTGTGTGGACATTCCTTTGTGGGTGCTTGGGGACTACACTGTACTTAAGAACCTGCCTGCATCACCTCCTGAGAGGTAGGCCTTGATTAATCGCGCACGTTTTACCAAATCGAGAATCTTGGCATGGGTTCTCTGTGCCTCTCCTCCACCATATAGAGAGCAGGAGTACAGACAGCCCCCTCCAGTCTTTACACCTTTCCACGTGATCCAGTACTGCCCTGGCCCCATGGGAAAGGAAAGGATGGCATCCCAAGATTCGTCACAGCATGCAAGATCCCAATCGACTTGCAGAAGGTATGCTAAATATAGTTTTGTTAGCAACTTCTGTGACAGAGCTCAACTCTTCAATTACACGCAACTCTCATAAACTCCCATCTATGTTTGACAGCTACGTTCCTGTCTTTTTCTAGTTATCCCAACATATCTTTGTGGACTTTGCCCTTATAGATTATTCAAGCTGAGGTCATATCCTCTGTAACCTTATTCCTTATCGCTCCTCTGTAACCTTATACTTTATCACCTTCGGGCCCCATGTAACTGGTTCTATAGCGCCTAGATGCCTGAGGGCTTGTGCATGCTTTACAAGTTAAATAAATAAATATCATTAATTTCATCCCAAATGTGACTTTTCAAGTCTCTTTTCATTCTGTTACCCAACATACCCATCCGTTGAACCAGACGAATAGAAGGTCCATAGAACAGTTTGAAACGTGAAATGTTCTTTGAAAACTTGATTAAAAAACTCAACAGAGCTTAATGTTGAGTTCAGCACCGTACACCTGTCTGGACAAATCTTTTCTTTAGCTGACAATGAACATCACTGTTTCTGCTGTTCCATGATTGGGAAATGTTCTAAGTGATCAGTTCTTTGAGTGTGGTAAAACACACAATGTGCAGGTCTTGCAGGAACTCAGCAACAGTTCTAAACTCAAAGCCCTCTCATTTTCATTTCACATTTTGTCAAGGTTTGTTTCATTCTGCGCCAAGTCAGTGACTGTGTAGCACTCACCACCTTGCGCTTCGTCCTCTGGGATAAAAACTCTGTAGCTATCATAGTTTCCGTTACCCTTGGTATGATGTAATAAATCAACTGGTGAAAGTTTTCAGTTTCCTACATTGGGGGTCATTCCGAGGTTGGAGGTAAGGGATAAACGATGCCGGTAAAGGATTACTGGCATCGCTTACCGCTCCGGGCTATTCCGACAAGCCAAACCGCTATTAGCGGCACCGTAAATAATGGTGCCTTAATAGCGGCATGGGTGCAGGCACGCGGCCCATCATACCGGAAATAGCGGCATGCCGTAAACTGGAGGACAACACAAGTCAAGCGGACATGCAAATAGCGGCATCATGAAGGTGCTAAAAGTGGATAACTGCATGCCGTAAATACCGGCTTCGCTGACCAACCGTAAAATGCCATGTGAAGTGTTCCCAACTGCCACAGGTGCACACCATCAGCACAGGTGGAAGCAATGGAGTCTGGGCCTGTACAAAAGGAGCACACCCACATACCTAACCCCTTTCCACACCAAGATCAATCCAATAGTAGCATCAATACTTCAGCTGGAGGACATGCTTGCATTGCAACACCAACAACAACAGCAACAGCAGGCACCACAGAGGTGACGCAGCAGTAGAAGGAGGGTGAGTCAGGCCCAGCATGCCCCACCAGTGCAGCCAGCGTAACCACGCATGCAGCCCCCAATCCCAAACATCAGAGTCAGTCCTTTCAACACAACCCCGGAGCAGAACCACATCCTCCAACACCATTGTGGACATGATACACGATTGTCAGCCTCGTTGAAATACGCACAGTCATCCCCTCTACTGAAGGTAGTGTCGGTTCTCCACTTCCTTTCCACAGCCACCTACCAGCACACAGTGGGGCACATGAATGGCATATCACCACCCTTATTCACCCACACCCTGAAGCAAGTGCTGGATGCCCTCCTCAAGCACACAACGGAATACATATCCCTACCACAGACTCCCCAGGAGATTCTTGAAACAAAATTGTATAGGTGCCCTTGACTGCACCCACGTGGAGTTGGTGGTCCTGCATGCCATGGAGGTGGTTTACCGCAATCGCAACCAATACCACTCCAACAAGGTGCAGATGGTAGGCAACGCCAGCAAGATCATCACACATTGTTATGCCAGATATCAACCACAGGAATGCTGCATGTCACCATGGGAAAAATCAGCGCAGAATGCCTAACATTGCAGAGCCTACTGCCAACGCTCCCCATCAGAAAATCCTACAGAATGCTACACATCACTAAATGGACACGGACACAGCTGTATGCGTACACAATGCATGAGAAACAAGATGGCAGAGCACACCGTCTATCATCTTGAAGATGCAACCCACACCATTATTCCATGGCACAGGACACATTGAGGGCATAACAATGGCGTGCATACATCCAGGGACATGTGCATGTGGCCAACGATAATCTGCTGGCATGTGTATCCGACACAACGTGTCCCTGCCCCCTGACATTGAACTGCAACCACCTGGTGATGATGAAGGGGATGAAGAAGAAGTGGCTGCACATCATTGCGGTGCCGATGCACAGGAGGGACGTGCTGTGGGACAGTCAGTGATTGCACAATATTACTGACACACATGGCTGCAGAGGGTGACATAATATTTGACAGAGGGCACTGGGTGTGGGGGTACATGCACACTATGCACTGTATATGAATAAATGACACATGCGCAATAATGAATGTCCACTCAGGTCTCGCTTTTGACACAACGGGTGTATTGAAATTAACAATGAAAACAATAACCCTCCACCACCCTCACCCCCTGTCCCCCCACAACTCCCCCACACACCCTCACCCCCTCTCCCACACCCCTTCCCCCTCCCCCAACTCCCCCACACACCCTCACCCCCTGCCCCTCCCCCCACAACTCCCCCAAACACCCTCACCCCTCCCCCTAGCCCCCACACACTCTCACCCCCCTCCCCCTACAGTTGTAGGGGGAGGGGGAGTTCCCCCACACATGTCCCAACAAGTCTCTAATGGCTTCATCTAGCTGCCCAGACTATTTTTTAGCACTCCCTGGACCTGGTGGCGGCATGTCTGGCCGGCGAGGGTGCGCGACGACCTGCGGAGTGGGCTGGTCTGGGTAGAGCTTGACGAGGATGGTGTGGCCGCCTGCTCAAATTGGGTTGCCGGAAGTCCTGACTCCATGGCATCGGCTATGCGGCTGAGTACCTGCCGCAGGGCGGATACCTCCTTGCACAGGCGGCTAGTATTCTCCGCAAATATCTTGCCCATGGAGGCGGTGTTGTCTGTGATTGTCTTGCCTAGAGAGGCGATGTTCTCCCGCCACTCCTGCCTTGGCTGGGCATTGTCCTCCATGAACTGCCGCACAAGGGCAGTCAGCTGCTCAGAATGCTGCAGCCATACGGGTGCACCTGTGGAGGTGGACGGTGCCTGGGTGTCATGCTCGGCCTCACTGCTCTCCACTATGGAACTCAGGGCCCCTTGAATTAACTCCCCCCCAGACTGGTCCGGGGTGGTGCCGTGGTTTGACTCAAGTGATGTGATTTGGGGAGATGGCAGTGGACTGGGCGTGCAGGGCAGTTCTAAGGAATCGTCCTCCACGGGCACCCATACCTCTTCCTGTGCCTCCTCTTCAGCCTGGGGTGCTGTGGCTGCCACCTCCCCAGCCAGACTGGACTCTGCAGAGTGTGGAGCCTCGGCTGTTTCCCGTGGCTGTGCAACAGGTGTTGGCGCTTCCGCCTCAACGGCCCTAGGCAGCACCGGTGCCCTGGCAACCTGAGGTGTTTTCACTGGTGGTGCACGGCGGGCCTCGGGTTGGCCCTTCGAGGTTGAAGGCCAGTTGGCCTCATCCTGGGCACTCTCCCGGGGTGCGGTTTTCTGTGGGGTTGAGTCCTGGGCATCGCTGTCATGGTCTGAGCCTGTGGGTGTCGAAGAGAGGGACGGCATGAGTGATATTTTGATAGGCATCATACACATTGTACAATTGATCATCCACACAATCGAGGGTAATAGGCATTTGAGTTTGGATGATCACGTTGTTTGATGCATGGGTG
Source organism: Ambystoma mexicanum (assembly GCF_040938575.1). Taxonomy (NCBI): domain Eukaryota; kingdom Metazoa; phylum Chordata; class Amphibia; order Caudata; family Ambystomatidae; genus Ambystoma; species Ambystoma mexicanum. Next base: position 869,948,913 of record NC_090937.1, read on the forward strand.
GGTGATGCAGGCATACGTCAGGGTCACTCATGTTGGACAAGACCTATGGTATGTGACATGCATATTTGTTGGGGCCTGCATGCGGTGTGACTTATGGCATTTACATTTTGTGTGGTATATGTCAGGTACAGCATTGCCTTGCTGCAGGCATCTGCAGGTGTCTGTGATGCGTCCAACAACTTTGCTGGGGGTGTGTGTGTGTTGGGCCATGGGTTGCCTCTTTGGGCAGACATATTGGTTGACTTTCATCAGACTCTGTCTTACAGTGTTTTCTTAGGACACTCACCTCCATCCGCCGATGTTGTGGCGCCACACTCCATGTCTCCGACACCTTCTATGCCCTTAATGCCAATCAGGCTGGCACAGATGTCCTCCCATCGGGACAGCTTGATGGGGGAGCTGGCTCCTCCGCCTGTTGCCATTGCCTGGCTTCTGTTGGCAGAGAGTATGTTCCGTACTCGCAGCCGCAAGTCATCCCACCGCTTCCTGCAGTCTTTTATGGTGCATGGGGTGTTCCCAACTGCACTCACTTTCTGCGCCACAAGTACCCAGATCTCTTTTTTGCGAATGAGGGCATCCCTCTTCATTCTCTGGCCGAACACGATGTCAGCATGTTCCTGCAGGGTCCCAGCTAGCATCTCCAACTCGTCTTCATTGAAGCTCTCCTTGCGCTGGCGGGAGGCGCCCTTCTGAATAGCCTTTGGCATTGTGGTGTGTTGCAGGATGAGTTTCCACAAACAGCAGTGTCCCACAGGTCCTGTGTGCTGAGGATGGCAATGGATTGTGTTTTTAAAGATGGCCGCTGTGCTCCTTCCCGTTCCTGTGCGATGACGCCATTTCCGGTTCCGCTTATTTACGGTGACCGCTATTAGCGGTGGCCGCTAATGCTGCATTGGTCCATGCCGGTAGTGCAATCTGCACTATGAATGATGCCGCCAAGGGCATTTTTCGTGCCTTTAACGGCATGGCGGTAATGCCCTTACCGGCATGGCGCAAAGCTCGTGCCCGCGAAGTCGTAATAGCCCTCTATTAGCGGGCTCTTGACTACACGGACACGCTATTTGCGCCATGCCGGTAAGGACAGTTACTTACCTCCAACATCGGAATGACCCCTATTGTCTTTTAAAAGTAAAATCCTCTCCAACTTCTACATTCGGAGCTTGTTGTAAAAAGTTCACCTTACTTGAGCATATGCCAACCCATAACAGAGCCAGTCCAGTAAATGCTAAAAACAGATATGTTAGCATCATCCAGGGATAACTCTGTCTTTTTGCAAAAGCTGGCATCTGTCCCTTGCTGGCACATCTCCACACCTGATGGTGAAGTTCATTGTGAGCAAAGAACAAATTACTTACCCCTAGTAACGTTCTTTCGACTGGATGTTCCTACCACGTATTCCTTATCTTATGATATCTCCCATATCCAGCTTAGCTGCTTTGGAATTTTTTCCAGCAGAGGGTGCTGCGCGTCGATGGCTGTCGACTCAATGTCCCTCGGAGGCCTCCATCGATGTCGAGGTCACTGAAGGCATATATAGCGCACGCAGCGTACGTTGGCTTCAGTTCCGTTTTTACGAATGTAAGATTTATCCCATACCTGACACTTACTCCTCCTGAGAGAGCTCAGACTGCACTAGCAAAGGAAATTCTACTACGGGGTAGGTTAGGAGGGACAATAAGGAATACATGGGAGGAACATCCAGTCGAAAGAACGTTACCAGTAGTAAGTAACTTGTTCTTCAAATGGATCGTGTCCTCCCACATATTCCTTATCTTATGATACAGTCCCAAAGCAATTTGTAGTATTTCTGGAGGACGGAGTCAGAATTTGTATGCAGCCACCTCTTCTCCTTCCCTCATCTCTGACGGTCTCTCTGCTATCCAGGGGTGGTGTACCGCCAATTACCTCTGCCTTAATGCCAGTAAGACTGAGATTGTCCTCATCGGCACACCCACTCCCTCCTTTCCTGTAGCTCTCTGACCGGCCTCTCTTGGCCCTCTTCCTGCTCACACCTGCAAGGCTAAAAACCGTGGGGTCATCTTCAACTCCACACTTTCCTTCTCTCCTCACATCTCTGATGTCTCTAAGAAGTCACACTACCAGCTGCACCTCCTCAGAGGGATTCTTCCTTTCCTCTCCTTCCCCCAGAAGCTCACTTTCTCCAGAGCTCTGGTTCTCTCTTGGTTGGATTACTGCAACAGCCTCTTTCTAAATCTGCCTGCTTCTTCTCTACGCCCTTTGCAGCTCATCCCGAACAGGACTGCGAAACTTGTCCTTGGCCTCAAGCCCAGGGATTGTATCTCCCCAGGACTGAAATCTCTGCACTGGCTCCCAGTGGCTGTGAGGATTATGTTCAAAACCCTATGCATCGTCCACAAGGCCTTCTTGGGTATCGGGCCTCAATACGTTCCACTCTCTCTTCCTAAATATCTTCCTTCTCAAGTTCTTCGCTCATCTGCCTCTAACTCCCTCAGGTTCAGCTACTTCTACAAGCAACGAGTTGGTGATAGATATCTTTCTTCGGCTGGGGCCTCCCTCTGGAACAGCCTCCCTTAAACTTGAGGAGAACCATCTCCGGTTCCAGAAGCACCTCAAAAGCTTTCTCTTTGTTTCTGCCTTTTCTCCTCCTCTCCCCTGCTGACCTCCTGGCTGTAACCGTAATTGCACTGGAAACCTGGATACCCTCTGATCTCGGGCCCAGGTCCCTCCCCCGCCAGTCTAACTCACCTGCACTGCCTGCCTGGCAACCCTCGCACTTGGGGACTGTCTCTGTATCCCACAGTCCCCCTACCAGCACTTGATGCCTGCACTTACCCTGCACTTGCCACTTGCTGACCGCTACTTTTACTTATTGTTATTATCTATTCCCATGTATTGCACTGTCCTTTCTCCCCACCCACTTGGGCGATCTGAATGACACCTGGCCTAGTAGGATCGTTGTCTGTCCTCCCTTTGTTCCACCTCCTTTGCCTCGTCGCACCTTGAAACCCTTGTGTACAGGTGCGTTATAAATACCATATCATATCATATCTGTGTGCACAGAATGCAACACTGCTTTACCAAATATGTTTTCCCGGCCTGAGGAAGAGTCCAAACTGTAATGTTTGGTGAAAGTATGTACGGACGACCATGTGGCAGCCGCAGACATTTCTTTTATTGGTATTCCCCTCTGTAATGCAGAGGAAGTCGTCATGACTCTGGTCGAATAAGCCTGAAGGCCTTTTGGGGGTCTTTTCGCGCCATTCTGTAGCATTCCGATATTGCCAGAATTATCCATCTGGATAATGTCTGTTTGGTGATAGCTATACCCAATTTGTGGCCTGAGTAGCCAACACACAATTGGTCATCCCGTCTTATTTTTGCCATTCTGGTGATATAGAAGCTAAGTGCACGTTTAGGGTCAAGCCTGTGAAGCCTCTCCTGTTCCTTGCCAAGGTGCAGAAGAGGGTAAAATGATGGTAATGTTATTTTCTGAGTCATGTGGAATTCAGAAACAATTTTGGGTAAAAAGGGGAGTTTGACATTGGTCCTTATAAAAAATAGTGTAAGAAGGCTTGCAGGATAAAGACTGAAGCTCACTCACCCTTTGGGCAGATGTAATGGCTACTAAGAAGATGGTTTTTAGGGTTAGCAGCCTCAAAGGACAGGAGTATATAGGCTCGAAAGGAGCCCACATCATGAATTTCAAAACCAAGTTGAGATCCCAAACCGGGACTTGAAAAAGGATTGGAGGGAAAACATTTGTCAATGCTTTTAGGAATTGTATTATTATAGGTATTTTGAAGAAAGAAACTTTCTCCGAAGTGCACTTAAATATAGAAAGCGTTGCAAGATATCCTTTAATAGTACCAATCTGGAGCCCCAGATTAGCTAGGTGCAACAAAAAGGATAACACCATAGGTGTATTACATGTAAATGGATCAACATTCTTATCTCTACACCAGCTGCAGAATTTGTTCCAATGGCAGCGGTACAAAGACTTAGTTGCTAGCCTTCTGCCCGAAAGCAAAATCTCCATAACGTCATCCGGGAGGTCACAAAACTTGTATTTCAGCCTCTCAGAAAACCTTTTGTGTGAAGGCGGAGCGTCTTGATCTCTGGAGGGAGAACCCGACCCTCCTCTCCCGAGAGAAAGTCCTCTCTTTGTGGAAGATGTATTGGAAGGCAGGTGGACATGTCCAGAGGTCTGGGTACCACGTTCTGGCCCAATCCGGAGCAGTTAGGATCATGGATTTCCTGAACTTTCTCAACCTCCTGATGACTGGAGGAAACGCGTACAAGCGTGGAAATTCCCAGTCCACCATGAACGCATCTCCTAGAGCTCCTCTTGGGAGAAATTCCCTGGAGCAGAACAGTTCGTACTACCGGTTGACACTGGTCACAAACAAATCCACTTGAGGGGTTCCCCAAAGGACATAGATCCCTTGAAGGACTTTCTGAGCTAGTTCCCATTTGTGAGAGACTGTGCTCTGCCTGCTCAGAGCGTCCACTGCTGTATATTCTCCACTTCCGGCTTGGTGAACTGCCGATAGGGAGATCCCTTCTTGGATTGCCCAGTACCAGAGCTGCATTGCCTCTCTGCACAGTGGTAGTGACCCTACACCTCCTCTTTTGTTGAGGATGTACATGGCCACTGTGTTGTCCGTCATTATTAGGACATTCTTTCCCCATACAGAGGGCAGAAAAGCCTTCAGCGCTAGTCTGATTGCCCTGAGCTCCAAAAGGTTGATGTGTATTTTGGACTCCGATGGAGACCAACGACTGCTGATTGTCAGATCGTTGGCGTGGGCTCCTCACCCCGCGAATGAGGTGTCTGTCACTACTGTTACCTCCGGCCCTGGTTGGCAAAAAGGTTCTCATTTCAGAATGTTCTCCTGGCAGGCCCACCACCAAAGGTCCTCTGAGACTATGCTTGGAATCTGTAGGAGGTCTGACATCCTTCCTGAGAATTGGAACCATTGAGTACTGAGAGCCCATTGGAGAGATCTCATTCTCAGGCGAGTCTCTGGCACCAGAAAAATGCAGGACTCCATGAGGCCGAGCAACCTTAGAAAGTCGAAGGCCGGAAGACGCAGGGTGCTCTGGAATTTGATGACCATTTACAGAATGTCTTGGGCCCTCACCTCTGGTGGCGAGGCTTTTCCCAGAGATGCATCCAGGACTGCTCCAATGAATTGGAGTCTTTGAGATGGTATCATGTGAGACTTCTTGAAGTTGAGGGAGAAGCCCAGTCTGTTAAGGCAGTGACAGGTGGAGCTGAGATGTTCCAGGGCCTGTTCGGGGGAACTGGTGCTGATCAGCCAATCGTCCAGGTAGAGGTAAACGTGAATTCCCCCTCCACTGAGACTCGCTGCCAGTACCGCCATTAACTTGGTGAAAACCCTTGGGTGGAGGTCAGCCCAAATGGCGGAATATGAAACTGATAATGAGAACAGCCAACGGCGAACCTCAGGTACTGTCTATGCTTGTGATGGATCGGCACATGAAAGTAAGCATCCTGAAGGTCCAATGATACCATCCAGTCCTGAAGCTGGAGGGCCTGAAGGATCTGAGAAAGGGTAACCATCTTGAACTTGTCCTTCCTGAGGGACTTGTTCAAGTTTCTTAAGTCCAAGATGGGTCTCATTCCTCTGTCCTTTTTTGGTATTAGAAAGTACGGGGAGTACCAACCCTTGTTCCTCTCCGCTACAGGTACTGGTTCTATAGCACCTTTCTCTAGCAGGGTTAATATTTCCTGCATAAGGAGAGGATCTGGAACTTTGAAAGAGCTCCTCCCTGTTGGATGAATCGGAGGCTTTTTAAGAAAGGGAGGGCAGTAGCCCTGAGCAACTGTTTCCAATGCCCATGCATCTGAAGTAATAGCCTGCCATTCTGTCAGATGCTGTGACAGTCTGCCTCCCACTGCAGTCTTGTGAACTCAGACCTGAGAGAGGTTTTGGGGCAGTGGACGCAGTGACTGATGGCAAAGTAGCCGCTGCTGAGGCGGCCTTAGTACCTCTTCCCCACCACCACCAGGGAATCCTCTTTGGCCTCTTTGAACTGGCTGTTCTCTACCTCTTCCAAATGTGGAGTAGTGAGGGAAGGACCTACCCCTCTTGGGCCTACCTGTGGGGCGATTTGAAGGTTGCCTAATCGCAGCACAAAGGGATTTGGCGGCTGCCTTTGAAGTTTGCAGTTTCTCCAAACTTTCATCTGCCTTGCTACCGAAATAATGAGTGCCGTCAAATGGCAAGTTGAGCAGTCTGGATTGTACTTCAGGAGCAAAACCTGACTTTCTCAACCAGGCAAACCTGCACATAACTGTACTAGCTGCTATTGCTCTACTGATACTATCAGCGGAGTCGAGACCAGTCTGGAGGGATTCAGGCATAGCGTCCTTTCCATCCTTGGCTATGTTTAAAAACCTGTCTCGTTATTCCCCTTCGGGGATGTGGTCAGCTGCCATGGATACACACTCCCAAAGGGTGTGAGTGAACCTTGCCAACATGCACGTGGCATTTGCCGACTTCAGGGCTATACTTCCACCAGAAAAAGCTTTTTGGGCTAGAGCGTTGTAACGCTTATCATTCCTATCAGAAGGGATAGTAGGGTAGACATTTTGTCTAGTGGTTGAGGTGGCAGCTTGTACCATCAGACTCTCCGGAGTTCAGTGTTTTAATAAATAATAGGGATCACTGCTTGACACCCTGTATTTAGAGGTCAGCTTATTGTTCACAGCTAGATTGAATTCAGGCGCCTCCCAATTAGTAGATACACACTTTTGCAAAGCTGCATGGAATGGAACAATTGGGTCTTCCTGAGGTCCCGTCCAGAATGTCGGTCAAGTCATCTTGTTCAAAAACTGGACTTGGTCTAGCCCATTCCATATATTCCACTACCCTTGACATCAACTGCCTGTAGGTAACCTCTGCATGATCAGATGGATCTGATCTGCCAAACTCTACCTCTGGTGATGTGTCGTAACCACTGCCACCATGCAGGCACTCTTGAAGATCCTTTATTCTGGACCCTTCAGAAATCAGTGCCTCAGTGACTAATGGTGTACCATATTGGAGGCCAAAAGGTCTAGACTCATCTGATGATGGCTCTGTGTCCTCATAAATGGAGGAAAGTGACTTGAAAAAGTGAGCCCTAGGCAAAGGGGTATATGTTTTCTCCATAGTACCCGATGGGGTCATAATATTTGTCGACAAAGGTGCTGAAATCATCAGAACTGTCCACGTTGAGGGCTTCGATGGCTGCTTTGATGACTTCAACGCCTGTACCATCGAGAAGCTTGAAGCTCGATGTGTTGATGGCCTTTCATAAGTGTTTGGCGCCCATGGCGTCGATGACGCATCTTTCGGCGCTGATGGCGCCGGTGAAGAGTGTCTCGGTGCTGATGGTGCCGACGACTTAGTCCTCAAAGGGACTTTTCCTCGATTCGAGGGATCCTTAGATTGCTCTCAAGGATTTTGCCTGCCGGGCTCGAAAGGCGCACAGATTTTATGCTTATCGGGTCTTTCGACCGGAGCATGACTTTTGACTGTACTCGAGCAGGTCAAGGTCGCATTCTCGAATACCTTCATCATTTTATAAGCCTAAACTCTTCCCACTCAGCTGGTGAGGCAGTTTTAGTTGGGCATATGACCCGTTCTGGAGAGGAACTGGAAGACATCGACGATGGCGACCTATGGCGCCGTTTCTTCGAATGTCTAGACGATGACAAATGGTGGGAACCACTTCGCGATCGGGTTTGTTTATTTTTCTTAGGGCAAGGAGAAACAGTGCTAGACTCGTTTGAAGTCTGCCTTTTCGACAGAGTCGAAGGGGATTAATGGGTCCTACCTGGAGCAAGTTTCCCTTTGCGCTCTTTCAGGGCTTTCAACGTCATGGACAGGCAGTCCTCACAAGAAGGATGAACGGATCCCAGACACCACAAGCAAATTCTGTGGGAGTCCGTAACGGACATCTTCGAACCGCAGTCACTGCATTTTTTGAAACCTGACTTGAGAGTAGAAGACGCTGATGATGAAGCCATTTTCGCAAAGATTTTCAAAGATTTCTCGATGATACTCTTCACAAAAGGTATGAAGCATACCGTATCCTAAGCGTTAGCATGGAGAAACGGAACTGAAGCCAAAGGACACTGCACGCGCTATGCATACCTTCGGTGAGGGACATTGAGTCGACAGCCATTGACATGTAGCACCCTCTGCTGGAAAAAGTTTCCAAAGCAGCTAAGCTGGATATGGGATATATAAGATAAGGAATACGTGGGAGGACACAATTCATTCGAAACTTCAAACAGGCCACCTCATCTAGGGCTAAGCAGGTGGCTCTTTATGAAAACAAGTTATCTTGCTTCAGCCAAGTACCGCACATTTCAGGCTCTTTCGGCAGGGCTTCATGAACCGGGGAGTAGATATGTTTAACAGTTTGGATAAAAACTCCCCAATACTGTAACAGAGTTGAACATTTACTTTTGCCAGCGCAACAGGTTGAGATCCTCACTTTCATTGAAACAAGGGAAGGTAGGGTGGGCACCACGTGAGCCATTGGTCTGCCAGTGAGGATCTCATGAGTGCTTAAACCTGTCCTCTTGTGTGTGGTACTTCCCATGCTCGTTAGAGCAAGTGGCAGTGCATTAGGCCCGTTTCAGAAAGGATTTTTGAAATCTTGTTCTTAAAAATCCCTTTTCTATCTAACCATTACCCTGCTGATTGTGGATGATATGGGTGATCGCGTTCCTGGACACCTTTCTCAGTAAAATGTTTACCATGATCATTATTGACAGACACTCCTAATAGCAGCCCAAAATCTCTGATTCAGGCTCGCAAACACATCAACAAGCATCAAAATAAATTCTAGACTTGCAACTCTGGGCATTTCAACAAAGATAAGCTGTGCATTTACAAAGGGAACCCCACGTTGGCAGATGTACTCTCTGATTAGTTCTAATGCTCTTACAAACACTTTTTGGCAGTCATACCAAACACTTTCTATAATGCTGTTCTGCCACTGTGGGGAAACTAAGTACCATAAGCGGTGACTTGTGTTCACCACCCCAGTTGCTCAGGCAAGCAAAACTATGACATACGAGGGTAAAGTAATAAAGTAAAGATTGCTGCAATACCAATAAACTATTTACTGCATTGCACAGTTCATCACCATGTTATACACAACCTGCTTAGCTCCAGGCATTCTTTTCAGCATTGGATGCACTGAGGTGTAGAGTGCCCGCCCCCTCACCTCCGTCATATTGGAAGAACAATAAGAAGACACTCTGCATGACACCAGGTATCATCCCAATACCGCATTGAAGATATGAGAGATGTTATGCACTTAGACAACCGTATCAAATGTTCCTTCCCTCGCACTGATGTGGTAGAAGGTTGTCTGCATAAACCATTGAACACAGAAGAACTATAAGTGAAATCTGACAAAAGTAAAGTAATATCATGAAGAGAAGATACAAGGACACACTGAAACGATATGCGAATACTTAAAGAATGAAGATGTGATTTAAGTAACGAAGTAAACATTTCTGCAAATGCGAAGAAATCATATGTAAATGTTAATGTTAAAAGGTATTTGTACTGTGCAGCGTCACCACTGAAGTGGTCCCTAAGTGCTGTGGGAGATCTGAAAAGGAGAGTGTGGTAAAAAGCGGGTTTGGTAGAGGGTTAGTAGGATGAAGTTAGGAATAGGAAGGTGAGATTTGTGATGCTGTGTTGGCAGCTTCAGTTCGGTTTGCTCTGTTTGCTGAGCTTAAGTGCGGTTAACGGATCTGTGCGAAATCCCATGTGCTGTTGTCTGTTGTTGCAATGTGGTGAAGTGCGTGTGGATTGCTGTGCAGAGAGGTGGTTGTCTCGTTTTCTGTATGAGAGTTGTATGAGGAAAGTTGAGGGTTAGCATTTCTTTTAAATTTTTTTAATTATTTTTAATTATTTATTGTCTCTCTCCCTCTCTTACCTCTTTCTCTTTGCTTTTCTGCACTCCCTCATCCTGGGTCAGTGATGTTTAGGTTAGACAACACCAGTCCCTCCCTACCCGTCCTGTGTGGTAATCTTACCTACCTAGGTTTCTTCTGTGTGTTAGCGTTATGGGGAATGGGTGGTCGGGCGTCCCCTCTACCTTATGCTTCGGTGAGGAGTTGATTTAGGGGTTATGATTTTCTCCCTCTAAATCTTGTTTCCTGATGGGACATGTTTGGACATTGATCTAACATTAATTAGGTTTCAATGGATCTTTTCGACGTGGTTGGGATTGTTTCTTTTTCGTTTTGACTTGTGGTTGTTCTGTTGAAGTTCTTCTGTTATTATGTCACAAATTGGTCGGTGGTCCATGTAGTCAACTTCCTTGTTGAAGCGATCTGTTAGATTGATCCTTGGATTGATTAATTCTTCTGCTCCTTCATCTTCTGTGTTTTAATGTGGTTGCCTTTGTTGCCCCTGTGTTGTGTGATATACAGTGGGAGGGCATTGGTTTTGTTTCTTTATCTTCTCTGGAATTCTCTTCTTTCTTTGGGGGGGGTTCTACTGCGTTCTTGGCGTGCCTGGAGCAGTCATTGGTGTTGAGGTGTCAAGTCGGTGAGGCATTTCGAACAGTACAGTGTCATATATAGGGATTTTTCTCTTCTCATGTTTGTTCTGTTTGCTGGAGTGTTTTTAGGGGGGTGTTCTCTATTTGTGGCTGTTTCTGCTGATAGAGGGCGTGTATCCGCTTGGATGGTTGCTTTTTCTGTTACTGTTTGTCGTTGTCCAGATGTGTGTCGGGGGATCTTGCGGTTCTTTGTGCTTGGACGGTTTTGAAATGTGGGTTACAAGGGCTTTAGTCCGCCTGTAGGACCTTGTATGTTTTGGATGGTGTTGTTTCTAATCCTCTATTATCTTATCTGTTGGTTATGATCCAGAGGTGGTGGTGAATTTTGACCTTGTATGCTTTGGGTGGTGTTGATTATTATCCTCTGGCGCTGTGATAATGGAGTGAACATCTGAGGGCTTCTGTCTTGTACGTTGGTTATGATACTGAGGTGGTGGTGAATATTGAGGCTGCTGATGTGGGTTGGCTGAGGTGACTGCGTAAGAATGATTTGGAGATGTTGGAGTGGTTCCTGGTTGGGTTGTTCTATGCTGTGGGTAGTTAGCTCAGGGTTCCGGGTGGTATGGTAATCAGTGGATTAAGTTTCTGGCCTTCGTCCGTCCGTGGGTGTGGGGTCTAAACAGGGTGGTGTCCTTGTACTAATCGTTGGTGGAGAGTAGTGCAGTAGGTATGAATGCAGGGTTTCCGGAGTTGTAGGGCGAGTTTGTATTTAACTGGGGTGGTGACTTTGTTGTAGGTAGTTGTTTCCAGAAGTTAGCTGGGTGAACCAGGACAGTGAGAGGACATGGGTTTCAAGGTAGCACACAGGAGTGGCTATACCTTGATTTGAGATTTCTGTAAGCAGTATAAAGATATCAGTGGAGGAACCTAGGTTTGAGATTATGTATACTGGGGGAGGTCTAGGTATCACAGTACAATCCAAAAGGCTGATAAGGGAGAAACGCCTGAATTTGAGATTCCTGTTTCGCTGTAGAGGTGCCTAGGTTTCACCCTACAATACAATAGGTGTTTAAGGAGGGGACACCTGGATTTGAGATTCCTGTATAGTGTAGGCGAGGCTTAGGTTTCACAATACAATACCATAGGCGGATTGGGGGTGAGAATAAGATTTGAGGTTCCTGTATAGAGGGAGGAGAGGCCTAGGTTTCACAATGAAATATAATAGGCGGATAAGGGGAGAAATGTAGGTTTGAGATTCCTGTATTGTGGGAGAAAGACCTAGGTTTCACCCTACAATACAATAGGCTGATAATGGGGGGAAACCTAGATGTGGCGCTCCTATACAGTGGGCTGAAAGCCTGGGTTTCACCCTAGATGTGACGCAGGCCAATCCCCACAACTCTGTCTCGATATGACACACGTCAGTACCAAAATTCTGTCTAGATGCAGCTCAATGCTAACCCTCACAATTCTGTCCAGCTATGACGCAGGCCCACCTCCACAACTCTATCTAGGTGTGATGTAAGCCGATCTTGACAATTCTATCTAGATGTGACGCAAACCAGTATCACAACTTTGTCTACATGTGACGCAAGCAATTCTTCACAATTCTGTCTTGTTATGACGCAAGCCAGTATTACAATTCTGACTGGCTGTGACATAATGCTAATTTTCATAATTCTGTTTAGATGGCACGCAATGCTAATTTTCACAGTTCTATCTAGATGTGATGAAATCTGACCTTCACAATTCTGTCTAGATGTGTCACAGGCTAATTATACACTGGAAGGATAAGTGAGAAGAGATGCAGTAGATGTCATATGTGCAAATGCAAGATAGATCAGACATATAGAAGCTTGCTGCAGCAGAAAATATAACACGGGTAAAGCAGCCATGATGAAAAAAGGCACGTCGGCTTTGTATAATAGTATGCTAAAAAGTCTGAAGGAGAGAGACCAAGGCTGCAGAGCTGACAGGCTCTGGAAAATAACTTCATGGAAGGAACAAAGAATATCTGTTTGGCTTGGGATCAAGGATGGCACAATAAGATACATTTGAAGGCACCAAAAGGAGTGTAAGAGGATAAGTTACATACACACAACATATTTTTCTTAGATTAAGTAAGGTAGTGAATATTTGCAAGTGCCAAGTAATGAACAATCAAAGATGCAGAAAGCATATGCAAGACGGAGCAACCAAGTCTCCAGAGGCCAAGAGGAGTAACAGCACCCAGTATAATTTAATAAAATAGCACTAAATAAAAGGTCAGAATGGACAAAATTGTGGTCTCCTCACACGTGGTGCAAGACTGGAAAACAAGGCCTAATCATTAAGCTCCAGATGAAGATAGCAATGTGCCTTCACTCCCTTAAAAGACCCGAGGAAGAAAGCAGTCAGCAAGGTCAACTACAAAGAAGCCTTGGTTTAGGGCCTAACTGATGAGAGATGGTAGACTAATTGGCTGAGTGGGTAGTGATCAGACGTTGTTCCCCACACAGTTTTTCTTTTTTTTACATGCTGCTAACGAGCTGAATGTCCAAGGTTGTGAGAGAATGCCAACCAATCATGAGGGCCTACGTAGCAATGGACCATACATTGTTGCAGAAGCCAATCCGCTGCTGTTATTCTGCTATTAATTTTTGGGGGTTTATTGTTTATTTTTAATACACCATAGTGCGTAGGCATCAGGGCGCACGTATACACATGGAGATTCCGCAGGAAAACAGGACAAGAAAAAGGAGAATCCTAAGGGAATTATTCAAACAGTAAGATTTTCAGATTTTTCCTAAAGACAATGGGCCTCATTACGAGCTTGCCGGTCCGGATACAACGGTACCGGTAAGCTTGCCGGTACCGTTGTATCCGGACCGGCAAACTCTGTTGTGCTTGCGGGTGCCTTTCATTCCGCCAGGTCTGACCTGGCGAAATGAAAGGCACCCGCAAGCACAGCATGCCTGTAGCACCGGCACTGTTATGAACATTCCCATTTGAGCCCTATAGGGCTCAAATAGGAGTAGGGATCATCCAATTCCGGCACCCACGAAAGGGCAATTACTGGGTCTGGCGGGCCCGGAATACCCTCGTAATTGCTCATTCGCAGGTGCCGGACTTTCTTGAAAGTTTGGAGGTAGCCTTGCCAGTTTTAGCGGCAAGGCTACCTCCAACCTTGTAATGAGGCCCAATATGTTTTTCATCAGTGTGCAGGCTCACTGGAAGGGAGTTCCCCACTCTGGAAGCTCTAAAGGGGCATGATCTGACCATTCCTCTAGTGCGTTTAGCGCCGGGAATAGTAATGCGTTGTGTTGGGCAGGATTGCATGGTCCTGTTGGGGTTATGTCGCGTCAGTGACTGCGTCAGATAGTCCGGGGCATTACCATGTAGACATTTATGAGTCTTTCCTAGAGATGCTGTAGACTATCTTCACTGCATCATTTTGAATGATCTGTAATTTGCGTACAGTTTCCTTGCTAGCTCCGCTAAATAGGGCATTGCAATAGTCCAGCTGGGGCATTATTATAGCTCTAAATAAAGTCTTGCAATTCTTATGTGAAACAAGAGGGTTAATTTGACACAGGACTTTGAGGTGGTAGTGAGACTTTTTGGCAACATAGTTGACATGAGCATCGGAATTGAGTGAGGCCTCCAATATAATACCTAGTGTCTTAACTTTTTTGATCACTGGGATAAAATAGTCAGAGTAAACCTGATTTAAGTTGTTCCTTGCAGAATTGGTGCCAAATATTATGAGCTCAGTTTTTGAGCTATTGAGACACATTCAATTATTAATCATCTAATCCCTGATGGATGTGTAGATGAAATTGAGATTGGCCGAGTCTGTAACAGTCTCTGCTCAGGTCCACTATGAGTTGGAAATCATCAGCATAGTTGATGAAATGGAGGCTCTTTGTCTCCAGTTCTTCGCATAGGGGGTTAATTTATGATATGATATGATAGGGTATTTATAAGAGTGCTGGCGAGATACAGAACTGATGCGGAACTCCGCAATCAATAAGAATTGAGTCGGAGCATGCATTACCCCACCAGGTTTTAGAACTTCTTCCACTCAGGAAGGAGTTTACTCACTCAATGGTGCGACTAGAACAGTTCCCTGTATTGTCAAGTGTTTTGAGCAGGCGTGAGTGGGCTAGCAAATCAAAAGTTGCCGAAAGGTCTAGTAAAATCAGCAACCCTGTTTTACTTTTGCCAAGCCTCTGCAGCATTGGAGACTGTAAGTCCAGCAGGGTGCTTTCTGTCCCATGATTACTTCTAAACCCTGATTGCTTCGGGTGGAAAGCCCCTGATGTCTCAAAGTGGGTCTGCAGTTGTAACGTAGCCACCTTATCTAAGATCTTCAGCAGGGAGGGAGTATTGGTAATTTATCTTAAATTTGCTGGGTCCTTGGGTATTATACGTAGTCAAAGGTGGTTCAAGTCATACCTACCAGATAAGGGGCAACCAATGATGTTACTAACTGTAGGGAGCACATGGTGGCAACAGTAAAGACAGACACAAGTGATCACAGTTCAAAGGTGTTTATTAAACTGTATATGCGGTTAGGAAAAACACCTAATCTAAACCTAAATCTAAGATGGGAGCAAGCTATGACCATCAAATAATAATAAGGCAGTCCTAGTGGCGTCTTGTCAGATAAAAGGGCCTATACTAAGGAAAACCTATTGCCAATTATTACTCTAAATACAAATGGGATAGGATTCACAGGAAAGAAAGAAGTGTTCACAAATAATAAGTCAGGATGCAGTAATCGGGGTCTCCCTTCCCCATGTTTTGAGTACAGGACAAGGTGGGACTCTGGAGCACAGCACACGCTCAAGCTTTCCCAGCATGAGACTAGAGTTCCGCTCTCAGGTATCAGGACCTTCAGTGGTTAAGTCTCTTTTCTACAAAATCTCTCTTGCCTCTGAGGACCTGATGTGTTCCATAAATAATAAACAAAAATTCCTTTCTGCTTGCACGTTGGGCGATGCCTTTTCACCCCTGGAAAAGGCATCGCCCAACGCCCTCTTGCGGGCTCAGACCTTTCTCGAATGTTAGCCTCCATTCATCAGGTTCACTATGGCTTTCAACACAATCTCATTTGTGACATTCATGAATCTTAATGACTTTTTAAACCATTCACTGTGGACATCTCTCTGTCGGGTTCACTCTTGTAAACACACTGTTCGCTGGGACTTCAGGCTTTGCCCCCTTTTCATCGGCATCCCTCCGTCGGGTTCACTGCCAATCACACAATTCCTTGATCAGTACTCACGATGCAGGATTCACATCCTTTAGCTTTACAATCATCTGCCAGTCAAAGACTTGACTGTACGCAGGAATTTACTAGATGCCTGTATGACAACTCTGACCCCTTTCTTGCACCTCTCCCATGGCCTTCTGGTAACAGTAGTTTCATCAATAGGGTAATCACCCAGAGTTTCCCGAGTGAGCTCCCACGTGGTGTCTGACTCCTCTATAGCTGGTTTTCCCCTTTCATATCAACAATTCTTTGTACTTTCTTCAATTAGCTGCTTGCTACATTTGTTCAACACAGTTCGGTTTCTTATCGGCTCTCCGCTTGACTCACCGCTTGGCTTTGCTGGTCTCTGGAGTTTAGGTCGGTACTACGGTGGCAAGCATCTCTCCCTGGCTTGGTTATCAGCGGAGGAGGGCCCCGTGTAATGCTTGCATCTGCTGCAAGACACACTGGATATTGGTTGCGATAGCTTCGGTGGAGGTTTCACAGGCCTGGCTCGGAAAAGTTCGAGCCATCTTTCTCCTCCTCTTGAAATGCCATGCTGAGTTAGCTCTGGTGTTGTACGGTCTGCGTTGCTTGTATTGTGCTCTCGTGCTCCACCTTTTATCCCTGTTGTGAAGGGAAAGGGCCGTAAGGTGTGGGTGATTGAAGTCAATTGCCTGACTTTGCCTGACCATTGTGTTGAGACATGTCAGGTATACGGCTCTGGTGTTTGTCCATCATCTTTCGTGATGTGCGAAAGTGTTCGTGTCGGAAAAGGTGGGGGGGGGTCGAATGTTTGATTACCCTACAGGGTAGGATGGAAAAAAGGTGTTATAAGAAGGGGGATACAGCATCTCACCCGTCAGTGCCCCACTTCCACTCCCCGAAGACCCCCCCATTCAGGTGATCCTCCCTCATCTGTCCAACCCCAGGAACTGGATCCAATAGCAATGGCCATGTCCTGGCCACCTGGATGACAGATCCCAGGAGACTAGTCAGGGGGACACCGGCAGAGGGGTGTCCGCAGTGAACTGTTTAAAAAGACATTAAGATTTGTGAATGTCAGAGATGAGATTGTGTTGAAAGCCGTAGTGAACCCGACAGAGGGAGGCTAACATTCGAGAAGGGTCTGAGCCCGGAAGAGGGGGATCCAGGGGTGAAAAGGCATCACCCAACGTGCAAGCAGAAAGGAACTTTTGTTTATTATTTTTGGAACACATCAGGTCCTCGGAGGCAAGAGACTTTTTGGAGAAAAGAAACTTAACCACCGAAGGTCCTGATACCTGAGTGCAGAACTGTAGTCTCGTGCTGGGAAAGCTCGAGTGTATGCTGTGCTCCGGAGTCCAGCCTTGTCCCGTGCTCAAAACGTGTGGAAGGGAGACCCTGACTACCGCATCCTGACTTATTATTTGTGAACACTTCTTTCTTTCCTGTGAATCTTATCCCAAGACCCCCATCCAGGTGATCCTCCCTCATTTGTCCACCCCCAGGAACTAGATCCAACAGCAATGGCAATGTCCTGGCCACCTGGATGACAGATCCCAGGAGACTAGGCAGGGAGACACCTTCCGGTTTCTCACATAACACCTAAACGAAGTATAGGTATATATGTTCCCTTAACCAATCCCTCCTTTTGATAGATTTTTACTGTTTGCCTCGTAGGATGACGTCATCTAGGTATAAAGCTTTTCTGTAACGGAAATGTATTCAAGAGTGAGTGGTCTGCAATCTGTGTGTTCACCAGTGTCGGGGTGATTTCCCAGGGGCAGGCAGAGCCGTCCGTGGACCTGTGGGGCTAGGGAGGCCCCAACTCCTCCCGCGTCCCAAAAGGAGTATGAGGCACACACAAGAGCAAGGTAGATACTGCTGTTTATTATAGTAACAGCAGGGATAACTCTCAGACCGCATACATCCGGAGAGGCTCTCATCCTCAGTGGGACTCGCAGGCCCTTTTTACCGCTGTATGACACGCTACTTGCGTCACCTGGGAAAACTCTCCCCAAAACCTATCGCCACTTCGGGTTGGCTCTCCAAGTGGTAGGGTCAGTATGGTTACCTATAGGAAGGAGTATTATTGGGTGAGGACGGGTCAGGTGGTACACTTGGGCTGTCCCTAACAGTTGCTACACCAAATTTGTTACAAGGGGACCTTTAGTGATTGGCTAGCTATAATGGCGTCAGTGATGAGCCCCTCGTATTCTGATTGGTTCCTCTGCGAGCCCCTAAGCCTGGGACCATTGCCGTTCCCAGCTCGTGGTGTACCTGGTGCTGGCAACAATGTGCGACTATGTGTCAGTGGCGGACAATGGACAGGTCTGACTAGTGGCTGAGGTGCATGTCTTTCCCATCGCTGTAGGTGTACAATTTGTCACTTTGTTGTTGCAGACTGTGTCCCAGACGTGGGACCCCAGCCATTTTCTGTCTCATAAGCTTGGCATCTTGTCAGTTCGGCTTGGTCACGTGTGGAGAGACCGTGGCCAGGGCAGAATTATGAGCATTTGATTTGTATTTCGGCTCGGAGGAGCGTTTGGCATTGGCAGGTGTGACCTTGGCGCGGGGAGCGCGGCATGTAGATGGCAACATCACGGCCTTGGCTGTGGGCTCTCTTTGGTGCTCGTTCTGCATGATCAGCGCTTTGCATTTTCGTCTGAGAGGATTTTTGTCTGAGAGGCTCCTGCCTGGGGACACTTGCTTTGCGGCCTACCTTGGCCTAGCTTCTGGGTGGCGGTACATAATCCATACTATGGGGGTCGCGAGGGCGACAGAGCACCACAAGCATCAGTATATATATATATATATATATATATATATATATATATATATAGAGGGTGGCGTCTTCATAGTGCTGAGTGGTGAAAAAGCATCTGCAAGCATATATACACGAGCTCTTCAGGCGTCTTGCGTTTCTGCAGTGCTGTAGAAGGCCTATGTGGAAAATAACAACGGTGCATGTCTGTGGGTGTATCGGTCCTCTGCGTCATAGCACTGAGTATATTCTTCCTGTAGGTTGGTGTGTGAGTGATCAATGTGCATGGTGGCACATGCGTTCTTTTCTGTTGGCTTTGTCGTCATGGCATCACTAACGATGATGTTTGTGGTTTCTGTCTAATCGAGTTGGTCCATGAGGCTGTTGTCGGCTTCACCAGAGGTTCCGGGCGTGGTTTCAATAGTGGGCAGGCTCCCTGGGTGTGTGGGGTGTGGCCATAGTGGATCTTGCTGTCTGGTGAGTAAGTGAATGGGTTGAACTCTCTTGCGCTGGGTGCTTGGATCGTGATGTCCTGGGCCATGGTTTAGATGAAAATGGGGGGAAGTGACTTTCCCATTTTCCCTCTTCAGTCCCCCCTCTGGTCGACTTGTCGACCACAAAATTATCAACTCTCTTATCTCCATGTACTCACCATACCTTTGTTATTCCTGCCAAGTGTCCGTATTGGTTCACGTGATCTTCAAATGACCAATACATATATACACATCCACCACCAGGCTTGTAATAAACCCACTTTCCAACGTAACTCTTCGGGTTCCTTGGGTTCTCTACCTTTACTGATGGTGGGTACAAGTCTGCTTCTATTATCTGTTGGCGCAACCATTCACGTTCCTTTATAATGATGTCTGTGTGTTTGTCATCTTCAGCTGGCATTAGAGCGTGCATGCTGATCATTTCCATCATTTCTTCAGTAGTATGAGCTTATCTTGCTCTCCATAACTTCATTCCCATCAGGGCAGCCATTCCTAATATTATGCATCCTGCCACAATTTTAAGGCCATCTGAAAGCCAAGATGGCATCCATGACCACAAGTAGGAAAACCAGCTACCGTCCTTCTTCACTCCCTTTGCTTCATCTTCCATCTTGGCGGGCATCTTGGCCAGCTGTGATACTGCCTCAGAAAGCGTGCCATTGTCTGCGTCGTTGGCAGGGCTAAATGTGCAACACAAGGTCCCAATTTTTGCACAAACACCTCCTTCCATTGCTGTTAGGAGATCCAGCACATATCTGTTCTGAAGTGCCAGCATCCATATTGCCCTCAGTTCTTCTTTTATTGTGTTAAATCCATTGACGGTGGAGTTAATCGTCATCATTAGTTCCCATCTGGTAATCTGGGGCCACTTCGCATTTCCATATGCCTGCATCCCTGGATGTATTATGGAGGAGAAGAACATTGCCACTCTGCTAAACAGTCTGTGTTCTGGTGGGATGTCACTCAGAGCTGTGTCAGACCTTCCCCACAGGTAGTTCCCCGTCAGTGGCTCTCCTCCTCTCTTTACTCAGAATGGTCGTGTCGTTCAGTCTGTTTTTTCCTTCTTTCTCCACTGACCTTTTCCTCCTTCTATTCCCTTCGTCCATCCTAGGAAAATTCCCCAAGTTGACATTTTTCTGTGGTACTACCAGGGATGGTACATTGATGTGTACCATAGTGCATACTCCATTCCAAAAAGGTGGTAAGATGTGGTATGCCTTACTTCTGGAGGCCCAATAATGGTCCATCAGAACTGCTGTCCCAGCACCCCCCTCTGGAATCTTTATAGTTCTTTTACAATCAGCATTTCTTCCAACATCAACTTCTCTGTCATGCTGGTAACACAGTGTTGGCGCTGTGAGTGGGAGTATTGCTATTGGTTCCTCATCCTTATCCAACCATGTGACCAGTGCTGCACTCCTCATCCATTCAGTGTAGAATTTGTCGTATTCTTATTGAACTGTCATCACCGATGATTTCCTTAAAGTCACTATGTTACTTCATACAACTCCTTCCACCCATCCTTCTTTAGTGTATACCTTGCCATATATTAATATTAGTAGTCTTTCCCAGCATTCGGGTTCACCAGCAACTTCTGGTGCATGCCATTCACATGGTAGGTAGTTCAATGTAACCTCCTTAGTGTCTCCCTTGTTGAGTCCATCCGTCATGTACTTAAGCCCTTGTGTATGTTGCCAGTAGTTTTCGAACATGGGTAGCGTTTTGATGAAGTTGTCCTCATAGGGGTATGTAGATCTTGATTTCCATTTTAGCGTTGCTTTTCTTCCTTGAAATAGACCTCGTGTTTGGAACAGGGCCAAGTATATTAAGCTCTCCACTGACGTTACAGGTACCTCAGGTGCCACAAATGTTCTAGATGCGCTCATGGCATATTGGATCAAGGAGCACACATAGCAGTTGTCCTTAGTTGTCCCTTTACCAATTTTGGACATGTGCTGATACCACATGTTATTCGAGACGTGTGCGGACTCTGTAAGGTATGTGTCTACCCCGTGTTTATCAATAGAAACACTACATTTATCTCTCATTCTGTTTTCTCTCGGGCTACTTTTACCACATGAGACCGTACCTGGTGCAGCCATGGTAGGGGGAGTGTTAGTAGAGGGTGATGCCATAGCATAGGAAGCATAGTGTGCCTGCCAGACAGTGGCAGCAAGTAGAATAGTGATGAAAAATATTCCTATCATTTTTAATACAATTGCTAATATCACTGGCATACCTCTCTTACCTTTGCTGCGGTCCTGCAGCCGCTTTTACTTTTAGATGATATAGATGCCCGCCTGAAACTTTCTCAAAAATGTGCGTTATTTTGTTAGTGTCTTTTATTCAAGCCCTCCCTATCAAATAATCATTCAATGCCTAGAAGAAAAGCTGTTCCCACGCTTTCCTCACCGTCCTATTTCTTAGGGCGGCTAATGCTTCATGGAGATGTGGGAAAGATTGCTCTATTATCAAAAGGAATGTGTTATAATACACGCATATTCTTCTTTTCTTTAAGTGTTTTGGTCTTTTTATAATGTACACAAATTGGTGTGACAATGCATTTACCCCTGTAACGCTCACCTGATTCTCGCAGAGGCGCCGGTCTTGACTGGGCGACTACCGTATCTTCAAAGGTGATGTGTAGCACCCGGTTGGCTCTTTGGGCTGGACCTCTGTGCACTGTATGCCTGACGTGTAGAGTAAGATGTCTGCAGATAGAAAATATGGGGTTAATGAACTGGGGTTATTGGGGTGTCCCTATCTCTTTCCTCTTCTCCTCTCCTGTAGACCCCCAAAGGTTAACGCTCTCACCTTAGGTAAGTGAATGCCAAGCTCTCCAACTGCCTCGGGGCAGGGTGCTGTAGCCAGTTTCTTCACTGGATAGGTAGCACAGGCCTCTTGACTTCAGAGGACTGCTGTCCGTCGTTTACTGCACGAACGGTAAGTTTCGGGTCATTCAAATGTCTTTTTAAAGTCTTTAGTAATGATGTCTCTTGTTTTGCAGGGTTCCGGCGATGGCGGATGACGGGCTGAAGTGAGTTGAAGATGGAGCCCGTGTGATGAATAGAAGCGCCTGGAAGCACGTGAGTAAGCGCTTGTTGCCTGTTTCACGATGCGCTCTAACTGTCTTTTTATTTTGCAGGTACGAGTTCGGAGCGGCTGCAGGGTGCCGGAATACCCACTGGATTAGATGTGGAAAGGAGTAATGGCACGTGAGTATTAAAGTTCCCCAATGTCTTTAAACGCACCTTGTTTTGTCTTTCAGATGCGGATGCAGCGCCGAAGGCCTCCGGAGCGTGCGAAGAGTTGGTAAGCTTTTGTCTTTCAGATGCCGGAATGCAGTATGAAGACCTCCGGAGCGCACGAAGAGTAGGTAAGCCTTTGCCTTTCAGATGCCGGAATGCTAACCTGTTCTTTCTTGTCTTTATAGGTGTTGCTGAAGACTGGATTCAGGATGGTAAGCCTTTTTCCTTAGGCCCAGGACTGGATGCAGAAGACACGATGAGCGTCCTGCTGCAGAGGGTGCAGAATAACGCAAAGCAAGATTCATCCACCGGGTGTGGTTTAAATAGCCTCCTGTAGTGCTTAGGTGTCTCCTTCCACAGCCACGCCTAAGTAAGAAAAGAGTTCCTGGTAAGAAAAGAGTTCCTGCCTTCCAGAAGAGTTCCAGTGTTCTAAATCTAGGGAGTGGCTCCAGCCCCACCCAACAGGAAAAGTAGTTCCAAACAGAAGAGGATCAGAGGCTCAACTGGCAGGCAAGTAAGCAGCATGGTCTCCTGCAGGTAAGTCCACCCAAGCATTATGAGCCCGGCGCTTCCAGCGCTGGGACTGGGCATATTTATGAGCCTGGTGCCACTGGCGCCAGGACTGGGTCCAAAAGGTCCCAATTGGGACTGGTTGGCACTCGGAACCTGGGTTATGGATCTGCTTCCAAGGGAGTTGGGAAAACCCTGACCTTTTGGAAACAGAGATCATGACACCCCTGAGCAATGACGTATGTGTTAGGAACTTATATTCAACTCTCTTTATATTACATATACAACAGTACTGTGCGGTACCTGCATGTGCGAGACAAAAAGAGAAGAGAGCATGCACGTGTCTACACAGTGTGGTGTAAATTTGCAGATCGTTGGACAATGTTATTTATTAGGTGGTGGCTGGGGCGGTGTTTGCTTTATTCTGGGATCTCGTGACCATGGGTGGGCTATTGATAGTTTATCGTTTATGTCTCTTGGGGGGTTTGGTGGGGAGTTTGGTGTCTGGGCAGTGTTGTTGTCGTTAGTTGTCATTGCTGATGCGTTGGCCCTTTCGTTGACGCCAGGGGGGTCTGTGCTTTGTAGGGCTTGATGTCATGCAGGTGGGTCCAAACGTTTCTATCCGTCAATTTAACAGCTCTAGGAGCTGTTTTTTCCACCTGGTGGGGCCCAGTAAAACGGGGGCTGTTCCACCGGCGGTTAACATTTCTTAGAAGGACCTGGTCTCCCTCTTTTACTGTCCACTGTGCGGCTTGTTCCTGTTCTTCGTTTGTTGTTTCTTCTTGTTGGGTGTTCTTCAACCCGCCCCGTGTCCGTTCGATCTGTTGAGAGATAAAGGCGACACTAGTAACCAAGGAAGAGACATATTAGTACATTACTTTTCCAAAGACATTTTGTGAGGCATGGCAGTCTGTTATGGCTCTTGATGGTGGTGTGAGTGGAAGGTGCATTTGGCATCCGGTCACCACCTCGTGGGGTGTGAGGTGGTGGTCCGACCCTGGCCTATTTCTTAATTCGAACAGGGCCAAGGGGAGGCAGTAAAGCCAACTCTTTTTGGTTGTTTGCTGAATCTTTGCTATCTCTTCTTTTAGGAGGCCGTTGAGGCGTTTGCAGACGCCATTCACTTGTGAATGATACGCGCATGCAAATTTATGCTTTATTCCCAAGAGTGCAGTTATATGATGGAACATTTCATTGGCAAGGTGCGGGCCATTGTCAGACCGCAGCACTTAGAATACCCCCCACCTCGGGAACACCTCCCTTACCAGAAACTTCACTGCTCTGAAGGTGTCTGCATGAGAGCATGGACCGGCCTCGATCCACCTTGAAAATGGGCATACTACTACAATCATGTATCTGTATCCTTGACATACATTGATCATGTCAACGTAGTTGATGTGTAGATGCAGGAATGGTCCTTTGGGCCGGGGTATAGTACCTTTGATCACTTGTAGGGTGTGACCGGCCGTAAATTGTTGACATGTGAGACAATTGCCAATAAAGTTTGCAACGTGTGAATTTAGCTCGGGACAGAACAACTCCTCCTTTATTCGTGCTGCAATCACCTCTTTTCCTGTGTGTGTGGGGTGGTGTAGTTGGGCCAAGGCTGTTTTCAATAGAGCTAGGGGCATCACTATTTGGCCTGTATTATTCTATCGCCATAATGCGGTTGTGGGAGACATTGTGCATCCTCTTTTAACCCATAGTTCATTTTCTGCCATAGGTGCTGCTGCCTGTAATTCCATTATTTGAAACTTGTCAGATCGTGTGAGTCAGGGTGTAGAGGTATCGAAAAAAAGGCGTTTTTGAGGTCAATTACGGTAAACCGTGATGCCTCTGCTGGTATTCCACATGGTATAGTGGCTGAGTTAGCGGCTATAGGGTATTCCGCTTCTACAATGTGGTTGTGGGGCCTTAAATCCTGGATGAAACGCCAAGACCCTCCCTTTGCTTTGCGCACAGGGTACACAGCAGTGTTGCATGGGGACTCTGATGGTACTAGTATTCCTCTTTTTGTTAGAGCTGTTATTGTTTCATAGATCCCCTCATCTGCTTCCTTGGATAGTGGGTACTGTTTTACTCTGGGCAGCATTGCTCCTTTTTTCAACTTTATTTGTACTCCTCCTATGCTTTTTATGCATCCTACGTCATATGGACTGGTGGTCCATAGAGATGCTGGTACTGCTGCTAAGTCGTCCTTGTAAAATGGCACTTCTATAGTTGCCGGTGCCTCTCATGCCATTGCCATCTTTTGTGCTACTTCCTTGTATGTCACTTTTAACCAAATGTTTACGCTCATCTCAAACACCATCTCCCCCTCTCCATTATCATATGAGAAAAGCTCCTCATCTGATACCTGTGTTAGTCAGCACCCCTCAGCCAGCACTATTACTGCCCTCCATGCTCTCCCCTCCCCATCCTGGGCATGCACTGCAATGTAGTCTGTTGTTGCCACAATGCACTCAATGCTCACTGACATCATGGCCCCTTCCTTTTCACTAGCTGGTGTTTCGGGTCTGAAAAGGTAAGCTGCTCGTCTCCTCCATATTTTTCCTTCAATTCCTGGTAGCCATGCTATTGCCATGTCTGTTCCATATTGGAAGATGTCCCCATCTACTGGTTCTGCCCTGGCCACTGTCTTTCCACAATAAGCCTGCACTATTTGGCGTGCTGAAAGTATGGTAATGCCTGGTGTGGAGCATACTATTCCCTTTTCAGAAAAGGAGATGGTCATGTTCAACCTGCTCATGATATCTCTCCCTAGTATGTTTACTTGTGATTGTTTTGAATACAGTAGTGGGAGAGACATGTTGTGATCTCCTACAGATAAGGAGATGTTATCAATGAAAGGAACCAACCCTCGAGCCCCAGAAAATCCTTGAGTGTGCATAGCTTTGCCTGACAAGTTGAACTTTCCCTCCTTGATACAAGACCTAGTGGCACCTGTGTCAACTAGGAAAGAATTATTTTTGTCGCCTATCGCCACCTGTATGCGTGGTTCCTCCGCAGGGTTAGGTGTTACCGATAGGATGGGACACATCAAAGACATCTGTGGACTGTCCTATTGTGGGTATAGTGACTGTCCGCTCCCTCTGTAAGGGTTGTGGCCCAATATTGTCACCCTCCCCAGCTGTGTTTGTTTTGTAGGTTTGTCTGTAGATGATATTGCATTGTCCTGTATTTGTGTGAGCTGCTGCACTGTTTGTACTTGTTGTTGTTATGTGGTAACTGCCTGTTGCTGAGGTTGTTGTGGTGTGTATGTTTGCATTTGTAGCTGGGGTTGCGGTGGTGCTTGCTGTGCCTGTTGTTGTGGTTGTTGTTGTATTTGTGGTTGTTGTGTGTACGCTTGAAGTTGTAGCTGGGGCTGTTGCAGTGGTGCTTGTTGTTGTGGTAGGGGTTGCTGTGTTGCTTGCTGTTGTTGGTAAAATTGTTGTTCCCTGTTAGGCCCCTGATGTCCTTGTTCTCCCCAAGCTGCTTGTGGCGGTCTCATTCTGCAAGTGCGTGACATGTGCCCCACCATTCCACAAATCCAGCATATTGGTGGTTGCCGGGCTTGCCAGGTGTCACGATATCCATATCCAAGGCGCAGGAGCCAACCACCCCCACTATGGGACCACAGCAGGGAAGGAGGGTTAGGGTCTTGATGGTTGGATGGGTAGGGGGGAGTAAGGTAAAACGGACTGAGGGTAAGGTAGAGGTTATGGGCAGGACAGGGGGAATATAGGGTAAGGTTGATTGTTGCACACTTTTGTTCAGGTGTCCTCAGCCCTTACTAGCTGTTCTTTACATAAGCACCAAATTGCACATAAGATCACCCTTCAGCTATCTAGCCCTATGTCAACAGACCAGTACACAGTTTTAAGACAATTCAATTTGCATGCAAACTTAGCTCTGGTCTTTAGAGTCTTGTCCGTGAAGGGCGGTCGAGTTCTTTGGCACATCTGTGAAGTTTTCTCACCAATGGTCCAAGCTAAAAGAAATGACAAGCATTAAAATATGCCCTCTGAGTTGCCGGCATTCACACCATGCCACACTCACACAGATACAGTGTTGCCTTCTCAAGGCGCTGATTGCGCAAGATAAATGCACCAAGAACAAGAGATGTACACCGGGGTGTATGACAAGTAACAAGCGGTCTTCCTGAAGACCCCTGCAGGCGTAACTGTAGCTTTCACTGGGGGGCGTGGCCAGGAAGCCATGTGAAAAGACGTGTCCATACGGGGGCTCCTGCAGATCCGCACATTATCCGACTGAAAACCGTGCAAGGACTGATGCAATTCGGCTGTGACAAAGAGGATCGTGTACACGAAGCTCGGGTGCACGTGTGGATACATTTTGGCATGGACCCGTACCGTGAGAGCGCTGCCAGAAGCTAAGTGAAAATCTGGAGGTGTGAGCGCATCGAAGGAGAAGATGGCCGCCGCGGCATAATCAAGGAACAAAGGAGAGGCTGGCCTGGGCGCCTGCGATTGCAACGGAGGTGAGCGGCATTGGAGGGGCATGGATCGGGTGCGCTGTAAACATTAAGGACACCCGGCACCCAGCCCTAGGCCCGCGAGGTGTGCAACCTCTGCAGTGAGGCGGCTCCGTGCGACGCAACCTCGAGGCCCGGGAGTCGCCGAAGCGGCCTGGTGCAGGAGCGTCGGGATCGGAGGGTACGCAGCCTGCCCGATTCACTGCTGCGGAGAACATCGCGTAACCGAAAGGGAGCCGGGCCTGGCCAGAGATACATTGTAACTTGTGTTAGGGAAGATCGGCCGCGGGAGCAGCAGTATGGCAAGTGGACAGCTGGGGCATTGAGCCCGTACAATAACGTGGATGTTTGACTAGAAGGCTACAAATGTAGCGTGCGTCTGGACATGGAGGGAGGCCCCTGACCTTTTGTAGCCCAAGCGCTGGCTTTCAATAAGCGTACAGCTGAGGATAAATGAGGTGAAGGCCGGGCTTAGCAGGAGGGGAGAGCCTGCAGTACGGTATTGGATGGCGGAACTGTAGGAGGGCGAAGGGACTAAAGCGCAGATAAAGATCCCAGAGGTTGTTGGAAACATACATGGGCACTTCTGGAAGTGCTGGGAGCGCCCTCAGAACTTTTCAAAGGGAGGAGAAGCGCAGTTCAGCCTATTATTGGGCTGTGAGAGTCAGAGGAAGAAGATAGAATGGCCGGAGGGGCCAGGGAACAAAGGAGCCTCGTGACAGGAATGCAACGGTAGCGAAGGGACAGCAAAAGAGTGCACTGGGACGTCCTGCTGCAGATCCAAGCGCGGACAGGAGGCTGCCCTTGACGGAAGAAATGTCTAATAAGCCCCTGAGAGCGAAGAGTAAACAGCCCACGCTTGACGAATACGCCAAGACACCGACTGGCCCGGACGGAGCCAGAAGTAAAGACATATCCCAAGCAAGGGAAATGGCCACGGGGGGCGCGAATCAGGAGGTCCTCGCGGCGATCGCGGTTCTGAAGGTGGCCTGGGAGACCAAGCTCCAGCTGGCTGTGACGGAATTGAAGACGGCAATGGAACTCCAGGTCGGGGCGGTGCAGGAAGACGTGAACCTCCGCAGGCAGGACGTGAGGACTCTGGCGGAGCGCACAGAGACTCTGGAGAAAGAAATGGGCCCTACTGCGGCAGACTGAACCGCACAGAAGCGTGAGCTCCATGCCCTGGTGCAACGTGTGGGCAACTTGGAGAGTAGGGCGGAGGAGGCGGAAGGACGCGCCCGGAGGAACAACATCCGTATTGTGGGCCTGCTGGAGGGGGCCGAGGGTCACAACCCTACGGAGTTCGTTGAAAATATGCTGCTGCAGGAGATCACTGGGGGCACCCTGTCGCAGGGCTTTGCGGTGGAAAGAGCGCACAGGGCCTTAACGAGAAAGCCGCCGCCGGGAAATCCACCCAGGCCGGTGATCGCCAAGATCCTCAATTACCGGGACCGGGAAAGGATCCTTGAACACTTCCGCAAAGGAGGAACAATACAACGAGGAGCGGCGAACATAACTGCCTACCCTGATTATACCCTGCAGGTACAGCGCAGTCGTATGAACTTTGGATCGGTCAAGAGGAGATTGCGGGAAGTTGGTTACAAATACATGCTGCTCTACCCGGCCAAGCTAAAGGTTTTTTATAAGAACAAGATGCTGTTCTTTGACACCCCAGAGGATGCTATGGAGTGGCTTGACGTGCAAAACTGCCCTCAAGAGCCAGATATCCAGAAGGCAGATGAAGTAGGACGAGATAAGTAAAGCTGCGGGCCTGGTTGGGCTGCGGACTGTGGGACTTGATTATAGTCATTGAAGCAGTTGGAGAACATGTAAGCGTTAGTTGGTAGGAAACACGATCCGTGAGCACGGATACGGTTGCGAGAGGAAGGAGCCTCCAGGGGCCGATCTTTATACCCCCATTTAGAGTTCAGTTTAGTCACTGTTAGTGAGGTGACACCCTGTCAGGTTCTCTAATTGGGTTTCCAAGGGAGAACCAAACGCGGGGATGCCTGAGATCCAGGGATGGAGCTGGGCAGTGGGTTGGGTTGGGGTTTTGGGGTGTGTAAGTTTAAATATGAGCCTGGGGGGAGGAACTAAAATCAGGTGTCTGTTTGGTGTGGGGGGGAGGGTTGCATCGAAGGGGGAAGGGGAGCTATTGATGAACCATGGGGGACCTTAGGATATTAACGTGGAATGTTAGAGGGCTCAAGAGTTATTTGAAGCGAAACAAGGTCATGCTGTATCTGAAGCGACAGAAGATAGACGTCGCCTTGCTACAGGAGACGCATCTGACGCGAGAGAAAATGGAGTTGGTGGGGAGGAAATGGAAAGGGACAGCGGTGGGGTCAACGTACTCTGCCTATGCAAGAGGAGTACTGGTTTGGGTGGCGCCACATGTCCCATTTAAGTTAACTGAGGAGGTTGTGGAGGCGGACGGGAGGTTGGTTATAGTGAGGGGGCTGATAGAGAACAAAGAAGTATGCATTGTAAATACATACGCCCCCAACCAAAACACGGCGGCATACTTTAGGACGCTGTGTACCAAGCTCAGTGCGGCTGTGGGGGGTGCGGTGGTTTGGGGTGGGGATTTCAATTGTGTATTGAATCCTAGGGTGGACAGGTGGGATGATAAGACAGCCAAGCCCAGCTCGGCGGCTAAAGTATTGCAGACGCTGTTAGCGGACTTTGGCTTGGTAGATGTGTGGAGAGCGAGACACCCTGTCGTGAGGCTATACTCGCACTATTCGGCTCCGCATCAACTACATACGAGGCTTGATTACTTCTTTGCCACTCCGGACGTAGTCGCGGAGTGTGACCATATAGACTACAGAGCAAGAGTTCTCTCTGATCACTCGCCTCTGGTCCTGAGGTGGCAGTATTGCCCCCCAAGGGCGCGCATACCAACATGGCGCCTCAGGGCGGAGGCGCTCAGGGACCCATTCTTCAGAGAAGACATAAGGGAGGAGATTATTGCTTACTTCGAGGTGAATACTGGTAGTGTAAAGTCGGCCGGTACTTTATGGGAGGCTTTTAAAGTTGTAATGCGGGGGATCGCCATTGTGAAGTCAAAGGGACTGATGGGTGGAGTTCTAGCTGATCTGCATAGAGCTGAGATTGAGCTGGAAAGAGAGTTGGAAGGTGGCGGGATCGATACGGAGGTAGTCTCCAAATTACAACAGAAGTGCGCAGAATACTGGGAAAGGCTCTGTAACTTAAATTATAAAAAGTATATAGAGAGACAGCATGCGGGAGGAGACAAAACGGGCCGACTCCTAGCGTGGTTGTACAAGAGCGAAACCCCGAGATCCCCGATTCGATTGGTAATCAATGAAGAGGGCGAGGAGGTGGACACCCAGGAAGGTGTAAATAGGGCATTTGCGGAATACTATAAGGCATTATATGAAGATGACGAGGGGAGCAGCCAGGAGGAGATAGACGAGGTACTGGAAGATATAGGCCTGCCTAAGGTCAGTGACGAGGAGAGGGAGGAGCTGGATGCTCCGATCACTCTGGAGGAGTTGAAAGAGATTGTAAGGCAGTTACCCAACAGCAAGGCTCCAGGTGCAGACGGGTTCCCTAGTGAATTTTATAAAGTGTATGGAGAGGAGGTGCTCCCGCCCATGCTAGAAATGCTTAATGAAGCGTTCGAGGTGGGACGGTTGCCAGAGTCACTCAGGGAGGCGATCATAATACCGCCCCCTAAGCCCAATAAACCGGGACACAGTTGCGGCTCCTACAGGCCCTTGTCGATGCTGAACCAGGACAGCAAGATACTGACAGCTGTCCTGGCCAACAGAATGCGGAGAGTAATCGGCAAGTTAATTCACCCTGATCAAACGGGCTATGTCCCGATCAGGAACATCACTCACAACCATAGACGCCTCCACCGGGTTGTCGAATGGGGGTGCAGTGATGACGGCGAAATGGCGATAGTGGCATTGGACGCGGTTAAAGCGTTCGACTCTGTTAAGTGGCCGTGGTTGCTGGCGGCCCTAGGAGGGTATGGAGTGGGGCCAGGCTATATTAGGTGGGCTGAGATGTTATACAGTGCACCGCTGGCCAGGGTCTGCACGGGTGCAGTGGTGTCCGAAAGTTGGCAGCTGGGCAGAGGCACTAGGCAGGGGTGCCCCTGGTCCCCGATGCTGTACATATTGGCCCTGGAACCCTTAGCAATTTACCTCCGGCAGCAATATGACCCGATCGGTATCGAGCTGGGAGGGGAGTGTCACCTTATATCCCTGTATGCAGATGACATGCTACTATATCTGAGATACCCGGAGGAAAATCTGCGGTATGTCTTGGAGGTGATGGGGAGATATGCCAGGCTGTCCGGTATAGCGGTGAACCCCCAGAAATCTGTTCTATTTCCGCTGGGTAGCTATGTGGGGACTCCTGTGGAGAGGTTGCCGGTGTTGCAGATTCCGTGGGCGACGAGCTCTTTCCGCTACCTAGGAATCGACGTGTATCACACGACAGAGGAAGAACATAGGCACAATACTGAATTAGCCATTGGGAAGATCGGGAAATGCATGAGGTTCTGGGAGAGATTGCCATTAGCGATGATGGGCCGAGGTGCTATGCTTAAAATGGTGGTATTACCTAGGCTTTTGCATTACTTCAACAATATCCCATACATGATACCTAAGAAGTTTTTTGTAAAGCTGCACAGTATGTGCAGGGAATTTTTGTGGCACGGTACCCGGAACAGAGTTACATTATGGAAGCTGCAGAACTTTTACGAAAAAGGCGGTATTAAACTGCCTAATTTTGAAGCCTACTATGTGGCAGCGCAACTGCAATATGGGGCTAAGTGGCTCTCCGATGAAGAGACCCCTGAACACAGGTTGCTCGGGAGGGACTGCACCCCTTTTTACTTGCGGGAAATGATCTGGGTGGCCAGCGCAGACATGAGGGAGCGCCCTAGAATGCTGGCTTTGGGGCGGAACATGTGGCGCCGAGCCTGTCGGATGATGGGGGACCCTTTGCCGTGTGTTCCGCAGATACCACTGGTCGCACTGGCGAGGGGAGACAGGCAGCTGAGGGTAATCATCAGGACATACTGGGAGTCAGTGGGACTAGTCACTATGGGAGACATTTGGCAAGACGGGACTATTATGGAGTTTGAGGAACTGGAGGAGGTGGCGGGATTGCATAGAGGCCAATATGTCACTTATCATAGGGTAGTGCAGGAGATTCGGAGTAGGTGGCCTGAAACTAGTTTGGCGGATGAACCGGATGCTACGGTTGAGATAATATATGACACATCGGAGGGCGGGCATGAGGTCTCTAGATTGTATGAGATGGTGATGACTAAGGTCGGGAATGACCTTGTGCATTTGAGATTAGAATGGGAAACAGAGATGGGAGCCCCGATGGAAGATGGGCTGTGGGAATGTGCTTTGGGATATCAAAAGAAGGTGTCGAGAAATGCCAGGTTCAAACAGATACAGTTATATATAACGCATAGGGCGTACATGACCCCTCTGAGAATATCAAAGTTCCGGAATATTGGGCGCCAGGCGTGCCCTAAGTGTGACGAGGAGAATGCCGACATGATACACATGTTCTGGGTGTGCTCAGTAATTGCATGCTACTGGGGTGAAGTGGCACCGAAACTAGCAGGAAAGGGGGTCACGCTTAAAGTAGATTCGGCCTGGGCCTGCTTGCTGGGGGGGTATCCCAGAGCACGAAAACTCAAACATGTTGGGAAACTGAGAGATTTGGCATATGTGCTTGCGAAACGTAGGATCGCCATGGGATGGAAGGAGTGTCATAAGCCACGGGTGGAGGTCTGGTGGAAGGACCTATAAAAATGGGCGGAGGCTGAAACAGTGGTGTGGCAAGAGGCTAGTAACGCGGGGGGGATGAAGAAATGGGCTCCCTCATGGCATGGAAATTATTGATAGCTGAACTGTTTGGAGCAGTGTCGGCTCCTGTTGAATCTGAGGACGGCGATACCATGCCACACGAAGCGGATACTGAATGCGAAGAACATACAGGCTCATAGGGGGGAGGGATGGGGATTGCGGTGTTTATGTTGTTTAATATGTTTATTTATGTTTTGTTGTATTGTTGTTTGGTTTGAATAAAATAAAAATATTTAAAAAAAATAAAAAATAAAAAAAAAAACTGTAGCTTTCACTGGGTTCTCACGAGTGGTCTTTCCTCAGACCCTTATAAACGCCAAAGTTATGGCCATTATTTTTAATTCGGAGGTGCAGGGACTATGGATGGGCAAACGATGGCCCCCTGCACTTTCCCCTCGATCCCCTTAGATTCAGGCATGAACAGGTACTTATCTTGCAAAGGCGAGGGGCCGGGCTGCTGCTCGTGTGGGGCTGGGCCCCTCGCGTGTGGTTTTGCTAGAGCTCCGGAGCGCACGTCCTCTTGCCGTGGAGTCTGAAGCGCAAGCCCCGTGCCTGGGGCTCTGCACATGCGCGTTGGGGTGCCACGCCCTTCCTGGCTTCTGATTGGCCCAGGCTGGCCCAAAGCATGCTGGGAATTGTTGTCACTCGGCGCCAGCTGCTGGGCAATGTAGTTTTTTAACGCTTTTTTCCTGCACATAGGGCAAAGCAGCCTTTTATACGGTTGCAGCTTCCCAAACAGTATCTGTGCAGCTGATCCAGCCACAATAGTCCCCACAACACCCTTATGAGTGGCCTGTCTGTGTCTTTGCCTGCCCTTATCCCTGACACCAGGGATATCCCCCGTGTTATCTGAGTACCCCTGTTGTCCATATTGATTGTAACCCCGGAACCCTCCCCCTTGTTGTTGTGCAGGTGGGCCAAATCCCCT
The DNA here is from genome assembly GCF_040938575.1 of Ambystoma mexicanum. Taxonomy (NCBI): domain Eukaryota; kingdom Metazoa; phylum Chordata; class Amphibia; order Caudata; family Ambystomatidae; genus Ambystoma; species Ambystoma mexicanum. The sequence continues at coordinate 869,982,940 of NC_090937.1, forward strand.
TCCTCTCATTTGGCTGCCCCTCCCTCTGTAGTTGTTCGAATACCCATTTTCCATTTGCATATAACCCCCTCCCGCGTGTGCCGTGTATGGTGGGGGTGGAGGCATCCGCTGTGTCACTATTTGTGCTTGTTGTAGTGGTGCTACCTGTTGTTGTGTAGTGTCTTGTGTTACTGCAACCTGGGTGGTAGTCGGTGCCCTTATTAGTGCGCCTTCCATGGCGTATTTGGATAGTTTCCTTTGAACCAATTTTGCTTCCTCTGTCTTTCTATCTTCCTCCTTTTGTTTCATCTTCTCTTGCCACATCCTGCAGTGGTGCACTATTGTCAGCTGTATCTCGGGCCATGCTTTAGCCTCCATTCCCACTAATTTCTTTAACTGCCTCTGCACTTGCTCCGGGAGCCCTTGTACCAGTATGTGGTAAAATATTGCTGTTAGTTGTGGTCTGGCGGCTTCTCTCAGTTCTGTTAGTGAATACAACCCTCCTTCCTCCTTCTTTACTACTCTAGCTATATGTATTTCCTCTGCCCTTTCCTTCTTCACCTTTACCTCTGATACCGCGAACGATCCTTCTGCCTCCTCCTCACTTTCTTCAGTACTGGGTGTGTTTTTTTGGCACCGTACCCCCGCCCCCTCCGGCCATTTTCTCCCCCTTTTCCTCCTTCCCCTCTTGTACCTCTTCTCCTCCCTTATTCCCTGCACTGCGAACATTCCTGGGGTTCCTGGTGCACATCCCTGGAACATCTTCCAGGGATCGAAGATCTCTAAATGGCTTGCTAACAGCAGTGAGTGTTGGGTAAATGTATCGAAGCTGCCGTTGGGCGGCCATGGTACCCTTATTTTGTTGTCTGTCCCTTGTGTCCACTCAATGCTATATTTTACAATCTCTTTATGCGGTGACAATGTAGTGCAGATGTGTTGGAGTGGTGTAGTTAAAGCGCTTGCTCTGAGCCCTAACCCCACTCCCGCCCCCGACCCGTAGTACGTGGCCATGTTACAATTTTACTTTTCTCATTGTCACCCTTTTATCTGGCCCCACAAGTTGGGGACTTCCGACCGTCCGCTGAAAAGGAAGGCAATTTCAATTTTACAATGCTTTTACTGTTCTTCTCTCCCGATGTTCAATTATGGCCCCCTTCGGCTGTGGCGCGCAGAGCCCCCTGCGGCTGCGTGTCCTGTGTGGCATTCTTTTGAGCCGCCCCACCTTCCTGTGCTGCAAATACTTGGCCCACATTCAATTTAGCTCCTCCTTCTCCCCCTCACCACCCGCACGGCTTTGTACTTCCTTATCCCTTCCCGCCCCTCTTGTCGAGCGCAGGCCGGCGTTCTCCGTGCGCGGCCGCCTCTCCCCCTCTCGCCCTTTACCCCTCCCTCACCGCCTTTCCTTCTCTCGATCACCCCTGGATGTGTACGAGGTGATTATCGTGTCCTATACAAGCCTTATGGGTGACGTCACCAACCTCTACAAGCTATTACCGGTACGTACAATTACACAACCAATGAACGTCTGATATCTTTGACACTCTTATTCCCCGTGAACACCACAGCTGTCTTCCCACTTCGTCTGGAGTTGTGATATTTCAAAATCATTACATGTACTCAGACTCAAATACAGGCAAACAAAACTCCTACCTCTCTCTTCTTTAGGATCGATAGTTCGGTAACCTTCTGGAGTAGTGGGAAAATACCTAGAAGCCCCTCCACCATCTGACTTCGGAGAGTCCGACAGTGGAGGAGCCTCCAGGGATAAACCCCTTAGGGGGAAAAAACCCTGTGAAGGGCTGCTAGAGTGTAGTTACCTGAAGACTGCTCCCTGCAGGTGTTTCTGGTGGAGAATAATCAGCTCCTTCGGTTGAACTTCCCAATCTCCTCCAAGCTCTATAAGTGCTAGGCGCAAGTAGACAGAGAGAGGAATTAATGACACAAAGGATAGATGTTACAGACCCAAAGAGAGGATAAAAGGCTTACCCTAGGAACACCTAAATCAGGCCTGGAAGACCGGATGGTTAAGTTCCTGGATGGCAGTTTTGGAGAAAACAGGGGGAATAGTTGCAAAGCCTAACAAAGTGTAAAGAAAATTAGACTTAGTCTTTCCCCTCCCAATCCTGATCTTGTTAACTGAGAAGGAAAGTAATTTAGCTTACCTCTTGAAGGAGAGACTGACCCTCTGCTAGTACTGGGAAGACATAGGCAGCGTAATGGCCCGTGTAAAGAGATGAAGGAATCCTAAAGAAAGGAGATTGTAAACAATGGAAAAATCCTGGGTAAAGCAAAGGAAATGCCACTGAAGGAAATCTGACTTCTAAATCAAAGATCGTACCAAGACCTGCGTCCTAGAATCCTTGGAAGAAGGATCGTCTTGTAAAGACAGGGACTCCTCGGATTCCACAGGAAACAGAGAAGAAGGCGGAGGATCTAAGCCGCGATCAGATGATTGCCTAAAGCGAATGGTAAGGGAGTTTCAATAATAAGTAGGAACAGAAAAACAGACACAGGATAACCACTTAGCTGTACGAGGAAAGAATTGGAAAGGCTGCAGGTACGAGTGCCTACTTACGTCTGCGAAGTGCGGCTTGACTCTGGAAAGAGAGTAGCAACGCGCCGATGTGCAGGTGCTGGATACGGAAGTACTGCTCGCGAGTCTGGGGGCGTGGCTACAGCCTCTTCCTCATGTGGCCCATCGGATATACCGTGACTTGCCGCAATGGGATTCTCCATGTTGGATGAGTAAAATGGACGCCGTACCTCTCGTCCGTTGTCCCAATGTTCGTGTATTCCGCGAACCATCACAGGAGTGGAGTAATCAACAATCAATTAACTATTACAATCGGACTGCGCACGCTGCGTCGCCTCGCGTGTGATACACCCCCTCTGTAGGGGAGCTTAACCAGCCAATTATCTTCCGCACTTGGGAAACGATCTGGCTACCTCCTGCGGGAATATGTCATCTATCCATCGAGCTAAAATGCTCAACTAGTAGGGATCCTCATCTGATCATTGATCTACAACGTCAATTCATAGGAAAGCCACAACTCCCTTATACAGGTCTCCGCGATCTAGACCAATTAGCGCAATCTGCCAGTCATACGTGGGTGCTCGAAGCCCCACCCAATTTACTCGGTGACGCTGTAGGGGACGGCCCTCGTGCCTGTCCCACTACACCTCACACACTTATCGCTGCTTATTAATCAAAATCCTTTTCAACACCCTGTAACAACTGCCCGCCACCCGTTTTACAATTCCTCCCCCCTCCCGCACAACATTACATTGCTGGTTGGGTGTGCCATACTCGCATCAAGTTCTCGTGTGCCGGGGCCGCTCGACTGCGGGCACCCTTCCCAAAATGGCTTGCCGCCTCCCCTCGTATGGACCACGTCTGGACACTCGCCAACCGTGGGTGGGATACTTCTCAAGTCGGCTCCCGACGGACAATGTCCGAATTGCGCGGTCCGGTCTCCTCGCAGTTCCGCTATGGTCCTATAGTCCTCAAAAGGGGGCACCGGCAGAGGGGGCCGCGCTGCCGGGTCACCTCGTCGCAAGAGGCCTTGCAGTTGTTACCTTTAGGTTAGGTAGACCTCAAACACAAATCAGCAGTGCCTCCAACTTGGGGTGGGGGGCGTTTTCCCGGACGGCTTTTCCAGAGCCGTCCGCGGACCTCCGGGGCTGGGGAGGCCCCAAATCCTCCCGCATCCCAAAAGGAGTATGAGGCACACACAAGAGCAAGGTAGATACTGCTGTTTATTATAATAACAGCAGGGATAACTCTCAGACCGCATGCATCCGGAGAGGCTCTCATCCTCAGTGGGGCTCGCGGGACCTTTTTACCGTGAGCCCCCAAGCCTGGGACCATCACCGTTCCCAGCTTGCGGTGTACCTGGTGCTGGAAACAATGTGCGACTATGTGTCAGTGGCGGACAATGGACAGGTCTGACTAGTGGCTGAGGTGCATGTCTTTCCCATCGCTTTAGGTGTCCAATTTGTCACTTCGTTGTTGCAGACTGTGTCCCAGACGTGGGACCCCAGCGATTTTCTGTCTCGTAAGCTTGGCATCTTGTCAGTTCGGCTTGGTCACGTGTGGAGAGACCGTGGCCGGGGCAGAATTATGAGCATGTGATTTGTATTTCGGCTCGGAGGAGCGTTTGGCATTGGCAGGTGTGACCTTGGCGCGGGGAGCGCGGCATGTAGATGACAACATCGCGGCCTTGGCTGTGGGCTCACGTTGAGAGGATTTTCGTCTGAGAGGCTCCTGCCTGGGGACTCTTGCTTTGCGGCCTACCTTGGCCTAGCTTCTGGGTGGCGGTACATAATCCATAATAGGGCAACAGAGCATCACAAGCATCGGTAGATATATATATATATATATGTATATATATATATTTCTTTTTTATTCAGTTTTTACAAACCTTTAAAAAAGAGAAAAAACCAAACAGCAAACATCAAAAAAACAATTTAAGAATCCGCTTCCTCTTTCCCAGTTCGTCGTCTGGTTCACAGCCTTCATCACGAAAGTGCGGATAGTAGTGCCACTACAGGTTGGTGACAGTCTTAGTGTCTAGAGTCTCCTTTAAGATACGCAGGTGATCAGTGCGCATAAGATCGGTCTGTTAGAGCCATCAAACAGCGCTCTCCACCAGTCCTCTTTAGAAAGGAACTGGAATTTGTTTGTGACTGGCCCAAAAATGATGTTTCTTTGCTGCTCCAGTCCAGGTCATGACATTGTCAAGTGTTTGAGAGTTTTATTATTGACACCACAAAATCGACACGATAAGTCCGAACCATCGGACTGGGACCAAAAGTTTACGCGCTCCTTAGTAGGCAACGCATTGAGCCTAAACTGCATATATAATGTTCTTGAGCGTTGATCCGGGAAGCGCGCTAGGTATTCCGGTCACTGGCCATAAGCTCTTGCTTCTCCGGGTGCTTCCCTCATCGTCCGTGAATCAGATCTCAGTTTGCATGTATTAATCCAGTCGGTTCTCCACATCTTCAGTTTCGCCGAGTCTGGGTTTTCAATCAGAGTTTGCACCAAAATGTCATATGTGTCCAACATTTCTAGACACAGGCATTCCATTGGTACAAGATCGTCTGTGTTTTTTCAGTCTCTGGGTTGTGAAGTATTTCAATTTGCTGTGGTGGATTCGTTTGCACTGTTTTCCTAAATAAACTTAGGAGGTTCCAAGCAACTCTGGCTTGGATTGAGATATATCCAAGTTCATATCTTATGCAGGCCGTTGCGATTCCTCTAGGCAGGTGTAGGACTTTTGACTAGAAGATGTTCTCAAGCGAGTTCCATACATCATGCCCGCAGCCAAAAACGTTTTCACCACCATATATCAAGGCCGGTACCACTTTCTGCTGGGAGAAAATCACAGTCGGTTTTAGGGAGAGTTTGCCGAATTTATTATTAATCAATGACGCCTGACATGCCAGCTGTCGGCATTTGCTTTTTGTTAGCTCCACCCATGGTGTGTCATTTCTACTGGCACTAATTCTCAGCCCTAGATAAGTGGTGTTCTTTAAGTGGTGTTCCTGATCCGCTCCTTCTCAAGGTACCAGTTGAAGTTTTTCTTGTTTCCGCTGTTACCCATTAATTTTCAAATATCAGGATTTCACATTTCCCCTTGTTGATAGTAAGGCCATTCAACATTAGATATTTCTCCACAGCGCAAAGTTTGCGTTGAAGGCCTATGGGTGTTGAATCCAAGAGAAAAAGATCATCCGCATAAACAAGATGGTCAATATGGGTGCCATGTATTTTGGGTGGGAACGTATTCAACTCCTTGAAGATCTCTTTGATGTCAGATATAAACAAGTTGAAAATGCTGGCTGCTAGGGGGCACCCTTGTTTCACTCCCCTGAATGTATCAATTGGTGCTGATAAGTTTCCCTTGAGATCTAATCTGACTCTTATTGAAGTGTTTGTGTGCAGTTCACGGATGGCGGCCAGCAAACTAGGAGGACAGTTCCATGCACTCAGCTTTCCCCAAAGCAGATCTCTGTTTATACTGTTGAACGCTTGTGATAGGTCTATTAGGGCTAAGTAGACCTTAGAATTCGATCGATGCGCTTCCATCTTCAAAAGATTCAACAACAGGAGATTGACACCACAGCCCACCCCTTTGACGAATCCAGTTTGTCTCGGGTCTACCCGATTGCATTCAGTAGACCACTTCTGGAGTTGGTGTTGCAGGAGGGTGGCATACACTTTCCCTAGCACGTCCAACAGTGCAATGGGTCTATAGTTCTTAGGGTTTCTTCTGTCTCCTTTTTTGAATATAGGCACGATTACAGCAGATTTCCAAGATTTTGGAGTTTTGCAGGATTCAATAACTCTGTTAAACAGGGTTATACAAAAGTCTGACCACTCTTCAGGGTGGCGTCTAATGGAGAAATTTGTGAGGCCATCAGGGCCAGGTGCTCTGGAATCGTTCACATTCTTAATGACTTGCAAAATATCTTCTTTATCAAACGCAATCTCCCAATGCGTTAGAAAGGGAGCTTCCCATTCTTCAGTTAGTGCATCTTTACGGAAGAGGTCACAGTAGAACGATATCCACTCCGCCTCTAATACCAGATTTGCCTGCAGGGCGTGTTGTGGCGCAAGATTGTTATTTATTAGTCTCCAGTAATCTGCTGAGTTGCGACTCGCCATTTTAGACATCATGAACGCAGCGTCATTTTGTAACATGATGGCTTTGTGAGACTTAAGCCAGTTCTTGTAGGATTGTTTAAGCTTTCTTCTTTGTTCGCAAATATCTGCAGTAGGGGTTTTTAGCACCTTTCTCAAAAGCTGTCGCAATGTTCTTTTCCGTTGGGAGATTTCTAAATCATATTTGTGTTTGGGTGTGAACTCAGCATGTCTTAAGTTATTTTTCCTTTCGACATATTGGGACAAGAGGTGATCATATTCCAAAGAAATTTGGCTGAGATGAGAGTTACGTCCTCGTTGTCAAGATTTAGACGAATTCTGCCCCCTCCCGTTCTCACGACGTAGGCCCATTGCTCTTGTTTGTGATGAGTAGTGGAATTGAATTTCAGGGTCACCATATATATTTATATATAGGGTGGAGTCTTCATAGTGCTGAGTGGCGAAAAAGCATCTGCAAGCATATATACATGAGCTCTTCAGGCATCTTGCGTTTCTGTGGTGTTGTAGAAGGCCTATGTGGAAAATAACAATGATGCATGTCTGTGGGTGTATCGGTCCTATCATAGCACTGAGTATGTTCTTCATGTAGGTTATTGTGTGAGTGATCAATGTGCATGTTGGTACGTGTGTTCTTTTCTGTTGGCTATGTCGTCATGGCATCTCTCACGATGATGATGTTTGTGGTTGCTGTCTAATCGAGTTGGTCCATGAGGCTGATGTCGGCTTCACCAGAGGTTCCCGGACGTTGTTTCATTAGTGGGCAGGCTCCCTAGGTGTGTGGGGCGTAGCCACAGTGTATCTTGCCGTCTGGTGAGGAAATGAATGGGTCGAACTCCTCTCACGGGGGGTGCTTGGCCGTGATGTCCTGGGCCATGGTTTAGATGAAAATGGGGGGAAGGGACTTTCCCATTTTCTCCCTTCACCAGGTTTTCCTACTTTATTTGATCTGATAATAAAGTAGTATTTTGCCATATTCTTTGAGTCTGTCTGGTTATTTGGGTCTGAGATAATTTATTGGTAATTCCATCTAGCACTTGGAATGCTCCAGGTGCAACTGCATATTGTGGTAGTGGTGTGGCTGGTTCTGGTCCAGTTTCCCAGGCCCAGATCCAGACTCTTGGATTTTTGACATCTTCCACCATTAGCCACAAGATCGTAGAGTTTCCTGTGGAGAGTGTAGAAAAATACATGTGTGACAACATGACGGTCGGCAGGTGCCCATTTTAAATAATTCCAGCTTGGTCCCCAAGGGCACCATGTGGACGGAAGGCAAACTGGTACATTTGAGCGATTTGGGCCAGTACCATTCGATCCATTTTTCAAAATACTGAATCCGGAGAGTTCCCCATGTTCAGTATTTCTGGGTTTCGGTTGTGCAGGGCTGTCCCCGGATTACTCAATATTGGAGGCGGGGGACAAAAATAACGAATGTACAAAATAAAGAAAAAGGCAACATGCGGCGTCGGATCCGACCTGCGTTAGAGATATAGAACTGACACTGCAGGGTACCAGAGAGGCAGTGGGAAGAGGAAAGGTGATTAGGGAAGGTGGGAGATGTACTGGGGATTTGGGGGGGACATGGGTTTGGTTTGTTTGGCCATGGTAAAATCGTATTCGCAGCAAAATTGACTACGGTCAACTCCGCCGCAAACAATTCTACCAAGCTCAAACAATCCCAATACAATATATATAGTAACAGGATTTGTTTTAAGAGAAAGAGAGCGATACCTCGATCCCTAGTCCCCAGGGACAGAAAGACAAACATTACACTCCCAGAAGGGGTATTTTTTAGAGATTCCTGAGGAAAGGCCAAGATGAAGAATGTGTGTTACACTCCAAAATGTGGTAAGCTGGTAATGATATACCTTTACAGAGAAAGTAGGAGAAGACAACCGTAGAAAATGAAAGTGCACATTTGTTTGGTGTTATAAATATGTCAGTGTAAAATTTTTGATTTGTTTAAACTAAGGGACATAAAACTATAGTAAAAATCTAGCTGGTTATTAGACTCTAAAATCAAACGATTGACATCAAACAGAGGAGGATAAAAGTTGAGAAAAAATAGTAAGTGAAATAAGATTCTTAAAGTGTCAATAATAAAGAGAACATTATTGAATAAACTTTAAAATTGGTTAAAGAATTGTTTTTGGTAAATGGGCGGCGATTGATGGTACTTGCCCAATTTGATTGTTGTGGTATAATTGACTTAAGTAATAACAACAAAAAATAACAGGTAAGTATTGACAGATAAAAATGACTTGTCATTATGGGGATACTCCCCTGCTACATTTGTGCAAAACATTCCCGACATACACACCAAAGATTAGGAAGTACCATGCCGAGTGGGTAAGAGGTACAGCTGATAAAATGTTCATGCATTGGCCTCAACAAGGTTCGCTATCAAGGACATTATTGCAACACATGACAACATACTTACATGCTGCATATACAGGGAAGAAGTTACAGAAAAGAATAGCCATTTTAGAACTATGTAAAATGTATTCAGAGCAAGGAAGACCCACCTGAAAAGGAGTAGATGTTTACTCAGCATAAAGGGAAGGACACAACGCCCTTGTCTCCTCTTTCTTCTTCTGAAAACAAGAGTACAGACACTGAGAAACAGGGATTTTATCCTTTAAAGGAGTGGTAAGCAGAGGTGAGGTATGTTAACCCAATATACGTGCCCCCCATTTATAATAAGGAGGACAAAATGGATGAGAGAAAGATTAAATAACACAATTATATGTCAGCACGCAATTAATGTAAAGAGCGTAATGAAAGAAGGGACAGACAGCTAGAGATAGAAGAAGAAGCTAAGAGACAAAAAGAAGGAATGGACAAAGCCAAGGAAGTGCCAATAGTGCAGAACGAGTGGATGGGAGTAAAGATATTACCCAAATTAAACGGAAAGGGTATTGACGATGTTAAAGAAAGAGAGGAACGGGGAAAGAAGGAAAAGGAACGAGAAAGAGCATACAAAGAGGAGAAGGAAAAAGAGAGGACATGAAAGGAGGAACGAAGAAGGTATAAGGATCAAAAGAAAGAGAAAGAGAATAGAGGAGAAGAAACGTGACAAAATAGAAACACAGGTTGCAAAGAAGGTGAGAGGAAGAAGAAAAAAGGGAGATGAGAAGAAAGGAAGAAGAAAGGAGTTGGGGATGATCAAATAGATCACATTGTTAATAGATGTATATTGCCTACTGAAGCACAAGAACGATGGGAGGAAGAGGGAGGCTCACAACAGCCCCACAGGGAGCTGCAAGGGATACAGAGAAAACAGACATGGACTGATGAGCATAAGGCAGAAGGCATATGAAAAAGGATCAGGTATTTATATAGGCAAATGAGGAAGAAAGATGGTTACAAAATCAAAGGGAGTATCAAAGGAGCTCCACCGAAAGAAACAGGAGAAAGATTGGATGACATAATGATGGGCCAGCATAGAACACTGTCCTTAAGCAGACTAGATCTTGATGACGAGGAAAGGGATGACAGCCTACAAGCTGGGGTATAATGATGTCATACAAAGAAATGGAGAAAAATGAAAGAACGCAAATAGAAGGCGCATGCAGTTTTTTGATAGATTGATGCATAGAAAGAGGGGTAAAGTGGTCAGATTTAGAAGACCCAAAAGAAATAACACCATAACCGACACCATATTCTTTTAACCTTTTATTCATTGGAAAAACTTGTCAGAGTACAAGGGTGCAAGTTGACTTCCTGATATAAGTACAGACTAATACAGTACATTGTTAGAGCATCTAGGGTGCATATAACCTTCTTAATACAAATACAAACCTATAAAGTATGTTATCAGCACAGTTGTTCACTTAAAGATATCACGATATATCACCTTTACATTCTGCACAGATACATGGGCATCGGTACGACAGTGCGGTAATTACCTTTCAGTCATCTGGTCTGAGCGACCACATGCACAGTCACACAGAGCAGGGGATATATACTGTCTTATGTAAGCAGATTAAGATCATTGTCAGGATGAAGACGAACGACTGAAACTAGCCCCACCTGGAAGACAAAAAGTGCAGGTGGGTACAATTGTGGACCAGGATTTACACAAATCCCATTATTAGAGAAAGGAGGAGGGCGACCGAAATATATACCAAGGACACAAATGGACAAAGATCATGTGAAATGTATATTACCGAGTTTGACTGCAGGTGTGGGAAAATAGATTTATGAGTTAGAAAGAATGACAGCAGGAATGACATTAGCATTAGGTGACATAAAAGGCGTACTAGCAGCTATCCTGGGGCTAGAGCTCACGACATTTGGAGATGAACAGGATATGCAAGTGTAAGTGCAAAATATGACACATAATGGTGGGCCATTCAAAAATTGCAGAGCAGACTTAGGGAGGACACTTAGAGTGCAATAGTCTGACACATCAGGCATGGGATGCGATTATGGCCATCACGCATAAGTGCCTCCATGAGCTTGCTCCTCCATACCTTGCTCAGCAAATCGAAAAGCACACCAGCACTAGACCCCTCAGGAAGTGCTAGTCCAACATGATCGTCACGCCCAAAACTCGAAAAGCCCGCGCTGGAGGATCTAGCTTCCCCACCCTGGCAGCCACCCACTGGAATGCACTTGGCTTTCACCTAAGAATGATAGACTCTCACCAAGCCTTCCGGAAAGCCATCAAAACCAAACTCTTTATCTAGAGACATATTGTCTTCATGCAGGCTGTATACCTAACCACTGTCTATATGCTTTTGCCTGTAACCCTGTTCTTCTCTGTATCGCACACTGTCTATGCCTTCTGTAACGAAGAGACTGCTGGTCGCCTGTAACCTTAATCAAAAGCTCTTACATAATCCTTAACAGCGCCTCGATGCCCACAGGCTGCAAGTACGGTTAACAAATGCAAATAAATAAATAAATATGACAACGAAAATGGGCTAGGATGAAGATCCTGTTGCTTTTATTCAAGAGACTCAAGACGTTGGCGTCTTGAGATGAGGGAACCATGGGATAAAACAGTAGCATTATTTTATCATATTTTATGTCATGGACTGCCCGAGCCAGTGCAATGGCAGATGAAGATACAGGTAGGGATGGAAGTAAAACCATGGCCAGAAATACAGTTGACTATCGTACATCATTGTTGCCTACTACAAGAGAAGAATAATAAGAAAGCTGATAGTAGAAAGCAGGAGGAAGCAAAGTTAGTTCCAATTTTTTTTGAAAATGTACCATAGGAGGAGCAGTATTGACAAGTGGTGAAGGTGTGGCAACACAAGAGTTACAGCCAACACATTTAAGCAATGTAGAGTAGGATACTTAGGAACTCAACCCCTTCCCCCCTTTCCGACATGAACACTCTCTCAAAGACAGCTCACTGTGAGAGAAAACGGACTAACACCCGAGCCGTATACCTAACATGTCCCAACACAAGGGTCAGGCAGAGTCATGCAATTACTGATCATTACACACACACCTGACTTCCATCACACTTCCCCACACATATAAAAGGCGGAGCATGAAAGCACACGCTGAGCAAGGAAAAACACATGAGGAAGCAGCAGTTCAAAGATAGCAGTTTAATACGAGGAGAAAGACGGCAAGACCAGAGAGGGTTGCAAGGAGGGAAGCTTCCTTGACTTTTCGGAGAAAACTTGCTACTTCCACGAGCCCTCGAGAATAAGAAACATAAGACCTGGAATTAAAGCTGAAGAAACGTGCATTGTGTGTCAGAGGTACCCGGGGTTCTCTGCATCGATAGCCAAGGCGGGAAGGAGCGATTGCCGCTGTGGTACTGTCCTGAGCTCCAACAACAAAGCAGCACCAGTAAAGTCAGCACAGCCGGTGAGCCGGGGAGACTAATAGCAGGCCGGTCTGTGTTAGAACCAAGGTTGCAAGCGGCAACATTGTATGAAGAAATCTGAAGATAACAGTGTGTGAAGCGTAGGTGATGAGCGATGCAAATATAACGGAACCTCCAAGGAGTGACTGAACTGTTGAAGCCAAGATTTATACCATATACAGAGTGGTCTGGCACCACGTGGGTGCTCATACGAAGGACTTTGTTAGGTATTCAACTGAGAGGTTGCAAATGTAAATTGTGAAATTGAGTGGTCCTGCAACGGTTCAAGCTAAACCCTGTGCACATTTGAAAGTCTTTGATAGCTAATACGAACTGAAATTGATCTGAGCGCAGCTGAGGGGGACTAATTGTCTAAGAGGAAGGTTATGAGCCCGGCAGAGGGGGATCCAGGGTGAACCGTGAGTCACCCAAGAAAGATTATTCTCTGAACATTGGAGAAGTGGATCTGAGCCCGTAAGAGGGGGATCCAAAGTAAAGATTGTGGTATATAAAAGCATCTGAGTCCGACTAAGGGGGATCCAGGGTGAAGAGTGTATCACCTGACCTGAGTACTTGTAAGAGGAAAGGAACCTTTTGTTTGTTTTAGTACATCAGGCCCTCTAATCAGGATACGATATGATAGGTTATTTATAATGTGCTTAATACCCAGAGGTTTCTAAGCGCAGACCCGGGGATCGAACGTGTGATGCCCCATGTCGTCTTGCTTCCAAGGCGAGCAGGTTACCCCTGAGCTATTCTCCCGAGACTTTGATAACTTAAGAGACTTGGGCACAGAAGGCCCTGATGCTTGTAATGGCATTGTGTCCTGGTGCTGAAGAAGCCAGAGAGTGTGCCATGCACGAGTGAACCGCCTTGTTCTGCGCCGAAAACGTTGTGAAGGGAGGCCAACAGCCTGAACATCCTGACATATAATTTTTGTGAATACTTCTTTCTTTTTCATGCACACTATCCCACACTCATATTTAGAGGTAAGGATTGGCAATATTTGTTTTTAGTATATGCCCTTTTCTTTTGACGAGACTCCTCTAGGACTGCAGTATTAATTTTTGATGGTCATAGCTTGCTCCCATCTGTAGATTTAGAATTAGATAGGCATTTATGACACCCCTGTTAAAGTTCAAGAAACACCCTTGAACTGTGGTCACTTGTGTCGGTCTTACTATTGATACCATGCCTTCCTTACGTATGGTTTCAGTAGTGGGATGTGATTATAAAAATTGAGAATCCATGCTGATAATTGTCGTGCTACCAAAAGGGGAAAATAGAATCGTTGAACTCCTTGACTCTGATCATGTAACCACTCTTAAAGAGGTTTTGCTCTCTCAACTACATATCCCAACGGGTCAACAAGACCTGTTTTTCAAAACTCAAGTACTATTAGATACCCTCCCACTCTCTCACTATCATATCCAACAGTGGGATCGAATACTATTGTTTAGGCTAGAAATACCTATGGATAATGAAGAAGGACAAGTTGCCCCTATTGAAGTAGAAGCCGCAGTAGGAGGAGAGGAAAGGGTGGTTGTTCATGGGACAGATGATGAGGGAAGAGAATGGAGAGCAGTAATAGCTCTTGGTGAAGGATACAGACTAACAGAATTGACAGATGAAGAATTGTCCAGAGATAATTACTAAAATGATTAACTAGTATTGTTCATAAGTCTCACTTATTGGTTTAAAGTTGGGAATAGAGAAATACCACAGAGAATGGCATTGGTAAAAAGTAACCGTCATTTTTCCAGGAATATTTAGAAAAGGTGCCAAGCAGCTTATGGACCAGCAGTCTATATGATGTGGGTCTATTGAGTGGAGCAGGAGCAGTTCAAATTAAGCTCAAGTCTGGAGCAATTTTGCCACGAGCAAAGCAGAGTCCCATGTCCAGCGAAGCAGACGAAAGTATATTTGAAACCATTTCCATTTTAGTACAGCAGGGAATATTGGTGCTATCAGAATCCCCATGTAACACGGCTGTGTACCGAGTAAAGAAATCGACAGGGGGTTTCGTGGATATTTATTCAGGATCTACATCCCCTAAATAAAATTGTCAAAGCAGAGTTTCCTCTGGTTCCGAATCCAGCTACGATATTAGGCAACATCCCAGCCAAATATTTTACAGTCATAGATTTAATAAAATGCCTTCTTTTCAATTCCCCTTCATGAGGACTCACATGATTTGACATCGTTTTCATATAGAAACTAGCACTGGAAACACCCAGGATTACCTCAGGGGTACTTTGAGTCCCCCTCAATCTTTAAAAGAGTCCTTCAGATGGGCCTATTTTACATACAACTTGAGAGCACAATAATTGAGTACTTAGATGATATACTAGTGTGTAGCGAGACGTAAGAAAAGTGCAGAAAAAGTTCAGTTCAACTAATCACAATACTAACAGAGAAAGGATAAAAGTAGACAAAAAGAAGTTACAGTACTGTCAGTAAAAGGTCCTGCACATAGGACTGCTAATCTCTCAAGAAGGGAGAAAAGTGAGAGAGCAGAAGCAATCATGAAGACTCCAAAACCTGAAACAGTGAGGCAAGTGCAACAGTTTTTAGGCCTATGTAATTATTGCAGGGCCTGTTTTTTCGTTTATTACAGCACATATATTCGACCACTTTTAAAAGGACTTAAGGAAGCTCAGATAGGTCAAAGTAAGATAACACGGACAGACCAAGATGACCTAAGGATTTGAAGAATTAAAAAGGGTGATTTGTACAGCCCCTGTTTTAGGGATTCCAGATTATAACAAAGAGTTTTACTATTCTCACATTAAAATGGATAGGTAATAACAGCAGTCCTCACACAGAAGACGACGTTAGGACATAGACATAAACCATTACACTAATATAGTGGGATTTTAGACCCAGTAATGAAAGGACACTATCCTTGTGAACAAGTGTTAGCTGCTGCTGCTTTCGCAATTGAAACAGCTGCGAGTATTACAATCGGGTGCTCAATGATGTTATTCATCGAGCATTCCTTATTTGCCATTTAAGAGAAACCCAAAAGTACATTGACTACAGAAAGAGCATCAGGGTATGAAGTGATTATTTGGAACCCAGCTATCAAATTTGTTAACTGTAGTGTAGTATCCAGCGACATTCATAGCAGAACCAGTAGGGAAGGAGGACTATGTAGATGATTGTACAACGTATACTGAGTTCTATGATGATATTCCCCAAGTTAGAGAAAATGCTCTCGGAGAAGGGAAAATCCTATTCACTGACGGTTCTTCATAAATTGACCAAACCACAGGAGAATGACATACAGGATCGGCAGTAGTGAAGCTAAAAAGGAATGGTGAATTTGAAGTAGTGACAAGTGCGAGACTGCCTTCACATTTTTCAGCACAACCTGCAGAATTTGTGGTGCTTATCGCCGCACTCCAGAGATATGAGGAAGTGACAGTGTACTCTGACTCTACCGATGTGACATCAACCGTAAACGCAGGATTGTCACGCTGGAAAAGGAGGGGTTTCCTCTGCGCAGATGGCACACCAGTGCAACATGCGTCACTATTGGATAAACTCATTAAGGCACTAAAGCTCCAATTGGCTATCGCTGTGGTGAAATGCGTAGCCCCTACTAAGAGGGCAGACACGATTTCGTCCAGTAACGTGAGTCACAGATGTTGAAGCAAAAAGGGAAACATATTTCTTAACTATTTCTGATTTTGAAGTAAAAACAGTTAAGCAAATGTCAGGGTGATGTATGATGGTGAAGGAAGGTTTTAAAATATTAGCCATTGTACAGTTAATTGAGCTACAAGGTCGAGCACCACATGAAGAGCAGGACTTCATTATTATTATTATTATTTATTTTATTTGTAAAGCGTACCAGGCCTTGGGCATCCGGGCGCATCATTTAGGTTGCAGGCATAATACAGGGTACATACAACAGAATACATAAGGGAGGGGAATACAGGCAGTGCAATAAACGGATAATTTAGGATAGTTAGTTAGTTTGAACAGATAACTCTTCAACTAGGCATAAAGCACACATTTTCATCTGTCTATCACCCACAGGCTAATGGTGTTTATGAGATTAAAAGGACTCCTTAAAGAAAGGATAGCAAAGATCAAAATAACCTTGAAGAAGGGATGACTACATTGCCTACCCCTTGCTCTGTTTGCCCTGAGAAATCAGCCTGGCTCAGATCACCACCTGACTCCTCCTGAGTTGGTGACTGGCCGCCATATGAGCATATCCCTTGCTCCTCCCGCTCGAATAGAAACTGATGCCCACAGTGTAGCAAAAACATTGGGGGATGAGATGCATGATTATTTAACAAATATGACCTCTATTGTTTCTTTTATTTCCCAACAGATCAAAAATCGGAGGGAAGGGTTGAAGAAGACTGAAGAAGACAGCCAAACAATTGATGCTATAGACTTTCTAAAGCAACCTAGTTTGTACCGTAGGGACCAAGTGTTTGTTAGGAGCTTTGTCCGCACTTGTAACAAGCCCCATTTTGAAGGACCGTACATAGTAGAGGGGGTCGCTCAAACTGCAGTGAAGATCTAAGGAAGAAGAACTTGGTTACACCTGGATGATGTAAAGCTCTACAAAGGAAAGACACTGACCCCTCCTGCACCTGCTGACAGTGAAGCAAGAGAAGAAGTTCTGTGCATACAGACTAGATCGGCTACCCAGAACCAACAAAGAATGGAAGAAGAAAAAACAATTTGAACGTTTAGCTATTCCCAAGTTTAAAGGGAAGGCGAATGAACCTTGCAAAGTATCAACTGAACAATTCCAGTTATGCTAAAGAGACAATGGGCCTCATTACGAGTCCGGCGGTAACCGAGCCAGAAAAACCATCAGGGTACCACCGGACCCGTATTACCATTCCGCCTCTGTGATTCCTGGAATCACCGGGGCATTGCGACCCCGGTGACCCGGGAATTCCGGAGGCGGAATTCTGTAAGTCCCTATTCCCATGGAGCCCCATAGGACTCCATGGGGATGAGGACAATGGAAATACTGGTTCCGTTTGTGACAGAGCCAGTGTCTCCATGTCCGCCTGCAGGCTGGCGGTGTTAAACCCGCCAGGTCAGACCTGGCGGGAGTGACACCTCCCACCTGCAGGACTCTTAATCAGCCGGTCCGGAAAGAACAGTGGCAGCGGTTTTACCACCACTGTTCTTTCCGGACCGACAGAGTCGTAATGAGGCCCCATGTGTTGGAAATAAAATACAGAGGTCACACATGACACTTTATGTAACCTATAACAAGCAATGTACCTTAACTCCCATAAATGTCCAGAGGAAGAGAACAGTCAGCAAGGTCAACTACAAAGAAGCAGCTTTGGCTTAGGGCCTAACTGATGAAAGATGGTAGTCTCATTTGCCAACTAGGCAGTTGCCTGATGTTGTTCCCCGTACCAGAGTTTTATTTTGCTTATGTGCTGCTAACGAGCCGAATGTCCAAGGTTGGGAGAGAATGCCAACCCATCATGAGGGCCTATGTAGCAATGGACCATATATTGTTGCAGAAGCCAATCTGCTGCTGTTATTCAGCTATCAATCTATATTATACGTTGTCCGAGGTAGTTCAAGGCGTGCCTACAGATATGGGGCAAACAATTAGGTTATCAACACCTAAACAAAGTATAGATATACATGTTCCCTTAACCAATCCTTCCTTTTGATAGGTTTTTACTGTTTGCCACACAGGATGATGTCATAGCTGACGTACATCGAGGTATAAAGCTTTTGTGTAATGGAAATGTATTCGAGAGTGAGTGAGGTGCAATCTGTGCATTCACCCGGTTTCTCTACTTTATTTGAGCTGATAATAAAGTAGTATTTTGCCATATTCTTTGAATCTGTCCGGTTATTTGGGTCTGAGATGGTTTATTGGTAATTCCATCTGGCACTAGGATGCTGAACCCTATAAAGCTCATCCAGTGGGAGAACATATTTACATCCTGGGCATGAGAGTAAAGGACAGCTTCCTTGGCCGATTTTGTCAACAAAAACATTTCCCCTGGGGGGCGTGGCCTGGCAGCCATGGACTAGGCTACTCTCCGAGAGAGCTCCAGGGATCCGAGCATCAATCCGTGGAAGCGCGCTAACTTTCAGCAAGAACCCAACTTGAAAATGCTACTGACGCCATAGGAGTATAAGGAGCCCCTGATACACGAGGCAGAATGAAAATCATGTGGAAATAGACAAGAGTTCTGCAACATTGTTGCTCCACGCAAGCACTTCGGGCTGGCAACAAAATGGCGGCCGCCCCGCAACAAAGGAATCCACAACGCGACGGCCGACTGTGAAGCGAGGTCTGATGAGGGCAGCGAAACTGACACCCTTCGCGAGATGCAGCAGTAACTGACTGTGGACTATGCGGACAGGGGATGTCCGGAGACTCGGCGGCTTCGGGTCGCCTGCCCTGGTGAGCCCGAGGGTCTATTGCAGTGGAGCCGGGCCCTGGCGCGCTCCGGCGAGCAACAAAGCAAGACCCCCAGAATCCCAGAGCAAAGGTAGGGAGCACAGAGAAGTGGAGAGTCTGCAGGCCCATTGTGTTATAACGGAGTTCTGCGAAGATAGGAGTCACTGAGGAGGCTTGGGGGCAGCGGAGGACAGCAAGACTAAGGGCACGTTCCATGTGCCGAGCTGGCGCGCGGGCGTGCGTGGCAGCTAAACGGGCACCCACGGTGGACATAATTATAAGAACACTTGAAGCGGCTGGGACGGTGCGCAGCAGAATCGGGGTGCCGGATGAGACCCAGCGTGTCAATAAAGATAAAGGCATAAAGTGCTGGAGTAGCCCTGAATACAGAGGAGCGAGGCAGAGCGCCGCCACAGTGCCCCCCGCCCCCGGTAGAGAGTGAACAATCACAACGGGGGAACGAATTTAGCAGCTTACCCAGGAGGGCAGACACGTTCTGTAAATGGCCATCAAATGCACCCAAAGCATCTGCTTGAGAGAGGTCCTTGTTAATAACCTGCATGTAAGATGGAACGTTGATGAGCAAATGGTGCCATGGTGATGGGGAAAGTGAGATATTGGAGCCCGAGAATGGCGATGCCAAACCCCTTACCAAGGGCACCATGTAACAGGCCTTTGTGGGTTGTTTTAACCACTAGGCTAGGCCCTGCGACATCCCTGTGCTGATGGTGCAAGAATCATCAAAATGGCTGCAAAAGCCCTATGCGTGCCAAAACCCATGGAAATTATTAATCTTCATGGTTTAGAGACTGGAATAAGAGTTCTAGTTGCCTTATTAAAAATTGTCAAAAATTTTATTTTAAACAAAGAAAAATTTAAGAAATTGACAGTGAATTGAAGCTGAACTCAAGAGTCACCAAACCAGTTCCCCCAAGCTTCCGCCAACAAAAGGCATCTCTCCTGCTTCCCACCAAGGCCAGGAACTTACACCTTTGTGTTGATTAAATCAGCGGAGGAGATTTTGGGCTGCTCCTGGAAGAGACAATGGACCTTCCTTGGCTGAAAGGATATGCAGATTGTAAAGTGTCAAGGTGACCTCTGCCAGAAGGTAGAGGCGGAGATTGCTCTTGAGCTGCAAGATGGGGATGGAGGCGGGGACAGACACTTTTGTTGATTCACAAAGCACAGAAATCATATTTTTGGAAAAGACTGATAAAGGACTGTGCGAATTGGTAAAAAATATAGAATTAACAGCATTGTGAATGTGATTTTTTTGTGCACAATTTAAAAGATGCCAGAACTCTGTGCAATGTTCTGGGAAGGCGCAGTAAAAAGTCTGGTTTTGTAGCAAATGTATTTATGTCAGAAGCATGAAACTTCATACGATTATGCCCAGATATCATGCGCACATATGTACAAAATTTTGGACAAATTAGACACTGTGTCCTGGACAAAAAGTGCAAAATGTGTCAAATCCAGGCCCAAGATCTCACAGCAACGAGGCTTGGAAGAGGGTTTGCTCCACAAAATATGTGATCTATGTATGCTATTGGTATAAAGATTGTACACATGTAAAGATGTATTATAATAGATTTTATGTGCAAAAGGCAAAGGGGAGGATGTTTTGCCTCATAAACCACATGATCATGATGACACTCTGTTTTCTCCTCCAATCAAGGGAGAGAGACAACTTTAGCCAATAGACTACCTAGGGGGTGCGCCTTGAATAATTCAGTATACCCATCCCTTTATCAAACACAAATAGAGACAGTTGAGGACTTAAAGAGACACTGATCCACCCACCATCCCGATTTGGCGAAGCACTCAGAAGGAGATCCATCCATACTCCTTGTTCCAGACTACAGAAACTTTGCAAGCAGAAAGGCTCAGAGCATAGCTAAACCACTTTCAGCTGGGCCTAACTTCCAGAACCCATCCCTCAATTTAAAGGGGAAACCTAAGAAGCAGCCAGGCTGTGCTGTAACTGCTTGCTTGCCAAAGAATTATCTTCATAACCAGAAGGGCAGATTAAATCCCAATATGGTGCTGTGCCGTGCAGACCAGAGAGCCATTGCAGATGCAGTCCAGTCGTGCTGTGCAGTGTAGACCAGAGCACCTTGCTGTCCAGTCCTGGCGTGCGGTGTCCAGAGCGCCTTTCTGATCTCTGAACTAGACCAGTCCGGTGTGCCCAGCAGTTTGGCCAGAAACCCCTAACCAGAACCAGATCCCTGACGGTTCCATTCAAAACATTGGTAGTGAGTATCCATAGTACAGGATTGTCACTAGCCTATGTACTGTCCATAGTCATCCCTATCCAAATCAAATCTATCTTATATCCAGAACTGTATTGTTAGAAATCCTTTTTTGTCTTGCCTGAACTCTCTCTCTCTTATCCAATAATCCTTCTGTCATAATATTGTTAAAATCATCTTTGCACTGATATATTTAATCTGAAGAAGGCAAGCGTCTCGGCGGGCAAAAACCTGATTGGAGAAGTCCTGGTCTGGAGGTTGTGCTGTCGTGTAGTTTGTTTCTTCATAGTCCATCCCTAGTGTAAAGAAACCTTGTTTGTATTTTAAAAGCGCATCTTGTTTTACATTTTGCCTCTATCTGAAAAAAAACGACCACCACGAAAACATCCATAACTTTTCATATTTTATGCTAGAAACGAAATTTAAGTGTCTACTTATAGCTAACATCCTAAGCTTTCTAAAGAACCCAACACCACATCTTTTCCGTTTTCTACTTGCTTATTACTCTCAAATCATTGCTAGTGTGTGTCTGAAACCAGATAAAGTGGCTCCCATTAAAATTTATACAATTTCAGTGAATTAAATCCAGATTTAGTGTTTTACCCCATTCATTCAAAGCCAACTTTAAAACCATTTTTGACAGTTTGCAATCATTCCTGTTTCTCTCTTGTGCTTGCTGGGGAAGGAAATTGGGATTGATATATTTGCTTGAATTCTGCTTTCCTGACACCTGTTCTCTCTCCTCCTATTTCTTCCTATTGCATATTGGGGGGATTGAGGGGTGCGCAGGGGGAAATAGTAATCACATTGCCATTTGATTTGAACATACCCAAAGTATTATTTCTGTGCTGCCTTATTTTTCCCATCATTACTCCTCGTGATTAAAGAGATTGTTAGTGCGACATCACCCCATTGGTGATTATTGTATACCCATTAAAATAGTGTGATATATATTGTGCAATACATAAATAAATATTTTAACTTTGCAAACCAGCCTGATTCCTGGTTCAGTGTGACCGGGGGGGAGTCAAAGAGAGGGCCGCAATATAAGTGGTACATCGTTCAGAATAAAAGAATTTATAGACACAAATAAATAATTAAGGGTTTCAGTTGTGCAGCCCACGCTAGGCATTGACTTAGGTGAAGTGCCGGATTGAAATCGCTTACAAGATTGGGGGCTCGTGCCGGGATTTCTAAATTAGACATACCACTTGTGACAGTCTAATAGAGGGTGCTAACTAACGGGGTACATAAAACCTGTTGGGCTACCACACCGTGCTACACTGTGAAAAGCACCCTTCAATAGGAACGCTCTAAGGATTTGGTCTGTTGAACTGTATATGGCCCCTAAGGTAAAAGAAGAGCAAAGTAAGATTGCCAAAATAGCGGCATATCTGTACCTCCACATTGGAGCAATACAGGACAAATATGCCGAAAACCTAGATCTGGCAAACAAGCAACTACAATCATTAGAAAAAGCCCAAACTGATCTGGACTCTGCAGAGCAAAGGCTACAAAAGAGCCATGAATCAGAAAATGAAACCAGGCAGTACCTGATAAAAATAAAAGAAGATATGGATATCCTGCAGCAGGAGAAGGTAGAGCAGGATACCAAAGTGCTGGCGCTGCAGAAGGAGTCCCAAGAAAGTTTGGACTCTCTACTGCAGAGCCAGGAAAAGCTGGAACAGCAAATACATTTTAATAGGGCCTGCGCAGAGCTGGTAGTCACCCTGCAAAACCGCCTAGACCAAGAAAAAGAAGAAAATAATAAATTCATTCTCAAAGACCTTGACACCCAGACAGAATTCGATGAGGAGCGCCAGAAAGCTGGTGCACTCCAAAAACAAAGAGACAACCTGGCTGCACAGAGGGGTACTCTTATTCAGGAAAGGGACACCTTAGGCCAGGAGGTCAGTTATTTAAAAGGTAAGATGGAAGAAAATCACCTGGCCCTCTAGGGACTGGGTGAGCTCCAAAAAGATTACACAAAACTGTTAGAGCACTCCAAGAGGATGGAAGATGCTCTGGCAAAGAGTGACCAGGCCAGTAAGGACAGGACTCAGGAGGTAACCCTCCTGCAGCATAAATTGGCCCAGTACTCTAAAATGACACAGAAAGCACAGAGAGGCAAAGAGGCTCTTAGTGAGAAAAACGACAGGCTCCACAGACAGGTAGCTATGCAGGAACAACTGATAGAGACTAGCAAGGCCTTGATAGAGGAACAGAAAGGTCGGGTTCTTGCATGGCAACAGGGAGCATGGTCTGAGAGAGATGAGGTCCGCTGGGAAAGGGAAACACCTGAGCATAACCTCAGGAACCCTAGTACCAGAGGCCTTCATCTCTTCCACTCCATGGACTTTGCCACCCCCATGTCCACTGGAGCACATGAGCCAAGGGCCACGGGGAAGGCAGACTTCAATCCAATGAGGAATATGGGGCTCATAGATCAGCATCTGCCAGGAATGGATGGGCGGGCATCTGGGTATGGGTTCCCAAGTGCTAGGGCCATATTCTCTGATCAGGGAGACTCCAATGAGGGGAGGGTCAGATAAATGGATCCTCAAAAATACCAGTTACCCAGAGACCAGATGGTACAATTTAGTGGAGAACTCCATGAGAGTAGGCCCACTAAGGGCATCCTGAAAACCTCTGCCCAGCTAGGACAGTAGGGGGGGGGTACTCAGCAAATCCTGGGAGCAAGGAGGAATCAGAAGACTCCTCTGAGCGCCACAGGACTCAAGAAACTAGGCCCCCACATTCTGCGAGCCATTCCCAAGCTCGCAGAATCCGGGAGAGCCTAGAAGACCAGACAGGCACCTCTGGGAGCAGTGCCTCTGAATCAGAGGATGAGTGGACCAGGGTCACCCGAACCAAAAAAGCCAACAAGGTCAAGAGGGCCTTGCTCAAGGATCCCCTAAAACAAATAAAGGCCATTGGGAGCGTCATCACGCCCCATCATAAGAATGCGAAGTATTCGGTTTGGGAGCACCTTCAGCTATTTGAACAAATGATGGAAACTTTCCATTTGAAGGACAGCCAAAACTGTATTCAATATGTAAAGTGGACATTCTCTTCCGAGTACTCCAGCTTCTTTGCGGGGCTGGAGGATCAGAATCATTCCAGATGGTCCACCTATAGGCGGCCATCTTGAAACATTTTTCTGTGCACAGGAATCCCCAGGAGGCTCTTAAGGCAGCCTATAATTTGCAATGTGGGGAAGATCAGGCTCCACAAGAATTTGTTCAGGAACTGAAACGTGCCTTTGCGCAGACCACTAGATGGGTGCGCACTGACAGCAAAGAGTTTGTAAATACTTTCTTCCACGCTCTCCCTAAGTACATCATGACCCAGCTAGTGAGGGACTTTCACGAGAAAAGACAACTAGACTGGGTCATTGAACAAGCTACGCACATTTATGAGGTGCAAAAGCCAGTGGAAAATAAAAATAATCCCAAAAGCCTCAAAACAACCAACACCCCTGCTGGCGCTAAAGTGGCGGAGGTGAAGGTTGCCCACATTTTTGATTTGGAGATGGGGGGGCCTAAAAACCTTCCCGCACAGAATCAAAACAATCCCAAACCCAGAAGGCCCTTGGGCCAATCACAAACAGGGAGCCAGGGAGGCAACCCCACCAATGGGACCCCTAACTCCACTGACTACATCATCCCACGCTACAAGGGCAATAGACCCATCCTAGGTTATGTGTGGACTCCTCCAGCCCAATGGGGGGGATCCAACCAGACAGCAGCTAACCCAGGGAACTTCCCTCCTCACTTTCCCCAGGAGGGCAGTAATCCCCCAAATACTGGACAGAATTTCTTCCCAAGGTACCCACAAAACTTTAACCCCCAAAACTATCCATCCTTCTTTCCCCACTTTCCTGAGCGCAGACAACCCAATCCGGGAGATGGGAGGCCAAGGGTGGAGGGGTACCCAAACTTTCCTAACCCGGGGTATTTTGGGAGAAGGGATAGCTACCCTCCCCGGGATCAGCCCAGGGGAGATGAGGACCCCCGTATCAGCCAGAGCGGGTGTCCCAACTAGAGCGCCTAGTCCAAAACATGGCACAGGATCTAGGTTGCATGCTGAGGGCTCAACAGAACCCTCAGATGAGCATGAAGGCTCAGAATGCCTCAAATCCAGGAACTGGTGCTCCAGAGCAATGACGGGGGAAGAACCCGACAACCCACCGGTTCCCAGGGAGGAGGCACAAGGGGAAGGTGGGTGTAAAGCCTTGGAGGAAGCTTCCTTCCCCACTTGTAGAAAGCCCCTCGAAACCCAGGAACCGGAACCAAAATCTCCTGCCCCCCAAAGTCTGCAGCCAAGGAGCGGGGGGGGGTAGGAGAAATAAAGAGCCCAAAAAGACCCATTTTGAGGAGGAGGTATCAATCTTCCAATTTGAAGGAGAGGGATCCTCAGAGGATCCTGGGAAAAGGATCTTCTCCTTCAGGGATGGGGGAATCCCTCCCAAAGAAAAATGGGTCCCAAAGGATTCAGATCCAGACTGGGTAGATGTGGGGACTAAGTTAACACCATCAACAAACCCCAGAATCATCAGCATGAAAATCCCCTGGTTCAAACCCATCTGGGTGACTGCCTCCAAAAAGAGGGGTCAGCCCAGAATCAGAACCAGGGGAACCCAAAACGTCCCCCATATCTAGTTGTCACCTTTTTCTTTCAGATTCCCAAGACACCAAACAGAATCCTGCACAAATCACCTTCCTGTCAGTGTCCAAAACCAAGAAACTAACCCACCAGTTGTCCAAAAATGTACATTATCTTTGCCCCCTTGAGGAGAAGGAGGGAAGATTCTATGCCCCGGCCCAAATACAGGGGCAGTGTACAATTTTGGCACTGGTAGACACTGGATCCCAAGCTACCCTTCTGTCAAAAAGGGCCTTTGATCAATTGAATTCAGGAAGGGGGAGAAATACCAAATTCATCGCACCCCTCTTCCTGGACAACTTCAGAACTTCGATGGGAAGGAAATTCCCGTTGAGGGGACTGCAGATTTGGACATTAAAATTGGGTGACACAAGGTGAAGCACCCGGTCATAGTTGTGGCTCCAGAGGGCGCACCTTGTTTACTAGGGAATGACATCCTGCGAAGGTTACTTTAAACTGCACATGCCACATGGTTGAACAAAAATCTGACGAAGTAGAATTTCACTTCCAGAATAATCAAATCCCAGACGTGACAGTAATTGCAGTAGGACAACAAACTGGTGATGGGGGTCCTCTCTATTTCTGAAAATAGGAAACACTCTGAAATTCTTTACAAATTCACAATCAGAAAATCCCACTCCTATAGTCCAGAAATATGAAAAATCAGCTCAAAGCCTGGCTGATATTCAGAAAATTGGAGAGCAGTTGTTCATCCCAATTCAGTTAAATGAAGGGAAGGACTCTGTTCTCGCCCGAGTGTGTGTGAACAACAGCAAGAGCTTCATCAGCGAGGCCATGTTCTGCAAACTCCCAAAAGATCCAGCCATTCCCACATTTAAACTGATAGACAAATGGGAAATGGACCTGGAAACACCCAATTCCAAACAACTCCTGCCTAGCAGGTGTATGCTCAGAATTTCCATAGGCAACAAGAGCATAGTCCATAATTGTTGGGTCGTGCGAGATGTCCCTGCTGCATTTTACTTCGGCAGTGACATTCTCAATCGCTTTGCCATTAGTTTGGACCTAACAAACTTCAAAGCTTGGTCCTGATTAGCGGGTAATCCCATGGACTTTGATGACCCAGAGAAACCATTTAGGTCAGCTAAACTGCTGCCTTATGCAGTTGAAATTCAGATTGGAGATGAAGTCACCATCCCAGAACGGACCCGACAATTCTCCCTGGAAGTGAAAGTTAAAAGAGGACAGAAACTGAAAAACCCTGACGCCTATATTCATCTTAATGCTTATTTCCAACAGCAAGAGTTGGGGGCGAACACCACTAGTCAATATAGAACACAACACCATTCCAATAGAGGTGGATAACAGCGACTTAAAGAGTATTACTCTAGCCGCAGGCACCATTATTGGAATGGCGGTTGATGACCGACATTTTTCCATAGATTTAGGTAATGAACTGTTAGGACCAATCCCCAAGGACTGTTTTGACAGTGATAGTGACGATGACACAACACCAGAAAGGATCCTCACCCGGCATGGGGGGAAGTTCATGGTGTACACTTCCTGCCCTTATGGTAAGGAAGATGTGACCTGTGACTTCAGGAGGGATGAGGTGATATTCCAGGTCCGCGAGGACTGCCTTCCCCACCTGAAGCCACCAGCCCAAATCAGCACTTTGATCAGGGACTTCTCCACCCAGCTGGAGGAGGCTGCTGAGATAGCAAAACCGGAAGTCTTTCCAGGCTTCAGGCAGATGGTTGAAGACAGAGTCAACCTAGCTGATGCCTGTGAGACTCTGGAGCAAAGGAAAAAATTGAAACAAGTTTTGTTAGATTTTCAAGATCTCTTTGCGGTGGACTCATATCACTGTGGTCGCACCGACATCCACACCATAACAATTTCCACGGACCCTGGCATGACTCCAGTGTTTGTGAAGCAATATTGCTTGCCTCTCGCATCAATGGAGTCCCTTACTGAAATAATTAAGAATCTTGAGTCCCATGGGATAAAATCATCCAGTCCACAGCACCTTCAATAATCCGGTGCTGGGGATTTTGAAGCCAAACAGCCAGTGGAGACTCTGTGCGACCTTAGGGAGCTCAACAAATGGGTCCATACTTCCCGATGGGCTCTTCCCTACATTGACCAAGGGCCGGCCCAGATCCAGAGGTCACAGGTATTCACTGCAATTGAACTGACCAATGGGTACTGGACTGTACCTGTCAGTAGGGAGGACCAATACAAGCTGGCTTTCACCTTTGGGGGCAGCAGTATACATGGACCCGGATTCCCTTCGGATACATCAACTCCGACAATTAATTCAACATTTTTCTACAGAAGGCAATGCCCGACCTGGGTGAAAGGGGTAACCTGGCCTATGTAGATGATGTTCTAGTCAAAAGCTCAACTGTGGAGGAACACATAGCGGAGATCCATTATGTTCTGACACAGTTGAGGGCTGCCGGAGCAAAACTCTCCTTTCAAAAGGCACAGTGGTGCAGAACCTGTGTCAATTTCCTGGGGCATGAGATTACTCCTCAGGGTCTCTGTCCCAAGGAAAAGAAAGTGGAAGCACTTCAGAAATTAAAAGACCCCTCAACTCTGCGGGAACTAAGGAGCCTCCTTGGACTAACTAATTACAGAAGAAAGTTCATTGAGGACTACGCAGAGATCACAAGACCCCTGGTCCATCTTTTGAAGGGGGGGGGGTCAAGTGGGAGTGGGGTCCAGAACAAGCCGAGGCAGTAAGACAACTCAAAAGAAGCCTCTCAGAAGCGCCTTGCCTAGCTTACCCTGTCAAAAACAAGGAGTTCTTCTTGGAGACAAGGTTCTCAAATACATGCTTGACTGCAGTATTATATCAAAAGCATGATAAGGTTAATAAAGTAATCTCCTATGCGAGGAAAAATTCAGTGATTGTGAGAAGGCACTCCTGGCAACGGTGAGGGCATTGAAGAATTACCACACGTTTATCTAGGGGGAACACATCATAGTGGAGACTCCACATCAGCCTCTGCAATATCTACAAAGTGACAGAATCTGGGCCGGAAATGTGAGTAATTCCCGAATTACTTCCTGGATTCTGTCAATGCAAGGCTTTCCTGTGGAGGTCAGATATGGCCAAAACAAGAAGAGTCCCCTCGCGCAAGTTCTGGCTGACTTGCATGATTGTGCCAGAGAAAATTGTCTTGAGGACGAAAGTCTTAAACTCAAGGACAACATGGAGGCATACCTTAATTCCCCACACAAAGTCTTTGAAGAAGACCAGTGTGAGGGAATGCCCACTATCTATGTGGATGGATGCTCGTACCATGTTGACAACAACGGGGAAAAAGAACTTATGGCTGGCGTAGGGAATGCATGGGTGAATGATGCCCAGAACCCTCCGCTAGGTACAAAATTGGTCCCCGAAGTAGTCAAGTGGCAGAGTTGAAGGCTGTGCATCAAGCCAGCCTCACTGCTGTCCAACACCAACTCCACGAACTGGCCATAATCACAGATTCGGATTATGTACGGGAACGGGTTTGTGGAGCACCTGGTTAACTGGAAAACCAGAGGCATGCTATGTGCTAATAACAAACCATTGAAACATGGAAAATTAATTCAGAATATTGATGATCTGGTCACCTCGAATGGGATGACCATCTACTGGAAAAAGATCAAGGGTCATTCTAAAGTAGAGGGACCAGACAAAACCGGAAATGACCTAGCTGATCAGCTGGACAAAACCAGAGCCATCCAAGGGGATCTACTTGAGATCGAGTCCCTGTTGGGGGAAATCCAGGTCGCTGCTATCACTAGGTCCCAGACAAATGGTCACAATGAACTCTCAACTGCAAAATGGAATAAGGAGACCCCAGATGCTGATTTGATTATGGCTCAAAAAGGAGATCCAATAATTGGTAAGTTTTACCAACACATTGAGGACCCTCAGAACTTTACCCTGACGGATACCGATTACATAGGGAAAGATGACCTCAGAGTGTTGATGAAATGTCCAAAAATGTTCCGAATCCAAGACGGTTTGTTGGTGAGGAGATCCGTAGCTGGCCATGACCAGTGGGTGGTCCCTACCTCATTCCGAAGCCTGATGCTAAGTCAGGCACCCATGATGAGGCCACAGCTGGTCATAGGGGGTTTCATACGACACTTGAAATCTTAAGAGAGGTTGCATACTGGCCACACATGGGGCAGGACCTCGACCAATACTTGAAGGGGTGTCTTGTGTGTGCACAATTTCAGCCAACATCTCTCACACACTGTGCGCCTCTCCAAAAGAGGGGGATGACACTGCCCTGGTCAGATTTACAAGTCGATTTTATCGGGCCCGTGATTCGCTCCTCTAGGGGGAACAAGTACATGTTGACTGTGACATGCTTGTTCACTAAATGGGTGGAATGTCTCCCGGCCCCAAACTGCAAGACAGAAACAGCAGTTGTCCTGATGATCAACCACATCTTCTCGTGTTTTGGACTACCCCAAAGGATCGAGTCAGACCGAGGTAGCCACTTTACTAGCGAAGTGATGATTAAGATGTGGGAGATACTTGGGGTCAAAAGGAAACTACACATTGCCTACCGGCAAGCCTCTAGTGGTGCAGTTGAGAGATACAACAAGACAATTGTGAGCATATTAAAAAAGTTTGTGGCAGATTCTGGGCCAAGTTGGGACATTCGATTACCTCTTGTCCTGATGGCCATCAGATCTACCACTTCTTCTGCAACAAAAATGTCACCGTTTGAGCTGATGACTGGACAAAGAATGGTGCTTCCCCAGCATCTGCTCTACAGAACCCAAGAGCAGACCTTGATAAATGCCTCCACAACTCACGAGTATGTTGAAAATCTGAGAAAACACCTTCAACATGCTTTTGCCTATGCTCAGCGGAATCTAGAAAGATCTGCAGACAGTATGAAGACCCACTATGACCTAAAGAGTACTAGAAAATAATACCAAGTAGTAGACCGGGTCTACTTGTACAATTTCCAAAGGAACCAGGCCAAACAGCGTAAATTTCTTCCTAGCTGGCGTAGTCCATTTGAAATTGTGACAAAATCTCACCAGTCGCCTACAAAATCCGTATCCCCAAAGGCAGTTTGGCAGAGGGGGAAGATAAGTGGGTCCACATCAAGCAACTGAAGTGTTGCCATCCTAGGCACACTCTGCAGCAACTAGAGGATTCATCTGGAAACCCAGAGGGGGACATCCCAGCTCCCTAGAAATTCCAACTATAAAACTATTCCATCTGTTATAATTAGTAATAATTGCAAACAGAAAAGATTGTCATTATATGTAAAATGTATGCGTCTGCCCCACTAGATAAATAGTGGTTGGGAAATGTCTACAAATATGCTCTGTTTTGTCATCCTAGGACTGAAACCATGGATCCTAAGCCCAAGGAGGACCACTCTGGGATCAGGAGGAAAGACCCAAGGGGCCCGGGGTATCGCTCCATACACTTCCATCTGGAATTGGCGAGGAGAACCTGTCGATCCACCACTGATGGGAGAAGCAGATGAATTGTTCCACTTGGACCAAAAAGGAAAAAATTGAACATCCCAATCTCCCGACTTCCCCTTGATGGGCGGTCAAAAGTCAAGTCGCGCGGGGGGGCTTGTGGGATGTTTTAACCCACTAGGCTCTGCCCTGCGACATCCCTGTGTGCTGATGGTGCAGGAATCATCAGAATGGCCGCAAATGTCCTATGCACGCCAAAACCCATGGAAATTGCGCTTTGAAAACGGGAAGATGGCGGCCAAATCTACTTTGGCTGTTGTCAGTAGTGGAAAGGAGACCTCACTGCTGAAACATGTTACTGGGCTGCCCACCAAGTAAAAATGGAAACTACATGAAAGGCAGTGCTTTATTGCGAGAAACCCAGAAACTGCTCTTAAATCCCTTTTTGTTGGTTGCTGAAAATACAAAATAACGGTCCAAAACACCACAAAACATCCAATATCTTTGCTGGGTGTTACCCGCCACGTCATTTAAGGAATCATTATGAACACACAATGTCAGGAAAAGCGGAATCTATCATCAAAATATCCACGTAAAAAGTGTGCTTACCTGTGAAAATCTGTCAAAATATGGACGCAGTACCAGCGGTCGCCTGTATGACAGCTGTCAGTAATTGCATCAGAATAAGCTTCTGATGCAATTACTGAAGCTATTGCACAATAACTTGTGCAACTGAAATCAAATGTTTGGAATTAAGTGACCTGTTATCAAAAGTAATATAGCTTGTAACTATTTAATCTTCATGGTTTTGAGACTGGAATTAGAGTTCTAGTTGCCTGATTAAAAATTGCAAGTTTTATTTTAAATAAAGAAAAATGTAAGAAATTGACAGTGAATTGAAGCTGAACTCAAAGTCACCAAACCAGTTCCCCCCAGCTTCCCCCAACAAAAGGCATCTCTCCTGCTTCCTACCAAGGCTAGGAACGTACACCTTTGTGTTGATTAAATCAGGTGAGGAGATTTTCGGCTGCTCCTGGAAGACACAATGGACCTTCCTTGGCTGAAAGGATATGCAGATTGTAAAGTGTCAAAGTGACCTCTGCCAGAAGGTAGAGGGCGGAGATTGCTCTTGAGCTGCAAGATGGAGATGGAGGCGGGGACAGACACTTTTGTTGATTCACAAAGCACAGAAAGCATATTTTTGAAAAAGACTGATAAAGGACTTTGCAAATTTGTAAAAATTATAGAATTAACAGCATTGTGAATGTGATTATTTTGTGCACAATTTAAAAGATGCCAGAACTCTGTGCGATGTTCTGGGAAGGCACAGTGAACAGTCTGGTTTTGTAGCAAATGTATTTATGTCAGAAGCATGAAACTTCATACGATTATACGCAGATATCATGCAGACATATGTACAACATTTTGGACAAATTAGACATTGTGTCCCGGACAAAAAGTGCAAAAATTTGTCAAATCCAGACCCAAGATCTCACAGCAACGAGGCTTGGAAGAGGGTTTGCTCCACAAAGTATGTGATCTATGTATGTTATTGGTATAAAGATTGTACACATGTAAAGATGTATTATATCAAAAATAGATTTTATGTGCAAAAGGCAAAGGGGAGGATGTTTTGCCTCATAAACCACATCATCATGATGACACTCTGTTTTCTCCTCCAATCCATGGAGAGAGCAGACTTTAGCCAATAGACTACCTAGGGGGTGCGCCTAGGATAATTCAGTATACCCACCCCTTTATCAAACAGATAAATAGAGACAGCTGAGGACTTAAAGAGACACTGATCCACCCACCATCCCGATTTGGCGAAGCACTCTGAAGGAGATCCATCATACTCCTTGTTCCAGACTACAGAAACTTTGCAAGGAGAAAGGCTCAGAGCATAGCTGAACCACTTTCAGCTGGGCCTAACTTCCAGAACCCATCCCTCAACTTAAAGGGGAAACCAAAGAAGCAGCTAGGCTGTGCTGTAACTGCTTGCCTGCCAAATAATTATCTTAATATCCAGAAGGGCAGATTAAATCCCAATCTGGTGCTGTGCCCTGCTGTGCAGACCAGAGAGCCATTGCAGATCCAGTCCAGTCGTGCTGTGCAGTGTAGACCAGAGCGCCTTGCTGTCCAGTCCTGCGGTGCGGTGTCCAGAGCACCTTGCTGAACGCTGAACCAGACCAGTCCGGTGTGCCCAGCAGTCTGTCCAGAAATCCCTGACCAGAACCAGATCCGACGGTTCCATTCAAAACATTGGTAGTGAGTATCCATAGTACAGGATTGTCACTAGCCTATGTCCTGTCCATAGTCATCCCTATCCAAATCAAATCTATCTTATATCAAGAACTGTATTGTTAGAAATCCTTTTTGTCTTGCCTGAACTCTCTCCCTTATCCTATAATCCTTCTGTCATAATATTGTTAAAATCATCTTTGCGCTGATATATTTCATCTGAAGAAGGCAAGTGTCTCGGCGGGCAAAAACCTGATCGGAGACGTCCTGGTCTGGTGGTTGTGCTGTCGTGTATTTTATTTTCTTCATAGTCCATCCCTAATGTAAAGAAACCTCATCTGTATTTTAAAAGCACATCTTGTTTTACATTTTGCCTCTATCTGAAAGAAAATGACCTCCACGAAAAAGTCCATAACCTCTTCATATTTTATGCTACAAACGTCCCAAGCTTTCTAAAGAACCCAATACCGCATCTCAACTCCTTATAGTTTTTCCGCAATCGCGATTACCGCGCGCCGAAAAGTTTGCTGCAAATTTTTCGTTTTGGCAAAATCTATGTGTAAAATAGCTTTTCATTGCACCTGACCGCAAAATTAAGTTTTCTACTTGCTTATTACTCTCAAATCATTGCTAGTGTGTGTCTGAAACCAGATAAAGCGGCTCCCATTAAAATGTATACGATTTAGTGTTTTACCTCATTCATTCAAAGCCAACTTTAAAACCATTTTTGACAGTTTGCAATCATTCCTGTTTCTCTCTTGTGTTTGCTGGGGAAGGAAATTGGGATTGATATATTTGCTTGAATTCTGCATTCCTGAAACCTGTTCTCTCTCCTTCTATTTCTTCATATTGCATATTGGGGGGATTCAGGGGGAAATAGTAATCACATTGCCATTTGATTTGAACATACCCAAAGTATTATTTCTGTGCTGCCATATTGTTCCCATCATTACTCCACGTGATTAAAGAGATTGTTAGTGTGACATCACCCCATTGGTGATTATTGTATACCCATTAAAATAGTGTGATATATATTGTGCAATACAATATTTTAACTTTGCAAACCAGCTTGATTCCTGGTTCAATGTGACCGGGGGGGGGGGGATTCAAAGAGAGGGGCGCGATACAAGTGGTACATCGTTCAGAATAAAAGAATTTATGGACACAAATAAATAATTAAGGGTTTCAGTTGTGCATCCCACGCTAGGCATTGACTTAGGTGAAGTGTCGGATTGAAATCACTTACACCTTAGATGTGGACAGAGGCGGAAGGCAGAAGCGCGCCCCTCATAATTGGCAGACAGGCGCAAGGAACAGCCCGCGGAACGAAATAGACACCTGCTGCCAGTGGGTACGCCGGAGGGGGCCACCGAACACGACAGAGCATTGGAGGTCCCGCTAAACCATGGCAGGTTGACAGGGACACTGCACACGCTGACTAGCACCTGCATAGTGACGCCCCATCCCAGAAACTAAAGCTAGACGCGGTACCCATAACCATCAAGCAATACTGTTTAAGATAAAAGCGGCATGTATATGGGTACGCCTCGAGAGGGCTAAGACAAGGCTGCAGCACCGGATAGGCGCAGCGCTAGGACCCAGAATGAACCGATAAGCAGGAAGTTCAGTAATCAAGAGCCACAACCCCCTTTGTGGCGATCTAGCACATTAAGCAATTAAAGCACAGCTGGCAGTGCCATAGCGAGCCCCGCAGCTACAGGGAAGAGGCTGAGGGGCGAAACAAGAACCCGAACACCATCGAGGAAACGTAACCTGGGGCAGAGACCGGGTGGTGCAATGTCTTTAAAGGGGGGAAAAGCTAAGGGCAAACAGCCAACAATGGACATATTCACCAAGTCGCAGCACCCCCCGACCACCCCAGCACAAGCCATGACCACTACGACTGTAGATGCTGCCTCGCCAAGAGATGACCACAAGATCCTCGCCGCCATCACAGAGCTAAAATCCTCGTGAGGGATAGCGATGGCGGATCTGAAAGCGGCACTGGAAATCAAAATTGACGCAGTGGGGATAGAGGTCAATCTACTGAGACCGGATGTGAGAGCGCTCGCGGAAAGGATGAGTGGCCTAGAGAGCGCCGTAAAAAGCAACACAGACACCAGCACAAACAATGCTAGGGAGGTCCACATACTGAAACAGCAAGTGTCCAATCTGGAAAACCGAGCAGAGGAAGCCAAAGGGCGAGCGAGACACAACAACATATGCGTGGTTGGCCTACCAGAGGGGGAAGAAGGCCAAGACCCAACGGACTATGTGGAGAACATGATTATCTAGGAAATAGGGACTAGCAAGCTCTCCCAAGGGTTCACGGTGGAACGCGTGCATCGGGCCCTGATGAGAAGACTGCAACCTGGAGCCCATCCCTGTGCAATCATAGCGAAGATCCTGAATAACAGGGACAGGGAGAAGATCCTGGAATTCTTCCAGAAAGGCGGGACGATAACAAGGGTGTCGACGACTATCACTGCATACCCCGATTACACTATGATGGTGCAGAGACAGCGCTATGGTTATGTGGCAATAAAAAGGAGACTGCGCACAGCCGTATTCAAATACATGCTCGTGTATCCCGCGAAGCTCAAGAGTTTTCACAAAGGCAAAGCACACTTCTTTGACACCCCAGAAGACGCGGCGAAGTGGTTGGATGCCCATGGCTGCCCGGAACAAGACGACGAGCAGGAGCGAGACGCACACGATAAGTGACAACGCTATGCAAGATGATGGTGGGTGTGAGGGAATCGGAGGCCAAGACATTGGATAGAGATAATAATGGGCGCAGCTAGGAATAACAGTATTGGGTGATTATAACATGTAACATTTGGACTTGTTGGACTGGAATATAGACTACAAAAAGTAGATGTGAGCAATAAGCGCGCTTAGTCTGATGACTAAAGTAGGAGCTGCAGGATGGAGACGACCTATCCTCAGTAGATAGAGTAAAAGAAACGCCACTAGGGCGAGATCTCCCTGCTGTGCCTTGAGTACGGGCAGTTGCCCAGAAAAGGGCTAGATGTGGGGGTGCCTGAGATCCAGGGATGGAGCTGGGCAAAAGTTGGGAGGAGGGAGGGACAGTAGGGCGGTGGAGATAAAGTTGGGGAAGGGAAGGGAGGGGGGAGGGAGGGATGTTGGGGAAGTTGTTGAGGTAATGATTAAGGGTGGTTTAAGTTGGGGAATGAGCTTACATACGTGAGCGACAACGCCTAAAAGCGGGGTCCAAGAGAGAAAAAAAGAGGGGGACGGGTGATGACCAGACAATGGGGGACCTTAAGGTAATTTCTTGGAACATCTGGGGGCTGAATAGCTATCTAAAAAGGAATAAGGTAATGATGTATCTGAGAAGGCAGTAAATAGATATAGCCCTAATACAAGAGACTCACCTCACAAAAGACAAACTAGAGATGGTCCGGAAAAGGGGGGGGCTCCTTGTTGGTGCAACATACTCGACCTATGCCAGAGGGGTGTTCACCTGGGTAGCACCGCATGTCCCCTTTCAGTTACTACAGTCAACAGTTGAAGCGGATGGGAGGATGGTGACAATGCGGGGGCTGGTGGAAAATAAAGAAGTATGTATTGTGAACACATGTGCCCAGAATCAAGACACTGTGACATACTTCAAGGCCTTATATAAGAAATTGTGCAATGATCTAGATGGGACAGTGATCTGGGGGGGTGACTTCAACTGCACACTGAACCTGAGGGTAGATAGATCAGATAACAGACAAGATAGACCCACCCCCGCTGCCCGAGCCCTTCAGACCCTGCTAACGGAGTTACAGCTAGAGGATGTATGGGAGGTGAAGCACCCACAAGAGAGGCAGTTTTCGCACTACTCTGCCCCACAGAATCTGTACACGAGGCTAGATTGCATGATTGTCACGCAGGAGGTAGTTGCAGAAACAGCACTGGTAGATTACCAGATAGAATACCACTCGCCGCTGGTCCTAATATGGCAATAACGACCTTGGAGGGCAAGTATCCCAACCTGGTGAGTTAGAGCTGAAGCACTGAAGGACGCAATGTTCAGGGGAGACCTGAGAGAGGAGATTGTCCAATACTTTGAGACTAACACTGGGAGCGTCGAGTCGACTGGTATCCTATGGGAAAGTGGTGGTGAGAGGGATAGCAATAGCCAAATCCAAGGGGTTGCAAGGAGGCATATTACGGGAATTAAGGGAAGCTGAAACCAAGCTAGAGATAGCCCATGGCAGGGGGGGCTGCACGGATGAGGATGCCGGAATTATAAGCCGACTGCAACAAGAATGCGCAGAACACTGGGATAGACTATGCAATTTGAACTATAGAAAATATGTAGAAAGGCAGCATGCGAGTGGAGATAAACCAGGGAGGATGTTGGCATGGTTGTACAAAAGAGAGATCCCAGAACCACTATTAGAGTAATACAAGGAGCAGAGGGGCAATTGGTAGACACCCAAGTGGGGGTAAATCGAGAATTCCTTAGCTATTATCGAGCATTATATGAAGATACGGAAGGGAGCGAAGGCAGGGAGATAAAGGATACGCTGGAAGACATAGGTCTGCCACAAATAAGTGCGACAGAGCGAGAGGACTTAGATGCCCCAATCACCTTAGAAGAACTGGAAGAAGTGGTGACACAACTACCCACTGGCAAGACCGCAGGGGCCGACGGACTCCCCAGTGAATTTTATAAAATGTATAGAAAAGAGGTGCTCCCCCAGTTATTAGCAATGCTGAATGAGACTTATGAGATGGGTCAGCTACCAGAATCCCTGAGAGAAGCGATCATTATCCCACTCCCCAAACTTAATGAGCTGGGCACAAGCTGTGGATCATTCAGACCATTATCAATGTTAAACCAAGATAGCAAAATGCTTACGGCAGTGTTGGCAAACAGAATGAAGCGGATTATTGATAAACTAATACACCCTGATCAAACAGATTATGTCCCACGTAGGCACATATCCGATAACCTTAGGAGACTCCACCAAGTTATAGAGCACACAAAAGAAGATTTGGGGGAGATTGCAAGCAATAGTCTCACTAGACGCAATAAAAGCCTTTCACTCGGTCAAGTGGGCCTGGCTGATGGGAGCCTTAACCAACTATGGTATTGGGTCGGAGTATATTAAATGGGTTAAACTGCAATACAGCACGCTGGGTAGGGGTACTAGACAAGGGTGCCCATGGTCCCCGATGCTATATATCCTAGCACTGGAGCCTTTGGTGGTGTGTCTGAGGCAGCAGTATGAGGAAATAGGGATTTGAATAAAAGGAGAGGCGCACTTAATTTCCCTATATGCAGATGACATGCTGCTGTACATAAGATACCCCAAGGAGAATCTCCAATATATCCTGAAAGTTATGAAGCGGTTTGCGATGCTTTCCGGAATAGCAGTGAATGCCCAAAAATCATGTTTATTTCCGCTGGGGAGGTATGTAGGGGTTCCGCAGGAACAATTACCGATTTTTCAGATACCATGGGTAACACAAACGTTTAAATATCTGGGAATAGATCTTTATCATGCGGTAGAAGCGGAACACCGGTATAACACTGAGAAAGAGGTGAAGAACATTGAGAATAGTATGAGGTTCTGGTCCAAACTCCCTTTGGCAATGATGGGAAGAGGGGCGCTGCTGAAGATGGTTGTATTGCCGAGGCTATTGCATTGTTTCGGGAATATCCCATACCTTATACCGTAGCAGTTTTTCATTAAGCTACACAGCATGTGCAGGGATTTCCTATGGCATGGGACCAGGAACAGAATAGCTCTTTGGAAGATGCAGAATGCACACGATAAAGGGGGCATAAAATTGCCGAACTAAGAGATCTATTATCTAGCGAGCCAACTGCAATATGTGGCCAAATGGTTATCGGAAGACCCCACATCAGAATCGAGATTGTTGAGAACAGAATGCGCCCCATATTTTTTTAACGAAATGATATGGTTGCCGGAAGTAAAAAGTAAAAAGCGATCAGAATTGTTGTTACTGGGGTGGCAGGTTTGGCATAAAGCCTGCTAGGCCATGGAGAACCCGGCTCCATGTTCCCCACAGGTGCCGCCAGTTGCATTGACGAGAAGGGATGATCAGCTACTGAAGGCAATCAGGAGGCACTGGGAACCGGCAGGAATTGTAATGATGGGAGACATAAGGCAGGAAGAAGGGTTTCAAGTATTTAGTGCGCTGGTGGAGGAAACAGGGTTACATGAAGGGCAATATATAACATATAATAGAATAGCACAGCGGATCAGGAACACATGGTCTGAAGTAATGCTAGAAGAACAACCTGATGCTGCCATAGAAACCATATATGGTATAGCGGAGGGAGTGCACGAGATATCCAGGCTATATGAACTATTGATATGTAGAGTGGGGAAGGAGGTGGTGAAACTGAGAATTGACTGGGTGGAAGACGCCGGGACATCTATGAGTGATGGGATGTGGGAACGTGCCCAGTGTATCATAAGAAAGTATCTAGGAATGCAAGGTTACAACAAATACAGCTATATGTAACCCACAGGGCATATATGACCCCCAAGAGGATAGCTAAGTTTAAAAATGCGGGAAGACAGACATGCCCCGTATGCCAGGCAGAAAATGTGGGTATGATGCATATGTTTTGGGCATGCGCTGAAATTGGGAAGTTCTGGGAAGAAGTAGCCCGCCGGCTAGAAGAGAAAGGGACCAAGATAGATGTTGAATAGGTATGAGCATGCTTGTTAGGGGGATTCCCTAGGCCGCGTAAATGAAAACATGTAAGAAAATTGAAGGATTTGGCATATATACTTGCTAAGCGTAGAATAGCCATGGGATGGAAGGCATGCAACAGGCCCAGGATAGAAGTCTGGTGGAATGATCTCCAGAAATTAACCGAAGCCGAAACAGCAGTATGGCAAGAAGCGGGTAACAGAGGGGGTGAGGAAGAGGCAGGAACCCTGACAGCCTGGAGATATTTAGTGGCCACACTGTACGGGTCCACCCAAGATTGGTCAAGTGTCCAGGACTCTGCTGATGATAGGGGAAGAGAATCCCCTGAGGAAGATGAAGATGCGGGAGGCGAAGTGAAGTAAGCTCGAAAAGGGGGGAGGGAAGGAGGCAAGCAGTAGACACTGAAGAACATGTGCAATTTCTGAAACATTTGGGATAGGTACTGCAAAGTTTGGTTGTGCATGGTTTGTTTGTAATAAAATCAATAAAATTGTTTCAAACTTTTTTGAAAAGAAGAACATTTCCCCTAGCCACACTCGGCTTCATTGCGAGTTTGGTGGTATTCTGGCAGTAAATCTGCCAAAATATCTCCAAATTCAACTACTGTTACCGCCACTTGGTCCCATGGAGTTATCATGGAATTACAAGCGGTGGTAATTCCCCATTTGTTTAGTCCATGGGACTTCATGGGGATTTTTGGTGGATTTACTGCTGATGGAATTACTGTGCAGTGTGAAGGCATCACGAAGAAGGACACAGACAACAGATTCAAAATTAAAAATAAACACTTTTATTAACTTAAATCTCAAGTTCATTAGCCCCATGCCTTTTTATCCTCTATCTGGCAGATGTGGGGGAATTTCTTGGAAATACAGGCATGGTGAATGCAAAATTGGGGAATCTCAGGCTCTCATGGTTGGCATATGCCGATGATTTTCTTCTCTTTGACCACACTAAAGTTGGCCTGCAGAGGCTTATCTGCAAATTTGAAGAATATGCCACTAATAACGGGTTAAAAATCAACCCGAGTAAAACTCGAACGATGGTCTTCTCCAGGGGGAGAAAAGGGAATAAAAAAGTGTGGAAAATTGGTGGTGAAAATATCATCAGAGCACATAAAATTGTCTATTTGGGATTCCTTATTCTGGCCCAACCTTCGGCCATTGAATTAAGATGTTCCCTTAGACACAAAATACTTCCGCTTATCTCTCAATCTATTAAGCTAGACAATAAATATGACATGTTTTCCTTTAAACCTATTGTAGATTTCTTCAAGGAAAAGGTGATCCCAAAACTAAAATATGGAATGGAACTGCACTACTTAGACCTCCTGACCTTTTGGGACACCCTTGAGGGTATCTATTGGAGAAAAGTTATGAAACTGCCTAATTGTGTCCCAAAAGTGGCCATAAGATATGAACTGGGGTTAGTTTCTCTGCGAGCTAGAATTCTTTGGAGAGTTTTTACACTTTTTTCTGCCCTGCTCTCTCCTAAACACGATACCCTCTATGTTGATGTGGGTAAAACGCTCTTCTCGCAGGGATCCTTAGACCAAAATCTATATCTTTCAAGATTCTGTGACCTCTGTGACATGACGCTATTAGATCTCTCCGCTGATAGGGATACCCTGTTAAATAACCCTAATAAAGTTAAGGAATGTCTCTTTAGCTGTGATTGGAGTAACACGCTTGAAAAATTAAAATTGCATGCTTACCCATCCCTCAGTGACCTACAATTTGAACATAAGAAGATAGGCTGCCTGTCTTTTATACTGACTCAATTCCCTAACCGCCACTACCGCTCATTTCTCCTCAAGCTTAGATGGAATCTTCCTCCATAGAAGGAAGGAGATTAGTGATTTGGACCTTTCATGCCGTTTCTGTCACACTCCTGGGGTAATTGAATCTACACGCCATTTCTTCTTAGATTGCGTTGCTCTGAAAGGTCCTAGGGACATCTATTTAGGTGGATTTAACACTTTGGGTCTACTGGGGGCAGAAAACCTTATTTGGTCTAAGTGTCTTGCCATCTCTAAAATCAAAGATGGGCTTGCTGTGGTGGGATTTATCAAATCATTGGATTTGTATGTCTCTTCCCTTTGATTAACTTGTATGATTAATTTTAACTTCTTATATCACCAACTATATTATGAATGCATTTAATAAT
This sequence comes from Ambystoma mexicanum, assembly GCF_040938575.1. NCBI lineage: Eukaryota > Metazoa > Chordata > Amphibia > Caudata > Ambystomatidae > Ambystoma > Ambystoma mexicanum. The sequence continues at coordinate 870,025,278 of NC_090937.1, forward strand.
TTGAAATCTTTTATGACATTCTTGCTAAAAATTTGTTTATACATAATGGGAAGCTGCTTTTTAATCACTAAACACTGTGTTGAATTTTAACTTGCACTGAAATATTTTAAATTGATTTGCGCTATGTCTCATTCTTAGAAAAAGGATATTTGGGTCTTTATGTATCTTTTACCATATGTGTAATGAAATCTATTTGTAATGTATGTATTTTTTTTCTTATTCAATGTATTTGTAAAGGTTTCTTTTGTAAACCATATACAAAAAAAAAAAATTAAAAAAAATTAACTTCAATCTCAGGATGGAAAAAGTCCTAACTTGCCCTATACTGAAGTGGGATTTCCCTACCTTAATAAAACTAAGGGAAGTCTGGGTCAAAGAGTTCAAATGAAGAAGCTGTCTGTGTCCAAAAACCTATACTTGCCCATAGAACTACATCTCTACAATAGGTAGGGATGCGTCATGCCCCGGTTCCCTGCGCGGCGGCGGCAGCATCTGGACACACCTCATGGCATCTGGAGGCTGTCCTAGCGCCTCTGTCAGTGTCGCAGGCTCTGTGGTCCTACTTGGACTACATCCGCCAAAACATGCCTTGCAAGTAACACGTCTTAGTCACAACAGTCACGTGAGACACGCACAACGTGGTTTCCGCGTCTTTACGTGTATCAACTATTTATAGTAACCCGAACCGCGGCTCGGGTGCTCCTTAACTGTGTTTTGTGCCAGTTTCAAGTGGTCTTGATCCTCTTTGTTTGTACAACGTGACTCTGGCTTTTTGAACCCTGCCTGCTACTACGGATTCTGTCTCTTGGATTAACCTTTGATCTTCAACGCTCGGCTCCCTCTGATTGATCCCTCGTTTACCAACGCTGGTTTTCGTATATACGGACTGCCTTGTTTTGCCTCGCCCCGTAGTAACATTACTTGGATTCTGGTTTCTGTTTCATGTGCCAGTGCTTATTCTTTAAGCAATTTCCACGTCTTTAACAGCCACCATCTGTACACTTTACATTAACCTGTTTATTTTATTACCAGCATTTCTTGTCACAAGCAGACTTCCTAACACTCCCTTTCCTGTCACTTCTTGTGAGGTTTCTTTTATTTTGGTAACATCTTGGACGCTTTGCTGAATTACTAAGGACTCCCCTTCCTGGAAAGCAGGTGACCTTTTTGGACGCTCTCTTGACATCATCATTTTGGTCACCTATCCATTGCTTGTTTGTGGACGCTCTGTTGAATTCCGGAGGATTACTTTTGGGACTTTTTGCTTTAGCTTGCACCCTCGTGCCGCCCTGGTTAGGTGAATCAGCACGGACTCTCTGGGATTGTGGATTATCAAACACGTACTCTCTGGATTTCTGAACTCTCAAACACCTTACTGACTCTTTTGGCACCAAGTAGGTTTCTGATCTCTTCTTTCACGGAGCAGGTAAGAGTGGGAAGGTGAGGGTGGTTGTTACCGCGGTTGGCATATTGACTGCTGTGCTGAACTATTGTTATTGTTCTTTCCTCTAGCTCTGTTGTTGCTGCTCCTGCCTTTTCACTCAAGCCCCTGGCCTGTCAGGTGATTTATATTCCTGCAGGCCGCGTTCTTGTGGGGAAAGTCTATCATTCATCAGTTTCCAGACTTTCGAGTTGAGTGTGTTATACCAATAACTGCTCAAGGTTGTGACAGGATGTCAGCAACCAAAAAGAAAACAGTGTTTATCCAAATGTTCTGAGCTTCTTCGGGCTTGCAGCTTCCTTCCAGCCTCAAGTGTGAAACAGTTCCACAAAAAAGTCTCAAATTTATCTTCCATGGACTTAAAAGGAAATAGGCGGAGTGGGGATTGAGTGGCAGTCTGTGCAGTCCCTGCTCTTTTTGGTGAATCCTGAAGTTTGTCTGCACTTGCTATTGCAGGAAGAGGAGCATACATAAGGCCAGAAAGTATGCAGAGCGGAGTGGGGATTGAGTGGCAGTCTGTGCAGTCCCTGTTGCCGTGCTGCCATTTGGAGGGAGGCAGGCCGGACTTCTAACACGCCCTCCCGCGCCTTTGAAATCTTTATCCTGAAGACAATCACAGGTACTTCTGCTCTTAACATTGAAAACAGTTGTCTATACTGCCTATTCCAGCAGTCTGTGTTCTTTAAGAAATCACATGCATTGAGAAGCTTTGTCAACGGAATCTGTTCAATTGTTGGCACACATATTTAAACTATTTATCTTATTTAACTTGTGCTGCGACTGCCGGCCATTTTCCTTTGAGCCGTTGTTCTGCTCAATTTATGCTTAGTTCAAAATGGCGCGGGAGCACAATGCATTCTGGGAGTGCTCGGAGCCATGTTGGATATTTACTTCACTCCGCAGTGAAAGGCTGCACACATTTTGCTGAAGTGTTAGATTCACAGTGCTGAGACAAACATGTTTTTTTTCAATCTTGGTATGCAGTCAAGGCCATTTCTGCTGGGAAACTGTTCTCCGTGGAGCATGTTTTTAGAGCAGGGAGGCCCTGCATTCCTTGGGGGGGGGGCTCTCGATTGACCCAGCTGGCAACCGACGGTTGTCCCTCAACTGCGCAGGTGCAATTCCAGAAGGTTCGAGAATTAACTCCTTTTTTTTGGAGTGCCTATATAGGCGGAAACCTGGAGGGGTCAGGTGAGACTTCAGCCAGAGAAGGACGCTCCTTCTGGCCTTCCTGTGAGCTGTGGCACTCTCGTCCTGGCTGTCCTCGGGGTCTTCCAGCCGATTCTGGACGAGATGAGGAAACAATTACGCTCACGGTGATGTATTCTTTCTTTGACTTCTTTACTTTTTCTGTGATCTATGTCCATGTTAGTTTTATGAGTTATTTCTATGTACTTGTAATCTTTGAATAAATAGCCATAAAGAGCTGATTATCTTCTAAAGCGTGCGTGGCTGTGACTTATTGTGTCTGTCTGTTTTTGGGTTCAAGTATTTGCTCTATAATTGCATTGGTGATTCATGGTAGTTCCGTGCACTTTTCAGAGGAGAGCAATACAGCCGTCCAGGTACCTTGTCCAATGTTACAACCAAGGTAGCATCGAATTGTTTACCTGCTGTACTCGCGCGGTGACTGTCTGCATTTTCGCCTTTGAGCCGCATGAGTGCATTTGTTCAGCTATATCAACGTTGAACTGTTTACCCTGTGGACTCGAGCGACAACTGTCGGCTCTTAGCCTTTGAGCCGCCTGAGTGCTTTTTGTCCATTGTTGGAATTTTCAACGAATTGAATTGCTTACTTCACTAATTTGAGTGGTGATTATGGGCTTTTTCGTCTTTGAATTACATGACTAGAAAGCACGAAATTGAATTGCACAAATCGTCTGTTCTTTGAACCGTGAGTCTTATCTGTCATTTACTCATACAACGGAAGATTGCTGGTACTGGCTCTCTTGTGATCTTGCCGTGTGTTTAAGTTATTATGCTCAGAGAATCGGTGTGTTGAAGAGTTAGAAAATTAACCCCATTTCTCCAACTTTCTTAAAGAAGAAATTGATATATTCCAGCCTTTATCAAACCATTGAACTATGAAGCTGCGCAGTAATCCTTTAATGGATGATCCGAAAGCTCCTGAATGGGATGATAGTGAAATCTTACATAGGAATCATGCTGATGGATCCGAGAGTGCCCATATGAACAATAGGACCAACACTTTGCCACCCGTTGAGAATCGGCAGGTGGTGGCCCTAGTTCATGTGGAAAATAATCACTCTACTCCTGCGAGAGCTATTGGGACCTCAGAAGCTGAGTCTATTGCAGTGAGTAATTGGAAAAAAGGGCTCGTGTTCACCGTTACCACCTCGAAAATACAGAAAAAAATAGATCAACATTTTGGGGACAAAAAATCTGCGACTCAAACAGACTTGGAATCGAGTGACCATATGTTGGGACTACTGGATCTCTGACGATCTGAATTAATTCGAGATTCCTCTACAATCAATGATGAGGAAAATGTAATATCTACAACCGCCGCTGTAGTTATTCCAGATCAACCAGTAGAACCTTCCGAAGATGTGGTGCACCCTACTAACAACACCTTGAGTGTACTAAATTATGTTTTAAATTCTTTAGTCTCTGTCTTTGAAATGCTCATGGGGGAAGTTCAGTCTCAAACTGGATCATTACTTGAATTAATAAGAGACGTAACTACATTAGATGAGGCTGTGGTTAGCTGCTGTCACGTTGTTAATATAGATCTCAAGCATACATTACAGGATCTAAAGTTGGAAATAACGAAGCAAGGCATAGATCTTTCAGCAATTCAGAGATCATTAACTACAAAAGGTGAGCTTGAGGCAATTGACAGAAAAACGTTCCAAGAGATACTGGTACAGCTACACCTCCTAAACCAAAGGAAATGAGATCCTCCTCAAAGTGAGAACCACTCCTTACAAATGGACGATACTCCTCTATCTGAATCTATATTGGAGGAGTTTAGAAGACTGGCCAATGTGGATGAGGATTTTCAAGATGGACATATACGAGATAAACCAGAACCAAACTTGCCCCTCTGGTCAAGCTCAGCATCAAGAGGATCTAATACAAGAGAAATGTCAACAAATTGCTATTCCAACTAGAAAAAAAGAGCGGAAGAGAGAAGCAAGGAGGCAACGAAAACAAAAAGACAAAAAAGGTTTATAAAACGGAGAGAAAATAATATTGAAAAATCAAAGCAAATTAAAGCAGAACAATATTAATTCTCGAATGTTCTTGAAGAGAATTAATAACACAGAGCCAGCTGTGGTGAACTTGGATATGGTAATAGCTGAATTAAATTCAACCAATAACCTGTGTGGTCACACAGCAAGTGAGAAGAATATAAACAGTCAAGGAATAGCTATTAACAAAGCTATAGACAAGGTGGGAGAAAGAGTCATTAAGCAGAAAGATCTTGATCATGTGACTGAGTCCAAAGGCCCACAAACCAAAAAATACATGGTTGAGTCGCCTCTTAGGAACTTCGAAAGGCAATATTAAAATAACTCCGATATTTCTCAAATCAAAGTCTGAGAAATGTTTAACACTACTTGCAATGATGGAAAGTATTACAAAAACGCCAATTAAAGTTCCGAAAATCGCTTCTATCTTCCTAAAAACATCACATATACTCCCTCGAGATAGTATTTTAACATGACATAGAAATAAAACTAGGGAAAGGAAAGTATACAACCTTGGAAGAGAAAAAAAACAGAAGCAACTCTAAATCGGATACAAAAAACTGGTCAGACTAGGAATACAAAAGAATGTTATCTCGTCGTGCACTGTCCATGCAATTTGCTCTGATCGATCAAACAAGAAAACAGAATTGTCAAAAAAATGTAGCACACTAGCTTCAAAGGCGATTTCTAAGAAATAGCAGTTGCAGGCACAGGCACGTAAAAATAGTGTCAAAAACAGTGGTGTCCCCAATTCATCCACACAGGGATTGATTGATGGTCCAATCAAAACTATCTCTAGTCTGGATGATTCCAAAACACTGCCCATCAAGACCTCTCTTGATTCGACATGCAAACATAAAGATGACGTTTTTGCTAATCCATTAAGCTCCTCTTCACACATGCTGGAACTGCATAGAAAAGAGATCAGGCATGCTGTTGATGCCTACATATCAGCGCAACCATCCAGACGTATGTCACTCACTGTGAATCTAGGCAAAGGTTTCAACAACAAGAGCCTCTCTCACAACCATCGAAAACAGCTTGTTCGAACATAGCTCCCAGGAACCCGAATCATTCTAGAAGTTGTATTATATCCCAAGCATCTACATCCCTCACAGTTGGTTTGGAGCAACAGCCTGATCCAGTGCCTTAACTACTGCCCAGAGTATCGAATATAACAAATTCAACTTCTAAACAACCAAGCTCAAGCATAATATCAACACTAGCACCTGAAATCTATCGTTTAATTAAAACAGCTGTTGCAAAATCTACTGACTCAAAAGCCCAAGAATCTTCTGTCACTACTGTTATTGTGTCATCTGGATCTCAGCTAAAAAAATCCACAAATATGAATGTCAAACGACCAGCCCTGCACTCATTAGTTATTTTGTGTCAGCCGCCTCCATGTATCCAGTATGATCTTAATCGGAAATCTATTCTAACAATCTTCTCTGAAATACCAGAGTTAGAAGATATAAACTCTGTTGATATTCAATTAGTTGAATTTGAAGATCCACAGTCCTTGTCATCGTTAAATTATGGGTAAACCCGAGAGCTGTTCTTAATACTATCTGGCTGGCAAAAAATCAACTGTATGAGTTGGGATTTATCATAAACGTGAACAACACGACATCTCAAGCCACTGTACCAACTCATCTATCAGATACTTCTGTGTGTGCATCTAGCCTAGAGAAGAATGCTCTAAACAGTGTTAAGCCAACTCTGCGGAACTTAATGGAAAGACAGCGTGTAACTGTCAAAACATGCATTAACTTGGTCATTCAACGAGGCGAGCCAATGTCTCTCTCCTTAGTTGGAACACGAGAGGATTCCATGATTTAATAAATGGTCGAAATACAAACTTGGACAATGTTGACATCGTAATGCTTCAAGAAACATGGTTTACAACAGTCCCGACCTGGGATAAATACGATGTATACCTAAATACGGCTCAAAAATCGAGTTATGGTAGGCCTACCTCTGTGCTATTAATAGCCACAAGGCAACACTTATCATTTAAATCAGAGAACTGGATATCCCTAAATCCCTTTCTCCAAATGATAACATTTAAACTAGGCACCCTAACATATGCTTTGATTAATGCTTACTGGAATCCTCTCAGTATTTCCGACAACATCTTCATGAGAGATGTGGCTCGCCTCCTGGATTTAGTATGCCTTGATAGCACTGTCTCCTCTGTCATTCTAGCAGGGGATTTGAATTTGCATTGCTTGGGAAAATCTGTACATAACACCAGACTCGAGGCATGGAATCATTTTGTCAAAACACGAAACCTCCAAATGTTAAATGGAACACTTGCAGACGATATACCTCCTAGACCAACATAGCACAGAGGAAAGTCGACAGCAATCATCGACTACATTTATGTCAGCCAAGAGATGATTGCTGACGTCACCGAATTCTGCATTCAACATTCAACCCACAACTCTGAGTGATCACAATTGTCTACATATGAACTGGCAGATAAATGAAGCTCCACCAAATCTAAGAGACAGTTGTCCAGCCAGTATGATCACAGTAAATAGTGGGGGTATTAGACTACGATGGTCTGAAACCTCTTCGAAAAGATGTAATTGTTTCTATGCCTTGGAGATAACTAAAATAACGAATGCACAGCATGATGAAAATGTATACCATAAGCTAACACAACTATTCCAGTCTAAAACGAAAAAATGTGCAGCTTATAACACCCAGACATTACATGTTCATAATAAACAAGTACAAGCAGCAAAAACCATCTATCGCTCCAATAAGCGACAGGCCATGAAACTTTCACCTAATCTTAGACGTCCAGTATTAACTAATATTAAAACAAGGCATAAAAATTGGTTGCGACGTTATAAAGCTTCCATGTACCAGAATGATGGTGCTTCCATGTTAAGGGCTTTGGCTGGAAAGTATACAGCACAAATATGGGCCATCCTTAATCAGTACACTGTTGGACACTAACTTAAGTACCAATCTAACAATGTTTATGAGCATGTCTGGATTAAATATTACACAGATCTTTATAAACGCCCAATATGCAAATATAACACTCAGTGTATATTGCCGATAAATTCACACTAAACTTTGACAGGGAAGACATTGAATACTTTATAAACAGAGCGAGTCAATTGCGAGCCCCTGGACCAGATGGTTTATCAAATTACACTTCGAAACAATATCCTAAATTATGGTCCGAAATACTGTATAATATGTTTTCTAACATCATTCAAATGCAGAACATCCCGAAGTCATGGAAACATTCCATTATACTCCTGATTCATAAAAAGGGTGACAGGTCAAACCCGGCAAACTACAGGCCAATTGCCTTGTGAGATGCCCCGGGGAAAATATTTAATCGAATTGTTCTCAGGGACTTAAATAGGTGGGCAACAGACCTAGGGAAAAGAGACCCATTCCAAACAGTTTTCGTCTCAGGATTGGGAACGTCTCCAAACATCATGACGTTGAACATGCTAAGATCCCAATTTGCCTCCCGGAAACAACCACTGTATCTTGCATTTGTTGATTTCCGGGTGGCATTTGATTCTGTTGATCGTTAGATGTTATATAGAAAATTGGCTCAGTATGGCTGTCCATACTCTTTAATTTCCATTATTAAGCAATTGCACACTAACACAACATTACAAATCAGACTCACGATAGAAGGCTTGCTATCTGCATTCATCTTGACTGAACGAGGGCTCAAGCAGGGCTGTATTTTGGCCTCTTTTTTATTTAATTTGTTCATTCTTGATTTGGGTGAACAATTAATGAACACCGTAAATGATGCGCCAAAAATCAGTAGTCAACGGATTGCATGGATGTTATATGCAGATGATTTGATCTTGTTATCTGAAACACGCAGTGGATTACAAAATCTACTGAATGAACTATCCAAATATTCAATAGATAATAATCTCGTAATCAATCTAGAAAAAACCCAAGTTGTTGCCTGCCATCGCAACAAGTCCGTCTCTCAAAGAAGTTACAGCTGGCATTTGCAGAATATGCCATTACTGAATGTCTCTGAATACAAATATCTGGGTTCAATGGTGTATAATGTTTTTTCTGACACATCCTACATTACAACGTTGAATTTAAAATGACAAAACTTAAAATCTCAAGCAAACATTCTGTCATCTAAATTTGGAAAATGTTCATGCAAACACACCATGATGTTTTATCAAAGCAAAGTGGTGCCGATCTTGCATGGAGCTGAAACCAAGCTACCTTTAAAATGTACATTCTGGGATGAATGTGACGGTAGGTTCTGGAAATCTCTGTTTAATTTACCAAAGTGTACTCCACTGCCCATAATCTGCTTTGAATTGGGCCTAATATCATTATCTGCACAATTGGTATGGAAAATGTGTAATCTCCTCTGCAAATGCCTGTTGGCTCTTGAGAAAAATAACATCTTGAGTGCTCTTGCTTACCATTTTATCATCTCGTATCAGATGCGTGCATATCAATTGAGGTATTGTTAATTAATCCAAATCGTGCGAAAATGAAATCGTTTCAGCACGACTGGATTTGTAACAGAGCCCAATGTTGCACCTATAAAGATTTCAATGGTCAACTATTCGGGTAAAAAAAACTCTGAGTTATGGCTGACTACTTGTTAAAATTTCCATCTCCATATATTAGAAAACAGTATATACGATTTAGACTAAATTTACTACCAACAGCAGAAATATTGGTAAGAACGGGGTCCCTTCCAAAAGATTCAAACCATTGTCGATTATGTCTTGATGAAAGATGTCTAGAAACATTACAGCATCTGGTTGTCATCTGTCCAGTTCTAACCTCGATAAAAAAAACTACTTTCAGGATTTATTATGTATGTATACTCCTATGACTGATGATGAAATCTGGTTTGCAATGTTTACTAGCAGAAAACTAGCAATTAGAATTGTCGATGCTAAAACTAACTAGTAATTAGGCAAGTAACCGCAATGGCAAGTATGGTTGCAGAAGATGTGCTGTTTTGTTTTATGTGATAGATATTTTATGAGTCATTGGTTCTAGTGAAGTTTCCACAAGAAATATTCCAAACCTATCTATGTAATCAATATGCATTGTGATTTTTGCTTGTGTTTTTAATTTCATTCTTGCTTTCTTGTTTTGTATGAATAGTGTATGCGTTATATATAATATGCGGTTGTATCCTTTTACTTTTTATGAAATATTTGAAAGGTTGTTTTCCCAAACAACCAAATAAAAATAAAAAAATTGTCTGAATCAGGACCCGGGGTTCACATACCCAAGATTTCAATAACACTGTTCAAAAAGCAAGGCATCCTTATTAAAGTTCCAAAGTTCAAGTAGCAAAACCTTTTGTTTGTAGGTTTCTTAAAGTCACATTCAATTTAGAACTCAACCTGATGTGGCGTGTTTGTTCTTTAAAGTTGTATTCATGCCATTATTTAATATACCATATGTTGTTTAAATCTGACGTTCTGTTCACGGTTTAGCGTCAATATGTCTTATTTCTGATTAGTAACAAGGTTTTGATTCTGTTCGGTATTCAATATGAATTTGTTCTGCTCATTAGTCCTTTGCGCTTTATCTGTTGTTCAATAAGCGTTTATTTCCCTTTAATTGGATGGCCCAGTGTTCGCAGCCCTTCGAAAACATATTTCTTGCTACTCCTGACCACTCAGTCACAAAGTATCCTTAGCTTTTACCAAGTATTCAATGTATAGCGCACCAGTATTCCCATTTGTTAGAAACTCACTGGTCGCTTTCCCAGTTCTTATTGCAGCACAGAGCACACAGCCTTCTGCTCACAGCTCTTGTTGCAGCATGAATCAAGCAGCCTTCTGGCTTTAGCTTTAGGGCTACAACTCCTGCCTTCAGACACCCCTGTGGGGGTTCTCTCACACAGGGGAACAAGCACTTCAAGCTACGCGAAAAGGTGCATCCTTCATGCATGGCTTCCCTCAATATGCTCAGCTAGCACCAGGGAGTCCCAGCTCCCCGCCACTCTTCCATGGACCGCCTCCCTCCTTGGTCCACAGCGTCTCGGCGTCACGCAGCTGCTTGCACTAGCCTCCTCGCTGCTCCTCCTGCTGGTCTTGTCGCTCCTGTCGCTCTCTCTCCTACTGGGCAGGTCTCTTTTTTTATACACCTGCTGTCCCTTGACAGGCTGCAGGTTTGAAGGCTCAATTAGCCCTGCCTGACCATATTTACGGGACATGCCTGACCTTCACAGATCTTAGAAGGCATCGTTCTCATCCCGGTACCATAGTGGTAAAAGAGCATAGTCTTCATTGCTCTTAGTTGCTTCTTCTTCATCCCAGTACTGTCAACTGTCAATAGTGGAGAAATGAGGGCAACTGGCTTTTAACAGCCTATGAAGGTTGGGGAAGGGTTGGGTTGGTTGTCAATAGGAAAAGGGTGATACCATGTCTTGGACCAAGGGCACCCCTCTCCCCTTCCACAAGACCATCCACTCAGGTGATCCTTCCTCGCTTCTCCGCCCCCAGGGTTGGGATCCAATAGCAATGGCCTTTCCCTGGCCTCCTGCGCATAGTATCCAAGGGGTTGAGGAGTGAGAATACCCTCAGGTTTCTCAAAGCGTTAAATCTGCTGATTTTCTGAGGTAAAGTCCACTTTTCCTCCAGAAATCGGCAGATTTACCACACAGTAATACAGCTGGCGGTAAACCCACCAAAAATTATAATTTGGTGGTGCAGAAAAAATTGGTGGTAACAGAATTACTGACACTTTTTTCCTGCACTGCCAACCTTGTAATGAGGCCCATTGACTTTAATTTATTGATTGATGGGTGTCACACTTTACCACTGTCAGTCAACTGGTAGCATTAGGGCATTCAACAATATGTTAACATACAGAGTGTTTTTAAGGGGTACTTGCTGTGGTCAGAAATTCTCTCTCCTGCCAGATGTGGCCATAGTCACAGACAAACCTGAATGTATAGCAGAAGACCATGTATATGGTAAGACGTTATCTTGCGGAGGCATGCAGGTTTTCTTGTTAGTACATTGAGTTGAGCAACTTGAGCTAAGTAAACTACAGAGACATGTGCGCTCTCTATTATATGTTGTGTCATGCAAACCATGTAACCAACAGTCAGCCTACCTTGCTCATCTCTCAAACAGGACCCATCTATGAAATATCTGAGGTCAGTATTTTGAAATGGTACATCATAAAGATCTTTTTGGTGGCTTATTAGTAATGACGTAAAAGTAAGACATGAATGTGCTTCACCTTCTGCTGTGCTATGCAGTAGGGAAGCTAAATTGAGAACTGGGCATAAAATCAAAGTAATGATGGCAAAATTTAGCAGAAATAGTTCACAGTTTGTGAGACAAAATGCCATGGCGAGTGTTGAATCCTTTTTGTTAGAACCTGTAGGCCAACTTTCAAACAAGGACTTGCCTTGTAAATCTGCTACAATCATCTGCCCTAACTCCACATATCAATACACCATGACTGACTTGCCATCAAAACCCATTATGAACATTCGTTCATCATTTCCATGCAAGTTGGCAAAAAAGGGACTACTGTTCCCAGAAACACCTCAATACTGTGACAAAGAGGAGTGAAGGAATGTAGAGCAAGAAAAGCCCTGAGCACAGGCAGTGCTCTAGTAGCTGGGAGCACATAGCTGTGCCGGGACATTTAAATAAGGACCGCAAGAAAGTCAGCGAGACTGCTGGTGGGAGCGGGCTGCTCCTCTCTGTGCGATTGATGGGCTTGAAGAAGTTTGGTGGAGCTAACCAGCTAGGGAGCTGCAAAGCAGAGGGCTGCACATGGAAGATAACACAGGGCAGGATTGCCAGCGCAGGGCGCCTGGGCGTTCACCGGTGTCCGAAAAGCAGCAAACCAATTACTCTGAGAAGCAGGCAAGCCCAGCTGGAGCCATGGGAAGCAAGGGTGTGGAAAGCAGGCAGTCTTGAAGAAGAAAGCATCTGCTGATTGTTACCGGTGAACCGCAAGAGGAATATGGAATGCAACAAAGAGCTGGTAAATCCACGCTGGGACAATGTCAATAAGTAACAATAACTGAATGGAGAGAGAAAGAGAGCCATTCACAAAACCTGAGAGAAAGTGAAAGTGCATCTTCTAAAGAAGGGAATCTTGGAAGTTTGCGTGTATATGCTGCATATGCATATGAGAAATGCTAACAAGACAGTATACAACAGACTTAGTGAAGCAGCAGCATCAGTATGTGTTTGCCCGTGTTTGCCTGGGAAGCCTGCTATAGTCAACCAGCAGCTGCTGATAAGGTAAGTGTGGTCTGGGTGGAGAGTGCAGCAATTATTATATTCCAGTAAAGCCCTACCACTCGTATTACCTTACATAACATAGCACACCCATGTTAGCCAGCTAGTAATTCGTTTTCATTCAGTGCTGTGTCTCGAATTTAGGTGTTTCTCCATGAAATGTTGAATCTCAAATGTAGGTGCTTTGTTCCACTGCTCAGGTATCCTAAATGTAGGTATTTCTCCATATACAGTTGAGCTTTAAATTGAGGCTTTTCTCCATGTACTGTTGAATCAAAAATGTAGCCATTTTCTCCCACTACTCAGGTATCCCAAATGTAGATGTTTCTCCATTTAAAGGTGAGTCTCAAATTAAGGCATTTTCTTCCACTGCTAAAGTTGCCCAGATGTAAGTGTTTCTCTATGTACTGCCGAGTCTCCAATTCAGGCATTTCTCCATGTACTGTTGAATCTCAACTTTATGCATTTTCTCCCACTGCTCAGGTATCCCAAAGGTAGGCGCTTCTCCATGTACAGGTGAGTCTCAAAAGTACGCGTTTTCTCCCACTGCTCAAGAATCCCAAATGTAGGTGTTTCTCCATATTCTGTTGAATCTTTGAGCAGATGCCCTAACAAAGCGCCATCAATGGTGGTAAGGTGCATATAATACACCACTCCCCTGGCCGCAGGCATGGCTATCCACACACAGCAATATTCAGCAAGAGACTATGACTAAATGTGGTTGTGCTGTTCACATAAACTTTCTGCCTACTTACACCAGACTACGCCTCAACACCTCTGACAGCAGAATGCAGCACAGACCTATGAGAAATTCAGGCATGCTGAACACATGGCAAGTCTGTACCACTGACGCCACCCCTACTCCTCTCAGCACCCATCCACATGTCTGACCACATGGGCTGCTACTCTACCGGAGCCTGGTAAGCTCTGCTAAGCCTTTTCTGGCTAAAAGCATACACGCATCCTAATCAGGCTCCATGACCTCCAACACTATGGACTACGGTCCGCCGAGGGCGTTCCCACTAACAGCGCATCCAGACTATAATAATGGTAAAATTAGTGCTATACAAATGAAAAGTACAATACAATACAATGGCAGGCTAATGTGGTGAATTATCAAGAGTGGAAGTGTGAGCAAAGGCACACAAGCAAGTATGTACTGCATATGAGAAACACTAATAAAACAGTATACAAAGGGCAGAGTGAATGAGCCAATAAGGCTAATGTGGTGAATTATCAAGGGTGGAAGTGTGAATACAAGAAGACCTGGCAGTAGAGTATACCAGGCACTTACAAGTGTGTGAATACAGGAAGCCTGGCAAGAGAGTACACCAGGCAAGTGCACAGAGAAAGCCCTGGTAGAGAAGCATTGTCATGATCTCTGCTTCCAAAAGGTCAGGGTTTTCCCAACTCCCTTGGAAGCAGATCCATAACCCAGGTTCCGAGTGCCAACCAGTCCCAATTGGGACCTTTTGGACCCAGTCCTGGCGCCAGTGGCACCAGGCTCATAAATATGCCCAGTCCCAGCGCTGGAAGCGCCGGGCTCATAATGCTTGGGTGGACTTACCTGCAGCAGACCATGCTGCTTACTTGCCTGCCAGTTGAGCCTCTGATCCTCTTCTGTTTGGAACTACTTTTCCTGTTGGGTGGGGCAGGAGCCACTCCCTAGATTCAGAACACTGGAACTCTTCTGGAAAGCAGGAACTCTTTTCTTACCTAGGCGTGGCTGTGGAAGGAGACACCTAAGCACTGCAGGAGGCTATTTAAACCACACCCGATGGATGAATCTTGCTTTGCGTTATTCTGCATCCTCTGCAGCAGAACGCTCATCGTGTCTTCTGCATCTGATCCTGGGCCTAAGGAAAAAGGCTTACCATCCTGAATCCAGTCTTCAGCAACACCTATAAAAACAAGAAAGAACAGGTTAGCATTACGGTCTTCAGTGACAGCTCTTCACTTACCTGGTCCATCGGCTGTCACCAACGCCTCGCGCTGCATTCCGGCATCTGAAAGACAAAGGCTTACCTACTCCTCGTGCGCTCCGGAGGTCTTCACACTGCATTCCGGCATCTGAAAGACAAAAGCTTACCAACTCTTCGCACGCTCCGGAGGCCTTCGGCGCTGCATCCCGCATCTGAAAGACAAAACAAGGTGCGTTTAAAGACATTGGGGAACTTTAATACTCACGTGCCATTACTCCTTTCCACATCTAACCCAGTGGGTATTCCGGCACCCTGCAGCCGCTCCGAACTTGTACCTGCAAAATAAAAAGACAGTTAGAGCGCATCGTGAAGCAGGCAACAAGCGCTTACTTACGTGCTTCCAGGCGCTTCTATTCATCACACGGGCTCCATCTTCAACTCACTTCAGCCCGTCATCCGCCATCGCCGGAACCCTGCAAAACAAGAAACATCATTACTAAAGACTTTAAAGACATTAGAATTACTCGAAACTTACCGTTCGTGCAGTAAACGACGGACAGCAGTCCTCTGAAGTCAAGAGGCCTGCTCCCCTTATCCAGTGAAGAAACTGGTTACAGCACCCTGCCCCGAGGCAGATGGAGAGCACGGCGTTCACTTACCTAAGACATCTTACCCTTCGAGTCAGACATACAGTGCACAGAGTTCCAGCCCAAAGAGCCAGCCGTGTGTTACACATCACCTTTGAAGATACGGTATACGCCCAGTCAAGACCGGCGCCTCTACGGGAATCAGGTGAGCGTTACAGAACGCAAAGCCTACCACAAAACTCCCGTCCAGGCGCTATGGAAACCTCGGATACCGACCAGCTAGCCCAGTTACTTGGGGAACTAAGGGCAGAAGTGCATGCAGCCCGTCAGGAAATGAACGCTCTAAGAAGGGAACTGATTATTTCCAAGGAGCGAACAGATGATCTCGCTAGACAATTGCTACAGTCACAAGCCGGACAGACCCCGTTACACGCATCTGGGGGAAATCTTCCTTCTACATCCTCTATGAATCCAGTGCAGATCAACCTACCTGGGAATGTACCTCTGGCTCCGCCCGAACGATTTTCTGGTGACCCAAAGAGGTTTGCAGTATTTATCAATCAGTGCCGGTTGCATTTCTTATGCCGGCCAGCAGCCTTTCCAACTGATCAAGCTAAAGTAGCTTTCGTGCTTTCGTACCTTAGTGGCAATGCAGCAGACTGGTTGATCCCTCTAGTAAATCAAGATGATCCGGTCCTCCATGATTTTCAAGCTTTTCAGCTCAGTATGGAAAAACTGTTCGCAAGACATTCACAGGGGCAGGCCTTGGACAATGAGCTTCTTTCGTTGCGACAAGGTAATCAAGACCTTTTGGCTTATATTGCGTCTTTCAACAGACTGATAGTGGAAACTCAATGGCCTGAGGACAAAAGGATTACGCTGTTTTATAGAGGTCTACGTGGAGAGCTCAAAGATGTGTTAGCCCAAGTAGTGAATCCCCCCAAGATTGTTCGGACTATATAGACTTAGTCGTTCAAATAGATCACAGACTGCAGAACAGGAAGGCCGATCGTTCCAAGTTTGATGCTCGAGTATTTTCCAAACCGCCAACTCCTTCCAAAGGAGTAGACTCCGGGGAACCCATGCAAATAGGGGGTCTGAAAGGTCCTCTAACACAAAAGGAGCGGGAAAGGAGAAAACAGTTGCAATTATGCCTCTATTGCGGAAACTCAGGGCACTTTCTTCGAGACTGTCCGGTGAAACCTGCCAAGAAGGCAGTAGGAGCTGCAGTTACCAAAGTTACAAACTCTGAGCAGGGAAACGACCTCGCCCGACAAGAATAGAGGTCCTCTTGCCGAGCGTGAAAACCAGTTCCGTGACCTCGCATTTCGTGATACCTATGGTCCTCATTAGCCCTGATAATCCGGATCGATTACATGCAATTGAAGCTTACGTCGACAGTGGTGCCATCGGCAATTATGTGGATCATGAAATGGTTTTGAGGATGAATCTAACTCTTTGTCCCAAGGCTGTAAAGGACGTCATTACTACGGTGGATGGTACGGCGATAGCCTCCGGGCCAGTAACGCATACCACTCAAGAGGTGACGCTAGTAAGTCAAGATGGACACCATGAGAAGATCGTGTTCGATGTGATCAAGGCCCCTCAGTTTCAGATTATTCTAGGAATACCTTGGTTAGAGAAACACAATCCTCTGATCGATTGGCGAGCAAGAACGGTCCAGTTTCCAGAATGTGTCTCTACTTGTCACCCTCCACCTGGTGTTGCACTGGCAGCAATTTCTTCAGAGACTCCCCAGTTACCTCCCGAATACCTAGAATACCAAGATGTTTTCCGGAAGGATCAGGCTAACTCTCTACCTCCTCATAGGTCTTATGACTGCCAGATAGACCTGATACCTGGATCTACTCCTCCTTGTAGTAGAATGTATGCCCTCACCGAGCCTGAGAACCTTCACCTTCGACAATACCTGGATCAATACCTGGCAAATGGGTTTATTCGTCCTTCCAAGTCCCCTGTTTCTTCAGCTTTGTTCTTCGTTCCAAAAAAGGAAGGAGACCTTAGAACTTGTATAGATTATCGCTCCCTGAACCAGATCACCGTTAAGAATAGATATCCGTTACCTTTGATCCCTGAACTCCTGGACCAAGTCAGAAAAGCATGCATATATACAAAGCTGGATCTTAGAGGAGCTTACCACTTGGTACGAGTAAAAGAGGGCGATGAATGGAAGACGGCCTTCCGCACCAAGTATGGGCTATTTGAATATCAGGTCATGCCCTTCGGACTTTGCAATGCCCCGGCCGCCTTTCAATATTTTATGAACGATGTCCTCAGAGAGCTCATAGATGTGTGTGTTGTTGTTTACATTGACGACATCCTCGTTTATTCTTCATCGGAATCTGAACATCGGAAACACGTGAAAATGGTCCTCGAAAGATTGCGTCAACACAAACTTTTCGCTAAGTTGGAAAAATGTGTTTTCAACGTGACTGAAGTTGAATTCTTGGGATTCATATTATCACCTGGCGGAGTGCGTATGGATTCAAAGAAGGTCGATGCAGTTCTCAAATGGCCATCACCATCCTCCGTAAAAGGTGTGCAAAGCATGTTAGGCTTCGCTAACTTTTACCGCAGGTTTATCCCCGAATTCTCTCGAATAGTCCAGCCCATCACTGCCTTGTTAAAGAAAAACAAACGTTTTGAATAGTCTACCGAGGTGGAACAAGCTTTCCAGGATTTGAAGACTAAATTTATCTCTGCACCAATCTTAAAACACCCTCGCCCCAAACTCCCCTACATCGTGGAAACTGATGCTTCAAGCCTTGCCATGGGGGCAGTTCTATCACAAAAGGACCCGGTAACCAATCAGTTGCATCCCGTGGCATTTTGGTCCCGCAAATTCTCGCCTCCTGAAATCAATTACACGATTACTGACAAGGAACTTCTGGCTATCAAGTCTGCCTTTAAGGCTTGGCGGCATTATCTGCTGGGGGCCCGACACACCGTTACTGTGATTACAGATCACCGAAACCTACAATATTTGAAAACCGCAAAAGCCCAATCCTCTAGACAACTCCGTTGGGCATTATTCTTTGCCGAGTTTGACTTCATAATTATCTATCGACCTGGTACAAAGAACGGTAAAGCTGATGCCCTTTCTCGGATGGGAGTGGAAGAACACTTGATCAACCCTAAACCTGTACCAATCATTCCCGAACAAAGAATTCTGGGTGTAATCGCCACAGAATCCATAGAGGAAGTTAAGGATAAAGCCAGGCAACTTGTAACTCCAGCAGACATACAGAATTGGCATCTGCAGGGAAAGGACTTTGCAGTAAAGGACAACTTATTGTATTTCCAAGAACGATTATACCTACCCAGCACAGATTTACAGAAAAAAGTAATCTCTTGTTATCACGATTCTTTAATGGAAGGACATCCCGGTATGGCCAAGACCTCAGAAAAGATCAAGCGCTACTTCTGGTGGCCGTCTTGGAAAAAATATCAGAGACTTTATAATGTCCTGTGGAGTATGCGCCCAAAACAAGAGTCAAAAGGAAAGACCAGCAGGCCTCTTACCCCCTATTGACATCCCACCTCGCCCTTGGCATACGCTTTCTATGGACTTCATCACCGATCTACCTCCATGCTCCGGATACAATACGATTTTAGTAATCGTGGACTTATTCTCCAAGATGGCGCATTTCATTCCGCTCAAAGGCTTGCCAACAGCAGCAACTCTGGCCCGAGAATTTCTCGAAAACATCGTCCGACTGCACGGTTTTCCTTCGGTTCTAATTTTGGATCGAGGTAGTCAATTTATTTCTCATTTTTGGCGAAGTTGCTGTCGGTCGGCTCAAATTGATGTGAGACTATCGACCAGTCACCACCCTCAGACCGACGCACAAACCGAGAGGACCAATCAAACTCTGGAACAGTATTTACGCTGCATGCTGCAACAAACTGAAAAAACTTGGAAAGACATGCTTTGGATAGCCGAATATGCCTACAATAACTCTGTCCATTCGGGAACTGGGAAAACCCCGTTTTTTCTTTTGTACGGCAGTCACCCTCGAACCTCGGAGTTGGATCCCCTCCAAGATCTTGAAACACCAGCAGTAGACTACCTGCATTCTACAATCACCCAAGCCTTTAAGGAAGCTGTTTCTCACCTTCAAAGGGCTAAAGAACAATACAAGAAAGGAGCAGATCAACATCGGAAGGAAGCCCCTCAATATCAAGTAGGGGATCAAGTCTGGTTATCCACCAAATATCTACCTCTAAAAGGGCCACGCACATTTAACCCAAGGTACCTTGGTCCCTATTCCATCACTACCATAGTAAACCCAGTAGCGGTCAAGTTGGACTTGCCCCCGCACATGAAGATACATCCGGTCTTCCACGTCTCTCTATTAAAACCCGTGCAACCTCAAACCCGACTAACTAAATCTCCAAAACCTATCCTAGTTGATGGAGAACTCGAGTTTGAAGTCAAAAGCATTCTGGACTCCAAGATCTCCAAATCTAAACTATTTTACCTAATTGACTGGAAAGGCTACGGCCCCCAAGAGAGATCCTGGGAACCTGCTGAATATGTCCACGCTCCTCGCCTAATCAAAAGATTTCACCGAACATTTCCTGACAAGCCAAAACCCCCGGAGAAGCCCGGTTTGGGAGGGGCCTTGAGGGGGGGTACTGTCATGATCTCTGCTTCCAAAAGGTCAGGGATTTCCCAACTCCCTTGGAAGCAGATCCATAACCCAGGTTCCGAGTGCCAACCAGTCCCAATTGGGACCTTTTGGACCCAGTCCTGGCGCCAGTGGCACCAGGCTCATAAATATGCCCAGTCCCAGCGCTGGAAGCGCCGGGCTCATAATGCTTGGGTGGACTTACCTGCAGCAGACCATGCTGCTTACTTGCCTGCCAGTTGAGCCTCTGATCCTATTCTGTTTGGAACTACTTTTCCTGTTGGGTGGGGCAGGAGCCACTCCCTAGATTCAGAACACTGGAACTCTTCTGGAAAGCAGGAACTCTTTTCTTACCTAGGCGTGGCTGTGGAAGGAGACACCTAAGCACTACAGGAGGCTATTTAAACCACACCCGATGGATGAATCTTGCTTTGCGTTATTCTGCATCCTCTGCAGCAGAACGCTCATCGTGTCTTCTGCATTTGATCCTGGGCCTAAGGAAAAAGGCTTACCATCCTGAATCCAGTCTTCAGCAACACCTATAAAAACAAGAAAGAACAGGTTAGCATTACGGTCTTCAGTGACAACTCTTCACTTACCTGGTCCATCGGCTGTCACCAACGCCTTGCGCTGCATTCTGGCATCTGAAAGACAAAGGCTTACCTACTCCTCGTGCGCTCCGGAGGTCTTCACACTGCATTCCGGCATCTGAAAGACAAAAGCTTACCAACTCTTCGCACGCTCCGGAGGCCTTCGGCGCTGCATCCCGCATCTGAAAGACAAAACAAGGTGCGTTTAAAGACATTGGGGAACTTTAATACTCACGTGCCATTACTCCTTTCCACATCTAACCCAGTGGGTATTCCGGCACCCTGCAGCCGCTCCGAACTTGTACCTGCAAAATAAAAAGACAGTTAGAGCGCATCGTGAAGCAGGCAACAAGCGCTTACTTACGTGCTTCCAGGCGCTTCTATTCATCACACGGGCTCCATCTTCAACTCACTTCAGCCCGTCATCCGCCATCGCCGGAACCCTGCAAAACAAGAAACATCATTACTAAAGACTTTAAAGACATTAGAATTACTCGAAACTTACCGTTCGTGCAGTAAACGACGGACAGCAGTCCTCTGAAGTCAAGAGGCCTGCTCCCCTTATCCAGTGAAGAAACTGGTTACAGCACCCTGCCCCGAGGCAGATGGAGAGCACGGCGTTCACTTACCTAAGACATCTTACCCTTCGAGTCAGACATACAGTGCACAGAGGTCCAGCCCAAAGAGCCAGCCGTGTGTTACACATCACCTTTGAAGATACGGTATACGCCCAGTCAAGACCGGCGCCTCTACGGGAATAAGGTGAGCGTTACAAGCATACCGGGCAAGGATACATTTCAGAGCATATAAAGATAACCAGAAGGGCGATATTGGTCCAAGGGACTAAAGAGCCTAAAACCATGCAGGAGAGTACACCAGTTATCCTGACAAAACAAAGGCCAAACAAAGTTGTGTATGATTTTTGAGTTGTGTATGATTTTGGTGTCAATCACGAGGTAAAACAAGAAGTCTTATTTGTAAGAAAACAAGAAGATAAATCTGGGGGAAGGGAGGACCCCCTCTGGGCCAAGGAGCCATATCCTTGAGAGACGTTTTGTTGGAGTTATCTATTTCTTTACCCATTTGAACATTTCTAGAACACTGAAGGACAAAGACATTATCCTTTTCACCTTAAAGTTAATTTCTTTAGAATGTGAGAGTCAGACTAGTACTTTGGACACAAGACAATTTTGTTTTGGACATTATGACACTGACAGATCTTTAGTTTTGAGTTCAGGTACGGAAACACCTCTAGTACAGGGACAGCTAGGCATTTTCCAAATGCCTTTTTATTTATCAATAAAAACTGTTTAGCCACAACCATGTCTACCTTGTGTCCGAGTTTCATTCCTGACTCCTTACATATGGTGTCAGGAATAGTAATCGGGCTCAGTTGACAAACTGGGGGACTCTCAAGTTTGAAACACTTAGCAACAGAGACTCCAATCCATTAGTTGTTACTGTAACGCTTACCTTGTCTCTGCAGGAGCGTAAGTTGCCTGAATACTCTGTGGGCTGCAAATGCTGGATGAAAAGGGGTTCCCCCTGTGTCAACGAGAGAAAAAGGGAACAAGGAATGATTCTAATGTGAGTTCCCAATTCTAAGGCTCTACCCCCACCATGCTGGGCGCCCTTACAATAATCTGGGTGCCCGCTTTCCTTCTCACCTGTAATTTTAGGTTAGGGAGCTCTCCATCCTGTATCGTACAGGGGCGCATTCGTAATGAGGCAAAGAATTCTCCAGAACGAAGAGTGCAGAACAGCTTCAAGGTGGTAAATATCTTGATGTTCATGACTTTGCTGTAATCAGATTTGTGTTGTAGTCTCTGGGGACAATATTGACTGATGAGATGGGTTTTCTTGTTAATGTTCAAATCTCTCTCTCTCTCTCTCTCTCTTGCAGGTTTGACCAGGAAAAAGTCACACGTGAGGATTCACAGGCGTTTTTTATGAACACCTCAAAGTCTTATTCCTGAGTTAAGGCTGCGCGCGTAACATGGAAGTCGCGCAGGAAATATTGGCTTAGTGGCCTGCTGCTGGTTTTCGCTGCGTGGCCGAGCTACTGGAATACTCTGAAAAGTTCTTAGGAGTATGCAGTAAGTAAGCGCGTAGTTTTGCTTTCGTGTGCCGTCTGTGATTAAAATGGCTCTTTTAGCTAAATACCTTGTCTTGCAGGTTGACAGAGTGTCAGAGGATCGGCGGAAAGACAAGCCGCGGCTGGAGAAGAACGTACCGCTCTGCGATGCTGAACTCGGAGAAGAGCTACACCTACTTGAAAACTGCTGCTGTGAGAATTCTTATCAGGTACGTAGAATCTTTAGTCTGTGTGGACTTTCAGGTAATTCAATAAGTTCATAACAGCTTTTGACAGGTCTGTGAACAGAGCGCCGGTAAGCGTTGAACCGCTGTCAGCGGAACCAAAGCGAAGCACGTGCAAAGGCGTGGGCGGGGCTTATATAGTCCTCCAATCCCAACTACTAGTTCCCTCGTGCTATTCTGTCCGTGACCCACAAGGCGGCCATCCTAAGGGAAACCTTCTATCATTGAATCTCATGTACCACCTTTTTCTATGAAGGCTTCCTTTAGTAAGATACAGACAACAGATTCACTTTTCTAAAATAAAGCTTTTTTTCTCGAATGTCAGGATCGAGTAAGGCCTAACTTGCCCTATGCTACGATTGGATTTCCCTACCTAAAGAAACTAAGGATAGTCTGTGTCATAAGGTTCAACTCAAAAGTCCTTTTGTGTCCAGAACCTATGCTTGCCCTCACAACTTAACCATACAATGTGTAGGCATGTCAGCAAATAAGGAAACAGTGTTCAAAATAACATTCTGAGCTTCTTCCAGCTCCTGGCTTGCTTTCAGCTTCTTCTTCCCCATGTTCAAAACAGTTCCAAACAGTCCCGAGATTCCTTTCCCCAAGTTCAACACAGTTCACAGTTAATTCAACTTCATCAGCTTGTAATAAGAATTCAAAATCCACTTTGTAACCTTCCAGGTTTTCCAACCAGTCACTTGATTTATGCTTCTCTTTAGTCACGTTTCCACTTGTGAGTCCAATCAACTTCAACCTTTTTATTTTCCTTGGTTCAGTCCAAGTAGGTGTTACTCAGTCTAGGTGCAGTTGTCGGACCATGCGGTCCACCCATCACAGGTCATGCTACCGATAACCCTTGGCACTTTATAATGTTCACTGATTCTCATAGGACTACTCTACCACCATAGGTTTCCTCCCTGCACCTGGGACATTAGTCCATCTGTACTCCTGTTTCTTCTTGGCAGTCTCTTGACTCTGCCAATACATGCCTCACACAATTCTCTTTGTGGTGTTTTATTCCTTGTCACCACCTTGCTTTCACACTATCCAATAGTGCTCATTTTTGCCTTTCACATGCTTCACCAACTCTCATTTCTGGTTTTCACTTGACTTTGTACTTTCACATTGTTCATAAATCCGTTTTCCTTATTTTCATTCCGTTCGTAAATACACATCACTTTCTCTCCATTTGTGGAGTATTTTCATATATTTCGCATAACTTTTCTTTAGTTCGGTATTCAATCACTCATTAAGTATTCAATAATGTCCATTTGGTCTCCAGACCCATTCATTATATGCATTCACTTGTTTGGCAACTTCCTTAGCCCATATTAAGCCCCTGCAGAGCCCCCGCATGAGGTTCTCTCCCTGTCACTCCCCAGTGACAGGGAGAGAACCCTCTGCTTTTGCTCGCTCCCCTCTCTCACTCACCTCTTCCGAATGTTTGTGCAGCCTCCTGCAGTGTAGTTGAGAGCTCCAGCTGGAGACATGCGGCGTGGGGCTCTGCAGGGCTCTTGACTCTCTCGCAGCTCTCTCTGGCCTTAGCGTCTTTCCCTCTCTCCTGCATCTGTCAGAGTCCTTTACAACTTCCCCTCTCCAGCCTGCTCCGTGTTGTCCTGGCTTCCAAGCAGTTCCCTTTCTCCATGTGGGTGCCTCCTTTTTAAAAAAAAAAAATATTTTTATTGGCATTTCTTCAAACTTAAACCTCGGGACACAACACAGTCCCACCATCTTCTCCCTCCCACCCCCCTCCCTCTCCTCCGGTTAATGTCCTTGTATTGTCTTTGCAACCCTTGAAGAGTTCATTTTAAGCTGTAAACATATCAAGAATGCGGATGTTGTGTGGGCACCATTGCAGAATATAATCGCTTTGTAGGAAGTCTATGGCGTCTCCCCAATTTGTAGTGAACTTCTGTCTGTCTCCTTGAAGGTTATAGGTGATTCTCTCCATGGCTACATAGTTCCAGATCCTCCTGAGCTATTCTTGTGTTGTTGGGGGGGGGTCTTCTGTTTCCATTTTTGCGCAATGGCTAGCCATGCTGCTATTAGGAAGCCCATAAAGTTCTGTTTTTGAGTTTTCGTAAGGCCCACATACCACACAGCCATATCTCGTCTCCTAAGTTGGCCGCGCCCTCGAAGATTTTCTGCATCTGTGCTTTCACTTCCGTCCCGAATTGTTGCAGTACCATACAGTCCCACCAGATGTGTCTCCAGGTTCCTAAGGAGTCACATCCCCTCCAGCATTTCCCTTGCGTTATTGGGAACATTTTGTGAATTCTCTCCGGCGTGCACGTGTCCATTTTGGGATTATTAGCCAGAGGTATGTCCACTGGTCCCTATCAATTTGTTTCCCTAGGGTTACTTCCCACTTTTTCATGTACTGCCACGTGATGTTTTCTTCATGGGCGTTTATAAATTTGTAGAGTGCGGAAACAAATTTTTTCCCCCCCGTTTGGGTCAATATATATGTTTCAAATGGGGTGAGGTCCCTTGTCCATGCTGTTGTTATTCTTGGTGTTGAAAGCCAGTGGTGGAGCTGCTCGTATTGGCATCTATCCCTTTCCGTGAGGCCCAGCAGCTCCTGGCAATCTGAAAAGGTTCTGATCTGTTGGCTTTCTATCATATCGCCCACCTTTGTGCAGTCAGCCTCGCGCCATTTCCTGAAGGATCCTTTCACCAGTCCGGGGGGGAAGTCTGGATTGTCGAAAAGTGGCATGAAGGGGGCGGGATCCTTCGTTAGGGTTTCCTTCTTGGTTGCTCTGTTCCATATTTCCATGGTGGTGTTCATAACTTCGCTAAGTTTGATGTTCTGATGTCTGTGCTCGGGTCTCCTCCATAGAAGGTGGCGCAGATTTGATCTTGCGACGGCTCTGTCCTGTGCCTCCCATCATTTTTCTGAGTTGTCTGTGATCCATTCATGTAGGATCCACAGTTGTGCCGCCTCGTAGTATTTTTTGAAGTGGGGGTGCATCCTTTTTATATGTACCTGTAGCATCTCAAGCAGGGCCGGCCCTGGGATTTGCAGGGCCAAGTGCAGCAAATTAAGTGCAGGGCCCCTTAATTTGCATTTGATAACATCACACAAAGTGACATCACAGGAAGTGGCTTCACAAGATGATTACCACTATGTATGTAGGCAGCAGGGAAAACATGGTAATCCGAGAGGAGAATTTCCAATAACGACACTAGCAAAGAATAAAAGGCGCCCACCTTTTAAGCTCAACAAGTTAAAATGAAATATTCCAAAGAAAGGAAAATCCCAGCATGAGACGTGCACTTTAATGGCACTTTTTATGTGTTCTTGTGGGTAAGCGTCTGCATTGGAAACTTGACAATCTGTTGTGAAATCCTAGTAGCTGAACACTTGAGCAAGCAAACTTTTTTTAATGCTGGCCTGAAAAACAAAGAACTGGGTTTGCGTCTATCCATTGAAAAAATGTGGGCGGACGCTGTAAACCCACATGTATCGACTTGTGCCCTGAAAATCAGTACAGGGCCAGAACCGGAGAAAATATCCCCTCGAGTCTCCAGGGTGACAACCTCTCGTCATATTCTTGGTAAATATTCATGGCTCACTTGCATGCTTCATATAAAATGTGAAGAAAATGTTGCATTCTACGTAACCCCTTAAGTGCGGAGGCCGAGGTAACTCGTCCTCCGCACTTCGTTTGCAGTGCGAGGGACAAGATACCTCATCCTCGGCACTGCTTACCTTTGTGGGGGGCGGATCGCCCCTACCCCCCGCTGCTCCCTCGAACGCTCCAACCCCCAGGCAGTGAAGGGGAGAACTTCCCCTATCGTGCCTGAGGTCGGAGGGATGCCTTAATGACGTTGGCGCATGCTATGTGTCAGGAAATGAAATTTACATGCAGAAGCCAAAAGGCTTCATTATGTAAATTTCTGCAGAGACACATTTGTGTCCTGCAAGGGCATTTCTTGCCTGATTTGGACAAGTGAGGGTTCGTTGAAAAGGGGAGACTCTCTCCTTTCCATAGAGCCCTCACACAAGCAGATTGCTATTTGAGGATCGTTCATTCCTCGACTAGCAATCCTCACAGGAGCACCAGGGAATTGATTTTGGGGGTGGGCGCCCTCAGGCCAAACAGGCCCCCAACCCCACCAAAATAATAAAAGAAAGGGGAACAATGTTGGGGGGAAGATGGGTGCTATTTTGAGCCCATTTTCCCCCAGGGAAGGCAAAAAAAGGAGGGGCAGATCCCTTCTGCTTCCCTAAGGGGGGGTCCCATTTTGCAACCCCTGGTAAGCAGAAAGGACCACTAGACCAGGGAATTGATTTTGGGGGTGCTCACTGTCCCCCTCGAAGCCAAGGATGCTCCTACCCCCACCAAACAAACAATAAAAGGGGGCCTAATGTGTTGCCTTCTTTGGAGGGATATGGGAGCTGTTTTTCACCCATTTGTCCCAAGGAAGGCAAAATAAAAAATAACAATATTTGGGGCAGACTTGGGTGCATTAGGGGGCTGGGCCCATGCCTGTGGGCCTGCCCCTCTCAACAACCCCCCCTGACAAGGAGGGGCAGATCCTTTCTGCTTTCCTGTGGGAGGCAAAGTTAAGGTCTGGCCCTTTTGTGCCAGCCCTGGGAAGCAGAAAGGAGCACTAGACCACCAGGGAATTGATTTTAGGGGTGCAGGGGCCCCCCAGGTCAAACTACCCCTCACCTCCCAAAAAAAGCCCCAATGGTGGCACAATGTTGTTTTGCCTTCTTTGGGGGCAGATGGGTACTGTTTTGCACCCATTTGCGCACAAGGAAGGCAAAACAACATTCCACTACATTGTTAGTGGTACACTTGGGGGCATCAGGGGGCCGGACCAGTCCATGGGGGCCAGCCCTCTCGGAAATCTCCCCACAGAGGGGCACAACCTTTCTGCTTCCCAGGGGGTTGGGGGGTGCAAAATTGAGGGTCTGGCCCAATTTGTGCAAACCTGCGAAGCAGAAAGGAGCACTAGGCCACCAGGGAAAGGATTTTGGGTGTGGGGGCTATTTCGCCTGTTGCCCGTCACAGCACCACCAGCCGCCCTCGATCTCTGGCCAAGCCACATTAGAGCTTTTCCTCCGACCACCGATGGACCGGGGGTACCTGTCTCCCATGTGCGTCGACCGTCCCCAGGTCCAGCGACGGTCCCAGGGAGCTCTGGCAGTGTGCCAATGCCTTCCCAGAGAGAAAAGCTGTAATGCAGCTCAGCCAGAGCTCTAGGACGGCTGGAGCCGCTGCCCCTGGTCTTGGTCATCTGTCTCCCATGTTGGGCGACTGTCCCCAAGTCCAGCAGCAGTCCCAAGGAGCCCCGGCAGGGTCCCCTTACTTTCCCAGATGGAAGAGCTGTAACACAGCTGAGCCAGAGCTCCGGGACGGCCGGCAGTGCTGCATCCAGCATTTGGTACCTGTCTCCCTTGTTGGTCGACCATCCCCAAGTTCAGCACCGGTTCCAGGGAGCCCTAGCAGTGTGCCAATGCCTCCCCGGAGAGGAAAGCTGTAACGCAGGCCAGCCAGAACTCCGGGGCATCCGGGGGTGCTGCCTCCCAGCTTGGGCACCCGTCTCCCTTGTTGGTCGACCGTTCTCAAGTTCAGCAGCGGTCACAGGGAGCCACGGCAAGGTCCCCATCCCTTCCATAGGGAAAATCTGTAACGCGGCATAGCCAGAGCTGCAGGACGGTCAGGGCTACTGCCCCCGATCTTGGGCGCTTGTCTATGTTGTTGGTCGACCGTCCCCAAGTTCAGCAGCGGTCCTAGGAAACCCCGACAGTGTGCCAATGTCTCCCCAAAGAGAAAAGCTGCAATGTAGCCCAGCCAGAGCTCCAGGACAGTCAGGGCTGCTGCCCCTGGACTTGGGCACCTATGTTGAGCGACCGTCCCCAGGTCCAGCGGCAGTCCAAGTGAGCCCCAGCAGGGGCGCCGACCTTTCCCAGAGGGAGAAGCTGTAACGCAGGCCATCCAGAGCTCCAGGATAATTGGGGGTAATGTCCTTGGCCTTAGACGGCTGTCTCCCATTTATGGCAACCATCCCCAAGTGCAGGGGCTGTCCCAGGGACCCCAGGCAGGGTCCCCATCCCCTCCCCGGGGGACATTTTGTAACGCAGCCCAGCCAGCGCTCCAGGATGTTCGAGGGTGATGTCCCAGGCCTTGGGCAGCTGCCTCCTATGTGGGTTGACCGTCCCCAACCAGAGCAGCACGTCCAGGGAGACCCAGCAGGGTCCTTGTCCTTTCCTAGAGGGAGAAGCTGTAACGTAGGCCAGCCAGAGCTTCAGAATGGTCAGGGGGTGATGTCCCTGGCCTTGGGAGGCTGTCCCCCATGTGGGTTGATCGTCCCCAAGTCCAGCGGCAGTTCAGGGGAGCCCCGGCAGGGTCCCCATTCTTCCCCAGAGGAAAAAGCTGTAACACAGCCCAGCCAGAGCTCCAGGCTGGGCTTGGGGATGGTCAACCCACATGGGAGACAGGTGCCCAACGCCTTGGACATCACTCCTGACCATCGTGGAGCTCTGGCTGGGCTGCGTTACAGCTTTTCCCTCCAGGAAGGGACCGGGACCCTGCCGGGGCTCCCCAGGACAGCCGTTGAGCTTGGGTGCTGTCCACCCAAATGGGAGATGGGTCCCCAAGGCCGGAGACATGACCCCCAACCATCCTGGAAATCTGGCTGGCCTGCGTTACAGCTTCTCCCTCCAGGAAAGGACAGGGACTGTGCTGGGCCTCTGTGGACCCACCGCTGGGCTTGGGGATGTTCAACCCATATGGGAGACAGCTGCCCAAGGCCAGGGACATTACTCCCTAGTACCCTGGAGCTCTGGCTTGGTTGTGGTACATCTTCTCCCTCTGGGAAAGGATGAGGACGCTGCTATGGCACCCTGGAACCGCCACTGGGCTTGCAGACAGTCAACCCACATGAGGGACAGCCACCCAAGGCAATGGACATCACCCCCCGACCATCCTGGAGCTCAGGTTGGGCTGCATTATAGAACTTCCCTGCGGGAAGAGATGGGGACCCTGCTGGGGCTCCCTTCGGCTGCTGCTCCACTTGGGGATGGACGAGTCACATAGGAGACAGCCGCCCAAGGACAGGGACATCACCCCCTGAATATCCTTGCACAATCCATTCCAGCACCCTGCAGGAGACCGAGAGGGCAGGAGCCCTTCTCCCCCTGCACATTCAACCCATCCAGCCTGCTTATCCATGTGTTTCCGTATCCAGCACGTGCTACGCTACTGCCTGGATCCGGCCCTAGATCAGCCCACCTGCATCCACATATTGCGGTGAGCACTACGGCACCGTTGCTGCATTTTGGAAACCCTTGTAAACAGCCGACGTTGCAGCTACGCGATCAGCTGTTTTTCCCCAGAGCCACGCCTGGCCCCAAAATGGCCGGCACAACACGGCCTCATCCGAGGCTGGCTTTAGTTGCTAGGCAACTGGACCCATTTACTGCACACACATCCGCCGGCAGACGGAAGGAAGCCGGCCACTGGAACAAGGAAAGGGAAAAAGGCCTTGTTTGCCCTTGTTCGCCGGAGAACGCTGCTTGCCGTCCGGTCCTACCATCAAGGTGAGCGCTCCCACTGTTCTATGCTTCAATCCTCCTCACGTCCTATAACTGTATCCGCACCCCCTGTTAAGTGGCTACCCTTATCACCATTCCACTTATGGCCAGGCTCCCAACCAACACTTAACACAAGACTTGCTCCTACAACTATCCACATCACAGGCATTGATGTCCTTTGAACTTGCCTTCCCACATATTACTGACTTTGGCAACTTTTGCGAACCAGTCACCTATGCTTCAAGTCAGCCTGATGTCAATTGTTGTGCTCTATTTGCCCATTTTATTAACTTTGAATCAGCCCATTGCTGATATTCTGCTGCCTAGTTGAACATTGCAACAATTTCTACACTGTATAAATTCTTGATTCAGCCTGTTGCAAATGCCTGCTAGCACCAGTCACCCCCGCCTTAAGTTAGCTATTATCATTTGTTGGGCTCCAATTGCCCGTTTATTAGCCTATTGTTGATAACATGCTGCTATAGCTGAACTTAGTATTAATTTCTATACTATATAAATGTCGATGTTGATTAGCATGAGCCTCCCCTACATTCATTTAGCCTGTTGATTACTGTTGTGCTTTAGTTGTCCATAGCATTAACTTTAAATTAACCTGTTGCGGATAACCTGCTGCCTTACTTGAACATTGCATTCATTTCTACATTGTATAAACTTCGAAATAGCCTGTTGCTGTTGTGTGATAGCTCTAGCTACCCTGCATTAAGTCATCCCGCCAATATATTGCAGTGCGGTAGTCGCCCACTAGACTAACTTTGCATTAGCCTACTGATATCAAGTTACTGCCTCTGGTACTTACTGTATCAACCTAGACTCAGCCTGTTGTTGTTCCTATTAGCTCTAGCTAGCACCAAGCCAGCCTGTTGACAAACCACCATGTCCTCATTCCACAGAGTTACATTGGTCATGTTCCACTCCTTCCTCTAGTTCACTCAGTCACCCCAACATACGTTCTACCACCTCTTCAACCCACATTCAATCACAGACCATCTATCATAGCACCCCCAAACACAGCATCTGGTGACCCGCTCAGCCCTCTCGAATGGTTACATCGCTTCGCTGCACCGCCAACGCCACTTATCCCACTCTCAGTCCACACCAGGAACCAGAGATTAGGTTCTCGCTTCCCAAACCACAAAGTCACCTCGAAGTCTAAAAATCCACGACATGACACTAGTAGTGACACGGCTCTCCCTCTCTCCCAGAAACGCACTCCCACACCTCACAATACACACCCCCTAGCACAACCCCTAAAGAACCTAATTCCACTCCACCATCATCCAGAATTAAAGGAGCCCTTATCAATGCTCCCTTGTTGCCCATGCCTCAGAGATTGCTAATCTTATTATCTCAAATAGCCTATACTTCCTGGCTATTACAGAGACCTGGCTACACAAGGCAGCAGGCCCAGCACTCTCCCTAGCCCTACCTGAAGGTTACACCATTATCAGGGCTGATAGAATTTCGGGCAAAGGTGGAGGAGTGGCCTTCATTGCTGAAACCCACCTAGCCCTCAGAGCCATACCCCCTTCCAGCCTCCCCTCTGCAGAGCTCATATCGGTGAAACTAGCTCTTTCACCCACCCATACAATACTCTTGCATCTTGTCTACCGCCCCCCATCCCCTCTTCCTCCTTCGAGGATGACATCATGAACCTCCTATCCACTCACACCAAACTTGGATCCCAAACTGTCCTCTTAGGAGACCTGAACCTTGGCCTCCAGGACCCTAATGACCCTCATGCTTTAGATGTGATTAACAGTATCACTAAGGCTTCATACACAGAATCACAACACCAACCCACTCCAAAGGCAGAACGTTGGGGACTGGGTGTCTGACCTTAACTGCTCCATCTCCATTCTCCAAAATGAACCTGTAGCCTGGTCAGATCATCACCTCATCCTGTTCTCCATCTCAGGCTCATCCCCTGCCAACGCCACATTAGCACCCCTTCACTATCTAGAAACTGTTCCAACATCATCATAGACAGCCTCCAGATCCTCATTAGTGACATCCTCAATGAGACCAAGTTAAGCAACCTCGACCCTCTCAAATTGGTAGACCTCTACAACGATACTCTTATATCAGCATTAGATATCGCTGTTCCTCATGGGGGGCATGGCCTGAGCTCATGGAGTGAAGGCAAGACCTGGGTGAGCTCCGTCCGGAGACTATTA
The DNA here is from genome assembly GCF_040938575.1 of Ambystoma mexicanum. NCBI lineage: Eukaryota > Metazoa > Chordata > Amphibia > Caudata > Ambystomatidae > Ambystoma > Ambystoma mexicanum. The sequence continues at coordinate 870,058,009 of NC_090937.1, forward strand.
CGACCCTGAATAATTGCAGCCATACGATCCTGAATAATCGCAGCCATATGTAACCCTGAGCTCTGCAAACATCAATGGGAAGCAGCAGAAGCGCTCCTACATACTACGACCACAAAAATGATGAGAATCGGAGCTGGCTTCATGTCAAACGGAGCCGCAGTAGGCTGACCCCCAGATGAGCAAGATGGCGGCTTGAGCAGCAACCTGGAGACCGAAGGGGGAAGGGTGCACCAGAAGCGAAGTGCCCTGCGGACGCCGCGAGGGAACGGCAGCGCCACCAAACTTTGCATGACCCTGCCCGGACAGCTGGTTGCCCCTGCTGAGGAGCATTCTACAGCAGAGGCCCTGGCCGCAGCAGCGGGGACCACCAGGACAGACGCAGCAAAAATAACCGGCCGCAGGAGCACTGGAGGCGGCGAACTGCCAGAGGGCAAGAGGGACCGCGGCCAGGTCCGAGAGGTGGGTGGCCGCACGAGGCAAAGCAAGGGGAAGCCGGGCCAGCAGCGTCAGGACACCCCGACCCGCCCACAGAGCTGAAAGAGACAGGCACAGCTGCATGCAGACAACGGCCGCTGCAGGCGGCCAACGGCGGGCACCGCCCCAACAACGAGAGCCGCAACACATATCCGGAAGCGTGAGACACCATGCAGCGGGGGCAAGCTAAAGGGCCGGGTGAGAGACTGCTTCAAACCCAGGAGGAACCTACGCTGCTGCCGGCCCGAGGCACTGCAGCCACGAACACAGAGAAACAGACCTGAGAGCGTGTCCTGGGCTTGGGATAATAACTGGTGAGATCGGGACATCGGAGGCTAAGAGGGGGCCCAACGTGAGGGTGGGTACCTCACCTGCGTAGGGGCCTACCGCCCGCAACAATACAGAAGGAGGGCATCTGGGAGATACCAGCGGCCTGCACCACACTGACACCTACGATCAGGTACGCAGCAACACGGCTGGAGTGGGTGCAACACCTAATGAGACCCCGAGCCCTGGAGCGGGAGCACAACTGGGGCCATAGTCAGGCCTGTCAACAGGCCCTAATAGCCAACACGCAGCGCTGCATGACTGGGCCCCCCCTTCTCCACATAATACCAACACCAGACGCAGGGCCCTAGCGCTTGAACCACTACTGAACCCTAAGCCCTTGAGGGAGAGGAAGAGGACCCACGGGGCCTGGAGGGATACTACCGGGCATATTCCTGGGGCACACCAATGGAACTAGAAGGTACCTGAGACGGCAGCACAGCACACCTAGGACCCCACACCAGATATGGCCCGAGGAATTGCACCCCGAATAGCACCACCATAAAAGCACCACAACACTGCACACAAGTGCCCAAGCCCGCCCAAGACCAAGAGGATCCCTACTGAGGACCAGCACAACGACCACACACCTGCCAAACAGCGGCAGACCCCCACCTGAGCCGACACCACCACGGCAACCCGAGAAACCATAATAAGATGTCCCCCCCCCCAAAAGCAAAACTAAAGCATCCATAATGGACGCATTTGCAGGGACAAGGCCCAAGCAACAATTGCAACATGAAGTTGCCACACACGAAGAAACACCTGCCCCCACTGAAGACCCCAAAGACACACAGATACTTCAAGCCATAGCAGCACTAAGGTCGTTCATTGACACTAAAATTGAGGAGGTCAAGACGGACATGCAGCTGATGCGTCATGACGCTCGTAACCTGACAGAAAGGGTAACCCCCGCAGAAGCCAGCCTGTAGAGCAATGTTGAGAATACCTCTGACCTGCAAGCGAAGGTCCAGAAGCTTGAGATGAAGGTGGCACAACTAGAAGCACGATCTGAAGAAGCGGAGGGGCATGCCCGCCGCAGCAACATACGTATACTTGGCGTACCAGAAGACATGGAGGGGTCAAACCCAACTGACTTTGTGGAGACCCTGCTCCTACAAGAAATCGGAGCTGGGAAAGTCACCCAAGGATTCTCTGTGGTGCGGGCCCACAGATCTCTGCAGAAACGGCCCCCGCCAGGATTGCACCCACGCCCAATAATTGTGAAAATCCTAAACTTTCGCTATAGAGAAACGATCTTGAGGTACTCAAGGGAGGGAGGGGAGATCACACGAAATAACTCCAAGATAGTAATGTATCCAGATTACACCCTCGCAGTGCAACGCGCCAGGAACTCTTTTGTGCCAGTGAAGGCAAGGCTACGAAAACTCAACCTCAAATATATGTTGCTCTACCCCTCCCGCCTGAAGGTCATCTGCAAAGGAAAAGCGATATTCCTGGAGACCCCAGCCGCAGCAAACATGTGGCTAGAGCATAATAACCTAGCCGGAGAAGATGAACCCATGCTGCAAGCGCAGGGCAGATGATACAAAAATGAAATGCACCCAAACTTGTACACGTTACTACAAGAAAGCATGACGCAGGACAGCCGACTCTTATCGCTGCAACATTAGCCCCAAAAGCAGAAGAAAACACAAGATAACACTAAAGCACCCAGCTGCAACACAGCGATTGGCTATTCCGGACGGAGCTCCGGGAGACACACATGCAGCTCGCTACGACCCACCCTCCAAAACCCATGCTGGCGGGATGCTAGCACAGCACCCGCGCCTAACGACCTGGAATGGTCCAGACGACGCGGGAGCTCTGAGCGTTGCAAGTTGCAAGCAACTGCTAGAGGCTGTTCTTTGTTGTTTAGTTTTGTTTCATCATTCACTGGAATGAAGGTTAACACTGTTGAAAAGTCTCCAAACACCAATGCAAAGACCCAAGGGGATCGGGGAAGGAAGTGGGCTGGAAGGGACAACAACATGGGAAGCCGCGACGCCCCTTCTGTTCAGGGACCGCAGCAAATATTCAAGACAGGGGGCCAAAGACACCGCAGGAACATCCCTCCCCCCCCAGAAACAGCATGGCAACAGGGATTAACGTGCTGACGTGGAATGTGTGAGGTCTGGGCACCTACCTTTGCAGAAATCGAATCAAGTCATACAAAGGTTGGGATAGCCTTGCTACAGGAGACCCACTGCACAGAGGAGTCCGAGGCAAAGCTAAAAGACCACTGGGGCGGACAGGGGTTCGGAGCAACCTATTCCAGGTACGCAAGGGGGGTGTTCACCTGGATTGATCCCTACCTTCCCTTCAGACTGACTGAGCCAGAGAGCGACCCGGAAGGAAGATTTGTGATACTACGGGGCCACATCGGACAGAGGTATGCATTGTGAACTCGTATTTCCCTAACACCAATATCCCAACCCACCTAAATTCCATGTACGCTAAAATTGCACAACACAGAAACAGTTTTCTTATCTGGGGGGGAGACTTCAATTGCATGCACAGCCCAAACCTGGACAGGTCCATACCCCCCACAGGCAGCCCGACGGCGGCCACAACAGCATTCCACTCCATGCTTGAACGCCTGGAACTGGCCGACACCTGGTGAGAACTGCACCCGGGGGAGAGAGGTTACTCCTACTTCTCATCCCTGCACGGCCTCTATACCAGGCCGGACTATATCCTTGTTGGGAGGGAACATACATTCCAAATTCAAAAAGCGCAGTACCTAGGGAGAACCATCTCAGATCACTCACCCTTGCTGGTGGAGTGGACACCACAGGCCCTAGACCCCCCATTCCCATGTGGAGAATGCCAACTGAAGCCCTAAAAGACCAGGCGTTTAGGGAAGAACTTTGTGACTCTATAGAGAACTACATAGAAACAAACATGGGAAGCGTAGACAAGGTGGGCACCGTGTGGGATGCTTTGAAGGTGGTGATGCGAGGGGAGATTATAGCTAAACCGGGAGGGATTAGAAGACTGCCGAGGTCGGAACTGGAGAACAAGGAGAAGGAAATCGGGAGGATAGAGTCCACCCCCCCAGATAGCGAACAGGGGGAAGATGCCCTCAGAACGCAAAGAGAGGAATGCATGGTAGCTTGGGGTAGACTTGCCCAATTCGACTATACCACTAGAACCACCAGGACACACACTGAAGCAGACAAACCCAGCCGCATGCTGGCCTGGCTCTGCAAGAAAGAACACCCCAGACACTTAACCATTGCACTCAAAGATGAGAATAGCACCTTACACCAAACACAGTCGAGTATCAACGACATCTTCAATCACTTTTATGCAAAGCTGTACTCCCATGAAGACCAGGTTCCCCCCGAAGAGATTGCGAGCACACTAGATGAAATAGGACTGCCCAAGCTATCCCCAGCACACGCTGAGGCACTGGAAGCAGACATTACCACAGAAGACATAACAGAAGCAATCAAATCCCTAGCCACAAGTAAGGCACCTGGCAGTGATGGGCTCCCCTCAGAATTCTATAAAACCTATGAACCATCCCCAACACCCATACTACACAAGGTCTTTCAAGAAGCATTTGAACAAGGATTCTTACCTGACAGCATGAGGGAGACTCTAGTGGTCCCAATACTAAAGCCCAACAAACCTGCAGAGGAATGCGGCTCGTATCGCCCTCTCGCAATGCTAAATTATGATGTAAAAATCCTTACCACAATACTGGCCACATAGTGCACACTGACCAAAGCGGCTTTGTACCGGGCCGCAACACCACTCTGAACCTGCGCAGGCTCCAGCACATATTAGACCAGACCAATCAGAAAAAAGGCTTGTATGCACTATTGTCCCTAGATGCTATTAAAGCTTTTGATTCTATTTATTGGGAATGGCTAGCAATGGTTCTTAAGAGGTTCGGACAAGGGTTCATTAGGTGGGTGAAAGGGCTCTATATGAGGCCACGAGCGCGGGTGAAGACCGGGAAGTGCGTCTCTGCAACATGGGACATAGGCAGGGCTGCCCGCTATCACCCATGCTTTATATACTGGGGTTGGAACCCATTGCCATTTTTTTCAGGAAGCAATTCTTTGACGCAGGCATACGGGTGGGAGGGACCGCTAACATAATCGCCTTGTACGCAGACGACATACTCCTGTATGTCAAGAATCCGCACCTAAATGTACCAACCATGCTGGAGGACCTGGATAACTATTCCAGGGTCTCCGGGATACAGTTTAGCAGACATAAATCCTGCCTGTTCCCCCTAGCAAGTCTGAGGGGACGGAACGCTGAAGGCCTCCCTTCGGTGGGAATACAATGGCAAACTAGCTTGTTCCGTTACCTAGGGGTCAACATCCAGCACACTCCCACACTAATGCACGAACATAACACTAGGGCAGCGCTTTCCACCCTGCGCAAATCGATAGGGTTCTGGTCTAGGCTTCCCCTCTCCATGATGGGCAGGGCATCAATCATAAAAATGATTGTCCTGCCTAGATTCTTATACGGGTTTCAAAACGTGCATCACTACATCAACGTCCCCTTCTTCCGCCGACTCGACACGCTGCTCCAGGACTTCTTATGGGGGAAAAGCAGGCACAGACTGGCACTATCCACACTGGTCCTGCCACAAAGACTGGGAGGAATACAACTTCCTAACCTGGAGAAATATTATTTAGCGGCACAACTCAGCTTCATAACTAAGTGGCTGGTAGACGACACCACGTCTGAAACGACCCTACTGCGCCAATTGATCTCCCCAATACAATAGAAAGAATTTATCTGGGCGCCTCGACAGCTCTTGCGGGAGGAAACTTTACTCGTTGACCTGCGCAGGAAAATATGCCGCACGTCCATGATACTCTCACATGCGAAGCACCCATACTCACCAGAAATTCCACTGATTGCAGACATATGCAAATCTAGCACAGATCTGAAAAATATTAGACTCTGGGAGAGGAGCGGAGTATACCCTTGGGGAGACCTATATGCGGGGGACACTTTTCGGGAGTTTGCCTCACTACAAGAAGAGGACGACATGCCTGGTGGCCAGTTCTTGTGATACCAAAGAATCTGCGAGATAGCTCAGGCCAAGTGGGCGACCTGGCCTGAAGAACCCGAAACAGACCCCTTAGTGACGCTGTTATATAATCTCGGGGAGGGAGGGAGACCAGTATCCCAAATATACGGCCAACTAAATGACACCCCAAATCCCCCCAGCGCTACGCTGCGGTCCAGGTGGGAAGAAGATCTGGGAATGACAATGACAGACAACGAATGGGACAGGGCGCTCAGCTACCCCAAGGAAGTATCTAGGAACTCCAGATTCCACCTCATACAACTATACCGCACATACTTAACCCCACACAAAATAGCGAAGTTCAATGCGCAGACATCATCCAACTGCGTTTGGTGCAACACGGATGATGCTGACCTGTTCCACATGTTATGGACATGCACAAAGGTGCAGACCCTCTGGGCGGGAGTGGAGCAGGTCTGTAGAAGGGCAGGTATGACAAGATATAAATGGTCCCCCAGCGAATGCCTACTAGGAACCTATCCCAGGCTGGCTAAATCCAAACACACAATGAAACACATGGACATAGCATGTGTGCTAACTGAAAGGACAATCGCGATGGCCTGGAAACGCCCCGCTGGTCCACAGTACAACACATGGTACAAAGAGCTGGAACGCTGGGTGGGCGTGGAAACCAAAGCCTGGGAAGATAGCGTTGCCAGATCTGCAGATGGCACAAGCAAGGCCTTGGACGCCTGGAAAGAATTAACATGGAACATGTTCCACCCCTCAGATGATATGCCCCCATGAATGCCCCCTCATGAACGTCACGACCACCCGCCATCCGAGATGACACCCGAGCTGGAACATCCTGGAACAATGTCTGGGCCCCCCCGCCCCCCGGTCGGTCCCCCTTGAGTTGGAATTGCTCACACTGGAAGACACAGACAATGCATGGAGACAGTTAATGGTGTTTATGTTACCTTTGAATTCTTTCTCTTTCTTTCCTTCTATTTCTTATGAATAAAACATCAGATCTACCATGTAACTATGACAAAATGCCAATAAAGAAATTTAAAAATAAATCGCGGCTCCTCTTAAACTTAGGAAAGCCGAAACCACTGCACACCTCAACAAGTGGTTCACCCCCAAACTAAAAAGCCTCAGAAGCACAAAAAGATCAGCGGAATCCACTTGGTGTAAATCACCTTCCATCCCCAACAAAATTGCATTTTCGTCAGCCTCTGCTATTTACAAAGTGGCTATCCTTTCTGCAAATAAAGAAACCTATAATTCCAGAATCCACAATGCCAAATCCATCATAAAAAGCCTAAAACCATCCCATTGCCAAGGGGATATCCGCCCAGCCACCATTATTAAAGAGGGAGCGGAAACCCTAGCCCCCCTCATCACCAAATTGATACATTCTTCATTCTCTTCCAATCAGGTACCCAACAACCTCAAGGAAGCCTGCGTTATGTCTCTCTTCTTAAAAAAAAACATCATTGATCCAAATGTCCCCACAAACTATAGACCCATCACCACCGTCCCGTTCCTTTTAAAAATCCTGGATCGGGTAGCTTACCTGCAAATTCAGAAGCACCTAGAGGAGAATGAACTCCTAGGACTTAGACAATCAGGCTTCCAGACATGGAACTGAGACAGCCCTCCTAGACCTCAAGATCCAAATGGACGAGGCGAAGGACAAAGGTAAGCTAGCGATCCTCCTACTCCTATACTTATCTGCGGCCTTTGACCTTGTCGACCACCAAATTCTCACCAAGCACCTCAACACAGCTGCAGCATTTTCCACCAACGCATCTGACTGGGTAAAATCCTTCCTATCAAATCGGACCACCAGAGTCTTCTCCCCTTCAGCCTCAGCAGACCCCACACCCATACTCTGTGGTGTCCCTCAGGGATCTTGTGCGTCACCCACATTATTCAATATATTTACGAAGCTACTTTTCGACCACTTGGAAAACTTCGGTGTCATCTACACTAACTATGCAGATGACACTCAAGTCCTCATCCCCCTCACTGGCTGCTACGACCATGACTCCAAACTACTGAACGATATGTATCCTTAAATACAAGCTTGGATGGCCAACAACAGTCTATGCCTCAACGACGATAAGACTGAGTTAATGATCATGGGTACTCAGGCATGATTGAATAAACTTGAACCAGGTACTGATCTTTCCCCTTTGACGGTAAAATAATCAACGTATCTAAAGAGATAAAAACATTGGGGGTCCTTGATTCAACACTTTCCCTCAAAAAACAGGTCAGCAGTATGGTGTCCTCAACGGCCTACACACAAACAAACTGATCTACAGCTGTAAATCTTACTTATCTACAAGCAGCTGCCTAACATTAGCTAGAGCACTTGCACTATCTAAACTCGACTACTGCAACACACTTTTCCTAGGCTCCTCTGAACACAATCTAAATAGACTCCAGGTACTCCAGAATAACTCTCTGAGAGCAACACTTAGTCTTCCCAGATCCTGCTGTATATCCACTCACAGACACAACGCCAACTGGCTGCAAATCCAAGACAGAATCAAACTACGCACCCTAGCCATTACGCACAAATGCCTCACAAACTCAGCCCCGAAATACCAGTCCGAGAAAATGGGTAAACACCAACCCGCACGTACTACCAGATCATCTCAAACCCACAACCTGGTGGTACCAAGATTTAAACTAAAAAAAGCCAGAGGAGCTAGCTTCCCAGTCCAAGCTGCCAAACGATGGAACTCTATTCCCATCCCTCAGAACCCTCCTTCCTCACCTTCAAAGCCAGAATAAAAAATTGGCTGAGCAACAAGCCTCCTCACTAAGATGACACCATTGTGTTATCTGACCACTGCCTATTTATGCGGCTGTTCACTGTCTCCTGAGTAGTTATACTATTGTAAAGTATCACTTGCTAGCTGACCCACCTGTAACTAGGGTCCCACTTGTTGTCTCCACACTTGATTGTAATGTGCCTTTCTTCACTATGTATGTATGTAACCTCTGAGTTTATCAAGCTTCGAGTTACCTTAGGGTTTGGTGCTCGATACAAATAATAAACAAATACAAATAAAAATAAGGCCTAATAGCTTTTAGCAGTCTATGGTAATACGCACAGGTTTTCTTTTTGTATTGAGCTTGGGCTTTCTGTCCCTAGTGATGCTTCAAGCATCATGCCCAATGTTTTGACTTTGCTCAAAACTTGTATTTGGGTGTCTTTTATCTGGAACGAGCTGCATGTTTGAGGTAGTTTGGCTCTGGCAGATTGTGAGCCAAAAAGCATAAGCTCTGTTTTTTTCCCATTTAGACACATCCAGTTGGTGTCCATCCACAGTTCCACAATACTGTAGATCCTGGATAGATGTTCACTATCTTTCTTGTAGTCCCCACTAAGTTCAATCACCAGCTGAGTATCATCAGCGTAGTTTGTGAAGAACGTATTGATGTGGTCTCGGACTAGGCACAGATATCTTAGATATAGGTTGAAAAGCAGTGGTGACATAATGGCCCCTTGTGGGACGCTGCATAGAATTTCCTTTTGCAGCGAGAATTTGTCTCCCCAGTGTACCCTAGAGAACCTGTTTTTTAGAAAGGACATTATCCAGCCAATTGCTTCTTCTGAGCAGTTGGCTGTTTTTTTAGCGCGGTTTTAAGTAGATTGTGGTCCAGCAGATCAAATGCTGCACTAAGGTCCAGAAGAATGAGAAGGCCTGCCCTCCCTTTATCCATGATGCTAAGCATTTTTGTTTGGAGGTCGAGCATGGCGGTCTCGTGCCATGGGCTGGTCTGAATCCTGATTTTTGGTGATGTAGGCGCACGAGCAAGTTCACGGCTAAGTTCCGCTTTACCGCTCGTGAGGACTTTGTGGCTGTTGCTTCTCTGCACTTTTGCATTTGGACTGGACTGCCTCTCGCCTAGCCAGTGTTTCCTCTCGCATTGAAGCGGATTGTATTACTGGTTACACCAGCCTCGGTGATTGACACCTCCTGCTAGCCCTGCCCAGGAAAAGGCGTGTTTTTTACTCCCTCACCTCCTACTAAAGACAGCCTTACGCGCACAGCGCGCGCGCACGAGCAAGTTCACGGCTAAGTTCCGCTTTACCGCTCGTGAGGACTTTGTGGCTGTTGCTTCTCTGCACTTTTGCATTTGGACTGGACTGCCTCTCGCCTAGCCAGGTGATTGCTTTGGCTAGAGAATTTGGACCATTAAGCCCACTAGAGGGAGTTTCCAGCTTTTCAGCATTTTAGCAACCCCTTGACATATGTTTGTTTGTTTGTTTTGTTTCACAGTGTTTCCTCTTGCATTGAAGCGGATTGCATTACTGGTTACACCAGCCTCGGTGATTGACACCTCCTGCTAGCCCTGCCCAGGAAAAGGCGTGTTTTTTACTCCCTCACCTCCTACTAAAGACAGCCTTACGCGCACAGCGCGCGCGCACGAGCAAGTTCACGGCTAAGTTCCGCTTTACCGCTCGTGAGGACTTTGTGGCTGTTGCTTCTCTGCACTTTTGCATTTGGACTGGACTGCCTCTCGCCTAGCCAGGTGATTGCTTTGGCTAGAGGATTTGGACCATTAAGCCCACTAGAGGGAGTTTCCAGCTTTTCAGCATTTTAGCAACCCCTTGACATATGTTTGTTTGTTTGTTTTGTTTCACAGTGTTTCCTCTCGCATTGAAGCGGATTGCATTACTGGTTACACCAGCCTCGGTGATTGACACCTCCTGCTAGCCCTGCCCAGGAAAAGGCGTGTTTTTTACTCCCTCACCTCCTACTAAAGACAGCCTTACGCGCACAGCGCGCGCGCACGAGCAAGTTCACGGCTAAGTTCCGCTTTACCGCTTCACCGCGTTACTGCGGTCGCGGCTTGGCTCCCTAGCGCTGGTGTTACCCTACCCAGTCCTTATCTAGTTCCCCCAGGTCAGTTTAAGTGTTGTCCTACAACGAATGTCCTTTGTGCCGTACTCACTGAAATCAAATATGCCAGATCTTGCTTTACATCCCAAGCCTAGCTGTTCTAGCACTGGGCTAATCCAGACGAAATTTCCAGCATTTATTCTGTCTCCGAGAACCCCAGTCGGCCCCACTTCTGCCACTTCCACCATGGGCCCGTCGGTTGGTCCCCCCCGGACTATCCCCTCCTTGTCACAAGGGTCTGCGGGGTCCCACATTCCGACTATGGGTCAGCAAACTGTCCCATGTGTGGCGCCCCCCTGCTCACCCATTGTTCTGACGAGTCCTGCTCGTACTCGGGGCATTTCCGACAAAACGATTCTTGCCTCATTGAAAGTACGGAACGTGAAGAGGAAATTTAGTACTACTTCTAATCAAACCCTCTCGCCTATCACTCCAGGTTCTCCTATAATCCTAGATAGCACTAGCATTTCACTATATGCTAGCCACCATGAAACTTTGCAGTCTGTACAATCCCATTGTGATGTGGCCCAATCCAGCCACTCTCCTCAAGATAACTACACTACACCGATAGACTCTGCAATTGCTTCCTTTGCACTTTCTACGCCTCGTGCAGTCGTGCCTGCCCGCAATACGCTTGCTACAGGCTCCAACATTGGTGTTGAATTAGCTTTGCAGGCCATTAACACCTCTATTCTTGGAATGCATAAAATGTTTGATATTATGAATACAAAAATCACAACCCAAGGCATACATCTGGAGGAATTCCTACACTGGAGTCGTCGCCATGATCAGTTGAACCCCTCTCCACCTTTACCATCAGAAAGGCCATTGGAGAGCTGTGAGGCCTCAATTATTACCTGTGGTAGCTTCACTACTCTAGACAGGCAGACAGGTACAGCTGTGCCTCCCGCGATTTGTGTTTCACATGTGAAAAGTGCGAATGCTCCATCTTCCTTGCCACATTTTCACAATGTTATTTGTGCTCTTGACGCTTCTTCTAGCTCTGTGACACCTGTCCCTGTGCCTCTTATTCAGCCTGCAACAAATAACATTGTCTCGGTGCCTGTCCCTGAGGTGCCTCTCCAGTTTGCTGCCACTTCTCCCCTTGACACATTGCCCACCTCTGAGGGTTCCTCTCCAGCAAATCCTATTGTGGCAGTAACGCCGACAGCCTCTAGCGGCAAGTTTAGGTCCACAACGATCTCAAAAAATTCACATGCTGTATTGAAAAAAACGAAGAAACAGATGCCTCGTCGAGGCAACAAAAACACTCTGAATGCCTTCTTTAAAGCTATTGGTGGGTCTTTGGAAGCAGGGCCGAAAGTTCTTCCCCAGAGTCTCCCCCTCACAAAACCCCTAGCTACCTCTGCCCCAGTACTGTTGCAAGCGAGTATTCCATCGTCTGTTCACACAAAGGAGACGGCATCTGCCGTGCCTGTTGACACTCCGGCACTGATAGCTCCCCACCCCCCTTTGGACGATTTGGTTGAGTCACTTGAGACGTTAGAGCAAGATGCTGATCGAGTTGTAATCGATATGCCACCCAAAAAAACTGTCTCTTTTGCCCCAAGTGTTAGATGGCCCGCTGCTGTGTCATCTGCTTTAAATCAGGACCCATTGAATGAGTTGAAACAAGCCGTTGACAAATTTCTGGAGGAAAGGTTCTCCGCTGTACCACAACTCACGTCTGCTTTGACAGATCCCCCTCAACCTATTTCTAAAACCTCTGATATGTCCAATTATTCTAGTCTTGAGCAGTACAATCTTGAGTCTCAAGTGTCTGGGTTCAAAGACTTGCATTCTCAACACACGCACCAGCTCAGACTGCCTAAGCCTCACCATTCTGAAACAAGGCGTCTTCTGCCTCAATCCTCTCAAGCCCCTTCCACTCTCTCGCCTTGCACATTCATTTTCAAATGTCGAGATGGTTCGTACCCTGCTTATAACTTGAATAGAAGGAGTGTCTTAAACATCTTTAGCGACATTGATGAACTAAGGGATATTACTACCTTTGATATAGCACAAATCGAATTTATCTCTGCTTCCTCCAATTCTGTCATCAGACTATGGATCCCATCGACCATTGTTGCCAATACTATTTGGCGAGCGAGAATGACTCTGTTTGAAATGGGCTTTCTATTGGCACATGAGCCGAATGTCACCACGCCCCAATGTAGGGTCCCCATTCCAAATCCACGCATTTATGAAAGACAACAAATTGATAGAAGTGACATTAATACAGTGCATGATTCTCGGATCTTCACTCAGAATTAACCATCATTGTGCCAGAATGGCAATCTTCTGAATCTTGCATGTTGGAATACCAGGGGGCATAATCATTTACACGTTTCTATCAAATCCATGCCTGTAATCTATCACATTCTCACCTTACAAGAGACTTGGCTTTTAGTCCCCCCGGTGTGGGATGGGTATGAAATTACTCTGCTACCGGCCATTCGAACTAAAGGCAGACCCACTTCAGGCTTGCTGGTTGCCGTTCTCCAAAAGGCTGGTCTTCATGTACACGCATGGGCTTCCTTTGGGGCTTACCTACAACTAGTCAAAATTGATCTGAATACTGCCTCGCTCGCATTGCTGAATGTGTATAGAAATCCTGCTGCTTGTTCTGATGATGATTTTTATTGTGGTCTTATTTCATTGTTGGATATTATCAATATGGCGAACATCACCAATTTTACCATCATACTGGGGGATCTTAACATGAATTGTATTGCTAACAACCCATACTCAAAAGATAGCTCCCGGTGGATCCAACTCATGAATGAACGTAATTTTATTATGATCAATGGGGCCCTCAAAGGTGATTCACCTCCTCAATCGACCTGGTATCGCAATAACAGTGCAAGTACAATTGATTACATTTTCGTGGATTCACCATTGTTTAAATTCTGTCAGGACCTCTCAATCACTGCCTATCCTGGCAGTGATCATAAGCTACTCTTCCTGACCATCTTATGGCAAACTTTTGCTCCTAAATCTTCTTCAGTCAGTTTTGGATTTGCCATCAACTCGGCCAGATCCAGACTGAAATGGACAGATCACCGACTCTATGAATTTGAAAAATTAATTCAAAAGAATTTGCATACATTGGGTGTACAATACACTGATATACTTGCACCGTTTGCGCATACCATTTCTACTCCCACGCAACTCCAAACTAAACACCCCCATATCTATGATCAGTTGGTTAAAGAACGAAAGACTGAGTTTAGGCGTCTAAAGCGCCAGATACAAAACTCCTCTTCTCGCGATGGTTGGCAAGCGCTCATAAATCTGAAAACACAATACAAAAACTGGCTCAAGGGACATAAATCAATGATGTTTCAACATGACAGTGAAATAATGTTAAAATCCCTTGCCAATAAAAACTCGGCCCAAATGTGGCATCTTCTACACAATCATGCATATAATAGAGATGCTGAAGCACAACTAAATGCAGTAAATGAATCACAATGGATTTTGTATTTCACAAATTTGTATGCTGACGCCAATTTTGATCCACACTCCTTTCGCTCTGTTAGAGCACTTTATTGGAACCTGGCTTTTACAATTGAGGACATTGTATCAATCATCAAAAAAGCTAGTCCTTCTCGAGCTGTTGGCCCAGATGGCATTTCCAACGCCATGTTGAAATTAAATCCTGACATATGGGCTTGTATACTTTATTGCATCTTTCAAGATATATTGCATTCATGCTCCATACCTCTATCCTGGAAATCTTCTATTATCATCCCGATTTTCAAAAAAGGTGAAAGGTGTTCCCCTCAGAACTACCGTCCAATTGCACTTTTAGACTCACCGAGTAAAATTTTCACTAAACTTGTACTGATTGAATTTAATAAGTGGACGCTTCAGAATTCATATAGAGACCCGTTCCAGACTGGTTTTATTGCGGGTATGGGTACCCAGGTTAACCTCTTTGCACTGAACTCTATTAAAGCACAGTGCCAAGAGTCGAAACAGTCTTTATTTCTGGCGTTCATTGATTTACATTCTGCATTCGACTCCATTTCTCGCTCTCTTCTTTTCACAAAACTAAAACGTGACCATTGTCCGCAAACATTGTTTGAAATCCTCTTGGCTCTCCACTCTGATACGTGTATTCATGTTCGACTAAGCCTCGATGGAACCTTGTCTTCCTCTATCCCCACGGCTCGTGGGCTCAAACAGGGCTGTCTTCTGGCGTCATCCATTTTTAATTATTTTATTCATGACATAGCTCTCGCATTTCAAAATCTTGGTTCAGACTCTCCAAAACTTAATAATAATCATGTTCAAAGTTTAATGTATGCTGACGATATGGTATTGTTGTCAAAAACTCAAATTGGCTTGCAGAAATTGTTGACAGCTTTTGACTCCTATATTATTCAGAATGATTTAAAAATTAATACCAATACATCTCAGATAATGTTGTATCAACCGACCAAAAGAAACAAATCATTTATGTGGAACATTAATCAGGTACATCTGCTGATTGTCCCTCAATACACCTATTTAGGTATGATATTTGAACTGCGGGGGTCCTTTAATGCACATTTAGATGGAGTTTTGAAAAAGGTGACATCGGCCTCGTCACAAGCTAGTTTGATTAAGTCTAGATATGGCAAATTTTCTATTATACCGGCTCTTGCTTACTGGAACCAGAAAGCAGTGCCATCAATATTGTATGGTCTTGAAACTCTCACATGCCAGTCTAAACTTGTCTTTCATAAATGGGAAAGCCAATTTTGGAAAAAGATATTACGATTATCAGCTTGCATCCCCATCTCGTGGATCAGATATGAGTTGGGCCTAATTTCACTTGAAACCTTATACATTTGGCGTCTGTGTGCGCTCTTCAGAAAATGTCTCTTAGCATCCAGAGATCGTACCTTACTATCAGAACTTGCATTTCATATGTTTCACACTACACAAAAATTCTTTGTCTCATGGGTGACTACTGCATACCCTGCATTAAGTAGTGCAGATGTTTCTCTTGATACATTAATTAATAATCCTGATAAGGCAAAGCGACAGCTGCATGAATTTGACTGGATTAAGACAAATAAATTGTGTCTAACTTATTGTGATGGCAATGCTCTCCGCTTTCCTCCAAAAAAGATGAAAACACTTCCTCTCTATCTAGTCAAAGCCCCAGCAGTCAATATCCGCTCTGCAATCATGCGTCTACGTTTTAACCTTTGGCCCACCAAAGCCATTCTTTACAGACGCAAGATAATATCAGATTGTGATAATTTTTGCCGCTTTTGCAGGAACAGTTGCCAACCAGAGACTTTGGAGCATCTGATTATTGAGTGTCCTGCTCTTACTTCTCATAGACTTAGGTTTTTGGGACGTCATTGCCGGCATCTGGGTTTTTTAGAATATGAGGCATGTTGGCTCACAATTTTGAATTCTGCGTACTTGCCTATTCAAATTGCAGTTGTTACATTTATTGAAAGTCTGTCCTTGACAAGTTCAGATGTTTGATTTACAAACACAATTGCATTATTATTTGGTCACACTTATTGAGATCTAGTTGCTGGCCTCTTGATTTCGTGTATAAACAATTGTGGTATGAAACAATGAATGTATTGCCAGAGATAATTCGTCATCATGTTCATTTTGTTTTATGTGTTTTATGTGCTTATTCAGTCTGACAGTTCACTCTTAATAATACGACTAGATGTGGTGTTCTGTTGCACACTATTCAACTGTTTTAACATTTTCCATTTTTTGTTAATTATGTTTTTTTTTTTTTTCTTTACCTTTTTTATAATATTTATCTTTGTTTTGTAATTCTTTTGAAAGGTTGATTTGTTTCAACCAATTCAATAAAAAAAAAAAAATTAAAAAAAAGTAGGGATTTGTGTACCTCTACGTGGGCCTGAAGTCGCATAGTAGCGATTTTATCCATGATATTTAGGATAAAATTACAGTTGGTAATAGGCCTAAGGTTATTAGGGTCTCTTTGATCTAGATTAGGTTTCTTGAGTAAAGGTATTACCATCACTTTTTTGATAGCGAGTGGTACTGCCTGGTCTTTAAAAATTTATTGATTATTTTTGTCAGAATAGGTGAAAAGATGCCTGGGTGTTCTAGAATTATTTCTGGTGGCAGGATATTCTCCGCGCAGGTGGTTGGTCTCATATTGGCAAGTACTTTTGTCATGTCCTCAGGGGTAATTCCCTTGAATGTAAAGGCTTCTCTGCTTTTGTCCTTTGCCTCAGTCATGGGGGGGGGAGGTAGTTGACATCTTATTGATTAATTGAGATTTTGATATTATATCCCTAGCCTTAGTAATTTTGTTGAAGAAGGCTGTGTGTGTATTTTCACACTCTTCTTGGGTCGGAGTGAAGGGTGGTGCGATTTTAGAATATTAAAAGTTTACTCGTGGAATTGTCTGCTGTAGTGATTTGTGTGTTGTAGAAGTTCTTTTTTGCCTCTTTTATTTTATTCTTATAGCTTTTCTCGCTTTCCTTCCATAATTCTCTATTGGTTAAGGAGGGATTTTGTAGCCAATTGTTTTCTCTCTTTCTTTTTTCTTTTTTTTAATCTGGCAGTTGTTCTGAAAACCATTTTTGTTGTTTTAGGTTCGCTCTAGCAGTTTTAGATTGTATTGGTGATTTTTGGTCTACCAATTTCTTGAGGCGGAGTAACAAATTTGTCAGCAGTGTTTCACAGGAGTCGTCCTCATTGTGGTTCCTCTTTATTTCATCTAGACACTGATCTAATTGATGTCTGTCTGTTTTTTTGAAATTTCAGCGTGTTACTTTGATCTAAGGATTGGGAGTCTTAGCTTTAGGTAGTGGTGAGGTGGTGCTAAATGTCACGCTATAATGGTCTGACCATATGCAGGGTTCAGTTTTATATTCTCGTGTGGTCGAGTTGTTTTTGATGACCCAGTCAAGTTGGTGTCTGTTGTCCATTGTTGGCTCATGGTTAGTGACTTTAAAGTCTAGGTTGTTCATTAATGACTCTAGGTTGGTGGCTTTTTTATCGCTGGGGTCTCAAAACCATTGGTTGAAATCACCTAGTATTAGCGCGGCTCTGTTAGGCCCTTTGAGCAAGTTGAGATGGTGGGTAATCTCTTCATTAAACTCTGTTATGGCAATGGGTGGCCTATAAATTACAATTAGGTTAAGGCTTCAGGCATCAGGGTTATCAAGAAGTCAACTGAACTTCCTAGATTAATCAAATAGGTCATACATTTTGCCTTCCAAATATCAATCGACCAGTCCACAGCCCCATTGTTTGAAGATTTTACAATTTCCAATGGAGCAGATGGGTTCCAAAACAGGCATTTCTGAAAACAGGCACAATGATTTCCATAAAACCAATGAATATAATGATTGGAGGCCCAGTTCATACCTCTGGGAGCCCCCAAAGTAGATGGGAGTACTTTCTTCCAGAAAATACCCTCAAGCACTTTCCAGATCTTTCATAAAACAGTATTGGTACAACTTTCCGTTTGTACAAAGTCCATACCGGTAATACCGTAATCTTTCCATACCTAAGGTGTACAGATCGCCGTTGGGCAGCTAGAGCTTTTGCCCTTACTCTGAGTTCAAGAGTCCAAGCACTATCACATATGCTACAATTTAGCCGGACCCCCAAATAAACAATAGAGTCAACCCGTTCCAAGTTCTCCTGCCGTACATGCCACTTAAACATGCATTTCTGTCTCCCTTTATATGAAGTCAGAATCAGTACCTTAGATTTCTTAACAATTATCCTAAAATAATTTCCCTCCATAGAATTATGAAGGGCATCCAGCCTAGGAGAGTAAATAAAGGGCGCCTGGTGGAGTCCTGATATGCCCAGGTAGGTACATATATTTGTGTGGGCATCCAGCCTAGACTGCAAGCCTAAGGGGGTTTGGTCGATAAGGACCAAATTGTCCATGTACAGCATCCATGGTACAGGCCTCCCATTTATTTTTGGAGGGAACGTAGTAACCAATTCCTGACTAGAATTCAATCTCACTTGCATCAATGTTGAGGAATACCGGGCCGTTATTGCAGACAGTAAATCTTTGGGGTACTTCCCTCTTTCCAGCTTCACCCACAGTTGATCCCTATCAATGGTATCAAAAACCTGTTCTAAATCTACGAATGCTAGAAAAATTCTAGTCCCGTGTTTGATAGCTCAAGGTTTTAGGATGTTTATCAAAAAGAAGTTGATTGATTCCCACCCCTTTTATGAAGCCCGCTTGGCGGGGATCATAATGGCCAGCTGCAAATTTACAAGAATTCAATTGGTGGAGAAGTAACGAAGCAAATATCTTGCCCAACATATCCATAAGGGCGATAGGGTGTTATTTGTTTGGATCCTCCCTATCGCCCTTTTTAAATATGGGTATTATTTGCACCGTTTTACATGAAATAAGGACCGCTCTCTCTCTCAGTACCTGTTGGAACAGTAAGCGAATTCAGCCCATAAGGATGGGGCTTCCATGAGCATACTGTTTGTAAGCCCATCAGGCCCTGAGGCCCTTGAGGAGCTCCTTGTCATAACAAAATCAACCAGGCCCCACTCTCCACTGGGCAAAAAGAAGTGTCAAATGATTGACCCACTGGTCCTCCGATACGCATATGATAATAATGCCTCCTGTACAGTTCCCTTGTTGTTAATTGGATCAAGGTGGCATCTAGGATTTTTTTTTTTTACACACAGCTTTCAGCATCATCTCTGCCTCATGCTGTATTCTTTGGCTTTTAAATGAGATGAGACTTTTTTTAACGCTGCTTTCTCTTCCTAGTTTGTTCCTTATTAGAAGCCCCAGGCAACTTATTTAGTTTCTTAAGATTGCTACGAAGATTTTCCTTTCCTCCGCTAATTCCTTATTATAAATGTTTGTTTTGAAAGTCAAGTTTACTGGATTTCCTATTGATTTCTTCAAAAGCACCCAATAATTGACCATGGTTTTATCACTAGCTACTTAGAATAATATTCCCCACGTTGTTGTGCAGTAGGACCCCAGGCGGCACACGGTGCTAGGGGTTTCCCAACAGCACTTTAAGATGAGCAGCAGCACCCTTGAGATGGATGGGGATGCAGATTAATACTCTTGCATCAAATCAATAATGACAACTCGATAGTTTGGCAAAGGGAGTCCGTTTAATGACAAGTACAAAAAACAGGGAGTTCATGAATATTAGCAATCGCTCGATCTTCCTTCTCGTGTCAACTCCAATTAATTTCAGAAAAAACACATCATTTATACTAAAAACACGTCATCACTAACGTGTAACGCTTAAAACTGAGCATGCAACTCTATTGGTTCTAGGAAGGTAACTTTAATATAGGTACTATATCTCTATATGGTAAGGGGGAGTGAGGATTGGATAAACACTGTCAGGTGGGGCATATAAGCCCTACCTTCAAAATGGCTAGTGTAAACGTCACTAAAAGTACAACATCTCATTGGTTCTACTAACTATAGAGCCCTAGATTACTCTGTCCACTATGATTGGGTTGGCATCGACCCCACTCATACTTCTCCACTTGCTTAGCAGCGTGCAGAATAGCCGGCCAGGTGCAGGGAGTTTGTCTGTACCCCCAGCTTCCCTCCAATTATTGCTACAATGAATCATCACCTCAGTGGTCATGTGTCAATTATTTCTTTGTGGTTGGCCTTGAGACTGCTTTTGGTCTGGAAAAGTTAAGGCATTGTGCATGGCACAGGTCCATGCGTAGGTGTGAAAGTTTCATCCCTTCTTGCTCGTTTGGTCACGTGATTTTGACACTGTGAAATTGTCTTATTCTTTATGCAATTTGTGTATTTTATCTAATTCTGCCAGCCATCTGCCATCTGTGGCTTATCTTGACCTTTCTGAACAGGATACTCTGTTCTTCTTTTCATTAATTGTATCCACTGTGGGTCTATTTCAGCCGATACGACCTTGGCTTCTTGGCACGATTTGCCTTCATCTGAGTTTCTCTCCGTCTTTAATTCTCGCTCCTTTTGAGGTAGATATGTATAGGTGGGGCTTGCCGCAATCTATCTTACTACTAAGCATAAGCAAGCCTCACAAATTCTTGCTTCTTACGGTTCCTTGCATATGTACACGTTTAAACTAACTGAATATCTTCATCGCGCATGTGGCATAATTTCTGATATCTTTGACATTGATTATTTCACTTTAGGCTCAGGATGTCACTTATCCATGGTGTTTCGTCTCTTTTCATCATTCTCAGGTTGCTATATCTTCTATATGTGAGTCAGTCCGGGTTCTTATGAGTCACCATTCGTCTTCCTTCAGTATCTTTTTAGCTTCTTCAGGGATTGCATTCTGACAATGGTCATTCTGTCTCATGTGTCGATATGGTTTCCTCAATGGGTACCTTACTGTGCAGGTTTCCTTAGATGTCGGTACTTCAACAGGTGCTGTTCTTCTGATAGGTACTGGACAGAGCCCAACTGCGGCTCTCTGCTGGTTTATTTGTTCATCATACATCACATATTTCGGCGTGAACGTTCCTGGTACTTCAAAATGGGCGGTTGGAGTGTGAATCGAGCTTGGCACCTCTTCTACATCGTGCAATTTGATCTTCACTCTATTTCTCCCTTGTGAAATTTCAACATTTCTCACCACTACTAAATTCCGGTTTGTGTCACACCTCTTCCATATCATTTTCAAAAGATTATGATCGCTCAACATCATGGGAATCACTATAAATGAATCTAGAAATGGTAATACATTTACTGAAACAGATAGTCAATGGTGGAGTTATGGTGACCCAGAGACCAGGTAAAACTTGACCAGATATCCCCCCTAGGCTGCCCATTCGGCATATGGAAGTTCCTGTTCTCCAATTCTCGCAACCACCCTAACACCCTTGCTTGCAAAGATGTAGCAGATACATTCAGAAACATCGCTGGGTTACCTTTTCCATCTAAACATTTGATGTTTACATCTCCACATAGAATGATATAAGGATCATTCAGGTCAAAGCGACAATCATTGTTTAAATACACCACACAGTCAATAAAAGTTGTACAGGATATCATGGCAGCATTCCAATAAGAGTTGAATATCACCCACATCTGTTTGCTTCCCGAAGGTTTCTATTAATAACACTTGAATAAATGGGTTGGGATTTTTCACATTAATTACTCGTATTCTCTGTCCCTCTCTAATCAGTGTAAGGAGGCTGGAATATGGTCTTCCCATGGCCCCCTTTTTTGCCAGATTTAGGATGGCAGAGAAACCATCACATAAGGGGGTTGACCTCAACCAGGTTTCCTGCAAGCACAGAATATCAAAAGGTGAGTAAACACACGAGCATCCAAATGTCCACTGCAAGGGGGCATCCAAGACCTCACCCTAGTTGTTTCTTGAAAGTACCAGTGCCTTTGAAATGCATGACCAATCCTGCGACTTAGTTGCTAAGGGAGGGGGGGAGAACCCTGAAACTACCAGCCTCTCCTCAGCTTTTGAGCACAAAAAAAGTCACTGTTAATGGTTCAGCCAAATTTGTAATGAGTCTCCCATCTAATAAAGGATTCATATTTGTGGGTCCAGCTGCCACTTTTTTAGACAACATCTGGCTTGTTTCCAATCTTTCCTCTTTTGTAGCAATTCCTTTATCAATTGGAAGTATTCACAATGAGGTATCTCTCAATTTGAACACTAAAGGCAGAAATAATGCAGAGGCTTGCAACCAGGTTTTTTTTTAATAAGGTTGGTTTTTAAATGTACCTTCCCCAATCCATTCTTGATTCCTTAACAAATACTACCACCTGAATATCAACAGAATCAATAAACCGTAGATTTGGGATGTGGTGTAATAACCGCATAACATGCCTTCTGTTTAAGATAAGCCCATCATCCGAGGATAATAACTGCTCCAATGATAATGTAATTTCACCCTTTTTTGTTCTTTTTTCCTGTTGGACTTAATCTTATAGTTTAAGCTAGCAGGTGGGGGAATAACACTTAGTACGTGACCTCTACATTTTAAATCTGCTGCCTTATGTTTCTCTTCCAAGGTTTGAAAGTGGTTAACCTTTGCTCCTACACATCTTAGAGGGTTGAACTGGGTAGGGCTGTTCTTCAAACCCCTTTCCTCCTGTTCCAGGGAACTAATAGTTAGATAACGAGTATCTCCCAATGGAGGAGTACTAATTTCCTCCAATTCCCACAAATATGTTACAAAGCCATCTGAAGAGGTCAAAAAATTCAACAATGTATCCATCATTGTAACTCCAGTTTGGTGGTCAACACCTTTCTACCCATAAGAATTGCTCAGCAAATTCTGATTTTCCAAAAGGTCAAATTTCTCAATTGTCTCTTCTTTCTGCTGCCCCTTAGTTTGATCAAGACGATTCCTCTCCAGTGGCAGGGGTGTTTGCAAGTTACAAAAAAAGGATCTTGTGGTGTCTGATCAGGCTTTCTTGTCAGCCTGATAATGTTTTGATTTTTTTCTTTTGCTGTGCCTTCTTTAGTGAAAACTTTTTATTCCATTTAGTAAAAATAGAGAAGTTCTTAATTGAAGAGCGAATGTCCATACGGCAAGCTAAGGAGGCCGATTCAGTCAGCAAATTTTCTTCCAGCATTATTGTACATACTTCAGGTTCCCTTTTTAGCTGGTCAGTAGGCATCTTTCCCAAATCATCTCCTCTACAACCACCCATTTTTTAGTCAACTTGGGAATAGTTGATACGTTCATTTGATTACCCAATTTCCTAAGCAACTGTTGTTCACAATTAGCAAATTCTAAATTGTGAACCAAACCTGTCACACCCCCATCGCTGGCACTGTGAATTACGCCTAATTCTTGGACCATCGGGTTCATACCTAAGAGCCCACATTCATAGCTAGATATCAGCCATTTCAGGGATTCCATTATGGCATTCATCAATACGTTCTTGTCCATTGCCTCGCCTCTGGCCACATCACATAGATGTCATTGCCATTGCAAGGATAGCTCAGTCTCTGGATCTAGTCTTGATTGAACAGACGAATTGAACGATTCAAGATAGATCAGTTTAGAATGGATCATCGCAAGGAGGGTTGCCTTGTCCTTGAATCTATCATTCATATCTTCATATAATTTCGAAAAGGGGGCCAGCGAAATCCTGAGTGCTGCCATTATATTATTTTGCAGTCGAAAAGCTGATCCGGCCGAAAGGAGGGGTTCCTATGGATCTGTGTTTGATGTAAAAACAGAATCATTGGCGTTGATGAAGCCGAAGAAGAAGGAGAGAATCATCCCGCTGCAGTTTCAAAGGAGAGAGGAGCACTGCTAACTGTGCCAGATGATTTGTTACGTTTATTGTGTCTGTTGGTCTGGCCTGCATTAATCGGTCCATAGTTCTATAAAGCGGGTCCATGTAATGAGTCAATCCTTGACCCTTTTGCGGTGTTAGCGCTTTGGTGCCTTGCACAGCACCCCCCTTGTGCCCCGTGCGTGGAGCTAAATTGATCAAGCAGAATGTTCATTTTTCCCTGCGGGTGCATTTTTGTTTTATTGCAGCAATATCTTGTGACAATCGGGCTGCAAGAACTGAGGATGCGTCCTCCACACCAGAAGTGCTTAGATGGCTACGTCCAGGGCACTTGATGTCCCACGAACCTCTAGGGGACAACGGCTCAATCACTGGCAGAGGCCACCTCACTCTCCACAGTCACCAGAATACCCCTGCTAACAGATTCACTTTGCAACTTCTCCTCAGCACTGAGTGGATTGTGAGGAGGGGTGGATCTAAACACCTTGACCGATCTCGCTCAAGTTCAGGGACCCTCACATTCTCACCAACTTTCAGCCCTTGTGCCACCCCGACACCACTAAGCCTGATGTAACAAGCTCCAATGTATAAAACTGCAACAATATCCGTTGGATCAACAGCGGAAGTGGAGCGTTTCTAGGAATGAGATTGGGACAGCGGATGATGGGAAGCCGAAGACAGTTTGTCAGTAAATATCAGAGGGCTCACTTCAGATTCCATCAAAGCCAAAGGCGTTGAGGCATCCTGCAATCTGACCGGATCCATACCGAGTATTAAAGGGGCCAGGTGAATTGATCCAAGACAGCCCAGTCCACCTTGAGCCTGACTGAAGCCATACTGAACTCTCCTTGCCGGCGCTATGCACCCAGAGCTGCTTATGAAAGAAAAATAAATCCTTAAAGGAACAGCAAAAAAAGTCACTCAGCCACAATAGTCGGAGTAGCTGCAGTAGATGCACGTCTGAATTAGAGTCACGGCCAGGCTGAACTCTCCTCGCCAAACTCACACGCCAGCGCTATGCGCTCGGAG
This sequence comes from Ambystoma mexicanum, assembly GCF_040938575.1. Taxonomy (NCBI): domain Eukaryota; kingdom Metazoa; phylum Chordata; class Amphibia; order Caudata; family Ambystomatidae; genus Ambystoma; species Ambystoma mexicanum. The sequence continues at coordinate 870,083,009 of NC_090937.1, forward strand.
CAACATATGAAACAAAATGTAATCCTTAAAGGAACAGCAACAAAAGCCAGTCAGCCACAATAGCTGGAGTAGATGCACGTCTGAATACCAAGAGTCACGGCCAGACTGAATTATCCTCGCCGAACTCACAAACTTAAGAACTACGCACTTTGAGGCATTTTTGGATAATTTAAGCACTTTAACGCCTGATCACCAATCACCTGCGGAGCACCACAGGGATCATGTGTCCCCCATACTTTGTATAACATATTTACAAAGCCCCAATTCGATATACTTGACAATCTGGGTTTCTCAAACACAAACTATGCTGACGACACCCAGATCCTCATCCCCGGAGACTATGACAAAGACGTAGACCTGATCAACAAAATCTACTTAATTATACAGACCTGGATGGCCACCCATTGATTATGACTCAATGATGAAAAAACCGAGCTCTTAATCGTGGGTGCCACCAACAAACTAAATAAACTCTCCCCTCTGTATAAATCCATCACCATTGACGGTATCAAGATCACAGTCGCCAATGAAGTAAAAACCTTAGGTTTCTACCTGGACTCGGCTGTCAACCTCAATAGGCAAGTTAACGCTACTGCCTCTGCCACTAGCTACACCTGCAAACTCATCCATGCATGCAAACCTTTCCTGACCAATGAAAGTTGTACTGCGATAGCACGTGCATTAGTATTATCCAAACTGGATTACTGCAATGCACTCTACCTGGGCACTAGCAAACACCACATCAGCAAACTCCAGACACTTCAGAATCATGCCTTAAAATCTGCCTTAGGCATCCCTAAATCTCAGCACATCTCCCACGAGAGGCAGCTTTCTATAAATGACAGAATTAAGCTCAAAGCTCTAAACATCACACACAAATTCCTTACCAACAAAGCTCCCATATACTTGAACGATAGATTCACAAAATACATGTCAGAACGTCCGATTAGAAAGGCACAATCCAACATTAGTACCCGGCACGCGCTGCACACCGGGAATACAACGTGTGGATTGGGTCTTTTGCGAGCCATACCAAACGGTATTCCCTTGTACACCGGTGCGTCCTGTGCGTGCTGGGTACTCTGTTCCCAGCGCGGGGCGTGGCGGCCCCTTAGCTAATGAGGAGGCTCGAAACGGGGCAATCCTCGCTCCGAGCCTCCCCATGGCTGGAGGCTGACTTTGTCCCCCGCCGGGGACTCAGGTAAGGCTTTTTTTCCCCCATAACTCCCTCCTCCCACCTCCCTGCCCTCCCCACCCCACTTACCTTCTATCCCTTGGGACCCGGTGGGGGACGATGGCAGCCTCCAGGCGTGTGGCGAATCGGAGCGGGGCCAACCCCGCTCCGAGCCTCCACACGGCTGGAGGCTTCCATCTTCCCCCGCCGGAGACAGCGGTAGTTTTTTTCCCCCCTTCCCTTCTGCCCACCCTAACCCACTTACCTTCTTTTTTCTTCTCGTCTTGTTTTGTTGAACGCGCTGGAAACACTTGTTCCCAGCGTGTCTGCTCCCGATGGCTGCCAATGAAAGGCAAAACGGACTACTGCCGCGTTTCTAAACAGAATAAAATGCCATTAGTACCCCGGCCTAACAGGCTTGGGTACTAATAATGGCTATAAGACCCTTGGCGGCGGCCAATACCGCCCCCGGTAATGCCCCCGGGGCTTCATTAAGGCCTGAGCGTAAGGGCCTGTAACTATGGCCCAGGGGCATTACCTGGGGCTGTATTGGCCCGCCGCCTCGGGTCTTATTGCCACAGTATTAGAATTCCCAACAAAACAGGAGGCGCCAGCTTTCCAGTTAGGACAGCCCAACTCCGGAACTCTATCCCTGATACCCTAAGAGCATTACCTTCCTTCCACCCCTTCAGACTAACGTCAAGAGATGGTTACACTCTGCTGAAAAGTGACTATCTGCATCTCCGCCTCCCAGATGTTGCAATATACTATGGTAAGACCGTATAACACAAGATATTTGTATGCATATCACTGTATATTAATGTATATATATCCTGCTCTAACAAGTATCTTTTAACATAGCTCTCAACCATTTCTGTCGCAAAGGCGGGTGAAAACAAATGATTCTGTTTTTGGCAGGTGAGAACCCATTGAAATGAATGGGCGTGCAGGAGAGGCTTGGCGGGTGAGTCAGCTCTTTACAAGGCAGGGCACACCCGCCAAAAGCGTGTGAGTTGAGAGCTATGCTTTCAAGCATGTAATATCACTGTATATTTGTATATAATGTCCTTTATTTCCTGTAACCTGAGAATTCTTATAGCGCCCAGATGCCTTAGGGCCCTGTGCACTCTATACATTAATAAACAATGCAATACAATGATGGGTGAGTACTTTTATTAAATGGGGAAAAGACTTCTATGGACATAGCAACAGTAACATTTTTAAAGATTGGGTTGTGTAGGAAATGTTAAAGGGACTTTTTTTCATTTTTAAATGTTTTAGCTGGAAATCTTTATATTGCTAGATCATGGGTTTTATTATGATAAACTGAGCGGAATTAAAATGTTACATAACCCCCAAAAACGATTTAGAGGGTTTACTTGCATAGCGTAAAATGGGCCACTTTGAAAAACATTTCATGGGACACTTTTGGTATCCAGTCCATCAATGGTCAAAAGGCAGAAACTGAACAAGCTTTGACAAAGACAACAAGCATAGCTTTCAAAATGTAGGGAGTAAGAGTTGTTTGTAACCCATCACCCCGCCCCCAAGTACTTAAAAAGCGTATTGTCTAAATGTGCCGTGCCATACCTATTGGCTTTGCCAATGTTTGTATGTAGTTTCGTTTCTCCCTTATTTCGTGCGTCAACTATCGTGTCTGGATTGACGTGATGATGATGATGGACTCTGTGGTGCTACAGAACCGGGAGAGTAACAGGAAGGCGTCAAATGGTATCCTGCCTGGCTGCTAGTCGAGGAGGTGTTATATCACCAAACGGGTATAGAAATCACTGTAGACCCTAAGCCCCAGGCACTTTCACCCTCAAAGGAACGCGGAAACAAATCACAGAACACTTCAGTGACGTCCAACGGGGATTACCTCGTTGAGAGAAAAAAAGAAGTTTCGCTGTGGAAGGGAGGCGCGTCCGGCCAACTGTGGGTGGAACTTCCGCGCTCTGCTTCGCAGACCGAGCGAACTGTAAACTGTTGTAGCACCGTCGCTCGAGCGCCCTTTTCCCTTGCTGAAGAGAAGCTATTCAACGGTTGTCGTCTAGTCCTTGCTGGCAGAACTGCTTTGAAAAGAGAGGGGGCTCGGAGCCCAAAGGGTGCGCGCGCACACACCCGTCTCTCCGTGGCGACCCCCCCCCCCTCTGCTATGAGCCTTTCACAAGTTCTGCTGAACTTGCGGGTGCTCTTTGCTTCTATTTAGCTTACTACTTTAGGGGTAGTATAAGCAACCCTGATACATTTGTTTGGGGGTTTTCCTCTTGCCAGCGGATGTCCAGTGCTTTTGCGCTTTCCGCGAATCCACCCTCCTGCTGTGCAAGGCGCGCTTTCCCCTGCTGCATGAACACCAGTTCTCCTGCCCCTCTGTCTGGATCAACGTTCTCTCATTGAGGCGCAGCACGTCGGTGTAACCTCGTCCTTGTCTTAGTCCAGCCGTACAGTGTTCTCTAATGGTGTGTCCGCCCCCCTGCAGTAATAGATCACTCTGACACCCACCTTCTCCCCCACAGAGGCAGACACGCTGGTTGTTTATTCTCTGTAAGGTGTACAGTTGTGATACAGCCAACCTCCTTTGCTTATCAGTAGAATCATATATTTCTCGTGCTTGTCTTTGGACAGCCAGTAGGACGGCTTAGCCCATTAGCATCACGTCGAGTTGGTAGAAGCCTCCACCTGCTTGTTTCCTCGTCTGTATTCAGCAAACGAGCTTCTTTCTTCAGCTGTAGCCGTTTCTCCCATCCCTTGTACTATTGTGTTGCCTTGTGCTGTGTATTTCTTTAGCTCACCACCACAAACTCGAGCAGCTCAGTCTAAGGCTCATACAACCAGGTGGTGCTGTATAACCACCTGTCACCCCACTGGGTTTTGTTCAAGCATCCTCACCTGTGCCAGCCTATTCTCCACAACTTCACCATTTTGTGGTTGTATCATCACTGAGCCACCCCCTTCTCTTGTGGTGGGTGCAAAGTTACACCGACAAAGGATGGAGGCAAGCCTCACGTGTGCTGTGTGCCTTGGTCTTTTTGAGGAGCCAGTGACGTTGCCGCTCTGTTCACACAACTTCTGCCGATGTTGTGTGCAGGGTTGCACCTCCTCTCCCCCGGGCCTGTCACAGCAACTTTGCTGTCCGCTCTGCCGCAAGGTGAGCTCGGTACCTGGCGGTGCCACTGGCCTGCCTGTTAACACCACTCTTGCCGAGGTGGTGAAGCTTCTGCGGACCGTGCCATGCAAGGACGGAGATGAAATTGCAAGGGGTGCCGGGCCCTGTGAAAAACATTCGGGACGGAAGTTACTGTTGTATTGCCGTATGTGCCATGAGGGGGCTTGCGGCCAATGTGTGTCCGAAGAGCACCAGGGCCCCTTTCACAGCATCAATCTCATGGACATCACCTATCAGGAGGAAAAGGTAAAGGAATTGGTGGTTTCTTGTAAAACAAAAAAAAAATCTCCACGTTACTGGATTTTTATTAGTTACAAGTTTCTAGTTAACACTAGATTCGTGTCAATAGTGGTTAAACTCAGTATCATTTCTCTGTCCAGAGTATATAAAAAAACATAGTTTGTGTGTGTGCTTTGGGTAGACTAGGTGAGAGTCCTGTTCAGTGCTGGGGACAGTATGAGTTGTTTTTAGTTGTTGGGTGGTGCTCAAGCCACATGTGTTATTTTATGATTTTTGTAAGCACCTCCTGCCATTCTTATTGCCTCGAAACACTGAGGTGGAATGCCCTTCGGAAGACTGTGGTCTGTGAAAACCTGAAAATACAAGAGCTTTACATTGTATGCGAATAGTAATGAAAAGTTAGGTGATTATTTAATTACTAGCAGCGATGACTAGTTTATAACATCTTAAAAACCTCCAATAACACCTCCCATATAGACAGTTCTGCAGGGCCAGAAGAAACCAGTAGTCTGCAAAAGTATAAATAGGCAACTGTCTTAGATAACTACTTCTAGCTCACGGTACCCAACACATTTAGTTAGATATTCAAAATGACCGGCACAAAATACATTGAAGGAGGTTACCTTAACATCCATAAGTAAAAAATATCAGGTGGACCGTCATAGTATGTTTCTCTCTCTCTCTCTCTCTCTCTCTCTCTCTCTCTCTCTACCTTAACACTCAAAGGATTAAACACATCATCAAAATATATATGGGCCATTGGTACAACAGACCCTAAAAGGAGAAAATATACCCCTATTTTGAATAAACAGAAATACAAAATCTTAAGGAAAACGATTAATGTAGGGATACCGGCCATGTGGGGGGAATACTGTCTACAAAACGAATTAACTAGTTTAAAATTGAGGAACGTGATTGAATTGTGTTGTGAGCATGACAACTGTTGCAGCACAGATGTCATCTATTGCATATTCAGTTCAAGAATATGAATGCACCATTCGTAAAACATTTTCTACAAAAAAATGACTTATTCTGGTGGTTATTAGACAACGTTCAAAGTTTGGCTAACCTGGGTAACCTTGTGATGGGACAGTCTTTCTAAAGTCCAACTAAGGGCGTCATTAAACGACATCTGAGGCAGTACAAAACTCCACTCTTGGCATAAGGCTGTACCACCTGAGAACATTCGGTAGCATAGACAGAGCAGCCAGGCTTATCTTAGCAGGGTGAGAGGACTGTACCTTCATACATAGAAATTGTAGCATACATATGGTCCAAAGAAACACTGAAAAACTATGGTTTATTTAAATGCAAGTCGGCCAAGATACATCTTGGGGAAGTAAGTACTATAACATATTTTATAAACATAATTCTAAAAAAAATTCAATACCTATAGTTTCCAAACAAAAGTATAACCTTATTTGGATTACAATCGGCAGTCAAGGTGAGTGAAACCTATAACACATTTACAATGACATTCAGCTCTTCTTGGGGAGTAAAACCACAGTTACTTTCAGATTACAATCAGTAAATCGAGGTAGTAGACCCTATTGGTTATAACATGCAGTGTTATGCCGTTTCAGATTAATTTAGTTATACCAACAATGGTTACAAGTATCTTTTTGTAACCCATGTAACTTCTACCAAGCATGAATAGTTACCAGACCAATATCACTTTTAAGAAAACAGTTCACAGGGAGTAACTTAACCTGTATACTAACTAGAGGCCTAAAGCTGCTCAAGGATAGATAGGAATATAGTAAACTATTTTAGAAGTGCCATAGGGCAGTTCAGGGAAAGCACAACCTAGGATTACCGTTTTAGAAGAGCAGCATCTATTCAAGGCCAGAACAAACTATTGGTATTTAAACTATGACACTATATTTCTAAGCATAAGAAGCAGGATGCAGCAGCACAGGACTTGGTCCTTGGATTCTTGGTCTGGAGACTGAAGAAATGAGCACTGGATGGGCACTTGTAGCAGCAGTCACCAAAGGTGGTGTCCAGCAAAGGATCCTTCAGTTTCGCACGGCTCTGTGGATTTGGGCCCTTTTTACAGGAGCCAGATGAAGAATGAATATCGCTGGTTGGATTCTCTTGACTCTTTTGGTTCTGCACTGTGGTGAGGGGTCTTCAGGGATTCGAATTGTCTCTCTGGAGGTCCATCAGGAGTCCACAAAGTTTCAGTGGGATTCGGACTTCGGGAGACCACGCACAGCACTCAGGCACGAGGTCCCCTCGTATTGGCGGTTTGCAACACAGGAAAGGTCACTGTACGTCAAGGGATCGCTCGTTTGGCAGGTCTCTCTGCGACTAGTCGGTCTCAGCAGCCTCTAGGTATCAGTTGTTTTTCAGGACACCCAGGTCAGATGGAAGGAAGGGTTACATCGGGCTTCGGATACACAGCAGGCTCTCTGGTCTCTGGAAATCATTATGTTGGCTTAGGTATGCCAGAGGGACTGGTGCTCATCATATGAGCACACCGTTCCAAGGGCAACAAACCCTCAACCAGTGTATAGACTGAGGACTCAGCCAAGGGCAAGTTAGAACTGTTGTTTATTACACAAGCAGACCGGGATCATACAGGACATTGGAAATCTCCCAGACTCACAACTTTTAAGCCTGCGCGGGGCCATTTTGTTTGATTTCTATGCCACAAAATGGGGCTGTTTTCCAAAAACCGACGAGAAGACAGGAATGGGTAGTTGGGGTGGGTAGTGCCAATGAATGGCACCTATGTATGTATATGTATGTGTGTGTATATATATATATATATATATATATATATATATATATATATATATATGCATATGCTTCAAGGCAGGGGAGGGAGGAAAGGAAAATACAATAACATTCTTACAAGGCCTTGTGACATTAAGAATCGAACTAGGCCTGATGACATTTCAGATAGTGCAAGAGCATTGACAATAAGTGAGGGAAAGGATAGAGGAGGGGGAAGCAGGAGAGGAACAGGAGGGAGAGGAGCAGACAAGCGACTATCGTACTAGGTATGACGACATTTCTGATGGTGCAAGGGAACTAACAAAAAGGTGAGGGAGGGAGGAGTAGGGAGAGGACCAGACGGGCGACTATGGTACTCTGCCTGAAGACGTTTCTGATAGTGCAAGGTAGGGGTATTGACAGTCAGTAAGGGTCAATGGGGAGGGAGAAGGGGGGGGAAGGAAAGTAACAGTCAGCGACTATCATACTAGGCCTAACAACATTTCTGCAAGTGCATCGAATATGGTGAGGGGAGGAGGGAGAGGGGAGAAGGTACAGGTAAGGGAGTGGAAGAGAAGGCTGAGAAACGGTGAGTGCGGTGAAAAGAGGCAATGCCGGCGACATGTTATGGAGTAAAAAAAAAACGATGTGCACAGCCAAGATGCAGAGGTCAGTACTGAACACCTTTCTGTTTCAAGAGTTCAGCATGTGCATGCCGAGATTCAAAGTCATTGATGTGCACAACATGCTTCATGGCCCCGTGATTACGTGATGCTTGAAGTCCTGCATGAGAACGAACTTCAAGATGGGTGAACCAACATGAGTCAAAGTCAATTCAAAGCATCAGCAACAGGGTGGTGATGATACCACCATAATGTGACAATCAGAGTAACTTTGGGCAGGGTGGGATAGTAGAAGCAGAGGAGGCATTGCTAGTGATGGATGCCATGAGAGGGGCTACAGCTAAATACAAGATTCAGGCATACAGGCACTTGCATACAACGGGGGGCAGCTAAATACAAGATTCAGGCATACAGGCACTTACATACTACAGGGTGCGGGGGCAGCTAAATACAGTGATACGCCCAGGAACATCCAGGGAGCAGACGGGGGGGCCTTGGAGGTGGGTCGGCATTCGCCTGCCGGCTCGCCTGATTGGTTATGATGAACAAGGAAAGGAAGGAAAGGGCCAATGCAAGGTGCAGGAAGCCAGCACACTGCAACAAAGAAGGGATCGGCCATGTTGGAAGGCCTGATCTGGTACACAGAGCATGGTAGCGTGTACAACAGCTGCAAAGAAGACAGTCACTGAGGATCGAGTAATGGCAGCAATGCATCCTCATATAAAATACGTTATTCCATGAAAAATGAGAATTCCTGAGAATGCGCTCGCAGCGCAACAAGCAATGTCCCCACAAAAGCCCAGAGGGCTTACCTTCGAGGATGTGCGGCAAGAGAAAGGACAGCGGCATGTAGAAGAGACTCTCTGTGGTCAGGACGAGATGCCTGCCCCTTCCCCAAACTATGTATTACATTGTTGCTGCGTCGTAGGATTACCATTGGCCCTTGCCCTCCACCCCTGGATTTCTGTTCCCTGATTGGCTGGAGCTGATCGTCCCAAGCCTGGGACCCAGCTCTGTTCTCAGTGCACCTTCTCAAGGTGATGAGAAAGACTGTGTTCCCATTATAACTGTCTGTTCTACCACTTTTGCCTGTGGAGTGCCCTCAGTGTTGCCACGTTGTTAAAGAATCCATGTTTCGCTTCATGTCTGTGTTGCTGAGAACTGTTCATCTTCCCACCGCGGGTGAATGACCATTGTCTGGCTCAGCTGCACCACGTGGTTGAGGACAGGGAAATCAAGCTCTCTGGTCTGCAATTTATGAGGATGTTTTCTGCTTTTCTGCTGACGGCTCCTCGTCTCTTAGCTTCGTAATGTGCTGGTTGTCTCTAACCTTGCCTGCGAGCCCTGGCCTGCTGTTGTGCAGCCTAGTTCTGCCTTTCCTCGCCTCTCGCCCCGAGGCCTGTTGCCTCATGTAATCTCATTATAGTTATTCTATGCTTTTTATATGTCTATATCGTGCTATGTTATGGTTTAGTAGTATCTGGCTCTTCCAGGCTCCTTATACGACCCTGTAGTTCCATATGGTTAGTTGCAATAAGCGTCTGCAAGCCTGCTCTGCATCTCTTCTTTGTGTGCTGGCTTTCTGTATAAAACTTAAAGGGGATGGAAATGTACCCTTTTAAAGCCACCGCATTTAAAATGCTGTATGGTGCCATAGTACTCCAGTCAGTCCAAAGTTATAGAAACTGAATTCCAATCTCCATCCATGGAGGGACATAAAAAGATCACCCATAAAAAGAGTAAAAGACTAGGTGAGAGGGAAAAAGATTCCCACTCGCATAGGAATAAGGGAAAAATAATCACAGTCCAGTAAAAGTCCTGGGATTGACCCGGGTCAGGAAGATTTATCACTGAAATTAAACTCTTACCCAACACCTTTAATAAAAGCTTAATATACAAGGAACAAAAATGGATTTTACGTTGGTCACATTTGTTTGCCCTGAATGAGCAATCCTAATGGATGGTGTTGTTAGCTTGTTAGCAGTCAACAATCAATTCATCAAATTCCTTGCATTTCTTCAGTTAAAATGAGTATACAACAATTAATGACATTGGATAGTAACATAACGATTTATGGCCACTAGACCAACTTATCAGTGAGGTTTGTGTATAAGAGCGCAACGATGTCATAACGACACGTTATAAATATACAAATAATATTTCATTTAACCTCATTAATGACTAAATAAAATTTTAATGAAATATACGGCCTAGAATGGACAATTTCATGGGAAAACCTCGCCCAAAGGGACTGAATATGAATGTTTTCCCCTTTCGCTCCTCTTGAGTGTAAATATGGTATTGGGCAATGTCTGTTATGATGATAGAAGTGGAAATAGTAACTGTATAGAGAAACGTTTGTTTTTAACTATTTAAAACTATTGTTTATATCATTTTATCAGGATTGTTTGTGTAATGTAAAGCTTTGTATCTGTTTGTATGTTTTCTCTCTTTTGTACAAAACCAAAGCAAATAATAAAAGAAATAATAAATATACATATATGGCGGTAATTGTAAGACTGTGTTTGAGCACAGATTCAAGCAAGGACATGCCTGCTCTTTCAGGTAACACAAACTTGGCTTGTTAGACACATGTATTTTGGGTAATAGTTACAATATGCCTCCCCTTAATCCAATTTCTATTGGCGTTTTTCTTGAACCTGATTTGGGAAATATTTCCTGCATTAGGCAGGGCAGATCTTTTGATATATCTAATTTGCTGTCTTAGATAACATTCTGGCCTTCTAATTTATTGTTCATATGGCTTTTTCTTAATATGGTCACCAGCAACAATATATCCTCTACCTACAGGGCTATACTTATTCTAGAGCTCAGATATTAGCTCAAGTCCATCACAACTCGTTGATTCCCCCCAGCCCCTCTCATAGATATAAATCTTAATATGTTGCGCCAGATTTACGGTAAAGGATTCTATGTTCTCATCTGGCCAAGGTACACTTATTTCCCCCAGTGTTTACCTTCAAGTCTCCGATCATTTTTATTAAAATTCTGTTGCCGACTCCTTGAAGCTTAAGAGAGACCATAGCATGATTGCGGTGAGTGTTAAACAATACCCTCATTTCTTATTAGTTATGAAGTAATCAAGTACTGCTTCACTCCCATTTCTGATGAGTTAACAATACTTTGAGATCGCCGAAATGGATCATATCACAGCGGCAAGACACTCTCTTCATTGGCTACCAGTTGAGTCCAGGTTTCTATTTCGAACCCTCACTATTATACAGAAGTGCAGAAAGGGGAAAAATGCCCAGTTATTTACAGCATCTTCTTACTATAAGAACCTGCAGCACTTCACTGAGATCGAACAATCGGCATCTCCTGTTTATCCCCAAATGCAGAACAGTGAAGGTCTCTAACACAGCCTTCTTTGCAATCGCACCTAAGGTTTGGAATTCTCTCCCTCCAGAGCTGAGAGGGATTGAATCTATAGACATTTTAAAAAAGAAATTGAAGACCCATCTGTTTAATTAGGCTATTAAATCTGTTACTTCTAGGATCCTTCAAACTGGATTATGATATTGGCTCATAAATGTTAATTGTTGTATATGTCTTGTTACGTCCTCAAAACTCAGGGTCTATGGCTGTGCATAATAAATATTGTATAGTATAGATGGGGATGCAGAATATACTCCCAACATCAAAAATCAAACTGACTCAGGAAGTTGACAAAATGTGCTTTAATATCAATTATCTAAAACGTGGAGTTAGAACGAACATCAACAAACTCCCTCGATTTTCTCACTCAACGCATTTCATTAAAAAAAGTAGCTTATGTACTAAAAACTTGTCATCATTGATGTCAACCTACCTGGTAAACTACAAAAACCTATACGTTCCATACTTGTCAGGGAAGGTGATTGGGTCTCTAACTTCAGGTGGGGCAACTAAGCCCTCCTGTAGTGCAGGTTTCTACGAACGTCATCAAATACACAACGTCCCATTGGTTATACAAACTATAGGGCTCTTCTACTACATGGCCGTCTATAATTGGTTGGCACCCTTCTACCCCCTGTAATATTCCCCGCACACAGGCTGGCATCCAGGTGCTGGTGGGCTGGTCATGACAATAGCTTCCCACAAATAAGCCTGCCATCTATCATCACTCCTGCCTTCTGCCAGTCAATTAAGGCTTTGAACTCTGCTTTAGAAATGTTCTCTGCGCCTAAGAATAAGAGGGAATATAGGCATACTGTCTCTTGGTTTCGATACAGCTCATCCCATTATCTATTTTCATCCATGTGACTGCAGACCATGTTTTAGAGTCTTTCTGTATTTAAAATACTATTAAATGATGAACCTCTGACGTCTTCAATGTTCTCGCTCTTCACCCAAGACAGGAGTGTTGTTCTTTTGAAACCTTCTGTAACCACTGCACAAACATTCAGGCTCATGGTGGCCATGACTTCCTGGTGCTGGGCCAGCCAAGCCTTTCTTCGATCCACCTTTGTAATTCATTGTAATTCAATTGTTTTCCAACTGTGACATACTAAAAAGCCTTTCTACTCACAGGATCCAGCACTGCTAAAATGCGTTGTGGAATCATCCATAGTCCATACATTCATATCCATATATGTTGATGCATTGCCGCAATCTATTCACTACATAGCCAGCCTTTAAGAATACCTTGTCTTCTTGCGTTATGGCATCCGCACAATTGTAAAATGACTTGATATCATCTTCATTATGTCTGTAGCATGAGCATCTCCATTTCGACTCCGAAATGTTGCTCATCTTTGACACCACCTCTTAAGAACCTATAGAATGTCTATGGTCTTCAGCTTCTTGTCTCTTTTCTAGGTGCGTCAGCTCACCAATCTTCTCTTTTTTGCTCAGTTTTTCACAATTCTTCCGGGATTTCATTCAAATGGCCATCATATTGTCGTGAATGCATGTATGGCTTCCTCAATGGGAATCTTACTTCCAAGATTCTTTTCGGTGTAGGTATTTTCACTGGTACTGCACGTGTCTCATACTCTGGCTCCCAATATATAGGCAGCATGGGGAGGAGCTTTGGGTGGGGGCACTTGGCTCCACCTCTACACTCGCCCCTCTGGGCGATTCATCAACCACTCTCTCATCAACCTTCACATCTAGACATCCTTGTCTGAAGAAATGCTTCTTTGGGACCCATATGTTTGACTCCTTTCAGGCATCCTGCTGACTTCACATGCTCATCCTTATTCCAGGACATAAGCCTGCATTGTCCACTTGGACTGCAGTAGATCAATTTCCCCACATTCTTCTTGTGGTTCTTTGGGTACAGGAACTTCGTTCCCTCAGATGCATGAATGCTGGCCTTCACATTGTCTCTGATTTATTCATCTGTCAGTTCTTTAGTTTTCCATCCTGATTAGACCTCAATCATGATCTTAATTTCTACAGCTTTCTTTGCAGTCTTCTTCTTGCGTTGTGAGATTATTATCCTGATCACACAAAATCCAAGCAATACCATTGCTATCAGGGCTCCAAGGAACTTGAACATATCTTCCATCCATTGTGGAACCTATGAGAATATTAATCCAAACCAACTATCAGCAATGTCTTCCACTTCGTCTATCATCTGGACGTGTAACTTCATCAGCATCGTTATGGCCTCTGTCAAGGTGCCATTTTCATCATCATGAGAAGGTATGACTGTGCAACATAATTCTCCAATTTTGGCACAACTCCTCCATCCATAGCTGTAATCATCGTATCTGTTCTGAAGAGTCATCAGTCGTATGGCTCTCAGCTCTTCCTTTATAGTAGTGTTGATTGTCTGCAACAATTCCTATCTGGTTATCTGTAACCACCTGGTGTTTGCATCCGTCTGGATCCTGGCCGTGAAGATTATCTACTAAACAATCTGTGTTCATATGCGATGGAAACAAAAGCTTCTATTGACTTGGCTGAGAAATAATTCTCTCTCTTCATTCGATTATCAGCTCAGCAGATCCATTCTTCCTCAGGTGAGCATCCGCTTTGGGAAATTTGCCAATGTTCAAGTCACTTTTAGGAATCACCAATGCTGGAACATGGACATTCACTATAGGACATAGTCCTCCCAATCACTGGGCAGCTTCATATAAGCTCTGGATCCACAAGCGCAGTAGTGAAACATTATCACTGCTGTCCCGTCGTTCATTCCTAGCACGTCAAAGATTCAACCACAATTCTGATTCTCTCCAACATTTCTTATGCCATTATTTCAGAAATTTAGTTTTGCACTATCTGTAGGGGCCCTCCTTTATCTTCGACCCATGTCAGCAGTTTAGCATGTCTTGGCCATAAAGATTTGCATCCACTCTCCACAATGTCAATGGTTGGTTTGTAGCATCCAATCACTGCCTACGCTCTGCAGATAACCACTCCTTCCTCCCATCCGTCTGGAGGAAGTACTGATCCCGAAATGCATTTGGTCTCTTTTCTTCCATCTTCAAATTTCTTCTGCAGATTTTCCTGGGCTTTCAAGCCTTCTGTTCACCTCCCATCTCATTCCAGCCCCTTTTACTCCAGGATGTTTGTATCTTATCACATGGTTTCTGGTGTGGGCTCTTGCTCTTTTCTTTGTGTCTTCAACATAATCATCTTCATCTGGAGCTGTGTTTCTGTTGCCCATACCAAAGAGGCTGTTCTGCCCATGAACTGACCTCTTTCTCGGCAGAGTGCAATGTGAGATAGACAGTGTGCTGTCTGAACATCTATTTCAATGGCTATGAATATCTTCGATTTCCCCCATACTATAAGGCAGGAGTGCACATACATAGCATTCCTCTTCTGAGGTTCTCCTTCCTACCTCTTTCATGTGCTGATACCACATGTTGTTCCCCAAATGTGCTGTGCTGTCTAGATAATCCTTCAAGTCATGATCATCCTCCGTTGTACTTCTCTTGCATCTCTTTCTTGTCTTATGAGCTTTTATAATCATCTCATGAAGTATATCAGCATAATTCCTTCTCACTGGGGGAATCATAGGGATATTTGTCAGTGAAATCAGTGTATTTACATGTACTACTGGTGTAGGAACAATCACATAAGTCCTTGGCTGCCTTATAATTGCCACATCTGTACCTTCCTGCTGTATAGGAAGGTATACAGGACTACTGCCCTCTTTGGATCTACATAATAGACGGTGCGTATCGTGAGAGAGAGAAGAATGACTATGAACATGATATATATACCAGTATGTCCATTTTATACAGCAATAGCTTTTTGCTCTCTCGTTATTTGCTACATTATTGTTACTATCAATGTTGCCCATATTGCCTGGGATTACTTTTAAGGAAGGAAAAAACTATTTTAATCGGGCAATCTCATGAAATATTCTGGCAACTGTTGGATCTGCTCCACAAGCTGGCTGACTGCAGGACGATAGGATTCTGAATGAATACAAAAGAGTCGTCTTTTAGCCAAACCAAATGAGAATGAGCTTCCAGTAAAAGACCAAGGCCAGTAAATTGTGAATATCATCACTCGATAGACCCCTCCATACGTTTAGAGATGTGGGGCAATGAACAAATTTGCTTACAAATTTCATGTATTGGCCAATTTATTGCAGGTAGATTACTGGGATCTCTCAGAAATACACGAGTATTGGTTTGTCATCCAACAAGATAAGGATGCTCTTCATTCAAGAAATAAAAGACCATTCCGAGCAGTTTGTGAGCGTCTTCGTCAGACAGGACCATCTGTACTTTCTCTACAGAACTCGGGTAACTGGAGGATTTGCTCAATTATGGCTGCGAGCAGTCGCCTCACGATTGGACCATTTTTAGGATTTTGCAGAAAAAGGTGTATGTCTGTAGTTCTCCCAACCAGTGCAGGATATGCACGAAGAATGAAGAGGAAAACAGCAAAAATGATCAGATGAATGTTGCCATTAGACATCACCATGTGTGCCTCCAAAGAGAAACTCAGTGAGCAAGGAATCGGGGAACTGCTCCCTCTTCCAGTCGTGGAAATGGAATTCAAGATTTGGCCTTTTTTCTTCCTCTGGATCTCAATGCCGCACAGTCCATGTTCAGCAAACTCCTGTGGCTTAAGAATAGCTTTTTCACTTGCTTAACAGCTACAAAGAGTGTCTCGGAAGAACCACAGTCCAATGTACTCTTTCTGTCTACTGGACAGTCTCTGCGTCCTTTTCCTCATCCTGGATCTAGTCTGCATATGCAGAACTTCTCCGTGGCTTGCTTCCGAATGGGGTGAGGGTGCTCCAGCGTAGATTTTCACGTCTCCGAGGTGCAACCAAGCGCGTCTCCCTAGGACCTCAACTGCCGATGGAGTTACATCCTCTATTATGAAAGGACTGTTAAATCGTGGTTCATGCCACTTACTCGTAATTTCCTGATCTCCGGGAAATAGTTTTGCCAATAATAGTTCCTTTGGTCCGGTTGCTGTATGGTCTTCATCTGTGTTCTGAGACCGGCACCCCGTCCGCTTCACTTGGTCTGAAATGACAGAAATACTTGTAGTCATACATGTTAAGTAGGCACGTAGCTCATCTCCTAAAAATTCTGCGGTTGTCTGGGCATCACTTCTAATCCTCGATGGAGGAGTATGAGGCGTTCTCATTCGCCTCTCCAATACTGCCTCATGGAGCGTGAGGTGATGGTCAGAGCCTGGTTGATTCCTCAGTGCATATAATGCAAGAGGCAGAAAATGCAGCCATCCTTTTTTCAACGTTGGCTTTAGCTTGGCTATCCTTTCCTTGAGCCGACCATTGAGTCTCTCGCAAAATTCTGTTTGCTTGCGGTTGATGAGGAAAACCTATGTTTTATACTGAGTAATAAGCTAATTTGCTCAAACACATCATTCAGCATATCAACATAGTCAACATGTAAATGCTGATTAGGACCATTTTGTCGAGGTAGAACTGCTCTGAATGTTCGCAGCTTGTGCCCAGCAGTAAACTTGACATATGATGCAATTTACTACATAAAAAGCAAAATGTTCTAACAAATTCGGTAAAAACCAGTCCTCTGCAATATTTTTCCAAAAAGGTAGCAGGCGCCCCTCTTCAGAAAGAACAGTCCTCAGCAATAGTTGCTGCAAGGCTTTCCCTAGTGACATGGGCAGGGTAGTGTAGCAGTTCAAATGCCACCTTTAATAAGGCTACAGGCATTACTGGTTTACCAGTGCTTTCTTGTCGCCGCAATGCCTCGGAAGGGGATAAAGAACACCCCCTCTGTGTCCACAGATCTCTCATTCGGTGGTGCTCCACCTTGAACTTCTATCAATTGTGTCTTCGATAAATTATTAAAGCTTTCATTTACCATCATCTTCGACACCATTTTTTCATTCACATCAGGCGTATTAAAGCTCATAATATCAGGTGAATATGCAACTCTTTTTGCTTCTTCGTCTGTGGCTTGGTTTCCGCGTGAAATAGTGTGTGCAGCGCAGAGAGGAGACTATCGTGATGGCTACTGGGAGTTGTAGTGCTTTAATAAGTCTGTCCAATAAAGCAGTGTGTTGCACTGGAGTGCCGTCCGCTCAGAGGTAGCCCCTCCTTTTCCAACGTGCTAGCCCTGTAAAATACGTTACATAGCCGAAGTAGTGTACACGGTTACTTCCTGGTCTGCGTAATTCTGCAGCTTGTGCTGAAAAGTGAGACGGTAGTCTTGAACTTACCATTACTTTAAATTCCCAATCTGCTCTGTGCCTAATTACAGCGGCACCTGAATGTCTTTGCCCATCAGTTTGACCAATCCTTGAAGAACTATCAATAAAAAGAATCTTCCCAGCTGCCGGAGCATTTTTTTTTCCACCCTTGGATCTCAATTCCTCATAGTTCAAGCAATCATGTGCTTGCTCGTCCTCTGTGATAGTCCTTTAATTCTGGGTGTCGTCTTGTCCAATTGCTCAACCGTCTCGCTTCTCGTCTGCTTGCACCCTGCCCTGTGTCCTTTCCTAGTGGTCTCTCCTTCCCCTCTCCCTCCCCCCCTCTCCTCTCCCCTTCTACTCTATGGTGCTCTGTCTCCTATCTTTTCTAATGGCTTCTCTATCGACTATCCTGCCCTCCTCACTAAATCCGGTAGGAAGAAGTTTAAAAAGGACATCCTGGTCTCCAACCCAGGCCTCCCCATCGCTGACACCTATACCAGTGCTGCCTCCAGGCAAACTTTGACTAACATCCTCTTTGTCGTTCTCTCGCCAGACCTATGGACCCTACATATGGTCTCTGTGCGCTCTCCTTTCTCTTCTTCTCCCATTAATGGTGGAACCAGGTGGGATGCCCTCCTGTCCTGGTCCAAGGCCCTCAGGCCAACCTTCTCCTCTTCGATAGACGCCTCCTGCGCCTCATCAATTTCCTTTCTTCTCCTGCTGTCCCTTCACCCCCCCCTCCACAGCTTCCACGCCTCCACCTGCAGCCTCCCCCTTGGCTACCTTGCCCTCTCCTTCCCTTTCTGCCCCCCTTGGGCTCCTTCTACACCTCCACAGGGCATACCTCTGATTTGTACACCTCCCCGGAAGTCCTTCAAGGACGGCAACCTTCTCCATATTGCCCTTCTTAACTCTCGCTCAGCTGTCAAACTCTCCTCCGACAACTGCCGCCTTCTGTATGAATTTGACCTTGATGTCCTCGGTCTCACAGAAACATGGTTCACGGCCAGCTCTGTCACAAGCTTTGACACACTCATCCCTGATGGCTACAAGATCCTCTCCGTGCCCAAGTCCAACCGGTCCGAGGGGGTGTAGCCCTGATCTTCCCTGAGTGGATACCTGCCTCTGTCATTCGTACATAGGCCTACTCCTGTTTTGAATGCCTCGCCTGAAGTCTCTCCCTCTCCCCTAACCACTCCCTTAATGTGGTTACTATCTATCTGCCACCTGGTCAGATCTCCCTTTCTGAGTGGGCGTACCTCCCCTCTTCCCTCCTAGTCTCGACCATTCAACTCCTCTACCTTGGAGACTTCAACATCCACCTGGATGCTTCCTGTCCTTCCTCTGGACTCTTTTGTGACCTTTGCGACTCTTTCCCACTCTCTATTCTCCCCTCGGGCCCAACTCACTCTGCAGGACACACTCTGGATGTTTGATCTCCTCAGACCTTCCCCTCTCTATCCCGTTCACCACTCCTCTCTCCTGGAGTGTTCACTTTCTCCATTCCTCCCAGCTCACCTTCTCTACCCCTCAGGCCAAGCCAACTCCAGCACTGCCACCCACCTTCTCGGTCATCCGACCCATGAAGCGCGTGTCAGTTGAGGCTTCACTGCTGCTTTTTCCACCCTCCCATCCCCCTTCGGCTGACTCACACCCTGACACAGCCCTTTCCGTGCTCCACTCTGCTATATCTAATACTCTCAATGTTCTTGCCCCTGTCATCAGGATTCGTCTGAAGCCCAAAGCCAAATGCAACTCCTGGTACGACTCTGACCTCGTCACCTTCAAAAGTAGGTGCAGAGTGGCTGAGAGGAAATGGCACGCTTCATGCACATCCTCTGACAAACTGGCCTGCCGCCTGCTCCAAAGGCAATACCGTCTCTCTGTCCTCACCAAGAAGAGAGCTCACATCCAAGCCCGCGTCTCTGCGGCATCTAACAACTCGGCTGAACTCTTTAAAATCTGCAAGGAACTGGCCAATCCTTCCACAGTCTCTACCTCTCCTGTGCCTTCCCAGGCCCTCTGCATGGCACTGGCTTCTCATTTCATCTCTAAAACTCAGGACATCTTGTCCTCTCTATCCCCCTCTCCCCTTCCTCCCTCTACTCCCTGCTCTTCCTCTGACCCCTCTTCGGCGGCCTCCTCCTCCTTCCTTCTCTGCCTTTCCCCTTTTCTCCCCAGACGAGGTTTCTAGACAAGTCAGATCTATGAAAGTCTCGTCCAAACAGGTTCATCCCTGTTCCTCTAAAACCATCAAGGACCACATTGACTCCCTGGCTCCTGCCCTGGCTGACTTCTGCAAACACTCCTTCGCCACCAGAGTCTTTCCTTCTCCCCTGAAGCACTCTTGTGCACCCTCTTCTTAAGAAACCATCTGCCGACCCGTCCTGCCCGGCTAACAATTGCCCAATCTCCATCACCCCTTTTCTGGGCAAACGCTTGGAAAAGTTGGCCATCTCCCAGCTCAATCTCCACACTGAATCTGTTGGTTGTCTCCATGATCACCAGTCTGGCTTCAGAGCTGCCAGAAGCACGAAAACTGCTCTCCTGAGCATCCGTGAAGACCTGCTCTCCAACCTTGATTCCAACACCCCCTGTGTCCTCATCTTGTTCTCTCTTCTGACTTTGACACGGTTACCATGCCATCCTGCTCAACCATCTCTGTGATAACCTGGAGATCACCGGTCAGGCCCTGGCTTGCCTGACTTTTCCTCTCTGATCGACCCTGCCAGGTTCAACTTGGGTCCTTCCTCTCCTCTTTCTCTACCTGTGGTGTTCCCCAGGGGTCTAACCTCTCTCCCTGGTTTTTCAACCTATACCAGGCATTTCTTGTCCACTGCATTGTAGCGCTCTGCCCCAATTTCCAGTGCTATGCCGATGACACTCGGCTCATTTTCAGGCTGCCCTCAACCACCTCTTCTCCCTCTCTCATCTGACTGTCGCCATCCAAGAGTGGTGTGCTGTCAATGATCTCTGCCTTAATTCCAGTAAGACCGAGATTCTCCTCATCGGCTCACCCGCTCCCTCCTTTCCTGTCACTCTTTGGCCGGCCTCTCTTGGCCCTCCTCCTGCTTCCACCAGTGAGGCAAAAAACCTCAGGCTCATCTTCGATTCCACACTCTCCTTCTCTCCCCACATCTCTGACGTCTCTAAGAAGTCACACTACCAGCTACACCTTCTCAGAGGTATTCCTCCTTCCCTCTCCTTCCCCCAGAAGCTCCCTGGCGCCAGAGCTCTGGTTCTCTCTAGGCTTGACTATTGAAACAGCCTCTTTCTAAATCTGCCTGTTTCTACCCTCTGCCCTCAGCAACTCATCCAGAACAGGACTGCAAGACTTGTCCTTGGCCTCAAACCCAGGGATCGTATCTCTCCAGGACTGAAATCTCTGCACTAGCTCCCAGTGGCTGCGAGGATTAAGTTCAAAACCCTCTGCATTGTCCACAAGGCCTTCTGGGGCCCTCTATACCTTCAACTCTCTCTTCCTAAATATCCTCTTTCTCAAGCTCTTTGCTCAACCGCCTCCAAATCCCCCAGGGGCAGTCATTTCTCCAATCAATGAGTTGATGGTAGATCTTTCTTCGGCTGGGGCCTCCCTGCCTCCCTGAAATTTGAGGAGAATCATCTCCGGTTCTGGTAGCACCTCCAAAACCTTTCACTTCTGCTTTCTCTCCTCCTTTCCCCTGCCGACTTCTTGGCTGATGCTAAAACTACACTGGTTACCTGGTCACCCTCTGATCTCTGGCCCAGGTCCCCTCTCCCGCCAGTCGCTTACCTGCACTGCCTTCCTGGCAACCCTCGAACTTGGGGACTGTTTATGTACCCCTACAGTCCGACTACCAGCACTTGACACCTGATATCTGCTCTTGCACTTGCCACCGGCTGGCCGTATTTTACCTACTGTTATTTATTCTATTATCCCATGTACCGCACTGTACCCCCTGCTGCACTTTCTCCCTTCCCATGCACTTGCGCGATCTGAATGACACCTGGCTAGTATGATCATTGTCTGTCTTCCCTCTGTTCCCCCTCCCTTGCCTCGTCGTGTCTTGAAACACTTGTGTATAGGCGCGTTATAAATGCCATATCATATACTAGCAGACTTTTCAATAGCGAACACAGCGGCTGCCAAAGATTGTTCGCAAGGGAAGTCACCCCATTGTAATATGCTAAAGGCTTGTACACCAACGTAGTCCTCTGTGTGAGTACCGCTGTCATGACAGTTCTATTTGTGTGCGAAAATAAAAAGAATTCTTCAGAATAATTGGGAATCCCTAAAACTGGAGCTGTATAAATTGCCTTCTTTAACTCATCAAACCCTTCCTCTATTTCCTCAGTCCATACAATCATTTCCTGATTTGCTAGAGCCTTTTTCAGGGCCTGCAACAATGGCATTGTGTATAAACTATAATCAAATGCCCATGCACTTACATAATTACATAGTCCTAAAAACTGTTGCATGTGCTTTTTCATGTGCGGTTTCACCGTTTTCAAAATTGCCTCAGCCCTTTTAGGTGCGACTTTCTTTACTTGGCAAGACTGCAATTTTTCTTTGTCCACTTTGTATCCTTTCTCGGCTAAAATATTCATTAGCTGAGCTGAGTCACGTCTGCACTCTTCCTCTGACATTCTGCAGACCACAATATCATCTACGTATTGCAGCACAACACTTAAATCAATATGGCTTAAGTCCATATGCAG
The DNA here is from genome assembly GCF_040938575.1 of Ambystoma mexicanum. Lineage (NCBI taxonomy): Eukaryota > Metazoa > Chordata > Amphibia > Caudata > Ambystomatidae > Ambystoma > Ambystoma mexicanum. Next base: position 870,105,234 of record NC_090937.1, read on the forward strand.
GACTCTATTGAAAATCGATGGAGACTCACTATACCCTTGAGGTAATCTTGTGCTTTTTAACTTAGTCTGACGAAATGTAAATGACGTCAGATCCTGAGAATCTTTGTGCAACGGGATTGAGAAAAACACATTTTTCAAATCAATCACAGTGAAATATCACGCCTCAACAGGGATACTACATAATATTGTCGCTGGATTAGGAACTAGAGAAACTCGGCCTCTACAATCTGATTAATTGGGCACATGTCTTTCAGTAAATGCCACGACTTCCCCGACTGCAACCCCCCCCTTTATTTATTTGTTTTTATTTTTATTTTTTTTAAAATTATTTTCTTTTTGGACCGGATACACTGCAGTATTGCATGGTGACTCTGACGTCACTAAAATGCCTTGATCCATCATGGCGGATATCATTTTAAAAAAAAAACCTTGCCTGCCTCTCGAGAGATGGAGATATTGTCGTGCCAGAGGTAAAATTGCTCCTGGTTTCAGTTTAATCTTAACTTCTCCAACCCCCTTTTAATTGGCCTATGTCATAGGAGCACGTAGTCCCTAATGAAACTGGCACTCTTGCCATCATCTTTTTCTGTGGAACCTTGCTTCTTTCTGCCCTAACGCAATATGTAATGCTCATTTCAAACACTACTTTGTCATCAGACGGATCATCCTTAAATATGTCCTCATCGGTAGCGTCAGTTAATCTGTAACCCTCTCCAATATCAATTACTGTGCTCCATGATCTGCTGTTACCATCAAATCCTATGATCATGGCCAAGACCCCTCGTACTACAGCTGCTTGTAACCCTTAAGGGAAGAATCTGTCCCTCCTCTTCGTCCATGGGAATCTCAGGCCTGAAGAGAAATTCATCAGGTATTCTCCCAGGCAGCCATGTTAACAAAATGCACACCCCATAATGAAATATTTCTGGTTCTAACGGTACCCCTCGTATGGCTATTTGTCCTATAAATGCAATGATGAATTAACTTAAATTTAAATCCTGTATTCTTGGTGTTGAACACACTATGCCTACATCAGTAAACTCACAATCCTCTCTCGTGTTCTCATTCCCTAGTGGGATGTGGCATTGATTCTGAATTTCATTGGTATTGTGCTGAGTGAATACTTTCACTTGGTGACACCTGGAACGTGATCGAGGGTGCACCGAGCAAAACCCCAGTGCCATGCGGCGATATTCAGGACGCCCCTAGCATAACCATTGCCTCCTGCGGCTGACCAGTGTGCGCACCAAAGAAGAGGTTCCAAGGGTCCCCGCATTGCGAATACCCGCCTACTCGCCAAGGCGGGTCACGACATGGTTGGGGTGCGGCCCCGATTGTGGATAGACTGTGAACGGAGGCTCTCGGATCACCCTGGACATGTGAGTACTGGTTGCGAGAATCTCAAAGAAGGGGAATATAATTGATGTAAGGATAGCAATGGAAAATGGTGGGGAGTCAGATTTTGGGTCTAGGGACTGTGTGAGTGTAACTGATAGACTCTTTCTTCTCTTTTCTTTATATGGCCATTAGGTTGTGAATACAGAGGTAACGGAATAAGGGAAGAGTACGGGAACCTAGTTCCGAAGGGGGGTAGAAGGCGGCGCCGCATAGCATTGTCTCTACCAGTGCAGGAAATAAGTGGAGATAAAAAAAAAACGTAGGCGTCTCATAAATTGAGTAGACTCGGGAGATATTAGTAACAGTCAATTATTTTTCTTGTAAGCATAACTTTTTAGAAGCAAGCCCGAAAGGGGCCCAGGGAAGGGGGGAGGGGGGGCAAGAAGAGTGAATAGGAGAACAGAGTATGGATAAGTGTGACTAGGGTAGGGTGGGAGTATAACGAACACCAAAGCAAATAATGTTATGTTAATTGTCGTTAAGTCCAATTTGTCGCTATGTCTAAAGTATATGTAAAGTGTCATTTATGTAAGGAGTATTGAAAGTGTTTCCTTTGTTGTTCACACAGAAGCAAGAAGGTGTAAGAAACAAGGTATTTTTTTGTGATATTACAAAGTGAGTGTTGAAGTATTGCCAGGGTAAACAGACATAGTTTTTCAGTTGTATTTGTGACACACTGCACACACACGAGCAAACGCAAAGGTAAATGTGGGAGCCATGTGGTGAGAGACATCATTGGCTCATATCTGCCAGCACCTCCCCCTTTATAGTGAAAAAATACAAAAATACCATGAGCAGTGGATCACGGAAATAAAGGGAGAGGGATTGTCCCAAGTATGGCCAGAAGGAGGGAGGGGGGTTATTTGATACGTTTTAGACCTTGTGACAGGCCACCTGCTAGCAAAGTATCAAGGTAAGCGGCTTCAAAATAGATGTGAAATATTGGATCTCTGGAGGATGTTTGAAGATGCATCCCCTGGTGATGATGTAATAAAAGAGGTAACGCCAGAAGCAGCACCAGCCCCAACAGGGGAGGGGGGAGTAACAGAAGAAAAAGTGGTCACAACAGGGGACAACGACCTCATTAGATTATACCCACTACTAACCAGGCCCGCTGCGGGGTACAGTGACCCATCATATTTGCCCGAACTGAGTGCCCCTTAAGCCTCCGCAGCCACATCCCAGCCTCCTTATGATCCCAGAAGGTTGCACAGACCTACGAGCACCCCTCCGGTAAATTTAGCACGTCTCACTGGGGATTTGCAAAGACAACTTGCCTCCATACAGATGGAATTAACACGATTACGAGCATTATGTGATAGAGGAGGAATGTTGCTTGGAGGAGGGGACGCACCATCAAGCGTAGCGGGTGGGCCAACACCTTCGCCGCTACCACAGGGAATTTACACACAGGGCCCGAGTGGAAGTCAGGGGAGTTTTTCTTCCACCTTTAATAATACCCCCATAAAAATTGTGAGGGCAGAACCAGGAGGCAGTCAAGCAGGGGAGGAACAAGGAATTGGAGACTAACACTGAGAAATAGAGGTGGTTTGGAGTGATTTAGACGAATATGAAGAGGGGGCAGCAGCAGCAGGATTATCCCTACCGTTACAAGTGGACCCAGAGGATGGGGCAGTAAGGGAAAGATGGCAGGGGAGGCTGAGGAGCAGGTTGGGAAACATGTCATTGGGTAAAGCAAAAGGGTAAAGGTAATTAAAAAGGGAAATGAAGCAAGATTGCAAATGCCTCTCATCCACAAAGGAGCAGGGAGACCCCATTACATACCATGGGCACAGATGGACAAAAATAACCTGTTGAAGGTCGTCGTTTCCCCCCCCCCCCCCCCCACTTTCGGGAGGGGCAGGAAAGTGGATACGTGCATTCGAAAAAAAACACAGCAGGGAGTGCCTTTGGCGATAGGGGATGTAAAAAGTTTTAGTGTCTGCAGTAGGAGATCAGGCAGACTGGGTGTGGGTGAAGGCAGGTTTCCCAGGAGTAACAATCAATTGAGACCCCCATGATGGGTCCGCCTTTAACAATGTGAGAGTACAAGTGTGGGATGCACTGCGAAGAACTTTCCCTGAGACCCCAGATTTACACTTGGTAATGCAGGAGGAGACTGCTCAATTCATCCTTCGGGTGCAAGACTTGTGGAGATCAGAAACGGGCACAGCTTGGGACTAATCCACCTACCCTTTTTTACTGCTCATTAAGAGGGGCTTCCCAAAGGAGGCACAGAAGGCCTTGGATAAAATAGCTGGGATAGAATCCAAAGGCTGGCCTGAGATTCAGAGCATCATAGTACATCAGCAATTTTTCTTTTTCTTTGATCCTCCTACAGAGGAGGTTGGCTGACGAAGCAAAGCTTGTACAGAATAAATGGGTGAAGGTCGCTGCGACTATTGCAGCCCTACCCACAGGGAGACTGGGAGGAGGGGTCTGGGATTACACTGGCAAGGATGGCCTCTACGTGGTCTACAAACAGACAGGAGCAATGGGCTGGAGACGAGCAGTACAATGGACCCCAATGGCAGGGAAGGCCCACAAGAGGACAAGGTGGGTACAGGGGGCAGAGAGGGGGATTTGGCGGTCAGGGAAATTGAGGTTTTGGATGACGAGGGATACGAGGAGGGGGCCAAGGGTCCTGCTGGAATTGTGGGAGGTGGGGACACTTTTCACAGGAATGTCTAGCACAACCTATGGGATACTATCAAGGACCCCCTCCCATGCGAAACGAACAACAATTTGGCCACCCTCAGCCAGGCAGCCTCTATGGATTACCAATGGGTGGTAATGGACAACAAGAACAGAATTATGACTACCCGCAAGGAACACATGTTCAACATAGACCACAAGCACAGCCACAAAACATGCAGCCCCAAGCAGTACGCCAGAATACGATGGGGAAACGCCCATCCCAACATATTCGCTACGACCGCCAATGGCGCGCCGGCGCCGTTTCGCGGTACAGCAGTAATCGCAGACAGCGTTTTCTCCTTCCCAGGAACGAACACATATCCTGATTAGGACAGCCCACAGAAAGCACTTGCGTGTCCAGTCCAATCGACTACCCTATGTGCAGAAGAGAAACCACTAGTGGGGGCAGAGATAGGAAACGGTTAATCTTTATGGTTGACTCGGGAGCGGAAAAATTGTGCCTCATGGAGGGCCGGTTTCCGCTCTCGGGGAAACATTTGGAAATGCAGGGGTTGTCTGGGGCAATTTTAAAAGTTCCTTACATAAAAGATTTGGACATAACAGTGGGATGGAAAACGGTTTGGGCGCCCCTGCTGTATCACAAAGATTCGCCCATAAAGTTGGTGGGGAGGGACCTCCTTAGTAAGCTTAATATGACCATAGTGTGTTCCGCTCCAGGGGTGTGTCCACTGCAAGCAATGCTAATGATCAGTACCATGACAAACAAGGTTGCAGTAAGGGGGGTGCCCACGGATGTTGACATGTTCATCTATGGGATACAGGTTCTGGGTAGAGTGGTACCAGATATCACCCGGAAAGAATGGAGGGTGCCATCTGATTTTGTTTTCCGCCCTGTGATAAGCCCCAAGATTGTGGCCGGCACCATCCTTTCAATTGACCTACGGGGGGGTGGGTGCAAGTATCAGGCAAACGTATTGTGGCAATAGGACTGGACACGCATGGATGTGAGTGGAGAACAGTATTATGCATAGACCCAATCATAGCGCTGAGAGATTTGACAGATGAATAGCTATTCGCTGACAATGACGGCGAAATAATAATGGAAATATATGCATGCCATGTGACATAATGATCCAACACAGAGAAATACATAACCCCCTCATGGCCAGTCAGTACACCGCCTTCCATATTTGATCAAGATATGAGAGGGGTAACACCAGAGTTATGGCCAACAGGGCCCCATGATGTAGGACTCTTGCAAGGGGGTAACACCTATAAAAATTAAACACAAACCACGCGCGGTACTCCCTAGAGTAAAACAATATCCACTGTCCAGAGAAGCGGAAGAGGGAATAAAAGGGACAATAAGTGCATTACTGCAACAGGGTATGATTGTGCCATCAAATTCACCATGCAATATTGCGATTTATCCAATAAAGAAAGCAAGGGGTGGGCTTGGAGGCTGATCCAGGATCTGCACCCACTTAATGATGTCATACAAAAAGAGTTACCCTTAGTGCCAAACCCTGCATATATTTTATGCGGCTTCCCAACAAATGCAATGTGTTTCACAGTCGTGGATTTGAAGAATGCCTTCTTCTCAGTGCCACTCTACCCCGTTTGCCAGTACTTGACAGCATTCACCTTAGGGGGAAAAGATATGAACATGGTAGGCTACCTCAAGGGTACTGTGAAGTCCCAGCATATTTAACAGAATTTTGCACGAAGACCGCAGAAATATTGATGTAAAAAGCACAATGCAGTACGTAAACTATCTCCTTATCTGCAGTGAAACACTACTGAACCTACTGGCAGCAAAAGGGTACAAGGTGGATAAGGGCAAGCTGCAATACTGCCTAGCAGAAGTATTGTACCTAGGACAGCTAATTTCAAAGGATGTTAAAAGAATTCTACCAGACAGAGCAACAGCAATACGCCACACCATGATGCCTAAGACGGTCAAGGAAATGCAAAAGTTCCTTGGCATATGCATTTATTGCCGTGCATGGATACTAGACTGTGGCGTACACACGCCCCCTTCTAAAAGCACTGAAAGAAGCACAAAAGAACAGTGCACCCATAAAATGGACACAAGAAATGATCACACAATTCTATAAAATGAAAAATCTCATTACACACGCACCCATTTTAGCAACCTCAGATTATGACTGGGAGTTCTACCTGTTCTCACATTGCGATGGAATACTAATGAGAGCAGTACTCGCACAAAAAACATCACTAGGTCACAAGCCATCGGCCTACTACAGCGGCATGTTGGATTTGGTAATGCAGGGGCACTTTGCATGCGAACAGGCCCTCGCCGCCGCCTTCGCAATAGAGAAAAGCGCCACCATGGTGATGGGCTGCTCGGTCACAATGTTTGTTGAACACTCTCTATTTGCTATACAAGAAAGGTCAAAATCCCCACGCAGAGTGCAACAGCATATGAAATAATAATATCCAGCCTAAACGTACACGTTGTACGATGCAAAACTGTGAACCCAGCCACATTCATTACAGAGCCCTGCACGGTGGAGGACATGCAAGCACATGATTGCACTACAAATGAAGGGGAAGAAGACGACATCGCTAACGCAAATGAAAACGCCCTAGAAGGAGGTGAAATATACTTTGTAGATGGGTCAGCGTCTATCGATTGCGAGACAGGAGAAAAACATGTAGGGACAGCTGTGGTAAGAATTGAAGGGGAAGAATACGAAGTGATAGTGCAGGAGCATCTCCCCGCAAATTTTTCAGCACAAGCAGCAGAACTGATTGCATTAATTGAAGCGTTGCGCACAGCCAAAGGGTGTGCAATAACGATATACTCCGACTCAGCATACGTGACGACGGTACACTCGGGCTTGTCACAATGGCGACGAAGGGGATTCAGGAAAGCAGATGGCTACCCTGTACAACATGCAGCACTATTGAATTACCTTATTGATGCTTCAGCAGCACCATCAGTAGTGGCCTTAGTGACATGCCAAGCACATACAAATAACACAGATGCAATCTCACTCGGAAACGCGTCAGCAGACGCGCCTCGAAAGAAGCAGCATACTTTAACATCCCGCCAGCAGCAGAATGTATAGTTAAGACATCCGCACCAGACGACAAAGAAGAGGGGTACAGTTCTACACCCATACTTCAAATAATAGAGTTATAGAGGCGTGCCCCACCTAATGAGCAAGAGTTGTGGGAGAAACGAGTGTACAAACATTCACACACATACCTACTATGGCGCCAGGAAATGACAAGAAAAGGGGTGATGCCAGTAGAATTATTACAGATAGCATTCCAACAGCTTCCTTTTCCAGCTCGTGTAACAAAACAACATAGTGCAGCAGACATCCAAGAAGAATGGTTCATACCCAATATGCAGGAACACTTGGCAAAGTTAATAGAATGCACCAACTGTCAGACATACAACTCAGGGATGACACTCAGAACATTGTGAGGAACACTGCCACACCTATCAGGACCATTTCCAGAACTACACATAGGTTCTGCCGACTTGGGAGAGAGATGTAATGCAGCAAGGTACCTCATAGTAGTAGTATTAGTATTCCCCTTCTCACGTTGGGTTGAAGCAGGACTGTGTGTGCACCCAGATGCCAAGTGCGCGGCCACATTTTCGGTGAGGTAGGTGTTCCGAAGGTGGGGGATATGCGATGTGATCCGTTCAGACAATGGCACGCACTTCGTAAACTATCTTTTCAAGGAAGTGGCCACATTGTTAGGGGTAAAACATAAACTCTGTTCGATTTATCACCTGCAAGCTAACAGGGTGGTAGAAAAGATAAACAGCCTCCTCAAAAGCAGATTGTCTATTTTATGTTACACCCTCAAGACAAACTGGTTATATTGCTTGCCTCTAACACTGTTCCAACTCCGAACTCAGCCAAGTAAAGACCACCATTTAAGTCTGCATGAAAAATAGTGATGGGAAGGCACATCCAAATGCCATGTCTCCAGTAAAGAGCGCATCAGACGCTCCCAGAGCTGCTACACTGCTGGGGGATGAATTTATGGAATATCTCTCACAACTGACCAGGGCAATGATGAAACAAATAGCACTTCACACAAGAAAACGAAACTGGTACAAATACACCCGCACAGGACAGCCCAGCAACACAGCTAATGCCTGGTGAACACGTATACGTGCACAGTTTTGTGCAGAGGTGGAACTCCCCACGATTTCATGGCCCCTATGAAGTGATGTATTGCACGCTCTCTGCAGTAACGGTTAAGGGATTGAAGTGCTGTGTGCATCTTTCGGATGTGAGCAAGGCAAATGAGAGCACCACACCCCAGAGTGAACAGCCACCAGATAAGGAGGTTGTGATTCCCTAAAGCAAAGAGTGATTAAAGAAATAAAGAGCATATTGAAAAGTAGGGCAGTGACACAAAGAAAAAAGTAACGAATAATGATTGTTACCGAATAAGAAAATATATATATATTTCTCTCCATCTTTTTCTCCATCTCTCCCTCCATTTAGCAAATTTTATCCAAAATAAGGTCTCTCCCGCTCTTTTACTTTTTCTACTACTTTTTCCTGTCATCCCTTATTTTGTTTCAAAAATATGTAAAGATGTAAATGAATATAATGTTATAAAGAGAAAAAAGAAAAATGCGTATTACTTTGTCTACTTAACCCATTTATATCATCCCTTCAGGTTGAAATATGACGGAAAGGAGGGCCCTCACTAACAACGCCACAAATGTAGATGGCGATAGGGTAGAAATTAGTAGTAATGAATTATGATTGTGGTCTCTATTTTGTGGCTATCGTTTTTTCTGTGGTGTTGTCTTGCCTTGGCCTGTATTGGAAAGTGTCCTTTATATTAGGGGATACAAAGGAGGGGAGGAACGGGGTACATTTAATACAAGAAGGGTCAAGCCTCATTTGTAATGGCTTTAAAGTTATTTGGACCCACAATGCTTCCTTGAATGCTAACTTAACCACTCTGCACAAAAACCGAACTGTCAAAACCCCCACTTTTACATGCGCTGCTATGATGTTGATAATGTATCCATTGATTATTCTATGTTCGGTATTTCTTGATCGCCATATGTAAATATGCACACAACTGAAGAACATCTCAGATGGCGGTAAAATGCACTTTACACCCTATGTCCCAACTACCCACATTTACCCTGTGTCACAATCTTGGCAGAGTGGTGGCAAACAGAATGATGACACTTGGACAAACATGTTTCCTACAAGACATCAAAGGGTGAACAAGTTAGACAATGGCCAAGGGGGGAATAAGAGGTAGAAAAGGGGGGTGGAAAGAAGGGGCTATGATGCATACCATGGTCTGGGGCTAGATGAAATAGAAGACCCTCGCCACCCGGATCAGTCCAATAAATGGTACTCAAACACGAGTGCCACAGATAAACAAGCACCAAATGCGAGCGGTTATGTTTGCTCTCTCATACCCCATGCCTCTGGCACACCCAAAATTCTTATACCCCAAGAAATACCCATGTCGGATGCCCAGTGTCTAATTCACCTGGTTTTATGTAGAATTCGAAGTACCTTCCATGCACACACAGTAACAGTACAAATGCTGCAAAACGACAAAGCGTGCACAGGCAAACCTCAACGAGTATTTTTTATCATCAAAGGGACAATGTTTACGGAAAATAAATGGCACGAAGAGACAATCGCATGTAAAGCTGAAGCATTGCGAGGACTGACAGAAGAGAACTTTCAATGGGTCAAACAAACATGCACTGCAACATGGTCCCAACACATCACCAAACTAACGTGGGTGACAGCACTCGAAAAGCCAATCAAGATACAAAAAGAAATCCAGCATGAACTGTGGGATATTTTAACCCATCCAAATGTGCCCCACTTCCTCAATTTACAAATGGGGAAAGAAACGGCTAAAAATGGATGCGCTAACCCCTGTGCGTGCAAAAATCTGCAAAACTGTGCATGGGTCACACTCGCCAAAGGCTGCACACCCCTGCCACACAGTCAAAGTGGGGGGGAAACAAGAACTCACTGCAGGAGAATGCCAGTGGGTGCTGTTACAGTTAGCATGAAGCAAGGCCACAGAATTGGGCTAAAAACCGAAAATGCCTTTTAAAATGCAGCTTTTGCAACCTTCACAGTGCTGTTTTGGCGCTAGATTCATTCATTTTCCAGTGAACCATTGAAATTAAAAGTGTACTGAAATCACCGATCCTCCAGGTGGCTCAGAGAAATCGGGCCTCACTGACTGACAGCAGCTAAGAAATGTATTTCATGAAAAGCCAGTCCAGCAACAGTTTGTTTTCAGTTACACAGGAAAAATGCAGCTAAAAGTGGCAACATATAACAATTTCAGCTGTACAGAGAAAACTCCAAACAAAGGCTGGATACATATATCTGGATTGCAAGACAAATTCCAGCACTCAAGGACAGAAATAATGCTGCTATGTACTGCCTAAGAAAAGTGGATTTAAAATACTCAGTTTAAATGTGCTTTTTCAGGGGGGCGCTGTTGAGCAGGCAACGGATGAAGATGTAGTCCTCTGCGGCTCCGTCTGGGCTGCCCGTAATCCTGTGAAAATCCTGAAATAAAAAGGAAATAACTGGCGAACAAAAACTGCACGCCGTAAATGGAGAGGTCTGACCCTATACTGCCGAAATCTGGGGGGAAATCGGAGCTGCTTAGCGGGTGAACGAACGATCAACAGCTTCAGCGGTGCGGGAAGAGGGTTGAACACCAGCACTGCAGTGAGAGCAGCCCGCTAAAGGGGGAGGGACCGGGACTCCCTTGAGAAATACACTGCCGTTCCCCGCTGCACTAACTGGAGCATGGTCAGAGATTCCCCTTCCTGCCAACGCCCCAGTGGACCACAGGTGGAACAATTAAATTGCAGCAGCCCCGGAGAGCAAGTAGCACGATAGGAAAAGAGACCGGGCAGCAGTGAGGGGGCAGGCTCGAGCCGACACGACCACCTGGGCTGCCGTTCTTCTCCCTTCCCTCGCGACCCCATAGGACCGCGCTGAGAGTTGCCGGGGAGCCACAGACTTGGAGGGGGCAAGGAAAGCGCCAGACAGCAGCAACAGCCCACCCCCGGAAAACAGCATACCCCCCCCGACCCTGCAGGGCCTGAGGGGGTGAGGCCCGGTGGGGAGGGGGACCGTTTCGGGCAGTCCACAGTGCTCGAGGCTGTTGCCTGGACTGCCGTGATACGCTGTCGGTCGGGGCCTCCGAGAGGGAGAGGCACAGTGAGGAAGAACCAGGACACTTGCAACAGAGCACCAATCACCTGCAAAGGAGCTCCGAGCTGCGGGCCCCCTGAACTCCACTCGCCCGCAGTCTCGGAGCCCTGAACGCCCACGGGAGAGCACGGAGCTGCGGATCAGGGCTGCCATAATCTTCAGGACCACCAGCCTCCCCTGACTCAACGGAGCACACGGGCCGTGCAGCTGCGGCCGCTGCAAGGGAGAGGTGCTGCATCAGAGAGGGCCTCCCACGCCCCACGAGAGCCCTGGACAGGATAGGCCTAGGCTGTCATGGGCCTCTGGACCACCATGACTGCAGTCTGAGGACAGAGCCCCTGGAGGGGCCCAAGGGCAGCAGGGGCACACATCACCGGATCAGGTGGGGAAGACCGGAGTGGCTATACCCAAGTAAGAGTGATAACCTGGGACCCGGGGGGGGTGGCGTGACAGCCCGGTGGTAGCCTTTGCACGAACAAGGTTGGGGGAAGATGGGAGGCAAGGAGGGGTGGAGACCTGGGGGCACAGAGCAGACCCCCCCCCCCCAGCACCAAATGAGACCGTTGGAGGCATATAGGTCAGGAACTCTTTTTCTTTTTTTTTTTTTTTTTTCCCCTCCAACCTGAAGCGGCCAAGATCATAAAGGACCGGCCCCCACTGGCTATCCACCTGACTTCCCCCTCCCCACCCCCTACCCCTACGGCACCATTACCACACCCATAGTACCTGGGGAGCCAGGGCACCCGCCAGGGCTGCTACACCCCGGATTCTGCTCCTTGGACAGGCGCCCTACCCCCACGGATGGGGCGACACATGCTCCGAAAGACTACGGTACAAAACAAAATAGATAGATACACCATGTCTGTTCCGGGAAAGCCCCCCCGCCGATCACGCTGAAAGGGGCACTCCAGCTAGCGAAACAAGTCAGGTACTGTCACTAACGGACATAATGACTGCCATTGGGGAGTCAAGGATGTCCGTGGAATCAAAAATAGATGCCCTGTCCTCAGAGGTCTCCTTCCTCCGCCAGGACCGTGTGGGGGAAACCGAGCAGAGAATTTCTGATGCTGAGGACACGACCAAAAAGATGGAGGAACGCCTGGGGCAGGTGGAGAAAAAACTAGCCACTCTCGAGGCCAGGGCCGAGGACAGCAAAGGCCGCTCCCGGCGCAATAACCTCTGCATCCTCTGGCTCCCGTAACGGGAGGAAGGCCCATCCATGGAACTCTTCCTAGAAGACTGGCTCGCAGCCCTAATGGCTCCCCTAAAGCTTTCAAAATTCTTCTCCATTGAAAGGGCGCACAGAGTCCCGGCGGGCAGACCAGCACCCCCAAGAACGGTAATTGCCAAGCTCATGAATTACCGAAACAGGGACACAATTCTCCACATGGCACGCTTAAAGGGCCAGATCATGTACAACGGGAACAAGATGGGGGGGGGGGGGACCCTGACTACACACGAGAGGTCCAGAAAGCCCGCCAATCCTACAACTCCATCAAGCAGAAGCTGACAGCACTGAACATTAAATATGCATTGTTCTTTCCGGCCACCCTCAAGCTGCACCACAATAACACAGTTCACGTGTTCCAGAACCCCAAAGAAGCATGGGACTGGCTTGAGACCCAGGTTCTATCCTCAGAATCCAGAGACCACACACCCAAGAAAGGGGAATGGTTACACCACCCGACACAGAGACAAACGCCCATCCCAAGCATGGAGGGCACAGAGGACACCTCAGCTGGGGAAAATGGGAAGACTAACGAGACATAAGGTACCAGAGGATACCCAATGCTGCATACCGCCCTGAGGGAGGGTGCACACAGCCTTCCTCTTGCTCCCTCTTACGGCACAGGCAGGAGATGCATAACCTGGGCGACACGTGCAACCCAACGCGTGGCCCGGAACGGATGAGCGGAGCAGCAACATGAGCCCCGGGGGATCTGCCCTGAATAAGTTCTCGTTGTTGATGTTTGTAAGTTTGGGTGATGGGTGCTTCCGGTTGTGGTGGTGGGGGGTGGGACTACAGTGTGGGAGAGGATTTCACGGGGTTGGCTATCAGGAACCACAGAACCTGATGCTATGATAGCAGTTGTTATGGGCGTCAATTCAGTTGGAACAAGGTATCCAGTGTTTTGGAGACCGGAGGTTGTTTTGGTTTATGAAGTGCAATCATTTGGCTGTAACGGGGAAGACACTGGCTGGGCTTTTGAGGGTAAAAGGGGGGGGAGACACACAGAACATATGATTCTCCTTGAATGCCGGTTGGCAACACAGTAACGGGCCACAAACAGGTCGGTTGTCCTTGCTGACCTGGAATGTGAACGACTTGGGTTCAAGCATCAAACGAAAGTTAATATTGTAGTACCTTAACAGACACTCCCCGGATGTGACCCTCCTCACAGAGACCCATTTGGCAGGGATGGAATGCAAACTATTTGCAGTCATACCAGGCGGGATTCTCAAAGGGCGCTAGGTGCACAATGGTACGCTTCCATAAACGCATCCCTTTTCAGGTTAAAAAACCCCGCACTGACCCGGGGGGTCGATATGTCGCAGTGTTGGGTGACTTATGGGGAGAGCGGTGGGGCTTCATCGCAGCATATGCACCCCCCCCGTGCTCACAAAGGACCTTTTTCGAGACCTGCAATTGATATTACGGAGGAGGGTGCGGACGTATGGGCCCCGGGGTGGACTTCAACGATGTAATGGAGGTTGCCAGAGACAGGTCACGCAAGGGGAACACAACCCGGGAGGGCCCGATGGCACTCTAAAGCTTCACCAACTCCACTGGGTTATTCGACACCTGGAGGGCTTTACACACAAATGAGGTGGGGTTTTCATTCAATTCCCATGCACACGAAATAATATCCAGAATAAATTACATCCTCATCCCCCAGAATGCATCCCACGGACTCTCATCCGCGGCCCGACTGGCCCGGGGGATTTCAGATCACTCTCCCCTACTAGTGACCCTAGAGAGCAGACACCAGACACCAACTGGCGTCTGGGCACATACCACTTGGGACTCCCCGAGATAGTTGAGGGGTTAACAAATAAATCCAACGAATACTTTGAACACGAGGGTTCCATAGATTGTCCAATTACAATCTGGGAGGCCTATAAATCTGTACTTCGGGGGGAAGCCATTTCTTTGGTAACCACCCATCGGCAAAACCACACTCGCAAAATCATAGAGGCTGAGGGACAGGTCTCCTAACGGGAGGCACAATTTTTGGAATTGGGTGATGTGGCCTCAATGGAGGCCCTGGAAACAGGACAAGAGACCCTAAGTAATCGGCCTTAGACAATGCTCGTGCCGCCCACTGGTCGATCCAGAGCCAGATCTATGAATGTGGGGACAAGGCGGGGAAAACGCTAGCCTGGCTGGAAAGCAGGGAACTACACAAGGGGTATGTTCAAGCGATCTGAACATCGAACAGGGACCTATTGACGGAGGACTCCGACATTGCGGACGCCTTTACCAATTATTGTGAGCACCTTTATTCCCCCCCGGGCGGGGATACCGAGATCCAGCGTCCGAACTTCCTCGACACGATTGGTCTCCCACGCCTTACCACATAACAAAGGGAAAAACTAGACCAGGAACTGACGGAACTACAATCCACGCTAACACAACTCCAAACCGGGAAAGCCCTGGGACCCAATGAGTTCTCAGCGGAAACCTGGAAACGCCTCGGCGGTTCTCCAATTACACACATGCATTGCATGTTCCTCGGGAGTAGGGAAATAGGCTCCCTCCCTCCGGACTTCTGGGAAACTTGCATCGTAGTACAGCCCAAACCGGGATGACCCCCCTGAGCAATGAGCCTCATATAGGCCCATCTCATTGACAAATGGAGAGGCCAAAATTCTAGCCCGATAAATGGGGAGGCTAAAATTCTAGAATCGAATCTCTGATCCACTACGACCAGTGCGGATTCATGCCGAATAAGTCCACACGCATGAACCTACGCAGACTCCAATTGGTACTGGATCGCGCCCCAGAGATACCCGACCCGCTAGGATTGCTAGCAGTCGACTTTGAGAAAGCATTTGACTCGGTGGGATGGGAGGCCCTGTGGGACATCTTAGACCGAATGAACTAAGGGCACGGTTTCATCTCCTGGACTAAGCTCTTATATGAATCCCCCGTCGCAAAAGTCGGGGTGAACGGAAGACAATCTAAATCATTTCCATTGAGGCGAGGGACTAGGCAGGGCTGCCCCTTTTCTCCCTTGTTGTTCCTCCTCGCAATAGAGCCACTTGCCATCAGGCTCCGGGGGGACGGCGGATGGTCGGGATTCGCATGACCCGGGGGGAGGGAGGGCCGGGTCTCGCCGTAGTCTAACAACCTCCTCATCTATCTCAGCAGACCGGTGGCCTCATGCCCAGTGGTGTCCCGAATCCTCAGTGACTATCAAAGGTTTTCCGACCTCAGAGTGAACACCCAGAAAACAGTGTTCTTTGCAATCAAGAGGGGGTCAGGAGCGATCCCTGGCCCCTGTCCATATCCGGTTTCGGTTTGCAGTTTCCTGTACTTGGGTGTATGGATTAGCGCCTTGCTGGAGGAGTTCCTCCAACCGGTTCTTGATAGGCTTGCAACAGACCTATCCCACTGGCCATCCCTACCATTGTCTTTAATGGGTAGGGCCGCACTATTCAAGATGTTGGCATCCCCGAGATGATTATACGTTCTACAGAATGCCCCACTGCCCATTCCCCCAGGAACCTTCAAATCCATAGACCGACACATACAGACTCTCCTATGGGGGAAGCAACCCAGAATCGCTCTCATGACACTAAAACGCTCTATCAGGGAGGGAGGGATAGGGCTACCATGCATCCGCACATATTATCTAGCGCCACAGAATGGGGTGGTAAACGACTGGCTGCATGGCGACAGTGCACGCCCCCACATTAGCATGTAACTGTCCAGTATGCACCCGCTCTCCCACCTCCCAAGTGCTGTACGCCCCCCCGGGACGGAACGGCCAAAACCCCACGCATGTCACTCCACATCCGCCGGTTGAGTTTGACCCTCTCGGGGAACACTTTAATTTGGGCCCGGGTGACTCAGATACATGCAACTGGTCCAGGCCATGAACGCACAATTTCTGGACCTGGGGGAGGTCCCGGCTTGCTCCCCCCTGGAAACCAATATCCTTGCGGAACGCATCCCCTCCAGGGTCACCTCCACGCTATACCAGGTCTCAACTCCTTCGGCACTAAAGAGTTCACTACACTGAAGGGGAAATGGGAAAGGGACATGGGCAGGCTGGAGCAGGAGGAATGGGTGGAGGCCCTGATGTTCCCTCGCGAAATCGGTATTGATGCGTAACTACGCCTGATCCAGCTCAGGATACTGCACCGATCCTATTATTCTCGCACCACACTGGCTAGATGGAGTGGGGAGAGTGCGGAAGTCTGCCTTAGATGCCAACGCGAAAGGGGCACCTTTTTCCACACAATCTGGGAGTGTTCAATGGTACAGACCATCTGGGCGGGGTGCACACGCACGATCTCTACAACATTAGGACCCAAAGTTGATACTGCTCGGGATATAGGGAGAACTGGGCCTCTCTAAGCATGGGAAACTGTTCACGGCTGTGGCACTGGGGGCGGGCAAGAGACTAATCGCTGCAAATTGGGGATCAGCCGCAGCACTGAGCCTAGTCCGATGGTCAAACGAGGTCACCCAGTGCGCCTCATTGGAGCGTGAATTTACACAGCAAGAGGTGGCCCACGCAAGTTCCTAAAGGTCTGGGGTAAATGATAGACGAGCAGTGAAAAAGCCCCCCCCCTTTCCTTCTCTCCCTTCTCTATCCCCCCCCACTTTTGCCGCCGGTGGAACCCCCCGTTCACTTACGGCGGAATCTGCTGTAAAATGAATGACGGTATGCACTATTGAATTAATTGTCTTCTGCTTATTTTCTATTTTCTACATGTATGATTTATGCACTTGTTAAAACAATAAAATGTGTTTAAAAAAAAATCTTTTTCAGGGAAGAAGTGCAAAAATCGTCTGTTTAAAAGCATGTTTTTTTTGAAAGGCCTAATTCTTTAACTGTCAAAACACACAAACTGTGTTCAAGCTATGTTGTAATGAAAGCTGTAGGTAATTCTTTAAAGTCAAAAATAAATAAATTCTGACTTGACAGTGCCCAGCCTGGGAAAGATGACACTTACCTTTCTGCTACAGGAAGGCTTAATTGATGCTGGGAGGTTCTCGCATATTGACGACAATGAACTGATTAGACATTAGTCTGGGTCCAGCCAAGGACAATGGCAGGCTGCCTACTGATCCCGACAGGGGAGGGGCCGGGAGCTTCCGTCTCAACAAAGAGGACCCCCCCACCCTGATCAAATGGATTTGACAGGTGTTGGCAGTTTTTTTTACTTTCATTCAACTGGGAAGAACTTTTGGTGTTTAAATGCCTATTTGTAATTAAGCTTTAAAGAGTTTTAACTTTGCCACAAGGAGGATACATCTAAAAGTTGGTAGTTGTAAATCAAATTTTATGCTCTTTCTTTGGAGACGTGAGCGAACCCTGTACTGCATAAGGAACCAAAGATACACCAAAACACTGATTGCGCCAAAACTATTAATGCTGCAAGTCTAATATTGTATACCCATGTTCTAGTGGTGATTGCGCAGATATGTACTGAATTAGGAATTGTTAGGCCAAATCTTAATTTTAATCATAGACAAAATTCCACAGAACGACGAAGACAGCTCTTACTGAAATGGGAGTTAGATGTCAGGATAACTCACAGACTATGTAATATGTGTCCGATTTTATTAGAGGGCATAATCATAGAAATATGTATTTGTGCAAAAGTTAAATTGTGGTCCATTGTGGGAGTTGCCAAATCGCATCATAAAATATGACAGCTCTTTCTGACTTCCAATCAAGAAAAGGCAAGTGCCTTTGACCTATCACAGCCGTGGTTTGATATTCTGCCCCTACCATAAACTTTGTGATGTCACTTGGCATGATAAATATAGGAACTTCACCACACACAGACACACACTGATTCCTCACTACATCCTGATTTTCGCGCATCGATTTGTTCCCGACCTTTTCATCCTGTCGAACTTTTCATCTTGGTCTGATCCAGAATACTTTGCAAAACCAAGGCCCAGCATTTGCTGAACTCTTCTTCTGCTAGGCCCAATTCTTGAACCATCCCAAACTTCAGGAAAGAATAATTCTGATCCGCTCTGGCTTGCTACCATTCATGCTTGCCTACTGAACTCGCCATCCTGCTAATCTACCGTGTCCAGTGACCAGAAGGGCCAATCCAATCCAAATCCAGTCTGAGGTGCCAGTCCAGTTGACAAGAACCGCCCAGCTGACCATCCTGCCAGAGATGCCCTGCTGCCAGTAGACCCGACCCGTGTTGACCAGAACCCTGATGATCCAATCTTTATTTACAGTGGACTGTAAGTATCCACAGGAATCATAGTAACCCATAGTATATTTGCCTTATCCTATCCCAATCTCAACCCATCCTCTCTTTAACTTAAGAACTTGTAATAGTGCCACGCCAGTTTTGAAACCTTGCTTTGATTTCTTATGGTAGTGATCATTTCTTGAAAATCCTTTAGTCTTGTAAAATCCCAAACCCTTAAAATCATCCCACGGGTAATCCGACTGAGTCCTCCAAGGTGGACACAGAGGTGCTGGGGTTGGTTTCCGTGGACCACTCTGGGGCTTACTGTGTTTCAAACTGGTAACCAGCCTGAATACCCTAGTTTAGAGCATAATTGTCATTGTAGGAACTGATTTCTGTTTTAATTTTCACGTCTTTATTTTCAAAAACATCTCTTATTCAAACTTGCATAACTTCTTCTGCAATTTTATAGCTAGAGACTTAATTTCAACTCTCAGTTAAACCTAAGACCTGTAGCTACATCCACAACCACAAACCGCATTGTGAAACAGTATATTTATTAAAAATCGCATAGCGGAAATTAGGAGCGAATTTGCATTTTGCAAAAGTTTTACACGTGTGAATTCCCATTCAAAGTGTTTCTTAACTTCCATTCTAGTTTAAAGTGTGTTCTGTTGCTCATATCGTAGCTCGTGTTGGTTAGAACCTGTTTAGTGTTGCTCCCATAGGAATTTCTATCAATTTAAGCATTTTTGCACACTTTTCATTGTTTCACAAAGCCATTTTCAACTGTCATTTTAAAAGTGTAAAATTTCCCAAAAATGATTTGCTCTCTTGTTTGGGGAGGGAAGATTACATTTGAACTCTAGCCACTGTTCTTTTATTCCGGAATACCTGCTGCTTACTTACATCTGTGTAGAATTGCTCTTTTGTGCATTAAGAACTTTGCAGGGGGAAACTTTAACCTAAGCGCTATCTTGTCACAAGCCAAAACTGTTCTTTTCTCTGTGTTTTATCTTCTGTATTGCCACAAGTGAATTCACTGCCTTTATTATCTTCTGATTTGTTTTGTCACCACATTGGTGATTGCTGCTATATATATGTATATACCAACCAGCCTGATTCCTGGTTCAGTGTTACCTGGGGGGTATTTTGAGATCGGTGTGGTATGAGTGGTATATCACTCAGAATATTGAACCTGTAGAAATAATAAATAAGTATTTCATTTGTGCATTACATGCTAGGCGAAACCCGGGTGTGTGCCTGATAGAAATCCTTACCAGAACTTTGTTTTCAGGGTGAAGGGAAAGTACGAATGGGCTCCAACAAACACTGCAACACAACAATCCTCCTTCCCAACAAAAAAGGAACAGCAGCTCTAATGGACACTTACTGGGTGTGTGGCAAACGAGCATACCTGCACCTTTTGCCGTCATGAAGAGGTACCTGTACCATGGCTATGCTACACTCGGCCTTGATGGTGATCCCGGAGAACCATGTCTAAGGGGGGGGAGGTGCCACCCGAAACATCATCGGCACCCCAGCCAGCAACCAAAGAGCCCTCCACATACGATATTCTGTCTGAAGATGAGTTACAGGACAGAGTTTCCCGCAAGCGAAGCTCATCAAATTACATTTCCAGCGAATCCTCAGACCCCCTAGCAGAAATTCCTGACCAGTGCAAACTCTTTAATTCCGCAGAAACGTTTTTTGCTTCACTCCTACTGCCAGGACTCCAGCGTAAACAAACGCCAAATGGCTGCAGATCGTGCGCTGGGAATTGATCCAGCTGGCCAATGACACAGAAGGGTTCAATGTAATAAAAGTGGAACTTCGCGCCCTGTGGTGGTTGACCATGCAAAACCGGTACGTCCTAGACCTACTCGCACCAATGGACGGTGGTATTTGCCGAAAAATCGGGAGTGCCTGCTGTACATTCGTACCTTCTCCGATGGGACCCTGTCACATGTGATCTCAGTGGTGTATAACTTAGCTGAAAGAATGAAGGCGGCATCACCCCCAGCAACTGGTTCGACGATGTTTTCAACTGGATACTGTCCTGGTTCAGCATGAACATTTTTGTCCCACTCATCGTTTTCCTGTTACAAATTATTTGTGTGCGTCAGGTAGTGGTTCAATGTTGTGCAAAATCATTGCCTAGCTCCACTATAATGATGGTGACAATGAGGCAACCGACAAAGGTGCAAACAATGAAAGATGCACAAATACAGACAGTCTGGTCCCTCCAAATATCGGATGACCGCAGTGTATCATTATCCAGGGGACAGGGTGGACAATTTGTACCATACGACAATAAAGGAACCCAGGGAGTTGCAGTGGTACAAAGAGGTGTGGGTGGACCTGGATGGGGGAATATACATGACCTGCACCCCTGATGAGTGTGCTAGAAGGGGCCAGAGTTTACGGAATGCAAACAATAATAAAAATTAGTTTGTTACTTTAGATGTAACGAAAGGGGGGAATGTAAGGAAGGAAGGGGCGAATTAGCCCCCCATACATTCTACGCGAAATGAACCTCTTGCTCTTGCACTAGTGGGGGACGCCTCCATCGCCCTTCTGCTGCCATGAGGAATAAGGCCTCGGCTGGAGCAGAGGTGGGGCAATTGCAAGACGCACTTGGACTCCATTTTGTGTGCCCTTGACTCCATCTTTGGACTAGGCCGCAATTCGGCACTATGAAGTCTCCTCTCCCCTCTGCAGCGCCATGCCCAGCGAGTACTAACCACCCTCACCTTTTCTGCGCGGCCCAAGTCCCTTTCTCACGGATGTGCTGAAGCTAACTGCTACAATTAAAACTATGTATCGTATCACTCTTCCTCTGAGATCGCTGTCCTGTGTGTGAACCGGTCTGAACCATGACTTGTAGCTCATCCATCTCCACAAATCTGCTCCTGCACCCCTCGCCCTCGCTGTTGGAAAATTACTGCTTGTATAACCTTGTGCCCTCCTAATGTATTCTCTTGATGTAACAGAAGTGTGTCCCCACTGTGCTTACCACCCCTGAGTGCCCCTAATAAACCCATACCCCTGTCATGGTATATCCTGTCCAAAGCTAACATGTGCCACTCCACTCCCTGCCCTGATGTGCCAGACCAACCCATTCCCCAGGTTATCGCAGAAAAGACCCCCGCACCCCTCTCCTTATGAATGACCCCAATGTACGACAATATAATCGTGTGTGTGTGTGGGTAATGTACAGGTCTCTAGATTTATTCAAAGATATATTGATTGTTTATTGTATGTCTAGAATAAGTGTATAGATTAGCTAGTGAAGTCCAGTCGCCTCTCTGACCTGGCCTAACCTTCACCTCCCACGGACCGGCCCAGCTGAATCACGTGATGTCCAACCTCCCGCCAAGTCCTATGCCAAACCCGTGGAGCCGGCCAACAAAGAACTATATGTGCAGTTCCTTTCTAACCAATGATATTGTAACTTTTAGACTGTATAGAACTCATCACTGATGACGCTGTAAAACTGTAAAACATATTGTATCTGTATTGTTTGCCAGAGCGCTCTCGAGGCAGCAGAGTTCTCTGGATGCTGAATCTCATATAAATCTTTGACGACTCACAATCATCTCTCGTGGTTTCATTCCCTACTGGGATGTGCCCTTCATTCTGAAAATCATTGATAATATTTTAGGCAATAGAATCATTTTAATTGCATTGATTTTTGCCCATAAATGTAAGTTCAACCTTTCCCACCTTTTAATGGAGAACAAAAGTTTATCTATTACCTTATCTCTATTATGTTGAATGAAAGTCACCAATTATATGTATACCCAAATATTTAACACCCCCAGGGGACCATCTACAATTCCATGATTTTAACATGCCCTTATCACAAGTCTTTGAGAGAGGAAAAATGTCAGTTTTGTCCCAATTTACTTTGTGTCCCGACAGTTTTGCCACTTCCTCAAACATTTCCTTTAGCACAGAACCACATATGCTGGTTCTACCGTCGAATCCAGATATATCAGCCGCATAAGACAATATTTTAACCTCTGTATTCCCGACACAGTCCTTTAATCTCCTCAGATTGTCGTCTGTATGCTGCAATGGTTCTAATGCCAAGTTGAACAAAAATGGCGACCAGGTACATCCTTGCCGTGTGCCTTTTAGACAGGGGAAAGCACCCGGAGACCAGCCCGGTAACAAATGCCTTAGGTTTAACATCATGATGAATACAATCAATCGTTCTCATAAATCCTGGACCAAACCCCATTCTCAATAGTGTATATTCCAGGAACTTCCAATTAACCCCATCAAAGGCTTTTTCAGTGTCAAAAAAATTAAGCTGCATGTCGAGCAGTGCATGATCTGAAATACCTCTTTGATATTCAAGCTCAATACTTGACTATCTAGTTATCACTAGCAAAACAGTAAATTCTTGAGTATGAATTATGGACTAAAGAATAAAACTAATATTTATTTTCTTCATGGTGAAGTTCCCACCAGATAATGAGTCCATATTTGAATGCAAATTGCCTTAATTACTCACTAACATTTTCACTACTATACCTACAATCCGATCTCCAATCTAGTTTGCTATTCATCACCACATTGAAATCACGGCCCAAAATGACTGCTTCACCCTCCATTTCATCTAGAAGGGTACTCCACTCACTGAAAAACTGCACACTCGAAGTGCATGGAGCATATACCATCCCAACAGTTATCTTCCGACCATCATATAGTACATCAATCAATAGAATACGATCTTCCTCATCTTTTATTTTCTTCTCTATTTTTATCGGTAACCCTTTCCTGAACATTGATATATTTTATTTGTATCGCGATCATACACAGGAGTTTCAGAGCGCGAAAATTATACTTACCACTCTAGAGCTAGAGTCATAATAATTCCAAATTACCTGCGGATATTTAGGACTAGTCAAATAGCATCCAATCTGCTCATTCAAATGAGTCTCCTGTATGAAGACTACAACCCCGCTACTCTTCCAGATCCTTGCCATAACCGTCCGTCTTTTAATAGCGCAGCCAATTCCTTTTAGATTTCATGAAATAAAAGTTAACGGATCCATACCACAATACTCTGATTTAACTTACTTTAACATTACCTGAAGAAACATACCACATCCAATATACAAAACTGAAAAAGGACAAGTAAACAAGAAATACACTAACAAAAGACTCACACAGACAAACATTTAGAAACCAAGAATATTTATTATTTTTTTTTTTTAACCAACTTTATTTTCTGTTTTTTTAAAACGTGAGATCAGTTAGCCTTCGGTTACAGCAGGAATACAACCATTATCAACTGTATAAACAAATTAAATATACTACTAGAACTTTGGCATAGAGACTATTATTGTCTTCCAACTTTCCCCTCGAGTATTTCCACCCTCGCCCACCCTTCCCACCCCCTTCCCTTAGTCATCTGAACCAAACTGAATCAAGGTTATAACCAAAGCAAAGTCGTTTCTGAGCACATCCCTCCTCCTTGTTTTCTGCTGTCTGTCTGATATGAATGTTTCTTAGGATCCTAGGTTTGAAGAATTGAGCCTCCCTCTCCCCTACATAATCCTGAAGTGGGTCCCATATGGCTAAGAATTTCAGTTATGTCCCTGACTTTGTGGCGCAAATGTTCTCATCGCCATAACTCCCCATACTTTCATCCACCACCATGGGACTGTAGGGCCTTCCACTGTCTTCCAACGTTGGGCCACTGTCATTCTTGCTGCAGACAGTAGGGGAGTGATGAGGGCCGCTCTGTTCCCTGAAGCTGCGTATGTCCCTTCTGACACTGCTCCCAGCAGCATGACCTTGGGGGATTGTGGTAGGTCTGCACCCGTTATGTCTCTGATTAAGCTCAGTATTTCTTTCCAATACACTTTTTTCCTTGGGCACGGCCACCACATATGGAACAGGTCACCTCTTTCTCCACAATGGCGCCAACAATCTGAGGAATACGTGGGGTTCATTTTATGTATTCTACTTGGGGGCAGATACCACCGGTAGCATATCTTATATGCTGATTCCTTGATTGCCGTGGATTTGGATAGTTTGTGAGCCCTCCTCCAGATTTGACTCCATTCCTCCTGTGTAATTTCCTCCCCTATTTCCCATTCCCAGTCCTTCATATATTGCAGGGTTTCGTCTGCTTGCGATTTATCGAGTAACTTGTACAGTCTAGTGATCCCTTTTCCCTGTGTCCCCTCCCGTATTGTGTGTTCTAGATCTGCTGGGGGGCTTAGCCCAGCCCGCTTTACCTCTGGGTGTGAGATCCAGTGACGTACTTGTATATATTTAAATCTGTGATGGCAAATTTTTGTTTGCATAGTTCAAAGGATAGAGGGGCATCATCCTGGTACAAGTCCCGTAAGGACACAGCATCTGCTCCTTGCCAACCGTCCCAGAACTTTTGTTGGAGCCCAGGCGTAAAATCAGGGTTATGTACTATAGGGGACAATGGACCCAGGCCTAGTTTGATCCCCCTGCCATGGATCGCCGTATCCCAGGTGTGAAGTGTCGTTTTTGTCACTTCCAATAGGATACCACCTCTCGCTCCTGCTTTTGGCTTTAGGAATGGTAGCATACATAGCGGGGTGTCAGTCGCGGACTGTTCTACTTCCCCCCCCCCCCCACCCTGGGAGGGAGTCTCTACCTGCCCATTTCAGTGCTGGCGCCAATTGGGCCGCTAAGACATATCTCCTTATATCCGGCACACCTAGCCCCCCTAAAAGTGTTGGGCGCATCATGATCTTTTTTCGGATTCTCGGCTTCTTATTCCCCCATATGAATTTAAACACTGCTTTTTGGAGTCGCTGAATCATTGTTGGGGGGTGGGGGGAGAGGGGATCACCACCGGAGTAGAGCTTACCACGTACAGTAGTCTGGGTAACAAGGTCATTTTTATCGCCGCTATCCTAGCGAACTATGCTAATTCCTGGACGTCCCATCTCTGCAAGTCTCCTTGCAAGCGCTTCCACGGGGGAGTGATGTTCGCTTTGAGCAGGTTTTTTGTGGATCTAGTGATGCGGATTCCCAGGTATTCCATGGACTGTTTTTCCCACTGTAGGGGGTAGCGCTCCTCTAGGTAAGTTATATTCTCTCTACCCTCAGTTACATTCAGTGCTTTGGATTTGGCGTAATTTATTGTGAACCCTGATGTTTTTTCGAATATCTGCAGTTCTTTAATTCCTCTGGGTAACGTGTACTTTGGGTCTGCCATGTAGAGCATAATATTGTCTGCATATAAGGCTATCTTATATTGGGTCTCCCCTGTTCGCACCACTCTAATACCCGGGTCCTCCCTAATCCTGTGGGCAAATGGCTCCATTGCCATGGCGAATATAAGAGGGGAGAGGGGACACCCCTGCCGTGTACCTCTTCGGATATTGGGTCTTTCTGATGTGTAGCCATTTATAATTAGTTGTGTAGATGGATGCTGGTAATTAGCCAGAACCATCTTAGTAAATGTCGGCCCGCAACCGAAACCTTCTAGTAGCAGACTAATGTACTCCCAGTCTATGCTGTCGAATGCTCGTGTGGCATCTAGTGTAGCGATAGCGAATTTC
Source organism: Ambystoma mexicanum (assembly GCF_040938575.1). Lineage (NCBI taxonomy): Eukaryota > Metazoa > Chordata > Amphibia > Caudata > Ambystomatidae > Ambystoma > Ambystoma mexicanum. The sequence goes on from NC_090937.1 coordinate 870,131,479, forward strand.
TGGGCGCTCCTGGTGCCCAGTCTATGATGTCAATTACCCGCCTGACAATATCTTGAGTGTGTCTTCCGCGTACGAAGCCCGCCTTATCTGTGTGTATTATCCCGGGCAATACTGTCGCCAACCGATTTGCGAGTATTTTTGCATATAGTTTTGCGTCAATCGGGTCTTTCCCCGGCTTTAGGGGAAGAATTGTAATCGAGTGTCCCATATCCTTTGAGGTAGCTCCTTTATCCCTAATTAGGTTCAAAAGGCGAGTGAGGGGGGGTTGAGAGCTGTGTCATGAATACCTTGTATAACCCGTTCCCCAACCCATCTGGACCGGGTGCCTTTCCTCTAGGTAGCGCTGCTATCATGTCACCTACGTGAAAGGGGCTCCTAATTGTTCTTTTTGCTGTTCAGAGATCTGTGGCAGTTTTATGGCAGACAGATAGGACATTTGTTCTGCTACGTTCAGGTTCCGACTAGACATCTGTTTTTTGTGAAAGTGGACCATCGTTTCTAGTTTCTCATCTCCCATTTGCAATTCCCCACTACTATTTCTTAGTCGGGTAATGTGGTTGCACGCCTTCTGTTTGCGTAATTTGGCTGCCAAGAATTTGCTCGCTTTCCCCCCGTGTATGTAATATGATTGTTTAGTGTTTAGCAATATTTGCGCTTTTCTGTCCGCCATATGGTTTTCTAATTTGGATCTAGCTTTTTTGAGGTCTCGCCAGGCTATGGGCGTCTGACGGGTCTTATGGAGTTTCTCAGCATTTCTTACCTCGTCTTCTAATTTCTGCGTTATGAGGGCTTTCTCTCTGTAGTATTGCGTTGCTTGAGCTATGAATTCCCCTCTAATAACTGCTTTTCCCCGCATCCCATACTACCCGCCAATCCACCTCACCATTTGTCATTCTCCTGGAAGTAATTTCTTATGACTTCCTCCATATGTTCCCTAAGCGCTATGTCCCTAAGGATTGTTTCATTCAGCCTCCATTGGGGGCGGGGTCTCTTTGTTATTTTCTGCAGTTCTATGCAGGTTACCACTGGGCCATGGTCTGAGAGGTATTGGACCTCGATTTCTATTTTCTTGACATAGGGGATCAGGGTGGATGACACTAGGATCATGTCAATTCTAGAATATCCCCTGTGTACTGCCAAGTAGTGTGTATATTCCCTGCTTTCTGGGTGGAAGAACCGCCATGTCTCTATCACCTCCAAGTCTCTGAAGAGTTTTCCCAGGGCCTGTCTATTTCGCTGGTCTGCAGATGTCGGGAGGGGGGAGTGTGGGGGGGGGTGTTTTATCTATTTTTGGGTCCATAACAGTTAAAGTCACCGCCTATTATCACTCTGCCCTCACACCAACCCCGACCTTTTGGAGTAGTTTGGGAATATACTGGTCCTGTTTTTCATTGAGGACATATACTGCTATAATTGTGTACATATGGCCATTGATGGTACCCTTTACACCTAAGTATCTACCCTCCCGATCCTTCATGATATGTTGTTTGTGGAAGCCCAAGTCTCTGCTACATAGGATTGCCACCCCTTTCGTTTTAGAGTGGCTTGAGGCGAAAAACTGAAGAGGGAATGATCTACTACGCATCCTTCTCTCATCCTACTGGAGCAGGTGTGTGTCCTGTAGGATCGCTATTTTCGTTTGCATGGCTTCCAGCCTACCCAGAATCGATCGTCTTTTAGCAGGGGAATTTAGTCCCTGGACATTAAGCGAGATTATGTTCACTTCATCCATTGCTCTCTAGGATCGGCAAATTGGATCCTGTGACCTGCTACAGAACTTTTCTGTCTGTATTCTTTCTGTTAAACCTTGTTGTGGAGATGGCTCATTTTTGCTCAAAGTTTTTTGGTTCCTTGCTTTCCTAATCTTCGAACGTTCCCCACCCCCTTCCCTTTACCCCCATCCTGAGAGAGTGTGAGGCCTGGGCCCCTATTGGGCTCCTCCGCTGAACCAACGGATGTAAGGCCTCTAGATTCCTCCCAGTTCACAATGGTCAGAAGTGGTTTTACTCTGACTCTGGTTCCAAGATTAATGACCACCTACCTCCGTGCAGGCGCTTCAGAGTAATTTTGCAGTCTTCTCACTTTTAGGAGGCGCTTCACTCAATGTCTGTGTGCTTGGTTGCCTTCGGGTCTGGTGGGCTTTTTGGTTCACGAACCTGGACCGGTTGGGAGCTTCCAGTCCTACCGGTTCTCCCTCGTCTTTGCCTTCTTTCTGTCGACCAAGAATATTTTACATCATATAAAGTCTGATCACCACCAAACCTAAAATGAGCCAGTACATCTACAATTAACACTGTATTCTGAACCATATTCCCCAGTAATCCCATGCCCATAAAACACACGTTAATCATCAATACCCATCCTAACTTATTATCCCAATACCTAAACTCTTCCCCCATTTCTCATAAAAGTATTTCCCTTTCAAAACAAAATATCTTTTTAACTCTTGTGCTTGCATCTTAGCTCAAAGTCTACAAATTCTTGTCCTTCCATACATCACTCTTAAATGCCATGACCTTACTCACCTTATACTCAACCATTCCACCCATCACAGGTTTACACCATCCGTAGCATGCAATCTTCTCCCTGCTCCAGTTATTTGCATAGGGCCGCCAATAGTTGTCTTTGCACTTTTTTGAAATCCGTGGAGGCAATCCTGACAATCCAACAAATCAAGGACACCCACTCCTCCCCTTTAGAACTAGTTCCCTAAATAATACTCGCCAATCATTGTCATTGCTTTCATTACTCTCAAAGTTCCAAAATAAATTGCAGATCCTTCTCTAATTCCATAAGTAATAATCCCAGGACCAGTCCCTATATCTACAGCAAAAAGCTTCTTATTAGATATTGCTTCCGCAGCGCCAAAAGTCAGCTTGTGAACAAAGGAGTGACTTTTGGCATTGCTCAAGCACCTGCAGCAAGTCGCACAACTGAAATCAATTAGTACACATATTGTTATGCACCTCATTACCCACCATGTGCCAGTACATGCCAGTAGTTTCCAGTATTAGATGTTATTCCGCCATCCATGTGAGGATGATATAACATTTTCCAAATTTTGCCTCAATAAGTGATACAATTATCATTTGACCCACTTGTATTTTCTCCTCTTTCCTTCCCATACTTCAATATAATCGCAATAATATCTACATTCATTCACGCCCAACTATCCAGCCAAGGGTAATCTGAACATAGCACATGGAAACATTACGCATACACATTAGAGTAGTCTTGTCTCCTGTGAACATGCCAACCCTAATTAATTAATTCTTGAAATATATTCTTCCCCATTTTTGATTTCAACTGTAAGTGGTGGTGAATAGAAGTTCCATGGCCCTCTGCAATCCTCAGTCTGCAGACAGGCTTTATTTCAGATATTCCGCATCCCGAATAGATTCCAACCATTATTCCCTGCAGTCAATACATGAACATTTATACTACATTTTCATGCTTTATTCCGTTACAATTACAGTTCTTCTCCATCCCTAATCTGCAATTAGTATAAACATATGTAGGCTTCCAAATGAACACCCTCGCCGCAGATTGTCCCTGACATCAAGATTGAGGCAGTCTAAATACACAACCTTTCAAAACTCTTAGCAATAAAGCACCAATTTCCAAGGACTGTAACACTATACGTAGTTCTCTCAACATCCATGAAATTGTACCTTTTCAATTTATCCTTCCAATATTAAGAAGTGAAGACCAGCCTTAAACTATGAAAGCCTAAGCAGAAGCAAATGGTCAACGACAACATATACTATTTTCTATATGGCAGATTCATGCAAGAAACTGCAGCAATTCTTGGAATTACATTTGTTTTGTATTTCATGTCTCCCCTGCTCAGTTCCCTTTATGACTCTCAATTTCGACTTATTTCCCTCCACTCGTTCCACAACTAAAACGCAGCTGTTGCTGGTCCATTCACAAGACCTTGCAATGTCACCATATAGCATGTTTTAAGCCATAACATTTGTCGCCATGTACATCTCCACTCCAGACTCAGAAATCTCTGAACTTAAAGTTAATGGCGTTATTTAAATTCATAACTCTGAAAGTAGCAGTTACCAATTTTGCCAGCCCTTATTTCTTTTTTTGCACATTACAGGGTCATATTGTGCTTCAGCTTCAGTCACTTTGTCTGCTGGAAACCAAAATGATGTACAGCACCTCTCCAAGAGGGCAAGAAGGACATGGTTTGGCCATAATACCTGCTCGTGCATAAGACATGGGAAAAAGTAATAAGTTTTGCCAGACCAAGTTTAAAGTCACTATCTACTTGAACTCATATTTTGAAGTATTCTTCTAAAAGGTGTTCAGCTTGTGGATCAACCTTGGCTAAGTAGATCTTGTACTTGCATTATACATTGCATTTCATGAAACCGTGTTCCATAACAATATTTTGCATTCCATTTAGGGCACCCAATGTGCACAGAATGTAATAGTTATTGTCCACTCATCATTGGCTTCTGGAAATTCAAACATTAATAGTGCAGCAATCGGGGTCTTTATTCGCTTAGCACCCCAGTATCAGGCCATGCTGTGACACAATAATGAAACGCGACCCCAAATACATGCGTCGTTGGATTTTATGTGATTTTATGTGACTCTGGACGTGCATTCCAAGAACAATCAATCCTGTGTTTCTTTCCGCTTGCCATATGCCATCCAGGTTTCCGCAGGCTTGTAGCCGCACGTGTCATCTCCACTCACTTCTCCTTAAATTCATTTTGCTTGACCATTGACGTGTTGCCGCTCCCTACTCCCCGCTCTCCACCATTCTACAGTTCTGCCTTTCGGTTCACGTCGTTACGTTACGCCACGTTGTTTGACTTGTTTGTAGGTGCTTTACTTTATTTTATTTCAATAATGCAGTCTGCCTCTGCTTGATTTCGATAGTAAAGGCAGCATTCTAATCAGTTAAAATAAACAGAATTTCTCCGGTGGCCATTTTAAGACCATGAATCCAGTCATGAATTGTTATGGAAAAGAATCATAATTTAAGCAAATAGATGCAAGGAAACCTTAGTAAAAAAAACGGAATAAAATAAGTCCATGCTCAGCCAGCTACAATGCTACAATGCTTGAATTAAAGTAAATCAGATCTCCCTTTTTTTTCATCTTGCTCACATTTCCCATATCAGATGACATACCTTCCATAGGATCAGAGTCTAAATCAGTCAGAAAAGCTCCTGCTGATTTAATGTTGGTGGAGGAATGTTGGCGACCATCAACCACAATCCTGAAGATGGGAGGGTAGATCATATAATATTTAAATTTATTTTCACAAGCTTTTATCTTTGCTTTATGAAATGCACGCCTCTTCTCCAATACATCCCTACTTAAAATCCACAAATACCATTATCGTATTGCCTTCCCAAGCAAGATCTTCCAATTCACAAGCTTTCTTCAGAACAAGTTCATTTACTGGGAATCTCAGGAATTTTACAATAGGATGCCTTGGTCTCTCACCTAGGGAGGGCTTGGGTCCAAGGGAACGATGTACTCTCTCTATCCCCAGTGCAATTGATGAAAATTCAGCATTTTTGGCAATGTCTTTTGCAGAACGTCAATTGCATTACCTTTCTCTGCGTTTTCTGGAAAGCCAGCGAAGGTTATTCCTTTGTGAAACATTCTCCTGCTCAGATAGTTTTAGAGAGATCTTTTTATTCATGATTTTTAAATCCCTCACCTCGTCCATCAGCCTTAGAGTGCTCTCATCCACAGTAGTCAAATGTGTCTCCGTTGAATCCACTCTCTTGACAACTGCTTCAAAACTTTCCTCTGATTTTAAAAAAGGCTGCCTTTATTTCTGTAATGTCATTTTGCTCAGCAATTCTAAGCGTTTATCTTCTCTGCTTAGCCCTTTTTCTTCCTGTTCAGGTCCCTTTGTCTTTTGGCTGGCTGCGTCGCCTTTCGGGTACTTGGCACAGACATTTTCAATAAAAGTCCAGGGAGTCTGCATATGGCACAGGAGCACAGCAGTTATGCTGCCATCCCTGGAGCTGACAGTTCTAGAATCCAGCAGACACTTGAGTGATGTTTTTCTTCACTGAGTAGCCGTTGGACCACAACAGAGTGGTCCGCCAAGACTAATGTATCAAGAAAATAAGTGTCTCCTTGAGTTATGATAGCAGGCCTAATTTGTTGGACAGCCTATTAGAGCTGCAAAGATTTCCCCACCTGCAAACCCCAACACTTCAGAGAGCCTTTTCCATTCAGACACACTGGTATCAGGGGGTTGGTTTGAGTTGTCAAAGACTCTTAGCTGCATTGTGAGGTGAACACGTGATTTGTAGATTATCTGTAAACCAGCACGACAAGTGTGTTTTTCATTAGGAGAGCTTGCTTGAGTCTGGTAGAAGTTGAAACCCATAGCACATTGGCTATTTAAATGATATTGGAGAATGAAGAAAGCCTAACTTGAGTTCAAATGGATATTCACTTTCTGCAGGTCATAGAAATCAAATGCGACCATGGCTATGTCAATTAAATGTTATTTTGGAATTGATTTAGAAGTTGGCAAAATGTAGGCCCTATTTAGAGGGATACCCTTGTTGCCAAAAATATCCTCCAAAAACCAATGTAGAGGATTTGAGGCTAAATTATAAGTCTGCTTCATCGTGGATTTTTGCTGATTTTGAGTTTTTGTTGACTGATCTAGGGCGAGAGCATTGTCAGATTTGTTACTAGTGGCGGCCTGCCCAGATGGTCTTGGCAGGTCAGAAATTGAGAGAACATCGTTGTCATTAAACACAGAATGGGGTGTTGAGTTGGCAAGACCTTTACCTGGAGCTGTGTCAATATTTGGGAAAGACAAGCCATCCTCCAACAACCGTTCAAGGCTCCATATAGTTCTTAGATATTTATTTTGGTTAGTACACCTTTGTGGTGTTCCCCATTTTTCTGGGTCGGTTTAGTTTTATTCTTCATATTCACCGAAGAGCTGGTAGAAGGAAAAATTGTTATAACTTCAATCCCATCTCTCCCTCTGTGACATTTACATGCGTACGGTCCTGGATTCAATAGATCGCGGTAGTCCGGTCCTAGTAAGGTTCACAAGTTGATGCATTATTTTTTGTTTTTTTACATGGAGCTTGCAGCTTCATTACCCTTTTTGTAGCGTTAACCCGTTTTCAAGCAGACTACCCCCATCCTCTGTAAATTACATGTATGGGGCTAAAATCTGGAGTGATCGTTCCCCTCCTCCCAAAACGACCTATTCTGTCATGTGCCGTTTTGGATTCTTGAGGGTATCGCCCAGGAGCTGGTTACTGATGGAGTTCATTGCTTCCAGGGTGATACCTTGTTGCAAAACCTCAACATTTAAACTGCTCAACCCGTTCCACCAGAGTTTTCAGTACTAAATGTATTGCTTGAAGAGTTGAAGGAGCCTGTGTTTTGGGGCTTAGTTGATTGGATTCATAAGAATCGAAAGGATTCGGTGCAGGGGAGAAGGACACAAGGCCGTTGATTGTAAGAGCATTAGGTAAGATTGCTGGTCCTGCTTCCTCACCCCTAGACTGCATCAATCCAGAGTACTCCTGTTGTAGATCTCTCGTCAGCGGTAAAATGTTTTCTGCTGTATTTATTGGAGATTTGTATGACACCTATACACAAGTGTTTCCAGGTGCCACAAGACAAGTTGCGGTGGGGTGGGGGGCATTGGGAAAGAAGAACAGCAGCAAACTGTTATATTGGCCTTGTGACAATCCTTTGTGCAAGAGTCAGCAGGGGAGGGGGTAGAGGGAGAAGTGCAGGAGTGGGGTGTCCAAAGGGAGGGGGGTGGTCAAGTGCTGGGGGGCCATTGCGAGGGTAAAGAGAGGGGGAAAGGAGGATGAGTGCTGTGGACGGGGCGGGATCAGGTTAGGGCTAGTCCAGGGAAGGGAGCCTGAGGGCAATTGCTGGAAAGGGATGCTGGGGGACTGGTAGAAGGGTAGTCTGGACCCTGTGTGACTCTGAAGGGAGCAGGCCATAATCGCAGCGGCAGAGGGAACGTTTAGCAGAGGAGGGGGAGAGGGAAGGAAGAGGAGAAAGAGGAGTTTCTGGAATTTAAGAAGACCTGGCTCAAGTCTGAGGGTGGGAGGGCAGGGCAGGCATTCCAGAGGGAGGAGTGAGCAGAGGAAAGGGATCTACCTCCTACTCTCTGCTCCGAGAAATGTTTGACCTGCAGAGAGTTGGAACCAGAGGATCGAAGGACTCTGGCAGGGAGGTATTTAGGGAGGTTAAGCTGGATGTAGAGGGCCCCAGACAGCCTTGTGGATGATGCAAAGGGTCTTGAATTTGATCCTTTACATTATATTCCTTGTTTTGTGTATCATACTTGGATCTTCTGAAGATCTAACGCAAATTCAGTGTGCAGTCAGACTAGTGTAACAGTCTGTGAGTTCAACAGACACTGGCACCCTGGATGGTTTGCACCTGATTTATGGGGAAACTCGGGTACCCAGTTTTATAACGTTATCATAATACATCCGCAATTCTCTCTACTATAGTTTTAGCAACTAATTAAAGACCTTTGTCATCACTGCAGCTCCTGAGTCTGGGATTCAAGTGCCATTAAGGAGGAGGCACGGCCATTAAGACGCCTTCACCCTTTGTTAAACCTTCTTGTTCGAGTGCACTACATGGTTTCGAAGGATCAGCTAGGCAACTGAGAACCAGACAGAAGGGATCGAATGCAGGAACTAAAAGTATCTCCTCAGTATTCAGCTTTAACTAGTGACCAGGAGCTGCCACTGGGGAATGAGGAGCAAGTACACAAGGTTGTGATATGGCTCCTTGAAGAGTCTCTTGTGCTAGATGGAATTACCAATAAAAATCTTAGACCAAATAACCGGATAGACTCCAGGAATATGGCAAAGTACTACTTTAGTGTCCATTGAATAAAGCCGGGTCATCTGGCATACTGATGCTTGCACACTCACACAGTAACTTGATTACACGGGGGTCCTATACCCCAATATGAGTCATCTACCTGGCCCTTTATGCATGAAACACGTAACTAAATCTCACTTATTAACCTGTAAGCTAAGCAACATAACTAACACCCCAGTCTAAGATGATATTACCTATAGCCTAGTTGCTAATATCTCTTTGCCTGGACTTGCACATATGCAACTATGTAACCACTGTACTTTTGTATTGTTTGTTTGATTTCATGGCTGACTGACGCATGTGTAACTACGCAACCACTGTACTTGTGTCTGTCCATTCCTGTAAGAACAGCGCCTAGATGCCTCCGTTTTGGGTGCGCTATACAAATTATAAAAATAAACATAATCTACGATATCCTACGTATCAAACCTATTGGCGGGAGGGATTGGATTAGAGGAGTATATCTACTTCTAGAAGGTATACGGATTAGTACTTCATTGGCTGCCTCTTATCTGTAAGACCACCCTCGGGCTACCTCTAAATACTGATTATAGCAAACAAAATGGCAGTGGGTGTGTCTATGCAACATTGTATAGCAGGTTGCCCATAGACACACCGATTGGTTGGCATTCTCACCCCACCTTGGACTTTCGGCTAGCAGCATGCAAGGAAACCGAAACCCAGGTGCTTGGATCACGACCGATTACTCCCTACTTTCCCAATTAGTCCATCATCTCATCAGTCCGGCCATGAACCAACGTTTCCCATCTATAGTTGACCTTGTAGCCTGTTCTCTGTTCTAGGACTTTCAAAGGAATCCAAACACACTACTATCTCCATTCATGGCTTAATGAATAGGCCTTGTTTTTGACTTCTGAGTCTTATTTACTGCTATTTGATTTAATTCTACTCGGTGCCATTGCTCTTCTTGGCCTCTAGAGACCTGCTCAGTCTAACTTGCATAGACCTTATACCTTATACACTTTTAGTTGTCCAATACTTGGCTTTTGTAAATGTTTTCTTCTTTAGAGAAATATGCCCAGTGTCCATGGCTGATCTGTCTGCCTCCCTTTGTGCTTTACAGCTATTCCTTAAAAAAAGCCTCCTTGATCCCAAGCCAACATCCACTTTGTTTTGCACACAAAGCTGTTCTTCCAGCGTCTTCTGAATCTTCAACCCTGGTCGGCTTCTCAGGTAAATGAGTTGAATCTTTGCACAAGCAGCTGTTAATTTTCCCATAATGGCCGTTCTTCCCACATTATATATTCCTCTATAGCAAGTTTCTATGTATCTTTTCTACCTTTGCGTTACTGCGTATTTACACTTATTGGTCAGCAAGTTACTCTATTCTTCTTTTGCGTTCACAATTACTTTTTGTTTCTGTTGTCACTTCAGGTACATCGTCACTCTTCAGTATTTTCATATTGTTTCCACATGGCTTTGATCAGATTTCACTCAGCGCTCCATGATGTCCAATGGTGCGTGCGGTCATCCTTCCAATACGGCACCCTTCCACACTTTCATTGTGAGAGTACATTTGATACGGTTGTCTGGGTGCATATAGTCTCTCATACACTCAATGAGGTATAGGCATAACACATGGAGTCTCAAACAGGGCCCTTCTCCTGCTAATCCAGTATGACGGCGGTGAGGGGGCGGGAGTTTGGGAAAATGCGTCCACTTGCTCCTCTACATTTCCCCCCTTCTGGTCGAGTTCTCAACCACATTCCTCTTTTCATTCTCCATTGTCATCTCTTCATATGATAGTTTCTTTGGGATCCAAAGCTTTGTCCCCCCCCCCCCCTCTCCCCTCAGGTGACCTGCTTTCTTTATAAGTTCATCCACACTCCAGGTCATGTGGCAGCAATCTCCTGATGGTCGACGAAATATCCACTGTCCTACATATGGCTTATGCTCTTTGGCATAGAAGAACTTTGTTCCTGAAGGTGCAAGGGTACTTTTCTTTATATTCTCACAGGTACTTTCTTTATTTTGCATCTGCTTGCTCGCCAGTTCCAGCATCTATATCCATCATGATTTTCATCCCAATAGCTTTTTTGTCTGTCTTCTTGCATTGTCCCAAGATGATCCTTATGAGACATCCTAGCAATACCATCGCTGGTTCTGCTCCAAGTAATTTGGTTACATTTGACTACCAAGTTGGAATCCATGAAAACAGAGACTAAAACCAGCCATCATCCTCAATCTTGTCCATTTCATACTCCATTTTCATATGCAGGGTTGACAACCATTAATGCTTCCGTCAGTCCCATTGTCTTCATCATGGGCAGGTATAAATGTACAGGAAAAAAAGGCCCGATTTTGGCGCACATGCCTCCTTCCGTTGTTGTAATTAATTTCAGGACTTGCCTGTTCTCGAGGGCCATATGCCTCATTACCCTCAACTCTTCTTCGATTGCATTAAATCCTTTTATTGTCGTGTTGGTTTGCAGCAGCCCCCATCTGGTGATTTGCAGCCACTTGGCATTCACTGCAGTCTGGATTCCTGGCAGGAATATAGCTGTGAATATCTCTGCAGTTCTGCTGAACAACTTATGCTCATCTGGAAGGCCTCTGTGTTGGAATATAAACTGGGATAAGGGACATATGCATAGTAGGGCTTGTGCATATTATATTGAGGCATTAATGCAGGAGACTTGGAGGGAATGCATTCTCACCCCCCGTAGTTAGTTAAGTTGGGATATCAGTAGAGGGGTACCCCCTGTGGAGTTTCCAGTGCTGGCAAATCCAGGCTCGGACTAGATGCAGGGAAGCCTGAGGTCCAGGGATGGAACCGGGCAGCAGTTGGGTATGGGTAGGGTGGTGGTGGGGGGGGGAGGGTGTTAGGGGTGTTATGGGGATACAAGCCTACAATCACAAGCCATGGATGAAAACTAGGAGGGTGGGGGTGGAGACGGGCAGAGTAGGAAACTGCTAGAATGGGAGACCAGAAGATATTGTCCTGGAACGTGAGGGGATTGAATTCTTACATTAAACGGAATAAAGTAATGATGTACCTGAAAGATTGAAGATAGATATTGCATTGATACAGGAAACCCACCTGAACAAGGAAAAGCAAGAGGTAGTAATGAGGAAATGGAAAGGGGTAACCGTAGGCGCAACGTACTCCATGTATGCCAGAGAAGTCCTCACATGGATAGCGCCACATGTCCCTTTTAAGCTATTACAGTCCACCATAGAGCAGGATGGGAGGATGGTAATAATTAAAGGGATGGTGGAAAATAGAGAAGTGAACATTATAAACGTCTATGTCCTGAATCATGACACTACAGTTTACTTCAGGAATCTATAAGGCAGGAATAGCCCATATATGGATGGAGCAGTTGTATGGGGTGGAGACCCTGGACCTGAGGCTAGATGGATCCAACAAGAAAATGGATAGACCAGCTCCTGCAGCAAAGGCCTTGATCACCCTGTTAAAGGATTTTAGATTGGAGGATGTGTGGCGAATGCACCACCCACACGTTAGAGGGTATTCACATTATTCTGCCCCACAAAACCGAACCACCAGATTAGATTACATATTTGTCGGTTCAGAGCTACTGAAAGTAGTAACAGAGGCAGAATACAAGGCTATCGTCCTCTCGGACCATGCACCACTGATAGTGACGTGGCAGATCTCAACCCCTAGGACGAGGATCCTGACATGGAAACTTGGAGCCGAGGCACTAAAAGATGCTGTGTTTAGAGAAGATCTGAGGTTGGACATACAGGTATTTCGAACATAATACTGGCAGTGTAAAATCAGCTGGGATGCTGTGGGAGGCATTTAAGGTGGTAGCAAGGGGAGCTGCAATATCAAATTCAAAAGGGTTGCAAGGCGGTATAATACGAGAATTGCGCAATGCAGAGAGGGAGTTAGAAATGAAAATGCGGGAGGATACGTAATCCCCTGCAGAAAGTGAAGCCATAAGCCAACTACAGCAGGCATGAAGGGTACACTGGGAGAGATTATGCAATCTAAATTACAGGAAATATTTGGAGAGGCAACATGCAGAGGGAGACAAACCAGGAAGGTTGCTAGCATGGCTATATAAAAGCAAGGCCCCTAGACAAGCAATCCGAGTAATGAAAGGAGCAGATGACCAGATGTGGGATACTAGGGAAGGAGTGAATGAATGTTTGTTTTTTGGAATACTATAAGGGACTGTATGCAGATATAATAGATTCGGAAGAACTTGACATGTTGGAGGCACTAATGGCGATTGCTTTGCCCAAGCTTGGTGCGACAGACCGGGAGAGCCTGGAGGCTCCAGTGACGTTAGACGAATTAGAATATGCGATTAAGACACTACCCCCTAACACAGCTCCAGGCGCTGACGGCCTCCCGAACGAGTTTTATAAAGCATACAAGACAAAATTGCTAATTCCGATGTTAGCAATGCTAAATTTTAACACAAATACGTTACCTGTATCCCTTTGGGAGGCAATAATCATCCCGTTACTTAAACTTAACAAACCAGATACGGACTACGGGTCCTATAGATCGCTCTCGATGCTTAACCAAGATTTACTAATACTTACGGCAGTGATGGCAAATAGGTTGCGGCCCGTCATAAACAAACTCATCCATCTAGATCGAACAGGGTCTGTCCCGGGCAGGTGTATATCAGACAATCTTAGAAGGCTCCACCACGTCATAGATCAGACTGAAGGAAGCTCCCAGGAGATAGCGATAGTCTCGCTGGATGCAGTGAAAGCCTTTGATTCAGTCAAGTGGTCCTGGCCGTCTTGGAGGAATATGGGGTTGGACCTGGGTATCTAAAGTGGGTCCAGCTGCTATATAACAAGCCACTAACTTGAGATAAAACAGGACAGACCATATCTGAACAATGGCAATTGAGTAGAGGCACCCGACAGGGTTGCCCGTGGTCCCCGGTGCTGTTTATTTTAGCGTTGGAGCCCTTGGCGGCATATTTGAGATGGCAATATGTTGAGGTTGGGATTGGTACCAAAGGAGGGCAACATTTAATATCGATGTATTCTGATGATATGTTGTTGTACTTGAAGTACCCCGAGGAGAATCTACATGGAGCGGTATGCGATGCTATCTGGAATAAGTCAACCCCAAAACATCTTGCATATTCCCCCTGGGGAGATACGTAGGGGTGCCACAACATGAATTGCAGATAAGGTAGGAGACTGAAACGTTTAGATACTTGGGAATAGATATACTATAAGGTCGAGGTTGAGTACAAGCAGAATACGCTGAAAGCAATGTCCAAAATTGAAAACAGTATGACATTTTGGGCCAAAATACCTCTAACCATGATGGGTAGAGTGTTGCTGCTCAAGATGGTGGTACTGCCCAGGCTATTACATTATTTTGCAAACATTCCGTATATGATACCTAAACATTTCTTTGATAAAATACGGAGTATATGCAGGGGGTTCATATGGCATAATTCCAGGAACAGAATTGCGTTATGGAAGCTGCAAAACCTGTACGAACAAGGGGACATTAGATTGCCCAACTTTGAAGTGTACTACTTGGCCAGCCAACTACAAACCGTGGTGCACTGGCTAGCGGACGACCCCACACCTGAGTCTAGACTGCTTAGGGCAGAGTGCGCCCCTCACTTTCTGAACAATTGGATGTGGTTGTCGAAACAGCAGCGGAGTGGAGGGTCCAGATTGCTAAACTTAGGTGGGGAAATATGGCAGAGGGCTTGCCGGGTGATGGGGAATCTGACCCTGTGCTCTCCACAAATGCCACTAGTGGCAATAGTTGGGACAGATGGACAAAAGGGAGGGACAATCGGGAATCAATTGGAAACAAGGCATAGCAACCTTCGGGGGATGTATGGCAAGACGGGGAAAATGATAGTTTAATAGATTATTGGAGGATACTGGAGTACATCGGGGACAATATATTGCGTATGCCAGGTTAATAAAGATGATCAAGGGTAGGTTGTCAGAGGCTGTGTTGGCTCAACAACCAGATGCGGTTATAGATCCTTTTGTGATGTGTCCGAAGGGGGCCATGAAGTCTCTTTGATATACGAGCTGTTGATGTCCAGGGTCGGGAAGGAGGTGATTAAGACGAGACGGGATTGGGAGGAGGAGGGGCGCAGTAATGGGAGAATGGCTATGGATCAGGGTGCAAGGTTACCATAAAAAGGTATCCAGAAATGTGAGGCTGCAACAGATTCAGTTGTTTGTTACCCACAGAGCATACATGACCCCTAAAAAGATAGCCACATTTAAAAACGCTGGATCAGACCTGTCCAAAATGCGGAGAGGTGAACGCAGGAATGGTGCAGATGTTCTGGGCATGCCCCGAAATAAGGAGATTCTGGAGGGAGGTGGCCCACCTATTGGCAGAAAAGGAGATAATTCTGGCCAAGGACTCCCTGTGGGCAGGGATGTTGGGGTGGTGGGGGGGGTTCCCTAGGCTTAGCAAACTTAAACATGTTAGCAAGCTTAAGGACTTAGCATATATACTTGCTAAACGCAGAATAGCAATGAGCTGGAAAGCAAGCAGAAGGCCGAGTGCGCGAGCTTGGTGACACCATCTCCAGAAATGGGTGGATGCCGAAACAGTGTGGCACGAGGCCGCAAACAGGGGTGGGGAGGAAGAAGCGCACACGCTGGTAGCCTGGAAACACTTGGTAGCAACTCTGTCTGGGTCTGGTTGTGGAAGCTCGGAGGAAGATGGCTCTTCAGGTGCAGAAAATTAGGTGACGCCCATAGGTAGAGGTTGATGCAGGCTGAAATGTGGGGTAGGCTCGTGAAAGGGGGAGTGGAGAGGGGCGGGAGAAAACCAAAATGTGTTTGTGTAGTAAGGCGAATGCATGTTTGGCGTTCCACTGTAGGATGCTTATGCTTTAAAACTTGTGCTCATCTGGAATGTCATAATAGGCATCTATTAATTTTGCTGAGAAGTAATTGCTTCTCCTCTGTCTACTTCGGTAAAATGATGCGTGTCCATCTTTGGGAAGTCTAATCGGGTCACTTTGTGGTACTCCTAAGGCCATTCTGCTTATCAGCGCCAATGAACAAACTCCTCCACATTTTGGTGGCAGCTTTTATTTATGCTCTTGATCCACAGACCCAATAATGGTCCATCAGGGATGCTGTTCCTTCCTTCATGCCTGGTACATCAAAAACTAATTTGAAAAATTGCAGTTCTCTCCAACTTTCACGTACCATTATCTCTGAAGCATAAAGACTCATTCTTTGGGGGTATTGTCTGCAATGGTCCTTACTCATTGTCGACCCATTTCAATGCAATCTTAGGCTATTGGGTTTTGCATTCCTTTTCTGCATTTGCCACAACTACTTCCCATTGTCCGGTTAATGCTGTTGCTCTGCGCACAACCAATCCTTTAGCCCTTCTTTCAGGAGTAAGCACTGTTCCTTTAATTTGTAATTCACCTCTTTCCCAGCATTCTTGTATCTCCTTCATTTTCTTATCCTTGCATTGTAGCATCCTGTTTTATTCAGTCTTGATTCCTTCTCCATTTATTCCAGGCTGTTCCGTTTTATTATTTGATGTATTGTTTCTGGCTTTTCCCTTGACTTTATATCTTGTACATAATTGTCTTCTCTTTGAGATGTTGCTTTATTCACCCACACTATGGATGCTTTTCTGCCTTGGATCTGTCCTCTGGTTAGGCAAAGTGCAAGATGTGTCAGGCAATGTGCCTTTTTCACTGATACTTCTGTTGCTATTAATGTTTTAGAGGTTCCCAAAGTATGAAGGAACACACACAGCAGCTTTCATCTGAAGTACTCCTTCCAACCTTTTTCATGTGCGGATACCATAGGTTATTCTTTAAATGGCCGAATGTATTCTTTAAATGGGCCGAATTGTCAAGATACGCATCTACCTTCATGATTTTCCCCAACATCCCTTTTAAATCTAAATCAATGCCTGGTAAGATTATAAAATTATTTTGTGATTTCATCAGGGGCAACAGTAAATGTTTCATTGTCATCCACCATCTCTGTATTTCTTATAGCTTGTCTAAATGTCATAATAATCAGAAGGAACACACAAATCATAATGCAGAATGACCACAATTATTATTCCATGGAAACTCATTGTTTTTCTTGATGGCAATGAGCCTCTTATAACCTGGAACCGCCTCATTTTTCCTCAAACATTTAGTATGTAACTCTTTTTATATCAAGAACTGCAAGATCATTGCAACAATTATCCTAAAAATAATATTGTTCTTAGGATTTCTCAAAAACGTTATGACGTTTACATACCTTCTTTATTAGAGCTGGATAAGACTGTAATATGTAGATAAAAACCGCATGCAGGAACGTGTGTAATGTTGTTGCAATTGGTAACATAAAGATGAAGTGTGATTTTTCTTCTTTCTGCTCCGGTACTTCATTGCATAGTTCCTTTAACTTGTCCAAAAAAATTCCAGGATAACTGCACGTCTATTTACTCCTTGTCAAATTTTAAGATGTTGGCCTTCAGTCTAAGGTGTTCTTCACTTCCCTTGTCTTTATTCTTGGCCATAGAACGAGTCTGCATATGCGGGACTTCTTCTCTTGCTTCACTGTCGGCAGTTGCAGGAGGGGTCAAGATTTCCCCTTTATATGGCTTACAAATGGAGCCAGGCTCTTCATCCTTTTAACTTGGCTGCTGTGGGTTTAACGTCTTCCATCTCGTACGGACCTTCCAAGCGAGGAGTACTCCAAGTGCGTACAAACCTTCATACCAGCACCTGGTCTTCTGGGTTGTTTTAACAAATTTTCTGCTTCAATGGGTTGATCGTCTTTGTCACGTCTCTTTGACCCCGCCCTTCGATTCTTGACCTGTTGAGACATGAAAGAAACACTTGAAGTCATTGTTAGGTAATTATGCATTTAGTCGCCTAATGTCTTTGCTACACTATGGGCATCAGTTTTTAACCTAGTTGGATGAGCAAGGGGGTTCTCGTGCAGCGTCCATTCACCAACTCATGAGGAGTTAGATGGTGATCTGAGCCAGGCTAATTCCTTAAAGCATATAGGGCTGGGGGTAGGCAATATAGCCATCCCTTCTTCAAGGTTATCTTGATCTTCTCTATCCTTTCCTTCAATAATTAATTTATCGTTCGGACACCATTCACCTGTGGCTGATAAGCAGACGAAAACGTATGCCTAATGGAAGAACTATTTGCTCAAACAGCTCATTTACAAAATGCGGTCCATAGTCAGACCGCAAAACCTCACACACACCCCATCATGGGAACACTTCACGCACTAGGAACGTGACATCAGGGTGTTTGCATGAACCTGCCTCGATCCATCTAGAAAAAGGACATACCATGACCAGCATATATTTGTAACCGTTGCACGTCTACATGATCTATGTATAGATGCTGAAATGGAGCATTGGGTCTAGGAATTGCTCCTCTAACTGTTCACAACGTGTGGCCTGCAGTACATTTCTGGCACATGATGCAATTTACAATAAACGGTGCCACATGTTTTAACAGATTTGGCGAGAACCACTCTTCTGCAATTGTTGCAGCTAGACTCTCTCTCTCTCGAGTCATTTGTGGGGTAGTGGATGTGGTCCAATGCTACCCTCAATAATGCTGGCTTTCCAGTGCTATCGTGTCTCCAAATTGCATCAATCCTTCTCTTCTTGTGGTGCTTTCCCTTGTATCTCAATTAACTGGACAATAGACAGCATGTTAAAACCATACTTTGCCAACATGCATCATCCTGTCATCTGTTTAACACTTTCGATTTCAAAATTAGAAATGGTTGGGAAGCAGGCTGTCTTTTTGGCTTCTAAATCTGCAGCTTCATTTCCGCGAGAAATAAAATCTGTCCTTTTAGAATGCGCTGCACATTCTACGACTGCTAGAGTCCATGGGAGTGCTAGTGCTTCAATACGTTTATCCAATAGGGCCGAATGTTGTACTGAAGTACTGTCTGCACGGAGGAAGACCTTCCTTTTCCAGCGTGACAGACTTGCATGTACGGTTGATGTCACGTAGGCGTAGTAAGAGTGCAGGTCACCTCCTCGTCTTCATATTACTGAAGCAACTGATTCTGCAGCCTGTGCTGAGCAATGCGAAGGCAATCTCGCGCTGGTCACTACCTCAAATTCACTGTCGGTTGAGTTTCACTACCACTTATCCAATATGCTTTTTGCTAGTCGTTTAGTCCATTTTTTGAAGAATCCTCAATAAAAACAATGCCCCTGCACCCTCGAGGGTATTTTCTCTAGCTTCAGGAATTTCATTATAGTTTTCCTCCAGTATACGTTATGCAATCGTGTACATAATCATCCTCTCCTAGTGCTTCAGCTTTGAGCGTTGCTGGGTTCACTTTCTTACATCTGACAATTTTAATCGCAGGGTTCGATATTATTACCTCATATCCTGATGCTCTCTGTGTGGTCAATGTACTTTTGTGTTTCTTTAAAATCGCAAATAATGCATGCTCAACAAATGTTACTGAATACCCCATTGTTATACTTGAAGCTTTTTCAATCCCGAATGCAGCAGCAGCTAACGACTGCTCATAAGGATAATGCCCTTTCATAACTGGATCTAAAATCACACCATAATAGGCTAATGGTTTGTGTCCATGACCTAATGTCATTTTTTGTGTAAGGACTGCTGTCATAACTTCTCCATTTTATGAGAAAATAAATAAGTCTTCATGATCTGGAATTCCCAACACAGCGGGTATAATTATTGCCTTTTTTAATTCTTCAAATCCTTCAGTCATTTTGTTTGTCCATATTATTTTGCTCCTGGCCACCTGTGCTTCCTAAGCCCTTTAAGTGGTCCAATGTATGTCCTGTAAATGAAAACCCAGGCCCTACAATAGTTGCAAAGTCCTTAAAAATGGTTGCATTTCCCTCACTGTTTTAGGTTCTGAGATCTTCATAACTGAATCTGCTCTTTCAGGCGTCACTTTCCTCCTTTCATGAGAAATCGACTGTCCTATATACAAGACCTCTACCTGACAGTATTGTAACTTCTTTGTCCACTTAATATCCTTTCTCTGAAAGAATAGTCCATAGTTTAATTCAATTTTATCTAGATCTTTCTTCTGTCACGCTGCACACCAAAATGTCATCCACATATTGGAACTAGTGCACTTCCAAGCTGAACATTGCCCAAGTCCATCTGAAGGACTCTATTAAAGATTGAACGGGACTTGCAGTACCCCTGGGGTAATCGAGTATGTTTTAGGCAGATGGTTCTATATGGAAAGGGAAGTCAAATACTGTGACTCTTGTGAAGGGGAATTGAAAACGCATTTTTAAAATCTGACTGTAAAATATTTGGCCTTAGATGGGATGTTGCACAATATTGTCGCAGGATTTGAAACTAAAGGAAATTCATCTTCAACTATATTGTTTAGAGGGCAAAGGTCCTGAATAAATCTCCACAACCCCCAAACCCCTGTCCATTTTATCACTGGGTACACAGCTGTTACACGGAGAATCAGATGGTACCAATAGCTTCTTCAAAGCAGAAATGGTCTCAAATATACCTTCATTTATTTTCAAATTTGTTTATTGGCATTTTCAATAATATAAAACAAGTTGTGTGCAATAGAGCCATTCTCAAATAGCAATAAACATATGTTTAACTTAACGTCAAAAAATTACAATTACAAAACAACCATAACTGTCTCCATATTCTGTCCGTTTCATATATCGTTAACTGTTACGGGGGGAGGGTGGAAGCGAAGGGGAACCATCCGGCAACTTCAAAAGGGGGAGGACTTCCGCAAGGTCTCTATCCTCTGCAGCACTTCCGCTGCTGCTGGCTTCATGATTGGTCCCGCATGGGCCTAGATTGAGTTTCAATTCAGGGGGGCTTATCATCCGAGAGGGTGGAACATGTGTCTGGTGAGTTCCTTCTTTGCCTCAAGTGACATACGAGAGTCATCCGTGGATCTGGCCACACAATCCTCCCATGCCACGGTCTCAGCTAACACCCACCGTTCAGTCTCTTTGTGCCATAGTCTGAACTGAGGGCCCATGGGTTTCTTCCAGGCCATTGCGATAGTTCTTTTGGCCAGTATGCATGATATGTCCATGAGCCTTGTCGCATGCTTGAGTTTGGTTGGTCTGGGGTAGGTTCCTAGGAGGCACTCATCGGGTGTCCAGTTATATTTACTCAGGCCTGTTTTTTCGCAGGTTTGTTCGACCCTCTCCCACAGAGCCGTTGTCCTGGGGCATTCCCATAACATGTGGATCAGAGTCGCTTTTTTCCCCTTGCACCAGTTGCAGGTCGGTTGTGCCTGAGGATTGAAGGTGGCTATGCGGCACGGGGTCAGGTAAGTTCTGTGCAGAATGTTCAGCTGAATCTGCCTGAATCTATGGTTTCTGGACACCGTTTTGGGGAATGTAAGAGCTCTGTTCCACTCCCCTTCAGACATTTCCTGGCCTATATCCACCTCCCATTTGCTTTTCATTTCCATGCTCCGAGGATTTGGCATGTCGATCAGGAGGCCATATATTTGCGAAATGGGTTTACCGCCCTCTCCCAAGTTGTACATCAGAGTGAGGAGTGGGTCCGTATCTGGTTCTTCCGGCCACTAGTCCCATTTGCGTCGGGCCACAGCACGGGTTCTTTGGTACCATATAAATTGGCCGGTATGTATGCCTTCCGTCTCCTGTAGCGAAGTGAACTCCCTGAAAGTACCTTCATCATACAGATCTCCCCAGGTGTAGACCCCTTCCCTCTCCCAGAGCCCGATGTGTTTCAAATCCGAAAGTGTTGTGCATAAGTCTGCGATCAGGGGAACTTCCGGGGCATAGGAATTCCGTGAATTAATGAGCACTTTGCCCTGTGCCAAATTTTCCTCCCCAGCTCAGCCAAAAAGGGTAAAGTTCCCAGCAGTTTGGACGGCGCCCAGATCAGTTCTTTCAGATGGAATTGGGGCAGCATGGCCTGTAGCAATGGTGTTTCAGATGTGGGCTCATCATCTAGCCATTTGGTCACAAAACTAAGCTGTGCAGCTATGTAATATCTTTCTAGGTTTGGAAGTTGAATACCGCCTTGGCTATATGGTAGGGTTAGCAACTGCAACGCTATTCTATGCCTGCCTTTCCCCCATAGGAATTATCGCAGTATGGTCTCAAGCAGTGGAAGAAGGGCTTGTGTATATAGTAGTGTACATTTTGAAACCCATAAAGGAAGCGTGGGAGAACAATCATTTTAGTTATCGAAGCCCTGCCCATCATCGAAAGGGGGAGTTTCGCCCAGAACGTGATTGATTTGCGTAGAGCTGGGAGTGCTGCCTTTGTGTTTCGTTCGTGCATTAGCTCGGGGGTATGCATAATGTGCACTCCAAGGTAGCGGAATGATGTATTCTGCCACTGGATCCCCACCTCCGGGAGTGCTTCTAAGTTCTCTGCTTTCAGGGCTGCTAGGGGGAACATACAAGACTTTGACCTGCTGAAGCTTATCCCAGAGACCTTGGAATAGTTGTCCAGCACTTCTAGCATGGTTGGTACGTTGAGGTGTGGGTCCCCGACGTATATGAGAACGTCATCCGCGTAGAGCGAGATGATGTGATCCACTTCTCCCAGTCTTATGCCTGCATCGAAGAACTGCTTTCTAAAGTAGAGAGCTATGGGTTCTAGTCCCAGTATGTAAAGCATTGGGGATAGTGGACAGCCCTGTCTAGTCCCCCTGCATATATCCCAGGCCTCAGACACATACTTCCCAGATTTCACCCTTGCCTTAGGTTTAGTATACAGGATGTTAATACACCTAATAAACCCGGGACCAAAGCCAAACTCCCTGAGCACTGCTACAAGCCACTCCCATTAGATGGAGTCAAACGCTTTGACTGCGTCTAGAGACAGCAGTGCGTATGAGTCCTTGTCTTTATCAGTTTGCGCTATAATATTCTGCAGCCTGCGTAGGTTCATGGACTTATTACGGCCTGGCACGAAGCCGCTCTGGTTTGGCTGAACTATGTCTCCTATTATTCTAGACAGCAGTTTTGCTAACGTCGTAGTCAGGATTTTAACATCATAATTTAACATTGCAATCGGGCGATATGAGTCGCATTGGTCTGCCGGCTTATTGGGCTTGAGGATCGGAATCACAAGCGTCTCCCTCATGCTCTCGGGTAGAATTCCTTCTTCGTATGCCTCCTGGTATACTGCGTACAATAGGGGGGGGTCAGGGAGGACTCATACGTTTTAAAAAACTCTGTGGGCAACCCGTCCGTTCCCGGTGCTTTGCCTGTGGCTAGGGATCTAATTGCGTCGGTAATGTCTTTGGGCGTGATTTCTGTTTCAAGGGAGTCGACTTGCTCAGGGGACAGCCTGGGGAGCCCTATCTCCTCCAAAGTTTCTGTTAACCGTTCTTGGGGGACCTGCTACTCATGTGAGTACTGGTGGGTGTAAAAGCGAGTGAAAGTGTCATTTATGCCCTGCTCTGTACAGTGTGCGTTTTCATCCTCATCTTGCAGTGAGGTGGTGGGGTGTTTGGGGTGTTCTTTTCGGCAGAGCCAGGCGAGTAATCTGCCTGGCCTGTCAGCCTCAACATGTGCTCTATTTGTTCTGGCAGTATAGTCGAACTTTTCCAGCCTGTTCCACGCAGTTATGTTCCTCTCTCTAAGTTTCACAAGCTCCTCTTCCCTCTGTTGGGTATCTACGGGGGTAGCCTCAAGTCGCTCAATCTGCCGTTCCACTAGGTATAGTTCTTTCCTGAGCAGCTTCTTGATACCTCCCGCCTTTGCAATTACTTCTCCCCTGGTTACCACCTTTGGAGCCTCCCACACTGTGCTATTGTAAGCTATGCTACCGGTGTTAACCTCTAGGTAGGCATCAATAGAATTGCGTAATTCCTCTCGGAAGGCTGGGTCCCTCAGAGCATCTGTGGGCATTTTCGACATGGGAATGGGGGGTCTGGGCCCTTTGTGATTCCATGTCATCAGGAGCGGGGAGTGATCAGAGATGGTCCTCCCCAGGTATTGTGCTCCCTCCACCCTGGGTAAGTGTTCCGTGTCTATGAGTATATAATCTAGTCTTGTGTGTGTAACGTATGTGGAGATGAGTACAATGAGTATTTGCGTGCTTCAGGATGCTTTTTCCGCCACACATCCGTCATGTCCAGCCTCCCCAACATGGCGGATAGTGCCGCCGTAGCGGTCGATGGGCCTCCTAGCAGTGGTGTGGACCTGTCCAGCCGTGGGTCATGTACACAATTAAAATCTCCCCCCAAATAAAGAGATTGTTCCTGTACTGTGCAACTCTGGGGTACAGTGTGTTCAGGTAGGACCGTATGTTAGGGAGATAGGAATTCATGAGGCATACTGCTTCTTGTTCAATGAATCCCCAAATTACAACGAACCTACCTTCCGGGTCTATCTCTGTTTTGTCCACCCGGAATGGGAGCTGTGGATGAATCCAGGTGTAGACCCCTCTTGCGTATTTAGAATAAGTGGTACCAAATCCCTGTCCACCCCAATGTGTTTGTAGCTTGGCCACCGAGTCCGCCGTGCAATGGGTCTCCTGTAGTAATGCTATCATTACCCCTTTTCTCTGCAGGTAGGTTTTAATCCTGTTCCTTCGGAGATAAGTCCTCAGGCCCCTTACATTCCATGTCATTATTTTTATGGTGGTCGCAGCCATAGGGGTTCAGTAACGGATCTGTTGTCCCCCCCTTTCGCCTTCTGTCGCCCCAGGGCTTGGACCTGTTATCCAGGGGTCAGTCTGTGTTGGGGTTGGAACGCGAGCCACCACGCTTCCTCCTTCCCATCCCCCCTAGCCGCCCCTCTCAGTGTCAATTGGAGACTTATTAACATTAACAAACCTCATTCTAGTGAATGAGGGCAACAAACCTTTCAACTCACTGCCCCCAGCAGTTGCCTCAAACTTGCAGCGCTCGGGGGCACCCGATCCTTCCAGGCCTTTCCGGGACTCCTGGTGCGGGTGGTGTCGGCAGTCGGCCTCGACGTGTTTCAGGGGGTGCGTCGGCTTCGTTGTTATTCGCATGGGTCGGTGCGCTCCTGCCTGTCGTAGCGTTCGTGAAGTTGTGAATCTCAAGCGGTCCGGTATTCATTCGGCAGTTGTGCGAACCTTTTATTTTTCCCTGTTGCTTGTTGCTTTCGATGGCCTGTGACTTCATGCGCAGTGCCTTCTTTTTCATCAGCAAGGTTATTGTCCCCAAGCCACATATTTGCCGCTGCCGGAGTCTCAAGAAAGATAGCTTTCCCTTTGTATAGTACCTTAAAGCGGGACGGGTACATTAGCATGAGGTTATACCGGTACAAATGAGTTCCGTGCTCGCTGTACCTCGGGGTTATAGTCTGGGTAAATGACTATTTTGGCGCCATGTTTCTTGATTTCCCCTCCTTCTCTTGAGAATCTCAGTATAGTCTCTCTGTCGCGAAAGTTCAAGACTTTTGCAATAATTGGGCGCGGTCGGGAGCCCGGGGGAGGCCTTTTCTGAAGTGACCTGTGGGCCCGTTCTATCGAGAAGCCCTGGGTCAGTTTGCCGGCCCCAATTTCTTGCAATAGCATTGTTTCTATGAATTTGGTCGAGTCTGGGCCCTCCGTGTCCTCCGGTACCCCCAGGATTCGGATGTTGCCGCGGCAGGCACGTCCTTCTGCGTCTTCTGATCGCGCCTCTAGCCACGTTACTTGCAATTCAAGGTCTTGGACCTCAGATTTAAGTTCTCTGGTGTCGTTAACATTGGTTTGGAGCGTGGGGGCGTGGCTTGAGAGCCATGGAGTAGGACGTGCTTTGTGCTGGGCTCCGGCTGATCAGACAGTGAATTGCAGAATTACGCTTTAAAAAGGACACTTGTGCCGGGAAATTGAACGCTCGAGCGTTGGAATTCATGGACGGGGTGTATCCTGAACAGTGAATCATCTGGGCTCGTACATCAAGAGATACATCGATTTCATTTGAAGCGGCCGCAAGGATACTTTCTTGCCAAGATGGCGGCGAACAATGGAGAAGCGGTCGCATCTTGGTAGGGATACTTGTACTCCTTGACTGAGTGGAACGCGGAATAGAAGGCTGCACAGAAGAAACACTGCACGCCGGAAGAGGACCGTGTTTCTAAAGTTAAGCGTCCGGGCCCGAAGGACCGGAGCGGGTGGACACTGTGGCAAGGTAGTCGTGACCAGCCCCGCGGGAGGACTTGCATCTGCGTGCTGCTGTGGCTGGATCCCCGAGGCCCTAGTGAAGCGGAGAGACGGTGACCCCCAGCGCCCGGCGGGAACAATGTATCTTTTGGTCCCGAACTGACGGGATGGTGTTGAAATAATCTTGCGCCGGCTGAGAACGTCCCTGCAGAGACACCTTGAAGACAGTGGGGCTGTGTGTGCAGGCGCGGCTCCCAGCGCCTTCTTGAAGCAGTGCCTGCACACATCTACAAACTGAACGGGTCGCTGAACGAAGCAGACGGCGGGCGCGCCTGCGAGCAGCGAGCCCTTGGCAGGGCGGATTTCTGTGGATCGCACTGAAGTGAGCAGTGCGAGCGCCGGATGGCACCGAAAATACGAGCGGCAGGGCTTGGGCGCTCGTATTTCATAGCAGCACGAACGTGAAATAAACTGGGAGCGGGTCGGCAGCGACTGTGGCGGGGGCCGCGGTCCACAGATTCAGCAGTGCCCAACTCCATAATGTTGTAACATACACGTGCACGTGGCTCTACGAGTGGGCCTGTAAATGCAAACGAAAAGGACAGGTGTAGTGTATATCAACTTACCTCTAAAGTGGCACATAGCACCCACTAAAAAGAACTTAAACATAATAAGTACACGTGATTGACATTACTGCATGGGGGCACCCAAACACATGTACCTAAGCAACCTGGACTCAGGAGGAGGTGCCAGTTGAAGGGGGAGTTAATAAGAATTATAAGTAAAGAAATAATATGTGAGAGGCTACAATCCATCCGAATGACGATTGGGTGCACCATAGCACATGCAAGCCGAAAGACAGCTATCATAGTGACCGAAGGAACAAAGGTGTCGCAATAACGGCTCCGAACTGAAACTGGTCGCAGGTGCAGGGCGGCGCCATGTCTGTGAAAAGATTGAGCCAAGACCAAACAACCCACAATGGAGGTCTCTGCAAAAACACAGAGGACCCCCACGACATCGGCTCAGTGCACAGTCTCCACTCCTGCGGAAGAAGCCCCAGAAGGAGACCAGCATCAGATCCTGGTGGCCATAACGGAGTTGAGCACGAAATGGGGCTCGGCAATGGCGGACCTACGGACCGCCCTAGAGAACAAGATTGATGCGGTAGGAACTGAGCTTTCCTTGCTATGACAAGACGTCGGGGCGCTGGCCGAGAGAACGAGTGGCCTAGAAAGCGCAGTAAAGACCAATACGTACGTTCGCACTAGCAATGCAAAAGAAGTCCATGTGCTAAAACAGCAGGTCGCTAATCTTGGAATCGGATGGAAGAAGCGGAAGGAAGGGCGAGAAGAAATAACAAACGGGTTGTCGGCCTGCCGGAGGGGGAAGAAGGCCAAGACCCTACAAACTATGTGGAGAACATGATCCTCCAGGGGATGGGGGCAGACAAGCTTTCGCAGGGGTTCACAGTTGAGCAAGCACATCGGGCCCTGATGAGAAAACCACGGCCTGGGGCCCCGCAGCGCCCGATAATTGCAAAGATCCTTAATTATAAAGACAGGGAGAAGATCTTGGAGTATTTTCGTAAGGGCGGAACGATAGAGAGAGCATCACGGCATACCCTGACTACACGATGCTGGTGCAGAGGTACAGTTACCTGGCGGTCAAGAGGAGGCTACGCGTAGCTGGAATCAAGTATATGCTTCTGTACCCTGCAAAGCTAAAGGTCTTTCACAAAGGGAGAGTGTTTTTTTCTTCGACACCCCAGAGGATGCGGCGTCATGGTTGGACTTGCAGGGCTGTCCGGAGCAGGAGGTGGAGAAAGACCGCCAGGACCATGACAAGTGAGGAGTCTGTATCACGAAAGCGGAGGGATAAAGGGGTGGAGGGTCCGGGTAGGGGGGGGGGGAAAGGATATTTGATTGATTTTTGATGATCTTGGGACTTTAAGACTTTGATGGACTGGAATATAGTGAATGCAATGCATAAGTGAGCTGGATGATAATATTAGTATGGCGTATAATAGCGTGCATGAAACTACGAGCATTAAGCGTAGCAACTTTAAACGAATAGGAGCAGCAGGAGCGCGGTTACCTACCCCTGAGAATTTGTAGGAAGGCAGCCAATAGGGTGGCCACACCCTGCTGAGTCACGAGTACGGGTTTCACCAGAAAGGGTTAGATGCGGGGGTGCCTGAGATCCAGGGATGGAGCTGGGCAACAGTTGGGGAGGGTGTTAGGGATGGGAAGGGAGGTGGGAGGGAGCGGGGAAAGGGTGTTTGGAGTGTTTGTAGTTGTAGGAAGTTTGAATTGGGGAATGATCTTAGATAGATTAAAGTGGAAGTGGGATCTGGACTGCACCGGTGGGAGGGGAGAGGGGACTCTAAGATGCCATGGGGGAACTTAAAATAATCACGTGGAATGTCAGGGGACTCAACAGTTATCTAAAAAGGAATAAGGTAATGTTGTACCTGCACAGGCAAAAGATTTGCACTGTTGCAAGAGACACATCTTACACGGGAAAAGATGGAGATGGTTTCGAAGAAATGGAAAGGGGTTGTGGTGGGCTCGACATACTCTGCTTACGCTAGGGGAGTGCTCATCTGGGTTGCGCCACATGTCCCTTTCCAACTATTACAAGAAATGGCAGAAAAGGATGGGTGGAGGGTCTTGCTGAGGGGATTAGTGGAGAATAAAGAGATAAGCATAGTAAATACATATGCCCCCAATCAGAGCGCGGCAGTGTATTTCTGAACTTTGTGTACCAACCTTAGTATGTGTATAGGTAGTGCGGTGATCTGGGGTGGGGATTTTAACTGTGTATTGAACCCCAAGGTAGACAGATCAGATGGCAAAATGGGTAGACCCGCCCCAGCGGCTAAAGTACTGCAGACACTGCTAGACGACTTTGGTCTGGCAGATGTGTGGAGAATGAAATACCCCCGAGAAAGACAGTACTCTCACTATTCCGCCCCTCAGAAGCTGCATACAAGGCTGGACTATATCTTCGCTACGCCAGCGGTAATAACAGATGTTATTCCGAATATAAAGCGAGGGTCCTTTCAGACCACTCGCCCCTGGTCCTCGGGTGGCAATATCGCCCCCCCCCCCCGAGAGCACGGATCCCGAAATGGCGCCTCCGAGCAGAGGCGCTCAAGGACCCTGTGTTTAGGGAGGACATAAGGGAGGAAATCACAAACTACTTTGAGACGAATACGGGTAGCGTTGACTCTGCCAGTACATTATGGGAAGCCTTCAAGGTGGTGATGCGAGGGGTGGCCATAGCAAAATCAAAAGGCCTGCAGGGTGGAGTTTTGGCTGACCTGCAAAGAACGGAAAAGGAACTGGAAAAGGCTTTACAGAGAGGAAGTGTAGACATGGAGCTGGTACTTCAGCTACAGCAGACATGTGCGGAACGATGGGAAAGACTATGCAACCTCAATTACAAAAAGTATATAGAGAGACAGCATGCGGGAGGGGATAAAACAGGACGGCTTTTGGCATGGTTATACAAGAGCGAAACTCCCAGACCCACGATTAGAACCATGATGAGAGAAGATGGTAATGTAGTGGATACCGAAGAGGGAGTTAACCAGGAGTTTGCGGATTATTACAAGTTACTATATGGGGATGAAGAGAGGAGTAGCCATGAGGAGATAACGGAAACACTGGAAGACAAGTGATGAGGAAAGAGAGGAGCTTGATGCACCAATTACTTTGGAGGAG
Organism: Ambystoma mexicanum; assembly: GCF_040938575.1. Taxonomy (NCBI): domain Eukaryota; kingdom Metazoa; phylum Chordata; class Amphibia; order Caudata; family Ambystomatidae; genus Ambystoma; species Ambystoma mexicanum. Next base: position 870,161,143 of record NC_090937.1, read on the forward strand.
TTAGAAGAAGTGGTGAGACAGCTGCCTACTAGTAATACTCCGGGGGCGGACGGGTTCCCAAGTGAATTTTATAAAGTGTATGGGAAGGAAGTGCTCCCCCCAATGTTAGAAATGCTAAATGAAGCATTTGAGGTGGGACGGTTACCGGAGTCACTTAGAGAGGCAATTATAATGCCGCTTCCGAAACCCGACAAGCCTGGGCATAGCTGTGGCTCATACAGACCTTTGTCAATGTTGAACCAGGACAGCAAGATACTGACGGCTGTCTTGGCAAACAGATTACGAAGAGTTATCGGCAAACTTATGCACCCAGATCAGACGGGCTATGTCCCGAATAGAAATATAACTAATAATTATAGGCGACTCCACCGGGTTGTTGAATTGGGAAGTAACAATGAGGGAGAGATGGCGATTGTGTCCTTGAACGCGGTAAAGGCGTTTGATTCGGTCAAGTGGCCGTGGCTGCTGGCGGCCCTAGCGGGATACGGGCTACGGGATGGGACCTGGATATATAAGATGGGCGAAGATGCTGTATAGTGAACCACTGGCTAGAGTTAGAACGGGATCAGTGATATCCGAGAGATGGCAACTCAGTAGAGGCACCAGACAGGGGTGCCCATGGTCCCCTATGCTTTGCATACTAGCCCTGGAGCCTCTAGCAATATACCTTAGACAACAATACGACACTATAGGTATCGAGGTGGGGGGGGGAACGACACTTGATCTCCTTATATGCGGATGATCTGTTGCTGTACCCGAGGCACCCGGAAGAGAATCTCCAATACATCCTTGAGGTGATGGAGAGGTATGCTGGGTTATCTGGGATAGCGGTGAATCCTCAAAAGTCTAGTATTTTTCCATTACGCAGCTACAAGGGAACCCCTGTGAGACGGTTACCGGTGTTACAAATACCATGGGCGATTTAATACATTCCGGTACCTGGGGATAGACGTGTACCATACGGTTGAAGAAGAACATGAGCACAATACTGAGGTGGCCATTGAGAAAATTGAGAGGTGCATGACATTTTGGGTGAAGTTGCCCATGGCAATGATGGGACACAGTGCAATGCTGAAGATGGTGGTCTTACCTAGGCTCCTGCATTATTTTGGGAACGTCCCATACATGATAGCTAAGTAGTTTTCTGCTAAACTGAACAGCATGTGTAGAGATTTTCTGTGGCATGGTACCCGGAATAGAGTAGCGCTATGGAAGCTGCAGAACTTCTATGAAAAAGGGGGAATAAAACTGCCTAACTATGAAGTTTATTATGTAGCTAGTCAGCTGCAATATGTTGCTAAATGGCTCTCAGATGAAGCAACCCCCGAATCCAGGTTGTTCGGACATGATTGCGCCCCATTTTATTCGAAAGAGATGATCTGGCTGCCCAAGACTGAAAAGCGAGAGCGCCCCAGAATGATGGTGCTTGCGTGGAATATGTGGCGCCGGGCATGCCGGATGATGGGAGACCCATTCCCTTGTTCCCCGCAGATACCACTAGTTGCACTGGTAGGAGAAGATAAGCAGCTGAGGAGGACAATCAGGAACCACTGGGAATTGGTGGGGCTGGCAACGTTAGGAGATATTTGGCGAGAGGGGACTATTATAGATTTTGAAGCTCTGGGAGAGGAAGCGGGGTTACACACGGGCCAGTATATCACACATCACAGAATGGTGCAGAGAATCAGGAAAGCATGGCCCGAAACAGTACTGGAAGAAGAACCAGATGCTATCATAGATGCAATATATGATATATCGGAGGGGGGGCATGAGATCTCCAGACTGTACGAGATGGTGATGTCTAAGGTTGGGAAGGATCTAACACAATTAAGACTGGATTGGGAAGCGGAAGCAGGAGCCCCGATTGAGGATGTGATTTGGGAATGTGCCCTGGGGTATCATAAAAAGGTGTCACGAAATGCGAGGTTGAAACAGATACAACTGTATATTGCGCACAGGGCATATATGACACCTCATAGGATATCTAGATTTGAAAATGCAGGACGACAAGCGTGTCCCAAATGTGACGAAGAAAAGGATGACATGGTACACATGTTCTGGTCATGCCCAGTAATTGAGCGTTTCTGGGGGGGAAGTAGAGCAGAAATTAGCGGAAAAGGGGGTTAAGATTGTTATAGACACAGCCTGGGCCTGCTTGTTGGGGGGGTTCCCCAGATCGCAGAAACGTAAGCACGTTAGCAAATTAAAAGATCTAGCATATGTGCTCGCAAAGAGAAGGATTGCCATGGGGTGGAAGACATGTCATAGACCACGGGTGGAGGTGTGGTGGAAAGAGTTGCAGAAATGGGCGGAGGCAGAAACGATGGTATGGCAAGAGGCAAGCAATGTAGGGGGAGAGGAGGAGGCGGGAACCCTGATGGCATGGAAATCATTAATAGCGGAATTGTTTGGAACAATACAAGACCTGACAGAATCCACAGAAAGTGAGACCCCACCACACGCAGCAGATACAGAGGGCATGGAATAAAAAGGCTCATAAAGGAGGGTGGGAGGGGGCGAGCAGTGACTGGAATTGAGCAATGGACAATTGAACTGTTGATATATGCACTGCTTGTTTGGTTTGTATTTTTGTTTGGTTGAATAAAATCGTTTAAAAAAAAAAACATTGTCTTGGAGCGTTGCCACCGTTGCCCCTTTCTGTAAGGTTACGGGCGTCCTGCCTCTTCAGCTGCATGTCCGACTTGATTTCATCAATCCTGGTTTCGATGGACGTTCGTAGCGCTGCTCTAGCTTGTAGCACTTGCATATTTGTTGGAGCGTCCTCCTTAGCCGTCGGGTTGTCTGCTGCCTCTGTTCCCTGTTGTTTCGCCCTGACCGTGGTAAAGGAGTCCATGGTCGCGGTTTTTAGTTTGCTTTTGGGGGGGTGACATCACCTGTCTTTGGGTGTGCTCCGCGGCCTTTTCATGTTCAGCGGGGACGTGTATGTAGGGTCGATTGCGAGGGCGGTCGCCACAGATGGGGAGTTGTCAGCTCACGGATGTTCCGGAGGGAACCGCCCGTCACCTTCTCCCCTCTTCGTGTCTCTCGCGGCCTCCCACCAGCCGGCTCCTCTCCTGCATGCAGTCTCACACGGAGGGTCCCCCCCTTCGTCTCCTCCTCGCGGTCTCGGGGGCAGAGACCCGGGCCGCAGCTGGCAGCGGGGGTCAGTCCCCCCCGGGGTGTTGCCGGATTGCTGGGTTGGACGCTGCGGGCCCTTCTCTCTCGCCTCTGGATGCCTCCAACGGTGCGTCTCAGATAGGACCGGCGAGCGCTGCCATTTTGTTGGGCGGGGGGCTTCTCTCTGTTCGCTTCGAATTACCGTTATCCCGGTCTGATCTTCATGCAGAAACTTCGTCGAGGGTGGGGAAACGGTTCTTCTACCCGTAGCTACTTCAGATGTGCTTGTTCAGCGTAAGCAGGCCGAACGATTCGGTCCGTTGTAGGATCTCGGGTAGGAGCGCGAGGAGAGCACGTCCTCACTCCATGCGCGCTGGCCACACCCCCCTCACATATACCTTCATACAGCTCTCTGGACATAGGGTATTGCTTTGCACAGGGCAAAAGTGCTACTGGTTTAAGCTTAATTTTAACTGCTCCTACTCCTTTTAAAAGACCCATATCATATGGACTTGTGGTGCATAAAAGCTTTGGCACTTTCACTAAATGTTCCGGGAAAAATTGCGGTGTCTTTTTCTACCACCGCCATTCTCTGCTGATTTCTCTATTGTCTACTTTTATCCAATAAGTGAGACTTATGAAAAATACTAATTCATCATCTGAATACTAAAAAATACTAATTCGTCATCTGAATACTAATCCTTGAACAACTCCTCATCTGTCAGCCGTTATCCTTCAACGGCTATCATTGTTCTCCATTCTCTTCCCTCATCTGTCCCATGAAGAACCACCATTTCCTCTCTTAACCACTGCTGCTTCTAGCACCAGGGGATAATCGGCCATTTTTATCATCCATAGGGATTTCTGGTCTTAACAAAAACTCATCAGAAATTCTTAATAGTTAACCTAACAATCTGGGCAACCACGATAATAAAAGTCACTCCATACAGAAGTACTTCTGGGATCAAAGGGACCCCTCATAATGCTTAGCGGCCTATAAAGGCTAATGTAAACTCTCTTGCATTCAGGCCTCCCGATAAGGTGCGTACTAGGCCTTTCTACGCATGAACATTTTGTAAATCCGACTGATTTATTACTTTCCTGTGTACATTTACACATCGGTTTAGAGCAGAGGGCAGTGCAAACCTCAGGTTACTTGACAGAAACCAGAAGGCTTCTTTTGATTTGTAGCTACATCAATGTAATTGCAAGCCACCTCTGAAATGGAATGTATTTCTGTGAAGCACTTCAAAAAAAGAAACTGGACACTGCAATGAAAGGAATGGTTTCTTTCCATTCAGCTTCTGCTGTGTTGATGCGCATGGATCAAACAGAAGCACACTGCATATTTATTTTCCTAGAATTTTAGGATTGTATAATTAATGAGATGGAAAACTAAGTTGCAATTGAGAATTCATATTTTGTAACAAATTCTGCTTTTTTGAAAGCAAACCAGTATTGCACAATTGTATTTTTCAGAGTTCCGGTGCTGTGTGCATAATCATGCAGAGGCACACCATTTTTGCACTTAGAATGAAATGTGCACGCTAATTATAAAAACAGTGTTTAAATGATGACTATGCACCGTCTAGTTTACATCCATTCAACCTTGTAGTCAGTGGGGTACATTACTTTAAATGGTCAGTGGCAGCAGAGTCTTTGCTCAAGGGTGAGTGATTATCATTACACCAATCACAGGTGTTCTAGCTTCTCAAATCTTCGACTACAATTAAAACATCCAAAAACAGACTCACCAGGAAGTGCAAGCGCTGTTCAAAAACAAACAAATGAAAGTGACATTGGTAATTGAAATAGAAACTCAGCAAAACCTGTCCCTTTGATAATCCAGATAGGTATTTAACTTTATGTAGTGCTTCATAAATGGGTTGTCCAACATCTAGGTACTGTGATTATTATACCTCATGTCGATACTCAGTTAACTGATCTCTGAAGGATGTTGGCCAATAAGATAGCTCAGCCAGTTGAGCACTCGTTGCAGCAATCTTTGCGTGATCTGTTGGTTGCAGGTTCGAATCCTGGCAAGGCTGTTGGGCAAGATTGTATGCAGTACCGTTTGGGTGCACTACAACAACCCTGACCTCCTGGCAATAGGAACCCAACCTTTGGTATAAGTCTGTACTACACAGGTTGGTAGTGTGTTGAGCAGCCAGGCTTATCTCAAGAGGGGTCAATGTGAGCTGTAGGGGAGTTGCACAGAGATTCACAGCGACAAGTATTCAAATAAACTCTTATACACAAGGTTTCTTGATTAAACAATTATTTATTTATTTATTTAAGTCAGAGTACTCCTTCTTCAGAAGGGGGCAATAAAATAGTAACACACAAATACACTCCAAAATCCACACTCTTAATATTTCTAAACCAGCAAGTACCCTTTTGGGATAGCACAAAGACACTTTCTACATACTCGGGTAACTTTAGTAACTAGGACACTGTGGACATTGATACACCACGGTTTACATCTAGAATCGGACTTAAAAAGAAAAAGGTTATTAGAACAGAACAAGAGATCACACAAATATTCTGAAGCAGATGAGTACTTTTGGTAACCCCCAATGCAAAGTTAGTTAACCCCTTCCTGGAAGGAGGACAAAACACAATGTCAGAGGGCAGAAGAGTCATTCAGGGAGCCAGGCTAGGCCAAAGTCAATTGGGCAAAAGTCTAGGTGAGCTGAAGCACTTCTTACAGGTAAGTAAAAAGCTTGCACAATGTTATAGAAGCTTTTGTAGAAAAGAAGAATTCAAAGCAGGGCCACAAGCTGTTTAAACTGGTGAGGTAAAGAGAATCCCTGCGCGTTCATTGCAATACCTTTACATTAGGTATTTTTCCTCACGGACACAGGAACGATTTGCTCCAGTGTCCACGAGAAATCAATTGCATACAAATGTATTTACAAGTCACCACAATACCTTGCAAACGCAATCGAAACATGTTTTTCATCCAGACCTACCATACTTGCCTACAAACACCTCCTGATCATACCTCGCTTCAACAAGATAAGAGCAGGTGGCCAAAGCTTCAAAACCCGAGCAGCAGCCCCTGAACGAACTCCCCGTTAACTTGCAGAATGAGCCTTCCTACCACATATTCCGTAAAACGCCTCAAGATCCTTCTTTTCAATTAAGCTATTAACAATTACCATGTACCTCCAATCGCAACCAGCGCCTAGATGCCTGTGGGTTTTGTATGCTCATACAAATGTACTAAATAAATCTGGATTCAGAGCATCGAGGCACGGAAACTGCTCTCCTGAACACCCATGAAGAACTGCTTGCTAATCTTGACTCAAACTCTCCTTTGCTGTTTTCGTTCTCCTTGACCTGTCTTCCGCCTTTGACACGGTCAACCATTCTATCCTCATAAAGCGACTCAAAGATACACTTGGTATCTCTGACCGAGCACTGGATTGATTGACCGCCTTTCTCACTGACCCCCCTTCCCAGGTGCTCCTGGGCTCCTTCTACTCCTCCATCACTCTCTCCACATGTGGTGTTCCCCAAGGCTCTATCCTCTCGCCCTGGCTTAATGTCTTCCCAGCACCTCTTGCTCACTTGATCTCTGCCTTCTCTCCTCATTTCCAGTGTTACGCAGATGACGCACAACTCTTCTTCAAGCACCCCTCTTCCTCCTCCTCCTACTCTGTCATCCCTGACTGCCTGCTATCCAGTCTTGGTGCACCTCCAATGAGCTGTCTTCATGCCAGTTAGACCGAGACCCTGCCTATCGGGACACCTGCTCCCTGTTTCCCCCCCTACACTCTGTGGGCTCACCTCCCTCTCTTTCCACTGAGACCAGACACCTTGGTCATCTTGGACTCTTCTCTCTCCTTTATTCCTCACATCTTGGACCTTGACAAAAAGGCCCACTTTCAACTTCACATGCTTAGAGGCATTCTTCGTTTCTTCACCTTCCCCCAGAAGCTCATTGTCTCTAGAGCTCTGCTCCTCTGGAACAGCTTCTTCCTCAACTTGCTTCTTTCTTCGATCCGTCCTCTTCAACTAATTCAGAATAGGGCTGTGAGACTTATCCTTGGCCTCAAGCCCTGCGCCTATATCTCCAGATCTAAAATCCCTCCACTGGCTCCCGGTTGCTCTAAGGATCCAATTCAAGACCCTCTGCATCATCCACAAGGCTGCCTGGTGCCTGGGACCATACTACCTGCAACTATCCTACTAAAGACTCTCCTTCCAGATCCCTTCAATCGTCTTGCTCTAATTCTTTGCTGATCAAACGCTTCTCCAAGCAGAGAGCTGGGGTCGCATCTCCCTCTCCTCAACAGGGTCCCTCCTATGGGACAGTTTCCCTCTCTCTTGAACCGGACGACCTCCAGTTCTGCAAACAACTCAAGACTCTTCTTCCTCCTTCCTCCCCATCCGTGCTAACCATCCCCTCTGTCGATGAGATTGGTGGCCTGGTCCATAAAGAGTCCAATAGGGTCCTGGCCTTCTGCCCAATCTCCTCCAACACCCACCCGTACTGCCCTCTGGCCCCACACCCGTCTGTCAGGTGGTTTGTCTCCGACCCGCATTTACCTGTTGGGCGGTAGAGCTCCCTCTTCGCAAGGGGCATCTCTGCCCATGCACTTACCTGTTGCTTTTCCAACAGGCACCTCTGGCACTTGCTCCACTAGGAGATCCTAATAGCACTTACCCTCACCCCCCTTTTCTCCCATTCTATTTGCTGCACTTGCATGCTCCGAATGTCAACAAGGCATAGTAGGACTGCTGTTTGTTTCTATTTATACATTGTTTTTTCCATTGTTTATTTGCTCCCTTGTTCCCTTCCCTTATGGCACTTTGAAACACTGTCTTGTTGTGTAAGCGCCTTATAAATATCCAATAAATAAATATGCAAAGGGAACCTATCGCAATCCAAAATTGCTGTGTCAAATTATTCATAACGGGTGGATTTTGATGGGTATTTAACCTTGGAAGTAGAGGTTTTGTGCAGATTCATGTGCCACTTAGAAATGGTAGTACGCTGTTATTGTCGACATATTAAACAGTCCTGATGACAGTTCGGTCCCTCCAGGCAACTTATCAAATCACAGCACCCCCCGAGGGTCATTTTCATTCCGAACCAGAAACACCAACTGTTTAATGTGTCGACAATAACGGCGTACTACTATTTCTAAGTGGTACATGAATCTGAACAAATAATTTTGTTACTAACCCTTCACTACAATGTGTAGCCAAATGTATCATTGTCTTTGCCCTGATGGGCCCTTGTGTTTTAAGGCCTCATGTTGAGTTATAGGCCTACAATTTTTAGATGTGTCCATTTATTAATCAAAGTTTGATTTTTTTGGGTTCACTTTGCCCATTTCTGTGACCTTGTCTTTCGGCTAATATTTTCTAAACCTAGCCTTTTGCCGCATACCTACTCCCAATTGCGTCCCTAAACAGGGGTAGCTGCTGACTCTCTTCTGTTTTCCTTATGTAATCCACCCTCTCGAGACAGGCCCCCCTTAAACAAAAAAGAGGGTCCCCTTGGCCAACTTATCGTTCTTTCTCTTGTTTGTAGAAACAAATTATATTGGGTTTGTGAGTGCGGTGTACAATCGCCTCACAGATTTCCAGGGATTGATAAACTTCTCGAACTCTGAAAACATAAACCATAGTTTTACATTAAAAGAAATCCTGAATAGAGCTTCTACTTATAACAGATCCATTTTTGACGAACAGGAGAGGTCAGATGAGAATGTTCTTTTGGACTGGAATGTCACCCCAAATGTCCCAGAATGCCTGATTTCTGAGGAAAGCAGGATGGAGGATCTGGTGGAAACCTTGCATAATGCAAGTGGTATTGATACTTCACCTGAAACAGATGTTGGCAAGCCAGAACCAGGGGAACATGCCAGTCCCTCATACAGACAACTAATGACAAAGGTGGTCAAAAACTTAGGGTGGGCTAGACCATCAACTTGGTTAATCCAGGATGATCTGATGTTAGGGAGAATTCTCTCACCACTTCACCTGGAGCGTTCTCACCACTTTAAGGTACCGTGTCCGCCAGGCCTCCATTTCTAAAGATTGCTACAAGGTAATAACCCCTTAACCTTCTGGACTGGGCTGGCCGCCTTGACCCTCTAACTGGTCCCTTTCTTTGGTCCAACTCCTTTTTTGAACCTTTACAAGACTTTTGTGCACTGCAACCGTGTGACCTTGGACACATTTCGTTTGGATCCTCTGAAAGTGGGTCTGGCCTCTTGAACTCTAACTTCACGGTTTTTACTTTGCCTTCCTCTCTTGTTATGTTCTGGTAAGTGTTGGGATCTGTTTCAACTCGTTCTCTGCGCTTCTCTCCCTTTTTAAAACAAACTATTAGAGTGCCATCTACGTTAAGCGCTCCCGCTGTCTGAAAATAAGTGGAGCTTTACTTAAGACTTGTCTAATATTCTTTTAAGGGAGTGTATATCTTTTAGCGACCATGTTTTTGAATTGCTTACTATTAGTGCCTGTGTGTTTTTCTAGATGTGGTTTTAAATTAATATATCTCTTTTACACCAAGCCCTGGTCAGTGTTTACTTGTTCTACTGTTTGTTTATTTTTATTTTATTTATTTATTTTATTTATTTGTTACACGGCCAGACCCTCGGGTGTCACGGCGAGGTTATAAGACAGCTTAGAAGATAGTCATATTCAAACATTACATTACATGATATAGGTTACAACATATTCACAACAATATACAGTGGCCTAAGTATTCACAACAGTATCCGATGGAAGGGGTTCTATCTTTGGGTGCTAATATTGGTTGAATAACCAGGTTTTTAGCTGTTTCTTAAAGATCGTGAAGGAGGATGCTTTTTTGATGATGGTGGGTAGGGTGTTCCAGTGTTTGGGGGCTAAAGTGGTGAAGCTGCTGCCCCCTGCTCTTGTGGTTTTGAATCGGGGGGGGGGGGGGGTCCAGGAGGAGTTTGTCGTTGGATCTAAGTAATCTTATGTTAGTTTTAGGATGTAGCGTGTTATTGAGGTAGATGGGTCCTTTTTTTGTAATGCATTTGTGGGTGATGTATAATGTTTTGAAAATGATGCAGGCTTTGATGGGGAGCCAGTGGGCATCTTTTCTGGTCTTAGATATATGGTCTGATTTTTTTTTTTATGCCTAGCGCTGCCCTCAGGACTTTGTTTTGCAAAAGTTGCATTTTGGCTAGGTTGGTGTTGGAGGTGCCCAGTAGTAATACATTACAGTAGTCCAATTTCGATAGGACCAGTGCTCTGGCCAGGGTGAGGCAGTTTGCTGGGGTCAGAAATTGTCGGCTGAGTGCAATTAATTTGGAAGTGTAGGCCGTGTTTGACACTGGAATATTGGTGATGTTGATGGTTGAATATTCTGGCTGAAGGGTTGCTAATTTGGCTGGAGCTCCTACGATGAGGGCTTCCGTCTTCTCATCGTTAAGACATAGGCTATTTAATGCCATCCAGTTTTGTATGATGACGTACATTTTATTGATTGTTAAAGTGTCCTGGTCATAGTTGCCTGTAAGAGGTATAAGGATCTGGGTGTCACCCGCGAAGTTTTTGTATATGACACCCATATCGTCAAGTGCTGAGAACAGGAGCTTGGTATATGCGTTATACAGCGTGGGAGAAAGGCAAGAGCCTTGGGGCACTCCTATGGGGACTGGGATGGGGTTGGCTGCTTCTTTGCCTATGGACACTCTGGAGGTGCGGTCAGTTAAGAATGATTTCACCCAAGCAGTGGCTGCCCCAGAGAAGTTAAATTCACGGGCAAGTGAGTTGCAGAGTTTGTCGTGGTCCACCAAGTCGAACGCAGCTGAGAGGTCCAACAGCAGGAGAATGCAAAGTTTCCCTGAATCTCTAATGGCATCCATCTGGATTTTGAGGTCCAAGAGAGCTGTTTCAGTGCTGTGGTTGGGCCTGAAGCCTGATTGTCTGGTGCCGAGGAGCTGGTTAGATTCTAAATGGGTTTGAATTTGGTTGTAGGCTAGTTTGTCGATGATTTTGAGTAAGAATGGGACTGTAGTTATGGGGCGATAGTTAGTTGGAATGGTGGGGTCTAGATTTGTTTTTTTTAGAAGTGGTGTAACCCAGGCTTCTTTAATGCAAGTCGGAACTGTATTGGAGTTGAATGAGGCATTGACAAATTTCGTGATGAGGGGGGTCAGGGTGGGTGCACAGGCTTTGACTAGTTTGGCTGGGACAGTATCTCCTTTGCAATTGGATGCTTTTAGTTTGGAGATAGTATCGAGTACGAGACTGTGTTCTCTTGACCTATTGTGAATACTCTGTATACTGCCTAACTCTTCTTGAGGGAAGTCTGACTGCTCAGCCACAGCTACCAAGTGAATCTGTGTGGTCCAGACTGCTACCAAGTGGGTTTACTGCCAAACACCTGTAGTCCTAAATCTTTTGCAGTGGTCCCAGAGGGAACTGCACAGGTTTCTGCCTAACATCTGACAGATATATTGGATCATGGTCCCACCGAAGATCCGATCTTACCCTTCCATGTAGCCTTACAAAATAGGGTGGCCAAAAATTGGGAGACCCCGGACTCTATTCCTTCGGTGAATAAGTCCCTCACTTCAAAATACCGCCCTTCCAGTAGCGACCCCCGGCTATCTGTCTAAGCACCCTACTCCCGAGAGTCTGGTGATCAAGGCAGCCAAAGCTTCAATTAAGGTGGTGGACACTCCTATCCCTCCGGATAGGAACGACAAGCGTGTGGATGGTTGGGCATGCAAGGTATTTTCAGCTGGGAATATGGCGTTGAAATCGGCCAACTCTACGTGTACCTTGGCAAGATCTTTGTACACTCTGTGGGAGTACATTGCAATGGCGGCGGAGCACATACCAGAAGGGGATGAAAGGGAAGGATTCCTAGCTGTTGTTAAAGATGGAAAGGGGGCCATGCAGGAATCCCTTCAGTCTGGATTGGACACTGCAGATAATGTGAGCAGGTCCATGGGCACTAGCACAGTAATGCACAGATTTGTGTGGTTACGGAAGTCGGGTTTCGCACCAGACGTGCAAAACAATCTTCTGAACATGCTTTTTGACGGGTCTTACCTTTTTGGCAACGAGGCTGACGAGAGCCTTGAGGTTGCAGACCTCAAATGTGGCTGCCAAGTCTTTAGGAGCTGCTATTAGGCAACCTCAGTCTTTTCGTGCATCAGGACAATCTTGGAGGGGACAATCCTATCGTTGCTACTCCTCATATGGAAAGGAGACGGGAATGGCCAGTCGAGGAGGCCAGAAAAAGGCCACTCGTGGTGGACGAGGAAAACGTGCAAAGCCAGCTCCAGCCTCTTTACCATCAGCGGCCGCAGCAACCGCCACAAAACCACGTTGAGGACGTGCATCACAAGACACCTGTGGGAGGCAGGCTGTCATAGCTTCTTCAAGAATGGCGAGCCATTACTTCAGATGTTTGGGCTCTAGAAATAATAGCCCACGGTTACTGCCTTCCTTTTCTAGCACAACCTCGAAGCAATCCACCAGGGAGACGCTCTTTGAAGTTTCCAGACCCGCTCCTACAGCTGGAAGTCTTAACCCTGCTGGAGAAAGGTGCTATAGAACCAGTACCTGTAGCGGAGAGGAACAAGGGATGGTACTCCCTATATTTTTTGATTCCCCAAAAAGGATGGAGGATGGAGACCCATCTTGGACTAAGAGGCTTGAACAAGCACCTTAGGATGGACAAGTTCAAGATAGTCACTCTTTCTCAGATCCTTCAGGCCCTTCAACTTCAGGATTGGTTGCTGTCATTGGACCTCAGGATGCTTATTTTCACATGCCAATTCATCTCAAGCACAGAAAATACCTGAGGTTCGTAGTTGGCGACTCACACCATCAGTTTCGAGTCCTGCCATTCAGGTTGACCACCTCCCCAAGGGTCTTCACCAAATTAATGGTAGTGGTGGCAGCGCACCTCAGGAGAGGGGGGATTCACATCTACCCCTACCTAGACGATTGGTTGATCAGGGTGTGTTCTGCCGAACAAACCTTGGATCATCTGAAAGTCACCTGTCCCTTCCTCCACAGACTGGGCTTCTCCCTCAATTTCAAGAAGTCACAAATGACACCTTCCCAACAGTTCCAGTACATAGGGGCTGTATTAGACACATCCTTGGGAAAGAGCTTGCCTCCCAAGTCGAGGACTCGAGACATTCTTCAGATGGTTTCCAAGTTCCAAAATTCTCAATCTCCAGGCCTATGACTTCTTAAAATTGCTCGGCCTCATGGCATCTTGCATCTTCCTAGTGCCAGAGGCACGCCTGAGGATGAGATCCCTTCAATGGGCTCTAAAGACTCAATGGTCCCAGTTCTCAGGTCAAATGACGGATCTTCTTCAGATTCCGAACAAGGTTCGGCAGGATCTTCTGTGGTGGACTTGCACAGAGAACATCCTAAAAGGAGAACATTTTTGGCAACCATGGCCGGAGATTACAGTGGTGACGGACGCCTCACTCATGGGGTGGGGAGCTCATGCCAACAATCTGACAATCAGCGGTCGTTGGTCTCCATCAGAGTCCAAAATACACATCAACCTTTTAGAGCTGAGAGCAATCGGACTAGCGCTGAAGGCTTTTCTGTCGGAGGAAAACATTTCCTGATAATGACGGACAACACAGTGGCCATGCATTATCTAAACAAAAGAGTGTAGGGTCACTACCTCTGTGCAATGCGGCTCTGGTATTGGGCAATTCAAGAAGGAATCTCCTTAATGGCAGTTCATCTAGCCGGGGAGGAGAATATGACGGCGGATGCTCTGAGCAGGCAGAGCAGTGTCCCACAAGTGGGAACTGGCTCAAGAAGTCCTTCATGAGATCTTTGCCCTTTGGGGAACCCCTCAAGTAGACAGTGCGAAAGGTATTGCTCAAGGGAATTTCCCCCGAGAGGAGCCCTATGGGACGCGTTCGTGGTGGAGTGGAATTTCCCACTACTATACGTGTTCCCTCCGATTCCCGTAATTCCTCAGGTCATCAGGAGATTGGGCCAGGAGATCCTGGTACCCGGACCTTCTAGACATGTCCATCTGTCCTCCGTTACATCTTCCTCAGAGAGAGGACCTTCTCTCACAAATGGAGGACCAAGTTCTCCATCCAGAGGTCAAGACTCTCAACCTTCATGCTTGGTATCTGAAAGGCTGAGATACAAGGATTGGGACCTTCCAGATGACGTCATGGAGGTGTTGCTTTCGGCAAGAATGCCAGCAACAAAATCTCTATACCGTGGCCTTTGGAAAAAGTTTTGCAACTGATGCAGAGAAAATAATGTTGATTCTTTTTCTCTGTTCTATCCCAGAAGTCTTGTCCTTTCTCTTGTCCCTGGCACATGGAGGCCTAAATGTTGGGACTATTAAAGGTTATCTTGCAGCGCTTTCCATTTTCAAGCGCTCTTCAGAAGAATGTTCCTACTTTAAAATTCCTTTGATAACAGAATTCTTAAAGGGACTCACTAATGTGTTCCCTCCTTACCCTTTCCAAGTACCAGTTTGGGACCTTAAACTGGTTTTAAAGTTTCTAATGTGTGCCCTTTTGAACCCTTGCACACTTGTCCATTAAGGTTGTTAACATTGAAAACAGCTTTCCTGATTGCTTTAACATCTGCAAGAAGAGTGAGCGAATTGCAGGCACTGTCTTCTGGGCCACCCTATACTGTGTTCCACAGGGACAGAGTGGTATTGAGGGTTAAACCCTCGTTTCTGCCTAAGGTTGTGTCTGATTTCAATTTAAATCAGAAAATTATTCTGCCCGCGTTCTACCCTCCACCACATTCCATTGAGGAGGAGGAAAGATTACATAGATTGGATCCGAGAGGAGCTCCAAGCTTTTACATTTCTAGGCTTTCCAAGCTTAGAGTGGATAATCAACTTTTCATTGGCTACACCGGAAGGAAATTGGGTCAATCGGTGTCAAAACAAACCATATCACGTTGGATTGTGCTTTGCATTTCAGAAAGCTACAGATTGGCGGGCAAAGACCCAGCAGAAGGCTTAAGGGCCCATTCCACCAGAAGCGTAGCCTCTTCCACAGCCCTTCAAAGAGGTGTTCCCATAAAATCTATTTGTGAAGCAGCAACTTGGTCATCGTTGCACACGTTTTCTAAATTTTATAGTCTGGATGCTTCCCAGTCTAAAGAGCTTGCTTTCGGTAAAGCAGTGCTATATTTGGCCATATAATAATAATAATAATAATAATAATAATAATAATAATAATAATAATAAAAATCTACTCCCTCCTCCAGAGAGTTTTCTACACTGCTTTGGGATTCTATCTAAGATGAGGAATACGTTGGAGGACACAATACATTCGAAGAACAAGTTACTTACCAACTGCTAATGTTCTTTCAACTGGATGTTCCTCCAACGCATTCCTCATCGCCCTCCCATCCTACCCCTCTGTAGATTTTCCGGGTTATTGCCACTTCAACTCTCGCAAGGCTGACATCGGGCTACCTGCACTATCCATACAACCAAGCAAGAGGAGGAAAAACAGAACTGAGGCCAACGGGCACCGCACGTGCTACTTGTATACCCGATGACGTCACCCTCGACGGAGGCCTCCGAGGGACCTCAACTCGACGACATCGACGCATGGCACCATCTGCCGAAGGGGGAAAAAAATTCCTAAGCAGCTGAAGCTGGATGGAATACATCTAAAATGAGGAATACGTTGGAGGAACATCCAGTCGAAAGAACGTTACCAATTGGTAAGTAACTTGTTCTACTCCTACGTCCTGCCCACTTTCCTCCATACTTGGTGGACATTGTCTTTTTGTTTTTATGGGGACCCGGCACATGCATGGCCACAGGCTCTGCCTCCGCAAGCCCCACCTCTGGGACTCTCCCTCCAGTCTTTTTCTCTGCACAGTCTGGGCTCAACGCACGTAACATCAGCAGAGGTTTTTTCCCCGCACTTTTTCAGTCTTTCAAGATTTATCTTCCCTCATCTCTAAGGTTGCAGTCTGTTTTTTCGCCTTCTTATGCTTGGACAAAAAGGCTTTGCCTCTTGTCGGTCGTGTAGTAGAAACTACTCGGCTTCAGATCCTCACATGCTCTGTTTGCAGTACTTTGGGCCAGATCACGTCCTTTGCCTTTGACGCACTTTTGACTCTGAACCTAGTTCGACATCTTTGCTGTTGGGGAGACGTTTTCCACCAATCAGCACCAGAATATCATCTTGAGTTTGTCGAGCAAGAAGAGTCATCCGGTAAGTGATTTTCTTTTCAAAGTAGCACGGGGCAGAGCTTCTTTGTGTAAGGCCGCCAATCACAAGAGGGGTTAATCAGACTCTAGCATTACCAGGACTTGTTCCGAGGCCCTCGGAACCGTTTTAGACACCGGAGCCAGCGCTGAGGTTCCTTATTCAGGAGCTAAAAGCTTAACCGGAGTGGTCGCTGAGGTTCACCTTACTGGCGTGAAATACTAGGACTGGCAATGCGAAGGTTCCCCTGTTGGGGGCTAATACTACCAGAGATTTCTCAGAGGATCTCTTTAGAAGGGCTGAATCTTGTACAGGCTGTTCAGAGGATCCCCTTTTTAGGGGCTATTTTCTCTGGGTCCAAACCTGAGGATCCCTCACAAAGGGCTAATTCTGGTACTGGCCTTGCTGAGGTTCCTTTGCCAATGGCTAATTACGGAAAAGCCCAGCCGCAGGTTAAACTGGTTGCCATCATCCGTATCGGGGTCACACATGGCACATTCTGTAGTGCCTGGCCCGTTCAATAGATAAGGAGGCCGTACCACTACTGGGATGGACATCTTCATTAGCAGAATGGAGTCCACTTCGTCGGACATTACACCATCTTCCACTGGGATGTCTGCTGAACCATCCATGGCTGTAAATCAACCAAAGTCCACTCCCAGTGAACCTTTGGCACGAGAACCGCCTGCCCCTCCACCAAGATGCTCTCTCTCTGGACAGTGACCCATTTGCCCCCAGATTATAGTGGTTGGCTCCTAGACACATGTCCTTACCACCTACTCTATGCCAATTACCTCCTCTGTACTTTAGTGTGGATCCTTGGGGGTTGGCAGCCCATCTCCACAGATTTCTGGTCTAGTCCTGTTGCAGCGCAAAAACCATTGCTTCAGCAACTGCATAGAGCGTATCAACCGGTAGACTCCTTCTTTCATGGATTCTAAGCTTTAATGTACTCTGATCTCTGAAATATTAGGTTATAGGATCTTTTCACAGAACTAATTCCTAAGCCTCCAGTTAATCCCGTACCAGGGCCACAGACACCACTTCAACGCTGCCACCTTTGGTACCAGAGGCCCCCCCCAATCACTGCCGTTAGCTCCAGAGGCGCCGCCGCCATCAGGACCAGACCCAGACAATTTGGGCGATAAGGCTGATGAGGAGGAAGAAGTCCCCTCTTCGGCGAAAGCCTTACATGACAGGCTCCTGGACTCAATGGGTTTCCTTTTAAATTCCTGTTCGAGGACCTCCTCCATTAGAAGGAGGGGTGTTTAGCAGTAGCTCAGTCCATTCGGACGTCTGAAAAAACGGGAGTGGGTCTACAAAAGGATGTGCTAGTGGAAGCAAGGTAAGTGTGGGCAAAACGCCACATGTAAACCCCGAACAATAAAAGGATTAATGTAAAGTACAGACTGCAACTCTCCTACTTCTCTTCTTGTCCACGACTGTCTTCTTCAGTGCTAGCAACAGCCACCATGTTTTCTAGACCTACCTCTTTGTCTTCCACTTCTCAAATTTTGAGAAAAGATGATCACGAGAGGCTCTCGGTAAGAAAGTCTTCGCAAACGCTACCCTTCGAGCCTATCCAATGCTTCAGCGCTCTTTGCAGCGGCAAATCGGAGACACTGGAGAGATCTGGTGGAGTTCGAGAAATTCATTCCCTCTGAACACATGGATGACTTCAAAAGCGGCCTTCCGGGTGCCAAAATGGCAGCTCAAGACTTACTAGAGGCAGTAGCACACCACGTAGACAACTCTGCAAGAGGTGTAGCTGTTGGGGCAGATGCTTGCAGACGGGCATGGCATCGCAGCACCAAATTCACAAAATAGGTGTATGATAAGGAGTTGGACCTCCCGTTCGACACAAAGGTATTATTTCTTTGCATTACGGACAAAGAGCTCACCAGAAAGAAAGTGAGTACTCTCACATCCAAATCCCTGTCCGTCCTTAAAAAGAAAATGATGCCAACAAACCACCTGTAACTTCCAGGTTTGATGCAAGATCCAGATCATTTTCAGGTTTCCGTGGGTTTCAGGAACAGAAAGCGAGGCAACCTGAACAAGTCGCCAAGCACCCAAAGAAAAAAGCAGCAGAAAACCTCAGGAAGGTTTTTATTTTTTCTCCTCCCCCCGTTCGCCACCCTCACCCCCACATCCGGGTTCCTCAGCAGGTACGTCAGCCTTACCCACCGATGATGCCTCAAAGTGCTGGCACTGCCCGGTCCCTTTGCATTCCGATGGGGGGACAGACTTTCCTTACACTTGCAAACCTGGAGGACCATGACTTCAGACATATGGGTGCTGTTAGTGTCCAACACATGTTGCAGTCTTCTCCACTCTTACCTCCATCTGTCCCCCTATTAACCAGATTCGGTCCCCCTCTCTAAGGCTAAAATCTGGAGCACTTCCTGTTCTACAGTAAATCGTAACGATTAAGCAGCTGCAGCTATTTTTGATACTGATCGGACGCTGTTTATATTCCTAGGACCTCCAGCGTTCAATTGAAATCGCTTCCATTTTCATTGCATGTGTGATGCCCTTCACTCGGTTACCTGCAATTCTGACGGCATAACCATGCTCATTACATAAGTGATACTCGTCACGATCCCTGCAAATCCATTATTTAAAAGATGAGTAAGTGCCACTGCTTGTTCAATTTTGTGAAGTATGCTAATAAGACTTTTATATGTGTGTCTTTAGGGATATTTCGACTGCTGTACTGAGAATGTTGCAGTCCATATGGATGCATTACCAATACTGAGAAACGGTAAGCACCAGTCGTACCCCTTCCATGGTATATATTATGGTGTACAAGAAAGGTCCCGCCTACTAATTAGGTACCTTTTCTGTGTTTAAGGTTTGGTCTAGGCTCTCTAATTAAAGTGAAAGGAGGTTTGAGGAAGCAAATTGACTGCACTTCCTCATTGGGAAGCCTAGCGACAAGATATCACGCTAGAACCTGTTTGTTCAACCACAAGTCTCTAGAGCCACTACAAGCCAGACCTGTTTCGGTCTATGTTATTGACTTTGTTTATCCCTGAAGAAGTTCCTACAGAAATCCAAAGCGTTCTTAAGAAGGAAACATGTTGGGTTTTTCTACCGCACTAGGCCAAGTGTTGGGATGGACACTGAGTTTACACTATATGTAACTGTTGGGGAGAATTCTCAAAATGTGCCAATTCCTCCCACCTTAGAGCCTCCAGCTCTTTTGCTAAACTTTGGGACTTTTTTTTGTGTGTTTTACCCTTGTGTTTTCTTTGGTTATGGAGTTTTAGACAACTCCATAGGCATCCTCTTCATGTGTGTCACACAGCACCCTCATTGCAGTGGCACAGGGAAACCTTTTCAGGCTTTCCCAAGGTTTAAATACCTTCTCTGGGATAAACTACTGTTTCCCAGAGAAAGTAAAGTAAAATTAACTTTACTAGTCTTTTCAAAATCCTAGACCCAGCACACACTATCCTTCAATAGAGTGCTGGAGGGGTTACTTAGTATCCCCTATGTCTAGGTACTCATGTAGCAGTCAAATGCTACCCTTTCCCCTCGCAATGGCTGGTGGCAGTGGTTTTACATCAAACTACCATGATTTTTCCCGACCGTGAACTAACGCGTTAAATCGCGGGAGCCATGTTTTTCAAGATGGCGTCTGAGCCTCCTCTGTATAAACAGGTCCCGGTCTTCTTTTGTCGCCATTTCTTTGTAGAAAGGTCCTTCTAGAGTTTTGCTCTGCGCGGCAAGTCAGGTTTGGTTCCTTTGTTATTTCGCCTTTGGCAGGCTTCAGGACTGAAGACCACCTCTGGCGCCTGAGTGTCTGGGGTGGGCAGGAAGTGAGGGAGGTGCCCGAAACTCCCTGTGCTTAGTCTCCTAGGAGACCCAAATGCACTCTGGTATGATTGGCTGGTTGACTGTCTGGCAAGGACAGCCCCCCTGCTGGGTGGGTGACAGCTAGGCTGGAATGAATGGGAAAGAAATGGATAAAAGGCGAGTCTCTTGGCTTGGATGGCAGTCGACCACTGGAACGAAAGAACCGAAGATGAGCTTGAAGAGGACGGCTGCTGCAACTTCTGGACCGTTGGTTTGCCCAGTGAAGCCCTGCTGCAGGTCCAAATCGCTAAATTCATCTCAACAGAGAAGCCCTGCAAGGACGACTTCTCCCTTTGAGTTGGTGGGACCAATCAACTCGACACTAAGCCACCTGGATACCATTCTCGGAGCTTGTTGTATTTTCGAAAAATTGCCAGTGCCAGCTTTTGACCAGTCCCAGTGCAGTGCAGGAGTCCCCCGACGTCCTCCCTTTTGTCCCCACGACTGAGGTTCAGGAACAGCCAGATCTGCAGGAACTGGCAGGAACAGAAGTCTTCAGCTGCATCTTTTTTTTTTTTTTCATTTGTAAGGTACTGTGAAACAAGACTGCGAGTACTTGCCTCTCGCGTTGAAAGTGCTTGGAACTTTCACAACTAGCAGGCCTAATCAGCTTGTGACCCAACATATAATTCTCGTTACAAACTACTTCTGAGAACTTCTCCAGAGACTTTACTTACCAGAACCGTTTTATCCTATCCAAGACTTTAAGCCCATTGACTTTGGCCTAGCCTATTGAATAGAATTAACTCTTCTGGTGTACTCAAAGTATCTGCACTGTTTAAGAAACTTGTAATTCTTTTATGTTCTGAACCTATTCCTTTTTGCTCCTCCAAAGTATTCTGAATGCAATTTTGCTCCTCCTTCAAAGTAGTTAGAATGTCTCAGAAACTTAACGAGTATAGTACTGAAGTGTATTTGTGTGTGATATTTAACTGCCTTTTTATAGTGAATGTTTTATAACTGACTGTTGAATAAATTAATAAGTGTTTAACCAAGAAACCTTGAGTGTAAGAGTGTATTTGAACACCTGTGATTGTAGACCTCTGTGTAACATCATTACAGCTCACTTTCCCTCTTGAGATAAGCCTGGCTGCTCAGCTCCGCTACCAAAAACTGTGTAGTACAGACTTATACCAAAGGTTGGTTTTGCTTACACCTGTAGTCATAGTTGTGTGTAGTGGTCCCAAAAGGTACTGCATACAAACCCTGCCTAAAAGTAATGTAGACATTGTTGTCGTTGCATATTTAACAGATTATACATGAATTGAGAACTCTGCACTGTGATAAATAATTGTGATTCTTTTACTAAAAATATGCTCTTTGAAATTTTTCATGTATATTTGCACTTGTTATATACATTTGCACTTAGAATCATCTGTTAGGTGACGGGCACAGGACACTTTACTAAGCACTTGCCACTTTTTGAGATGGATTTTACTATAATGTTTTTAACGTGTATGTTTTATGTATTAAAGATATAATGTTTTAGAGTTGTGTATATTAAGTCTGGATGAATATTCCATGCACTTTGTTGTTAAACATCTGGTTGAACCATAAAAGTGAGATGTTCCCTGCAACCTAGTAAATGGTAATAAATCTAAAGAGATAGGGAGCTGTTTTTTGTAGTTAAAATCTGGAGGCTTCTAGAGATGAAGGCTATAGAGGAGGTGTTGAGCCCAGAAGTCGGACAGGGTTTTTACTCCCATTTGTTCACAGTGCCAATGTTGAACCAGGTAAGGCTGCACACACCATCCAGGACTTCACGGATTTCAATCTCTCTCCTCTTCTCTCCTTCCCTCCTTCTCGCCTTCTCTCCTTCTCCCCTCTCTCTGCATCTGAAGTTCCTGAGTGTTTCGGTGGGGTAGTCCCAGTACCAAGTTCTTCCCTTGTTTTCCAGGGCGTTCATGTCCATCCATACCTGGACAACAAGCTGGTCAGAGGCCAGTCTCCGGACACTCTTCAGGCTCATTTCCACTACCATTTGCTTTTTGATCTAGGGCTATCAGGGAATTGGAAGAAGTTCTCCTTGACAGGATCTCAGTACCTGATTTCTCATAGGCTTCCTCTGGGACAACCAACTAGCCAGAGTCTTCCCAACCATGGAAAGAGTGATTGACATTCAGAATACTGGTGAACTGTTCCTGTACTCAGACAGCACCACTGCCAGCTGGGCTTGATGGCATCCTGTGTTCAAGCAGTTCCTCTGGCCAGATTGAAAATGCAGAGGACCCGTTTTACCCAAAGTCCTTCTTGGTCGCAAGAATCAGATCCTCAAACGCAGCTAATTTGGGACCCGCAGGACTTAACTCAGGATTTAATGTGGTGGTCCAATCCTCAATCTGGCACAAGGGGTTACTTTCCGCGTTCCTTCTCCACAGACAGTAATCGCAACAGATTCCTCTATTTTAGGATGGGGTGCAAAGTTAAACAAGCTGGAAATGTTAGACCTATGGTCGGAAGAATACACTACCTGGGTATGAAGGCATTCTTATTAGCTCTCAGACTTTCTTCCCAATATTTGGGACAATACGAGGTTGATAAGAATGGACCATTATGTCCATTTTCTACAGCAACAAATTGGGGGAACGAAGTTCCTGCCCCTAGTTAATCTATTCTTGCAGACGTGAGGATGGGAGGTTTGGCAAGGTATATCGCTCCAAGCTGTTCACCCACCTCGAGTGTCCAACACAGAGGCAGATCAGCTGAGCTGTTTTGGCAGAAGCCAACCATGTGTGGGTGGCAGCTACACCCGCAGGTAGCGCAGTCTCTGTTCAAGGGATTTGGAGTTCCCCCAGGTGGTTATTTTTGCCACGAGCCTCAACAGCCTGTCACCTACATGTATCTGGGGGGGATAAGGCGAGGGCTTTCTGTAGAGATCCCGTGGGTCGGAATGATGGCGTATTCCTTCCCTCTAGTTCATTGCGCTCTGAGGAAATTGAAGGAAGCTGCATGTTGCTCTCATAGTTGCTCCATGTTGGGCAGACAGGTTCTTGCTCAGGAATCTGTTAATCTATCCAAGCAAAGCCTGGTCTCACTGCCAGCTCATCTGGGCGCAATATCTCCAGATAAGTGGGAAAATGCATCAGAAACTTGCAGAACTTATTTGTCAGTGCTTGGCGCTTACCTCAATTCAGACGAGTAGTGCTTTGAAATTGCAAACCCTATGGTGAAGTGGCACTTTGATGGTCCCCTCTTTTTCTGACAGTAACTCCCCCACCCCCTGCATGCCAATGGGATGTGAATGTGGTCCTGACTGTGTTGTGCCACAAGCCCTTTGAACCGATGGTGTCTGCAGACATGACTTGTTTCTTAAGAAACTGCGTTCTTGGTAGCTGTCACTGGGCCAGGAGAATGTGAGATACGAGCTGTAGCGACTGATGAGCCTTTTTACGGTTTTCCACCATGACAAAGTAGTGCTACGCACTCACCCGTCATTTCTCCCACAGATAGTATCGAGTTCATATTTACCAGGAGATTGGTCTTCCAGTATTTTTGCCAAATCCATCATCGGAACTGGAAAGAGTTCTGCATGCCCTAGACATCAGGTGGGCTCTGCAGTTCTATTTCGACAGGACCAAAGGGGTCCGAAAATATCTCCTCAACTAGTCATAACATTGAGGGACGCAAATAAGGGTTCTTCCGCCTCTAAAGCTACTATCGCCAGATGGATGGTTTCAGCGATTCTGGAAAGCAACTCTCTACAGAAGCTTACTTGACCTAAAGGCCTTCATGCTTATCTGGTCGGAGCCAAAGCAGTATCTGTAGCGTTTCAAGGGCACCATTGTGAAGCAGCGACTTGGGCATCCCCCTTTTATTTTTTTAAAAACTATTTTTATTATTTTTTAACAATACAACCAAACTTGCAGTACAATTAGCACTATTACAATATTGCTTTTCTTCAATAATTATACTGCTCCCACTGCCCCCCCCCCCCTCGAGCCTATTCTTCCACACCTTCGGTTCCTAGGCCTTGCAGGTAGAGTCCTCCATCCGAATTCTCTACTGAGTCGCGATCACTCGTCCCAACATGCACAGGACCAAATATTGCAGCTACTAGATGCTTTCAAGCTGTCAAGGTTTCTGCTTCCTCCTCCCCACCCGACTTACTTGCCTCCTGCCATACTGCAGTTTCAGCTTCTGACTACTTTTGTACGTCTTTCCACCACACTTCTAACGGACCATGGCATGCCTTCCAGTTCATAGCAATTCTATGTTTCGCAAGTATATACGCCAGGTCCTTAAGTGTGCTGACATGCTTCAATTTACGTGGTCTGGGGAACACTCCTATCAGGCACTCCCACGCCAATTCTATCATTAGCTTAACCCCTTTTGTGTTCAGCCTATCTGCCATACCCCTCCAAAAA
The DNA here is from genome assembly GCF_040938575.1 of Ambystoma mexicanum. Taxonomy (NCBI): domain Eukaryota; kingdom Metazoa; phylum Chordata; class Amphibia; order Caudata; family Ambystomatidae; genus Ambystoma; species Ambystoma mexicanum. The sequence continues at coordinate 870,185,678 of NC_090937.1, forward strand.
CATTCAATCACTGGGCCCGCCCAGAACATGTGCACCATCCCAGCATTATTCTCATTACATTTTGGGCATGCTTGCTGCCCTGCATTCGCAAATTCAGCTATTCTTTGGGGCGTCATGTAAGCTCTGTGGGTGATATACAACTGTATCTGTTGCAACCTAGCAGTTCTTGACACCCTCTTATGATATCTTTGGGCTCTCTCCCACATCCCATCTGTCATAGGGGTGCCCACCTCTTCTTCCCATTCCTGTTGTAATCGCATTGGTTCTTTCCCCACTCTGGACATAACCATCTCATATAGTCTGGATATCTCATGTCCTCCCTCCGCTATGTCAAATATAGCCTCTAGAGTGGCATCCGATTGGCCTTCCAGTATTATCTCTGACCACGTTTCTTTAACCCGCCGCACCACCCTGTGGTATGCAATATACTGTCCTCTGTGTAATCCGGTTTCCTCTACCAATGTCTCAAAATCTATAATCTTCCCCTCTTGCCATACATCACCCAGCGTTGCTATCCCAACTAGTTTCCAGTGCTTCCTGATCGTCTTCATTAGTTGAGCGTCTTTTCCCACTAGTGCCACAAGTGGCACCTGCGGGGAGCATGGGGAAAGGCTCTCCATTACCCGACAGGCCCTATGCCAAATGTCCCATCCCAGCAACATCATTTTCGGGCACTCTTTCAAATTCACTCTGGGCAGCCACATCATTTCTTGTAGAAAGAACGGTGCGCATTCTGATCTAAACGGCGTAGTATCTGAGGTCGAGTCTTCCGATAACCATTTAGCTACATATTGCAATTGGCTCGCTAGGTAATAGACCTCGTAGTTTGGAAGTTTTATCCCTCCTTTCTCATGCGTATTTTGTAGCTTCCAGAGGGCTAGTCTATTTCTAGTCCCACTCCATAGGAAATCTCTACATATGCTATGTAATCGGACAAAGAATCGTTTTGGGATCAGGTGCGGCATATTACTGAAGTAGTGCAATAGTCTCGGCAGGACCACCATTTTTAACATTGCCCCTTTCCCCATCATCGCCAAAGGAAGCTTCGCCCAGAACTTCATGCTACTTTCAATACTCTTAACCGCCCTCTGTGTTATGCAGGTGCTCTGCCTCTACCGTATGGTAGATATCTATTCCTAGGTACCTAAACGTGTCCACCTCCCACAGTATTGGCAATACAGGCAGGTGCTCTAGTGGGGTCCCCTTATATCTGCCTAGTGGGAACACGCATGACTTTTTAGGATTTACTGCTATGCCCGACAGGAACGCAGATTGATCCATCACCTCCAGCACGTATTGGAGGATTTGTTCAGGGTATTTCAGGTACAACAGTATGTCATCTGCATACAGGGAAATTTAAATGTGGCTCATTAAATGTGGCTCTGCTTCAATGGTGATACCCATCACATTATACTGTTGCCTTAGGTATATTGCTAGTGGCTCTAGAGCTAAGATATATAACATTGGGGACCATGGGCAACCCTGTCTAGTACTCCTGCTAAACTGCCACCTCTCCAAGATTATCGCTCCTGTTTTCACCCTGGCTAGAGGCACGCTATATAACAATTGCACCCATCTAAGGTACCCCAGCCCTATCCCGTAGCTGGTCAAGGCAGCCATCATCCAGGGCCATTTTACTGAATCAAATGCTTTTATTGTGTCCAGTGATACAATTGCCCTCTCTCCCTCTTCCCCATCCGCATATTCAATGACTCAATGGAGCCGCCTATGGTTAATCGTGATATTTCTGCCTGGGACGTACCCAGTTTGGTCAGGGTGTATGAGTTTGGTGATAATTCTTCTCAGCCTATTTGCTAAAACCGCTGTGAGTATTTTGCTATCCTGATTTAGCATTGACAATGGTCTATATGATCCACATTCCTTGGCAGGCTTATTAGGTTTTCAGGAGTGGTATAATTATTGCCTCTCACAGGGACTCTGGGAGCCTACCCTTGTCATACGCCTCGTTTAGCATTGCCAACAGCGGGGGAAGCACCTCATCTTAGTATTTTTTGTAAAATTCACTCGGGAGTCCATCGGCTCCTGGGGTTTTGTTTGTGGGTAGCTGCACCACTACATCCTCCAGTTCTTCCAGGGTGATCGGTGCGTCTAGCTCTTCTCGTTCTTCCAAACTAATCTGTGGCAGACCTATGTCTTCTAGTGTTTCCTTTATTCTCCCATGATCACTCCATCTTTATAGTCATATAGGGTCCGGTAATATTCTACAAATTCTTGGTTAACCCCTTCCTGGGTGTCCACCGTACTACCATCATCTCTCGCAATTATCCTTGCTGTGGGTCTGGGTGTGTCATTTTTATAGAGCCATGCCAGCATTCTTCCTGGTTTATCCTCTCCCGCATTCAATCTCTCTACGTACCTCTTATAATTCAGATTACACAGTCTCTCCCAGCATCCCACACATTTTTGCTGTAGCCCAAGTATCTCTTCATTCTCAGCCTCAGTGGTACCACCCCTTCCCAGCGCTTTCTCCATCTCGTTCTCAGCCTCTTGTAGTTCAGCCACTATCCCCCCTCGCAGCCCTTTGGATTTCGCTATGGCCACCCCCCTTGATACTACTTTAAAAGCCTCCCACAGCGTACCAGCAGATTCAACACTACCAGTATTTCAAAATAGCTTACTATGCCGTCTCTTAGGATTTCTCTGAATATAGTATCTCGCAGCGCTTCAGCACGGAGGCACCAAGTCGGTATTCTTCTTCTCGGGGGCTGATATTGCCATCCCAGTATCAACGGTGAGTGGTCCGAGAGGACCCTCGCTTTGTATTCTGTAAGTGTTACCTCTGACATTAGATCATGCGTGACAAACATGTAATCCAGCCTACTGTGTAGATTTTGTGGGGCTGAGTAATGGGAGTATTGTCTCTGGCATATGTTGCGCTCTCCATGCATCTTCAAACCCCAGGTCCGTCAGCAGTGTCTACAGCGCTCTGGCAGCTGGGGTAGGTCTACCTATTTTATTATCCGATCTATCGATTCTCGTATTCAGTACGCAGTTAAACTCTCCTCCCCAGACCACTACCCCCCCTAGGCATCCCCCATCATACTATACAAAGACCTATAATACGCTGCTGTATCTTGGTTCGGGGCATATGTGTTAACAATACTTATTTCTCTGTTTTCTACCAGCCCTCTTATCATTGCCATCCTCCCGTCCTCTGCCACCGTGGATTGTAGCAGTTGGAAAGGGACATGCGGCGCTACCCATGTGATCACACCTCTGGCATAGGCCTAATACGTGGCGCCTACCACAGTCCCCCTCCATTTTTTCCGTATCACTTCTAGGTTGTCGCGCGTGAGGTGTTTCCTGTATCAATGCTATATCTATTATTTGTCTGCGCAGGTACATCATAACCTTGTTCCTATTCAGGTAGCTATTGAGCCCTCTTACGTTCCACGTAGCAATTCTGAGTTCTCCCATTATTTATCAATCTGTCTCTCACCCTCCTACCGGTGCAGTTCCCATTCAAAACATTTATTTCCGTGTGTAGACTCATATAGGCTCGGTCCCCAACTACAAACAACACACTCAACTCCCCAACACCTGGCCCACCCTCCCTTTTCCCCATCCCCTTCCCCCAACTAGCCCAAACCCAATATCTACCCCTCCACTACCCCCCAACCATCCCAACTGTTGCCCAGCTCCATCCCTGGATCTCAGGTACCCCCGCATCTAGCCCCTAACCCGACTGCTCGCACGCTCGGGGCCCAACGCGATAATTCAGCCCTAGTGGCTTTTCTCCTCACTCTATTAAGCGGGGGTAGGTCACGTCCCCGTTTGTGCCTCCTACATTAATCACATTGGAATATCAATATTTAACAGTGTCAACTATATTCCAGTCCAGTATGTCCAGCCTCGCTCATATTGATTAATCAATGTCATGCCATAAGGTTGCCCCCATTACATCTCTTTCTTGGCAACCCCTAGCATTGCCTCATATCACTTATCTTGTGCATCTCGTCGCTGATCCCCTTTAACGTCCAAGCAACCTTGGGCGTCCAGCCAGTTCGTCGCTTCTTCCGGGGTGTCAAAGAAATGTATTTTGCTCTTATGTATTATCTTAAGTCTTGCAGGATACAGGAGCATATATTTAAGGCCAGCTGTCCGTAGTCTCCTCTTCACGGCTACAAATCCATAGTGTTGCCTTTGTACTTGCATGGTGTAGTCTGGGTATGCAGTTATGGTCGCTGCTGCTCTTTTTATCGTCCCTCCTTTCCTGAAGAACTCCAGGATCATCTCTCGGTCTTTATAGTTCAGGATTTTCACTATGATCGCTCGTAGCGGGGCCCCTGGTTGCGGCCTTCGCATCAGGGCTCTATGTACGCGTTCAATTGCAAATCCTTGAGAGAGCTTGCCGGCCCCAATCTCATGCTTAATCGTGGTCTCCACGTAGTCTGTTGGATCTTGGCCTTCCTCTCCTTCTGGAAGGCCCACCATGCGTATGTTACGTCTCGCTCTTCCTTCGGCTTCCTCTGTTTGGTTCTGCAGGTTCGAGACTTGCTGCTTTAGTACGTGGACCTCCTTCGTATTGCTAGTGCTGGTTTCTGCGTTGGTTTTCACCGCACTTTCCAGACAAGTCGTCCTCTCCGCTAGCGCCCTCATGTCTTGCCGCAATAGATTGACCTCTATGCCCACTGCGTCTATTTTGGTCTCCAGCGCCACTTTTAAGTCTGCCATTGTTGTCCCCCATGAGGTTTTCAGTTCCGTGATAGCAGCCAGGATCGCCTGGTCATCTCTCAAGGGGGGCGATTTCCGCTTACCCGCTGGTGGGGGTCTGTGCCGGGGTGGTTGGGGTCTTAGAAAATATATCTATCATTGATTGTTTGCCCTTCGTTTTGCCTCCTCTCACCAACATTATCCTACTCTTGGTTGAGTAATTACGAGTCGCCAACACCTGGGCTTTGCAACACCTTTCATCAGCAGTGTTCGTGTGTCTGGCCTCCACGCCCCAGCCTGCGTTATGTTTATTTTCGGTCTATAGATACCGACCCTCGGGTGGGAGCGGGCGCCATCTTGTTTGAATCTCCACCGTTATCCACTGCTTCACTTCACGGCGATGTTTCGGTAGGCGTAGGCCGCAGTGTGCGCTGATCTGCCAGACCACCGTAGCATGTTGGCTACGATCCTTGTTACAGCCGCTCATTTACATCCAAGCCCTCTCCAATTTTCAGCTCCACTTTTATTGGCGAGCGATGCCGTTCCGCGATGTGCCAATGCAGCTGTCCTGAGGCTCACCCCTTTGTTCTCACGTGGGCGCGATTTTGTATCTCTCGCCGACCGAAGCTCGCCATCTTCTTTAACTCGCAACACAGCACTTCGTGCACAGTTAGTGCCAGCTCCACCACCTCCGTATGCCTCTCGTAGTCACGTATTCATAGTTCCAATAAGGCAGCACTCTGCAAGCTCAAAGTATTGTTTTTTTAGTTGGATCAGCAGGAGCTCATAGGGAACACGTCCTAGCCCGTGGCCATGTAGAAAGGGGACGGGACGTAGGAGTATGTAAGTTACTCAACGTAGTGACTACTGTACTCCTAGTCCATAGTGCCTTTTGCTCCACCAATCCCTCCCTCCCTCAATCACCCGACACATGCCTTAGCTTTCAGTTAAGAGCCGACCTAGATGGTTCAAAAATGACTGAAGGGCGAGGCCCGGAGGCAGGGTTTGGGGAGGTGGAGCCTGAGGTCACATGCGCTGGACCAGTGTAAAAACAAGACAGACAGTAATTGTAAAAAATGCTACAAAAAAACTCTGTCCCGAAGGACAGAATGTCCCACAAGTATGGAGGAAAGGGGAATCTGGAGTACAGTAGTCCCTACGGTGACTAACATTTACTATACTTAAATGGGAACATTTGAGTCCTTTCCAAAAGGTTTGCCCATGGTGCTGATGTAAAAATATTGTTCAGATCACCATATACCTGCAACACAACTGCAGCCCTAAAATCTCTCCGCTGGCTCCTGGTTGCTGAGAGGATCAAGTTAAAGACCCTCCGCTTCATCCACAAGGCTTTCTGGGAACCCCTCTACATCCAACTCTCTCTCCCTAAATACCGCCCTGCTAGAGCCCTTCGGTCATCTAGCTCTACGCTTTCCAAGCAGAGAGTGGGGGTAGATCTCTCTCCTCCGCTGGTGCCTCCCTCTGGAATTGCCTCCTTGCTCTTTTCAGACATGAGCCGGATCTCCTTAACTTATGGAAGCTTCTCAAGACCTTACTTTTCTCTTCTTCCTTCCCTCTTCCCCCGTCCTAATGTCCCTGTCTGCCCTTGAGTGTCTGCCTGGTTCCTTCAGGGTCTTATAGGGAACCAGGTCCCCTATTCCAGTCTACTCCAATTGGTCTCCCCTGACCCTCGCCCACCCCCCTCAAACTGCACTTGCCCTTCCTGGTCCCTCCCCCGCACTAGCCTGGCTGAGCCTGCCCCCTTGTAGCCCTTCCAGCTCCTTAACCCGCACATAGCTCATGAATCTTCCTTTCCCTGCACTCTCTGGTTTCCCCTGGCCCTGCCCACCTGGCCTCCCCTGGCACTCGCTGTTCTCACGGGCCCTTCGCCCTGACCAGCACTCCCCCCACCCCCCCCCAAAAAACCGGCACTTCTTCACATCCCTGCACTTCCTGTTACTGCTTTTGCACGATCCGAATGTCACAGGGCCTAATAATAAGACTGTTTTTTGTTGTCCTTCCTGTTCCCCCACCTTCTTGTCTTGTTGCGCCTCGAAACACAGTGTATAGGCAGATTATAAATGGCCAATAAATAAACTTTACTTTCAATGAAAATGTGTTAAACATGACTTGGTTAGATAGCAGGCATCATATCTCTCCTATTAGACACCATAGGTTGCTACTGCAATATGAAAACCACACAATAGGATTATTTTAGCTGTCTGATTGAATTGTTTTTTTCTGATGTTTTTTTTTTTTTCTGATTCGTGTTATTTATTTTTTATTTTATTGTCTCATGGTTATTAACTAACCTTTGACAAAAATATAAAAGTATTACACGTTTTCAAACGGTTCATAGATAATAGACATCTAAAATCAATAGCTTAACACTAGATAAAATTCTAATAAAATTCATCAAGTACATCAGTTAGTAAAATTCATATCAAAACACTATTTATAGATGGATGCGGGAAAGGCTTTCGACCGAGTGGAGTGGTCCATACTGTTTCACATTCTGGGGAAAATGGGCATGGGCGAAACATATTAAAATGATACGTGCCAACTACAACTCACCCTCGGCCAGGATTGCGGTGAACTGGGAACTATTAGACAAGATCAGAATAGAAAGAGGCACAAAACAGGGGTGCCCTCTACCCCCGCTCCTATACTCCATCTTCCTTGAGCCAAAATTCGAGAAACACCCGACATTAAAGGCATAACTATGGGAGGGATATCCCATAAAACAGCCGCATATGCGGACACCATGATGGCCCTGGCGGACCCGGTAAAAACACTGCCCCTTCTCATACAAGAAATAGATGAATATGGAGCTTTTTCTGGATTGAAGATAAATAGGTAAAAATCTGAGGTGATGGTTCTGGCTGGAGACAAACCAGAAATCCACAGGCGAGCCTCACCTGCGTGTGGCAGAAGGGATAAAATACCTGGGCGTCACGTTGACCAATACGATCAATTATATGGTGGGGCAGAATAACGGTCATTAAAATGACGATCTTGCCCAGACTGTTGTACTTTCTTCCAGGCGCTCCCCATATGAATCCCACCCACGTTCTTCAAAACACTCAGCAAAATGGTTTCCAAATACATCTGGCAGAACAAAACCCTGAGGCTCTCTAATCTATCACTTACAGAGCAAAAGACAAGGGGAGGCGTGGCCCTCCCACACTTAAAGATCTGGCTCCCTTCATGCCGATATTCGAGAACCCTGAATTCCAACCGGGAACAGAGAATGGAGCATTCCAGAAATGGATAGAAGCGGACTGTACAACGGTGGGGGACATGTACGAAGACAGATTAGAACGTTCGCAGAATGCTTTGAACTCCTCGGCCTCACGGAAAAAGAATAACAAGTACGAATAACTCCATCACTGGCTTTCCACCCCAAGAATAACACAGGTGGCAACTAGAGCCTTGACCCCATTTGAGTCATGTATCATGACACAGCATGGGGGAAAGAATTGTCTCAACCATGTACAAATTCCTAAATGCCCAGACAGAAGAAACAAAATGGCAATATATAGAGATGGGGAAACGACATTGGGAAGAGAAATCACGAGAGAACAGTGGACATACGCATGGCAAATAATCCCCAAATGGACACGGGCAATCCAGACAAGAGAAGCATAGACAAAGATAATGATCCAATGGCATTACACCCCAGAGAGACTACACAGAATGTATAACGCCACACAAAATAAATGCTGGAATGGCTGAGACGCGGAGGGCAACTGGAGACACACATGGTGGGACGGCTCGAAACTCAAGGGCTTCTGGACGGAGATAAAAACCCAAATGCAGGAAATGTTTAAGGGAGCAGAAAACCTAGGACAAGAGGTATGGATGTGCGGCATGTGGGATCCTCGGGGTAGCACGATGACAAAAACACAAAAGAGGGACTCCTTACAGCCGCCTGGCTAGCTATAGCCCAAAAATGGAAGCAGAAGTCGCCTCCAAACAATCTGGAATGGCTGCAGAGAGTGTGGTTATTCGTAGCGATGGAGCGCATCACATATAACATTCAAGGGGCTCGCCAAAACTTTATATCCGACTGGGGGATGGCGTTAGAATATCTACAAGGCGATTATATGCTACAGTGGTGTCCACACAAAATACGAATATTGGACATGTTTACGTGAAGTGACAAGGACTCTATGGGTATACCATCAAAATGTCAAGAACTTAACAGCCAGGGGGAGGGAGGAGGGAAGAGGGAGGGAAGGTATGAGGGACGATGTTAAGAGTCCCACTGTTAATGTTTATGAAAATGTAATAAAAATACCTTGTATTTTTTTAAAAAACACTATGTAAATCAATAAAAACGATTTTTTTTCAAAGATCTTAAAAAAAAAAAAACAACCACTAAAAGTACAGAAGTTGTCTGCCCAGCTAAACAGAGGTGCCAAAAAGAGTTCAAGCAATCCGTGGCAGACAGCGAGGGAAAGCTCTTGAAATACACCTTCCCTTTGCCACTAAGTGTGTGAGGAAATGCTCCAAGGTTTCAACCAAAGATGGAGAGCTGCAGAAGCGACATGTCAAGGTGAGGGTAGATTTACAGTTATAACTGGATAGGATCTCCCTTGTTGGAATAAGATTCCATCTCAATCGAACTGAGAGTCGCCTCACCGAAGAGTGTGGGTAAATAGTTAAACAATGGTGCAATTATTTTAGCACCCTTCAAATCAGATCTTGAGTGGTACCTCGAGTCATAGGAACAAAAAGAATCGGGCATTGTGCCGAGTCAAGTTTAAACGGGGTCTTTTTGGCTTTGTCAGGATTTTCAATTAAGTCCTTCAAAGACAAATCCAGACTGAGCAAAATTCCAAGACACAAGTTTGAGAACACCCATCCCTCCTCAATTATACTCTTCAAATCTGTATAAAGACAGGAGTCGGTTATTGAGCTCGTGATTTTATAATAAAGTGCTAAGAACATCCAAAATGCTCTTCTTCTAAGGGAAAAAAGGCCCAACTCATAGCGCACAACAACTTGTGGAACGCTATTCGGAACATTTAAAGCACTCTTCCGTAATTTCCCCTCAATAGCTGGGAGTAAGTCGATAACCCAGCTTGGTAAAGTTTCGATTACATACAAGATCTGCAGGATCTTGTGGACAAGAAGAGGACACTTATTAGTTTTAAAGCAGTCTGTAGCTTACATCAATCCTTGTATTGGTAAAGGTTATGTGTTATTGAAAGCAGATAATTAAGTATTTTGTTTCGATTAATCACAAGTGTTCATCCCATTGTAGTCTAGATTATATCATATATTTATTCATACTTGATTGTAAATGTATGCATGTTGGTATGATTGTGCACTTAAAGCTGGCTATTACATTGTTAATGCAAACATATGAGCAACAGCAGGAACAGCAGGAAGTGTGCGTTTCTTTTCTGTAGACAAGCTGCCTGTCTTCATATGGAATATTGTGAGGGACTTCTCTAGACTTGGAAGTGAAAGGGCCACCATTTAATCTCTTCATTTATTTTAAAAAAAAAAAGAATATTCAGATTAAAAACAGACCGTTTCTTGTCCCAGATATTTGGCTGTAACACAATTTAATCGTGAGAAGTAAATATGTTCCCTAGAAAGTCATTACAAAATGAAATAAACGTTTTGTTTCTTAAAATTGTTGAACTTTTGTTGGCATCTCAAATCAAAGATGAGGTTGTTAAGCATCATGTTCCCTGCACCACATAAGCTTTTGCTCCTGCTGAATTTGGATTGAACCTGGGGTTCACCAGATGATGGACTTCTGAAAACCTTGGGGTTCTTTTTGGGTGCTGCAGCAAGACTCTTGTATGCAAATAGATTAAATAGTATTTTTTTTGTGTGCTCTAAGTACTCCAGTGGAGTGGGGTGGAAAGGGACTATGACCCTGTCGCTTCCAGGGTACATCCCTACACAAAATAGATGTGATTAAACAGGCTTCGAAATTGAGGGGAGTTGGGCGCCATTTAGCTCCTAGTTGCAGCCTAGAAGAGCCTGGTAAGCTTGCCAATAATGGCTACCAGCAGTGTCTCGAGGCATCCCAAGCCAACTGGTGCCACACTTGTGTGCGCCTATGATTTAAACATTTTTTTAATGAAGACGCATTTGGTAACCTCTAGAAGATATTTAAAGCACAATGGCTGATATGTGCTGGACACAGTCATAGTTTGCTTCTCATGTGGAATTTAGAGTTGTGGCACCCTTTGTATAGTTCCTCATTCTGCAGCAAAGAGAAACTGAGTGAGGTAGCATCACGAGAAAAAGAGGTGGCAGAGATAAACATGTGGCAGTAAAGAAGCGGCAACAATGATTGATGCAGTAACAGAAACCGATATAGTGGCAGAGTTATAGTTGTAGCAGCAATGAAAGGTAATGATTAAGTTAGGGGTAGCATCTAGACAGAAGATCTGACTGAAAAGAAATGTCCATCAGAAAAGGAAGTAAAAGTGAGGAAACGTCAAGCATTGTGACAGGAGTGGAATCAAACAAACGGGATTGAAAAGAAAGGCAGAAATCTTGAAATTTGAAAGAGGATGTACATTTTTAGATGCATGCCAAAGTTGGGGGGCATAGGGGAAAGCCAGTTCTGCTATCTTTCGGGCATTCTAGAGTGACTATCCTGACTTGTGTCCAAGTGTAAACTCGCTAAACAAAAGTATCATTTTTTTAACCTCTGCATTGCATGCTCATTACATTTGTAAGTATTCCATTAAACGTACCCAGTCCTGAACTCCTTCATGAGTTTCTTTTTTTAAAATTTTTCTTTTAACTTGCACAGACATATCAGCACGACTTGACTTATAAATATAACATTGTCATCATATTGTTACATAGCACAATGGTACACTTGTATACACTATTATACTGCTTCAGAATCACTACCCCTTGTATTTTTAATGGACAAATAATGCCTTGTACCTGCTCCATATGTCTCTTAGGCAGCTGCGTAAGGGTAGTAAGCTGGCATGTGTTTCTTCCCAGTCGCTAGCCCATATCATGTCACTTTCCCAATCATTTTTCGTAGGGGGTTGCGCACTTTTCCACCTCATCAATATTGTCCGTTTTGCGAGGACCAGGTTGAGTTTGAGCAATTTACGCCAGGTGGGATTCCTTTTATCAACAGTACCTAACATGCATAAACCTGGATCCAATACCATTGTTTGGTCTGCCATTTCATCAAGTGCCTTAAACACATCGGTCCAGTATCCGGTCAAGCGCATGCATGACCACAACATGTGTAGCAAGTCGTATGTTTAAAAATTGGTGACAAGGCAGGCGCTCTGTTGCCAGTCAAGTTTTCCTGCATTAGCTTCTCCAAACGCACGTTTTCATGACTCCATCAATCTTCAGGGAGGCTGTGTTTCTTTCTTCATTTCCTTTTCAGGTGTGGCAAGTTTATTGACTAAGGATTCTGGTACTTGTATTTTTCGCACTTCATTTTTCTTGCAGGTGGCTGGAAACAACTCTCTCCATAGCACAAATCTTCCCCTTGATGGGGGGAGGGGGAAGCCATGGTTGTGGCTCTCCATTGTTTGGAGCAGAAGTCAATGCAGAAAAATTTTACTGGCAACAGAGGGCGTGGCCTGTCACTATTTCTTAACCATTATGTTCCAGGAGTCCCGGGCTCAAAAGGCTGCAGCACCAGGGCGACCATGCCTTACAATGGAGAGCCACAATCATGGCTTTTCCCCCTCCCCCTATCGGGGGTAAAATTTGTGCTATGGAGGGAGTTGTTTCCAGTCACCTGCAAGAGAAATTAAATGCGAAATACAAGTACCAGAATCCTTAGACACTAAAGTCAATTAACTTCCTACACCTGAAAAGGAAAGGAAGACACGCCTGAAAAGGAAAAGAAACGCAGCCTCCCTGAAGATTGATGGAGTCATGAAAACATGCGTTTGGAGGAGAAGTCAATGCAGGAAAACTTGACTGGCAACAGAGGGCATGGCCTGTCACTATTTCTTAACCATTGTGTAGCAAGTCGGCCTCCACGTTCCCACATCCAGGACATTTGCCATTGGCTTCGGGGTATAAAGCTTTGATCCTGCCAAGTGTTTAATACGTCCTATGTAGTACTTTGTAGTGTATTAGCCGATAGCGGGAGTTATAAGAGACCTTCTGCGTTAATGCACACAATTTAGCCCATCAATGGTCAGTGATGGTGCAGTCTAGGTCTATCTCCCATTTCTTTTTATCTTCTGGGGTTAATGTTTCTCTAGTGGACTGTGTGATTTTATATAGTGTGGAGATGGATGTCTTGGTCGTGTTGGCGACAAACATATATCCCTAACTGGGATGTATCTGTGGCTCATTAGGGAAGACAGCCCACGTATCTGCCTTGGCCGATAGCAGCCTTAAGTATTGCAATTTCTTCAATGGCCTAACCCCTATGGTCTTGCTTATCTCCTCCCAGCTGATAAATTGCTTAACTAGAAACCTATCACCAAACCGATGTATCCCTTTGTTCTTCCAGTGTGTGGTGAGGACCATGTCCTGGGTGGGAGGAAGATAGTGGGCGTCCCACAGTGGCATGTTAGGGAATTCCATGTCTGGCCTTTCTGGTCCTAGCTGAGCATGTCACTAGTGCTGGGTTGATGGTGTTGTCCTTTTTCTAGTTTGGGCTTCTGCCGCTTTGTGTAGGAGCTTCAGTGGGCCCATTGTATTAGTTTCAATCATTGAGTGTGGTGGTCAGGGGTTCCCTTTTATCCAATGTGTTGTATAATATGCTTGTGCTGCGAGGTAGTACAGTTCAAAATCTGGGGAAGAAAGACCACCGCTGGGATATCTTTGGGTGAGCCTACGCCAGCTCGCTCTCAGTTGCCCATTCCAGCAAATGCCGTACATGCTCCCTGAATTCTATTAAAAAATACCTGCCTGGCCACACGGGAACAGTGCTGAATAAATAAAATAGTTTGGGTATAATGATAATTTTTATTAGGGCGAGCCTGCCCATGAGTGAGATTGGTAAGACCCTCCATCGTTCAAGCTTGGCGAATAGGACGTCTGTTATGGCTGCATAATTTGCAGCTCGGACAATTTGCGTACTGCAGGCTATTTCGACGCCCAGGAATTTAACCTGCGTGGGGGCCCATTGGAGTCTATGTAGCTCCGTCGGTTTGTGCGTGGCTTCTGTGAGGGGAAATGCCTCTGATTTGGTCGAATTCAGCTTCAACCCTGAGTATTCGCCAAATTCTTTGACTGAGGGTAACGCCACAGCAAGGTTGGTCTCGGGGTTTTTTAAATACAGCATTATATCGGCATATAGTGTGATGCTCTCAGTCCTACTAGCCAGGGAGATTCCCAATTTGCTATGTCTAGCTCTCAGTAAATCTGCTAGTGGCTCTGACTAAAGCAAATAGTAAAGGGGACAGCGGGCAGCCTTGTCTGGTACCCCCAGCAAACCTCAGGATTTCCGAGAGGAGTCCGTTGGTGCAAATTCTGGCATACGGTTTTGTGTATAGTATTTGCACCCATTGTATCAAGTTTGGCCCAAATCCGTAATTATTGAGTACTCTGAGTAGGAAGGGCCAGTAAACTCTGTCAAAGGCTTTTTGGATGTCAGGTGCTAGTGCCACTCCTTGTGTGTCTTTGGATATCGACGCAAGGATGTTATAACAGCAGCGTATGTTGGTAGCAGTGGACCTGCCCAACACAAAACCGGCATGGTCCTCATGGACCATATGTGGCATTAGAGGGTTTAATCGTGTGGCCAGTATCTTAGCGAATATCTTTGCATCAGTGTTTATTAGTAAAAGAGGCCTGTAGGAGCCACACTCCTTTGGTTGTTTCCCGGGCTTTAGAAGTAGAGTAATGATTGCTTCCCTACTTGTGTCGGGTAGTTCGCCTGTATTGAGAGCTTCAGTCCAGACTTCAAGGAGTCGAGGGACCAAAGTCGCAGCAAATTCTTTGTAATATTCGGCGCTCAACCCGTCTGATCCTGGAGCCTTTACATTTGGTAGGGATTTGATTCCTTCCGCTATTTCCGCCTGAGTCAATGGAACTTATAGTGCCTCCCTCATCTCGGGCGATAAAAGTGTAGTGGGTATCTTAGCTAAGTATCTATCTATATCCTCCTCTGTAGCAACACTTTGGGGAGACTACAGGCTTGCATAAACATCATAAAACACTTTACCTATTTCTTCCTGATCGGTAGCTACCGATCCGTCTGGTCGTGTTATACATGGGATATTGATATGATATTGATATGATATGGCATTTGTAAATTATTCCATATTGGAATTGCCACGTTCCCTTCTCACCAAACTAGCCAGGAGTTTACCGGGGCATTCTTGTTCTCCGGACTGTATAGCGGCTGCCGGTCTATCAAAGTATCAAATTTTCTGCTCTGCTGCCTCATTGTATTTGGTTAGAGTCTTGATATCTAGTTTGGTCTGGGCAGTTGGGTCAATGGCGTACTGTTCTTGCAGCTGTGCTATGATTCCCTCACGACATTGGAGTTCCCCAAGGATGTGTCTAAGCACTCCCGGTTCAGTCGACATGGCGACCCCTCTTATATATACCTTGAAGGCCTGCCATAATGTCGCCTGTCTGTCTACCGTGCCTTTTTGTGTTTTTCGAAATATTCATCAATATGTAGGGTCAGATTGTACTTATACACTTGATCTAGCAGTGCAGCAGCTTTAATCTCCAAGTTGGTCTTCGTGGGGAGATTTTGGGGATATGTAGGGTCAACAATATAGGAGTGGTCCGACAGCGTTCTAGGTAGTATTGTCACCTCAGACCCCATCCCAGAACCTCCCGGGACGTCAGCCAAACATCGATTCTAGAGTGCATGCCGTGCACTGATGAGTTAAAAGTATACGATCATTCCCCTCCATGTAGGGCACGCCAGACATCACAAAGCTCCAAGTCGGACATGTGCGCCTGAATAGTGCATGCAGCTTGGGTATGTGTTTTGGGGCTGTCAAACGTGTTGTCCAGTTGGGTGTCCAATATTGTGTTGAAATCCCCACCTATGATTTATATGAGCAGTGGGGTATTTGGCACATGTCTGAAAGATCTTGGCGTAATAGTCTGGCTCATCCTTGTTTGGGCCGTAGAGATGAACTAGGAGTATCTCCTTATTGGAGAGCTTCCCATGGACAATCACGAAACAGCCTTCTAGGTCACATTCAGCTGCTATGTGTGTGTAAGGCAGCGTCCTATGTATCAATATGAGTACCCCTCGTGCTCTACTAGAGTAGGACGTGTAGAAGCGGTGGTTACCCCACACAGGTGCTATTTTGTCCACCTGGTGTCCCAAAAGGTGTCTCTCTTGGAGGAATGCAATCTGGGATCCCGTTCTGGTGATCTATGCCATTATTTTCTGTGTTTTAATTGACATCCCTAGTCCCCTTACATTCCAGCTTATCAATTTAAGGTCTTTCGGATCTTTATCAGCCATATTCTGTATAGTATCTAGTATGTTCTATAGTGTTCAAGTGTCGTTCAGTGCGATGATATGTGCATCCTGTGTATGTCTGCATTTTTAACTTTAACACCCTTCACATTCCTGCATCCCCCCAAACTCTGTGTTCCCTCCCTCCCAGCTCTTAACGCGTACGTGTATCCCTTGCACCCGCATCAGGGGGGGCGCTTCGGCAGTAGCCAAGGACCAGGAGTATAACAAAACTGCCCATAAAGTTACCAACTTAACATTTGCAATACACCTAATGATCAGTGGCAACAAGTAGTGTGATGGTGCTAGCAGTAAATGATTATACAGGTAGAAGATGCAACACTTAGCGTCCGCTACTGTGCCTCATGTCCACTGTTTGAGTGTAGTATGAGTCACTTGGTTGAACGCATCTTTTAGACACTGTTGGGGTAGCGCTGCCCTCGCCGGTGGTTCAGAATAGTTGCTTGTATGGCATTGGGATACTGGACTCAACAAAGGTGGCTGCTACCTCCAGGAAAAGTAAAGCAGTACTTTTTATTGTGTTGTAGGCGTAGCCTAGCAGGGTAAAACATTGCGTACGGTACCCCCTGTTCACATTTTCTTGACTACTGTAAATGAGCATTGTTCCTGTTGAACTTCCAATGTGTAGTCCGGGAACATTCGGATGACACTGGAGCCCAGTTTCAGTTCCTGTTTATCCCTCGCCGCACGAAGAACACGATCCCTGTCTCTGTAGTTCATCAGTCTGGCTATGATGGGCCTAGGATAAGCGCCCGGTTTGGGGCGTGGTGCCAGGGATCTGTGTGCCCTTTCAACTACGGACATTGCGGACTAGCCCGGGTCTCCCAGCAAATCTCTGATCAATTCTTCCACTGCTATTTCCATCGGGTCTTTCAGGGCATCCTCCGGGACACCCACTATGTATATGTTATTGCGTCGGGATCTGGCTTCTTAATCTTCACATTTTAGTTTAACTGTGCCTAGATCCTTAGTCATTTCGGTCCCGGTGTAACGTAGCGTATCCAGCGCATCTTCGGTAGTGCTGATATGATTCCCTGCCTCCGTAATGCGAGAGGTTGCTTTCTCAAGCTGGTTCTTGATTGTGGTCACATTTGTATTGATCCCATCAAGTCTGTCGTTCAAGGACGCAAAGCCCTGTTGCATCGAGGCAAAAACCGCTTGAGGGTCCATGGTTGCTTGCGGGGTTGCTGGCACGTTCTGCATAGTTGATCCAGGAGTAGTGTTGGCCCTGTCCCCTGCTTTAGGTGCTTGCGTAGTGTACTTTTCAATGGCGCCTTTCTCTTTTTTGGGGTGCGCCCCCCCGGGCATTGTATGTTCTCTCGCTGCACTGTGGGGAGCGAGCGATGTTGAAATGGGGCGTAGAGTTCGTGCACCGGTGGTCTGGGTTAAATGGTGTCCTGGCCGTAGCATGAGTGTTACCTCGTTTCAATGGGTAAGCAGATTTCTGTTTCTTGAATTCCAGGCCGTGTACGTGGTATGTTGCCTTGTGAACTATGCGCAAGATGCCGCTCTTGCCAAGTGTCGGGCATCTGTGACCTGTTCCAAAAATGTAACTACCGCTTGTACATTGGGTGGTGGTCGTGCCCTCTATAGCACTCTGCGTCGCAGGTTCGGGTCTTTGGGTGAGCAAGGTATGTCTTATCGCGGTCCAGTGGTAATACCGTGCTGTTATGGTGTATGGGCTAATTTCCCCGTGCCAGTGGGTGCCTGAGCTTGTGGGTCTCGGAAGCCTGTGGCGCCGTGGTATGTCTGGATGTTGGGCTTGAGCCTTTAGTGCCCTCTTTCCTCCCTTTCAGCAGGCTTAATCAATTATTGGTTTAATCGCTCCATGCAGTGTGTCCAGCCTTTGTGTCTCACCCCAGGCCTCTCCGTTTGTTATCTTAGTTTATGGTCTTGTCACACAGATGAGGCCGATGTCTTCTTGTCCAAGCGAAGTTTCTTATGACTAGATAGTACCACGCTCACACGGCATAGTCTCTTGGGTCCGGTGTCCAGGGTAGCATGCCGGACCCAACAAGGATAGTTGCTCCCCTATATGTACGCCTGGTCCCTTGGCAGTTTGTGGCAAGGTTGCATAAGTAGATTGCTGGAGGGTGCGGGATTACAACAACCTCCTCAGTAATTGTGCCCCAGCATCGCAGACGGGCCACATGACCCCCCAGCTCCCCCAAACTCCCCTTGTGATGTGGGGCTGTGTTGAACAATTTTGGGAGGCGAGCTCAGTAACACCAGGGTGCACCGTGTCCCGCAGCTGCATGTAGTTATAAGTGTCGTGGGGTCCTTGGAGAGGTGGGTGGAACGCTGGGTTGTTTCTACACCCTGGCTTCAGTAAAGTGTAGTGCTGTGCCGAGCAGGGTGGGACCCGTAACACAGCAGGCTCCAGAGTCGGAAGTCCGGCAACGCTATCCCCGTGGAGGTGTCTGAGTGCAGCACAATTAAAGTCCCCAGGCCATCCAGCCTCTGCAGCCGGTGTGTGCTGCTAGTCTGTGCTTGTCCTGGGTGAAGGATGGGGACGGGGCCTCACCTTGTATCTCGCAGGAGCCGGTCTGGAGTACTCGAGGGACTTTATCCAAAATGTGCTGCTGAAGCCATGCTTGGGAATCCTGGAGCACCCGCATGCTCGTCAAGGCAGCTCTTGTTGTGGCTACTGGCGTCTCTTCGCTTTGTGCAGGTGTAGATTTCTGAACGTTCGTCTAGAAGAAATGGTGGCAGGCAGTTAAACTATCTGGCCATCGCAATGCTGGTGGTGGCGCTGCATGCCTACCCTCGCAGTGAGCTTGGCCGGGCAGAAGGCCCCTCATGGACGCACTCACAACTCGGTGTTACACTGTAGTCGCAGAGCGGATTCTCTCCATATTTGGTGGCTGGGTGGACAGTGACTTTGTACGCCTCTCTGCAGAATTTGACGGAAAACCGGGCTTTATTACGCAAGCTTGTGTCCCCGATCCTCGGCTTGCCCACGGAGCTCACACGTTAAGCTCCATCCGGCAACGTGCGCAACAGCGCCCTCCAATTCATGAGTGTTTAATAGCTCCTGGGTTGTGATGAGTAACTCTTGGTTAAGAGGACATTCCCGACACCCAGGAGGTACTTCTAACTCCTGCTTCATGTATTTCAGTTTCAACCCCTGTTATAGCAGACCTGGTTCTGTCCTACATTAAATGGAGACTGGTGGACAATGTGGCTACATGGGGCATTAACCTATCTTTGACATTACATTTAATTGAAGTAATTCTTTCCAGATCGCCACCAAAAAGGACTCCAGTATTATAAGGGCCAAGACTAAACGAGCTGGTACGATTAAGCAGGTTAGTCCGTGGAGATGTCCTAATTAAGGGCCGTTGCATGCAGGTGGTGAGCCATGTGCTAGAGCCAAGGAAGGCATGTTGGGAGCTAATTAAAGTAAAGTATGAAAACAAAGCTAGTTTAGGGGAAACCAGTATTTCCTCCATGGACACATGTCCTCGGGCAAATTACATGATTATTTCTCTAGGCTTTAGGAAGAAGACAAATGAATTAAAGAAAGCCTTTGATCTTCACTTGCTAGGGCAGAATATAGGACCTTATGCCCACTTTCGGCTCTCTAAAGTGATTCTAGCACTTCGTGCCAAGAAGAAATGGATGTTCCCAGGCTGAACTTTTTAATAGGGAATATACAGGTAGAATGGTCCTATATGCACTGCTGTTTGATACAGTTGTTATGGGAGGTATGCGTTGGGGTGTTAAGGGGCTCAAGCGGTGGTACTTTAGGACAAATCTAAAGGAGTGGATGGCAGTGATGTTTTTCACATTTGGGTAGTGAGTCCCTGAGTCCCATGTGCAGTACGGAGGGAAGAGGAGTAGTGGAATTGAGAATGGCTGGGGAAACATCAAAGTTAAGGTGTGGTGGGGTGAGTGAGATAGCTCTTGAAAGACTTTGAAGACGAGTAGTAGCTATATCAACAGGACTGCAGTCCTACATCCCACCCTCATCCTCATGAGACTTCCCATCCACAGGAGAAGGGACCAGATCTGAGACCTGTTCCAGTAGAAACTCCTTGCAGCAAATGTGTGCAGCTATGTATTGTACCACACACCTCCTTCTACCCCTTGATCACCCCCCGCCTCCCTCATCCTTCTCTCCCCTGCACCTCTCCCTCACCTCTCTCCCTCTTGCTCTCTCGCCCCCACCCTCTGTCTGTCCCTCCCTCCTCTTTCCCTGCTGTTCTCTCTCCCTTTCCCCCGCACATTCTCCACTCTTCTTTTTTTTAAACATGTTTATTTTTGATCGACACACCAGAGAAAAGTAAATTACAACATACTCTTTCATGACAATCTGTGCAGCTCATTGATCATCTCCCTCATCAACCCCATTCCCGTCCCCCCTCAGTTAACGTCCAAATCTTGCTCTTCTGTCCGTTGTATCATCTCTGTGTTCCTCGCCGTTAGAGCGTTTGCTACCGCTCGTGGCTTAAAAGTTAGTGCTGGATAGCTCTGGTCATAGTCTATTACTGGGGACCAGATGTTCGTGAAGCGGTGAAGGAGGCCTCTGTTTGCCGCCGTGATCTTTTCTGCGACAAAGATGTCCCAAAGTTTCAGCCACCATAGGAACATCAGGGGTCCCTGCGGCAATTTCCAGGTTCGTGCCACTGTGATTTTAGCGGCCAGGAGGAGGTGAGTAAGAAGGGTGGCTCTTCTACCCGACCTTGGGTATATGCCTGGAAGCGGGGCTCCTAATAGGATTGATTCTGGCTCCAAGGGCAGCTTTATCCCAGTTATGTCTGCTATGATGGCGATGCATTGGGCCCAGAAGTTTGCAACCACTGGGCAGGACCACCACATATGGATGAACGATCCCTGTAGGCCGCATCGACGGCAGCATCGAGGGTCCAAGGCTGGGTTGAAATGGTATAGTCTAAGTGGCTGGTAGTACCATCTTAGAAGTAGTTTATGGGCACACTCCCGATTAGTAATGCATTAGGAGGAGGCCCGCGTGCGAGACTAAATGTCTGACCAGACCTGGTCTTCTATTGGGTGTCCTAGGTCTGTTTCCCATTGGTTCATGTAGGTTGCTCTAGCGACCAGGAGATTTGTCTGCAACAGCTTGTACATCGCTGAGATGCGCCCTCAGTGTGGGGGATCTGCGATTGTCAGCTCTGTAGGGTCTAGATCTCGGGTCGCTGCCTCGCGTGTTGTTGGATGGGAACACCAATGCCGCAGTTGCACATATGTGAATCTGTCTGTTTCCGCCAGGTCAAAGGTGTTTTTGCATTGTTCAAAGGTGAGTGGCTGATTCCTCTCAAAGAGCTGGCTTAGGGAGCTGAGGCCGCCGGCGATACAGTTCTTAAAGTTCACTAGGTGGGTTCCTGGGGAGAACGCTGGATTATGAAATACCGGAGAAGCTGGGCCTAGTCCTCTAGGGATTCCCCTCTGTTTACGTGTCCATTCCCAGGCTTTTACAGTCTGCTTAGAGGAAGAGAGGATGTTCGGCCACGTTCTTCGGAGGACGGGGGAAAGGTGCAGGAGGAAGCGGAGAGGGAGGGGTAAGCAGGATTGTTCAATCTCGACCCATCTAGGTCTGTTCGAAGTTATCGTCCAGCCCACAGTGTGAGCCAGCTGGGCCGCGATCTGGTATTTCTGGAGGTCTGGGACTCCTAGGCCTCCCTAGTTCAGATTGCTCAGCATCGTCTGGTGTGGCCGAACCGGTGTAAAGCAGGCGTGGAAGGAGGTTCATTTTACATGCCGCTATACGGCCCAGTAGTGGGATCTCCTGTGAGAGCCAGCGAGTGAGGTCTTCCTCCAAGGTCTTCAATAGTGGTTGAAAATACCTTGGTAGGTATCCTCCGGTCGGGCTGTGATCTGTACTCCTAGGTAGGGGATGGACTTTTCGCTGAGCTGGTTCAGGCAGAGGGCTCTGAAAGAATCCTTATCTTCCTGCTCCAGTCTCACCCCCAGAGCCGATGGGGCGGGGGGCGCGGCGGGGGGGGGCATGTGGGGATGCAGCAGCAGGTCGATGCGGGAGAAAGTTCTGTGTACATAAGAATAGAATGAGTAGTCGCGGACCTCTGGATGTAAGACTCCATGTGTCGACCACATCTAAGGTGCAGAAAAGTTTAAGCAGAGCTGTTGCCACACTGAAGTCTTTATGAGCAGGGGGGTGAGATTTATCTTTGATTGGGTCAGGGGCTCCGTTGAAGTCTCCCCCTATTATTGTTTGACCCTCCACGAATGGCCGGAAGGAATCTTCTGTTTATCATTCGGGGCGTAGATCGAGATAAGGGAGTATAGCTGGCCGTAGATCCGGCATTTAATTGCTACGAAGCGGCCATCTGGGCAAAGCAAAGTGTCTAAGATTTGTGGTCTAAGTGTCTTAGCGATGAGTAACGCTGCTCCACCTTTTTTGGTGCCGTTCGATGCCAGAAATTGTAACGGGAATTGTCTGTCGCGGAACCTAGTGATATCTGCTGGAATCAGGTGAGTTTCTTGAAGGAATACGACTGAGGCCTCTTCATTCTGTTGACGCCGTAGTATGGATTTCCTCTTCTGTGGCCCGTTTAAGCCTCTGACGTTGAGGGTTAGGAACTTCACTTTCAGGTGTGGTTGAGGGTCATCGTGTGCTTTCCTCGACGGCTGGGGTGGGCTCTGTGGGGGAGAGTCATGAGTTTCAGGCATCATCCAAGAGCTTGGTGACAATGTGGTTCTCTGGTGGTCTTGTTTTATAACCTCTCCAACGGGAGGGCAAACAAACGGGAGGGTGAACATGGATGTGTGTGGGGGGCTGGGGTTTTCTGTGCGGCCTTCTCCACGGCCAACAGGGCCAGAACTGTTTTCCCCGCCAACAGGGCCGGGGTAGAACCCATTGGACTTGGTTCGCCTCCAAGGGTGAGTTGGTGACATACTCCTCGGAGTGGGGTGTGGGCCGCTCGGGGCCCGCGGCATAGTTATGTTCCGCTTTAGTTTCAGGGTCGGCTAGATTACGATAGAGGGGTATGACTGGATCATCGTATCCTCCGGCGTCTCTGTGCTTTAGACCAGGATTGTTGTTGCTGTCTTTGGGGTGATTGGTCCGGTCCGGTTCTTCTGGCGGGAGATGAGGATGCAAGATGGACTTCGCGTCCTCAAGATGGCTGATTTTGCGCAGGGTTCCCTGGTATGTGAATTGGAGAGTGGAAGGGATCAGCCATCGGTAGCAGATCTGCTGGCTTTGGAGGAACAGGGTTAAGGGCTTGAGGGCTCTTCTTTTCTGAAGGGTCATCAGGGAGAGATCCTGGAATATCTGAAGTGGGGTACCCATGAATGAGAGCTCGTCCTTGGTGCGGCTTATCGCCGAGATGGCCTCTTTGGTGGCGTAGAAATGGACTCTAGTGATTACATCCGGGGGGGCCGTCTGAATCTACTCCTCGCCTCGGGCGCAATCTGTGGGTTCGGTCCAGGACGAGTTGAGCTTTGTCTGTGAGCGGGAGAAGGGCCTAGAAAAAATTGCTTATATATTCTGGTAGTTCTTTGTCTTGGACAGACGACGGGACCCCTCAGATGCGCAGGTTATTCCGTCGTGCCCTATTCTCCAGGTCCTCCTGCTTGAATTCGAGCACTTTGCTTCTATTCTGGTTCGCTTGAATCTCGCGCTGCTTTTCTATTAGCGTTGCGTCATGGCTCTGGGTTAAGTCCTCGACTTCTCCTAGCCTCTGTTCGGCTTCTGTGAGTTGTTGGTCTGTCTGTTCTAGACGTGTGGTGAGCTCTGTCATGCAGGACCTAAACTCAGCTTTGATGTCCCGCATGAAGGCCATGATGTCCTCTTTGGTGGCCAACTTAGCTTGTTCTTCCGGGGCCTTCTGTGGGGTGAGCCTAGGGGGAAGGTCCGGCTTCTTTGCCTTATCCGGTGCCAGGAGCATGGTGGAAATGTCCGAGGACTTGGTTGTTTTAGCGGGCTTCGACATCTTGCCAGTACAATGACCCTGGGGTTTCTTTCCGGTTGAGTCGCAAAGGGTAGGGGACTGTGCCAGCGGAGGATCGAGGTTCAGGCTTCTATGGCTGCGTGTCCGGGTTCCTCTGTCGTAGCTGGAATGGTGTTGGGGGAGGGGAAGCTGGAGTTCCGCTACTTATCAGGGACTCAAGTGATTCACCCCCGTTGGGCCGAGTTTAGAGCAAGGCCTCAGGGCCCTCAATTAGTGAGTGCCTCGGGGGGCCGAGCGCTTCGCTCACTCCGCAGGGCCGATGCTTATGGGGGATGGGCTCACCTCCCTTTTGCCGCCGCTCTCGGATGCCGCAGTTCTCCCAGTCCTCGGTTCGGATCTGGCTCCGACGCGACTCGCTGGTCAGCCACGGAGAGGGGAGCCCTTCGTTTTCACGTCCGCGTCAGTACCCTAGAAATCTTCGTAGCGAGCCGCCGGTGACGGGGCAAGGAATCTCTCCGCTGTCCCGTCCGCCATCTTGGAAACGACGCTGCCGGACTGCGAGTGTGGGAGAGTTCGATCAATTTCAGTGCTTAATCGGGGAATAATGGAGCCTTACTGCACATCGGCGGGTGCCCCAGCATATCAGCTCGCCATAGCTCGCCATAGCTCCATCAGTCGATTCGATCGCTAGGGGTTGATTAAATGCAGAATACTACGGGTCTCGGGCGGAGGCCCTCAGGGAAGCAGCTGCATCGCTGGCGCTCCAGGTCACGCCTCCCTTCTCCACTCTTCTTATTCCTCGCTTTTCCTGGCTGTCTTGTTGTTCCTTATAAACTAGATTCAGTTGCTGCATCAGCTGTGACTGAGGTTTCTACAGCAGACCCACACTGCTGTTTGGTGTGCCTTGGGCCTGATCACCAGTGGGACTACTGCGTGTCCTGTGACACAGTAAGGTCAGTCGCCAAGTGACTGCAATGCTATGTTAGGATGATGGAGGATAAATAAATTGATCCATGAATGGAAGCAGAGACAATATGCAGTTCTTTCTTTCAGGTGGACATTTCCCCATGTAGTGAATAAAAGTTGCCCACACCCTGTTACGTCACTACCCATATCTTAGTAGCTCTTCTTGCAGATGTTATAGGTAACTTGAATTCCATTTGGCTTTATTAACACTTATTAAATCAAATGGACTATTGGAGCATGCTTTTCGGCAGAAATCTGTGGCAGGTTATTGGCACCCACTTAACTGCTTAATCCGCTAAGGACAGTAATAGACAATAGCAGCACTCGTAAGTGACAAAGTCGGATGGAAGACCAATGGCCCTCGTGCAAGATCGCCAAACTGGAAATCATCATATTATTTCATAGCTGGAAATAGAAAGTAAAGCGAGACTGTATGCAAAGGAATGAGTTAATTGTTTTAGCAGGAGACGAGATGAGTATGCGAAAGACCTAATGATAGCCTCTTGAAGATTCCTTAGGTTTTGCTTTGGTCAGGTGATTACATCTAGGTAAGAGGTATGTAGGGGAGGTGAGGCAAGAGCAGTTACTCGTTAGATTGTAGTTTGCTGTTTGTGCTTGTCTTGCAAGCCAACGAAAAAACATGCCTATGATGGTCATCACCCAAAATTGATGAGTGAGCATGGTCTCTTTAGCGTCATGACTTGCATACTGTGACGCAACATGGAAGCACTGTCTGCCTTCTCTAGAATGCCCCAGTGAACATCAGTCTGGGAGATGAGGAGCCCTATTTAAAACACTCGAGGGGGATGGACGGGAGACGGTTGACCATAAATGTTGCGCTTGTGTGAGCCTCTGAAGAGAGCTGAGAATTTTGCAAGAGGACTTAACAAGATACACATTTGTTGCAAGGGTATGCTACTATGCGGTGGACCTTCTGGTTAGGCCATACAGTATTCCTAGTTGCTTGGCTGATGACAAGGATACTTGGAGTAATATATTTGTGTCCTGGTATTTTTTTTTATACGGTTTATTACAAACCTTTAAAAGAAAAATGCAATTTATTCCATCACAAACCTTTAAGAAGGAAAAAAAAAGCAGTTCATTAATCACACAAGTCAGTCACAACCTTTTCTGATAAAGCTACGTGGAAATGAGTCCTCTGCAGAGGTTACATCATGCTACGTGGTTTTAAGAGCAATCCTTCATTGTTGCGAGACGGTTCATCATCTCGTCCAAAAAGTTGTTCAAGGCAATTATTAGTTTCCTATTTGAGTCCTCAGAAAGTACTTTCCACCAGTCCTCTGCGTTATACGACTGTCTTTCTGCAAGCAAGGGCCCCAAGTGCTTTGTTCTTTCTGAGCAGATGGCTGGGCAATGTAAGGTGAGGTGCTTTAGCGTTTCGTCTTGTTGTTTGCATAGCCTACAAGTTTGTTTCATCCCAACATTTATAGCCCATTGGCTCAGTCTTTCAACGGTCTTGAATAGATGGAGTCGAAACTTCATGAACAAAGATCTTCGATATCGATCAGGAAATTTCATAAGGTTTCTCTTTGTTTCGTGCATTGCCTGCCTTAGCTTCACTTGGTACGTTCTTCATTCATCTGTGAATCTGCCTTTGTTCGCCAGTCAAAATCCAGTCTTGCCTACAGAGCTTTTTTTTATTTGTATTTTTACTGAATTTGGATTATTGTGGAGCATTTTGATGTCGATTTCAAGGTCTTTCAGTATTGTATGACATTGATCCGTCCACTGCGTCAATATGCACTGCTTCTCTCCATTACCTGGATTATGCAAAATTTTGAATTGTGGAAGAATGTCATTCATCGTAATTTTTCGAAATAAGAAGAGCATGTTCCAGCAGATCTGGCATTCAGTGATCAGTTTAGTGCAGGCTGTAGGGGTCCCCTTTCGGGGCCATAACATTTTTGACCAAAAGGTATTTTCCACCGTTTCCCAAGTTGTATACGAACAGCCTAGGGCACATTCAGCTCCATAGATTAGTGCAGGTACAGCTTTTTGTTGATAAAAAGCAATAACTGGTTTCAAGGAGAACTTTACATATTTTTTATTTATCACAGCTGCGTGAATTGCCAGTTGGCGACATTTGGTTTTAACATTTTCAACCCACGGTGCTTCATTTACATTTGAGTTGATCTGCATGCCTAGATATCTGCAGTCTGTCGCAATGTTCAAGGTCTCCTTTCCCAGATGCCAGTGGAATTTTTTGTTAGGTCAAATTCGATTTTTTTTTTTCTTCTTAGATCTTGTAGTATAAAAATGTCCGACTTGTTCGTCGTTGATGCATAGACCATGTTAACATATTTCTCCAGGGCATGCAATTTTCGCTGGAGACCTATAGGTGTTGCATCGAGCAGGATCAGGTCTGCATACAGGAGGCAACTTATATGCGACCCATGGAGTTTTGTTGGAAACGAGTGAACACTTTCAACGGTCTCTCCTATATCTGAGATGAACAGATTAAAGATGACTGAAGCCAGCGGGCAACCATGTTTAACACAGCAGAACGTTTGAATTGCTTTTGAAAGAGCACCAGCTCTGTCCAGCCTGATCGTGACTTCAGTATTGGTGTGCAATTCTTTGATGGCCAAAAGCAAGCTTCTTGGACACTTCCAGTTGTGTAGCTTTGTCCACAAGATTTCTCGCTCTATACTAAAGGCGTGAGATAGATCTATCAGGGCAAGAAAAACCTTACTTCCCGTTCTTATAGCTTACATTTTCATAAGATTTTATTGTAAGGAGATTCGAGCCACATCGCACGCCCCTGACAAACCAGATTGTCTGCGATCGTAATGCTGACTGGACATGATCCACTCGTGGAGTTGTTGTACTAGATGAGTTGCGTAGATTTTTCCCAGCAGATCCAGCAGTGCAATCGGGCGGTAATCCTTAGGGTTGGTTCTATTACCTTTTTTGAAAATTGGTAAAATGATCGCACTCTTCCAGAATGTAGGGGTTGCACGTTCCAGTGTGATGTTAGTAAAAAGTAGGGAGCAGAAGTCAGCCCATTTCTCTGGATTTCTTTTTAGCGTGACATTAGTCAGGCCGTCGGGGTCTGGGGCCCGCAAGGAACTTATCCTTTTGATTATATTCAAGGTGTCCTCTTCATCAAATTTGAAGTTCCATTGTTTTGTGTTTGGAAGCACAGGTTCTTGGCAGTTTCCCTTTTTACTGTACAACTGGCTATAGTATGTCACCCAGTCACTTTCGGCTACCATGTTCTGAGTAGCCGACTGCGGTCCACTTTCATCATTGACGACCCTCCAGAAGTCACAAGGATTCTTGGTGGCTATTTTGGACATCATGCTCTCTGCATTTCGTTGCAAGATGATGGCTTTGTGTGATTTTTAGCCAATTTTTATGTTTTTGTTTAGTTGCACTCTTTTTCGCTATGTGATTATATCCACTTCTTTGCATTTTCTTAGTTCAGCCCTCGTAAGAGGTTTCCTTCTCAAGACCCTGAGGTCAAAGGAGTGTTTCGATTTGAAAGCACAGTTCCGCAACCTCTGTTTATTTTCAGCAAATTGGGATAGTAAGCGTTGTTATTCAACTTTGTCATGTTCCTCGCAGTAAGATTTGTAGATCACATCCACATCATTGTCGGTGAATCAAAGTCTGACCCTGCCAGAGTCCACTGATAACATGTGGTTCCAGAGTCCAGAAGATTCCTTATTAACTGCGATGAAACATAACCTCACCAAGTCATGATCACTCTGTGATTTCGAGATCACCTCTAGGGAGACTGTACGTTCCTGAATTCTATACGAGACGAAGAAGTAATCCAATGTAGATTTCTGACAGTTTCTCTTCCAGGTGGATATGGCAGGCACGTCACCTTTTTTGTGTTTCCATTGAGCATTACCATATTTCTTGAGTCGTTTCAATGCACCATTGGGATGCTGGAAGGATATTGCCACTCACGTCCAACATGCTGGTGTGTCTGGCGTCTAAACAATTGGTGTTTAAGTCGCCACA
Source organism: Ambystoma mexicanum (assembly GCF_040938575.1). NCBI lineage: Eukaryota > Metazoa > Chordata > Amphibia > Caudata > Ambystomatidae > Ambystoma > Ambystoma mexicanum. The sequence goes on from NC_090937.1 coordinate 870,214,613, forward strand.
CAAGATTATGCATGGTGAAGTCTCTGCCTCATTAATTTCGTCATCCGTGTCGACACTTGGTCAATGAATGTCGTCTTTCCTGCAGCTGTGTTGCCAGTACACGTTGAGTATATGAAGCGGACATTGTCCTAGGTTAGATTTTCCTTCTGTAGCAACAGTGGTTGTTTGGATGTAAGGCAATATATTCCTCGATGTAATAATCCTAAACCCAGAGCTTTTCCTTGCAAAAGTCAAGAGCCTGAAGATGGCCTGCCTTTTTGCTTTTTAATGGCCGGATTTATGGCGATTTCAAACTCATGGGTGATGGGACAGACCGTGAGCCATGTTTCTTGTAAACGCACCAAATCCAGGCCCTCCATCCAATTAAATTCAAAGAAAAGCCTCTGGTGTTCCAGGATCCAATGAAATTGTGGGTCAGTTCTTCTGGGTTGTGACGTTCGCTCTGGTTTTGGTTTAAGGCTTTTGCCAGCCAGCCCCAGTTGTTTGACTCCTGAGTGGTTTGTTGCTTTCCATTACTACTTTCGTCTTCTCTAAACGCTTTGTTGTCACATGCAAAGGTTATTTTGATTTGCTCACCTACTTGTGCCTCCTGGAGGTAGTTGTCAACTTCTTTCAGAGCATTCTCTGAAGGTTTGCATACATTCAGCAAGTTGTCAGGGTTCCTTTCTTTTGGATTAATGCCACAAATTAGCTATTTCTGGTTTAAGGCGCACTGCGACCCAGGACTACGAATTTAGGTTTACTGGAGTTACTTTGTTCATTTTTTGTGTCAGAGATGTCAAATCCCAATGATGGAAGCACAGGAGCCGCCTCCAACAGAATGTTAGATATTATTTTGGAGTCAATGTGCAACCACACTCTATCATTCTGAGGTTCTTTGATAAACTCCACTGTTTTTATATCATTTCAGTCGATGGTCCTTGGGCTCGGCACATGATGTAGCAGACTTAATACATTGTTGCGATTTAGAATCAAGCTGTCCTCGCTTGATATGATGCGTTCCAATGTAAAACAGTACAGAGAATGTTGTTTCTTCATGTGATTGGGGTGAGCATTTTTGAAGGTTTGGCTCCTGTGGCGTGCTTCTGACTGAGTTGTCATTTTTGCACAGGTGATGACTGGACCTGGAGATTGGTGCAAATCCCACTCCATGGTCTTCAGTTGTCTTATTGTGTGATTTTGCGTGTCGACACCGAGGCTGCAAGCCCAATGTGCGACAAGTCCGCAGCCTGACAATCTGCCAATTGTTTCCATTTTTCGCCCAACGTTGTAAACACTTGGCAAAAGTATTGTGCAAACTCTTGAAGGCCTTATTGCATCCGCTGCTTTATCAGTGCTGGAGGAGTCATCGTCTAACTGAATAGTCTAGCCTGTCGATTCCGCTCTTACTGAGGGTAATTGTTTCTCTTCCATATCCTCTTCATCTTCGTATGTGGACATGTTTATCAAGTCAACAGCAGTTTCTTCAGAATTGGTGGTTTCAATTTCTATGTTTCCTTTGTTGTTCCCTTCGGGTTGACCTGGTCCGCGTTTTTATTTTTATGTCCTTTCACCTTTTTCTTCACTCACATACTATGTGTTTAATGTGAAACTGACAGATATGATGTTACGCAGGAACTTTCTTGAGTTATTAAAAGTTCGAGACTTTTTATTTGTCTGATTTTGAGATTTTTTTACTTGAGTTGGTTTGGATGTCAACTTTTAGCTTGCTTGACTTTTTTTGCGTTGAAAATTGAGAAAACCCCATCCTTGGGTCCATTATCATTTGTACAAGCAGACAATGTAACTTCCGGATTGCCTATTATGCCATCGGCGTCAGCGGCAATAGTTGGTTTTTGTATATCCATGTTTTCCTGACTTTCTTTTTGCAGGCTAATTTGGCTAACACTTGAATCCGATGGAATTACATATCTCCTGCTGTGAGTTTGACTCAAGTTCACTTGAAGCCATGCCTACAAGATTCGCCCGAGTACTTGTATGTTATTCAGAGTTGTCCAGTCCTTCACACGTAATGTAGTCATTGTTGGTTTCTTTGTTACAAACTGTGGATCTCGTTTGTCGGATTTCGACATTAGTGGTTTGGTTAATTTCGCCACCTGATTTGTGTAGTTCATGCGTAAGGCTGTGTTGATTGTGTTTTAGCAAACCGAGAGCCTCTTTGGCAACTTCTGCAAGTAACCTTTTATCCTTGATGATGTTGCGCTTTTGATCAGCCAGAGTATTCAGTGAACTATCAATTCTTTTGTTTATTCTGTTAATCGTTTGTTTGAAGAGAATGTTGTCAAAGTCCATGTTCACTAACTTAGAATTCATAAGTACGGCCAGTGTAGTTGGTTCTTTAACATTGTCATTTACCTGTTCATACATTTTTATGAATGGGGAAACGGTTATTGATGATGTGGACATCAAAATAGGTTGCAATTCCTCAATGACTTTCTTCACCATTTCCGCCAAGTCAAGATTGGACTCCTTTTTTCTTTTGTTTGCTCTGACATGCGAGTGCCTTATTTTAGGAAAGTCCCGTTCCATTATTGCCTTGTCGATTCGTCAGAATAGGACAGATCCTGCCAATATGTTACACCTCTTGGGACCCGTTCCACACGTTTTTTGACTTGTAATATGTGCCCAGATTGTTCAAGTTGTCCTAATTCTCTGTTCCCAGATGAGGAACAGAAACCCAAAACTTATCAGTGTATGCCTGGAAAGTGACATTCCTCTATCCGTCTTTGTTTTTGAGCCCCATTGTGCCAGACAGTCAGAGGGGGGGCTTTCATGTGTGGTGAATTTTGGGCTTTCCTTTGAGTATTCAAGTTTCCTGTTTTCCAGACGCTCTTCATTTACTTTTATTACTTCTTGCTGTGTTAATTTAAGTCTTGTAGAAGTTTGTTCACTACTTCTATCGAGTTTCTCCTTTCGTTTATATCTGGAAACCCACCACATGCATCCTTTTTCGCGAGTGAAGGAGTTAATGTGTGTTTTAGATCCTCTGCTGCACTGGCAAGGATGTTATTGGCGACAGTCAACGTGGAAGGAACCGTCGGTGAAAAGGACGATAAACCTATCTATTCATTTTACCAGAGGTCATTCTTTTTGTTTCCAGAGGCATCAATTGCATTTGTCACGTTGTTTTAATCAATTTGCTTGATGAGTTTATCCTCGGTTGATGAGCTGGCTCCCCTTTCCCTCTGCCTCTCGTCAGGGACACGGGCACATTGACGGAGTCCGTTTCCTGCATCCACAGCTTGCAGAGCTCAAGACTCCCAAGACTCTGTTCGACTCCGCGACCGCTCCACGGTGAGTCAGAGCAGATAGCAAATTCACTCCGCCTTCTCAGTAGACACAGAAGAGCCACTCCACAGCTTAGCAGCTCAACAGACTCCCAAGACTCTGCTTGACTCTGCGACCGCTCCTGTCCTGGTATTGGCAGTTTTGTTTTATGGCGTTCTGGTAAATATAATTAAGGGATTAAAGGAAACCTAAAAGAAAATGTAACAAATGCACAAATACAGGAGAGAAGATATCTCAAGTAGGGTTAGACTGGGTGAGTTCAGAGTGTGCCCTGAATTATTTCTGTTTCACTTAGCAATGGTAAGAAACCCTTCATTCTTGGGATCGTAAAAAAGTGGAGTCACAGTATATGTGGAAAAGGGGCAGGGATTGGCACTAAAACAAGGGATGGACTTGGCCAAGGGGCAATCCAAGCAGGTTCCTGAGCCCCCTAATGATATACCTTCTCAATATATGTACATTTTCATAGCACCACATGCACATTTCTGGAGGTATGGCACCATTTAATGCAGGAAAATGCGCGCCTAATTCCCACTGGATGGGACTTTCTATTTGGGGACTTGGAAGTGTACCCTGGAAATGGGGAAAGGGAGAGTGGGACCTAGACAGTGGGTGGCATATGCTACATGCTATTAAGAGGCCACGGATCAACACCATTTTGAGAAATTTAAGGAATTTACGGATTCGAATGAGCATCTGAAGGGGCAGGCAAGATATTTAAGAAATCGGGTAAGGACTGAAAACGGAAAGAACTCTCAGTTGATTTGCCCTCGAATTGTAGATAATAAACAAGATGACAAGACTTCAAATGACTTAATAGGTTTTTTCACTCATGTGTGCACTTCAATGCAGTGGAAATGCGTGGTTGTTTTGGACTCCCAACAACTGCGTTGGCACCCCTCCACGGTGTCCGACAATGGTGATGTCACTGCCTGCAGCACGCACTTCTGAGCCTTTCTCTCCTATAGATGGAAGAGTTGCATGTCCCATATTTCAACAGATGCCTATTTCACATATCGCTTGTACACTGTGATGAGGGGTGGTACCAGATATGGACATGATAGCTGTGTTTCAGGTGCCCCATGGGCAGGTTCAGGGGTGGCCTGTGGTACAGGACATGACAATCAGGTGGTTGTGGTCCAAGTCCAAAGGACCCCAGAGGATTTAACACATTTGGCAAAAGGATTCCCTAAAATAAGAGCGGAACCCCAGCATTTTACAGAGGAGCTCCAGACCATTGTTCACTGCTATAGCCCCCCCCCCCCCCCCCCGTGGGTGATATGGACCAGTTCATGAGTGGTGATGCCTCTGGAGGTTAGGCAACGGTTTGTTCAGCATGTCAAATGGATGGCAGCTGACCCAATGGTTGGTGATGGATTAGAGCAAGTTTGGAATAGAATAACATCAATTCCAGATGTATGCCTCATTAAGACTGGTTGGGGCAAGATAGGAAATGGCAAACAGAATATTGTAAAGTCAACAGTGGACTATCTAGAAACCCTGAATATAGTATTTACTTAGCACTCTGGTATTGCCAAAGCCGAGGAGACCGCACAAGAGGTAATTGCAAACTATTTCATCTCTGGTCTTCAGCCAAGGTACGGGCACAGTTTTTAAGACTATTTGTATAGGGTGGCAGAGTAAACCCCATTGAAGTTAGTTATAGTAGTGAATCACTATGTTGCATGCCATTAACAAAAGAGAAAATTGAGGACCAGCTTGCAGCCTTATGGTTGCAGAACCTGCAGGGGCCCCTAAGAGGTTAAGGCAGGTTCAGAGGAGGATTTTGAGGCATGGGTGGAAAGGGAGAGGGGCACAGAATGGAAATCTACTCACACGGGCAACCTTGGGGGTGAGGGGTATATAGACCATGATGGCATGCAATTCATGTAATTCTATACTTATCACAACCTGAGGTCTAGCCACAAAATCATTTAAAGTGAAGTATCAATGGCTACCAAAACTCAAAACTGTAAGAGAGAACCTTCACTTATTGCGCAAATATGTCATATTGAACATCACTGAAGTGAAAACACTATCGTAATTTTCTTGAAAAATATATTGTAATCAATTTAACATGTTGTGAATTGTCATATCAAATTTTCAAAACATTACAATCCATTAAAGAAAACTGAACTTTCTTGACAAGGGAATTGCTATGTTGTGCAAATTGATTTCAAATTGATTAGCACAACATAGCAATTTCCTTGTCAAGTATTTTGTTTTCTTCAATTGATTGTAATGTTTAAATATTTTGATATGACAATCCACAACCTGTTAATTGAATTGATTCCAATAAATGTTTCTAGGAAATTATGATTGTGTTTTCAATTGTTCAATATGACAATTTTTGTGCAATAAGTGAAGGTTCTCTCTCAAAGTTTTGTATGCAATTAATGTAAGCCTTTGGGGCACTGTAAGAACGAATGTCCATATCGACCACAACAAAATAATCTGCATCCTGCTTCTGTGACTGTATATTTTCCCAAATCCAAATGCCCCAAAGTTTATCCAGAATGTGTGACACCATTCCCAGAATGAGGAGGAACAGTACTGAGAAAGTCAGAGACATAACCCAACTGTGTTGAATGTGAAGTCCAATAGGGATATCAAATGTCCCTGTGGTGCATTATGTTACTGAACCTTGACATATTACTCCAGGTCCCATAACAGAATTGCATGCATTTCTCCTCAGCCTTTTTATGCCCTGCCAATCCGCTTGGCAGATATTTAAGCAAACCGAATTGTACTATCTTTTGTACTCCTGAGTGTTTCTCAGTATCCCCTGTCCGAATGCCAACGCTACATTACTTAGAGTTTGTAGGAAAAGCCTGTTCTATTTACCTGTGGAGACTGGTCATCAGACTTCATAAGTTGTTTGATGTTGTTCTTCAATCTCTTTTGGTCAATGTATGATAAAAGTGGATTGCATTAGGAACGTTGCTGAATCAATCTGAGTTAAGAATGACCCATCAAAGAAATGTTCCTGGATTCCACAGCGTCCTTGAAACCGAAGGCAGAAAAATGTATAGTACCAGGTACAGAGTCCCTTCTGATGAAAGGGATCATAGTGTCAGGACTATGGTGATCAGGGCCCATATTGTACCTTGTCCAGGAGTCTTCTGGGCATGCGATTGATGGGCCTTTCTGGATTTGAGGAGTTAAGGCCTTTTCCTGCGCGAGTCCACCCTGGAGACTGTGTGGGTCGCTTGGCTAGCCCTCACCAGGTGATGGCCAACTGGTGGTGGAAAACCCTCTTGGGGAATAAAATCCCAGTTGAATTAAGCTACAGGAGCAGAGGATGTAGGAGGTAGGAGAGGCAGCAGGAGCAAGACTGAAGCAGCTGGAAGAACTCCGGCAACAAGGGGACCCGAGAAGCCAACAGGATAGACAGAAGTCAAGGGATGCAAGGGGAATCACAGGAGAAGGAAGGTTAACTGGAGAAGGACTGGAGCAAGAAGGATGAGACTATGTAGCGTACCTGCAGCATAATCGTTGCAAAGCAAAGGGCCGGCTGCATTCTCTGCAGAAAACTTCCTGGATTAAGCGTGATGACCTTGTCAGAGCACTAGACTATCACTTATGTTGATTCCAAAACGCGTATCGGGCACAGATACTGTAAAATCCTAACACACAGTCCCTGACACTCCCTCCTCCACTCTGCTGCAACACCCCTATTTTTCCTGGCAAAAAGCCTGCTAGAAATCTGTACAGATTCAAAAAGGATCTAAGGGCAGTAAATTCTGTTTTTGTCTGAACTTTTCCCGTAGTACCCAATTCCTCTACCATAATGTCCTGTATACTGCCCACTACTACACATTTCACAGTAGTTTAACTATGCTCTGCATTCTTTTCAATACCTAAACATCCTGAAAGATCTTTTTTATTTTTTGCCTCCTTTTTCTTACTGCGGAATTCAGTGCACATGACAAGGTTGCATGAAGGGTATGCAGCAGGGAGCTTGTGGGGAATTTCAAGTTGCAAACTACTAGAAAAAGCCACTTGTCACCTCAATTCTGTGCATATAGAGAGTATTCCATTTCTTACTTGTCGAAGATCAATTTTCACTAGTAGATGGCTAGTGAACATTTCTGTGCCCCGTCATACAGAGCCACCTACACTTTCTTTTCACAGTGACTTAAAGATGTAGATGCTATTTAGATTACCCGGGAAATTCTGTGTGTGTTCAATATGTTGATGGTAGGTTCGTTTCACCTTCCTATGAGATGTGCAAACCGGATACACTGGTGGTCCTTAGCTGTGAAAGGGTGCTAAGCATTCAAACAAACGTTGCAATTATGTAAGGAAAGGTTTTGTGTAGTGGAGACAGCCCCAGAGTGGCAGAGATGGAGAGGGCCTAGCCAACTCCACTAAAATGGAGTGCATATTAAGGGGAATCTACCACAGAGCTTAAAACTGATGGATATGCCTAATGAATAAGAAAAAACATGTGGTCCTGCAGATGCTGACATTGAGTAAACTGGGAAAAGGCACATTTTGACAGATTAAAAACTGCAGCAGTACACATGTGAGAAGATGCGTGAAAATGATAGGCATGTGAAAAATAGGAATTGTGCCTTGCATTCAAAATTGAAGCCAAGGGACATATTTCGCAGAAAGACACTACTTTTCATAAATAAACTGACATTAAAATGGAAAGGCCCACTTGTTGGATTTTCTATTTAACTGTGGCCTATGTGTGAATAATGCCTAAAGTGAAATTATCTGTCCAAACTAAGAAAGATTGTAGTTTAAACAACATGCCCAGATATAATGCTTACATATTACATGCAAGCACATCTTTCCGATTTTAAAGCTGTATTTTCTTAAGTCTGGATGCAGCTTGTGTTTTTCACAACTGAACTGAAAGGTATGTGCCTTTGAAAATTTTAACTCAAGACCTAGGCCAGGCCCACCCGGAAAATAAGGCAATGTTCAGTTAGAAATGCAAAGAAATAGTAGAGAATTGTATCCAAATTAACACACCCAGCAGAAATGACCTTTAAGGTCAGGTCTCCCCATTAACTGCATTAATGGCCAACAGAAATGACCTTTTCAGGGTGCACAGGACCTCAAGAAATAGCTTCAGAGCCACTAATGGATGATCAAACATTGTGTATAAAACAGTCCTTGCTGATAAGCAGATGTTCCTGGTCAGGTGACGATGGAGAAATTAAACGTAGGAAGAGGTGGGGGCTATTTGAAACTGAGGGGCAAATGTGAACCATTGCCATTGATTAACATGGGCCACCTTTTCTTTAATAAAGAGACTTGTGGGGGCACGCTCCTTTGATGGCCTCCGCAGGAAGGCCGCTGCGTGGCTGTTATTAAGGCGGTTTTTGGCGAGGTTCTGCACAGCTAATTCCTGTCGCGGCATCCGGAATGCTCGAGCACCATTTGGGGCAAGGATCCAGACTTAAAACGTACTAGGAGCCCAGAACTAGTACGAAGAGCTCTGCAGGCCCGCCACTGTACAATTCCAAGATGCGGGCGGACCCGATACGCACTGAAAACTTCCTCCGAGGGGTGCTGGAGGTGGAGACTGGCGGCCAGCGTGAAACAAGGTAGCGGCCCCCTGCCCCTCCACCCCCCCCCCCCCCCCCAACAGGCCACGGGCAGTAGGAATCCCCCCTGACCCCCAGATCGAGTGGAATGCTTGCTTCCCCCGACAGCCTCTGGAGGGGCTCGGCACCCTCCACTGGCCCGACCGCGGAGGGGAGACGAGACAGACCCACCCAGACCTGCAAGCTACTGGAGGTGACGTGTGCCCAACGGGTACCGTGGATATGCCGTTGAATCCCTGATGCCCCGACGGCCACCTTACTTCCCTGAGCAACGGGCAGCCTTTGGACCTGCAACTATCTCCTGGGGCGCTTAGGCCCATAACAGAGCATTGCCGCTCTCACACCCCCACAAGACTCTAACCAGCTGCCTCCTCCGAGGATAACTGTGGGGGCCCGAGCGGCATCATCTTGACCGGGCAGCCACACAAGCCTCTCCAGCCTGCAACCATACCTGCCCTGCCTGCTTTGGAGCTCCCGGGCCCCACGAGATGCTGATTTCCTCTCCGGTCTCCACCACATTGAAAGCCTCCAACCCCACAAACCACAGCCTCCAGCAAATCCCTTAAATAACGCTGGATGGGAAAGCCACCTTACTAGAGCTTCCCCTGGTCCCTGAGGGGAGAACGCTGGTGGCAGAGGGTGTGCCAACAGGGTGGGTGTTAGGCAGAAACCTGTGCAGTTCCCTCTGGGACCACTGCAAAAGATTTAAGACTACAGGTGTTTGGCAGTAAACCCACTTGGTAGCAGTCCGTACCACACAGATTCACTTGGTAGCTGTGGCTGAGCAGTCAGACTTCCCTCAAGAAGAGTTAGGCAGTATACAGAGTATTCACAATAGGTCAAGAGAACACAATAGAACAAGTAAACGCTGACCAGGGCTTTGTGTAAAAGAGATATCATTATTTATTTAAAAACCACATCTAGAAAAACACACAGGCACTAATAGTAAGCAATTCAAAAAAACAGTCACTAAAAGATATACACTCCCTTAAAAGAATATTAGCCAAGTCTTAAGTAAAGACCCACTTATTTTCAGACAGCGGTGAGCGCTTAACGTAGATGGCACTCTAATATTTCTTTTTTTTAAAAGGGAGAGAAAAGCAAAGAACAAGTTGAAACGGATCCCAACACTTTTACAAGAACATAACAAGAGAGGAAGGCATAGTAAAACCGTGAAGTTAGAGTTCGATAGGCCGGATCCACTTTAAGAGGATCAAACGAAATGTGTCCAAGGTCACACGGTTGCAGTGCACAAAAGTCTTGTAACGGTTCAAAAAGGAGTTGGACCAAAGAAAGGGACCAGTTAGAGGGTCAAGGCGGCCAGCCCAGTCCAGAAGGTTAAGGAGTTATTATTACCTTGTAGCAATCTTTAGAAAGGGAGGCCTGGCGGACGCGGTACCTTAAAGTGGTGAGAACACTCCAGCGGGGGCAGTTGTTCCTGGCAGCGGATGCAAGTCGCTGCTTCGTCCGGGGGAAGAGAGGATCTCGTCGTGGAGGAAGACAGGAGTCCGTTGCTCTCCCAGGGAAGAAACCAGCTGCGGAGTTTCTCAGGTACAAGGAGCGGTCCGTTGATTTGCGGTTCAGTGGTGAGTGGATATCCGGCCGCCGGGGTGCTTGGCACGGGCAGTTCGACCACAAACCGGTCTGGGGTGCGAAGAAGGAAGGTAAAACTGGTTGTGCCCACCAGTCAGGCGAAGAAGCCTCTCCAGCCGGGAGATCTTCTCTGTTGTCGGGAAGTGGTGAGTCGGTTCCGCAGGGCTCCACCGGTGGTGTCATCGTGGTAGGTCAGCTCAGCTTCTCCCTCGTCGGATTCTCAGGTCCTGTGGCGACTTCTGAAGTTCCAGTCCCCAAAGCCCTGCTTTTATGCAGCATACCCCCATTCACTCAGCCTAGCTGTTAATCAAACCTGCTAAGTGGTGAGCCGGCCGGCTCACCACTTGGGCCAATCACACAAGAGTGTGACTTGAGTTACCAAGGTAACTCAGTCCAGGGTGCCTAAACCCCCTCCCACACCCCCTGTGGTACCCAGACAGAGTGGCACCACTTTTGGAGGCTTCTGTGGAGAAGCCTGCCAAAAAGTGGAACAAAGGGCTCAACTTGGGTTGGAGTCAAAGAAGAGAACACAAACGCCATTTTAGAATCGAGTCCTGGCAAAAAATACCAACCAGCGAATTAATATTAAATAAATAAACCGGCGGTATGTTCGAGGCTATGAGAATTAAATAATTAAAGTTGGTAGCCTCGAACAATGGGAAAATCCCATAGGAAAATATTCACGGACTAATATAAAAAGTAGTTTCCACTGCCACCAGCGAAACCTCGATCAGGGGGGACGGAGACGTGCCCCCTCGACTAACAGACCCCGGGGCAATCGAATTGCCCCAACCAGTGTGTCCACAATATGATGGTTTGTACTGGTTTTTGTTAAAATTTTGGACTAGTAAAGCCAATGGTGACTTTACATGCCCTGGGAGACAGTAGTCAGTCCCAGGGTATGGAGTCTATGGTGGGGGGGGCGGTCACTATGACACCCCTGTGTTACTGCACGGAGGGTGCTGTGTAACACACATAATGAAAACACATGAGACCCTATGGAGTAAAGGACCCCATAGCCCATAAAACACATTAACAGTCAAAGGAACACCATAAACATGTCCAAGAGTGGGAGAAAAAGAGTCTCACTCTTGGCAGGAGGAAAAAAAACAAACTCCAGAAATCCAGCAAAGCTGCTGGGGGACTCACTAGGTTAGGAAATTTAGCCTAAAGAGAATTCTCCCTAACAGTGAGCCTGGAATCCAGCCCTGGATAATATTGCAGCCTGACCCCTTGGATGCATGACCGAACTCGCCACAAATCTAGAACGTACTGGCCAAAGGGTGACAGAGGCGGAGCGGAGACTGGGGGAGGTTGAAGATCGATCCCAAGACCATGCGGCTGCCCTGGCGGGGGGTCAGGGGGTGGGGGAGTCCAGCGCTTCATCAGATCCCTACAGGACAAATGTGAAATCTTGGAGTTTAAACAAGCGCCACGCCGATCATGTGAAAGCAGATGAACCTCTACAGTCGTTCCAGTGCCCCCCATGGCCCATGCTCATTTCCAAGGTACGATCCATCTACGAGTCCTTGGAATGATGCACAGTTCTTGTTCCTGGCTCCAGCCATGTTGGCTGAGAGCAGTCGTTTGGCCCAGTTGGCCTGGGGCAACGCCGGACCCATAAGACCGCCCCCCACCGCCCACCCCCTTTGGTTGAAGCTCAGCCCTCCCGTTGGAGGCCTGGATTAAAATTCCAAGAGCAGGACGGTACGCAGCTATGGACTCTTCAAAATGATGGCTGACTCACTCATCCCACCCCCCCATCCAGATCCAGCGGTGACCTCACTTCCCACCCGGGAACATCACACCCTGAGATTCGTCTCCCTCCACGTCAGAGGACTAAACTCTTCAGCCAAATGCAAATCGATCTTGCAGAAGCTCCAAAATGAGGATGCAGCTGTGGTCCTGCTCCAAGAGACCCATCTATTGCCATTAGACTTTGGGTGCCTACATTCTCGCCACTTTCCACTTCAATTTCTCGCCTCAGGTGGCACTAAGAAAGAACTGCAGTTCTGTTTGTGAAGGGACTAAACCCCCAGATTCTGGAAACAAAACTATGCCCAGATGGCTGATTTGTGGCAGTGAAATGCTAATTGCAGGGACAGTTATGCATCTCGGTGCACGCCCCCAATGTGGGACAGGTCGCCTTCGATGAATCTCTGGGTTACGCCCTTTCCCCCTTCTCAGAAGGCTAAATGGTAATCGGGGGAGATTTTAACATAGTCCCGGATCCCGCGAAAGACAGATCGCAGCCTCCCTCCCCGGGGGACTTCACGCTAGCGCTTGGACTTCTCTGCCTATTTAGGGCCCTGGAGGTGGTTGACTTGTGGCGGGTGCTTCACACCTCAGAGAGACTTTTCCTTCTGTTCTTATGTCCATAGAACTTTTTCGAGAATCAACCTCCTCTTGACGTCCTCTCAAGTACTTGCCTATGCCAACGATGTATCTATAGGGTCGAGGATCTTATCTGACCATGCCCCGATCACCTTAGAGATCCGAGTGCTTGAGCCAACTCCCGCCACCCAAAGCAGGTGGACCCTATACGACCTGATGCTTAATGAGATGCTGCTATGAGACGCAATAGCGAAGTCAATTAAGAACTTCTTCAAAGAAAATCCTAGCGAAGATACCTCCCCGGCAAATACCTGGGATGCTATGAAAGCGGTTATCTGGGGAGAGTTGATAGCTCAGGGGGTGGAATTCCACAGGAATAGGCGACAAGCCCATCTGCTCCTTGAAGAAAAACTACAAAAAGCGGAAGAAATCCATAAGGAAAAAGGCTGGTCCCCAAGAACACAACAAGCCATCCATACTGCGCAGAGAAAGATCGACGCCCACTACACCGAGCACACAGCACAACTGCTGGCCAAAGCCAAGCAATTCTTTTAAGTAAAAAACAAGGCAAACAAATTGCTGGTGGCCAAACTCGCTAAAATGAAGAGCAGCAATACAATCATCGGGCTACGAGATCCGCAGGGCATAATACAGTACGCCGAACCAGAAAAACAGCTGGCGGAAAGCCACCTAGCACAGGTGATGACCGCAACACCACGAGACCAGAGGTAGCAGAAAGAATACCTGCAGAAAGCGGCACTCCCCCGATTGCAAGACGCAACCCGAGAGACCCTGGACGCCCAATCTCAGGTGAGGACGTTGAGTAAGCCATAAAATCCCTCAAATCCCCTGGCCCTGATGGATATTCCACCAGATTTTAAAAAGATCTTTAGGCCCCAACTGATTACTCCTTTGGTAGCACTCTTCAACTCCTTTAGGGAATCTGGCTCTGCAACCCCCTCCATGCAAGAGTCAATCACTGTTGTCCTACCCAAACCTGGGGGAGACCCGAGGAACCCTGCTTCTTACAGATCAATCGCCCTGCTGAACATAGATGCGAACATCTATTCCAAGATTCTGGCTACTCGCCGATCACACACCTTACCTGATATAATTTACCCTGACCAGATAGGATTTATTAAGAACAGATCCGCAGGCGATAACATCCGCAGAGCTTTAGACCTGGTCGATCTTGCTTCCCAGGACTCACTGGGATTAGTGCTCATGGCCCTGGACGCCATCAAAGCGTTTGATAGTGTGGACTGGACCTTTATGGAGCTCACATTGGAAGCCTTCGGGTTTGGGCCGTTGTTTCAAACCATGGTCCTGGCCAATTATAATCAATGGCACCCTTTCCAACCCAATCTCCCTAACCTGCGGAACCAGGCAGGGATGCCCGCTATCCCTGCTCTTATTTGCACTTCTCATGGAACCTTTTGCCCAGAAAATCAGGTTGAATAACCATATCAAGGGCCTCCAGGTCGGCCCCTCACAACATAAAATTGCCCTATATGCGGACGATGTCCTGCTTACCATCACAGAGCCCTGTTCCTCGCTGACCCATGCCCTCTCTGAAATTGACAGCTATGGAAGGGTCCCCAGCTTTTCCATTAATTTTGACAAGTCTGTGGCGCTGGGAATAGAAATATCCCCAGACGAATGGGAATCCTTGATCCCGATATGTCCTATCCAATGGAAGACAAAGTCTATCCCCTATTTAGGAATCCAAGTTCTTGCAAACCCGAGGGGAAACCTATCATGGAAACTTTCCCCCGCTCTTTAAAGAACTGAAACACGACCTAAAGCGCTGGGCATCCCAAGAAATATCACTGATGGGATGCATCACTGCCTGTAAAATGATGGGATGTATCACCGCCTGTAAAATGAACTTCCTCCCCAGATTCCTGTATTCTTGGTCATCCCTGCTGTTTCCCATCTGGAGGGGGAAAAAGGCTAGGATCCCCCAAAAAACATTGCTAGGTAATGCAAGGTTGGATGGTCTGGGCGTCCCTGATTTAAAGGATATCAGATGGCAGCACAACTGGCGCACACTCAAGCCTGGCAAATATCCACTAGACGCCCCAGACTGGTGGAACTGGAACAATCACGCCTATCTCTCCCCCTGCGCTTTCTCCCACATGTCCCGCATCCTTTGTGGCGATGATGGGATGGACTATTATTATCCACCAAACATACCATAGACACTTGGGACAAGGCTCTGAAGCGGAAAGGGATCCCGAGGGGACTGAGTCCCTCATCCCTGGTGTTTCTTAACCTGGCATTCTCACCCAGGGCAAATCCCCCAGAACTTCAAAACTTAGATTGCAGGGGGACTTGAGACGCTGGGTCAGCTGTTTGATGGAGAATTGCCCTGCACCTTTGCACAATGTAAAGAGGCCTTCCGGCTCCAGGAAAGGGACATATTTTCCTATATTCAGCTATGTCATTGCTGCTCTCACCCTCAAACCCTCCAAGCAGCAACTCGTACTCTTACAGCCCTTGAACTGTCTCTTAAGGATCTCCCGGCCCGGGGCAAAATCTCAACCTTATACAGCCTCTTCCAGGGAGACTTCCTTGCCCAAAAACCCGATGCAGGGCACAATGGGATGCAGACCTAGGCCACCCTATGGAGAACCAGACTTGGGTGGACCTCTGGACCCGCACTCTCTCATCATCCACCTGCGTTACTAACAGGGAATGTGCTTACAAAATCCTACTGCGTTGGTACTACCCTCCCCTTCGGCTTCACCATATGAACAGGGCACTCAACCCTGCTTGCTGGAGACGGTGCAGGCACCCTGGCTCTTTCTTCCACATGTGGTGGACATGCCCAAAGGGCCAACAATTTTGGAAACTATATCTAGCCACCATCGAAGGGATCACCCAGACGGTACTCCCATTAGAACCTGAACCCATTCCCCTGGGCACCCCGATCCCAGAGATCTACCTACGTTCTGGGAGTAAAGCCAAGCTGCTGGCCCAGTGCCTTCTGGCAGGAAGATTAGTGGTCGCCCGCTCCTGGAAATCCGCGGATGGCCCTCATGTCCCTTTTGGTGGGTAAAGAAATGGGATGTACTAATTGCAGAGAAAGTAACAGCGGCCAAAGCAGGTCTCCTCTACCGTATCCAGGACATTTGGGCCCCACTACCCCACCCTGCCTTGTTTTAAAATAAACATATTTGAAAAAAAGAGACTTGCTTGTCACAGTGAGTCCTTCCTGGACTCATATTAAAGGGGATAAGAAGCCTGTCGGTATCATGTAAATATGAATTGTGTGATGTATACAAGTTGAGTTACAAAGACCGTTATGATCCTGGCCTTTTCATAATTCCGAGGGAATGGATAGGTTATGGAGGTAAGGTTTCAATCAGGAAGGGGCAGATTTGGATCTATTTCAGCTCAGGAGTAAATCCATAAAAATGGTAGCTCCTCCCAGGAAGGGCGTGGCAAGATATTAGTATTTTCTGACTGACTCGTCATAAAATATAGAACTCAAAAATATGTATGTGCCTGATGTTATCTCAAAATATAGGGTAGCTGCCATGTTGGAGTTTCAGGAACATGAAAAGTTAAACCCACTTATTTTGGGATGACGAATCTTTCTCCTCCCTCAGCCTCCACCATCCACCCCCCCCCCCAACTCCTTGTCCTATCAGCAAGCAGTGGGTGTGTTGGCGGAGGGACAGAGCTAGCCAATCCATAGCGTGGAAATTATGATAATAATGCACTGTCACCACCCCTATAAGAGATCAGTTTTCAAACTGAGAAGGATCTTTCGTTGACTTTTTGACTCTTGGGAACTTTCTTTGGCCTTTTGATTTTTCACTGGACTTGCCCACTCTATTGCTGGAGGTAGTCTGTTTTTGGACTCTTGCAAGGAACATCTAGCCGAGAGACCGGGCGCTACCAAGGCCTTTTACATGGGAGACGGAGACTGGGAAAAGTAGAAGCCAGCTGGGCCTGCCATTTGAGGAGTCTGGGTGCTGGGGTCTACCTTTGACCAGATCTGTACTGTCCTCAGAGGAGCCCTGCTGTTCCTTGGATGCCCCATAACTAAGGCCTCCCATGTACGTAGAATAATCCAAATGCCAACTAAAGTGTAGGGGGCATCTGCCAGCCTTAATCTCCATCTCGCATATCGGGTAAATGGGTGGAACTGGGGAGAACCGTGACAAATGTTATTAAATCTAACTCAAATTAATTCCACTATAGAAAATCACCCTATCCATGTAAACGTTGTGTTGAGAACCACCTGCCTTAATCCTTTCCATTAAATGGTGGGGAGGGGGGAAGCAGTGTAGATCCTTAGTGCGTTGAATTGAAGTTCAATTAATACATTTCCATGTAGAAAATCACGGCATGAGTGTTACAGTTTGAAACTAACAAAGTTCATGCCTAGTGTGTTAGAGCCGGTATAGACAATAAAGTACTTGGGTGACTCTACCTTTCTGAAACCCAAGTCTTCTATACAGAAGGGGAGTGTCCATAATCCCAAAATAAGTAACCCTAAAATGCTGCCATTCAAGTGAATGTAGTGTGCAATACTAAATTTCGCATTTACTTTCATCCCAAAATGATTTTTTCAAGGCCCTGCATGTTATGCAAATAAAGCCCAAATTATTTTTTCTGTATGTTTTTCAAGCCCTGCCTTTTTAACAAAAAGCCAAAATGATTTTGTTACTGTATTTGTGCCCTTGTTTGGAGAGTATATAAGGTGCAGAACAAATTTCAGAATGAGCACCATAGAAAATCAATTTGGCCAGGAAGCACCTCCCATCCAAATTATTTATTAAAAGTGAATGGGTAAAACAAGAACATGAAATGCGGCAAGCCAGAATGATTAAAGTTACCTCTTCAAATGTTGACATGTAGCAGGATAATGGGCTGTTACATCAAGCCCTGACCAACTTTTACATGACACAAACCAGCCAAGATGAGCAAATTAAAATGGATCAGCTCACAGCATACATGTATTTCCATATGCTGATCTTGGAAGAAAGACACCAGAATAGTGTGGCCTCTGTGCAAAACCAGGCTGAGCTTTTTTTAAATTTAATTCAAGGCCAGAAAGAGCTGAAACAATTAGAAGCGAAAGCTGAACAGAGCCAAAATTTGGAGTTAAAATGAGGAAATATTATTGAACAGCTAAAAGATGAGTTGAAAACACAGCAGCGAGAAAATGTAGAGTGAGGCTCAATTTTTTGCACTGCAATGGGAGTAGAAAGAATGTGTTGAAAATGAGTGCAAGTCAAAACAAATTAATTCAGCAGGTTGTTCACAATAGAGCTTGCTTAGAGGACATTTTCACATTTCAATCACAGGTAAAACTGAAAGCTGAAAACAGCCAGTTAATTATTAAGGGGGTTGATTCTCAGGGTGAGTTCAATCAGATACACCAAGATCTGATCACCTTGAAACAGCAGAGAGAGCAGTTGAGGGAAGAAAATAACAAATGAAGTCAAGAGAATGTGCCCTGTTTCAGGAAGTGCGTCAGTTAAGGATGGACGTGGAGAAAGGTGATTCATGTTCTCAGGAACTGACTGACCGTAGGTTACTGAATGCACAATTAACAAAACGTGTGCGGCAAGCAGAGATTGACTTCAAGCAGGCAACACAGGCCAAAATTGCCAAGGGGAGATTAGTCTCCTGAAAAAAAAAAACGCTCTGAATATGCGCAGACGATACAAGCCTCACAGAAGGAAAATGAGTCCCACTATTAAGAGAACAAGGTACTAAGAGACCAATTAATGGCACAAAGTAACGTGCTACAAGCCACTCAATCATTGGTGTCAGAATTGAAAACTCAGGTTTCTGCATTTCACCAAGAGATGGGGACTGAGAAACAAATGTGAGAAGTTGGAAAGTAAAATGGCCAAATACAAACAGGCTTTGAGGCACCCTCACCAGTGAGGGTATAGAAAAATGCCCTCAGATTATGGAGTGATTAGCTCCTCACCAGGGACCTCAAGCCAACTCACCACCTAATTTGTACAGAGTGCAGTTGACTTCATGCATACCACTTCTCATGAACTGGGAAACATGAGGCAGCTGGACTCGAGCAGGCCTATTCCAACTGATCCAGAAGGCCAGTCCTTATCCAACATCAATGAGGGTCCATGGATTACCAAGCAGAAGGGAAGATGGCTGGACCAGTGGTCTCTGGGGATTCAAAAATACCCTGGCAGGTACTTCTGATCCGGAGGGCTCCTGTGATCAAAAGATCATGGAGTTGGAGTGGCAGAAAATAAAGGTACAAAGGGACCACCTAGTCTGCTTTACAGAAAGGGCAGAACCAGCGTTTAGGCCTCGAAGGAGCATCTTAAAAACCTCCACACTTTCCGGGAGGTGGGGGAAATTGCATACCATTCCTGGAAGGAGGGATGAGGAGGATGCAAAGAGGGGAGTACAAGCTTAATTACCCTGAGAGCCCACAGCACCACAGGAGAGAAGAGTTCAGACTCCATAATTCTGGGAGGTATTCCTGATCTCATAGAGGTAGGGAGCGCTTAGAGGACAGGGAATGGACCACCAACAGTAGCACTCTGACTCTGAGGAGGAGTGGACTCTGGTGCAGCGGAAAAGGAAGTCTGCCAAACGGAAGAAAGGGCAGGTGAAAGACCCAATTCGGCAGATAAAGGCCATAAAAAGCTTCATGACTCCTTACCACAAGAATGCAAAATACTTTGTATGGGAGCATCTAGAGCTTTATGACCAAATGACATAATTTGGTATTAGAAATTGAGAATTGCATGGAATTTGCTAACTGGACATTCTCCCCTGAATACTCCAGCTTCTTTACAGGGCTGGAGGACCAAGATCATCAAAAATGGTCCACCTATAAGGTGACCATTCTGAAACAATTCCCAGTCCATAGGCATCTGCAGGAGACCCGCAAGGTGGCATGCAACCTACAGTGTGGGGAAGACCAAGCCCCTAGAGAGTTCATGTAGGAGCTAATACGAGCATTTGCACAGCCGTCTAGGCAAGTGAAGACCAATAGTTGGGAGTTTATCAAGACATTTTCACGTTCTTTCAAAATACATTAAAAGATATGGCGTTTATAACGTGCCTATACACAAGTGTTTCAAGGTGTGACGAGGCAAGGGAGGGGGAACAGAGGGAAGACTGAGACGGCGATCTTACTAGGCCAGGTGACTGTGAGATTGTGCAAGTCAAACCCTAATTTCCAGAATAATTCTCCCCTTTGTCTCTGCTTTCAGGATAATAGATTCCCGAATCCGGGATAAGGGAGACCTAGAATGGAAGGTTATCATGGAAACTCCAATTACCAGATCTACTCTGGGAGAAGGGACAACTACCCTCTCTGGGAGCAGCAAAGGCACAGGTCCAAACCTCTCAACCAACCAGAATAAATGTCACAACTGGAGCAACAAGTCCAACAATTAACCCCTGACCTCGGTTGCATGTTGAGGGCTCAGCAGAACTCTGAATTGGAAAATGCTGCCCAAATTATTTAACACCTGGGTCTGATGCCCTGGGGGGGGCAATGATGGGAAGAAACCTCTGACAACCAACAGGTTCCATAGGAGGGGGGTCCGGGTGGAAGGGAGATGTGAATCCCTAGAGGAAGCTTCCTTTCTTACCGGAACAAAACCCCTGAACATGAATCTTCCACCCCCGAAAAGCTGGAACCTAAAGAACAGAGGGGTAAGTAAGAGAAATCGAAAGCCAAAGAACACCCACTTTGTGGAGGAAGTCCGCATCATCCCTTTTGAAGAAGAATCATCATCCCTGGAGGATTCAGGGAACAAAATCTTCTGTAGGGATCCCTCCCAAGGAAAAACGGGTCCCAAAAGACCCTGATTTTGCTGTGGTAAGTATGGAAACCGACCCAGAGCAAGAAGCACTTAAACCCAAACCATGTCACCCAGACGACCGAGAAATCAGAGGTATCCTCCCCCCAAACAGTTTCGGGTAACTGTCTCCAGGAAAAGGGGGACAGCAAAGAATGGGGGGGGGTGGTCAGGAGGAAGGGGACTTCCCTATCCCACCTCTTTCTGTGTGCAACATTATTTTTGCAGATTCCTGGACTCCAACACAGTACAATATAAAAAAAGGTAACCGCCAAGCTGGCACAGAATGCACATTTTCTATGGCCCCTTGAGGAAAGAGAAGGAAGATTTTATACTTCCATCAAGGTAAAGGGTCAGTGTGTATTATCAGCGCTGGTGAATACTGGATCACAAGCCACCCCCCTGTCCAAAAAAGCCCTCAACCAACTAAATTCAGGAAGGGGCGAGTCTCGGCTAATTCCCCCATACCTCTTCCTGAACAACTCCAAAAATTCAATGGGAATGATATTTCTGTCGAAGCGAATGTGGATCTGGAAATAAAAATTGGACGGCATAGAGTGAAACACCCAGTGATAGTCGTGACTCCAGAGGGCACACCTTGTCTCTTGGGGAATTACCTCCTTTGGAGGTTATCACTCCGGATTGACTGCGTGAACAAGGTCCTCTGTACTCTGACTAACCGGCCAATCAAATTATAACAAAGCACAAATGATGCGAGTTTGAATGGCACATGCCACATGATTGAACGGTCTGACAAAACAGAATTCCAGTTTAGGAACAATAAAGTCCCAGACATCACTGTCATCTCTGTAGGAGAACAAACTAGTGATGAGAACCCTTCTCAATCCTTGAAAATCAACCTCCCTTCCAGTTTTAAGTGGCACTCCACACTGGAGGGAAATACTAAGTTTTATACCAATCCACAATCTGAAGAAAACCCAAATCCCATGACAAATGATGATGAAAAACCAGCTCAAAGTTTGACCGACGTCCAGATAAAGGGTTAACAGCTGTTTTTCACCATTCAGATAAATGAGGGGAATGAGCCTGAATAACGGAAGAAGCTTCATCAGCAAAGCATTATTCGGGAAACTTCCACAAGATCAGACCATTCCCACATTTAAATTGATGGAGAAGTGGCAAACTGGCTTGGAAACTCCCAAATTCCAAGCATCTCCTGCCTAGCAGGTGTATACTAAACATTTCCATTGGCGAAAAACACATAGAACATAATTGTTGGGTTGTGAGAGATGTCCCCTCTGCCTTTTACTTAGGCAGTGACATTCTCAATCAATTTTTGATTTCATTTGGACCTTATTAATAAGTCTGGTCCCGACTGGGGGGTAACCCGATGGGCTTTCACAACACTGAGAAAGTATTCCGGTCAGCTCAATTGCTGCCTTATGCGGTTGAAGTTCAAGTGACAGAAGAGGTTACCATCCCAGGACAGATGTGACAATTTACAGCGCCCCAAAAAATTAAGCGAGGAGAGCACCTCAAAAACCAGGACGCCTATATACATTTGAATTATCTTCTCCAACAACAAGGTTTGTATTTACATCCGACACCCCTAGTTGACCTACAACATGACACCATTCGAATATTGGTGAATAACAGTGACCCTCGAAGTATCACTTTGGGTGCAGACACCTTTTATTTGAATTGCGGTTGATGCCCAACATTATTCTATTGATTAAGGTATACAATTTTATTGACGGTATGCCTCTGGAAGATATTTTCACCAGGCAAGGGGGAATTTATTGGTGTACTCTTCCTGCCCTTATGGTGTGGAAGAGGTGACCTGTGATATCAGGAAGGATGAGGTGGTAGTCCGAGTCAACAGTGACTGCCTCCCATCCTTGGACCCTCCCATCCAGGCCAACACCA
Source organism: Ambystoma mexicanum (assembly GCF_040938575.1). NCBI lineage: Eukaryota > Metazoa > Chordata > Amphibia > Caudata > Ambystomatidae > Ambystoma > Ambystoma mexicanum. The sequence goes on from NC_090937.1 coordinate 870,237,093, forward strand.
TCGGGAGGATACCGCCAAAAAATTGCTCGGCCTGAGGTCTTTCCAGGCTTTAAGCAGAAGGTCGAATGCCTGTGAGAACGAGGAGCAAAAACAGAAGCTGAAACAGGTTTCTGGATTTTCAGGATATCTTTGCGAAGGATTCATACCTTTTAGCAACCCGATACTGGGAATACTCAAACCCAGTGGCCAACGGAGACTTTGCACAAACCTAAGGGAGTTAAATAAACTGGTCCATATGTCAAGATGGCCCCTTCCCTACATCGATCAGGAACTGGCCCAGATCCAAGGGTGAAAGGTGTATACCGCCATTGGGCTGACCAACGGTGACTGGACAGTACCCCTGAGCAGGGAAGACCAGTATAAGCTTGCTTATACCTTCTAGGGCAGAATACACATGGACCCGAACCCCCTTTGGATACATAAACTCCAGCAACAAATTTAACATCTTCCTACATAAGGCCATGCCTGATTTGGGCGAAAGGGGAAACCTGGACTATGTAGATGTCTTAATCAAGAGCTCAACTGTGGAGGAACATATAGCGGTAATACGCTACGTTCTGACCCAGTTGCAGAAAGCAGGAGCAAAACTGTCCTTTCAGAAGGCAGTGGTGTAAGACCCGTGTGACCACCTTAGGGCATGAAATTACCCCTAAGGGTCTCGGCCCCCAGGCAAAAAGGGTGTAAACATTATTGAGATTGAAAGACCCTACTACTCTGCGAGAACTAAGAAGCCTTCTTGAACTCACTAATTATGGTAGAGAGTTCATTGAAGACTACGCAGAAGTTACTCGGCCCTGGTCCAGTTATTAAAGGCCGGGTTGAGGTGGGAGTGGGGTCCAGAACAATGTGAGGCAGTAAAACAACTAAAGAGAAGCCTTTCCCAAGCCCCTTCTTTGGCTTACCCCATAAAGAACTAGGAGTGGTTGGGGGCGTGGCCTGGAGCGCGAACTATGAAGCCGCTCCTGTAATGGCCTCTGTACGAGACCCGCGGCGATGATAAATAAATCACTCTAAAAGGATCGGTCTGCGGCATGCCTAGGATTACAGGCAAGGCGAACCCCTGAGGCATCGGCGGCTGCCCTGTAAGACGACTTTGCCATCCCCGAAGCCCGAATCCAGCCCGTTCCCCGGAGGCCCCCTGCCCCCTGGCACCGATCCCAAGATGGCGGCCGGGAAGTGATCTCTCTGTCGTCCCCAAGACGGAACAAAGTGAGCCGCGATCCAAATGCCCGGCGGCTAGTTCCGGCTGACATGGGCTCCCGGCCTGCCCGCCGCAATCACTAAGAGGCCCCCTCCACCCTGTCGCTGATACCAGCTATCCGGAGCCCCAGCAGCGGCGTAGCAGCCTCCCCTCCCCCCATCACAGCGGTCCGGAGGCCCAGACAACTCCGCGAGGACACGGCTCCCTACAGATGAGGCAGTGAGGCAGAGTACGGGCACCCGCTCACCCAGTGACTGCGGGAGTGGACCCGCTGAGAGCCGGCAGTCAATCGACTCCCCGAGCCATCCTACCTGAGGCCAGGGAGCGCTGGAGAACCACGGCCTCCGAATCAGCTGAGGGAAAGACGGTCGCTCCTCGTTCGGAGGGAGGGCCCGACCGACACACGGGGCCGCGTCTCTGGAGCTCCAGACCTGCCTTTTGGTTGCGTCCGAGCAGCCTCCTCCAGCATACCGCTGGTGCTGCCCTGCCACCCGACTCCAGGATCCCGACTTGGGAGTTGTGGCGTTCCGGGGGCCCCTTCAACGGCCCCCCCTCCATCAGACGACCCGGCTCCTTCCGGAAGCGCCCCGGCCCACTCTCCTTTGCTGGGCCCCCCACAAGCCTGGCCCACGGACATTCCAGAGGATCTTACGCGGGAGCAGCTGCTAACACACGGCTCCCTAGCTCCTGAGCCCTGAGCCCAACCCAGCGAACCCGGATGAGGTAGGAAAACCTCCTGAGACTTGAAAGGGCTATATCCACCCGCGGTGGTCCAAAGAACCGGACCGTGTCCCCCGTCCGACCAGAGATCTCCTGATACCCCGCCTGAGACCCCCCCCCACCAATCTCTGGAACTTCCTGGGGCGCCCCAGCCCACTCCAGCAGCCCATATTCGATCCTGAGTCCCGGCCCCGAGGCCCCCCCCAGCTGGACACATACCGCCTACCCTCCAACAGAATCCTACATTTGCTGCGCCGCCTCTGCGGCCCTCTTTCTGACGCCACAAAAACAAGGCCTAGTGATACTCATTGCATCTGGCGCTCGGCCTCTTCACCTGAGTCTACCTACCCCCCCCGGGTCCCTGACCTCTGGCCTCCGTGCTCTAATAAGCCTCATCCCGAGAGCCTTAACCATCGCAGTCACTGCAGCCCAGAGCTCCTAATTCCGACACAATGTCGAAGCCGACGAAACCAGCCAAATCCTCGGACATCTCCACTATGCTCTTGGCAGCGGACAGAACGAAGAAACCGGACCCTCCCCCTAAATTAACGTCACAAAAACCCCCTGAGGAGCAAGGTAAATTAGCCACTAAGGAAGACATCCTGGCCTTCATGCAGGACATCAAGGCGGAGTTCCGTTCTTGTATGTCGGAGCTCACCACGCGGATGGACCAAACGGATCAAAGACTGACCGAGGCTGAACAGAGGCTGGGCGAAGTGGAGGACCTGACCCAGAGCCACGACGCCTCCATCCTAGACATGAGACTGGAGATTCTGGCTCTGCAAAACAAGACTGAAGTAATGGAATTTAAACAAGAAGACCTAGAAAACAGGGCACGACGAAATAACCTACGCATCTGAGGAGTCCCATCGACCATTTCAGACAAAGAGCTGCCTGAGTACATTGGCAATTTCTTCCAAGCTCTTCTCCCAAATATGGATAAAACCCAATTTATCCTGGACCGTACTCGCAGGCTACGACCAAGACGTGGAGTAGATTCAGACGGCCCCCCTGACGTAATTACGAGGGCCCATTTCTACGCTACGAAAGAGGCCATCTCGGCCATCAGCCGCACCAAAGACGAACTTTCATTCATGAGCTCCCCACTGCAAATCTTCCAGGACCTCTCGCTAACAACCTTACAGAAAAGAAGGTCACTTAGACGCCTAACACTACTCTTACAGAGTCAGCAAATTCGCTACAGATGGCTTTTCCCCTCCACTCTCCAATTCACGTTTCAAGGAACCCAACGCAGGATCAGCCACCTAGAAGATGCCGAGTCAATCTTACACCCATGCTCCCCGGAGGCCCCGACGGCTCAGTCCCCGCAGCACTTGCCAGGGGAGTCGGAGCGACTACCCCAGCGACAGCAGCAGCAGCCTTGGGCGAAGCCTCAGACGCCGAAAGATAAAATGAGACCGCCCTACTGGGCACTTACGCAGACCGATCCAGAGATGAAGCCAATTTCTGATATTGCCGCCGGTCCCGAGGGGCCCATACCCCACTCCAAGGAGTATGTCACCAACTCGCCCTCGGAGACCAGCCCTATTTTGTGGTTGGATCCATCCCCGTTGGCCGGGAGAACAGTTAGGGCCCAGTTGGCCCACTCGTGATACAGGAAACCCAGCCGCAGGAAAGCTTAGTTAACTCTGAGTCACGAAATGAGGACTGAATACCCACAGCCCCCCCACGAGGAACAGAATTCCATCCCAGAGGACATTCAGGAGGCTCCCCCTCCACATCAGAAACTAAGGTTTCTATCGTTGAATGTTAGAGGACTCAACGCCCCACAGAAATGGAAAGCGATCCTAAAACGCATTCAGAATGACAAGGCCTCCATTGTCTTCTTACAGGAGACACATCTGATTCCGGCGGATTTCACGAGGCTCCGAGATCGGCAATTCCCACAACAGTTTTTGGCATTGAACGGAACAAAGAGGGGTGGCACAGCAATCTTAGTCGCCAAAGGTCTGAAGCCGCAAATCCTGGACTCTAAGCTGGACCCCGATGGCCGCTTTGTAGCGGTGATGTGCCGAATTTTCGGCCAACTATACACATTGATCTCCGTATATGCCCCGAACGAAGAGCAGGAGGCATTCTACTCGACCCTGGAAAGCACCCTCCTACCGTTTGCTGAGGGCCAGACCATCTTTGGGGGAGATTTCAACGGGGTCCCCAACCCCTTAGTAGACAGATCACACCCCCCAGCCCGCGGGGATTGTGGCTTGGCGATTGCTTTACTTAAACTGTTCCGAACCTTCGACGTGGTGGATACCTGGAGGATCCTCCACCCAGAGGAGCGAGACTACTCGTGCTATTCCTATGTACATAGAACTTACTCACGCATGGACCTGCTGTTGGCATCCCCGCAGATCCTGACATACACAGATGATGTCCTCATAGGTCCCAGAATCCACTCAGACCACGCGCCCATAATGTTAACGCTAAGAGCGCATAACCCAGACCCGTCCCCAAGACGCAGATGGTCTCTTTATGACCCAATCCTAAACGATATGGACACCGGAGACATAGTAGCTAAAACAATAAAGCAGTTCTTTGAAGAAAATAAAAATGAAGATACCTCCCCAGCGAATACATGGGACGCAATGAAGGCCGTGGTGAGAGGAGTACTGATCTCCCGAGGGGCGGCCTACCACAAACAAAAACAGTCCCGCCGCATCCTAGAAGATAAGGTCCAGGAGGCAGAGACGGCATGTAAGGCCAGAAACTGATCCCCGAGAACCTACCGAGCCTTGCTGGCGGCCCGAAAGAAATTAGGGCTCATTATGCGGAGGACACAGCCCAGCTTCTAACCAAAACAAAGCAAAGTTCCTACACTAGAGGAAACAAGGCAAATAAATTCCTGGTGGGAAAAACTGGCAAGAATCAAGAGGAGGAATACTATTATAGGCCTCCGAGATCCCCAGGGTGTAGTCCAGTTCGCAGGTAAGGATAAGTTGAGAATTGCAGAGGCTCACGTAACCGAGACTATGACAGCGACTCCAAAACCCTGTGGAGAGCAGCAGTCCTACCTGCGGGAAGCCGCCTTACCCAAACTCTCAGAGGCAAGTAGAGAAGAATTGGAGGCCCCGATTACCAGCGAAGAGATCAACGAGGCTGTTAAAAGCTTGAAAACTAGAGCCCCTGGCCCGGATGGCTTCTCGTCCCGATTTTTTAAACTCTTTCGGCCCCAGCTGCTAGCGCCAATGACGACCCTCTTCAACTCCTTCGCCATCTGTGGATCAACAACCCCATCGATGAAAGAGTCGATCACAGTACTAGCGCTGAAGCCAGGAAAAGACCCCAGAGATATCGCAGCATATCGTCCCATCTCCTTACTAAACCTGGATGCGAATATCTATTCGAAGGTCTTGGCAAACCGATTAGCGAAGCTTCTTCCGGACACTATAGACCCGGACCAGACGGGATTTATTCTAAACAGAGCCACCACGGATAACACTCGTCGAGTCCTCAACCTGGTCGAGATAGCGAGGCAAGGCTCGCAGAAACTCGCCCTGCTAGCCTTGGACGCGACCAAGGCTTTTGACAAAGTGGACTGGTCATTCCTACACCTTACCCTGGAATCGTTCCACCGCGGGCCCACCTTCGTAAAGCTAATCTTAGCGAACTACCAAACCCCGACTACCCTTCTCCGAGTGAACGGCCTACTAACCAGCCCGATCTCCTTAACATGCTGCACTAGACAGGGCTGCCCCCTCTCTCCCCTACTTTTTGCTATGGTTATGGAACACCTGGCCCAACGGATTCGCCTCAACACCAGAATCAAAGGTCTCCAAGTGGGCTTCACCCAGCATAAGATCGCGCTCTACGCTGACGACGTGATGCTAACCATCACAGAAACCTCCCAGTCCTTAAGAACCGCCCTAGCGGAAATCCACAGATTCGGGAAGGTGTCCGGATTTGCCATCAATTTTGTGAAGTCAACAGCGTTGGGGATAGGATTGGATCAAAGAGACAAGGAATCCTTCAGCGCCCAGTGCGCGATCCCACTAAGTGAAACCTCCATCCCCTACCTCGGGGTGCGGATCCTCGCTAACCCTGGTGACACTTATCGGATTAACTTCCCGCCCCTGATTAAAATGCTGGAAAAAGACCTGGACGCCTGGCTCACTCAAGAAATATCACTAATAGGGCGCATCACGGCCTGTAAAATGAACTTATTGCCTCGATTTCTGTACGCCTGTTCGGCCCTTCCCATCATAGTCCCCCGCCCCCAGCTGCAGCGACTGCAGAGGAAGATATTTGAATTCGTATGGAGGGGGAAGAAAGTTCGCATTCCGCGGAGGACCATGCTTTGTGCCTCGGACCAGGGAGGCTTGGGGGTCCCGGACCTCCAAAAATACCAAATGGCGGCGCAGATAGCTCACACCCGGGCTTGGACCATAGCGTCAGGCTGCCCCAAATGGATGGACGTAGAACAATCCGATTACCTCTCCCCCTGCGCTTTCTCTTGCACCTGCCAACAGCACACCGGCGGTCGTGGCCAGCCATTTTATCTTCGACCAAGCAGGCGTTGAAGGCATGGGATTGGGCCCGCAAATTCAGAGACATCCCAAGAGACCAAGGCCCCTCGGCTCCAGTCTTCCACAATCCGGCATTCTCACCTGGATCTTCCCCCTCGAACTTCAGAAACTGGATCGCCGGAGGCCTCAGCTCCCTAGGCCAACTATTTGAAGGATCCCAGCCACTGACATTCGTCCAATGCAAAAGAGCGTTTAATCTCTCGGAGTCAGACAGGTTCTCATACTGCCAAATCGGGCACTGGTGCTCACACCCCCAAACACGAGAGGCTGCCACCCGAGACCTGGACGCCTTGGAACTAACGATGGCCGACCCTCCAGCCCGAGGACGGATCTCGACGCTACACCGACTATTCCAGGTGAACCTACTGTCATCCAGAGCAACATATATGTCGCAGTGGGAGAAAGACCTAGGGCATTCGATCCAAGATCAGGCCTGGACTGATATCTGGTCCTGCACGCATTCAGCTTCGTTCTGCATCACCAACCGAGAATGTGCACATAAACTTCTCTTGAGATGGTATTTCCCACCGCTTCAACTACACCACTTCAGTCAGTCGCTGGACCCACGGTGCTGGCGTCGCTGTGGCTCGCCAGGCTCTTACCTACACATGTGGTGGTCGTGCCCGGTGGTGTCTGTCTTTTGGGCCCAATGTATAGCTATCATCGCAGACATTACCCAGATCTTTCTGCCACTAGAACCAGAACCACTCCTGCTGTGGACCCCAATTCCAGGCATTTACCCAAAAGCGGGCACGCTCGCGGCCCTCATCACTCAATTGCTCTTGGCCGCTAAAATCACAATAGCCCGGACATGGAAGTCTCCGGAAGGCCCCTTAACAGTGCTGTGGTGGTTGAAAATCTGGGACATTTTCATCGCTGAGAAAATCATGGCAGCAAATAGAGGCCGCCTCCACCGTTTCACAAACATTTGGTCCCCTGTGATAGACTATGACCTGCGCTGACATACAAACCACGCCTAGTGATGAATGCCATGCGGGCGGCAGATGGAGAACAGACTCAATCGATAGAGGAGCAGGCCCCGGAGGATAGCCAGAATTAGGAGCTGGTGACGTAAGCACGGAGATGGAGGAGGAAGACGGAGCGGTGTAAGGGATAACAGGGGCTGATGAGTCAGAGGTCGGACTTAACGGGCAAAGAGATAGTCCTCAGGAGACTGCCGGAACTAAAGGGTGGGAGCGGGTGTCTGGGGATATACAACTACATATTAATGCTGTTATGAAGTGTTGATCTGATATGCTAATTTGTTTTCCTGTGCGCTAATCAAAAATAAACAAGTTAAAAAAAAAAACGGAGTGGTTCTTGGGGACGGGCTTCTCGGATACTTGCTTAACAGCAGTATTATACCAAAAGCACAACAAGGTCCCCAAAGTAATCTTGTACGCAAGCAAGACTTTGTCTTCTGTGGAGGAAAAATTCAATGATTGCGAAAAGGCACTCCTGGCAATGATGTGGGGTTTGAAGAATTACCACCCGTTCATCCAGGGGGAGCACATCGTAGTGGAGACTCCTCACCAACCCTTGCAATACTTACAAAGTGACTGAATCCGAACAGGAAGCGGGAGTAATTCCAGAATTACTTCCTGGATTCTGACCATGCAAGGCTTTCCTTAGTTGAGTTGGCTAGGCCCATTTCCATCCACTTCACTAGGCATTATGTCGAAAATCACGGTTTTGTCCTAGCTTTTATATTTCAGTGGCACTCCACATTAGCAAGCCTCACTCTCACAATAGGGGCCTAGCATGGCCTCTTCATCTCCGTCACTCTGGGGCTGTCTTTTCACCCAACAAGTCCTCACCCTGTGTCTTTGAATCGGTTGACCCGTAGAACAGAGCAAGGGAGAGTGGGGGTTGTTTTATCTTTTTGCTTTGCCTCATTCGATGAATTTCCTCATTGGAGCGTGTCCGCTCTTTTCCTGTCCTGAGGGAGTGGTGCTCTGGTCTGCACTCCAGTCCCCTCTTTTTGGATTTTGGGGGTTTGTCCTGGACCCCTCTCTTTTTGGAACCTCATACCCCCAGGCTATGAAGGCAAGGAATTATTGAGTCTGCAGAGAATGAAAGACAGGTTAAGTATATTATACAGTACTTCTTTCCCCGGTAAATAGGCATACAACTTGAAACACAAAACATCAGATAGCACATTAACATTTATTTCTCTTACATGAAGATTTCTACACATTTTTACATTTCTTTTATTTTGTATTTGTATACGTTCTTTGTGAGTTTACATTCCTGTTAATGTGCGATATTCCCCATCCCGGTTGACAGCTCTTCAATTGATATGGACCCATTCCTCTTCCGTATGGTCTCCTTTAGGGATGCAGATCTTATAGGCGACAGGTGAGATTTTATCGACAATTTCAAAGGCACCACGCTAAGAGGGGATGAACTTCACCTTCTTGGCCTGGTTCCTTTGGAAAGTGAACAGGTAGACCCAGTCTCCTACTTTGTACTCCTTCCTGATAGTTTTGAAGTCATAGTAGGCTTTTATTCCTTCTGCCGACTTTTCAAAATTTCACTGAGTGTAAGCAAAAGCGTGCTGAAGGGGTTTTCTTAAATTCTCAATGTACTCATGGGTCGTGGACATGTTGATCAGGGTGCGCTTTTGAGCTTGGTAGAGCAGTTAAAGGATTCTTCTTGTTATGGTCATATCGGACCTCCACAGGAAACTCCATCCCTGTGGACCAAATAGTATTGCATCCTGTCCAGGGATGTCTGACGGAGGTTAATAATCCTCCTTTCGGATGACCTCTAGTTTCCTTTGTTGCCAGATTTTGTATGGTACACCAACCATCTAGGTTGCACTGTTTATAGAGCCATGTCTCCTGAAATGCGACCATACAAAAATGATGGTTAGCCAATAGTTCATCACCAATGTAGTGTAGATTCCCCCTCGTATTCCATGATAGCACTAGATCGATATCATCGAGATTGCTTCTCGAAGTGTGGTTTAAATGCCATTGGTAACCTTTGCCAATAACCCTCTGACGATAGGTCACCTTTATCCAACTTCAAAGTATGGGTACTATTGGTGTTAATCGGGCCAGTGGGTACCTTTGTTGGATGAATAGGTAGTTTCTAAGTTGTCAGACAATAGCGTCTGTTTATTTTTACATGGGAGCATCTTTTTATTTTTTTACTTTTCACATAGACCTTTCCTTGTACAACCAAACTTGACAAAGAGATCACTATGGTTTAGGATGTACTCCAGGGTCACTGTATCGGCACACCATACATTAGTGGTCACCATCATTGGAGTCACTAGCTAGTCTACTATTTTAAATTCTCTTGATGACACCAAGCACAAAGGTACTATAGATGCAACGTCTATTTACGACTTCCAGAGTTTTTAATCTAGTCAATTGCCTAAAATTGTAGTGCTCGAATGGAAGTCACTGGATATTTTTTATAGGTGGCAGTCATATTATCCAGTTCAATTGTTCTTTAAAACAAACAGATTTGTTCATAGTTTTTGCCCCATTAGCATTTATCACTACAACTTCTGGCATTCCATTAGGCTCAGTATTAACATGCCTTTCTATGTTTTCATCCTCAAATATTTTTTGAATATCTATCAAAACAGTGTATGGTATTCCTCTGTTTCTTTTTTTTCTTTTTAACTTTCATTTTATGTATATCTTGGTTTTGGTCACTCCCAGCCAACTGTCCAGTGTGGGCGGAGGAACATTAGGCTTAGAGGTGGCCACATGAGAACTAGTGTCAGATATAGATGCAACTTTATTTGGGCATTTAGGGGGCAGTCTCTCAGGGTGGGCATGTATGGCCAAAGTATGTGGTCCCTCTCTAGAGAGTGGAATAGGATTCAACCGTAAGGGTTTTGTAGGTATTTCTAAGGGTTGTGTAGTCATTGTATCTTTTTCAATATTAGAGGCTAAAGTTTTCTTGGCTATACATCCATTTTTGTTATTTTGGAAAAGCCTACCACTATACATTGCTGCTTGGGACCATTTTCCTCTTAATCCTAGCACCTTTTTACTGATATTATTTTCACTTTCAACATTATTGCCATTACCATTCTAGTTATTGAAGTTTTCAGTGATGCTATATCTATCAACTATGTCAACCAGGGGGGCCTCCGGTACAGGAGAGGTCATATTTCCCATAGTTGATGCTGGGATCGCAATGGGTGTCTCTGATTCTGCATTTGTACATATATCTCTGAGAGTCCTTCTTCCCCTGTTGATACTCTTATGTGACAGCAGGGAGTGCACTTCTAGTTTGCGCTCTGTTTTCACATTTATCAACTAGAGTGGTTAAGTGATTCTTGAACCCTTCAAACAATTCTCCAGTGTCCATACTAGCAAAACTCACATTTTTAGGAGAGTCAGTCGAACTGACATGAGACCTGCTCTCATCTAAATTCACTGTCCGCTCAGATAGCATTACAACAGTGAGATTGCCCAACTCATTGCGCATTATCTGTCCAGTGATGGAGTCAACTTCAAATCTATCTGTTGAATTATTTTCAAAGGCATCTTCATTCAGCACTTGAGAAGCTGTAGTCTTTTTAGACATCGGACTAGTCGGGGGCATCCATTACCAATGTTGCATTTAACATACTCTGTTTATCCATGTCTTTCAGGGTCGTCACTTGCACAGGCATTTCACAGAGCACAATATCATCAGCTCACTATGTTTGGCACAGGAGTTGTAATATCATTCATCAGACATGCAGTGGACCTGCTACTTCTGTTCTCTTTAGGTAATGTACCCTTGCTAGTAAATAAGGTTTCTTCATTCCATGGTACTTTTTCGCTCGGTCTGTGAAGGACTAGCAAGAACAACTTGGACGCTACACAGGGGAGACTAGCGGTCAAATCGTCTACGAGTTCCTGTAGTGTTCTCCTCCTCCTCAACCGCAGACAATTGAGTTGAAGTTACACATGTAGTGCGTTCAGTTTTGCTGAAGAAGCTAGTCATCTGTGCTAGTTTTCCTTCAGTCAGAATCCTGGTTTCGAGATTATATTACGTTTGCACATTCTACTAGGTTGCATTACATGTTCCGCCGGCGGGCCCAGGAGAGTTTCCTCATTGTGGTTTCACTAGAATTAAATGGTCGGGACGTAATGTGCCCAAAAAAAAGACTTCCATTGAGTTGATACACTCTGTCTGAGTTTCAAAAATGATCAGACTTGTGGCTATGGACCTGTACCACGCCCAGTGGTGCTTCTCTCTGACACGCTAGTGCCATCACACAGATTGCCTTGAAACTCTATCAGTTGCTGTCAAAGTGAACAATTAATACATTGACCATATCCCACCTCACAGGCTTCTACGGGGTAGATTTGGACGTCACAAGACCTCATAAACTAAACTCACCACACCAAGAATTTGCTGCTCGAGTTCAATTGAAGCAGCAAACAACCACTTACAAAGCCACTTGCAGAAAGCACACGCGCACCCAAGATTAAATGGGCTTCTGGGTAGAGCGGGCACGTAGCCACTCTAATCCACACAGTATTTACTCCTACAACAGAAGTAGAGATATAATATAAGTACTAGAATAACCTATATAATGTCCTTGGGGACGTGGCCTGCCAGCCATGGAGTAGGCTCTCATCTCTACTGAGCTCCGTGGATTGATCCTGTGAAGCGCAAGCTGCCTGGCAGCAGACAATGACATTAAAATAGCACCAAGGATGTATGAAGACGTCTGGAGTATTTAGCGAGCACCCGTGAGGAAATCGACCCAGGTGAGTGCAAGATATGAAACTTTGTTGCACGGACTGTGAGCGGCAACAATGAGGCAAGATGGCGGCACACTGAAGACAGAGACCCGTGAGAATATCGAGCGTGAAAGCGGAACGGGATACCAAATGGAGCACGACATAACAGAGGCTGGTGGAAGACGTGCGGTGTGATATTATAAATATAATCCGCACTGGCCATCAAACAAAAGAAGATGGCAAGTGTGGTGCCCAGTGAAGAGAGCGGATTGCCAGAGATCACGCGATGAGCAGAGCGCAGGGTTGTGGGCAGCCGTGTGTGAACGAAGAACCACGATCCCGGCCTCCCAGGCACACTGAGGAATACGAAGTGGCCCTATGGAATGTAGTAGAGGCGCAGGATGTGAAGGACTGATCGAGAGGCAACCCATTCATACAATGATTTGCTTAAGCCAGCGGCTCGCAAACTGCGTGAGGAGTGCTGGGGAGGAGGAGGGCACTGTAGGACACATATCCCGACGCAGTGTATGCAAGCTGTGGCGGGCAAGAAAGCAGTTTACTAGCGACTGGGAAAGCGCCCACAAGGAGAACAGTGAAGCACGTTGGATCGTGCTTCGTGGAGGGGAGAGCTGTTCTGAGCACAAGACCATAAGGAGTCCCGCTCATTACGCAGAAAACCACAGGCTGTAACCAAATCAAAGCACAGAACGATGCATCACACTGATCGAGGTTGCCTCGGCTCATACAAAGGCCTAAAATAAGCCGACGAGTAAGGAGCTGAGCGGGAGTCGGGTGTGGACGAACGTGTCCCCACCCCCCCAGAGAGTGGCAAGCAAAGGGCAGAGCGGGGCATGCCCCCCACCCCGATAAGCTGCGTATGGCGAAAAGCTAACAGAACATTGAGCCCTAATAGACGCTCTAGCCACTAGAAGACATATGTCAATATGCAGCACGTAACAGAACATGTGTGTGAGGGGCAGAAAAGCTAAAAGTAAGCAGCCCACTATGGACATTTTTGCAAAGTCTCAACGCACTACTAGCATCCCAGCGCAGGGTACGGCAACCACATAGACAGAAGTGGACGCTCCTCGAGAGGATAGCGCAATCCTAACGGCCATAACAGAATTGAAAACCTCATGGGGGGCAGTGATGGCGGACCTGAGAACTGCACTGGAGAATAAAATAGATGTAGTAGGAATTGAGGTCAACTTGCTGAGACAGGACGTGAGGGCCCAGGCGGAGCGAACGAGTGGCCTAGAAAGTGTGGTGAAGATTAACGCGGATATTAGCGCAAATAACGCCAAAGAAGTCCGCATATTGAAGCAACAGGTGGCTAACTTGGAGAATCGGGCCCCTCCTAGAGCAATTATAGCAAAAATGTTGAACTATAGTGACCGAGAGAAAATTTCGGAATTCTTCCAGAAAGGAGGGCCGATAAAGAGGATGTGCGACCATCACTGCATATCCCGATTACACCATGCAAGTGCAAAGACAGCGGTATAGCTACGTTGCGATCAAGAGGAGACTGCGCGCAGCAGAATATAAATACATGCTCCTGTATCCTGCAAAGCTCAAAATGTTCCATAAAGGCAAAGCATTATTTTTTTACCTCCCAGTGGAGGCGGCTACATGGCTGGATGCAAATGGCTGTCCAGAACGAGATGAGCCAGATCAGCAAGAACATAAGTGACTGTAATGTTATGTAGGGTGGTTGGAGGGAGAAGGGAGTCAGTAAAGAGGCAACAGACCTGGGAAACTAAATGGGGACGGGAGATGTAAAACGTATGACATTTGGACATGATGGACTAGACTATAACCTGTGAAAAGCAGGACGGGCAGCAAAGTAGGCACTTAGACGGATATAGTAAATTGGAGCTGTTAGCTGGAGGAAGCCTACCCCCAAGTAGTAGAATAGATGAATCACCATTAGGGTGGCATCTCCCTGCTGAGCCGTAAGTACGGCACTTGCTGGAAAAGGGTTATATGCGGGGCTCCTGAGATCCAGGGATGGAGCTGGGCAACAGTTGTGGGAGGGTGGGAAGGGGGGGGGGGAGATTGCAGTGGAAATTGGGGAAAGGGGAGGAGGGGGGGTGGGCTGGAGTTGGGATGTTGAGGTGTTTGCAGTTGGAGTGTTTGGGGGGAGTTTGGGACACAGTTGGGGTGCAAGCCTACACCCCTAAAAAACGATATAAGCCATGGGAGACCTTAAGATAGTCACTTGGAATGTTAGGGGACTCAATAGCTATTTGAAAAGAAATAAGGTTATGATGTACCTGCGCAGGCAGAAAATTGACATAGCCTTGCTACAAGAAACTCATTTAACGCAGGAAAAGCTGCAAGTGATACGAAAGAAATGGAGAGGGACTGTTGTAGGAGCAACATACTCAGCCTACGCTAGAGGGGTAATTATATGGGTGGCTCCACATGTCCCGTTCCAGCTATTGCAATCTGCAGCAGAGTCAGACGGTAGAATGGTGGTAATGAAGGGACTGGTGGAGAACAGAGAGATATGCATTGTGAACACTTATGCCCCAAATCAGGACACGGTGGCATACTTCAGAACCCTCTATGGTAAATTCAGTGGGGGGGGGGCAGTGATATGGGGGGGAGACTTTAACTGCGTACTAAATTCGAAAATAGATAGATCGGACACCAAGATAGATAGACCCACTCCAGCTGCAAAGACAATGCAGTCGTTATTAGCGGATTTTGGGTTGGAAGACGCATGGAGGTCACGCCATCCACAGGATAGACCATATTCACATTATGCAGCCCCTCAGGACCTACACACTAGGCTAGACTATGTGTTTGTTACACATGAACTAATGATTGAAATAGTACAAGCAGAGTACAAAGCAAAGGTCCTTTCCGACCACTCACCCCTGATGTTAGTGTGTCAATACCGACCCCCAAGAGCAAGGATACCCACATGGCGCCTGCGAGCAGAGGCATTGAAAGGCAATGTATTCAGAGAGGACATGCAAGAGGAAATAATAAGTTCTTTTGAGATAAACACTGGCAGCGTAGAGACAGCGGGCACACTCTGGGAAGCCTTTAAGGTTGTGGTGAGGGGGATTGCCATGGCGAAGTCCAAAGGATTGGAAAATGGGATCTTGACCGAATTGCAGGGAGTGGAAAAGGAGCTCGAAAAGGCGCTGAAAAGGGGTAGTAATACCAAGGAAGCCACTGAAATGGTACTTGACCTGCAACAGAGATGCGCGGGATACTGGGAAAGATTATGCAACCTCAACTACAAAAAGTATATAGAGAGACAACATGCAGGAGGGGATAACCCAGGGAGAGTCTTGGCATGGCTATATAAAAATGAGACCCATAGGTCCACAATTAGAACGATACCGAAAGGAGATGGGAGCATAGTAGATACGCAAAAAGGGGTTAATCAGGAATTTGTAGATTATTATAGATGCCTGTATGTAGACGAGGAAGGAAGCAACAGTAAAGAGATAGGAGACACATTAGAAGATACTGGACTACCGCAGATAAGTGCGGAAGAGAGAGAGGAGGTAGATGCCCCGATTACCCTAGAGGAACTGGAAGAGGCAGTGAGGCAGCTGCCCATTTGTAAAACCCCAGGAACTGATGGACTCCCAAGCGAATTCTATAAAATGTATAAAAACCGGGTATTCTTCCCCCCCCCCCCTGCTTTTAGAGATGCTCAATGATGTATATGAAGTAGGGAAACTACCGGAATCCTTGCGAGAAGCAGTTATTTTACCACTCCCCAAACCCAGTAAGCTTGGCAGTGACTGCGGTTCTTCCAGGCCCTTGTCGATGTTAAACCAAGACAGTAAAATATTAACAGCGGTCTTGGCAAACAGACTGAGGAAGGTCATCAATAAGTTACTACATCTTGATCAGACAGGCTATGTCCCTAATAGAAATATTTCAAATAACCTCAGGCGTCTTCATCGAGTCATTGAATACGCTAACGGAGATGCAGGCGAGATGGCGATAGTATCATTAGATGCGATAAAGGCATTTGACTCGGTCAAATGGCCCTGGCTAATTGCGGCCCTGGCCAATAATGGTATGGGACCAGTAATCTCAAATGGTTTAAGCTATTATATAGTGCACCACTAGCTAGAGTGAATACGGGAGCTGTAATATCAGAGAGATGGCAACTCAATAGAGGTACTAGGCAGGGATGCCCATGGTCCCCCATGCTGTATATTCTAGCCTTGGAACCCCTGGCGATATACTTAAGGCAGCAATATGATGCAATAGGCATTATCGTCGGAGGGGTACCAGATTTAATTTCCTTGTATGCTGATATGTTATTGTACTTGCGCTATCCAGAAGAGAACCTCCAATACATATTAGAAGTGATGGAGCGGTTTGCGGAATTCTCAGGCATAGCCGTGAACCCAGGAAAGTCCTGTATATTTCCACTGGGTAGGTACAGAGGGCTCCCGTTGGAGCATTTGCCGACCCTGCAGATACTATGGGAGGTCAACACATTTAGATATCTCGGGGTAGATATATATCATACGGTAGAGGCACAACACGGGCACAATACAGAAAAAACAGTTAAGAAAATAGAGAATAGCATGAAGTTTTGGGTGAAGCTCCCCCTGGCGATGATGGGATAGGGGCAATGCTTAAAATGGTGGTATTGCCCAGACTATTGCACTGTTACGCGAATATCCCATACTTGATGCCCAGAAAATTCTTTGTCAGGTTGGGCAGCATATGTAGAGAATTCCTATACCATGGGATGAGGAACAGGGTGGCCCTGTGGAAATTACAAAATTCATTTGAGAAAGGGGGCATTAAAATACCAAACTGCGAAATTTGGTATATAGCAAGCCAATTGCAATATGTAGCTAAATGGCTCTCCGAAGAGCCGACTTTAGAATTCGGGCTGTTCCAAATGGACTGCGCCCCATTCTTTTTGAAAGAGATGATATGGTTGCCCAAATCGGAGTTGGAAGGACGCGGGAGGATGATGAGGCTTGGGTGGGAGATATGGCGAAGAGCCTGCCAGTTATAGCCGGTCAAGTGGCACAGCGAGTAGAGCGCTCGCTTTGACATCCGTGCAGAGCCTGCTAATGGAGGTTCGAATCCCGGCGGGGCCAAACTCAGCCTTTCATCCTTCCGAGGTCGATAAATGAGCACCTCACACCGTGGGTAATAATAAGCAGCGCTCAGATACCTGCGGGTTCTTAGCACTATATAAATGCCAAATTATTATTTTTTTTTATTAAAAGCCATCCCCGTGCTCCCCGCAGATCCCATTGGTCGCTGTGGCGGCAAGAGAAAAGCAACTAAGACCAATGATTAGGGAGCACTGGGAACCGGTAGGGATAGCAACGATGGGTGATGTGTGGCAGGAGGGGAAGATACAGGATTTTGAGGGGCTGGTGGAGGAAACGAGGTTGCATGTGGGGCAGTACATCACGTATTATGGGGTGGTGCAGCGAATTAAAGAGACCTGGTCTGAAGTGGCACTAGCAGATAAACCGGACGCCACTATAGACACGATATGACATGGCAGAAGGTGGACATGAAACATCCAGATTATATGAGATGATAATGACCAAAGTGGGTAAGGAGGTGGTGCAACTTAGACTGGACTGGGAGGAAGAAGTAGGGGCCCTGATAAGTGATGGGGAGTGGGAGCGAGCTCAAGGATATCATAAAAAAGTGTCAAGAAATGCTGGATTACAGCAGATACAATTATATATAACTCACAGGGCATACATGACACCTCAAAGAATAGCCAAATTTAAAAACGCAGGATGTCCATCATGCCCCAAATGTAATAAGGAAAATGCGGGAATGGTGCATATTTTCTGGTAGTGTCTAATAATAGAGAGATTCTGGGGAGAAATGGCACAGAAGATGGATGAAAAAGGAATCAAAATGAGGGTGGATACTGCATGGGCCTGCTTGATAGGAGGGTTTCCCGGACCACGTGAGCAAACTGAAAGATTTAGCGTATGTTTTAGCAAAAAGAATTGTGATGGGATGGAAGGCATGTCATAGACCAAGATGGGAAATGTGGTGGTAAGACCTACAGAAATGGGCGGAGGCAGAAACTGTGGTGTGGCAGGAAGCGTGTAAAGGTGAGGTGGAAGAAGAAGCTGGAACCTTACTAGGTTGGAGGCAACTGATAGCTGAATTATTTGGGCCCACATATGAAGAATCAAGCGATAAAGACCCAACAAGTACTGCTGGAGAGGAATCCCTACCGCAGGATGTAGCTATTGAAAATGAGGGGGAGTAGACTGAGGAGGGGGGTGGGAATGGGAGAAACAGTGGACTTGAGTACAGCAATGTATATTTGTATATTTGATTGGCATTTGCACTGTAAGGTTGGTTTGAGTTGTTTGTTGTAATAAAATAAATAAATTGTTTAAAATAAAATATATAATGTCCTCATCCGTCTCTCCTGGTGTCCGCTTCTTTACTGAGTGGGGAAGGTTCGTACCGTGAAAGGCTTCCAATATTGTATCCAGACTTGTATTCCGTAGTTCCAGCAAACAGCCACTCATAAAGTCACTTGCAGAAAAGCGTGCGCGGCATATGTATCCTGACCCGAACTAGGAGCTTTGCGCTTAACATCTGATCAATAGGAGGAAGAGGAGCAGGAGGAGGAGCAGGAGGAGGAGGAGGAGGAGGAGGAGAGTGAGCCTCCTCAGAGGACAGCTGTTCGATGGAAAAATAGGAGTTAAACTCTCTTCTGGTCTGACTCTGCAACAACAGGACGAGTGCAAAGTTCTGTTGAATCAGTGTGCCTACCTGTTTTCACTAACCCCGGGCTTGACTCCTTGGGGCCAGCATGATATACTCACTGGTGACTGGCTCCCTGTCAAAAGCAGGGGTTGCAGAATGTCGGATCATGTAAGAACCCACATAAAGGAAGAGGTCAAGAAGATGCTTGATCTTGGGGTAATGGAGCAATCTACAAGTCCATGGACTAGTGCAATTGTACTCGTGCCAAAGGCAGGATCCAAGGAATTGAGATTTTGTGTGGACTATAGAGCTCTTAATGCAATCACCATGACGGAAGCCCATACTTTACCTAGGACAGATGAGCTGGTGGACAAACGTGGTTCAGCCAAGTTCCTCAGTACATTTGACCTAACATCAGGCGATTGGCAAATAGCTCTGACGGATCATGCCAAGGAGAAAACTGCATTTTCTATCCCAGGAGTCCTTTTGCCATTGTGTGGTCTTTGAATGACAAAAGTAGATCCATACAAGTATGGTCTAAACTTCTTCAAACAGACCACCAACCCTTGAGCTGGTTAATGCAGATGAAGGGGGGGAATCCTAAATTGTTAAGATGGTCAGTTAGCCTCCAGCGGTTTGATTTAACCATAGAACACAGGTCAGGGTGTAATCACCAAAATGCTGATGGTCTCACCAGTTTGACTGACTGGATTAGGAGATTCATCCAGGAGTGGATTAAATCCTCCCGTCCATTTGTCTGGGGGGACAAGTGCTAGGGAGAATTCTCAGAAATGTGCTAATTCCCTTCTACCTTAGAGACCCCCAGCTCTTTTGCTGGACTTTAGGACTTTTAATTTTCATCCCGGGGAGAGCGAGACCTTTTTCCTCTCTCTTATGCATTTTTATTTGATTTTTAAACACTGTTTCTTTTGGTTTTGGGAGTCTGACAAACTCCATAGGCATCATCTTTTTACAATGTGACACACAGCACCCTCAGTGCAGTGTCACAGAGAAATCCTTTGGATTTCTGCTAAGGTTTAAATACCTTCTCTTGGATAATTACTATTTCCAAGGGTAGTTCAGTGAAATTGACTTTACTTACATTTTCCTCTTTGACCCAGCACACACTATCTTACAATATGGTGCTGGAGGGGTTACGTAGTACCCCCTTTGTTTAACTTCTCGTGCAACATTTTTATGTTGCCCTTTCTCCAATTAATGGCTGGTGGCAGTGGTTTACTTTTTCCTACCATTGTGTGTTTTTACCGCGGACTGCGTTCGCAGCTGCAGTATAGCACCCATCGGTGCTGATTTTGTCAAAATGGCCTGGTCTTCTTTCCCATGTCTTGTTGGAAAGGTCCTTCTTGAGATTTACTCTGCGCGCCAAACCAGGTTTGGTCCCTTTGTTTATCTTTGTTGGGGTTCACTGGTGAAGCCTGCCTCTTGGCTCATGCAGGTCTGGCAGGGCAGGAAGCAAGGGCGGTTCCCGAAACTCCTTGTGCTTAGTCTCGTTGGTTACAGTAATGCACCCAAAGGAGATCGGCCAGCGGACAGCCACCCTGCGGTGTGACTGGCAGCTAGGCTGCGAATGAATGGGAACAACTTGCATAAAAGGTGAGGTCTTTTGCAAGGAAGGCAGAGATGACCACTGGATGAAGGAACCGAAGAAATAAACTGGAAGAGAAGCTTGCTGAACCATTGATTTGCCCAGTACAGCCCTGATGCAGTGCTGAAGCGCCTATTTCGACATCGACTAGAGAAGCCCGAAAGGACAACTTCTCCCCTTGGGTTGGTGGGACCAATTGACCCCAAGATTAACTCAACTGAACCCCCCCCCGTGGCCCCTACCCCTCCTCTCTCTGCTGGCTGTACTTCCATTGCTGCTGCAGGAACCGAGTGCCAGGAACCCCAGAATCGAGTGCATATTTTCTAAGGAACCTCCGCCTGGATCCCTCGAAGCAGCGCTAACCATATCTGAGCCACCTCAACGGAGTGCTGGACCGCAGAAGCAAGGAAAGTCCACAAGGTATACAAGAACCACAGTGGTGCTATTTGCAAGTAGCTGAGACAGCTAAGTGCTGCTGATCTGAATTGCGCCCATTGCGGCCGCTGACCTTCAAATCGTTGTGCAGGGGCCCCCAGGTCCTCCCTCTTGTCCCCACAACTGAGGCCCAGGAAAAACAGGATCTGCAGGAACCACAACAGGAACAGAAGCCAGCTGTGTGTAGCTTACTTCCTCGCTCTCACTGGAGACTTGCATTGGCTGCCCTTTGCAGAGTTGCTTGCAGCATTCCCTTTCACAAGCCTCCCAGCTTGTGGCCCAACAGTGATTTCTTTATACAACAAACTCTCTTTAACATTGTGCAAGACATTTTACCTACCTTCAAGAATTTCCTCAACTCCCCTAGACTTTGCCCAATTGACATTGGCTGTCCTGGCTCCCTGAAGACTCTTCTTAACCTCTGACGTTGTCCAAAATGTCATACCTTACATGTATAGCTGGAAAAGGGTTAATCTACATTGCATTGGGGGGGGGTTCAAAAGTGCTTACCAGTTTGAGAAACTTGTTAACCATTGTTTCCTTCCCTAATCTTTTCCTTTTGTCACAACTTTATTATTACCATTTAAGTGTGGAAAGTGATATATTAATGTCAAGTGTCCTAACTATTGAAGTCACATCAGGGTGTAGGAAAATATGTGCCATCCCAAAACTACCAACAGGGGCATCTACTTACTTTATTGAACTGATGAAGCGTATTGTGAAGTGTATTTTTAGTGTTGCGAATTGCTCCCTGCTAAAGAAGGTTTATTTTGAAACTGACTGTTAAATTAATCAAGAAACCTTGACTATAAGTGTTATTTGAATACTTGTCATTGTGAAACTCTATATTACAACCCCACAGCTCACATTGACCCCTCTTGATATAACCTGGCTGCTCAGTCACACTACCAACTTGTGTAGTACAGGCCTATACCAAAGGTTGGGTTACCTATTGCCAAGAGGACAAGACTGGTGTAGTCTCCCACAGGGTTACTACATGCAATACTGCCTAACAGCTGGGAAAGCAAACAAACATATGAGGAACTGATGAATTCGAATGGACATACAGCCTATATGGGACAAGCAGAAAGGAGTATGAACACTCTGCAACAAGGCCAGCCAAGCCAACTAGGTAACGGGAACTTGTAATAACGGAGTGGGCAGAAGCCCTATGTTTATTGATTGGATTGAGAACCGATAACCGTGACAAAGAGCCACAGGACTTTGGGGAGTCCCAGTGCCACAAATTTGGTATACAGAGAAGTGTGTTTAAAGCGATACTGGAGGGATTTTGACCACTGATTTAAAATCTGAGAAAAGTAATCTAAAAAGAATTCTTCTTTTCCAGAGAGGGGAAGGGAAATCCATATGGAGGATATTTGTATTTTTAACCAACAAAATTGATAAGAAGACTGAACTGTGTCCATATATTCCAAAGGAAATTTAAGACTAAGAACAAGTCATCTATGAGTTAGGGCAGGCAGAAGCCCATTCTGTGGCTATTATGCTAGCCTCCCTTTTTCTTTAGTATGATTTTCTAAAGTGGTATGGCTAGTCAATCAACTGCGATTTGGGCTCTATTTTTGGACTTTGATGAGCACCTTAGTTTTTTGTTTTAGAAGGTAGGGAACTTCCCTCATAGTGATATGGTCAGATAGGCATTTTTCTTTTGATTTAAATAAACCATACTTAAACATGACCCACTGTAGTCCGAGCCCTTGTTCTGGTTTGCCACAGATGTTGATGTTAAAGGAACGGGGGTGGAGGCATGAGGTAGCAGAGTGAAATGTCAGACTGCCAGAGGTGGGACCACCTACAGAGGAAGTATGTTCTAGGGTTGCGGGGTGGGAATGGGGAGGGGCTGGTGGCAGGGAGGGAAGTGACCTGGGGCGAGAGGGAGAGGGTAGTATGTGTTTGAAGCTGACGGAATAACGTTTTTGAAGGGCACCCTTGGCTCCGTCTGATTCTTGATGTGCAGCGTGGTGCGCGATACTGTCACAGGCCGCCCCTCACTTGGGAACAGTTTACGTTGGCGACAAGGATCACGCGCTGCAAGTGTGAACATACCCACGTGACATGGGGTGCACAGGCATGGCAGGAGCTGGTGGACTGAATGTTCGCCAAGACTGCGGTGGTGCCACGCCCACATCAGGAAAGGTCCAAGGAAGTCGGGAAGGACCTGAGGCCATGGCGGTGACTCACCACAAGCAACATCCAGCGGTGAGTGGAGGAAATGGGGAAAATTAAACGGTGCTCGTGCCATGTGGCGACCGTCTTGCGCATCATTCTCTCCCTGTTCAGACTTGCTGTGATTCCACTGTGCTCGTGCTTTGACAAGTGGCTGTGTGAGGAACTTGGGAGAGTTCAGCATGATTTAAAGGGACAGTGCACCACAAGTGACTTCAGACCTCAGACAGTCAACCAGGATATACAGGCAAGGGGTCCGAAGGCTCCAAATAACCAGGTTACTCACCGTAGTGACCACCTTACTCCTAGTCCATAGTCTCCTTTCCTCCATACTTAAGGGACATTCCTCCGTCCTGTGGGACGGGACCGGAGCACTTTGTAAAAGCATTAAAAAAAATTAGCAACAATGTTAGTCCTTCCTCTCTTTCTACACGGGGTACGGCATGCGGCTGTAACCCCGCCCATCTTAGCTCTGCCACGCGCATCGCCCATCAGTCCTTTTCTATCGCCAGATCACAGACCTTCAAGCAATAATTGAGGAACCTTATTAGAGGGGACGGCGGGTGGGCGTATGGAGGAAAGGGGACTATGGACTAGGAGTAAGGTGGTCACTATGGTGAGTAACCTGGTTATACTCCTACATCCCGTCCCCTTTCCTCCATACTTATGGGAGATTCCCAAGCGCTCCTTACAGGAACTACGGGTGGATGGAAAAACTCCTATTGAAACAGGTTCTTCAGCACAGCCTGGCCAAACTGAGCATCAGCTCTGGAGCTCAAGTCTAGACAATAATGTTTACAAAAAGCCGATGGGTAGGCCCAAGTAGCTGCTTTTGCGATGGTCTCCCAGGGGACATATTTCTGAAAGGCAACCGCAGCTGCCTTGCCCCGCACCAGGGGCGCATGAATACCTTTTAGGAGGCTGCCGACCCTGAACAGTATAAGCCTCCGTAATACAGGCAGCGATGCATCTGGAGATAGTCGCCTTAGAGGCCTATTTACCTTGTGGATTACCAAAGGTCACCAACAGTTGAGAAGAGTTCCTAAATTCAGATGTTCTGTTTAGATAGAACTTAAGAGCCTTTCTCACATCCAAACAATGCAGAACCCTTTCAGCTTCTGAAGCAGGGTTCGGAAAGAAGACCTGTAGGGCGATCGATTGGTTCAGATGGAAATCGGAGACCATCTTCGGCAGGAAAGAAGGATTTGTCCATAGGACCACCTTATCCTTGTGGAAAACCAAGAAGGGATGCTCCACCTATAAAGCTTGGAGTTCACTCACACGCCTCGCTGAAGTAACGGCAACCAAAAAGGACACCTTCCACGAATGGTGCTTGAGGTCCACCATAGCCATTGGTTCGAAAGGTTTATGGCACAATGCTGTATGAACCACATTCAGATCCCACACCGGGTGCGGCTTGCGAACCGGGGATAAAGGTGTGTCAAACCCGTGAAATGTCTCCTAATCACTGGATTAGACAGAGAGTAAGAGCATTGGTCCGTGGATAGGTAGGCGGATACCGCTGAGCGATAAGTTCTGCGAGACAGAACGTGAATGCCCGACTCTGCTAGGTGGTATACGAAAGACAACACAGTGTCAATCGTAGCCGCCCTTGGGTCCAGCTGTTTGTCTAAGCACAAAAGACAAAACCTAAGCCATTTGCTTCTATACTGAGACCTTGTTGAGGGTTTCATGGCTGCCTTAATGCGCATGTTATCCGCAGACAGATTGAGATGTTCTAATGACTTGAACTCAGGCACCATGCCGCCAAGCTGAACGATTGTGGGGAGGGATGCCACAGCTGTTGATCCTGGTGAAGCAGGTCGGGACTCACCGGTTGCCTGATCGGTGGGTACACCGACAGGTGTTGGAGTTCTGAGAACCCGAACCTGGCCGGCCACCACGGGGCTATGAGCAGAAGAGAACAGTTCAGTGTTCTTCAGCTTGCAAATCGTCCGATGAATCCGAGGTAGAGGCGGGAAGGCAAAGGCCCTCATGTTGTGCCATGGAATCTCGAGAGCATCCCCCTGAGAGGAGGCTCCTAGCCCGTTTCTGGAGGCATACAGAGGAAGTTTGTTTGCCGTTGTTGCGAAGAGGTCCACTTCCAGAGTGCACCAACGCAGGAAAATCCAGGAGAGGATCTCCGCCTTCAATTCCCACTTGTAGCTGACCATCGTCCGCCGACTGAGGGCATCTGCCGTGACATTCAGCTGGCCCAGAATGTGTACTGCGACTAGCCAGACACCATGACGAACCGCCCACTCCCAAATCTGGATGGACAGGTCCACGAGAGGGGGAGACTTGGTGCTCCCTTGCTTGTTGATGTAATACATTGACACCACATTGTCCGTTCGTATACGTACCACTTTGTTGGCAATGATCGGTCTGAACGCCTTGACCACTAGGAAAATCGCCAGAAGCTCCAGATGATTTATGTGGAGGAGCTTGTCCTGATGCGACCAAAGATCCGAGACCTGAAGACGGTCCAACATTGCACCCCACCCCAGAAGGGAGGAGTCCGTCATGACCGTCACCATAGGAGCTTGGTCCTGAAACCCTGCACCCACCGACAGATTGCTGAGAGACGACCACCACTCCAGGTCCGTTCTCATGGAAGCTGGAATCAAAATCAGCTTGGAGTCCGGATCCACAGCCTGACGCCAAGAACTCCGAAGAGCCATCCCAGTGCGCCTCATCTTGAGACGAGCAAGAGGAAGAGCCAACACGCACGAAGCCATGAGGCCCAGAAGCCTCTGGAACCACCAGGCCGACATGCTCTCCGACTGCGCAAACGTCTGACACGTGGCCAACAGAGCCGCCTTTCTGTCCCCGGTCAGGTACACTCTGCAGTCGATCGTGTTCCAGCGAAAACCCAGGAAAATCAAGTCGTGCGAGACCGTCATGGAAGATTTCCGCCAGTTCACCGACAGCCCAAGATGGAACAGGAGCTGAAGGAGAGACTGAAGATTGCATGCAGCTTTTAGCAGGCAAGGGCTGTGTAAGAGCCAGTCGTCCAAATACAGATATACATGGATACCCTGCAGACGAAGATAGGCCGCAATCACCGACATCATCTTCGTGAAGACTCGCAGTGCCGAGCTGAGGCCAAAAGGAAGCACCCGAAACTGGAAGTGCTCCTCTCCCACA
Organism: Ambystoma mexicanum; assembly: GCF_040938575.1. NCBI lineage: Eukaryota > Metazoa > Chordata > Amphibia > Caudata > Ambystomatidae > Ambystoma > Ambystoma mexicanum. The sequence goes on from NC_090937.1 coordinate 870,263,334, forward strand.
GAGAAACGGAGATATCTCCTGTGTGGATTCCAGATCAGAATATGCATGTCCACCACGCTTAGCCAATCGCCCATCTGCAAAGAGCACCGAATCTGGCTGGGTGTAATCATCTTGAATTTCTCTTGGGGTAGGAAAAGATTGAACTGGGAAATGTCTAGGATGGTGCGCAGGACAGCCTGGTTGGGTTTGGGCACCGTAAACAGCGGGAGTAGAAGCCCTTCCCTCGTTCCCCAAAGGGAACGGGTTCCACAGCTCTGAGGTCCAGCAGTTTCTGAACCTCGGCTATTAGGGAGGAAGAACCCGACTGTTGGAAAGGAGGGTTAAAGGGCAGGGTAGAGGGGGTAAGGGTAAGCGGAAGCCCGCCCGAGCGACTGACAAGACCCACTGGTCCTCGGTGATGGTCTGCCACGCCTCCCAATGAGACGAAATTCGTCCTCCCACCGGGGTCTTGTGCGAGCGAGGAAAACCCTCATTTGGCAGGCTTTTCAGTGGTGTTACCACCTGAACCTGAGGAAGAGGCTGAGGAGTGGGAGAAAAACAGAATCCGTTGCTGCCTCTGGCGGTTATTACCCAAAGGGGTATCCGCTCTGCGGGATTTCCGATGTATGAACCCTCTGAAACCAGAGGAGGGCCGGCTTTGCGACAATGGTCTCTGGGTTCTAAAAGGAGTTTTAACCAGGACGGACAATGACTTAGCTGTCTGGGTGCTCTCCTTCGTTTTGGTCAGTTCCACATCCGTTGTGGAATGGAATAGCTCCTTACCATCAAATGGCAGGTCCAACACCTTGTCCTGCTCCTCCTTTGAGAACTTGGTGGCATGCAACCATGCTTGTCAAGAGGTATCGACTCTCAGCATTAGACTCCGAGCCGAAGTGTCGACGTGATGAGCCGCGGCCTCCAGGAGATCCTGGGCCAAGACCCTGGCATTGGACAATCCCGCCTTCAAGTCCTCCAGCTTCTCGACCGGAATGAATTCCTCGAACTCCGACAGACCTTTCCACATTTTCATATTCTCCCCTGCTAACACCAATTCTGCATTGGCCTGCCGGAGCTGCAGGGCCGAGTTAGCAAAAACCTTCCTCCCAAGGGAGTCAAGGAGCTTGTCCTCTTTCCCCAGGACCTGAGTAGCCATCGTAGAGGAGGATGCTGCAGGCCTGGACTGTAAAGTGGCCGCAGCCACCACCGTGGAGGAGGGGGCGGACAAGACGGTAGGGCCACCTCTCCTGAAGAATGCAGCCTGTATCGCGCGTCAGTTTTCTTATTGACGAAGAATCCAGAGTGTGGCTTCTCCCAGACTCTACGGTCCTTCTGCAAGAACAGGCCAGTACGCTGCGAAGGAGATGAGGTGAACGCACACCCTTCTGCGGAGTGGGTCCCTCGGGCACTGGGACATCCAATAGACCATCATATCCAGTACCCGGTCATGGAAAGCTCGAATAGAGCGGGGCTGGTCTTCGCTGTCCTGATCGCCCTGTGCATCATCCAACATGTCAGGGTCTTGCTGAGCTGCGTCGGGCACCTTCTTGTCCACCGGGGACAACGGGGGCAAGGGCGGAAGGGTTGGGGAAGGAACCGCAGGCAAAGGCGGCACCGGAGGAACCACTGGGAGCGTGGGTGGAGCCGGAGGCACAGGTGGGCATATTTCCGTAAGAAGACCCTTAAAATACTGCCTTATGGGGTCGGTACGCATGAGCGTCTGAAACTTGCCAAAAAAAGTGTCCTCCGCAGAAGGCTTTGGAGCTGCCGCAGTAGGCTTCTCATGAGGAGGATAATTCCAGGGACGCAGAGGGGAGGGTTGCCAAACAGGCCCATCCCGAGAGGTGTCCACATAAATCAAGGGTGCCGAACCCACAGGCAGCGAGATGTTCTGCGGAATAGGCATCCGAGCGTTCCAGTCGTAAACAGGACGAAAAGGATGCGCACAAGGAATTTTATGTTCACCCAAATGACCAAACCCTACACTTGCGGCTGATGGCGTAGTTGTAGGGGAAGCACCCAAAATGGCCGCTGTGGTTGTGGCGGGAACGGCCGCCATTTTGCCATCACCTGAGGGGAACTGTGGCACGAGTGGAAGTGAAGCAGGGGTCCCCTCCGATGGATCAGGGTTCTTCATTTTAGCCTTTACACAAGGAACCTCAGCCGAGCTGGTACTATGTGGCCTGGAATATTTCTGCGACATACCAATAGCCAAACTAGCCTTCACAGGAAGGACATCAGCACTGCCGGTAAGGGAGGAACTTCGATTCAAAAGCTCACCCCTTACCCCCTCAACGGTTCTGGTGTTGCCACAAGAGCGGGACCGGTGAGAAAGACCTTTCACTGATTAAAGCCTCCTCAGGCTTCTCAGAACTGTTGGTCCCCTTAGCCTCTTTACGAGGGACCTCGGACCTGAGTCCCGTAGAAGCCTCTTCACAGCGGCCTCCGAACATACGTTCGGTTTTATCAAGCCCAGCCGAGGCCTCGGGGAGCACTCCCGTACTTTTGAGGGAAGCTGATAAGGAGGCCTCGAAGCAAGCTCTGGTACCCCACGACTCAGTAGAACTATGTCTACACGCAGCCCCACAGGAGGGGCCTCGGATTGTAAACTGGTGTCCACAGGCCCCTTACGGAGACCCTCCGAGAAAACTGCGGTAAACTTTTTAGGCCCAGAAGGCACCTCAGGGCAAGCCCTGGTGACAGAGCAGTCGATGCTCCTCCCAGTCCAGTAAGACCTCGGGAAGGAGTCCCCCGGCTGGGGTGCTCTGAAAAGTAAACTACTCACCGGGCGTTTTTTTTTTTTTTTTTTTCTTTTCGTCGATGAAGGATTGAAAGTGCATAGGAGTGCGTTGAAAAACCTCCTCCCACCGCTCTAACCGACGTTGAAGGGCGCGGACCAAAAGGGAATCACAATAGAAACAGAGTCCCAACAGTGATCGGGACCCAAGCACTCTAAACGGAGAGGATGGGGGTCCGCCCTCGCGAAGCGTCACTGACACGATTTACAATTTGGAAAATCTAGTTTAAACGACAGAGGGACTACTACCCGATCACTAGCGAGAGCCAGAGAGGAGGAAAAAAGGGAAGAAATTCAAGTGCGTCCAGTACCGAACTAGCGTAGAAAAGGACTGATGGGTGATGCGTGGGGTGGAGCTAAAATGGGCGGGGTTACATTTTTTGGATGCTTTTACAAAGTGCTCCGGTCCCATCCCACAGGACGGAGGAATGTCCCATAAGTATGGAGGAAAGAGGACGGGACGTAAGAGTATGCTGTAGCTCCTTATAGGCTTCCAGATTCCATAGCTGTTCATCTGCCTGCAGTCTTCGATGTGTCGGACACAAGCATTATGGTGCAATATGGGCTAAATGGATCAGGGACTTTGATCTATACATGGGGGGCACGGGGCTCGTAAATGAAGAAAGGAAAAAATGCCTACTCAAATTGGCGGTTGGACTGGCAACAAGGGACATTATTGATGACATGCCAGCCATGTCGATTGACTCCATTCAGGACTTGAAAGGTGCATTATTGACTTACTTTACACTGCATACCAATGTGGACTATGAGTACCATTTATTTCACAGCACAAAGCAGGAGAAAGGCAAAACAATGGACGCCAACGTTCTGTGGTTGCGCATCAAAATGAAGCACTTTGATTTTGCCAATTATTCATACACTGAGTCCCTGCGGTCCCAAATCATTGCGGGCTGCGAATCCCAGACATTCAGGTGCAAACGACTCCAGAAAGCCCGAAATGCTTGATGAAATCTTTTGCAAGAGCAGAACTGGCAGTGGACACACTGTTCGAGAGCTTCGGCACTGCCACACCTGCAGAGTCCATACACTGCCTACACAATGACCACAGTCAGGAAGAACCCTTTTAATATCGGTGTGGTTATGAGTATCTGCACGAGGGAACCTGTCCGGCAAATGGACAGAGGTGCTTGGTGTGTGGTGAGGAAGGACACTTCAAATCAGTATGTCGCCTAGCAAGAGAGAGGGTGCGAGACGGGAAGGGAGCTCACGGCTCGCTACAGGCCAAGGCCTCTCCTCACAGCGACCCAATAATCGCAAGTGACCGTTCACTCTCAGTATAGGCCCAAGGACACGAAAAAAAAGGATCCAGAATCTGGGGACAAGTACAAGAGCGACAGGAAGGCGAGAAGTTGCTACGTCCCCCTCACACGACCAGACAGAAGATCGAGACGGCACGTCCGAAATCTGAAAGAACAGTCCCCATCAGACACTGACATCAGCTCATCGGAGGGTGAGAACCGGAAAAATGTGTACGCATTGGGCAATGCAGCAGCACCGGAACACATCCCGACACTGCTCATGGGGCTAAATGAAAGACCAACAGAATTCTTGATTGACACAGGCACCACAGTAAATGTGATCAGCGAACAGATATACGGCACCACAGTAAATATGATAAGCTAACAGATATACAAGGAACTACAGTGCTCCCCGAAACTCAAACCAGCGACGGTTGACATATATCCATATAGGGTGACGTCTCCCCTGCAGTGCCTAGGACAATTTGAAGGCACATGACTGTATAAGTCACAGGAAAAGAAAATATTCATACATGTGCTGGCCACGGAGTGCAAAAATGGATGCATAATCAGCTTCAAGACAGCCATAGACGTGGGTCTGATACAAACTAATGGTGCCCAAATACATCAACCCTGCAAACATGATCAAGGAACTGCATCAACCCTATTCAAGGGAATAGGAAAACTAGGGAACTAACCCATTAAACGGCACATAGCTGAAACAATCCCGCTGGTTGCTCAACACTACAGAGGCATACCAGTCAACATACAGTGGAAGGTAGAGGAGGAACTGTACAGACTGCTTGAGCAGGATATAATTGAACCGGCCATGTGACCCACATGGCCGGTGTTGCCCATCGTTCCCATCACTAATAAAGGCTCAGACGCCATGTTAGGCAAGATTTGGAGCAGTACCCTTTGGGTGCACAACAGCCACCTTGACCTCCTGGCAATAGGAACCCAACCTTTGGTATAGGTCTGTACTACACAGGTTGGTAGCGTGATTGAGCAGCCAGGCTTATCTCAAGAGGGGTCAATATGAGCAGTAGTGGAGTTACAAAGAGATTCACAGTGACAAGTATTCAAATAAACTTTTACACTCCTCAAGGAAACAAGTATTAATTTATTTAACAGTCAGGTTGAGTAAGCCTTCTTCAGAAGGGGCAATATAATGGTAACACACAAATACACTCCAAAATACACACTCTTAGTTTCTCTAAAACAGAAAATACCCGTTTGGGATGGCACACAGACACTTCCTACACCCTCATGTGACTTAAATAGCTAGGAAACTGTGGACATTAATTTATCGCTGTTGCATTTAGAGCAATCTTTAGAAGTATGTCAAAGGGAAAAATGATTAGAACAAAATAAGAGATCACACAAATATTCTGAAGGAGGTAAGTACTTTTGGAAACCGCCAATGCAAAGTAAGTTGACCCCTTCTGGGAAGGAAGACCGAACACAAAGTCCGAGGGAAGAAGAGTCATTCAGGGAGCCAGGCCAGTCCAAAGTCAATTGGACAAAAGTCTTGGTGTACTGAAGCAATTCTTACAGGTAAGTAAAAGTCTTGCACAATGTTTTAGAAGTCTTTGTAGAAAAAGAAGAATCAATTTAAGGCCACAAGCTGATTAGGCTTGTGAGGTAAAGGAGCTGTTAGCAACTCTACAGAAGCAACCATGACAAGTCTCAACTGAGAACAAGTGAGGTTACACAACAAGAGGTAAGTTCTCTCAGACTGTACAGTACCTTTGGTTAGAAGAAAAACGGTTCCAGCTGGCTTTTGTTCCTGTGCAGCCCTGCAGATCCTGAGTTCCTGGGCCTCAGTCGTGGGGACAAGAGGGAGGACGTCTGGAGGACTCCTGCACTGCAATGTGACAATCGGCGACAGAAAAGGACCAACTTCTATTTAGTGGCAGTTCGCGGTTTCAGCTCCTGCGTCTCAGCAAATAGCACCACTGTGGTTCTTGGCTGTCGAGGTGGACATTCCTTGCATCTGGGGTCCAGCACTCTGTTGAGGAGGCTCAGGCTCAGTCAATCCTGTTTCCTGGGAGTACAGAGGATCTTCCTGGAGCTCTTGGCCAACTTAAAAGCAACGCACACAATCTGGTGTTCCTCTCCCTGGCTCTTCGGTTTCAGCAGCAGTGGAAATACAACCAGCTTCGAGAGGATATCCAGACCGGCTTAATTTGGCGTTGATTGGTCCCACCACCTCAAGGGGAGCAATCATCCTTGCAGGGCTTCTCTAGTCGAGGCGAATTCGGAGCTTCAGCGCAGCAGCAGGGCTTCACCGGGCAAACCAACGGTCCAGAAGTTGCAGCAGGCGTCTCTTCCAAGTTCTTCTTCGGATTCCTTTGTCCAGTGGTCGACTCTGCCTTCCAAGCCAAAAAGCCTCGCCTTTTATGCAGGTTTATGCAGGTTTCTCCCATTCATTCCATCCTAGCTTTCAGTCAGCCGGCCAATCACCTAAGCGTGCATTCTTGTCTCCTAGGAGACTAAGCACAGGGATTTTCAGGCACCTCCCTCACTTCCTGCCCCTGCCAGACACCCTGGAGCCAGAGGCGGGCTTCACTCGTGAAGCCTGCCAAAGACAAAACGAACAAAGGGACCAAACCTGGTTTGGCGCGCAGAGTAAATCTCAAGAAGGACCTTGCCACAAAGAAATGGCAAAAAAAGACGACCAGGGCCATTTTGATTAAAAATGGCACCCTTGGATGCTCTACTACAGCTGCGAACGCAGCCTGCGGTAAAAGCTCACTGCGGTAGTTAAGAGTAAACCACTGTCACTAGCCATTCATCGAGGAAACGGTAGCATATAAATGTTACATGAGAAACTAGACAAAGGTGATACTAAGTAACCCCTCCAGCACCCTGTTGTAAGATAATGTGTCCTAGGTCTATAAAGGTACAAATGTAAGTGAAGTCAATTTCACTTCACTGCTCTTGGAAACAGTAGTTTATCCAAGGGAAGGTATTTAAACCTTTGGGAAATCTGAAAGACTTCCCTGTGCCACTGCACTGAAGGTTCTGTGTGACACAATGTAGAGATTATGCCTATGGAGTTTGTCAGACTCCATACTTGCAAAGAAACACAGATTTCAAATCACATAAAAATACATGAGAGATTGAGGAAAAAAAGGGTCTCCCTCTCGCCAGGTTAAAAATTAAAAGTCCTGAAATCCAGCAAAGTTGCTGGGGGACTCTAAGGTAGAGCGGAATTATCATATTTCTGAGAATTCTCCCTAACATGCCATACGTCTTTGCGTGGATATGAGGAGACCCAACCAGGCTATCAAAAGAGTGAGGCACATGGCACCATGTATCACGGACATGATACATCTGTTAAATGGTGCCAGGGTTTTCTCCGAACTAGACTTACAAAAAGGCTACCACCAGCTAGTGTTGAGCACAGAAAGCAGGAACATCATGACATTTGTCATGCACCTCGGGCTCTACAGATATAAAGGATTGGGTTTTGGCGTGTCCTCGGCCATAGAAATCTTTCAGGTGGAAATTCACAACATAGTTAAACACATACCTAACTGTATTAATTACAGTGATGACATTCTTGTGTTTTGGTATTGATGTAGGGAAACATGATGAGACACTGTCCAGCGTATGCATGGCATTTGAAGCGGCCAGCCTCACTCTCAATCAAGAGAAATGCAAATTCAGAACTGGCACATTGAAATTGTTCGGGCACATATTCTCGCAGAAAGTCATGACACCAGACCCAGAAAAGGTAACGGCACTCGATGACACAACGCCACCAACAAATGTCAGAGTTAAGGTCCTTCCTTGGCCTTGCCAGTTACTGTTCGCGGTACATTAAAGATTTTGCCACCGTGAGTGAATCGCTTTGGGTGCTGACCAAACAGAATGCTATGTTTAATTGGTCTGATGAGTGTCAGCAAGCATTCACCACAATCCGTGGCACGGTGCCGCGGGTTGAGAACATGGCATACTTTGATGCCAACCGCAAATCTGAATTGACAGTAAATGCAACCCCAGTCGGGCTAGGAACGATCCTGGCTCAGATTGACCCAAGTCGCACCCACATCACTGCTTGCGCCAGCTGCAGTCTCTCGACAACAGAGCAGGCATACTCTCAAGCGGAGAAGGAAAGTCTCGCTGTTGTATACTCGTGCGAACACTCATCTTTTTATGTATGGAAAGCCTTTCAAGGTAGTGACAGATCGCCATGCTCTATTTCTTTATGGCAACCCCGCAGGCCAAGATGCCACCCAGGATAGCCAGGTGGGAACTCGGGCTACAAGACTATTCATTTGAGATAGTTCACAGGCCTGGGAAGGAAGAAAACCCGGCTGATTTTCTTGTCCCGTCACCCGAGGAATGGAAGTACCCCTGAACCGTCGGTTGCAGATCTATATTTCCGGTACCTGATCCAGCAAGTGATACCCAAAGGCATCGACCCAGCTCGCCTCGCCCAAGAGATGGAGGCGGACACGGCGTGTCAAATAGGGTGTGAGGGACTCAGGTTGGGGTAGTGGAGGAGAGCAAAAGAGAGGGGTTGCCTCGAATCAGACGAGGTCTGGAGAGAGGTGGACAGACTCCTACAGGTGAGGGAGGAGTTAGCCCTCTACGAGGATAACCTACTACTAAAGGGACACAAGATGATAATCCTGGCCTCCCTCAAAAGGAAAGTGGTGGAACTCACATATCAAGGGCACCTTGGCATTGTCTTCACGAAGCGCATGCTGAGACAAAAGGTGCGGTTCCCACAACTAGACTCACTGGTGGAGGAAATTCAAAGAGGATGCCCGACATTCTGTCTCATCACACCGAATAGACACCCCTGAACCGCTTTGCATATCACAGCTACCGGAAGGAGTGTGGAACGCAGTAGCTGCTGACTTCCTTGGATCCATCGAAGGGGGAGATAAGTGCTAGAAGTAATGGATGAATACTACCGCTACCTGGAAGCACAGCTTGTGTCGTCCACAGCAGCTCACCTCGTCATCCCAGTGTTGGAACGCATCTTCACCGCATATGGTATTCCCAGAAGGGTAAAAACAGAACATGGGCCTCCCTTCACTGGCTAGGACTTTGCAAGGTTCAATGATGAAAACCCATGTATTCATCATAAAATCCCGCCGCTATGACCACAGGCAAATGGCATGATCGAACACTTCATGTCAAACCTCAAACGAGCCTTGCAAGTGGCCCGACTCATGGGTCAACCCTATGAACCGGTCCTCCACCAACTGTTAAGAGATTACAGGAGCATACCACATAGCTCCACAGGAAAAAGCCCAGCTGAGCTAATGTTTGGTTAAGACGTGCTTACCAGATCCCAGCACGGACCCACGGAAGGGGAGCAGCCGGTCGATGCGGAACTGAGTAACCAAGACAGAGCTGCCAAACGAAGAATGGAGGAGTATGCCGACGTGAGGAGAAAAGCCCAAGATTCCAAGCTTGAGGTAGGAGAAGTGGTGATAGTGAATCAGCCACAAACACACATCTGTGTTCAAGAGTGAACCTTTGATCATTACTGCGAAGAAAGGCTCAATGATAACGGCCCAGGGTGACCATGGACCCACGACTCGGAACTCTTTGTATTTCAAGAGATTCCCACTAACCAGCCCTAGAAGAACAAGTTGAAGAGGAGAGGTGACGAAGGAATACCTGTTGGACGAGCCCTATCAAGAGGATCGAGAATACTCTTCCGCATTTGGCATCAAGGACGTGCTGGAACCCGAGGACGGGTTTGATGGGGACAGCAAACTCGCGAACTCAAAGGGCTAGGAACACGCCTAGATGGCTCACTGATGAAATGGGCTGATCAGCGTTATCACCAGCTCCTGTTGAACCCCCGTTGGGTTAACTGTTTAATTTGGGGGGGATGTCACGTTGACACGTATGTTCGGGGGATGGGATGAGGAGGGGCAGGGAGGGAAGTGAAGTGAAGTGGGGCGGGATGGAGAGTAGTACGTGTTTGAAGCCAACAGAATAAAGACGTGTTTGAAGGATTCGTGATGCGCAGCATGGTGCACGATACTGGCACAGACTGTCCCTCAATTGGGACCAGTTTACAGGAGATTTAGTTGTATTTTTTTGTCACATCACCCGTTTGTGCGAGTCTCATCTGATGCCAGGGATGGGGGGGAGGGCGGTGCAGAAGTCAAGGGGGATTGGGTATTGCAGGGGCATCCCCTGCTTCCTTCACACGTCGGTTTCGTCAGTATGTCAGGGATGGGTTAATAAACACTGTTCTCCAGCATGGGGTCTGGCATGGATTCACATGCTCATGAATATTCCCCGTCATTAGACTGGGAATCCTCGGTAAAGAAAAATCAGTATCAGTTTCGTTTCTGATCTGTCTTTCGTAGTAGTAATCAATCACTGATCTCTGTGTCATACTGACCACAGCCAATGACTGCCCTCTACCTAAGCCCCGCCTCTGGCAGCCATCTTCAGATTTTTACTGCATGCTCAAGTGTTGGGAGTCCTCGTGCTTAGCTCTCGAGCTTTTACTGCGTGTTTCGCGCTTTCTCAGGTGAATTTTCACATTTTTTTCGGTTAATCGAGCCTCAAGCTCCACCATTTCTACTCACGTCAACGGCTACCCAATACGGGATTTTCCTACGCCCCTCAAGGGTGAAGATTTTGTCGAATCAACTTCTTGGAGGATTCCAGAAGATTTGCGGCCTACTTCGAGATGGCCCAGGACGCGAGTTTGTCACCCGGACCCAAGCTGTTTCGCAGCTGCCCTGGATGCGGGCTGCAGAATGTGTTTAAGGAAGACGAACATTCGCGATGCCTCTGTCTTCATGGGGACAAGACTCATGTAGAGAAGGACTGCCAGTTCTGCAAGAACTTGTCGCAGCGGACCATGAGGGACCGTCGATCCCGTCTCGCCAGCTGGTTGGAGAAGGGCTCAACGGGTGAGAAGAAGAAGAAAGGGTCCGAGCGGGCTTCTTAGTCCTGCGCGGGCGCCCCGGCGACGGGGGCCCAACACCAGGCCAAGCGCCGTGAGTCCGCTGGCTCCGGGAGCGCCGAAAGGTCGGGCTCTTCGGTCGCCAGGCAGGGCGCGCCTTCCCCGGCACCGTCAACCACAAGCCAGCGCTCCGGTTCAGGGAAGAGGAAGGCCGAGACCCCCCGGGTAAGCTTCGGGAGAAGCCCCGTCCGATCTCGGAAGAGGGGGAGCGAGGCGTCTCCCCTCCCCCTAAGGAGAAGGCCCGGGACGCACCTAAGGTGGTGAAGGCCCCTACCCAGCAGGCAAAGGCCTCTATCGAGGCGATCGCGGCGACTCTGGCCAAGCCGGCAGAGACCCCGCCAGCGGAGACTGCCTCCGGGACTAGAGTTTCCCTGCCGCCAAGGAGGGAATCCTCTTTTCAGCCCATCGTCATGGCCACCATGATAGAAGAAGCGAGGGGGGGCACGGTAGCCTCCTCGAGCTCGGAGGAGGAACTGACCGAGGCCGTGAGGAACCTCGAAGTCCAATTCGAGAAGGTTTGATCCTGTAAGGAAGATCCTCGGGAGATAACCGAGGAAGACGACGATGGCGAGGAAGAGCAGCCTTTCCCTCCGGCGCAGCCGGAATCTAGGCCTCAGGATAGCTCGGCGGCCATTTTGTCTGTGATCCAGTCCTTATGCTCTGAGATAAGGACGAGATTCCCACGGCCCAGGCCGGAGGACCCGCAACCTGGCCCGTCGGGAAGTCCTCAGAACAAACGACGGAGGACCCAACCCTCTCCTCCTTCCGCCCTCGTAAGGCCTACAGTTCCCTCCTCATCCTCCCACGAGTCGGGAGATGACGGTGCGATGGGCTCGACGACGGGTTCTGAGGGTGACGATGACGGAACGGGTCTCCCGTCGCACAGGCCTCGCCGCCCGACGAGATTAGCTCATTCCACGCCATGATCGCCAGGGCGTCTGAATTGTTCCAGCTCTGCCCGGAGGAGCAGAAAAAGGAAGGTTTCTCTATCAGCGCCGGGAGGCCAAGAGGAAGACTGTCATCGCGGTGCCTCTAATCGATGACATCTGGGAGGAGGGTCTGTCGGTTCTCCCTCCACGGCACCAGCCAAACGGGACCGGTACGAGAAGAAATACCGGGTCCCCGAAACCGCTCCCCTGTGCCAAAGGGCCCAGCCAACGCCAGACTCGGTCGTCTCGGCGGCGGCGAAGAAGAAAGCGGCGGGGTCAGGAGCCGGACGGCGAGGGAAAGAGGTTGGACGCCATGGGGCGGCGGGTCATTTCGTCGGCGGCGACGACGATCAAAGCGGCCAACGCCTTGGCGATCGTGGCCCGTTACGACAGGGAGCTCTGGTTTAAGCTGGCCCCCATATTGGATTTCCTACCGGACGACAAGAGGTCCGAGGCCCTGGAAATACTTCAAGAAGGCGAGGTGGCGTCGGACCGCGCCATAACGGTGGCAACTGATATTGCCGATACCGGGTTCCGCCAGCTGGGCAACAGTGTTTGCCTACGACAACGGGGTTGGCTTCGGGCGACCGACTTCCGTCAGGACGTCCAGACCAGGGTGTTGGACATGCCGTTCGACGGCAGCAACTTGTTCGGGAAGGCGGTGGACGAGTCCCTCCAAGCCATAAAGACGGACACGGAGACGGCCCGCGCCCTAGGAGCCCTTCAGCAACGACGGCCCTTTCGGAGCTCCGGAGGCAGACAGGGTGCCTCCAAGGGATCCAGCGGTGGCTCGTCGTCCTACCGCCAGGCGGCACGCTCCTCTTCTCAGGAGGGCTACAGGGATCGCGGCAAGCAGGGAGCGCCTCGCCGCCGTCGGCAAGGTGGCCAGGGCGCCACCTCCAAGCAGGACTGACCCGGCCGTGGTCTCGGGCCCCCACCGAAGCACCCCGGTGGGAGGCCGGCTGACGAAGTTCGTCGGCGTGTGGAAGTCCATCTCCACCGACCTTTGGGTGCTGGATACCCTGGCAAGAGGAGACACTATCGAATTCCTGAAGAAGTGCCCTCACGTTCCACCTGTGGCCAGGAAAGAACGTCATGTCCCGCAACTGCTGTTGGAAGTACGGGCGATGCTCAGGAAAGGCGCCATCGAGCTTGTCCCGAAGAGGCTCCAGGGCTCCGGGGTGTACTCAAGGTACTTCCTCGTCAGGAAGAAGAAAGGCGGCTGGCGCCCCATCCTAGACCTTCGTCGTTTGAACTAATACATCAGGTCACGAAAGTTCAGGATGGTCACCCTCCAGCACGTACTGGGACAGCTGGAGGAAGGCGACTTTCTATCGTCGTTGGACCTGGAGGATGCATACTTCCACGTTCCCATCCTCAAAAGTCACCGAAAGTTCCTCAGGTTCGTCGTCCAGGGACGCCACTACCAATTCAGAGCACTGCCGTTCGGATTGAAGTCGACCCCCAGGGTCTTTACCAAGTGCCTAGCACCTGTGGCGGCGCGGCTGCGCCTGCAAGGGATTCACGTCTACCCCTACCTGGACGACTGGCTCATCCGCTCAAGGACGAGGGAACTCGCCGTCAAACACACTGCGAGGACCGTCCAGCTACTCAAAGACCTGGGATTCGCCATAAATTACCCAAAGTCCCACCTGGTGCCATCGCAGGTGGCCCTGTTTCTGGGAGCGAAGCTCGATACAGTGAGGCGCCTGGCGGCACCGTCTGAAGAACGGACGAAGACCATTCTAGGCAAAGTGCAGCGCCTGCTGGCCACGGACGTGGCCAAGGTGAGGTCCATCAAGTCCCTCCTGGGGATGATGTCCTCTTGCATCTACCTGGTGCGCCTCTACAGACTACGGATGCGCCCCCTTCAAGAATTTCTCGACGCCCGTTGGATGCAAGCGACGGGCACCTTCGAAGACCGGGTCCCTCTCAACGAGGTGTTCCGGCGGTCGATTCAGTGGTGGGGCGTTCGAGCGCACCTCACGGCGGGCAAGGACTTTCAGATGCCGGCATACCAGGAGATGGTGACAACGGATGCCTCCCTGGAAGGTTGGGGCGCCCACACCGGAGATCTCCACGCAAGAGGCCTCTGGCTCCCGGAGGAGAGGCTCCTGCACATCAACGTCCTGGAACTCTGAGCCGTGTTCTGGGCTCTCAAATCGTTCCTCCCGTCGCTCAAGGGCAAGGTGGTGCGGATCTTCACGGACAACACCACGACAATGTTTTACATACGGAAGCAGGGAGGCACCAGATCCCCAGCCCTATCCAAGGAGGCACAGTATCTGTGGCACTGGGCGGTCGCCCAGGGGATGTTCCTGGTTCCCTTCCACCTGGCAGGAGAAAGAAACACCATCGCCGACTCGCTCAGCAGGGAGCTGCGCGCGTGTCACGAGTGGGAACTGCGCCAGGATCAGGTGGATCAACTCTTCCGAAGATGGGGCAAACCCCAAATCGACCTGTTCGCAACAGCGACGAACTCGAAGTGCAATAGGTTCGCCAGCAGGTTTCCCCAGCCGAGAAGCATGGGCGATGCGTTCTCGTTCCTCTGGGACGGCCTATACCTGTATGCGTTCCCTCCGTTGCCGTTGCTGCTTCGACTCATCAACCAACTCAAGAGGTCCCGGTGCAGGATGATCCTCGTCGCACCGGCGTGGCCGAGGCAGATCTGGTTCCCGGACCTTCTGGACTTGTCAACGTCCCCTCCCATCAAGCTGTCGGCAGACGCGGACCTTCTCTCCAGAGAAGGAGGCGCCATCTTCCACCACGACCCGGCGTCGCTGAACCTGCAGGCCTGGCTCCTGCAGCGCTAAAGGTTGGAGGCTACGATATACCGGCCAATTGCAGAGAGGTTCTTGCAAAGGCCAGGGCGTCCTCGACTCTCAAATGCTACAGTCATAAGTGGAAGAGGTTCTCTATCTGATGCCGAGCGCAGAAGATCAACCCCCTACGGATTACGGCCCCTCAAGTGCTGCCGTACCTGCTATCGCTGGCAAAGGCTGGGCTAGCCCATGCCTCCATTAAGATTCATCTGGCGGCGATCTCCAGATATACCAGAACCACAGGACGGACGTCCCTGTGGTCCCATCGACTGGTAAAAGAGTTTATGAAAGGACTGTTCCGGTCGTTCCCTCCGGTGAAGGCCCCGGCCCCAGCGTGGGAACTTAACGTGGTGCTGACCAGGCTCATGGGGCCCCCATTCGAGCCGATGCACTCCGCACCGATGAAGTTTGTGTCGTGGAAGACTGCATTCCTGGTGGCCATTACCTCCGCACGACGAGTGGGAGAGATCCAGGCCCTATCCTGCAAAGCACCGTACTTGACTTTCCATGCCTCGAGGGTGGTGCTTAGGACGCACCCCTCCTTTATGCCCAAGGTGCCGTCGGACTTCCATCTTAACGAGCCCCTGGTGTTACCTGTTTTCTTCCCGTCTCCTTCGTCGCCGGCCGAGAGGACTTTGCACTCGCTGGATGTGGCTAGAGCGCTGAAGTTCTACGTGGACCGCACGAAGAGTTTTCGGAGGACATTACAGCTGTTCGTGAACTTTGGACCTGTGAATCAAGGGAAGGCTCTCTCAAAGTCTTCTATTTCCAGATGGCTCTCCGGCTGCATCATGCACTGCCACCGGTTGGCTAACCGACCGCTGCCAGGCCGTCCGAGAGCCCATTTGACCAGAGCGATCGCTGCTACTACGGCGTTCTTATCTGGTGTACCCCTGCTGGACATCTGCAGGGCTGCTACGTGGAGGTTGACGCACACCTTCACGAGATTCTACTGCGTCGATCGGGATTCCAGGGAGGAGTCCAGGGTCGGCCAAGCAGTGCTGCGCAACATGTTCGCTTAAGGTGAGCCTGGTGAGGAGGTAAGAGTTGCTTAATGTTGAGTTTTTTGTATTGCTTAATGTTGAGCCTTTTGCCACCCCCCGTGGTTGTGCATGTGTGTAATGCTATTTATTCTTATATTCATGAGCATGTGAATCCATGCCAGACCCCATGCTGGAGAAGGAACAAGTTACTTACCTGTAACTGTTGTTCTCCAGCATGGGTCTGGCATGGATTCACATGCGAACCCTCCCGCCTACCCCTCTGCGGCTCTTCACTTGGTCATACTGCCACTTCACGTGCTACCAAATCTGAAGATGGCTGCCAGAGGCGGGGCTTAGGTAGAGGGCAGTCATTGGCTGTGGTCAGTATGACGCAGAGATCAGTGATTGGTTACTACTACGAAAGACCGATCAGAAACGAAACTGATACTGATTTTTCTTTACCGAGGATTCCCAGCCTGACGACGGGGAATATTCATGAGCATGTGAATCCATGCCAGACCCATGCTGGAGAACAACAGTTACAGGTAAGTAACTTGTTCCTTTCAGCTCTGCCAAAATCTTGCGAGATTTCGTCCGAATGACGTGACGCGTAAAACACATTGTTTCACTTTTTCTTCGGCAAAGCTAAGGGGGCAATGAAAAACCCTGCTTTGCTCTGTAAAAGCACTGCACAGCAGATTGTTTATATGTATGCGTATGCGTGTGTGTATATGTATGTGTATGTGTGTATATATATATATATATATATATATATATATATATATATATATATTATGCATTTAGTTAAATATGCTTTGCGGCCGTTTGTTTTTCGGTAAATTGCTTTTCGATGATTTTGTACATGACAGAATCGCATAGTACCATCACATGCAGGTGCATGGAGCAAACTGTTGCCTATATACATGCTGGGCACTTCTCTTTTCTATTTCTAGTTTTGCTTTGCTAACAATTTTCAGTTGTGGCAATCAGGACACCCTCGGAGCCTTTAGGAAGGTCGGACAAACTGCTATCAGTACAGCAGTCCCTATATTGATTAACTTATACTGAGCGTTATTTTTGTTTAATCAACAACTTTTGATATTAGCTCTGATGCTGCACTCTGGTTGTATGTTGCCATTGTATGCATAAATAAAATAAATTCGCGACCATCGCCTTAATTTAGCATTGTTGATCACATGCATGCCATCTATTTAACATAGCTTACATTAATTTTGACTTGATTCTTCTCTTGCAGCTAACGTTTTTTAGTGTACTCAAAAAGCTACGACATGTTGGAGAAAAGCTGACAAAAGAAATATCCGAAGATCCAAATGATATCGAAGTAAGTAATGCTTTTCTGCTTCACCATGTCCATTCAGTTGTACCTACTGGGGAGGCACTCGAGTATTGCAAAAAATATAAATGTAACATTGTACAATTCTATTGGCTCATTAAGAAATTGTTCAAACACGCTTTTATACGTATTTCAACAGATTACTCGTATTGGGCACTCGAGAGCTGCTGGAAAATAACTTCAGTATAATTTTTCTTCTATTGATATAAAATTTCATTTTTGTTAGTGAGCGGAGCTCGCACCTGAATATTTGCAGGTCACACCCTGAGTTACATGTTTGATTCCATGCTTGGGATAATCAGGCTTTCATCCGGGAGTACCACCATTGATTTGAGCGACTTTTGAGTTTCCATTTACATTTTTGCATCGTGATAAGCCGCCCTATAGTAAGGTGAGTCGGACTGCCATAGGAACCTCCTAAAAATTCTATTGTTAATAACTTTTATTTGAGTAATGATTTTGGCTGAAATGTTGAAGTGATTCAAAACTCGTGGGCCTCCAAGACTGCAAAGTTTCGTAAAGATTTGTTAAAGTTATTAAGCGTTAAAATATTATTTTTTAGACAAAGTGCAGCCTACTTTCCATTCATTTTCCCATAGACAAATGGGATCCATTTTTGCCAAAGCGCACAGCACAAACCGCTGGATGGATTTGGACCACGTCCGAAACAACTTGGGCAGGAAGCATTAACTTGCGGCCCATGCGTGGTTTGGGTTTATTCTGTGTAGTCGTTTTTTAAATATTTGACGGAGAATGGGGGCACCCCTTCCCAAAATTACATAGTTATTTAGGGGATTTACCTGAAACTGGTGGGTTTTTATAAATGAAACGACTGCCATCTTGTTTTTCTCTCGATGCGAGAGATATCCACGGCTATAGCTGAGGATATGGGAAAATGAAATGCAGGAAAAAAGCTATTTGCAGGTCATAAAACATGCAAAATGCCAAAAGGCTAGAGGTGGGGGGGTGGATGGAGGCGGTCTAGGGACTGTGTTTGCAACACAAAACTTTCTATAGCCTCCGCTTTAGCTAAAAAAAAAAAATCTCTAAGCAAACTGCGTCACAGAAACAGCGTGTGTTGTGGGGGGGAGGGCAGGGAAGGTGAGGAGGCCATCTAGGGAGTGGGGGAGCTGGCACAGATGATGGGGCACTTCGTGAGGACATAGGGGGGGCAGGAAAGCATATTTTTGTGGACACAGTTTTACAGCTATTGTCACGTCGGAGGTGAAAAACCACTCGAGGCCAGTGATGCCATTGCCATCCAGGTCTCCCATCGATGCAGTAAACCGGACAGACCCTGCTTAGCTTCAAAGTGAGGAAAGGGACAGCCTCCTCAGGCCATGTTGCTAGATAAATGAGCCAAAGTTACAAGACCACATAGAGAAACGGGCCAGCCCTTTCCTTGCTTTGAAGCTAACCAGGGTCAGTCCCGGTTACTGCATGTATGGGCTACCAAATTCTATGACAAGACAGGAGGCTCGCATTATGCTTATACTTTCTTTAATACTGCCATATCAGCATTTTAAAACTTTAACTTTAACTTTGTTTTAGTTTTTCTTACATGCTACTTGGGAAAAAAACAAATCAACAAGTTACAAGTTTCATATTTCAACAAAATTCAAACTGGGTTCCAGAAACCACGCTTCCCATAATCCTGAGGCCTTTGTAGTCCTGACCTCTACCCTCGCACCAATCAGTGGCTAGATCGGGGTATAAACACTCTCCCCTGTAGGTCCATTCCTTTTTCGTTTTGCTGCCATACTGAGATAAGTGTTATGTCTCATTATATGCTCTATAAAAGTTAGCAATTGCCTATTAGAATATAAAGATCTTAGAATGCTGTTACTATCAATGATATTTTAGATGATAGACTGACAAGTGTTCATTTAACAGCGTTTGTATCGTTCAGTGTATGAGGTGCGCGCGTATTACACTTTACCCATAGTAGTTGTAATTTCGGGAGTGAGGAGAAGAGGTGCGGAGTCGCGAGCAAAGCCGCTCGCGTCGGGCAGCCGACCCGTTCTCCTCAGGCGTATGCGCAAATTTGTACGTGCTGGCGAACACGAAAGCTCTTAGACCCTGTAGTGGCCTGCATACACGCGTATAAGCGGAGGCAGCCCGCGCCGCCGAACACAGAGTACATTAGGACCCAGCGAGGCAGATCCCGCCTCAGAACCTTCCCGTCATGGTCCGCGTCCCTCTAACGCTCATTTTTCGCGCGTATGTATAGCGAAACGGAGCAGAGAGTCGTGCAAGTCAGTGCCTGAGAGGAATTTTCCACAAAAAAATAAATAATTTTGTTGCAATTTTGCATGAACTGCAGAGAACGTCGAACAGTTCACAGACAAGCTAGAAAGGCAGTTAAAGCGAACTCTGATTCAGAGCCTTAATTTACGGCTGACTCCCAAGAAGTTAGCTCTGCTAACAACATTCAATGGCTCACTCATCGCACCCCAGAGATTCTCAGTCCACCACACCAGTGTGGAGTGAACAAGAGTGGGAAGAAGAGCCCACTTGGCAAGACACTGATTTATCCCTCGGCTTCAAGATGGTTCTGGGAGATTCACTTTCAAAAGCGGTCTCTCGGGGGGTGCAACCTTTGACTGAAAGGTTGGAAATGCTGGAAGCATGCATGGCTGAGCAGCAGGAACAGCTGGCAGCCAGGAAAAGGCGGGCAGACAGCCCTGGGGAAGGGACGTCAGCTGGACACCCTCAAAAGAGGGTTGAAAATAAGGGGTGTAAAAAAGCCCGAAAGAGCACAGACTCTTTGACCCCCTCGGGCACAAAGGATAGGGTTAACTCTGTTCCCGAAAGCCAGAGCGAACCAGTTGCCAGATTGAAAGAAGCCTTTCTATCAAAGTTGGCAGATGGCCACAACAGACCTCCTGCCCCAGGGGTTCACAATTCAGGGGAGTATGAAGAGAGATACGCCCCCGACGACGAAGGCGGCGAAGAAGAAGATATTCTTCAACCCATTCCTCAAAATGTTCCAGAGGAGGAAGACAACATAATTGATATGTTTGACCCAGAGGCCATTAGACACCCAAAGTCATCTGAGTGGGTGCCCTCACCCAGAGTAGCGTTATACATGTCACAACACATCAGGAAGCCACTGGACAGAGAAGTCTGATCCCGCATGCGATCAGAATGTCCACGGCCTGAGCTGCCTAGGCTCAAAGATGGTCACTTTTGTTACCAAATCCATGCAAGACATTAGGAAAGGTGTTGATTGAGCATGGAAAGGGTGTCAGGACAAGCCCCTGGACTTAGCAGGACCACTGGCAAAAATTATGGACCTAGTAGAGAAGTCAAAAGACACTGGTATCCCAATAGACAATCATGCCCTGGGTAACTGGGCACAAAGAGCAGTATGCCTATTGGGTAACGCCAACTGCGCTCTCTCTTCAGAGATGAGAAGAGGCGTCCTCCTAAAGATCGATAAAAAGCTCAGCGATCTAGCCACATATGAAGCGGGTGAGGGTGCCAAAGGCCTTCTTTTCGGAGAGGCCTTCGCAAAGGAGATGTTTCAATTTGTTGGTACATACACAGCTCTCGAGAAAGCCCAGAGCTCTATAAGGAAGATATTTCCAGGGCGTGTTTTTGCTGGGACCGGACTATTCAGAAGTCGCTTGTCTGGTCGCTACAACTATCAAAGAAGGCCTCAAGGTCCACGCGCACAATGTTGGGAAAACCGTCAGCAAGATACTTTTTTCCTGGCCAGAGGAAGACATCCAAGAGGCCATAGAGGAAGAGGTTTGTTCCGTCAGCCCGGTGCAACAGGCGGTGAGTACACCAAATGTCCCAATCGAAGGGAGAACTCTCCGCTTTCTGAAAGAATGGGAAGCTTTATCAAGCGATGCTTGGGTTTTGCAAGTCGTAGCGGGTCTTCACCTAGACTTCATAGGCATTCCAAGACAGGACAGAGAGCCCGCCCCCATTTGCATGCCGCGAGAAGAGAAAGCGCTTTTACACAGCGAATTAAGCAAATTAGTAGACAAGAACGTAATAGAGCACGAGAGCACAGGAGGACAGGTTTTTTCTCAGCAATATGTTGAAGTGCATAGAGGGGAAAAGATTTGTCCAGTCATAAATCTAAAAGATTTGAACAGTTGGCTGGAATACAACCATTTTTAAGATGGATGGCATACACCTCCTCCGAGACCTATTGCGTTCAGGAGATTGGCTAGCCCGCCTAGATCTCAAGGACGCCTATCTAGCAATTCCGATAGCAGCAGCCTTTCGGAAGTACCTCCAGTTCCGATGTGAAGGAGAGATTGGGCGATTTGCATGCCTCCCGTTCGGGTCAGCCCCTTGGGCTTTCACGAAAGTGATGAAACCAGTAGCTGCAGCTATTAGGGAGAGAGGTATTCGTATGATCATTTATCTGGATGATATCCTAGTGATGGGTTGCAGCAAAGAGACCCTCACGAGAGATGTGCAGTGGATTTTCTGGTTCCTATAATCTCTGGGATTCTTAGTAAATTTAGAGAAGTCCCAATTAGCACCAGTTCAGAAATTGGAATTTTTTGTCTTCACCATAGATACCGTGAAAGCGATTCTGGAGCTTCCAGGTCACAAAGTAAGAGCGATAAAGAAAGAGCTCAGGACAGTGATTGCAAAGCGAGTTATTTCGCTTCGGAATCTGGCCAGAATAGTGGGTCTGCTAGCAGCTTCCATTCAAGCCATTTTCCCGGGACCGTTGCATTATCGAGCATTACAGAGGCTCAAAATCAGACATCTCCGCGGAGGCTTGAGATATCATCAGTTAGTGAACCTAGACCAAGAAGCCTAGAGAGGTACATTGGTGGCTGGAGAACATTAAAGCCTGGAACGGACGAGCGATTTTCGGAGACGTTCCGGAACTGACCATAGAGTCAGACGCAAGCAGGTCAGGTTGGGGAGCAAGGTGCGAGCAAATACAGACAGGTGGGAAATGGTCTGACGAGGAATTGAGTCTCCACATAAACTGCCTCGAACTTCTAGCAGGCTCCTTCGCATTTCAAGCATTCACGAAAGACAAAATAAGATGCTGCGTATTGCTCAAGATGGACAACATCTCAGCAGTCCGCTACATCAACAAATTAGGAGGAACGAAATCCAGAATGTTAGCGGAACTAGCAAAGGATTTCTGGCATTATTGCCTTCAGAACAACATTGCAGTAACCGCAGAATACCTTCCAGGGAGTCAGAACAGCATACCAGACTGGAACTCTCGATATCTTGTAGACTCCAGTGATTGGAGGCTACAACCTCTAATTTTCAAGCGCTTGCAAGACATATGGGGACCCCTAGACATAGATCTATTTGCGTACATACTGAATGCGGAGGCACAGAAGTAATTCAGTTGGAGGATAGACCCGGGAGAAGCGGGTACAGATGCCTTTCTGCACCCATGGAACAGAGCAGTCCACTATGCCTTCCCGCCATTCGCAATGATCACAAGAGCTCTAGCGAAAGTCCGCAGAGACAAAGCAGAAGTGGTGTTGCTGCCTCCCTGTTGGAGAGCACAGGCCTGGTTTCCAGTAGCGATGGAACTTTCTACAGATTTTCCGAGGATAGTTCCGAGCATCCTGGGCCTTCTACTCGACCCGACCGGCCGAGTCCACCCGCTGATAGAAGCGGGTTCCTTGCAGCTGACTGTCTGCAGGGTTTCAGGAGATGATGGAACTTGCCAGGAATTTCAGACCTCGCTGCAGATTGTATCCGAGATTCCTGGGCGCCTTCCACCGTTAGGAGCTATAACACGGCTTGGAACAGTTGGGCGCAGTGGTGTTCAGAACACAGTCTGGATCCCATTTCAGCACCTCTAGTGAACGTCCTAAATTTTTTGGCTTCAAAGTTTCAGGATGGTTGTGCTTACAGAACCATAGGTGTCTACAGATCCGCAATTTCAGCAGGGCATAACAAAGTGGAAATTAATCCAGTAGGAGAGCACCCTGCAGTCCTGCGTCTCCTCAAAGGTATACAATTGAGAAGACCGCCGGAGCCAAAATATGCACTTTTATGGGACATTAGAGATGTTTTTCAGCTATTCCTTAGGTGGCCAGAAAATGAAGCCTTGTCCGGTTCACAATTGTCAGGCAAATTGGCTATGCTCCTGTGTTTAGTAGCGTGCCGGAGAGTATCAGACGTAAAAGCATTGGAGATTGATAGAAAGATATTTTATCCAGAAGGAGTGGCGTTTACTATCGCTAAAAGAACAAAGACCGACTCCAGAATAATGTCCTACTCATATTTTGCGGAGAACAAGAAGTTGTGCGTAGCTCAATGTATTCAAGATTATGAAGCAGCCACAGCGCAGATTAGACCGCGCAGCGTAACCCAGTTGCTTATAGCACGTAGGAAGCCTCACCATGCAGTAGCGACCGCAACCATTGCGAGATGGGTGAGGGAGGTCATGCAATGGGCAGGAATAGACTTATCTTTATTTGGTGCACATTCTGCTAGGGGAGCAATGGCTTCTAGAGCATTTGCGACAGGAGTATCCTTGCAAGATATTATGAAATCAGCAGATTGGTCTTCTGAATCCATCTTTAAGACTTTTTATTTTAAACCAGTATCGGATATTCCGAATAGAGTGATAGCAAGCTTTGAACAAGCATAATGCGAGCCTCCTGTCTTGTTATAGAATAAAGATTGCCCATGCTAATAGCTCAGGAAAGTCTTAATTCTATTAAAGACAAGGAGGCGAGCATTATATCCCACCCGAGATGACTAAAATGAATGAATTGTGCAGCATTTGTAGTTCATTCCCGCCCTCATGTGAATTTTATCTGTTCTCATAGGAGACGATCAGAAGACAGTGTGAGCAAATTGAAGTATGGACCAACGATCTTCTGGCAAGTTGTCCCCGTTGGACCAATCAGTCTCACCAGCTGCGGATCAAATGCAGAGTTTATGGATTGTGTGTAACATATTCTAGACTCTCTGTGGATCTAGAACTCTGATGGCAAAGAAAGAGGACCTAGGGGGGGGAGAGTGTTTATACCCCGATCTAGCCACTGATTGGTGCGAGGGTAGAGGTCAGGACTACAAAGGCCTCAGGATTATGGGAAGCGTGGTTTCTTGAACCCAGTTTGAATTTTGTTGAAATATGAAACTTGTAACTTGTTGTTTTGTTTTTTTCCAAGTAGCATGTAAGAAAAACTAAAACATAAAGTTAAAGTTTTAAAATGCTGAAATGGCAGTATTAAAGAAAGTATAAGCATAATGCTCGCCTCCTTGTCTTTAATAGAGTTAAGACTTTCCTGAGCTATTAGCGTGGGCAATCTTTATTGGCATCCAAATGATTTTATTTTTTTAAGCCGTGCTACTGTCAGTCCATGAAAGTTTTGCACTCGGAGACAGATTTTTTTTTGGCTTTTGCTGAATTGTAGTCTGTCAAGGTGGGGGGAATAATGGCACAATTGTGCACGTTTTGCATGACATAGTTCGACAAGAATTGTGTAAATGAGGTGTAGTTAGTTGACAGACCGTGTAGCCGCAGTAATTCATTCTAGGGTAGTTGGTTGTTTGATACTGCCGTTAATGTAAGTAATTGGTGCTGCAGATGGCAGGGATGTGTAACTCTCAACCATGTGTTACTATGGCAATGGTTTAGAGGTGGGTACATCCCTTTGCAAGCACTCCAAGAAACAAAAGCAGGTCATCTATTTCTATAAGCAGTAAGGTGTCCAATTTATTTCAGCAGCATAATCTGAACTATAATTTTGTAGTTAGTGCAGCCACATAAATCATCCTGTGACATTTTAAGTGACAGAAAAATGTATAATTTCAACATATTGTTGTAGACTCCTATTTTGAGGCAGTACAGTATGTGGAGCAATTTCCAACTGCGTGGCCAACAGTTTTGCCTGTCCAGGCTTTGTCAAGGCAGTTTTGGTCAGGTGTTTATAATTCATACAGTATTTAAAGGAGTCATGCATTTATGCATGCATCTTCATTATCACATCAAATTGCAAAACATAGTGTCCCATTATATTTTAGTCATTCAAAACCTGGAAGGTAAAAGAGTAAAAGGTGGAGAAAAAAAGGGGGAGGGGGAGTGGGCCAAAAAGGGAAAGACAGGGGGTTGATAGAATAGATTAATTGCTGGGATTAGTTCCAATTTGTTACCGAAAATTTAGTATTCTTAGTTTTGAATGTATGCCTGGATCTTTGTTCTCACATCAAATTGCAAAACTAAGAGAATACTAAGTTTTCGGTAATAAATTGGAACTAACCCCAGAAATAAATCTATTCTCCCAAACTGCCCGTCTTTCCCTTGTTGTCCCACCCCCCCATCCCCTGCTCATTTTTTCCCTCTTTTACCTTACAGGTTTTGAATGACTAAATGTAATGAGACACTCTGTTGCATAATTTGATGTGGTAACAAAGATACATGAATATATGATATGGCATTTATAAAGCCACAAGTACACAAGTGACTCCTTTAAATACTTTGATTATAAAGACCCGACCAAAACTGCCTTGACAAAGCCCGGACAGGCGAAACTGTTGGCCACGCAGTTGGCAATTGCTCCACATACTGTATTGCCTCAAAATAGGAGTGTACAGAAATATGTTGAAATTATACATTATTCTGTCACTAACTCAAAAATGTCACAGGATATAATATTAGGCTGTAATAATTACAAAAGGATAGGTCAGTTTATGCTGCTTAAATAAATTGGTCACCTTACTGCTTGCTTATACAAGTAGATAACCCCCAACCTTTTTTTCTTGGAGCGCTTGCCAAGGGTTGTACCCGCCTCTAACATTAGTTCTACAAGGATTTATATATTTGAGTGACAACGGTATGTGTACTTTTCAAGTTAGCTTTATAAAGCAGTGTATTTTTGAAAGCTAGACAATGGGGTGAGGGGAAATAGGAAAGTGAGTCATGAGTATTTGCCCACAATGTGGCAAGAGAGTTTGCAATCGTAGACACTCCCCTGATTGTGGCTGCTTTTCGTGGCACCTGTAAAGGACACGTGGGTGTACAGCGTAACTTTTTTTCAGATGGCGGATGCAAACCCTTGCTGAAGTATTTGGCTTCCAGGATTTTACTCAGGTTGTCATGTTCCCAGTGCAGGCGCTTACTCACAAGACCACTAGAACTTGTTTCGTATTGGGATTTAGTTTTCCAGGGAATATTTCATGAGAGATTGCTGGGATTAAAAGTTGAACACTTTTTATACTTTGCCAGCATGTTTGTTTGAACATTTCTTCGAATGGATCGTGTCCTCCCACGTATTCCTCATCTTTTATATTCGTATCCCGCCAGCTTTGCTGCTTCAAAAAAAAAGTCACCAGATGGCACTGCGCACAATGTCGTGGCATCTATGTCCCTCAAAGGCCCCCCATAGCGTGTCACCAGCAGTATAAGTAGCTTGTGCCCTGCCTGTTCGCTTCAGTTCCGTTTTTTCCGATAGCTTTGCTTAGAGTAATAACGGTGCGCTTCATTTTTCTTGTGAAAAATATCTTCTTCGACTTTTACCCCTATGTCGGGATTTCAAAAATGTCACGACTGAAGGGCAAAGATGTCGATAACGGACCCTCACCGCGTCTGCCTTTGGTGCTTGGGATCCGGCCATCGGACCGGCGACTGCGGGTCCTGTCCGTCTATGACTGAAAAAGCTCTCCGGGAAATCAGAGGAAAATTGGCGGTGGGGAGGAAAGCTTCGAAGGCTACTTCGAAGAAGTATAAAAAGTCAGGTGAGTCTAAGGACTCCACTCGGCATAAATATTCGAAGAGGTCCCGGTCGAGGAGTCGGTCAAGACAATCTTTGCCTTATTAAAAGAAGGCGAAGAAGAGACACCGTAGGTCTCCCTCTTCAACATCGGATACCTCTACAGAGGGTTATAAGATGCTCCACTAGGTCGGATTCCCCTAGCAAATGGAATGCTTTTAGGGAAGAGGTGATGCAGATCTTTGAGAATGCGGCCTCAATCCCCTCAAGAGTCCAGCAAGATTCAGACCCCGGTCGCTCCCTTGGATGACTCGGGAAGGTCAAAAGCTACTAGATTCGACATGCTCGACCCGACAAAACGGTGTCGAAGGTATCGACTCGTGAGTCGAGTAAGTCTCTGATACCGGCAGAGAAGCAAAAACCGCTGAAACCTTTGCCGATTTTGTCGACGCCATCACTGCCGATTGCTTCAACGACCAAGGTCAAAAGATTTATCGAAGACTCCTTCGATTCCATCGAAGCACATACCGGTTCAGGAGAAAATATTCAAGCCTCTACCGAAGAAAGAATTTTTTAAGTCATTGTTCTCAATTTATGAAGAGGAACGTGCTTCAGATGAGAATATTTCTCCTTTAGGAGTGAGGTTTGGCACTAGAGAGTTGCCTGAAGAACTAATTGACCCTGAGTCAAAAATGAAAGATCTCTGTGATTCCCTCCACTGTGCAATGGTCTTGATCCATCACCAGAATTGGATTTTGGTAAACCTGACCCATCAGACCATGCTGATTCAGGGTATAGAAATCTTATGAACAGGGTTACTGAGTACATGGGTTGGAGTAGGGCTTCAGCAACTTTCAAACAGGATGACATGAAGGACATCCTAGACCAGGGTCCCCAAAAAGACCCAATCTTACCTTTTCATAAGGCCCTTCAGAAGAAGTTGATGGCTAACTGGGAAGCTCCAGAATCTGGTCCTGCTGTCAACAGGATTTTCGCTAGGAAATATAGACCCTCAAACTGTGACCCTGACTATCTCAGCAAACATCCTACGCCTGAGAGTCTGGCAGTCCATGCTGCGACTTCGACCAGACAGTCTGCCTATCCCTCTATTCCCCCGGATAGAGACGATAAAAAAGTGGAAGCATGGGCTCGCAAGGATTTTACCTCGGGCAGTATCACCCTGAAGTCCACTAATGTTACCTGTACCCTGGCTAGGTTTACTTGCACCCTGTGGGACTGTATTAGCCTGGCGGCTGATCATATTCCAGAAGGCGAGAAAAGGGATGGCTTTCTGGACTTAGTTAAAGATGGCAAGGAGGCGATGGGAGAGTGTCCTTAATCAGGACTGGATACTGCTGACAGCATTAGCAGATCCATGGCGGCAAGCACTGTGCTACGCAGATTTGCGTGGTTGATAAAGTCAGGGTTTGCACAGGACATGCAGACCAGACTACTCAACATGCCCTTCGACGGCAAGAGGTTGTTCGGCAGCAAAGCAGATGCTTCTAGAGAAGCTGCAGACCTCAGAGGGGGTGGCTAACTCCCTTAGCGCCTCCATTCGGCAACCTCAACAACCTTATTCGGGCTCATCTACCTGTAGAGGTCGTTCTTTTCTTTTCTATTGCTCAGTTGGTAGAGGAAGAAGACAGGCTGCACAATGAGGGCTAAGAAGATTCCCTCATGGTGGATGAGGAAGGGGTGCTAAATCAGCCCCAGCAGCAGCATCTTTACCCTCAGCTGCCTCTAAGCCACTCTGAGGCCTTGACACACAAGACCCCGGTGGGAGGCAAAATCTCAGCATCTGGAAGAATGGCGGTGCATTACTTCAGATGCTTGGGCACTGGAAACAGTAGCTCAAGGTTACAGCCTTCCTTTTCTAAAAAGGTCTCAGGATCACCCCCCGCAGACCAACTCTGTCAAAATTCCAGATCCGCTCCTTGTGCAGGAAATCTTAACCCTGCTAGAGAAAGGTGCAATAGAACATGTACCTGTAGCGAAGAGGACCAAGGGTTGGTATTCCCCTTATTTTCTGATTCCCAAGAAGGACGGAGGATTGAGACCCATCTTGGATTTAAGAAACTTGAACAAGTTCATCAGGTGGGACAAGTTCAAGATGGTAACCCTTTCTCAGATCCTTCAGGCTCTCCAACTCCAAGACTGGTTGGTATCATTGGACCTTCAGGATGCTTACTTTCATGTGCCAATTCATCTCATGCACAGGAAGTACCTGCGGTTGGCGTTTCTCACTATCCGTTTCGAGTTCTGCCATTCGGGCTAACCTCCGCCCGAGGGTTTTCATCAAGCTGATGGCGGTAGTGGCAGCAAGTGTCGGGAGAGGGGGCATTCACGTCTACTCCTACCTGGACGACTGGAACATCTAAGTATCACCTGACATTCCCTACATAGACTGGGCTTCTCCCTCAATTACAAGAAGTCCCATGTGATACCATTCCAAAACACTAGTTCATAGGAGCGGTCTTGGATACTTCCTCAGGGACAGCCTCGCCTCTTGAGGTGAGAGCTCAACACATTCAGCAGATGGTTGTAAAATTCCAGAATGCCGAACATCTTCCGGCCTTCGATGTTTTGAGGTTGCTCTGTCTCATGGTGTCCTGCATTTTCCTGGTGCCAGAGGCCTGATTGAGAGTGAGATCCCTTCAATGGTCTCTCAGAACTTAGTGGTGCCAATTTTCATGGAACATGTCGGATCTTCTGCAAGTTCTGAGCAGAGTTGCTCAAGACTCAATTTGGTGGGCTGCGAGGACAACATTCTCATCTTTTTGGCAACCATAGCCAGAGGTAACTGTAGTGACGGACGCCTCACTCACAGGGTGGGGAGCCCACACCAACAAACTGACAATCAGCAGTCGTTGGTCTCCATCAGTCCAAACTACAGATCAACCTTTTAGAGCTGAGGGCAATCAGACTATCGTTGAAGGCCTTTCTGCCCTCTGTACGAGGAAAGAATGTCCTGATAATGACGGACAACACAGTGGCCATGTACTACCTCAACAAGAGAGGAGGCGTAGGGTCATTACCACTCTGCAGAGAGGCAATGGAGCTCTGGTTCTGGGCAATGAAAGAAGGAATCTCTCTGTCAGCAGTTCACCTAGCTGGAGAGCAAAACACAGCGGCGGACGCTCTGAGCAGGCAGAGCACAGTCTTCCACGAATGGGAACTAGCTCAGGAAGTCATTCTAGAGATCTTCATCGTTTGGGGAATTCCTCAAGTGGATCTGTTCGCGTTCAGTACTGCTCAAGGGAATTTCCTGCAAAAGGAGCTCTAGAGGACGCGTTTGTAGTGGACTGGGAATTTCCACTCCTGGACGCATTTCCTCCAGTCACCGTGATTCCTCACGTAATCAGGAGGTTGAGAAAGTTCAGGAAAACCATGATCCTAATTGCTCCAGATTGTGCAGCAGGACGTGGTACCCAGAACTTCAGGACATGTCCACCTGCCCTCCAATACATCTTCCACAAAAATCGGATCTTCTCTCGCAAGAGGAAGGTCGGGTTCTCCATCCAGAGGTCAAGACACTCAGCCTTCACGCATGGTTTCAGAGAGGCTCAGATATAAGCATTGGGATCTCCCGGATGACGTAATGGAGAGTTTGCTTTCGGCCAGAAGGCCAGCAACCAAATCCTTGTACCAGTGTCGTTGGAATAAATTTAGTAACTGGTGCAAGGACTAAAATGTGTACCCTTTCCAATGTGGCACTCCTATTGTGCTCTCTTTCCTGTTGCATCTGGGCAATCTGGGGCTCCAGATTGGAACAATAAAAGGATACCTGGCAATGCTGCTCTCAAGAGATTTCCTATTTCAATATTCCATTAATTGTCCAGGTTATAAAAGGACTTACTAATGTGTACTCTCCAGTTCCTTTTAATATCCCTGCTTGAGATTTAAGTCTTGTGTTAAAGTTCCTTACATGTATACCCTTTGAGCCTTTACATTCCTGCCCATTAAGGCTCTTAACACTGAAAACTGCTCTTCTTCTAGCACTAACATCAGCCCGCAGGGTAAGTTAGTTGCAGGTTCTTTCATGCAGACCTCCTTATACTACTTTTCATAGTCCTTAGAGTTAATCCTTCATTCTTCCCAAAAGTAGTTTCTAACTTTCATTTGTCAGGAAGGGAGGTTCCATAGACTAGATCCAAAAAGGGCTCTGAGTTTTTACATTGCGAGAATGGCAAAATTTCGCCATGATAACCAACCTTTTGTGGGTCATACTGGTCCTAAATTACGACTAGCTGTAACAAAACAAATTGTATCCCGGTGGATTACACTGGCTTTTGGAGAGCGTTACAGACTTGCTGGAAAGGGCCCACCGGAAGGGCTTTGAGCTCACTCAACGAGGGGCATGGCAACTTCCGCAGCTCTTCAAAGGGGTGTCCCCATAATTGACATTTGCTCAGCTGCAACCTGGGCGTCAATTCATACCTTTGTTAAGCATTACTGCTTAGACTCCTCTTAATCTCAAGAAGGCCTTTTTGACAAGGCAGTCCTCCATTCCATTCATGATCAATCTAAATAATACTCCCTCCTCCAGATCGTCACTGCTTTGAGAGTCTATCAAAGATGAGGAATACGTGAGAGGGCACAATCCATTCGAAGAACAAGTTACTTACCAACTGGTAACGTTCTTTTGACTGGATGTTCCTCCCACGTATTCCTCATCGCCCCTCCCAGCCTACCCCACTGTACAATTTACGTAATTTACACTTTTGTTTCCTGAGAGCTTACAGCCTGGGGTACGCCTCGTTAGTTCCTCGAGTTATGGAATGAAAAAAACAGAACTGAAGCCAACAAGTGCGGCACGAGCTACTTATACTGCTGGTGACGTCGACACGCTCCACGGCCTTCGAGGGACATCGACATCACGACATCGTGCACGTCGCCCTCTGGCGAAATAATTTTTTTCCAAAGCAGCAAAGCTGGCGAGATACGAATATCAAAGATGAGGAACATCCAGTCGAAAGAACGTTACCAGTTGGTAAGTAACTTTTTCTTCTCTCTGGTTATTTTTCTGGTGTTTATTACTTTTTTAAGTCCAATGCTGTTTTGTCTTGCGCACTTTCGTTGAAGGAGTAGGAGTAGGTCTATTGAACATTTTTTATATTTCACTTTAAGATATATGTTCACTTACTGCGCATATATTCAGGGGTGCTAGCTTTCGAATTTTGCAATGGGGCAAAAGTACCTGGGCATGTTATTTTTGAAGCTGGTATTTGTTTTGCCTTTTACGTGCTGCTTAAATGCGGTTAGTTGGGGTTGTGCGATATGACAACAGTCACAAAGAGACCTGGCATAAAACAAGGTGCTTGTAGCACGCTGCTTAACCAAGGTGTGTGATCCTCAGGAAATAA
Source organism: Ambystoma mexicanum (assembly GCF_040938575.1). NCBI lineage: Eukaryota > Metazoa > Chordata > Amphibia > Caudata > Ambystomatidae > Ambystoma > Ambystoma mexicanum. Next base: position 870,295,449 of record NC_090937.1, read on the forward strand.
TTTAATTGCACAGGGCATTAACTAAAATCATTGGGAGTTCTCAAAGCCTTCAATCTTTTATACATAATAAAATAAACAGATATTTGTACAGCTACAGTGACATTGAGGGTGAAAAAATCACTGGTGACCCGTGTCTCCCATCCATGCAGTTAGCAAGTACGACCTTGCTTTGCTTCAAAGTGAGGAAAAGGCCAGCCCCTTCAGGGCATGGTGCCTATAAGTGAGGGAAAGTTACAAGACCACTTAGAGAAACATGGTCTGAGGGGGCCGTCCCCTTACTCACTATGAAGCTAAGCGGTACTGTGCGTATATTCATGGGTGCCAGCTTTTGATTTTCACTATGGGTGCAGAATGTACCTGGGCATATGTTATTCTTGCGGCCGGTTATTTTCTCTCCCGTTTTCATGCTGCTTAAATGTGGTTAGTTTGGCTTGTGCGATGTAGGCCAGTTAAGTGCTGTCTTGTTCTCTTCAAAGTCCTTCCGTAGGAGCTGCTGGACCCCACAGTCCCTCACCAGCTACTCAGGCCCTACCTAATGAATAATGGTGGAGTTCAGCTCAGCTAGAGCGGGAAAGGGGGAATGGGACAAAATAACAAACGACTAAGGAGCTCTTCTTGCTTCTTAACTTGCACCCTGGATAGGAGTTATATGGGTTAATACACCATAGAATTTACATGACCTTATCAATTCAAACTTGTATTTCAAAAACTCGGTGTACCTGTGAATCCTCCGCTAGTTGCCTGAAGGAGATATTATCTTAGTTGATGAAGTTGCACTTGCAATACTGTTAGTTTCCAGAATTCAAAAGAACTGTTTGTCTACCTAAAAACCATTTCTTTCCAGAAATGAAATTTGTTCATTGACTTCTCAAAGTCAAATGCCAAACTCAGTTCACATTACTTGTCTAGAACTCCATGATTTCACTTTAATTCCTTATTTACTTCATGCTCTCACTTTGACTTGTATTTATTTCCTGCTTTCTCTTGGTCTATTGCTGAACGTTGCTTGAATATCAACAAAACCCTTTTTGTAATTTACTTCCTAAATACCTAAAAACTCCTTAAACACTTCTTAAATTACTTTGTCATAAAATGCTGAAATGAGTCTCATGTAGTTATACGCATGCGCATACTCGCAATCTGAAGAGGCGAACGTACAGTTTTAGCCTATTGGGGCTCTTAAACACACACTGTCCCAGCAATTCAATTCTTTAAGGTACGTTCACTTATATTAGTTTGCCATAAACTTACAACAGTTTATGATTAATCTCCCTTGATGTTTATCTGGGTTTTCCACCTCCTAACATTTATACTACTACAAAATATATTCACAGATGAAAGCTCCAATGCTGGAGAAGACAATAACTCCATTTCTCCAGCGTTGGTATCGTTCATGGATTCACATGTGCCCTCCAGCCTACCTACTACAGGCAAACATCCTCTTATGCTGGATATCCTCCAGCTGGAGTGGTTAAAATCTGAGCGGAAGCTGCTGGGGCAGAGCGATACACTTGACGTTCCATTTGTGGGTACCAGAAGTACCCACAACGTCGTCGATGGGATACTCAAGGTGTCAAGTTTTTCCATATGAAAATTACTAAGTCAGAGTAACCGGGGTTTCCCAGCCTGACGACGGGGAATATTCACAGCATGTGAATCCATGAAAGATACCAATGCTGGAGAAATGGAGTAACAGGTAAGAAATTCCTCCCTTACACTGCTCTTATAGTCAAAGAGTATTACACAGTCTCTGGGCAACATTATAAAACAGAAAAAATTAAATGAAAGAAAACGTTTATGCTGATCACTGCCATCAGAGAACCCTGGCCTACTGGAGTTTGAGATGCAGCACCCTAACCATTATGCTACAAATTTCATACCTAGTCTTTTATCATTGAACATATCACATTATAGGCTAAGTATGAAATGTATGCCCTGGAAAGCACCAAGCCAGTGTGACCTAGTGGTTAAATGCGGGGCCTTGAACTCTGGCAGACAAGGGTTCAAGGCTGTATTTTTTTTTTTATTTAAATAATTTAATTTAAACAAAAGCAACACAACTGGAAGGTGGCAAGGTTTGTTGTAGTGCAATCCTGTGATTTCTATATTGCATGAGGGCCTTTAGACATGGGTGCAATGTTAGCCATGTCCAAACATTTCTTGCGCCAAAATAACGGTGCCGGAATTGCTTGAAAATTGGTGTACCACTTGGAGCACGCTGCTTAACCAAAGTGTGTGGTCCATGGCAAATAATGTAATTGCGCATTGCGTAAAAACATTTTTAGTTCTCAAAGCCTGCAACCCGAAGGCCATGGCTAGTGGTGTGGTAGCGTTTTAAAATGGACAGTGGGCATAGCTCTCAACCATTTGGGTCGCGAAGGCGGGTGAAAACACCCGATTTTAGTTTTGGCGGGTGAGACGCCCATTGAAATGAATGGGCGTGCTGGAGGCTTGGCGGGTGAGTCAGCTGTTTACAAGGCGGGTGACACCCGCCAAAAGCGTGAGAGTTGAGAGCTATGCAGTGGGTACAGCCAAATGGTGTGCCCACTGACCATGGCCAAAGACCAAGCTAGTGGTCTGGAAGCATTCTAAACGTCTATGGAATCACAAAAACCTTGAAATTAAAGGAAAAAACTTTAGTTGCAGGGACGTTAAGGTGAGAACTTAGCGCAACAAACCCCCTGAAATCCAGATTAAAGCACCTTAACTTCGTGCCCCCTGTTGCGCAGCCTATGACAACAATGATGACATTACAGATCACATCACTGATGCCATAAGTGGTGACAAAACAAAAATACTGAGTCAACCAATATTGCGATTTTTACATCACACAAGATCGTATCATCCAAAATTGCGCGTTTTTCATCTTCTCTTCATAAACCAATGGCTTTTTTTTCGCAGAGCAGTATATACTTTTACCGCCACGACAAGATCATATCCATTGACATCACAGTTGTTTACTTACCATCTTTTCCTCGCGTTTTCCCACTGTGATGGTGCAATCAATTTTTCCCTTTTTTTTTTCTTCTAAATAATACAGCCATCTGCTGACAATCAACGTACCTGCACCACAAAAGAAAACCGCAAACTCAATATGCTTGACCCCATAATTATTATTCACCTCTAAATACATTGAAGCCTTTTCTATCCAACTCTACAAAATAAAAAAATATATTAGAATTTTAAAAAGGAAAACGTTTCCCCATTTTGTATGATTGCATTTTGTTTTCCTTTATAACCTTTCTAAAATACTACCTTCCTCTCTGTTGGACGGATTTTCTTTTATAATCCGATCTCACTGTGCCCTGTATGTTTGAATGGAGTTTCTTTCAAATTAAAAATACTTTTGCAGTGTCCGGTATCTTTCACTACGCAAGCGCACCTTTTCCCCCCTCTCTGTGCATTCCGTCATTAGAACGTCCGCGTTTAAGAGCGGTTTCAGCATTTCGACGCTTATCGTATTGCCGCAAGACGCTCAATTGACGGTAAGCTAAAACCTTGCCTGAAATTCAGTATGAAATGTTTACCAACTTCCTCGAGTTAAATTTGAGACTTTTCGACTTATTCGCGTGACACACTAATCAACTTTGCTTTTTTTCCAACTCGCTATTATGCAATTCGATTTATTTAACGTAGAACCATTGTGGGTTCGTTAATTTACTCTATTTTCGCACTCACGTTGCTCCCCTTCCATCTTGACTGTTCTGATCACTTTGTGAACAATTTTACTCTGTCCGTTCCTGGTGGCCTTGTTTCTATTTCTAGAACCCCTCCCATTATACAGGGCTGTTTATTTAAATAAATCTCTACTTTTCTATTGTTTGAGTACCATGCTATTATTTCTCACGCTATCAATGATTTTCCATCTTTACAGTCCATTAACCTAAATCACATCCAGCAGCTTTGTGCACTCCTAATTGAAATACAAAAAACTCATCAGACTTTTTGGTTTTGTGACTTGTTTTCTCAATGACACATGTTTACAGCAAGCTATATATATCACTTATCGTAGAAGCTAAAGCAGAATACAATCGCAGTCACATTGTGATTTCTTTAAATTAAATTGCAATGTGAACTCTCAACTATTAATCAATGTATACATTCACTTTATCTAGAAGCATCCTCTTTCTGTTGCTCCAATTGAGGCCATACATCTTTACTTTATTGATAAAATCAGCTCTATTCAAAATAAGGTAGTTGCCAAAACTTTACAAATTTTGTGGCTAGAAATGCTCTACTTTAAACCCACCCATTTTTTTCCACAGACTTTTACTGGATCTGCTACTAGATAAGAATGCCTTACCTGTCCATTTGCTTATTATCATCTTTGCTTTAAAATAAAATGTGCTTTTATTTTTTCTTTCGCTGACCCAGAAGTCTATTGTTACTCTGGCTTTTAAGCATTCGCTTGTCTATCTTTGTAGCAATGTTGCTACTGTTATTTTTAAATGTATTTTATTATCTTATACACTCCATTTTGATTTAATTGTATTATGTTATGTATTTTAGTCCTGTATTTCATATGCCTGGTAGCATATCCAGTTGTCTTGAGTTATGATTTTTGTTTTATAAATGTTTTATTATACATTAAAAAAAAATGGTCTCTTTTCGTGGGGGCATCATGCTGTCTCCTGCAGCTCGGCGTTGACTGCAACTCGCAAAGAGATGCAAATGAACAACACAATTAACAAAGTCCCCCTTCAGCTGTTCAGTCAAATATTTTGTGTTGTTCTGTGCCCTTGTGCAACAGCAACACAGCCCGCCACAGTGCACTGCAAGGTGCATCGTTCACAATACATCTAAGCTGATGGTGACCAGAAATGTAGCACACCGAGTCGCACTGAATTTGCGGCAACTGCAACTCTTAATGTGAAGCCATATGTATCTACATATTTTCTGGGCCAAGGCAAACATTGGTATGAGAAGGGCTGCTAACTATTTACAAAATCTCACCATGACAGCCTTGTTTATTTGCTGTCTGATGGCTCGGCTGTTAAAGGAATGGTTTGGTCAGAAATATTATTGTCCCTGTGGTTCGGCCATGTGTTTTTAACGATAATTCGATCGATCGTACAAACATTTCCTATGCACCTTACCCGAGTTTTCGTCTCTTGAACACAAGCGAAATCAGGCAGCAGGGCGCGGCCATTTTGTGATAATCTTATCACTTGCCGCATAGCCCTGGATGACCTGCGTTTGCAGCACTAAATCATATCTCCCGCCCCTGAGCCTGACATCACTAGACCGTACCGCCCATTTCACAACGCCAAAGCACGTCTCGTGTCAACATTCTCTGCGCCTCAGTTAATGACATGTCGCCATGGAAACGGCAGGAAGCCTCTTTCCTCGATAAGTATAAACAGACCGTTTCACAACACACAACAGCAGATTTTCTATTCCATTCCTCTCACTGTATTTCTTTGAGTAGTCTGTGACTCATTTCTGTGCTCTGTCAGCTACTTTTGTTGCTTGTAGCCCGTGTGAACAGATACCAGTACCATCGCTATGAATTATTTTCGTTTGTTTACCACACAATGGCAACAATAATGCACTACCTGTACGAGCCCGAGTATTCCGGGGAGGAATTACTGGAAAGAGAAAGCTGCGTAAACGATGGGGATTTGGACAACAGTTGGCCGGACGTTTCAACAGATGAAGAACCTGGGCCTAGTGGCATGGACTGTTTCCACCTGGTGTACCTGCAATCAGTGCGCGCCAATGCCAACCGAGGTGGAGAACTGCTGCTGCTGAGAAAACTCTGGATGCTTGTCCTACATATCGCAAGGCGATCCAGAGCCGCAATGCGTTACCGAGCTGCCAGACTTCACAGCAGTCTGCCTCACACGGTCCGTGTTGAGGATTTTGATGGTGTTTATGCACGAACTTCGCAACAGTTCGGCCTCGTAATCCAAGTAACCAATAAGTATAGTCTGGTTGTGATGTCAGTTAAGCCACTACTATTTCATGGTTGTCCCCTATATTCTCGTAACTTCAATATATCATTGTCATATCAGTTTAGTCTTGCAATTCTCTAGTGAAAGTCGCATAAAAGTCGTTCAATATTGTGCAGTGTCTAGTTTTGAAAAAACATTTTTTATTAGTTTTATTCAAACCAAACTATACAAACCAAACACGCAGTGCATATATCAAAAGTTCAATTGTTCATTACATAATTTCGATCACTGCTCCCCATCCCACCCCCCTTTATGAGCCTATTTATTCCACACACTCTGTATCTGTCAGATCTTGTAATGTTCCAAACAATTCCGGTATCAATAATGTCCATGCCATCAGGGATCCCGCCTCCTCCTCTCCCCCTACATTGGTTGCTTCTTGCCATACCATGGTTTCTGCCTCCGCCCATTTCTGCAACTCTTTCCACCACACCACCACCGGTGGCCTGTGACATGTCTTCCATCCCATGGCAATCCTTCTTTTTGCGAGCAAATATGCTAGATCTTTCAGTTTACATACATGCTTAAGCTTCTGCGATCTGGGGAACCCCCCCCCCCCCCGCAAGCAGGCCCAGGATGTATCTGATGATTGTGACCCCCTTTTCTGCTAGTTTCTGCGCAACTTCCCTCCAAAAACGCTCAATTACCGGGCATGACCAAAACATGTGTACCATGTCAGCCTTTTCCTCATCACATTTGGGACATGCTTGTCGTCCAGCATTCTCAAACCTGGATATCCTCTGGGGTGTCATGTATGCTCTGTGAGTAATATACAGTTGTATCTGTTTTAGTCTCGCGTTCCTTGACACCTTCTTGTGGTACCCAAGGGCACGTTCCCACATCCCGTCCTCTATCGGGGCTCCTACTTCCGCTTCCCAGTCTAGTCTCAATTGTGTTAAATCCTTCCCGACCTTAGACATCACCATCTCGTACAGTCTAGAGATCTCATGCCCCCCTCCGATATATCATATATTGCATCTATGATAGCATCTGGTTCTTTTCCAATACTGTTTCGGGCCATGTTTTCCTGATTCTCTGCACCATTCTGTGATATGTGATGTACTGTCCCGTGTGTAATCCGGTTTCCTCCCCCAGCACTTCGAAATCCATAATAGTCCCCTCTCGCCAGATATCTCCTAACGTCACCAGCCCCACCGATTCCCAGTGGTTCCTGATTGTCATCCTCAGCTGTTTATTTTCCCCTGCCAATGCAACTAGTGGTACCTGCGGGGAGCATGGGAATGGGTTCTCCATCATCTGGCATGCCCGGCGCCACATCTTCCACCCAAGCATCATCATCCTCGGACGCTCTCTCATTTGTCTTTGGCAGCCAGATCATCTAAGTAAAATGGGGCACAGCCTAGATTCGGGGGTCACTTCATCTGAGAGCCATTTGGCAAAATATTGCAGCTGGCTCGCTACATAATAAACCTCATAATTAGGCAGCTTTATTACCCCTTTTTCATAAAAGTTCTGCAGCTTCCATAGCGCCACTCTATTCCGGGTACCATGCCACAGGAAATCCCTACACATGCTGTTTAGCTTAGCAAAAAACTTCGAGTATCATGTACGGAATATTCCCGAAATAATGCAGGAGCCTAGGTAGGACCACCATCTTCAGCATTGAACCTCGTCCCATCATTGCTAGCGGCAACTTCACCCAGAATTTCATACACTTCTCAATTTTCACAATAGCTACTTCGGTGTTGTTCGGTGTTGTACCTATGTTCCTCTTCAACCGTGTGGTACACGTCTATCCCAAGGTACTGGAAAGTCCTAATCGCCCATGGTATTTGTAACATCGGTAACCGTCTCACAGGGGCTCCCTTATAACCGCCTAACGGAAAAATACTTGATTTTTGAGGATTCACCGCTATCCCAGACAGCCCTGCATATCTCTCCATCACCTCCAGGATGTACTGGAGATTTTCTACCGGGTGCCTCAAGTACAGCAACAAATCATCCGCATATAAGGAGATCAAGTGTCGTTCCCCACCCACCTCGATACCTATAGTATCATATTGTTGTCTAAGGTATATTGTTAGGGGTTCCAGGGCTAGTATATAGAACATTGGGGACCATGGGCACCCCTGTCTGGTGCCTCTACGGAGTTGCCATCTCTCGGATATCACTGCTCCTGTCCTAACTCTAGCCAGCGGTTCAGTATATAGCATTCTCGCCCACCTTATATATCCAGGGCCCATTCCATACCCCCCAGGGCCGCCAGCAGCCACGGCCACTTAACCGAATCGAAAGCCTTTACCGTGTCCAAGGACACGATCGCCATTTCGCCCTCATTCTTACTTCCCCATTCAACAACCCGTTGGAGTCGTCTACGATTATGAGATATTTCTATTCGGGACATAGCCCGTCTGGTCGGGGTGTATAAGTTTGCCAATAACTCTTTGCAGTCTGTTTGCCAAGACAGCCATCAATATCTTGCTGTCTTGGTTCAACATCAACAGAGGTCTATAAGAGCCACAGCTATGCCCAAGCTTGTTGGGTTTGGGAAGCAGTATTATGATCGCTTCTCTAAGTGACTCCGGCAGCCGCCCCACCTCAAACGCTTCATTTAACATTTCCAACATTGGGGGGAGCACTCCCTCCCTGTATACTTTGTAAAATTCACTTGAGAACCCGTCCGTTCCCGGGGTCTTACTAGTAGACAGCTGCCTCACCGCTTCTTCTAACTCCTCCAGAGTAATCTGTGCATCTAGCTCCTCTCTTTCCTCAGCATTTATCGTAGGCAGTCCTATGTCTTCCAATGTTTCCGTTATCTCCCCATGGCTACTTCCCTTTTCATCCCCATATAGCCACTTGTAATAATCTGCAAACTCCTGGTTAACTCCCTCTTGGGTGTCCACTACACTACCATCTTCTCTCATTATCGTTCTAAATGTGGGTCTGGGAGTTTCGCTCTTGTATAACCATGCCAAAAGCCGTCCTGTTTTATCCCCTCCCGCATGCTGTCTCTCTATATATTTTTTGTAGTTGAGGTTTCACAGTCTTTCCCATTGTTCCGCACATTTCTGCTGTAGCTTAAGTACCAGCTTCATGTCTTCACTTCCTCCCTTTAGTGCCTTCTCTACTTCCCTTTCTGTTCCTTGTAGGTCAGCCAAAACCCCACCTTGCAGGCCTTTTGATTTTGCTATGGCTACCCCTCTCATCACTACCTTGAAGGCTTCCCATAATGTACTTGCCGAGTCAACGCTGCCCGTATTCGTCTCTAAGTAGTTTGTAATCTCCTCCCTAAAAACGGGGTTCTTAAGCGCCTCTGCTCGGAGGCGCCATGTCGGAATCCGTGCTCTCGGGGGGCAGTATTACCACCCGAGAACCAAGGGCTAGTGGTCCGAGAGGACCCTCGCTTTATATTCTGCCTTAGTAATCTCTGTTATTACCTCCGGCGTAGCAAAGACATAGTCCAGCCTTGTATGTAACTGCTGTGGGGCAGAGTAGTGCGAATATTGCCTTTTGTGGGGGTATGTTGTTCTCCGCACATCTGCCAGACCAAAGTCGTCAAGCAGTGAGCAGTGTCTGCAGTGCTTTAGCCGCTGGGGCGGGTCTATCCATATTGCCATCTGATCTATCTACCCTGGGATTTAATACACAGTTAAAGTCCCCACCCCAGATCACTGCACTACCCATACACATACTAAGGTTGGTGCACAAAGTTCTGAAATACGCTGCCGTGTTCTGGTTGGGGGCATATGTATTTACAATGCTTATCTCCTTATTCTCTACTAATCCCCTCAATATGACCATCCTCCCATCCGTTTCGGCCACTTCCTGTATTAGTTGGAACGAGACATGCGGCGCCACCCAGATGAGTACTCCTCTAGCATAAGCAGAGTATGTCGAGCCCACCACAACCCCTTTCCATTTCTTCACAACCATCTCCATCTTTTCTCGTGTCAGATGTGTCTCCTGCAACAGTGCAATGTCTTTCTTTTGCCTGCAGAGGTACAGCATGACCTTATTCCTTTTTAGATAACTGTTAAGTCCCCTGACATTCCACGTGATTATTTTAAGATCCCCCATGGCCCATTAGAATTTCCCTTCCCCTCCCACCGGTGCAGTCCAGATCCCACTTCCGTCTCAATCTATCTAGGCTCATTCCCCAATTCAAACTTCCTACGACTACGAACACTCCAAACGGATCCCTTCCAAGACTTAAATTCCCTAAAACTGAACACAACAAACTCTTCCCCCTCCCACCGACCTCCCTGCCCTTACCCAACAACAACCTCCCCAACTGTTGCCCAGCTCCATCCCTGGATCTCGGGCACCCCCACATCTAGCCCTATCCAGCACAAGCCTATGCTCAGGGCTCAGTAGGGTGAAGTCGCCCTAGTGGCCACTTAACTACTAGTCCTCAGGGGTAGGTTGCTTCCATCCCTTTGCTCCTATTTCCTATTTTATTACGCTTCATGTTAGTGCTATGCAGCTCCTACATGCATTTTATTCACTATATTCCAGTCCAGCCGGGGCATAAGGTCCAAAGGCTACATAATGTTCATCAAATCTCCCTCTTACACCATGACAAGGCCACCCTCCTACTTATCCCCTCAATGTCCATGACACAGACTCCTCACTTGTCATGCTCCTGACTATCTCATTCGGCCTCTTTTTCCGGGCAGCCCCGCAGGTCCAGCCATGACACCTCCTCTGGGGTGCCAAACAAAAGTGCGTTGCTCTTGTGCAGCACCTTTAGTTTCGCCGGGTACAGAAGCATATACTTAATGCCAGCCGTGCGCAGCCTCCTCTTGGCGGCCACGTAGCTATACCTCTGCCTCTGCACCAGCATTGTGTAATCCGGGTATGTCATGATGTTGGTGGATGCTCTCTCTATTGTTCCGCCCTTACGAAAATACTCCAGGATCTTCTCTCTGTCTTTATAGTTAAAGATCCTCACAATTATTGGCCTCGGCGGGGCCCCAGGTCGTGGTTTCCTCCTCAGGGCACGATGCGCTCACTCAACAGTGAACCCTTGCGAGAGCTTGTCTGCTCCTATCTCCTGGAGGATCATGTTCTCCACATAGTCTGTGGGGTCTTGGCCCTCTTCTCCCTCCGGCAGGCCGACCACCCGTATGTCATTTCTTCTCACCCTTCCTTCCGCTTCTACTCGATTCTCAAGGTTGGCAACCTGCTGTTTTAACACGTGGACCTCTTTTGCGTTGTTTGCGCTGACATCTGTGTTGATCTTAACTGCGCTTTCCAGACCACTCGTTCTCTCTGCCAGCACTCTAACGTCTTGTCGTAGCAGGGTGACTTCAATTCCCACCACATCAATGTTATTCTCTAGGGCTGTCCGCAGGTTCGCCATTGCTGAGCCCCATTTGGTGCTCAATTCCGTTATGGCCGCCAGGATCTGATGCTTGTCACCTTCTGAGGTGCCCTCTGCGGGGGTCACCACCATGCTTTGTGCCGCTGTTGTAGGAGTCCGCTGCCCTTTTGCAAAGACCTCCATCGTGAGTTGTTTAGACTGAGCTCTCAGTCTTTTCGCTGACATCACGCAATCTTTCCCGCGTGTCTGGTTCCAACTATACAGTGTTGGGACACTCCCAGGTCCTTCAGGCGTCAGGGTTTCCACCTCAGCAAGTTGCGTTGTGCTATGGCGCGTGAAATTGCGTTACAAGTGGATTGTGTCGTCCCACGTTTATTCTCTGCGTACAATTATCTGTGCGCCATCAGCTTATTTCTAACGGTCGTTCGATTCGCCTTTCGGTCACTGCCACAGTGTTTCAGGCCCGTAGGAAGTCCAGCACCGTGCATCCACTTCAAGGGGAGTTTCTCGTGGGGGCTTATGCTTGGCCTGATCAGTTCTTACTTGCTGTGTCGTGGCCTCCAGCAACCTTTCAGGCCTGTCCTGTTCCTCCCCTGTTCCACAGTTTTGCTGCCATTGTCTCACTCCTCATGGAGCCGCCTCTCCTACTGTGTTTTCCCCATCATCAAGAGACCCCACCAGTCAAGCCCTGACGCCATCTTGAATTTGTTCCACAAGCCTATAGTCACACGACCGATTACCCGCTCCGTCTAGTGCGTGGGTCAATCAGCCCGGGAGCGCACATTCACTAACACACCGTTTTAGTTCTCCTCCTCCTCCTTACTTCGTTGACCTGCCTGGTGGTCTGTAGATGTTGGGTGTGTTCTTGCTGTGGTACGTCTCGCACCCACCCTCGTCAGCCATCAATCCATTACCATTATTCCCACTTTGCCGTGTCCTGGGATTCGATGGCGCTTTGCTTTGGTCCACTTTCACTCCGCAGGGTCCGTTATGTGCAGTCATAATGTGCCAAGATTCGTCTCCTAGATGCAGACCCAGGATGCGGTGCAGCAGGGGGTCCGCCCACTCACTGTGCTTCCCACAGCTCACCGTTGTGTCCGTGTACCCATACCTGCCAGTCTCTCTCTGCCCACCGTGGTTGGTGACCTCAGTCGGTCCGCCAGGGACCCCGCCACGGTGCCCGCAGCTCACAACGCCAGTCCGGGAGATCCCCGCCTGCTCCCCGGGCTCGCGTCAGAAGCACGCTGCAGCAGCAGGACCCCGCTCCACAGGGTCGGCCGTTACACTCTGCGCTCGACCCTGCGTCCGATAGGCACCGCTCCTGCACGCCGCTTTTCGTGCCTTGTGCTCGAATGTCATCGGGCACACACATCCGATGCTAGGTCGAGAGGGGGACAGACGCTATTGGCAGCCGCCGGCGACAAGCAATGTATCATTTCTTGTATTTCTTCTATATGTGCAACTGTATCCATCTGCCGGAGTCAGTTCCTCCCTTGTAGAGACGCGCCCCTCGGGATCTCTTTGTTCGTAGCTGCCGCCGCCATTTTGATGCTCCTCTCGCAGCTGGTCCTGAGATACAATGTATCTCTCTGGCTGTTCCTCAGCTTCGAGCGTGCAGTCGGCTCGCTCATATTCTGCACGCTGCCTTCCAATGCCTCTATATGTGTTTCATAGCTATAATTGTATAAAATAGCATGCGTATTCAGTCTGATCTGATCGCTGGATCTCGGAGCTCACATGGATAGCAGCCTATTCCATGGCTGCCCAAGCCACGCCCCCCGTGCAGTGTCTAGTTAGCATTTGTCCTGGCAATAATGCCATTGGATACAAGATTTGTCATTGACAACTAAGGTTTAATACACTTATCTTGGTCATTTAAAAACAGTTTGTATCTTTTTCTTACACAGGTGGTACCGGCTTGTGGCCTATCGTTCGTACACATGGTGGCTTCATGGGAGGCTTGGACACCGCGTTCAACGAGTAATACCCGCCTGTGTCATTGTTGCCATTAGACAAACCTTCCCCAGACCTTAAACCAGACCTTTACAATGTTTAGTATTTTTGCGCCATCAAAATAAGACACCAAATAAAACGCAACATATTTTTTATCATTGCTTGTTTCATTTTTTAAGTGAATCAAGTGTGTCTCCATTCTGCAGTGTTCCGGTGCCTTGTTTGCACGCCCCCGGCCCCTCCATCCCCCTTCCACTATCAAAGGCAGTTCGCACCAGTGGATGTGCGCTGCCATGGGGTGCTGTCAGGGGCGCGAACGGGTAAGGTGCCAAACACCATGTACACTTCAAAAGGTATCTTACGCCCAGGGGCCATTGTTCACATGGCCTTCTCAGACCCTGTGTCTCCAGGCATGCTCCCCTTCAAGGAGGCCGCGCCCCTGCAATACAAATAATACCACGACATATACACATCATTCATTCAGTAAAACACCCCTTATAAACCACTTGATATTTACCATGAGAAGACCTTTGAGCACTCCAAGTCAATTCGTGAACGTGCTACTCTGTGACTGCTTGGAGTGAACTCGTCAGTGTGCTACCTGTGAACATCTCCCTGTTCTCCTGCACTAATTGCTCTGCTTGCTGAATTTAACTGTTTGTTGGTCAAGGTAAGGGCATGTATCATAATCATATCTCCTTCGTTTGTAAATGTTATATCTATTTCGAAGTAATGTACTCAGTAGTGCTATGTTAATTTGTCTCATTGCTATTAATTTGAGTATCTTTTGTTATGTTATCGATATATCATTTTTCATCCATGTCAATTGGCATGGTATTGCATCCTTCGCGGAGCGTGTCTATAGTATAAGCATGTTTCCTTTTCGTGCACGGTAGAACATTCAGGGGGCGAGTAACATGTTCTGATTTTCAACACATCAGTGAATCGTTTGTGAAATGTATCCAATAATACAGCCGCACACGCTGCACTGGTTTTGTGTGGTGTCCAAGAAAAAGCGTGCAATGAACAATGTATGGTCCAATTCATTAATTCTCACATGTTTATGCAAAATAATTTTCTAATCATGTTGACCTTTATTTTGCAGAATTTACAACAATGCCTGCATGTTCTATTTTCGGTTGCCCTTCGAAGACCTATGACAAATCCGAAGGCATTACAATGCATATATTCCCTAAGACTGTTGATCGAATAAGAGAATGGGTCAGACATTGCAGATATCCACCGGAAGAGCTCGAAAGTAGAGTCAAACAAGCCTTCGAGGACAAGAGGGGTCATCGATACCGCATCTGCAGCCTGCACTTCAACCCGGATATGTATGACACATCCTTGTACACAAAGAGGAATCAACTGAGAACAACTGGAAAATTGCTACCAAACGCTATTCTGACTTTATCCATTCACATGCCGCCACGGGTGGGACACGCTTCTGGATGTAGCTTTACGCCAGTATTTTCGGTGTAAATGTCACTTATAATACTTCCGATATTTATGTGATCGAATAGCTGTTTAAATAATGACTGTTTTGCTAAACACCAGTCCTTGTTTTTTAGAACCCACATAGAAAATGGATTTATGTGGACCAATAACCATGCTATATTATGCATTTACATAAGCATAATTTTCTCGTATTCGGTCGCCTTACATGCCACTTTTTAATGTTGGAATTTCTAAATCGAATAATACTTTCCCTTTACAACTCCATGACTATGTACCGAATATGAAGCAACAAGATTCAACATCCATGTCTTCCCTGGAGTTGTCAAACACTTCCAGCGCGTATCAGGTAATCTTACCTAGCTATTCTGTTCCAGACTGGTTTTAAGCACGGAATACTAGATAACGTGATCATATTTTCGCAACGTATCATTGCTTTACACAATGTTTTTCGTGGTTTGAAATTGATATGTACCTTTGTCGTCTTTCCAAAATGTGTGTCCAGTTTCCAATATTTTCATCGTTACCAATGCAAGTACTGTGTTTCAGGGAGATGCTGAGGCGTCCTCTACAATTACGTTATCCCTTGTAGTTCCGGAACCAGACCTTGCAGTTGATCAGGAGCCAGAGGTATGCGTACTGACAGTACCATCTAATGAAAGAAAGTCGGTCTAATTGTATGTGTAATGCAAATGACTTATTTTATATGGATACTATTTTTTGTAGGGATATATACAAGATCCGTATATTGAACCGGAGGCGCGTGGATCTGAGTCGGTGCGCCAGCTTGCTGCTGATTATGTTAGAGTAAAGAAGGTTTCAAAGAAAAGAAATAAAAATAAGGTTAGTTACACTTTATATTGTTGGCAATTGTTTTGTGCTGAGGCCTTCATTATATTTATTTTTTTATTTAAATTGTACAACACTGTATGTAGGATTTACACTGAACATCCCTTTTCCTATCTGTCTTGTAGTTGCCCGATGGAGTACAGACTGTGCAGACACAGACAGCGATACAAATGACAGATGCTGCTCGCCAAACTGTTTTCACCATGGAGGAACTGTTCATTGAGGCGCGACGTGTTCACACTCGAGATGCCTATGTCCAATGGCCAGAAAATGAATTTAATATGACCAGCGAATCCAGGTAAGTGTTTTTGGACCATTGCTACAATGCGCCTGCTCCGCCAGAGGAAGGTGAAATTGAATTTATAGATGATAGTTTAACATTACTAGATGAGCACTTAACACAATCGACACCCGCCCAAAAAATGCCCCCCAAAAACAGTCCACATTGATGTTTTCTCCTATCCATGGACAAGTAACAGATGTTGAAATGACAGAGAATGAAGCATCAACACTATTGACCGACGAAACAGACAAAGATATTGACTACAGTATGTATAGTTTGGCTGATATGTCCACAACTGTTCCGTCCGAAACAACAGTGTTGCCGGATGACAGTCTGATGAAAGAGGCCAAATACATAGTATTCGACAGCAGCTTGATGGAGCTTATAAAGATGCTGAACTGTGTGCATTCAGTGCGAGGGGAAGTATGTGGGAAGCCATTGGTGAGCGTGACTCGTCTAACACAAGGCAGTAACCTCAAAATGCATGCCACCTGTGAAAAGTCACATAAAACATTTTCATGGTCCGCTCAACCGATGCTGGGGAAACTGCCAGCTGGCAATCTACTGTGTGCAGCAGCTTTACTTTTCAGTGGCTCTAGTTTCACAAAGTTATCCAGTTTCTTTCAGTTTATGGGACTACATTTCATTTCTAAAACGCAATACTACAAATACCAACGTGATTATCTATTCCCTGCCGTTAGTGAAGCTTAGAAAATTGAACAACTGGCTATTAAAACTACATTCGCCGACAAACGGCTCAGGCTAGCCGGCGATGGACAGTGTGACAGCCCTGGATTTTCAGCTAAGTACTGCACCTACCATTTTCAGGACATGGAAAGCAAGAAAATTGTGAGTTTGGTGGTCGTGCAGGTGTCCCAATGTAAATCCTCAGTGGCCATGGAGAAACTTTGTTTTATAAAATCAATGGAAGATCTACAATCGAGGGGAATGCAAATATACCTCATAGCCACGGACAGACACGTTTCAATAGCCAAGACAATGAGAGAGCAGTATCCAAATATTAAACAGCAATTTGATGTATGGCATGTTGCCAAATCAATAAATAAAATAATCTCGGCGGCAGGGAAAAAAAAAGGTTTTGAAAGTATTTCACAATGGTCTGAGTCTTTCAGCAACCATCTTTGGTTCCACAATATGTGCCTAAAGTACAGGCCAAAGAGATTGCATTTCGGCATCCAAGGGATGAAAGCGAGGACTTTACTAGCGGTATTAGCGCATAACGAGAATGTAGGCCGGGAACAATGTAGGCCTGCAGGAAACTTAGGGATGCTTCGCTACAATATGGCCTTTACGAAAAGAAGCAAAAAATGGGTTGTCAAACCAGTATATGAGAAAATGGAATTCGATTTTGTGAAAGATCTTATTGTTAATGTTGTCGATGTATACTCATGGAATTGCGCACAAATCTGTTCAGAGCACACCTACATTGCCACCAAACATTGCCAACGTGCCATGTCCACCCAAAGAAGAGCTTGTTAAATCGTTCAAAACCTGGTATAAATGATTACCATTTGTTAACATTTTTCCAAATGATTTTTTATAAACTGTAAAAATAAAGTATGCGATTTGTCTTTTGAAATCTATCCTCTTAGTCCTTTTATTAAAAAAAATTACAATTTATTACGATTGCTTTCACATTTCACAGTTTAGTCGAGCTAAGGTGGGACTTTCATTTTTCGTGTTAATGACCAATGGATAAGAGTGTGTTAGAATCTTTGGGTTTTGGCAGTTGCCTTGACATAAAGTTCTACAAAAAGCTGAATATATGCTCATCCTCGAAAAGGTATTCTACCTAGGCCACAAAACATTCTAGGCACGCAAGAAGTACTGACTGTGAAAACATGCCATGTGGCAGGAGGCCATGAGATAAGCAGAGGTGGCCCTATTACTTGACACATTTTGACTCAGTTTTTGTGTTACACCGACTATAATTTGGGAATTGGGGGAATTCTGTCATTGGCAAATTTCACCTACAGCTCAGCAGTGACAGCCCCCAATTTCCTGTGCCCGTGCTTCAAAATTCATGTTCTCATGGATGCGTTGACACGGAATGTTGCAAAGTTGCAAAGTAAGAATGTATGTTCATTTTGAGTGAAGGTCACCAGCTTTGAATTTTTGCTTGGGAGCTGGGGAGCTGGGAGGCCTACGCGTCCCGTGCACAGTATAAGGTTCTATTGTTTTTTGACCTTATGATAGGGTTGCCCATTCCGAAACTGGACCTAGCTACATATAAGTTCAGTTTATGAAATACCGTTGACACAAATGGAGGAGTCTACATTGGGCCAAGAGAATGGAAATGCCAAATATAATGTAAGTTTATCTTTAGACGATTTCATACCAGAACTAGTCTAAATACGAATAGCTGACCGTTATTGTCGGGTCACATTGTACTTGTTCATTCTGTGTTGCATATTGCAATGAAGTGCTAGTGCAACCTTTGTGTGCTGGGCTATCTACTGGGCACATGGGCAGGCCAGCATCGAGACGCATGTAGACCACATCTCGTTTCTCCCTGGTTCTACGTTAATAAATCATTACATAGTTTGTGCACCTCGAAATCTTGCCCCAGTTTACGCATTACGTTTAGAGCTCAACATACTCCATTGCACTATCGTCGGCAGCAAATAGAGGAGTACTTTGAGATTCCACGTTGTATTCTCTCGGTTCACATTGTGTCACCTCTGCGCTAATAAAGAAAATGATTAACTGTAATAAAGATCGGCTACTGAGACACATTTCTATTTTTATCTTTTGCAAACAGGTACATCGTGCCATTCTGCGATTGTCATCTATTCTAGACCCCGACCGATGGCTTCTTCAAGCGCCAGCTGCAGCTACATGTCAATCACTGGATCTACTTAACCGTCTTTTGGGACGACAGACAAGGTCCATTTTGCCCGTACGCGGTACCAGCGATTAGGAGCAACAGAACAACCTTTACAGTGGTCTAGTGCCGAGGTCATGCACCAGCCTTGCAATTCACTGTGCGACCAAAGTGCTTCATTTACCCAAAACGAACACCCTGTGTACCAAAAAGGAACAGCGCGTGACTCACGATAAACATTTGCGGAACGAGAGCAAAGAATTTTTTTTCCATTTCGATTGATTATGTCAGATGCCGAATGTTATCGAAACATTTAATGTGAAATAAATGTACTTTACCAATTGTACAGTCTTGTTGTTCCCTTTTAAAGTACAGTTTCATATTCCTAATTGTGACGCGCTGTGCTGTGAGACGATGTGTGTTGTTTTCCGGGTTCCGCGTCTAGTCGCATAGGTGACGGCTGGGCGCGTTTGGCTACGCTGCCCAGTAACGTCACAGAGTGGTGGAGAATATCAATAATTTGGTGATGTCAGGCTCGGGGGCGGGGGATATGATTTACAGCCGCAAACGCAGGTCACCCAGGGCAATGCGGCAAGTGATAAGATTATCACAAGATGGCCGCGCCCTGCTGCCTGATTTCGCTTGTGTTCAAGAGACGAAAACTCGGGTAAGGTGCATAGGAAATGTTTGTACGATCGATCGAATTATGGTTAAAAACACATGGCCGAACCATAGGGACAATAATATTTCTGACTGAACCATTCCTTTAAATGTCTTCAAGGAACATGGTCATCACCTTCTGTGGAGTAGTCCTATTTTTATCCTAAATGCTCTGGTTTACATAGACCATGTTAAAGAATGCCCATCACCCTGGGTGCTGCCGGATGCCTTTTCTGCTACCACACTACTGTGTCTCGCTCTTTTACTCATCAATCCTCTGGGGCCATCCTCCACCTCATTTTAGAGCCACCAGCCCCTTGAGAAATGGAATATAAATTTTGAGCTCTAGCCAGAAATCACAGAACGCTTTTTCACCTCATTGTGCACCTCGCCACTCCTGCCATTGGGATCTGCTGTAAGATCAGGCTTCATCCCAGGACTTCGCAGTGTCTCCATGTGTTCATCAGGAGTTCCTTGCCTATGTTTCTGCCACTTCAAAACAGCGTGGTCATTCCTTTTTTAAAAAGTAAATCCGGGAGGAATTGTAAGACGCCTAAAGAAGGTAGCCAGTAGCCATATTATGTTGCTCTTAGTCATGCCACCCTGCCCCCTCCCACAATTCATTCCTTTTGGTGATCCAAAGGTCTTTTGTTTCTCTCCTGATTGTTCCATATTCCCTCAAAATGTGGAAAAAAAGAGACAAGACTGACAAACAGCTGGCCTTCATGGCCAATATGGCCCTGAAGATTGTCCTTGAAATGCTTTTAAACTTTAAGAAACTATTATATTTAGAGGATGGTGATCTCCTAAATCATTTCATGTGAAGGATAGTTTTTTATTCTTAATGGACGAGGATGACTTTGAGCTCTATTCGAAGTGTGCAAATCTATAAATGCCAAGCTGAACCGTTTTTTCCAAGATGTGGTTTTCCAAGATGCCTCTCTTCTATTGGTTTACATGCACCCTTCTTTTCCTCTTTAACCTAAAGCACCATGCTATCCTGTTCTCTTCTCGATTTTGTCCTTTTGAATTAAAATGGCTAACCCTAAAGTAGCGAAGTTAAACTATTATTCTGGTTTAAACAGCCTATTACTGGTTATAAACAAATGGAGTTTAATCAGAAAGATATATTTCTGTAAATTGGGCAGAATTCCTTTAATCCTAAAACACACCATATAATAAAATAATTTTCCAATATCCCAACACATGACATCTGATGCACGGAGAACATTTGAGATATACAGTCCAGGAGATCTTGATCAATAAACTGAATGAAAATGTCACAAAACCTGTGATTCAATAAGTTAAAATGCAATTCTGTGAAGTCTGTCAAAAGGCAGCTAATTCATCTTGACTGAAAGATTCAAAATCAACTTTCTACCATAGTAGCCAGGTTTGTTTCCTGCAGAACATTTTCAAGACATAACTTAATTATTTTACTGAAGCAGTATCTATGTATGCGGGACTAAATTGTATAACTTCTTCTACCCCAAACCCTAGTAAAATATATTTTTTGCTGATTTAGCATATAATGGATGAAATAAAAGCAAGATTATAAGTGTTTCTAAATCCCCCTCGATATCGGGTGCATAGTTCTTTCACAACATCTCACTTGGTCCAAGTAGCACTATTGGTACCCACGGTTGGTCCCTCAGCCACTCCGGTTGCTCCCAACGCAGGCTGAATCTCAAGATCCAAGCCCAGGTTCGGCGTAACCTGGATGCACCCGCTGGACATTTTCCCCTCCTGCTCCCTGCCGGTTTACTATTTTCTCTTTCCCCCACGTCTATTCCATTTACCTGAAGCTCGGGTGGTTGCAGCGCCATCACACCACACTCCACTGCCTGCCTATAGCCACCATGGAAATGGAAGAGGGCGTCACAGTGCCACTCTCTTAATTAATTTCCATGGTGGCCATGTTGTGTGAGTATGAAATTGTTAAGAGCAGTGGGTTATGTGTCCCTGAAAAATATATTGCTCTCATCACCCCGCGGGTTTACCTCGGATGCTAATGGCATACCAGAGTATTGACCAGGAAAACTTCATTGCATCTGTGGCAGTGAGAAGATTTCTGACCCATCTATGTCCTACCAACACAAGATAAATTACCATACCAGAGAGTTAACCCAGTGAATGCTTACAGATTTGATTTACAGCAAATGCGATTTACTCTGTTCCTTTCTGAGGTACTGACATTTCTCTCAAATACATTCTTTCCTATCAAATGTTATGGCGGAATCAAACCTGTTCTCCCAGCCATGAGTGGAAAGTGGGTTATAAAGCTAACCCACCCACAGAATCTTTATAGCAAGAGCTATTTTATGCAAGGGGAATTTCTTTAGCTTACCATGAAGAATAATCATGGTCACACTCATTTCACGAAATAAAAACATCTATAGATGCAGCAGTTTAGTTTGTGAGGCTTTCCTTTCGATCACTGGGCTAGTTTTAGGTGGGCAACTTATTTGATATGTTCATTTTATGTATGTTAAACGGAATCAGTTTAAAAGGAAAATGAGCATTTATTTTTTTTTTCAGAGAGTTTTACAGGCTCAAACTGAAATGATTACATTGAAATGTGATGAGCTAACCAAGGCACTGGATTTGAAAAGAAAGCAGATGATGGAATACATTGAAAATCAGAGAACTAAGAAAGTGAAAGAGCATCAGCTCTGGAAACAGATGAAGGATGTAGACAAGAGAACTGTTGGAAACCTTCTTGAGGAGTGTGAGAAGATTATCAATGAATGTGATCCTCCATCCTTCCTGAAGGTAGGATCTTTTGTGTTTACATGTAGTATAACTTTTCCATGATAAGCTCTTTGTTAATAATCACCAATACTTTAATACCTTTGCTCCCGAGCAGCTTCCCAGATTGCTTAAAGTTCTTTTTTACTAAAGCTTACAAAATTAATTAATTTAAAAATGGGAATACAACTAGCTGTACTTTCCAAGCTTTAATATTTTTGAAATGGTGCACATCTGCAACAAAATCCTTTTCTGGGCAGAGGTAGTACAAGGGGGACCAGCCTAACAGCTCTGTTTAGAGGGGTTTCAGTTACAAAGGTGAACAGATGAAAAGTGAGTATTATACCTTCTTTGCTTCTATAATCATAACCTATCATAATCATGAGACATTGTACGGCTGTTGATCAATCACTAAATCGAGACTATTGAAATCTTAATTCAAATGATGACGACATTGTTTGTTTAGGGAACATAAGGTACTTCTTTGTCTCTTTTATCTTTTTATAGTTATGGATGTGTATTTGTAAGATGTGTTTTTTTATATACGATAATACTTATTATTCTTATGTCCTTTTTTCTTTTATTCGAATGTTATATTAATGTGTAAAGTTTCAATGTAAACTAAATCACAATAAATATTATTATTATTATAATCATAACATGGGCCAAGGGCAGACTATACGTTTAAGAATTATGATTTTGCAGTGGAAGTGTTGCGGTTTATTACGCAGTCACTATCAACTCAGGCCCACCTCCCCACGCAAGCAAGGTGGCGTGCACCCAAAGTGCTTATACAGATTCAACTTTAGTGAGGCTGCCAACCCGTTTTGCACCACCCCAACAAACACCCTATGTACCACCAATGGGCTAGGAACCAGGCTGGTGTATAGTAAGAATATATACATGTTATTTTTATTCTTTTCTCTCTTTGTTGTTTCTTTGATTCTTTTTCTGATTCTTTCCCCTTCTCAAGCTCAATAGTACTCACATAATAAACACATAGAAAAATAGGAGTAACAATGTCTTGTGGGTTTTGTTTTAATAATTTTAAGTCAAGATATATACTGAGCGAAGTTCACCTATGTAGAATAATCAGTGTTTGGAATGCCACTGTCTTTCTCATTTTCCCTCTTTTCCTTCAACCCTTGTTTTTTCCTTCCCTCTCTTTTCCTTCAACCCATGTCTGTTTTTTCCTCCATTTACTTACATTTAAATTGTAGAGCATTGTGCAATTTATCAAATAGAGGCTTTGCTTTGTACACCTTGGTTAAACAAGACATTATTGAAATGCTGCTATAAGCACAATGCACTTTTTTGAAACCAGGTCATCAAAGTACTATGCACTTTATCTAAATTCTGCTCAAAACGCAATGTAATTTATTCAAACAGTTATCAAATAAGTGTAATGGACTGCAAGGCCCTGCAATTTTGGAAATGCTTCTGCTTGAATCTTAAGTATTTTGTACTACAATTACCCGGTGTTGTACTATGCAACATTATTACTATAAAAATTGAAACGTCAGAGCCAGTGCTTTAATATTTGTTTGTCCATGAGGTCTGAATTCCTCTAGATGGATAAGAATATTGTGAACGGCACTATGCACTTTATGACCATGTATTATCTAAAGTATTATGTGTTTCTTATTGAAGACGCAATATATTCTGCTCATGATACTTGAACCTATTTAGATGTAACATCTTGAGATGCACTGTGCACTTTATTTGGACAAGTACTTTGTATTGGAAACGCACACAAAAATGGCCACCACATTTTACAATTAAATGTGTATGTGTTAGACATTGGGTAACTAACAAAAACAGAAAAGACAATAGAATGGGAGAATCCTAGTCTGTGGGAAAGTTCTATAAAGCATCATCGTGCACTGAATTGATTGTTTGTGAACAAGTAGCGGGTGTGCTACGAAATGCGTTGTACTGTGTTTTCTCTCTTTTAAATGACTGCGTGTCAAAAATAAAGCTGGAATATTTCAAAGAACTTCCATTGTTTGGCATTCCTAAAAAAGTGCCTCATTTGAAGTTTTGCCTGTGTGTGCTATCCCACGTGTGGAGACAGAAATGGTTCTTCTTTTTTAAAAAAAAATATATATATATAAATAATATATATTTTTTAAAGGTTTGACCAAATGTAATAATGCTCAAATGTCAGCCACCAATGCTCTGGCACTACACAATATTCCAAATTCAAATGTCTTGCACCAATTGACTAACACCGGTTTAACGGACCTTCAGTTGTGATATGACACGGGTAAAATTTGAATATGGCAGTCACAATTTACATCAGATGTCTTGCAAATGAACCAATAGGAAACATACACAGTAATCGCTTAGTGTGTCCCACCACCCTCCAGACATCAATTGGATATGACTCCTCTTATTTGAAGGCAAGGTCCAGGGAGTGGGAACACAATGGAAAATTTGTTTGGGCTTTATTTTGAGAAAAAACAATGTTTAAGAAAGAAACTCAATGGGAAAGTCGTTTTGGCTCTATTTTTTAGAAATGCAATCTTTGAGAAACTAAATGGGAAAATCGTTATGTGCTTTTGTTAGAAAAACAATGTTGGGATAAAGGAACTCAATGGGAAATTAGTTTGTCAACACACATTCAAAGGACATGCAGTCCTTTGGGATGCACAGGAATAAATGGGAAATTTCGTTTTGCAACACAAACTAGATGTAATGCTTGGTAATTCTGGTTTGGGATGCAAGGGAATACATGGGAAATTTCGTTTTACCCTCTCCCCATTCACTTGAAAGGTAGCGTTTTAAGATTACCTCTTTTGGGATTCAGGATTCCCCCTTCTGGACAGGAGTCAGGGGTTTCAGAAGGACAGTCGCCCAATTCTTTATTGTCTATACCGGCTCTAACTCATTGGGCATGAATGTTGTTACTGTCATGATCTCTGCTTCCAAAAGGCCAGGACTTACCCAACTCCCTTGGAAGCAGACCCATAACCCAGGTTCCGAGTGCCAGCCAGTCCCAATTGGGACCTTTTGGACCCTGTCCTGGCGCCAGTGGCGCCAGGCTCATAAATATGCCCAGTCCCAGCGCTGCAAGCGCCGGGCTCATAATGCTTGGGTGGACTTACCTGCAGCAGACCATGCTGCTTACTTACCTGCCAGTTGAAC
Source organism: Ambystoma mexicanum (assembly GCF_040938575.1). Lineage (NCBI taxonomy): Eukaryota > Metazoa > Chordata > Amphibia > Caudata > Ambystomatidae > Ambystoma > Ambystoma mexicanum. The sequence goes on from NC_090937.1 coordinate 870,320,627, forward strand.
CCCTGATCCTCTTCTGTTTGGAACTACTTTTCCTGTTGGGTGGGGCAGGAGCCACTCCCTAGGTTCAGAACACTGGAACTCTTCTGGAAAGCAGGAACTCTTTTCTTACCTAGGCGTGGCTGTGGAAGGAGACACCTAAGCACTACAGGAGGCTATTTAAACCACACCCGATGGATGAATCTTGCTTTGCGTTATTCTGCATCCTCTGCAGCAGAACGCTCATCGTGTCTTCTGCATCTGATCCTGGGCCTAAAGGAAAGAGGCTTACCATCCTGAATCCAGTCTTCAGCAACATCTATAAAGACAAGAAAGAACAGGTTAGCACTACGGTCTTCAGTGACAGCTCATCTTTTACCTGGTCCATCGGCTGTCATCAACGCCTCGCGCAGCATTCCTGCATCTGAAAGACAAAGGCTTACCTACTCTTTACGCGCTCCGGAGGTCATCGCACTGCATTCCGGCATCTGAAAGACAAAAGCTTACCAACTCTTCGCACGCTCCGGAGGCCTTCGGCGCTGCATCCCGCATCTGTAAGACAAAAGAAGGTGTGTTTAAAGACATTGGGTAACGTTAAATATTCACGTGCCATTACTCCATCCACGCCGAACTCAGTGGGCATTCCGGCATCCTTCAGCAGCTCCGAACTGGTACCTGCAAAATAAAAGGACAGTTAGTGCGCATCGTGAAGCAAGCAGCAAGCGCTTACTTACGCGCTTCCAGGCGCTTCTATTCCGCATACGGGTCCATCCTCAACTCACTTCAGCCAGTCAACCGCCATCGCCGGAACCCTGCAAAATAAGAGACAGCATTACAAAAGACTTTTAAAGACATTTGAAATATTCGGAACTCACCGTTCGTGAAGTAAACGACGGACAGCAGTCCTCTGAAGTCAAGAGGCCTGCGCTACCTATCCAGTGAAGAAACTGGTTACAGCACCCTGCCCCGAGGCAGATGGAGAGCTCGGCGTTCACTTACCTAAGGTGAGAGCGTTAACCTTTGGGGTTCTACAGGAGAGGAGAAAAGGAAAGAGATAGGGACACCCCAATAACCCCAGTTCATTAATCCCATATTTTCTATCTGCAGACATCTTACTCTTCGAGTCAGGCATACAGTGCACAGAGGTCCAGCCCAAAGAGCCAACCGGGTGTTACACATCACTTTTGAAGATACGGTAGTCGCCCAGTCAAGACCGGCGCCTCTGCGAGAATCAGGTGAGCGTTACAGTTAAGTTTCGAACTCTAACAACACTCATCCTATGATTTTCTATATGGGAATTAATTGATTTATTTTAATTAAAGGTGCTAAAGATATACACTTTCAAATTCCACATAGAGAGTGGTTTTCTATGGGGAAATAATTTGAGAGAGATTTAATAAGATGTGCGAAGGGCCAACCCAGTATCACCCTACCCACTAATAGAAAGGGATAAAGGCAGGTAGCTCCCTACACAATTGATAGTTTTTGGGTTAGTCTTCTTACATAGGAGGCTTTGGTAATGGGACATCCAGGGAAAAACAGCAGGGCTCCTCTGAGGAATGCACAGATCTGGTCAAGGGCTTCAGTCATGGATTTTCTCCTGCACCCCGACTTCCTCTGGCTCCTTTGATGCGGGTCCCAGCTAGATTCTAGATTTCCCCGTCACTCTCTCCAATGCAAGAATTGAGGCCTCTCTGCTATCCAGTCCAGCAGTAGACTAACTCCAGGAAAAAGTGGAAAAGGCCTGTTCTGTTGCAAAATTGACCTCTTATAGGGCTGATGACACTCTTACATTATCATAATTACCATGATTAGCTAGTTTTCTCCCTTCACCTCCCACCAAGATGCAAACTGCCTGCTGGTAGAGCCAGGAGTTGGGCGATATGTATGATGTAGGCTGAGGGAGGAGGAAAAATAAAACATTTCAAAATGACAGGTAGGTTTTACCTTTTTGTGTTCAGAAAATCTAACATGGCAGCTATGCTATACTTTTCAGATAACTACATGAATCTATATATTTTTGAATTCTACATTTCATGGCATGTTGAAAATGCAAATTCTATTTTGACACACCCTTCCTGGGCAGAGCTATCGGTTTTTGGGGGTTTGCTGCTGCGCCAAAATAGCTAAAAATGGGAAACTTCCCAATTCAAACATTAATTCCACTATCTATCCCTTCACCAATTTTCCAGTTCCTCAGACTTATGAAAATGCCAGAATCATAATTTTGATCATAACATTAGTAGTACATCACACACATTTTGTTTCTACATGGTCCCAACAGGCTTTTAGCCCCTTTAAAATGAGTCCAGGGTGAGCTCAGGGAAACACACAATGCTCTTTTAATTAAAGAAAAAGTGGCCCAATGTTAATCAATGGGAATGCATCTCATGGGTCCTCCAGTTTCACATTCAGATAAAACCCAAGCAGTTACATTTTCTCCAAACCACATGGCTGGGTCATCTGATTTTTCAGCCAATGTGATTCTGCCCTCCCCCTCTGAGCTTCAAAGGTCTTTGCTCAGAGCTAATGCACAATTTTATGGGGAGGTTTGACCTTAGGGTCCTTTCTGTTGGTCATGTTATCTGTATCACCGCAGTTCAAATCTCTCTCTCATTCTTTGTATTTTTAACTGAACCAGGCCTTTTCATCCTAGAGGTCCGCAACCAAACGTCTTGAGGCCAACTTTTCAATGGCACAGACCTTTCAGTTTAGTGGGGAAAACACCAGCTGCATGCACACTTCAGAAAACACAGCTTTAACTTGACAAGATGCGTTTACATGTAACGTTTTAGCACTATCAATGGGCATGGTGTTTAAAATGCAATCTTTCTTTTCAACTACATTAGAACAGATGTAGATTCATTCTTAATCTAATGCACACAAATATGCCATAGTTAACATGGGAAACCAGTGTCACTGCTACAAAAACGAAATAGGCCTTTCTCTTTACAGACTGTCATTTTATATGATGTCTCTTTATTTCTGATGAACGCAGTCTGTCACTTGACTTTATTTATTAAATATCAGGCATCATTCCTCCTTTTTATCTTCCAAATGTGCAGTGTTTCCAATGACTTTCTTTCCCCTTGCACTGCAGTAGTTTTACAAAATGTCTTTCCATTTCACCAGGTTTTATGTCGAATTCACTGTTTTTTACTGGCTTTTATATTTCAATGGAAATGCACATTAGCCAGCTTCACTCTCACAATAGGGGCCTACAATGGCCTCTCCATCTGTCGCTCTGGGGATGCCTTTTACACCCACAAAAGCCTCCAAACCAGTGACACCTTCACATGTTAAAATAAATGTTTCAATTGGGTTTTGAACAGATTTTTAACGTGAGATTTTCCCACCGGGAGATGAAAATAACTTTGAAGATCGAGAGAGACAGTTTTGGGATATTGTAGTTTTTAGATTTATCGGTATATACCGCATGTGCAGAATGATTGCATCTCATACGAACTGCACATGTACGTGTAGGCGATGTACACTAATATACATACGAAAACTCCCATCAAAGTCCAGACTTTGATGTCAGTTTTCATTTTCATATGAGGGTTATTGAAGTTGTAAATTTGGTACATATACACATAGGAGGCGAAGAAAGTTTCGCATTTTGTTCAAATACTTGCATCAAAGTCAAACCTCATGAATCCAATGGCATTGTTGCTTCTTTCCTGGGGGTGACCTCCTGCCATGTGGCCAGGGGACGGCAGCCACCACCTGATCATGACTCTGGGGGCGGCTATATGAGGGAGGATCACATGGGGGGAGAAAAATTCCAGGAGGGGGTGATGGTATCAGTGGGTGAGACATGGGGGGCGTGGCCTGAGCCCATGGAGTGAGGTAGTGCTTGAACAGAGCTCCCGTCGTGATCCTTCTACAGATCCTGAAACATAGTGGTTTGGCTTGGACTGCATGGACCCAAGTACACCTTTGGGCGTGGGAAGCGCTACCCCAGCTTTGGAGAGAGTTACTGGCGAAAATTGGAGCATTTTTGAAGGAGAAATGACGTTTGCAAAAAGGGGCCCTGCAGAACAAAGATGGCAGATGAAGAGGAGGAGAAGCTGCGATCACCAGTACTGCCTATTGAGCCTTCGGCTGCGAGATCTGCTGTGCCTTTGCGCCCTTGTGGAAGGCGACTACCCGGGCGGCAGGGGACAACAGCAGAGTGCAGTGACAGACGAGTGCTGGTGAGGCTGGGCACTTGCATGCAGCCCCATTAGCGAGAGGAGCTGCGGAGGACTGGAGGAGGGAGTGACTGGAGCAGCAGTGGTAATGGTTGGACCTGCGAAGTGGTCAGGACCCGACTGCATGAGGGAAAGCTCAATAGGGGGCAAATGAGTGGAGGAACAGCAGCTGCGCCACCAGACCTGGAGCTGGTACTGCATGCAACTGGCAGCGCGAGGCAACACGAGGACCGCCCGGAACCATGGGGCACAGCGGAAGGGCGGCCAAGAGGATTGGAGGCGAACGCTCTAAAAGGTACGTGGAAACTGCTCCTCAGCAATGAACATACACGCGTGACGAGCGGGCCAAGGATTCTAGAACTTTGGAAATAGCACGGCCAATCAGCGTGCTTGAGGGCACATGGGTCCTGTCTGCTGGCACAATAAGTGTGCTGGTGTAACAGCCTGTCCTGGGAACACTATCATGGGCCATTGTCTCCACAGAACAAAGAAGCTGAGTGGGGACAAGGGAGGGACAGTGAACTACGGCGGGCCGTGCTGTGAGACAGCAAAGGGTGTGGAGAGCCTAACTGGCAACACTGCTGCTTGAAAAGATCAAGACTCTCTGGCAGAGGCTTCACTATATGACTTGGGGTGCAGCCAGGTGGTGTCCACATTACCAGCAGGGCCCCACCAGCCCCCCCGCTCGACAGGGCAGTGATCCAGTTGCGAGGGGCAAGTATACAATTATCAACGGCTTCTGGCATCCAGGCGGGCGCATAGCCGATTGGCACCCACCGAAGTGTACTGGGATAATCTACGCGCACTAACGGCGTTGAAGGTACTACATAGGGTTGCATTGCTGGCAACAGTGCACAACAAGTGGATGCCACTAAACGTTTGAAATGCTAACAGGGCATTGAGTCGAGACGTGTGAGGTAGGCACAGCTGCACTGGAGTTGGGTATGTAAGCGGGAAACTGGAGGTGGAGAAAGCACACAGTCAATAGTGGATCAGTCTGAGTGTGACGATGGAGATCTGGGTACTTGCCTAGTGAAGGAGAGGTCTGTAGCAGGATCGCTGGACATTACAGCCGCAACATGCTGTGCTACACACCAAAGCAGATTGGTGCTTTCCCCTCAGTTATGGACCACTAAGTAACACAAGGCACTCAAACTAGACCAAAAGACCAGGGTGTTGACAAGTGCAGATCGTGGACTCACTTGATAGGGATTCCTGCATAGATCGCCTGGTGTTGCGCTGCTAACCCAGATACGCAGATTGGAAGTAACCACACACTCCCAGACAATGCGCCCCACCAAAGGGAAAAACAAAACAACAATCATGGGCTCGTTTAATGGAGCTAGTAGGCGCAGTGACTCATCGCAGAGCTCCAACGTGGCGCACAAGGAAGCAGAGATGGCGGATCCTGACGGGAAGGAGGATCTGGTGCTAGCGGCAAGAGCAGCGCTGAGGTCCTCCTTGGAAACTGAAGATCGACAAATTAAAAGTAAACGTGTAGCTACTCCGCCAAGATGTCCGCAACTTGGCAGTGAGAGTGACAACAGTCGAGTTGAGCCTAAAGGAAACCCAGGAGACTACAAGAGACCTTGAGACTAGAGTGAAAGAGCTGGAGAGGAGAAACGCCATACTGGAGCTAAGGTCCGAGGACGCATAGGGGAGGGCCCGAGAGAATAACGCACGTCTGCTGGGAATTCCAGAAGGAATGGAGGGCCCGAACCCTACTAGATACGTGGAGAACTTACTACTGCAGGAAATAGGAGCATGCAACCTGTCGCATGGATTTGTGGTGGAGAGGACCTACAGGTCACTGCAGAAACAGGCCCCCTGGGGTCGCACCCTCGCCCAATGATGAAAATCTTGAATTTCCAAGACGGAGAAGTGATTTTGAAGTTTTCCAGGGAGGGAGGATAGATTTAACGTGACAATTCGACAATAGCTATTTGCCCGGATTATACGCCCACTGTACAGAGGGCAAGACATTAATTTGTACCAATTAAAGCAAGGCATAGCCACCTCAATATTAAATACATGCTCATGCACCCAGCACGGCTCAAGGTTATCCATAAGGGCAGAGCACAATTCTTGGAAACCCCTGCTGCGGCCAACATGTGGTTGGAGCACAACAGCCTAGGAGATTGGGTGGAACCTGTCACATGAGAAACTGCCTGATGAAGTGGGGGGAGGTGTAAGAACTACAAGAAGGGGTAGTCACGTGCTTGACTGATATCGCTGCAAGTGTTGGGGATGTGCATAAGCTGTGAATGATATCAAATTGCTTGTTGACCAATTATGACTGGGGCAATGTTCGACTGCCTGCTTTGGGTACAAAGACCTATCCCACTCAGAAGTTGGTGTTGGCCTGTTGCCAGCATCTGTTCAGCCGCACCCAATGGCCTGGACAGGCTCCAGAGGTGTGGTTGCGCCTGAGCACTGCCTGCAAATCGCAGTCGCTGGGCGAATGTTTTTAGATTTGTTGGTACAGTGTTGTTTATAAAGTCCTCACGCGGATGGTCGTACATGAGTAAATATGAGTCCGGCAGAAGGGTTTGGGGGCGATGAAGGGAACTTGGCAATATGGGGAAGGCCACAGTGCAAAGCTGGGTGGTGGTAAGAGGTGACAGGAACACACGAACCAAGCAAACGCATGGTGTCCGACATTAAGGTACTGATGTGGAATGTGAGGTGACTAGGCAAGTACTTAAGCAGGAACCGAGTAAAATCCTTTTTAGACAGGAAAAAGGTCTCCATCGCATTACCACAAGAGACCCACCTGTCTGTTGCGGATCTTGCAAAGGTTGAGGAGAGATGGGGTGGACAAGGGTATGTGGTGGCATACTCCAAATATGCTAGAGGAGTGTTCACATGGTTCCATCCTAGTGTCGTTCTGAATGATGGGGATGGAAGCAGACAAAGACGAGAGGTACTTAATATTGTGGGGTCACATAGACCTGGTAGAGGTGTGCATAATGAACTCCTATTTTCCTAATCACGGTATCCCATTAACAAGTCAACATGATTAGCGCTAAAATTGCGCAACACAGGGAATGTTTCGTCATATGGTGGGGGTTAATTGTGCCAGGGATCCACTTCTAGACCGGTCAACCCCACCTAAAGGCAATGTGGGACCTGCATCCTTAGCACTCAACACGGCACTCACAAATATAGACCTAGTGGACTTATGGAGAGTGTCTCACCCGGAGGATAGGAGCTATTCTTACTATTCTTCGCCTCACGGCCTCTATACCAGAATAGATTATTTCTTTGTGGGTGGTACCCAAATGGTGGAAATGGGAGCAGTCCACTACCTGGGCAGATCAATCTCTGATCACTCCCCGTTAATGATGGAATGAACTATAAGAGGACCCTGGCCCCCCCATCCCAATGTGGTGTATGCCCACTGATACCTTAACAGATCAAATCTTTAAAGATGGGCTGAAAGTGAAACTAGTGGAGTTCTTGGAGCACAATGTGGGCAGCGTGAGGGATTGGGGAACTATCTGGGAGACACTGAAAGTGGTTGTTAGAGGTGAGGTAATGGCTAGTGCGGTAGGCATATGGGAGACTCTGAGGGTGGACCTGGAAAGGCTGGAGGAGGAGATCCGGCAGCTAAAGGCTCGAGAGATCGCACAGAAGGTTGGAGAAGTAAAACAGGCAGACACTAGGGGACATTGCCGGAAGGCGTGGGACAGAGAAATTCGACCACAAAGTTAAGAGTGCCAGGGCCCATGCGGAAGGGGACAGACCTAGTCGACTCCTATCCGGCTATGCAAGAGGTAACACCCGAAGCACCTAACTACAGAATTGTGGGACGGGGAAGGCAATCTATGTAGAATGCAGCTGGGTATCAACAATGTGTTTGCTGACTTTTACTTAGTTGTACAGACACAAGAGTTTGGTTCCTCAGGAGGAGGTATTAGGCACTCTAGAAGAGATAGCGCTCCCTAGGCTGGGAATGGTGCTGCAAGAGGCGTTAGATGCAGACATTACTATGGATGAATTGAATGAGGCAATCAGCTTATTGGCCACTAGCAAAACCCCATGCAGTGATAGTTTGCCCTGAGAGTGTTATAAAACATACGCAGAGGTGGTGGCCCCGGTGTTGCACAAAGTATTCGCGGAGGTTTACACAAAGGGTGAGCTCCCGAAAAGTATGAGGGAGACGCTGGTGATCCCGATCCTCATACCGGGGAAATCCACTGATGGCTGTGATTCCTACCGACCATTAGCCATGCTCAACTACAACATGAAAATCTTAACTATTCGTAGAGTGATTGGGGAACTGGTACACAGGGATCAGAATGCCTTTATCCCGGGCCTCAGTACTGCTTTAAATCTGCGACGTTTGTAATATATTGTCAGAGAGCTGACCGCCACGAAAAGTATGTAGTGGGTCATTGGATGCAATTAAAGCCCTTGATTCTCTGTAGTAGGAGTGGTTATTCAAAGTATTGAGGGCATTTGGATTTGGGGAGCAATTCGAGGTTACTCTACGCTTCGCCGGTAGCATGAGTAAAAACGGATAGGCAGGTGTCTGCGGCTTGGGACATTCAGAGAGGCGCAAGGCAGGGGTGTCCGCTGTCACCCATGCTATATGTGCTGGCGCTTGAAGCGATATCAATCTATCTATGCAGGGAGGTTCTGGAGGCAGGCATATGGGTGGGAGGTGTTGGTCACCTGATCTCGCTGTATGCGGACAATGTTCTGCTCTCATCTTCGGAACCCGCAACACAACCTATCACTAGTGCTGGAAGTGCTTGATAATTTTGATAGGGTGTCTGGAATACGCTTTATCAGAGAGAAGTCCTGTTTGTTCCTGTTAGCTGGTCTAAGAGGATTAGCGAGCGGCAGCCTGCCAGAAATAGGGCTCCCTTGGTGCTTGGAATCTTTTAGGTATTTAGGGGTGCATATTATGCTCACATCTGACGACATGCACAACCGCAACACCGGGGATATGGTACAGGGGCTGAGAAGGTCTGTTGTTTTGGTCGAAACTACCGTGGTTACTAATGGGCAGGGTTGCCATAACGAAAATGATAATTCTACCGAGGTTGTTTGACTTTTTTCAGAATGTTCATCACTACATTAAACCTCCCTTTTTTCGCTTACCGGAAGCAATGCACTGAGAATTCCTGTGGGGTACATCGAGACATAAATTTGCGCTAGCACTGTGTCTGCCCTACAGGGCAGGTGGGGTGCAGATGCCAGACCTGGAAAGATACTATCTAGCAGCACAGCTTAGCTTTGTCACCAAATGGCTCTCTGATGAAAGAACGTCAGAATCGCCTCTGCTGCAGAAACTGGTGTCCCCGGCACATCTAAAAGAGATTTTATGGCTACCATTAGGCTGCTTGGGCAGTGTGCCTGCGCTAATAACTCTGGGTCGTCGAGTGTGGCACAGAACACAGAAACTGCTATAATTGGAGAACCCATACTCGCCTGAGGTCCCAATAGCAGTAGATGTCTGCAAGAACAAAAATGAACTCATAGTGGCAAGGCTCTGGGAGCTCTCAACTTGGGGGACATGTATGCAGATGGTATATTCAAGAAAATGGAGTCCTTAACTGATCAGTTGGGGTTACCCAGGGGTCAATTCTTGTGGTACTTAAGGGTGAGGGCAGTGGCATAGCGGAAATGTTCGAAATGGCCAGAGGAGCCAAAGGCAACGTCAGGCTGGACCCTGATGTATACCTTAGAAGATGGTTGGTCCAGTGTCCAGACTATATAGTAACTTGGTAGACAGGCCCAATCCTAAGAGCATTGAGTTAAAGGCCAAGTGGGAACTGGATCTCGGAGAGGAACTTGGAGAAAAAGAATGGGACAGCATGCTGGGTTACCCTAGGGAGTTGTCCAGAAATCCTCGCTTCAGGCTACTTCAGCTGAATGTGCTGTACCGCACCTACATGACACCAAGCATGGTGGCCAGGTTCAGCAGCAAGGCTCAACAATTATGTCCTTGCTGTAGTGGCATGGGGGCGGACTTAATGCATATGTTTTGGAGTTCTGTGAAAGTGCAAAGTTTTTGGGCACGAATTGAACAGGCTTGCAGGAGTGCTGGAATTACTAGGTATGACTGAACCCCGAAAAAGTGCTTGCTGTGCGCTTACCCAAGAAATAGCAAATGCAAGCACGCAGGGAAATTCATGGACATGGCCTGTATCCTAGCTAAGAGATGCATCGCCATGGACTGAAATCGAAACTTAAGTATGGGGAAGTGCAATAAGGGGGCAGGAGGCGCTTGCCAGTGCCACATATGAGTCTTGGAAAGATGCTGGTTTGGGACATGTTCACCCCCTCGAATGACAAACCCCCTTGAAAGCGGGGAACCACTGTAAACTATAACGCTAATAACTTTGTGCCCAAGCTGACGCCCACTGACGGATGCTTGCTAAACACAGTTGGGATTGTTTACCACAGAGGCGGGAGCTAAACCATATAGGAAGTTACCACATGGCCCTGCTCTTAACATGCATTCATGATATGTGAGTTTAAATCCACTGTGTAAGGAATGTTTTTGTTTTTGTTGTGGTTGTTATATTGGCATTGTCTTATTGAACTGACACAGTAACACATGTAAATGCGCGGAAACAATGGCAATGTTAACTGGAAACACATGTAATGCATCTGTATAAATGCCAATAAAAAGACGTTAAAATTGAAAGAATAAATAAATAAAGGAGTGGGTGAGACATGGTATCCCCCTTGCAGGTTAAACCTCCCATTAACAACATTCTAATGGCATATTGTAATTCCTTGCCTGCTCCCTCAAGGGAGAGTAGTGAATCCCTTTTAATACAACCTATAGACCAGCTCTAAAATACGGACTTGCTTTGTGAATCTGCCAAAATCATATGTCATAACTCCACATGCCAATCTTCCATGACTGACTAGCCATCAAAACTCATTATGGACATTCATCCAACATTTTCATGCAAGTTGCCAAAAGGGGACTACTGTCCCATAACCATCTCAGCAATGTCAGGTGCTCAGAAGCAGAAGGCTGCACAGCGAAGAGGACACAAGGCGAGCGGCCAGAAGGCAGTTCAGCACTGCAGGGCGTTCGCCAGTGTCGGGAAGCAGCAGTGCACCTACCAGAGACTCGTGCGAAGGAGACCATACCAGCTGGAGCCGCAGAAAGCAATTATGTGGAAAGCGAACGGTCTTGAGGAGGAAAGCACCCAAAGATTGTTACTGGCGGGCTGCGAGCAGAATAAAGAACACCAGGAAGAGACAGTGAGTTCACGCTGGGACAAAGGGAACACCTGAGCCTATTGGGGACCACACCCATTTCAAATAATTAAACATAACAGAACTGAGAGAGAAAGAGCCATTCACCAAACCCCAGAGAGACAGTGAAAGTACATCTTCTAAAGAAAGAAGACTTTGAAGTTTGCGAGTATGTGCCTTAATATGCATTTAAGAAACGCTAATAGAGCAGCATACAACAGACAGACGGTATTGGCTAATGTGGTGACCTATCAAGAGTGGAAATGCGAGCAAAGGCATGCAAGTGGAAAGCCCTGGCAGGACAATATATTAGCAATATATTGCTTGTGTTTTGCAAGAAGCCCTGGCAGGAGAGTATTGTGATGAATCCGATGGTCTCTTCACTGTTTTCCCGTCGGTGACCTCCTCCCAAGTGGCCAGGGGACGGTAGCCGCGATCTGATCCGGACCTTGGGGGCGTTTGTATGAGGGAGGATAGCAAGGAGGAAACATCTGATGAGATACCCAGAGTCCATCGGGTGAAACACGCTATCTCCCTTTCCCCTTTGTTAGAAACCTGAGGGTATTCTCACTCCTAGACCCATTGGATCCTCTGCGCAGGTGGCCAGAGAGAGGCTGGTTGGATCCTGACCCTGGGGGCAGAGAAGCGAGGCAGGTTCCCCTGGGTGAGACACGGTCTCCCCCTTTCACTAGTGACAACCAACCAAGCCCTTCCCCAAACTTTATGGGCTATTGTAAGCCAGCTCCCATTTTTACATGGTTTAAATTGATCCTTTACAAAACAAACATCACAAATAAATATACATAAATTCAATTTACATATAAACAATATATTTACAGATGCAAAGCACATTTACATAATTTGCAATACAAACCCATGGCTACCAAAGTTACTATACTGAGAAGAATACTAAAAGAGAAAAAATAAAAGAATAAGAAAACATTTCCACTTTTAGAGAGCCAACAAAGCATTTCATAACTGACCTCTTCGATTAATCAACAATCGGGATCAAAAGGTACAGTTTAGTAGCAGAGGAGACCAGAGGTAATACCCAGGAATACTGTCATACTAATACTACAACAGATTAAGAGTTTTAATGAAGCCTGATAGAGCCAAACCTTCATGAGCGTTTTCAGTGTTTAGGGCCCCATATATTGAGCCCTACACTCAGTTAATGCAACATACTCGAGAATAAGGTGCTTTATTGATTCACGTCCAACATTGCAGAATCTGCAAACACTCATTTATTCCTACGTCCTGTCCCCTTTCCTCCATACTTGTGGGACATTCTGTCCTTAGGGACGAGACCGGAGCACTTTTTTAAAAAAGCATCAAAAATTGAAATTGTCCTTTTGTTTTTACGCAGGGTACCACACATGGCCGTAATCCGGCCCTCCTGAGCTCCGCCCGCGCATCCCCCCTAGTCCTTTTCTCTGCGCGGTTGGGGCTGGACGCACTAGCATCAGTGGGAATTTTTATTTGTATTCCCTTTGTCCTTCCTTACTGCTCCGGTTCCACCATCATCTAGTCCTCCGTCTATGCCGCAGCGTCTGGGCTTTGTGTCCTGTTCTTCATGCAAAGGTCGTTTCGCGAGGGCGGATCCCCATTCTCTCTGCTAGCAGTCTCTTGGCCCGGAACATTGCTGGGATTCGTGCTTCTATTGGGACTCCCTCTCCGTCCGGGCACTCCGTCGTCTTCGGTGGGAGTAAGTGTTCCAGTGCGTTCCACCACCCCATTTACAGGTTTTCATTGACGAAAAGAAGAAACGCCCAGTAAGTTTCTTACCTTTTAGGGCACCCCGGTCACGGGCCTCCTTCCCGGGGTCTTCCAGGACCGGGAGGGGCTCCAGTAGCTGTCACCAGGGGTTTGCCTGAGGTGCCGAAAGGGCCTAATAGGCGCACCAGAGTGTTCTCCGAGGGTTCCCTTAGCGGACCTGCCAAAACCGGACACTGTTCCGAGGTTCACCATTTAGGTGCTAAAGTTCAGCCCAGTTCTTCTGTGGCTCTGGTTCCCGGGGTTCGCCCTGAGGTCTCTATTTCTAGAGCTTTCCACACGGATACCGGGGTATGCCCTGAGGTTTCCATTTCTGGAGCTTTCCACACTGATTCACTATCGAGGCCCCTCTTAAGGGAGCTATCTGTCCCGGGTTACAACCCGGGGTTCCTCTTCTTGAGGTTAAGGTCAGCACCGACCAAATTGAGAGATCCTCTTTGAAGGTCTTGTTGGTGAGGTTTGTTCCTCAACCGTCCCACGCTCAGGGTCGTGGTGGTACCGGTTTTGTCGAGGGGGCAAAGAGGGCGGTCACGGACCACAAGTCTTCCAGTACCGGGTCTGCCGAGGTTCCTCCACTGGAGGCTAATTCTGGGGCAGTTTCTAAGATGTCCAGTAAACATCCGAGGCCTGCCAGCACCGGCTCGGCCGAGGATCCTTATGTCAAGGCTAAAGTTTTACTTATGTCCCCTGTCTCCCCTGAGGAGACAATTGCCTCATCTTCACATGTGACGCAGTTCTCTGCAGGTGCCAACAAAATGGCGGCCCAACCTCCATGGTCCACAGCGGCCATTTTGATACATCTCTTACACCAAAGTTCACGATGTCTAGTGCTGGGAACATGTCTCTTGGGGCTATGTGGACAACAAAAACCTGTTCCGCCCTTCATTCAACTGGCGTGCTTGGACACTTCTGCCTCATACAGTCTCGCTCCCTCCTGCTTCTGCTCCACTCATCTATGTGGATCAGGCCAGTGGTGGGCCCTCCTGGCGTTCATGAAGGTATGCCCCTCACGAGCGGCCTCTGCCTGTACCAGCGCCAAAATCTTTACCTGAGGATGAGTTTTGTGGGAAGTTTCAGATGCTCATGCATTCTGACCCCATGAAGGTGTATTTCAAATGTCTTTTTCAGGGAAATGTACTCTGAACCTCCTGTCCCACCTCTTGCTTCGGCTGTTCCTACGCAGGTCCCGGTGGTGCCACTCCCTCCACTGCTTCCGAGTGGGCCCCCCTCCAGAACTCTCTCCTCTGCCCCCGCTGTCCCTTATAGACAAGATACCGGCAGAGAGAGACACCACTTTAAAACCTGAGGCAGTATGCACGGTGGACCAGTCTTCTGCTTCTACTTCGCTGGACGAGCCTCAAGCGGATCAGGATGGCGATGAGCAGACCCGCTCTGTTAGAGCATTCCATGACCGGGTACTGGATACGATAGCCCTCCTTGATATTCCAGTACCTGAGGCCCCCACTCTACAGGAAGGGGTGCTTTCTGGAGTCACCTCAGGAGCACACCGCCCAGTTCCTCCAGAAGGACGTCTTGGCCGAAGCCCGTAAGGTCTGGGATAAACCCCATACCGGGCTAAATATCAACAAAAGGATTGATGTTCAATGCAAGCTTCACGCCTCTGAGGAGATAACCTTATCGGCTTGTCCGCTCCCTTCCTCAATGGTGGTGGCAGCAGCCACCCTCCAGTCAAAACCAGCCTCTGCATACTCCACGACTGTGGCCCAAATCCTTTCTAAAGAGGATAAGCTTCTGGACACCTTTGCAAGAAAGTCTTTGCCAATTCGGCGCTGCAACTTCATCAAGCCAACACCAAGCTCATCCTGGCAGCAGCCAATCTGAGGCTGGAAAGAGTTGGCCTATTTCCAGCAGTGTATTCCTGGGGTTATGCTAGACGATTTCAAATCCGGTTTGTCAGACGCCAAGGTGTTGGCACAGAATCTACTGGAAGCTGCGGCACACCACATAGAAACCTCAGCTCGAGGCCTTATGGTATGGTCGGGGTTGACATCTCCCGCCAGGCGTGGCTCCACTCGACGAAGTTCTCAAAGGAAGTGCAAGACAAAGTACTGGACCTTCCTTTTGAGGGCAAGGAATTGTTCCATTCTTCTAAAGACGAGGAACGCGCAAAGACTAAGGCGAGTACCCAAACCGCCAAATGTTTATCGGTCCTGGCGAAAGCTCCAGCTAAGGCCCCTTATGCACAGAGGTCAGGGTCCCAGACTCTGTCCATCTCTGGATTCAGGAGGTTTCAGGATCGCTGTGCCCGCCATACTGAACCTCCGGTTGTTGGGCCCAGTCGAAAGCAACAACGGCAAGGTGGCTGATTTTTCTCTCGCCTATCAGCCTCCTCTCGAGGGACAGATAGTCTCTCTGCCAACATATCATCCAAATGATATATCTCGTCGGTCGCACGACTCCTGTCGGAGGACGAATCTCGTCTCATCTGGAGGTGTGGCAGACCATCACCGAAGACCGGTGGGTTTTGTCCATCGCTCGGGGTGGGCTTTCGCTTGCCCCTCTCCCCTGTCCCACCCTTCAATCTTCCCTTCCAGCAGTTCGGGTTGCCCTCCCTCAGAGCCGAGGTACAGAAACATCTAGACCTCAGAGCGGTGGAGCCTGTTCCCCTAATGGAGCAAGGGGAGGGCTTCTACTCCCAGCTGTTCAGTGCCCAAACTCAACCAGGCACACTATTCTCGATCTTTCCCAGTTCAACCCCCTCGCTTCCCCAAGAGAAATTCAAGATGATCACGCCCTGCCAAATAAAGTCCTCTCTTCGGAAGGGCGACTGGCTCAGTGTGGTCGACCTTCAGGACGCATACACGCACATACTTATATGGAAGCCGCATTGGAAATATCTGTGGTTCTCCTTGGGAGGGAAACGGTTCTGTGTGCTCCCCTTTGGGCTCAGCTCGGCGTGTCTTTTATGAAGATGTCAGTCATCGCAGCTTTCATCAGGATGCAGGGAGTTCATGTCTACCCATATTTGGACGATTGACTCCTGCGCAGTCCCTGCCCACAGACGGCATTGATCAATCTCCAGTCTCTCCTCCAGCTCCTGTTTCGTCTTGAGCTGTCGGTCAACTGGCAGAAATCTTCCATGACGGTCTCTCAAGACCTGATTTTCCTGGGTTTCCGTTGGAATACGGTCAGTACCAACATGTTCCTAAAGGCAGACAGGATTGCAGACTAATCAGCCATGTGTCAGCTCTTCCTGCAGTTTTCACACATGACGGCTTGGTGGTTCCAGAGACTTCTGGGCCTCATGGCTTCTTGCGTGCTAGCCCTTCCTCTTGCAAGTCTAAAGATGAGGCATATTCAGCTGGCTCTTCAGAGTTTTTGGTCTCAGGCTTCCGACCCGGATCCCAAGATAATTCCAGTTCCGTCCTGCATGACGGCAGATCTACAGTGGTGGTCCTCGACTGACCTTTCAGTGGAGCCCTGCCCACAAGTGACGGTTACAACAGACTCCTCCCTTCTGTGCTGGGGTGCGACGCTGGTCCAGCTTCAAGTATTCAACGTTTGGACACTTCAGGACAAGCAATTTCATATCAATTATCTGGAACTCCTTGCTGTTTTTCTGGCGCTCAAAGCCTTTCAACCGTCCATCACGAACAAGGTAATCCGTACTCATACGTACAATTCTGTAGTGAGGTTTTACATCAACAAGCAGAGTGGCACCAAGTCACCTCTCCTTGTTGATCTAGCCATACAATTTTGGGAATGGGCAATCCAGCACAAGATTTGGCGCCTGGCTGTACACGTTCCGGGTCACATCAATGTAACTGCAGACTCACTCAGCCGCTAGTTACAAGTGTAAATTAAACACAGATGTTCTCTCTACCATTTTACACCAATGGGGCACTCCAGAAGTGGACCTCTTTGCGACCTTTACAAACAGGAAACTCCCTCTGTATGCATACAGGCAGGGTCTCGGGGTATCCTCTCTGGGAAACGCTCTCGAGATTCCATGGCACAACATGAAGGCTTATGCCTTTCTCCACTGCCCCTGATTCATCGGTCACTCTGCAAGCTTAGGAATGTATCAAATTACACTCTCCTCCTCACACCTCCTTGGTGGGCAGCCAGATTTTGTTTTTCGGAACTTCAGCATCTGTCGATTCTTCCTCTGGTCAGATTGCCGTTGAGTCCCGACCTGCTTCACCAGTGCCATCACCAAATGTGGCACCCCTGCCCACAGTCATTCAGCTTGGCGGCCTGGTGCCAGAATTCAGATCTTTAGCACAGTTTAATCTGTCCGAGGACAATATGCGCATCATCCAAGCTGCCAGAAAACCTTCTACGAGGGCTCCATATAGGAGCAAGTGGCTCTGTTTTTGTCACTGGTGTGTAGCTAAACAGCTTGACCCCAGGCACGCTGCGGTTGACACTGTTCTATCATTGGTGTCTCACCTCGCAGTTATAGGCATTCATGTTTTGTCTTGCAGGACTTACTTGTCTGCCATTGCGGCCTATCTGTCCACTGACAGCTGTTCTTTTTCTTTGACCAATCTAGTCATTAAAAGGCATTTTCTGGGTCTTCTTCATCTGTTCCCGCTGATACGCATTCCTCATCCCAAATTAAATTTGAATGTGGTTCTCACACCATTATGCCATAAACCGTTTGAACCCATGGCCACCACCGATCTCAAATACCTTTCTTGGAAGGTCGCTTTTTTGATCGCGGTGACATCGGCAAGTCGAGTAAGCAAGCTCCTTGCTCTTTCTGTGGAACATCCATTCCTCACTTTCCACAAGGATAAGGTTGTGCTGCACACTCATCCTTCTTTCCTGCCTAAGGTGGTTACCGATTTTCATCTGAACCAATCCATTTCCTTACCTGTCGTTTTTCCTAACCCAGCATCGGATGCCGAGAGAGTTTTGCACAACTTGGACATCAGACAAGCCCTGAAGTTTTATCTCGGCAGAACAAGTGAACGCGTGGGCTCCTCGCAGCGTCACTTTCGGCAACCCGAAATGGAAACAGGCTTCCAAGGCAACTTTCTCCCGGTGGATTGCCTCCTGCATTTCAGAAACCTATACCATCCAAGGTCTTCAACCTCCGAAAGGTATTAATGCTCATCTTGTATGTGGCAAAGCGGCTGCTGTTGCCTTCCAAAAGTATGTTCCTTGTGAAACCATCACCAAGGCGGCTACATGGGCTTCCCCATCAGCTTTTTGTAAGCATTATTGCTGGGACCGGAGCTCCAGGGCAGATGCCCAGTTGGACCAGGCTGTTCTTAAGAATTTAGCCAAGTAAAGGGGTTTTTCCATCCACCCAAACTAGCTGTAGTGCGTACTTGGGAATCTCCCACAAGTATGGAGCAAAGGGGACGGGACGTAGGAGTATAAAAGTTACTCACCATAGTGACTACCTTACTCCTAGTCCATAGTCCCCTTTCCTCCATATGGCCGCCCGCCGTCCCCTCTAAAAAGTATAATTTATTATTGTTTAAATGGTCTCAGACCTGGCGATAGAAAAGGTCTGAAGGGCGATGCCCAGGGTGGAACTCGGGAGGGCGGGGTTATGGCCATGTGCAGTACCCCGCGTAAAAACAAGATTTCAATTTTTGATGCTTTTTTTACAAAAGTGCTACGGTCCCGCCAGAAGTATGGAATGTCCCAGCAGTATGGAGGAAAGGGTACTATGTACTAGGAGTAAGGTAGTCACTACGGTGAGTAACTTTATTAATCCGTGATTAAGCATCTCCCCAACAAAATCTCCTTAGTAGGGAGTAAATTCCAGCATAATCTCAGGGGAACATCCCTATGATATCGATTGGGGAATTGGTAAAGCAATGGAGATAATGTTCCCCGGGATTTATGCTCATGCGATAAATGGCCCAAAGAAAGATACGCATGCAATAGATCAGTAGTGCTAGCCCAATCCAGATCGAATAATGCCCTTTTGACCTCCATTGGGTTATTAATTAGGATTTCCAATTCATGGCCAATTCGAATAAGCATTGCTTTACATCTCATCCCCAAATGAATCGGGCACTTGGAATTCAGCTGAGAAGCCTCTTTACAATTAATGGAATTGCCTAGGATCTCATACAAGGAATCTGGAATAGGTGAGACTAGTTTTAAGTCAGGAGCCGCCACTCCACGCGAGCCATTAGGGAAGTCACCCCTAGTTCAAACCTAATGGCCGCTAGGGGGACAGCGTTAGAGACACCCAGAATCTTTCGCCACATCTTATCCTTGATTCGATCCAATGCTTTAGGTATAGCAGTGCTGTATAGTTCAAGGCCAAAGATGAGTTTAGGGACAATCTTCCCTTCATAAAACATTAGGGCCGGTCTGAGAGAGAAACGTCCAAATTTTCAAACATTTTTAGTAATCTGGCATTGAAGCTGGGCTGTCTTTTGCTGAAGAATATCAACAATGTTTCCTATGCCTGCGTGGTCCCCAAAATTAAATGCCAGGTGTACAAAACTTAGGCTGTTTTTAATGCTAACCCTTTCAACAGACCAGGATGAATTACTGCTGTTTCTATTTGAAAATGCCATGATTTTAGTACAGTCTCCTTGGCATAATTTGCAAATGATTTCAACAGCCTTTGAAGGCCCACCCTTGCTTTGTCAAATATCAAGAAGTCGTCCGCATATGCTAGCCATGAGATCTTAAACTGGCCGACCTTTGGAGGAATAAGACCCGCTTCACCCAAGCATTGAACGACATCAGATAGGTATTGATTAAAAAGACAGCCCTGTCTAAGACCCCGGTATGAGCGTATTCTCCTTGAGAGTGCACCCTGTTGATTTAACCGGACCTGGATTCCAGTTTTTACAAACACCCTTGACCAACTGCACAACTCCCGCGAGCATACCCCAACCACCCAATTCGCCCATAGCCGAATACGGTCCACACAATCAAAAGCGGCCGATGGATCGACTGAAGCCATATAGGTGCATCCCTCGTCCAAACAGATTTGTGAATGCACTTAATTACAAGGCCATTTAAATTGGTCGAGTGCCCCTTACGGAAGCATGTCTGTAGTTTAAGGGCATGAAAAGAAGATGCCCACTGCTCCAGATGGATCTAGAGAAAGGCAGAGAAAATCTTGCAATCCGCATCAATAAGGGAGATCGGCTGGTAGTTTTATTAGTTCAGACCTGCTACCACATTCGAAGATGGGTACTACGTGTGCCGTGCTGCATGAGGCTGGTAAAGCACCTTTGTGGACTACCAAATACTAACAAATTGCAAAAAGAGTAGCTTAGTCCAATCATATTGATTAGCCTTAAAGGTGTTGTTAGTTAGGCCATTCGGCCCCAGAGCCTGAGATTTTATTTTAGTAACTGAATGGTATTAATATCAATTAGGATTGGGACTAGTGTAACTAGACCCTAGGTCATCAGCAGGATTACCAGGGGGCGCTCCAAAAATATTTTCAAAGAAGCAAACCCAGTCCAGCTCTGGGACTGCATTAAGCTGAGATGTAACCAAATTTGCGTCCTGGCCATTAATGAATGACCAGAATGCCTCCACACGGCTGTTTATCAACAGCCCAAGCAGTTGTTTCCCCTGTATCGATATGCAATAGTTTTTATACTGCTGCTTAAGCTGCTTTGCAAGATTAGCTCTTATCATAGGATTATAACAAACCTCTCTTAATGCACTTAGCTACCGCAAGATCTTCATTGTAGCAGTGTACCGATCTGCATGGTCTAATTGGCTTAAAGCCAGGGTGAGAATGTACCCCAATGACCAGGTTAGCATTAAGGCTTTGAGTACCATTTACATTCAAATTAACAATTTTCCACTCTGTTATTCTCATGATTGTTTAGCAGTTTTGATTTAGAATGTCTATATTAGGGTCCGACCATCTAACAGCATTGCCTGAGTAGGTAGGTCTCAAATTCAAGTGTTTAGAATATTCTCTGCTAATTAGCACAATGGCCAAATCCCTCCCTAAGTATTGCGTGATCACTCCAATCATTCCTTAAGACTGAGAATGAAGAGCAAAAATGTATCAGGCAGTCATCAACAAAAATATAATCAAGCGTGGAAGAATTTAGCCCACTGAACCATGTATGCATTTCTGCCTTGTTGGTTTTACTAGATGGTTTACCCCTTAACAGCTGTAGACCAAGCGCCCCCAATGCGAGGTGCCAGTTTCTACGAGCTTGGCATTTAGGGTTCTGCAGTGTCATTTTTGATGACTGTTGACACAGATTCCAAACCAGGTCTTTAAAGTCACAGTTAGCATTGAGGTCACACGCAACAATTACTCTTCCCCCAAGGGTGTCTACATAGCCACTCAGATATGCAATTACAGATGGTCTTCAGAAAGTGAGTTAGCCCTGCAATTTCCCTGTGCCAGTAAATATTTACTAACCGGTTTAATGCTGTCTGCAGAGCAAAGGGACACCCCCCAAAACACCAAATGGAAGATCTGCCAATGCAACGGCAGACATACCCAGTGCTGAATCTACAGCAGTGAGTAATCCTCCAGAAGCTCTTCCGTCGCCTCCCTCCCCCCATTACTGGCCTTTGCCATCTGAGTAAAAACCTGATATCCGTCAAGCACAGGTGCTCTGGTCAGCCAGGTCTCCTGTAATAATAATATGCAATGTGCCTCTTTAAGTATTGTCATGGCAACAGGGTTAGTAAAAAGATGTGTGCTATCCCGCGTGTTCCCAGATTTAAGACGGAGTGGTATTAACATAATTTACTTCGACAGATGGACGCACACAATAGTATCTTGTTCCGCCATGCAACCCTCCCTATGAAGTCTTTTGGACCTTAACATGCCTTGGGGGCAGCTCCCATCTAGCTGGTTACATCATTTTCCCTGATTTGTTCCAGCATGTCTAACTGGGATTTTTCTTAAAGCTGCAAATCTGAATTCTCTGCTGGTGCAATTTAAAATGCCAGCTTGTCACATTATGTTTCTCTGCATACTTTTCTTGACGCATTTATGAATAATTATTTTGTGATGCTTTTACCCTGCTAAGATCTCATCGTAGCAATTAGTTGTTTTAGCTGCAATGAAATCCCTACCTATAGAAATACTACCCTACTTGTGGAGTGAGGCCCTATGCTGGGTACACACCTCCCTGTCACCTAGTCTATTCTATTTAAAAACACGCTAATTGTGCAACCTAATGCCTTATCTGTCCCCTACTTGTGTAGCAAAACCAACCATACGAAGGGATTGTGTCCTCCGACGTATTCCTTATCTATGATATTTGTATCTCCAGCTTGCTGACCTCGGAAACATTTTTTCCCAGTAGAGGGCGCTGTGCGTCGACGTCATCATGCCTATAAATGGCCACGCGCAGCGTCCGTTGCTCAGTTCCGTTTTTCCGCGCTTCGTGTGCCTCGGAATACCGTTGCTCAGTTCATCAGTCGATATATATTCATATTTCCTCGAGAAAACCGACTCGTACTCGATGGCTTCCTCCTCCGACCCGACGACTCCTCGGTCCGGTTTCAAAAAATGCCGATACTGTGGGAAGAAAATGTCATTGAGGGATCCTCACAGGATCTGTTTGTGGTGTCTGGGAATCGAACACCAGTGTTCGGAGTGTGAGGAATGCCTATCCATGACGACGAAAGCCTTGAAGGAGCGTAAGGGGAAGCTCGAGAGAGGTAAGTCAATTTTAACTTCCTCGAAAGTTTCCGCGGTAGAGGCGAGACATTCGTCTCCTCACCGTCGAAAGCATTCTCGGTCTAGGTCTCGAAGTGGCTCCCACCACTCGTCGAGGTCTAGACACTCGGAAAAAAGACGAAGAAGATCCCCTTTATCGTCGTCTTCTAGTTCCCCTGAAAGAGTAAATTGCCCCACTAAACACAGCTCTCAAGCTGAGTGGGAGGAATTCAGAAAAAAGATGCTAAGCGTCTTCGAGAAAGCGGCCTTGTCCCCCTCGAAGTCAGCTGAGGGTGATACCCCGGGTGAAAAGCCCAAAAAATCTAAACGCTGCAAGTCGAAGCACCCGGCGAAAGAGTCGAAAGCGCCATGAGCCATCGGGAAGTAAAGCATCTTCGACGCCATCGTCGAAAGCCCCTTCGAAGCATAGATTGACGCCGTTATCGAAGGGTTCTTCGACGCATCCGTCGATCGAGTCGACGCCGGCGTCGACGCCGACATCGATGCCGATAAAAGAAAGACCCACGGCTACTCCACAGCCAACGGTTACACCGAGAGCCTCCGACACGACGTCGAGAACGTCGTCGACATCCTCGAGCAGGATTCCAATCCTCTCGAGTTCTTCGAGGCCTCTTCCAGTTTTCTCGACGCCTTTGTCAGCGCCTTCGAGGATTTTTACATCGGCGTCGACGACATCGACCTTTTCAAGGCCACTGATGATGGCTCCCTCTGCCTTAGAGATGGGTTTTATACCATTTCACAGACCAGAGCATCCCCCCTTAACTTCAACTTTTGAAGAAAGGGAAGATTCCGATCAAGAAAGGCCTTTTGGGCTGCAGAGGACCACATTAGCTGAACCAGAGACTTTTGCCTCTGAGGAAAAAAGGTTGAAAGACCTTCAGGATGCATTACAGGAAGCAAGTGGCCTAGACACGTCCCCAGAAGTGGAATTTGTCAAACCAGACCCAGGGGAACATGCTGATACCCCTTATAGAACCCTAATGTCAAGAATTATGGAGTTCATGGGTTGGTCTGCGCCTTCACCTGTTTTTCAACAGGATGACCTCACAGATATTCTGGATAAAGGTCCACTGGAGGATCCTGTGGTTCCCTTTCATTCTGCTTTACAAAGAAAGATTTTAACTAACTGGGAAACTCCTGAAGTTGTCCCTGCGGTTAACAAGAAGTTGTCAGCGAAATATAGGGTATCTGCTGCTGACCCTGAATACCTATCTAAGCACCCTACTCCAGAGAGTCTTGTGGTCCAGGCTGCAACTTCATCAGGCAGTACTTCTGCTTACCCCACTGCTCCTCAGGATAGGGATGATAAAAAATATGATGCCATGGCTAAGAAAGTCTTCTCAGCCTGTAGCATGGCTTTAAAATCTATTAATGCAACTTGTACGCTCGATAGGTTCAGCCACACTCTTTGGGAGTGTGCTTCATCGGCGGCTGACTACATACCGGAAGGAGAAGAAAGGGACGCATTTTTAAATATCATCGGAGATGGTAAAGATGCAATGTGTGAGTCCCTTCAAACTGGCATTGATTCTGCTGACAGTATCAGCAGGGCCATGGCGGCAAGTACCACAATCCGCAGGCATGCATGGTTGAGAAAGTCCGGCTTTGCTTCTGACGTACAGGCCAGACTTTTAAATATGCCCTTTGACGGTTCTTCCCTATTTGGTAAAAAGGGGGATGACAGTTTGGAAAAACTACAAACATCTAAAGCAGCAGCTAAGTCACTAGGAGCTGCAATCCGACAAACTAATTTTCGTCCCTCAGGATCCTCTTGGAGAGGAAGGTCCTTTCGCTATTATTCCTCATATGGAAGAGGCAGAGGACGGCCGACTCAAAGAGGCCAAGGAAAATGTACCCGTGGTGGACGGGGTAAAGGAAAGAAAGCCGCATCAGCAGGAGCCGCTTTACCTTCGGCAACTGCATCAGCCGCTCCCAAACCACTCTGAGGTCTCCCATCACAAGACACCTGTAGGGGGCAGGTTAACTCACAATCTGACGGAATGGCAGGCTATTACGTCAGATGCTTGGGCATTGGAGACAGTTGCCCAAGGTTACTGCCTGCCTTTCCTACGCATCCCTCAGAGACATCCACTGGGGAA